>NC_138510.1:38958557-40178071 GCF_964252035.2 Podarcis erhardii
GGGCTGAATCTATATTCAAATTCTGAAAAGCAATATGCAAAACCGTTGTAATAGAATGAGACAAGATAATCTGCTCCCCAGAGGCCTGATCCTAATACCTCATATGAAATGATCCATTTCAGCCCTGCAGTAGAATCTTTTGTACCCCTTCCATAAATGTCATAGCATTGACTCCTGCATTCATATGCTCTTGCCGTTCTTAGGGACGACCAATCTGTCATTGAGCAGATCTACATAATCAACCAGCCATCATTTTGAGTTGTGATACTATTCTTCCCTCCTAGATAAATGTAATGACTATGTAAATAACATTGCCCAGGCCATTAAATGTATAATAAATATTTGGATGGGTATCCATCCAACATACAGAGGGAACTGAAAGCCTTGTTAATCCTTATCAAGCATGGATCTTCTGTTCCATTATGCGTATTCAGAGAAATCTTTAATTCCATTGAGAATATTGCTTGCATAAGGAATTCAGGATTGAGCCCTGTTGTGTGGAAATATGAAATTTAAATGCAGGGCATATTTGAGAAACTTAATTTTAATCTCTTCTTAAACCATGTATGTGGCTAGTGTGATTAGAGCTTCATTTCAGATAAAATCCCGTAGGTAAACGACCAGTAGCTAATCTTGAGATCAAAGGGCCTTGGTTAATTTGTTTTCTTACTCAATATACTGGTAAGATACACACTGGATGGTTTCCCACTGTGTATCTGTGCGGCTCACATTTTAATGCGAGAGAGTTACAAAGAGAAGCCTACAGATAACTACATGCATAAAGGACAACAAAGGGGATTGTGGCAGTTCATGAAACCTTCTATTATAATAAATTTGTTAGTCTTTAAGTCAGGGGTGGGGAACCTTTGGCCCTCTAGATGCTCCTAAACTACAAGTCTAATCTCCTATGACCATTGATCCTGCTAGCTGGGCTGCCTGGAGTTGGAGTTCAACAACATGTGGAGGATCTCAAGTTTCCCACCCCTTATTTAAGGTTACGCAATGCTCTTTGTTGTTTTTTGCTTCAACAGACTTAGGTTGCATTCACATAGCAGTTTATTCCATTTCCACAGTGTTTCCCTTATAGCTGAGCTTTCACACCATGTAAAGCTAATGGAATATAGTGCATTTTAGTACTCATTTCAACATTATTTAATTCAGCCATGTTGCTTCACAATTACTAAAACAAAGGCATTACAACTAGTAGCCTTATCACAATTAATAGCCTTAGGTAAAGGTAAAGGGACCCCTGACTATTAGGTCCAGTCGTGACCGACTCTGGGGTTGCGGCGCTCATCTCACTTTATTAGCCGAGGGAGCCGGCATACAGCTTCCGGGTCATGTGGCCAGCATGACTAAGCCACTTCTGGCGAACCAGAGCAGTACACGGAAACACTGTTTACCTTCCCACTGAAGGGTACCTATTTATCTACTTGCACTTTGATGTGCTTTCAAACTGCTAGGTTGGCAGGAGCAGGGACTGAGCAACGGGAGCTCACCCCGTTGCGGGGATTCAAACCGCCAACCTTCTGGTCGGCAAGGCCTAGGCTCTGTGGTTTAACCCACAGCACCACCCGTGTCCCTTATTAATAGCCTTAACTTCTATTAATTCATCTAATCCCCCTTTTAAAGCCATCAAAGTTGGTGATCATCACTACATTTTATGGTAACATATTCCATTGTGTGGTCCTTTTGTTTTGCATGTATGCATTGCATAAAGGAGTACTTCCTCTAGTCTGAACTGAGTCTCCCAGTATTCAGCTTCATTTGGTGACCCCTTCCTCTAAAATATTATGGGGGGGACGACTTTTCCCTTTCAGCTTTTTCCATAACATGCCTAATTTTGTACATCTTAAGTTTCCCTTCCTCTATTTTCCTGTTTTCTAAACTGAAATTCCTCCCTAAATTTAATTCACTGGGTTTTAAATAAACCACAAGATTCTGATGCTGCAGTGTTATTTCTCCCTCCTCCCAGATAATCAGGTGCCCTTTTAAACTCAGGTATATTGGCATTGGTGTGTGATTAATTGGCACTGGACAGGATTGCTGTCTAATCTCATTAGCTAATAGAGTTTCTGGTTGACTAGCCTGGTGTGCATAATTATCATTAGATTTCATTTTTATGGTAGCCTCTGTGTCTACCATGATATGTTTTAGCCTTCTTAGTAATCTAATAATGTTTGCAAAGTCCAAAAAGCCATTTGACTGATATCAAGAACCTGAATAGGTAATGAAAATATTCACAGTCTTTACCCTCAGTTTCATTAATCATCACTGGTCCACACAAGGTTGTGCAAAAAGTTGTCTAGTTCCACAGCATCTGAATCATAGAATCATAGAATCATAGAATCATAGAGTTGGAAGAGACCACAAGGGCCATCGAGTTCAACCCCCTGCCAATCTGCTTCTTCATCACAGCTGGGATTTTCTTTCATTCATGGTAGAGCCAGGAAAACTTTTCAGTCCCTATAACAATCTACAAGTTTTATTTCAAAAAGGTGAAGCTAACATGTGTTTAAAACATAACATAATTGAACCTTTACAACTACAGACATCACCATGATAAATGAGGCTTTGAAGTTCATTTAGCTTTATATTGGAGAGTTGTTGAAAATGGCTTTCATTAGCACCCCACTCCTCCTTATTGGGACAAAAATTCTCACTATTTTGGAAGTGGCAGGGCATTCTGGCACCGACAGCAGGCATGTAGAAGAAGATAGCATCAGGCAACACTTACTAAAAAATAGATAAATAATCAGTCAGGACTTGTAATCCAGCTTTCACCTAGGATAAAAACTCACCACTCTGTCACCTGCCTCCCACCTAGCAAGGGCACTGTTCCATGCAATATTAGACTCTCACTTCAGTGGCATGAAACCACTTTCTATTAACACACATAATCAGAGGTGGACACCTGTAGACATACAGCACCTTGAGTAAGGCTAAAATGTAGTGCCCCAAAATGAAACTTCTCAGTTATGGATGTTCTCAGTTTTGTGCCCCATTGGCATGACACCCTGTGGGGGGGGGGACCCATTGCCACCCTAAATCTGGTGCTGACGCCACTTCAGACCATGTCCAGCCTCTCACACTAGAAGTGGCCTTGAGAAAAACACAACCCCACAGGGAAAGAAACAATGCCAAATATAAAACCATGCCCAATGCAGCTATGAATAGGGGGTGGGTCCTTGCCTTTGCCCTTCTTTGGCATTGTTCCTTCAGGACCACCAGCACCCCCTGCCCCAGGCAGGCTTGTCTTACATCCTGAGCAGCAGATGCCACTTAGCCAGATAGTGTACAGCCTTGACAAGGCCTAGCTCTGATATTAAATTCCTTTCAGAACAGCCTCTTAGACATAGCTGCTTCTGCAGGGGGCCTGATGTTAACCTGTACCTTTCCCCACTCCTTCAGCTAGCTGTTTTTTCTTCCACTTCCTTCCATCTGCTGCTGCCTTATGTACACTAGAAGGAGGAAATAGAATGGAAAGATGTGGCAAATTCAGACCCTCCAAGTGTCCCTAATTTCCAGGGACAGTCCTGGATTTACAGAAGCTGTCCTGGTTTCTGATTTGATCCCGGAATGCCCCACTTTTCCTTAGGATGTCCCTATTTTCATTGGAGAAATGTTAGCGGGTATGGAGTTATCCAACCCCCGCACCATTCAAAGGCAGCCCTTCATAGGGAAGTGTTTTTTTAAATGTTTAATGTTTTATTATTTTCTTATATATGTTGGAAGCTGCCCAGAGTGGTTGGGGCAACCCAATCAGATGGGTGGGGTATAAATAATAAAATTATTATAGGAATAGGACGCCCCATTTTTATTGGAGAAATTTTGGATTGGTATGCAAATTGCTTTCACCACTGCTGAAGTTTATTTTAGAATTCTTCCATAGTGCAATGAACAAATGAACTTTTGAAATTGTCCATCCTATTTGTGAGGAGAATTTTTCTTTTCATTGGGGTTGGGAAAATGGTGGAGAATATTTGGAATGAATTTGTCTCATTTTTCTGGGACAAGGGGTGTGAGAAAGAAAAATCTCCAAAATCATTGCACCAGGAATTGGTCTTTTTTCAAAATGTTGACTCAGCTCTAGAACAGGAATCTGTGAGGAGTGGGACAAAAGCAAAACTTACACAACAACCAAGGAACAGGCTGAAATGGGTGAAATGCCCTCATCTCTAGCTGTAAGTCCCTCAGTGTCATGCGGATGTGGAAAGCAGACCCTGAATAGGTCTAATCTTCATGCCTAATATTGCTAAAGCATAATGAATCAGACTTTTTCATTCTCTACCCCAAATTGGTACTATTAATGAGTCCTCAGCTATTATTGTCATCCAAAATTCCCCAATTGTTTTTTGTCAAATTTATTGCCTCTGCCACTTCCTGTGACAGTGAATTCAACAATCTAATTACACATATGGAAGGGAATTTTCCCTTGAAGTGGCTGGCTTTTCAGTTTTATCAAGAATCCCATTGTTCTTGTCTTCAAACTAGAGGCAAGAGTAGCTTCCAAATTGCCTTTCTTCCTTTAAAACGTCTGCCTGGGTGCATGTAGACTGTCATTTTACAAAGCTGTGAGTGTTTTATGGTGCAGTTCATTTTGAGAAACAGATCTCTCATTAGATTATTTCAAAACTTTGAAGTATTTGTAGCTGATTTCAGATTGAAGTGGTTTTGATACAAAACAGAACTTTCTGACCACTGGAAGTGACCCATTATCAGTTAGAAATGTATTCTAGCTGAAATACTGCAGGCACATCTATCTCATCACATTTAGTTTTCTTTTCTTTTCTATTTTCTAGCTCACTAGGCTCAGTCCTATGAATTAAGACCAATTAAGGAGCTTGTATGACTCTTCTTTCACACTTTTTTGCTGTTGCAGCCACACAAAATTGCCTATGAAGCTCCAAAAAGTTCTTGTGAACTTTTCAAACAAAACTAAATAAAATATATTTTTAAAAAAACAAAATCCAATTAAATTCATTTCCTAGTGTGATTTTCTCTTGCAGGTTTTAGCCTGAAGGGACAGTGCACAGAAGTCATAACTTGCAGGCATCAGTTATCAGACAGGCACCTTGAGTGTCCTTTTTGGAACCAGTTTGAAACATTTTTGTTTAGGCTAGCCTATCCAGACATGTAGAAGTTATATCTCCTTTTACTGCTTTTTAGCTTTGGTTGATTTTAATTATCTTTTGAGAGTTTTCAAATACCTGTTTTAAACTGTTTCTATCAATCATTTAAATGCTTTGTTTTATATTTTTGTAAATTGTTGCAAGGGTTGTTGTTGTTTTACAATCAAGCAGTATATAAATTTGATTAAATAAATATATGTGTCGCAGAAGCTTTGAGAGATAGTGCCTTTTATACTTTTACTCAAGAAAGCAGGGCACCATGGATTTGATCAAGTAAGTGATTAGGTCAATGTAAGGTAAAGGTAAAGGATCCCTGGGCAGTTAGGTCCAGTCAAAGGCAACTATGGGGTGCAGCACTCATCAGTGGAGAAGAACACCATGTTACAGTGTACAACATAAATTCCACAACCAGGGCCTTTTTCAGATGGAACTCCCTGGAACTCAGCACCAACACCTCTCAGGTGGGTACCATTGCCATTTTAAAAGAACAAAGATGGTATTCATGGTGAGTTCCAGCACCTCTTTTTCTAGAAAAATAGCCCTGTTCACAGCCATCTTCAGAAAGATTACTTTATGCTAGCTGGTGAATCTTCATGCATTTAGCTTGTCTTGTGGTATATCTAGAGCATCGGTTATGGTCTGTTCAGTGCAGAAATTTCTGGAACCAAATGAAGAATCTGTGGCCCTCCATCTGCTCTTGGACTGCAACAGTCATCATGCCTCATTGCTGATGATACTGAATTGTTCAGGGTTGTTAAAACAAGCAAACTGAGTGAATGGGTGGTAAAATTGCAAATGCAATTCAGAGTAAACAATGGGACCTTGAGGTCATAATAGCTCATGGAAGATGTTGATCCAATGTGATGCAGTGGTGAAGAAGAGAAATTCCATGTTGGGATCATTAGAAAAGGAATTGAAAATGAAACTGCTGATAGCATAATGTGATAATGCCATCATATACATCTATGCTGTGATAGAATCTATGGTAGCATGAGACTGATGTTTAAAAATAAAATAAAAATGGCCTCATTATAGTACTTTTATTTACAAACACCTAAGCGGACGCGGGTGGCGCTGTGGGTAAAACCTCAGTGCCTAGGACTTGCCGATCGTATGGTTGGCGGTTCGAATCCCCGTGGTGGGGTGAGCTCCCGTCTTTCGGTCCCAGCTCCTGCCCACCCAGCAGTTCGAAAGCACCCCTAAGTGCAAGTAGATAAATAGGTACTGCTTTATAGCGGGAAGGTAAACGGTGTTTCCGTGTGCTGCACTGGTGCTGGCTCGCCAGAGCAGCTTCGTCACGCTGGCCACGTGACCCGGAAGTGTCTCCGGACAGCGCTGGCCCCTGGCCTCTTAAGTGAGATGGGCGCACAACCCTAGAGTCGGACACGACTGGCCCATACGGGCAGGGGTACCTTTACCTTTACCTAAGTGGGGCACTCTTAAATGCAAGACTTATACAGTACTAAGTATGAATCTGACATAATACTATGCATTTACAGCAATAAAATATTACAATGAAGATATAGCAGACAGTGTTTCAAACTAATCATTCCATTTGCAGACGTGTGCAGGTCATGAATAGGCTCAAAATATTATCTATTCACATATTCAACTCTTTTGATCAGCACTGCATGTTGGGTTGTAATTCATTGTGCCTGTAGTTTATTTTAGTATTTGTATACAGAATAACTCATTAGCACTGAAGTAAATGTTACCATTAGCACACTTTATTCAAAAATAACAAACTACCATAGAGAAGCTTAACAGCAGGTATGCAAACAACCACCAATTTTTTTCATGTTAAATATATTGTCAACTTGAATACTTTCATTTGTTGCTGTGGTGTCCTCCCAGTAGAATTAATCACACAATGTGCCTTCATCATCACCAGTGTTGCCCCCCACCTCCACCCCAGTATCATTGTCATTACTGGAAGCATGTCTGGTAAAGTTCCATGCCGCCGCTGCTGCTACTGCTGCTTCCTCCTCCTCCTCCTCCTCCTCCTCCTCCTCCTCCTCCTCTGGTATTAGTTGAAGTTTGTCTGGAATCCATGTGTACATCAAGTATGAATTAGTATTCTGGTAGGCCATGTCATACCTGAATTGCTCTTATGGTCTCCATTGCAGCCTGCAGCTATCTAAAGTGCACACAGATTATTCTTGCTAGCTTTGTTCTTGCTAGCTAACCAGTACTTTTCTCACTCTTACAGAGGCAAAGCAGAATGAACACCCAGAAGTGGGCAGTGTTCAATACATTGCACATGATTCATGCTGCTTAGTCTCACAGGTTTAAAGAAATTGCAACCATTATCGGAAGCAATACAGCCCTCCACTAAAATCAATGAAGTCACCCAGTCATCTATCACTTCCTGCAACTGTCTGGATATATTGTCACCATCGTGTGTTCCATAAAACAATCCAAGTGTCACCGTTGCAATTTTGTTTTTGGTTTTTTGTTAATAATGACAGGAATCAATGAAGTTGCACTCCAATGCAGAGGTATGATTTCATCTGGTTACCAATCCAACAGTCACTTGTGAAGTAGACTGCTTTCTCAACTGATTTCCTTAATGCATTTTCTGTTCCTCTTTTGTTCTGTGCTCTGTGACAGGGCCAGCAATGTACTGACTGCTTAGTAGTTATATGAAATTGGAGCCAAAGTGTGCTTACAAACTTCTTAAAACCTTTGCTTTCCACAATGTTGAAGGGCAACATTGAACTAGCAATGCATTCTGTTCAGTTTTGCGGCTTCCAGGCTGTGTGGCTTATCTATTTTTTTCTGCTTCAAATATATATATGATTGCTGATCTGCTGGTTGCTGCTTTTGTGTTTTGATAACATCTCTGATTGTTATCCACACTAGAACATGATCAGGGAGTCAGCCCTGCTGTAGTTGATTTGGTGAAGGGGCAATCATTGGCAATTTACTATGCAGCTTAACCAGAATCCAGTTGCATTTATCTTCACTGGACCTAGACTTCTTGTCATTAGTTATACTGGAATTTCCCATGACCCAGGTCTCTGAATTTGGAAGCACCTCTGGCAGGTTGTCACTGATGGTTTCATCTTTCCACATTCCATTAACTGTTCCTCTGTGGTCAAAGTATCCAGTGTCTTCGCTATTCCTCCTCTGGGCCTTTTCGTTTGGCTGGTTTTATGACATCCTGTTAGCTTCTTCGGTGCCTGTTGGTTTTTTCACTGGTAGTACAACTTTTAATCTCTTCTTTAGCCTTAGTTACAGATAGGTAGCCGTGTTGGTCTGCCATGGTCAAAACAAAATAAAAAAATTCCTTCCAGTAGCACCTTAAAGACCAACTGAGTTAGTTCTAGGTATGAGCTTTCGTGTGCATGCACACTTCTTCAGATACACTGAAACAGAAGTCACCGGACCTTTCTATATAGTGAGAAGGTGGGGAGGGGTATTACTCAGAAGGGTGGTGGGAATGGGTGATTGGCAGATAGCTGCGATGAGCCTGTTGACGACTCTTAACGACTGCAATAGGTCTAACAGGAAAAAGCAAGGGGTGAGAAGGTGAAAAATGGCTTTGTCATGTATAATGAGATAAGAATCCAATGTCTTTGTTCAAACCAGGTCTCTCCATAGTTTTAAGTTTGGTGATAAGTTGCAATTCAGCAGCTTCTCTTTCCAGTCTATTGACATTACAAATTACAAAGGAATTTCAGAAATAGACTGGAAAGAGAAGCTGCTGAATTGCAACTTATCACCAAACTTAAAACTATGGAGAGACCTGGTTTGAACAAAGACATTGGATTCTTATCTCATTATACATGACAAAGCCATTTTTCACCTTCTCACCCCTTGCTTTTTCCTGTTAGACCTATTGCAGTCGTTAAGAGTCGTCAACAGGCTCATCGCAGCTATCTGCCAATCACCCATTCCCACCACCCTTCTGAGTAATACCCCTCCCCACCTTCTCACTATATAGAAAGGTCCGGTGACTTCTGTTTCAGTGTATCTGAAGAAGTGTGCATGCACACGAAAGCTCATACCTAGAACTAACTCAGTTGGTCTTTAAGGTGCTACTGGAAGGAATTTTTTTATTTTGTTTAGCCTTATTAAATAAAAGATCGTGCTCACCCAGCCACACCACATTTTGTTACAATATTTTCTCATGGTGATAGAGAACGCTTGCAGAGAACATGACTACACAGTTGCATGGCAAGGTCCCGACCCCCCCCCCCCGAGGTTGAATAAAGACACTTGACACCAGTATTTTAGGTTAATGGGCTTAAAAAGGCCACAACTTTATTGGTTGCAGATTGTGAGTGGTATTGGCTTAGGCTAACCGACTATATCTGACTCCCGCCCATCTGCGCGGAGTCTGTGAAGGGTTAACCACCAGTAGGGGGAGTCCTGCTGATGCACATCAACTAGGAGCTCCCCTGGGGCCACCGATAGGGGTCGTGCCTTAGGTCCTAGTGATCAGGCAACACAGCTTCATTTGTTGTTAATATTTATGCTTTGGTGCAACAATGAAGATGTAGGATGGGACATGGAGCTTTGCAAAAATTGTATAATGCTCTTATCCATTTTTCTGTATACAGCCATGCAAAAATGTTTGTAACATGCTAAAGACATTATTGACATTATTGATGATCTGTCAGATGTCTGTGCACTGAGATCTTTTGGTTCTAATAATTAATATTAACTTAATATTAAGTTTAAAATCATGTAAGCTCAACAAAGGGCCACAAAGGGCCAATGTGAGCATCCCTCACACACAAGAACAGTCACCATGTAAACTGGTCAAGGGGTGTGCATGAAAAACATATTGAAAGCCAATCATGTACTATTGATTAAAGGAAACATGTCCAAATAAAATATTATGGGTAGAATTCAATGTAGTGCTAAGGAGATCACTCCATCATTCTGCTTGCCTGATGTGAAAAGGCCTGTTGTGTTAGTGGGAGTCCTTGTGCGAGCTTCCACTAGCAGGACTCATTACTTGAATCTGGCCATATGTACTGTGAAAAAGAATTCCTGGCTATTTACAATAATATGTTTCCCAGCACGAAAGAAAAGGTGTACTTTTCATACTGCAGTAAGACGCTTCAGGGAAGACAAGGGTGAAATAAAGGCAAGAAAAAGGAGTTTAGGTTGCAGAACAAAGAATCAAAAGGGGTGAGAAACAGACACAATGACTGTATCAGCAGGAGGACTAAGCAGAGCCAACAGCCATGAGTTATGCAGTGGTGGTGTTGCACATCTGGCTTCCCAATGCAGAGCATCGCTGTTGATTACTGAGAGGGACACTGGAAGGGGCAAGGCACAGAGAGCTCAGCCCAGGTGCAATGGCACATACAACCAGATGCTCCTGCCACTGTGCTTGCATCATGCTGAGCTCCCCATGCCTTGCCCCTCCACCCCTCAGTGACCAGCAGTGACACTCAGCATTGGGAAACCAAGTGTGCAGTGCCAACGTGCCTGCACCACCCAAACCACTGCTGGGCAAAGCTAACTCTGGAAAGCAATCTTTACAATATTTTTTGATAGGACAGTGCCTACAACATAGGGAGGGATCACACAGTGGAAACAGCCAGTGAGAGAATGGATGGGAACGTGAATGATGCATAACATCTTGCTGTACATTATGATGCTACAACTTGTTCCCAGCATTAAACTTGTAAATGTGCACATGCAGGAATTTATTCTTGCATGAAACTAAATCATTTATATGTCATTCTGCATGTTATGAACAACATAGAGTAATTTCTTCATGAACATTGTTTTGTCATCACAAAGAACACACAAAGGACCTCATCCAAACATTAATTTAATCAGACATGCTCTAAAAATGTACATACAACTTCATTTTGGCACATTATGTGCAATGTATAGCAAGGTATAATTCACCAACCAGGAAATTTATCAGTCAGTTCACACAAAAATGATTTCCCACTTCCAAGACACAGCAAAGTATAGAGAATTTCAGTTGACTGATGGGACAGCACAGGACTGATCTGCCCATCATTACTTTTTTATATCTCAAAACTCAATTTACTTCATCCACATCTATACATAAAGCATACCAGAGAGGCAGTAGAGACATCCTGTCAAATTCAACTCCTCAAATAAAACGTACTAGACGATGAACCATTAATGGCTGCATTAGCTTCTGGTGAGATAAAATTCATTCCAATCAATCTCCTAATGAGACCAGTCTCAAAAACATTTACAGTATAATCAATATATTTCCAATTTAATCTATCAATAGCCTTTTTTTTAACTTAACAAAAAAGTCCAAGATCTGGAAATGGAACAGCTTTGAATTTGACTATAAAATGGTTTCAGTAACTCACGTAATATTAATCAGTCATTCCCTTGACCAAAATAAATCCATCTGATTGACATAATTATAATTAGCTATGAAAGAGTTTAGATGATTAGGAAAAATAATTAACTTCGAAATGCTGTTTCAATAATAAAAGAATCCAATAGGATGATTCTCATCTGATAGGATAGTGGGTGCTTACCAGACTATTCAACAGAAAGTTTATGTTCAGGAGTGAATTAAAGCACCTTCATGCTATTTGAGAAAAGATATAGAAACACATGATTTAAGAATACTTAGCAAAGTTGGCTTTAGGAGTTTGCATAACCAGGTGTCTGCCAAGGCCCTTGCTGATGCCACCGGGCCCATTGCTCCTTCTCAGTCCACTGCAGTGGGTGGGAGTCTTGTTAGAATAAAGTTATAATACTCAAACAAAAAAGTAGCCAGCTTAACCATCTGAGTTCCTGGCCTGCCTCCCCCGCCGCCGCCCCCGCCACCGCCACTGCACAGGTCTGCTCCTTCCCCTTGCTGTCACTTCTAGCTCTGAGTGAGCAATCAAGGAGATCAGAACAGGATCAAGGAGAAGCAGCAGCAGCAGCCCCCACTTTCCTGGCTACTTCCCTATACACACTGGTGTGGAATGGGACCAGAGCACCTGGGCAGGACTGATGAGAACCCACTGAGGCAGACACTTCTCAGCAGGTGGGGTTGAGCCACTATACTAGGTTCTCAGCAGGTGGGTTGCTGCTGCTTACCAGGAGGGAGAGGAGTAGTGGCAAACTGGCGAGGAGGTTGGTTCAGGCACACCAGCAGGAATGCCAGATTGGCTCCACCGGTGCATTTGCACTGTGCCAATCTTCCCTACTACCTCCCACACTCACTCCCAGTAAGCATCAGTGACCCACCTATGAGAAACTGGCACAGCAACTTTGCCCCACCCAACGAGCCACTTCTGCACTGAGGACATCTTGCCCAGAGACCCCTGAATCAGGTGCTGGCTCTGTCTGGTAAATAGAATTGTTGATGATAAATCTTAAACTCTGAAGCAATTTTCAGTTACATGGTAGCTAATGGCTTCCAATTTTTTTCTTTTTAGAAAATTGGAGATATACAATGTTCAAATTTTAACTTTACTAGTAAATTAAAAACATTTTTAAATATTTCATTGAAATTCTCAAAAAAGGGTGTATGTGGGAGGGTGGGTAGGTGTGTTGCACAGCCTCTTTCTGTGCCCTAAAATGCTTCATGCTTCCACTTTAGTTTATATTTTTCTTCCAGTTTCTTGGTTTCTTTTAGGCAATTGCTTCTATTTCTTTAACAAAATTCCTATTTGGTTGAGGTCTTTTCTGCCTCCCTCCCAAACTTTGGACCTTGTGTGTTGTTATTATGAAAATCTTAACCTCTTTGATAATTCTCCTTCTGAAAGATTGTCATTTAAAATATTGTTTGTCATTTAAATATTGTCATTTAAATATTGTTTGTCATTTAAAATGTTTTCATTTAAAATATTGATATTGTTCAATCACCATGGGATCTTCTAAACCTATTATTTTCATACTGGCACCAATGACAACAGAAAACACAAAAGAAGACCTTGGTTATTTTTCAGGTTTCTCATTTTCCAGATCTACCCTTGCTGGTGTCTTAAACATCCATTAAAAAGTTTATTCTTGAAAAAGAAGAATGATCCTGATGAGTAAAAAGTATAATCATTGAGTTATGGATATAGCTGCGCATATCTTTTCTGTTATACTCAGTTATCTAACTTGATTTCAAAAAGAATTAGGTAATAAAAGTGCTAAATAGACCCAGTTCCATAAAATTTACTTTGTTCTTCATTCTAAACAGCACTGGAGCCCTCCACTAATATGATTGTTTCATCAAAGAATTTCTCAAGCTCCTTAAATAATGCTTTATAAAAAGCATGCAGACCAAAATCTGAGGCATCAGTGGATCCAAGTATGATTATTATGAGCACAAGATTAGAAGTATGAGTAGAAGTTAATACCAGTTCCCTTTTGCTTCTCAAAATTCATCCCTTATTGAAAAGAAGAAACTTGAACTGATAATTGCCACTCCACAATTCCTTTTATTCAGCTGAGAGGAGAAACAGTAACAAGTCCTTGAATGCTTAAACATATTTTCCATCTTTTTGATAACAAATGTGTCTCCTACAAAGTACAGACAAATTATACCGCAGATAAGATCTCAGTTCAGCGCTACACAAATTATACTAAATAGTTATGTATTAACTCTAAATAAGTCATTCTACAGGTAATGTTTCAATCAATAAATGGCTTTTGCTTGAGAACATGCAATACGGTCCCGATCCAGATCTGGTGCTCTGCTCTTGCCATTTCAAATAGCAGACATAGGACAAGTGTTGTCCTCTCCAGCCTTCCTATCCAAATCACCCCCATGTGCCTGCTATTTACTTTTCAAAAACCCAATCACAAAAAAATTAATTGCATGAATGGTATCCATGTTTACTTTGGCTCATAAAGAGTCTGCCTTAGTATTAGGGAAAGGTAGCATCTGCAGTGGGAATTTGTTTCATCTTTCTTCTGATAGAGCTTTTTTGCTCACAGCTTCAGACCCTTTCACAAAGGGGTGTGGAAAACAGATCAATGGATGAGATTGTTGAAACAACAGAACCACCACTTCACTGACCACCACTTCTTCGGTTTCACTTATCACCACCGATCTGAAACTTAGTTACCTTGGAATCTTCTCATCCCACGTTTCCCCCCCTCTCCCTCCACCACTAGTTTTCTTTTGAAACTCATAGCAGTAAAGGTTGGGGGAGTTTCTCTATATCATTCCTAGAAGCTCATTTTCCAGTCCAATGTTTGTGGGTCTGCACAACTTCGTCCCAGCTCCTGCAGCATAATATGTGAGATTTGGATAGCTTTGTCCTATCTAGATCACCAGCTACAGTGAAAGAAAACATCATTGGCAGACCTTTGGATGAGCAGCAAAGAAAATCATGAATATGATGCTTGAAGCAAGGGTGATCTTGACCATTTTGAAGAAGTCAGTGCCCTCCTAGTTCTTGTGTCCAGAACTACCTTTCCCAGAGATAGTTAAGATCTACGTGCTCTGAGGGAAGCCAAAAGCCAGGAAGCCTAGACCATAGTTTTCATGCCATAACACCTGCCATTAGCCTGAAAGAAATCTTTTGTTCTATATTTTTGTTCCATTTGCTGTTTTAGTGTTTTAAAATTGCAAACCCGCCTTGAATGCCTTGCTTGAAAGGTGATTTAGATAATAAATATTGGAATAAACAATAAAATTGTGGCCCTTTATTCATTCCATATATGCTTTGATCTTCATTCCAGGGTGTTTGTGTGAATGAAGGGGCGTATTTAAGGTGTAGGCCTTCATGTTTATTGCTCTCACAGGCTTAGTAAGAAATGCAATGTACCAAAATTATCAGAAGACAAAGAACATAAAGAATAAAGTACCACATTTTTCTTTATCGCATTGACAATTTAAATATACATTTCCTGGGGGCACCAAACAAAATTGGACTCCTTCACAATGAGCCGTAAATCCTGAGACCCAAGAGCTTCTTGGTGGCCTGGAAGGGCCCTTTATATGCTCAATATGCAAGGGCTGAATAATGGTGGGAAATTATTCAAAGGATAATTATAGCTGTTGGTCTCAAGATGTTTTGTGGCATCTTTCATATATCATTCTTCAAAGCTCTTTCTGAGGAATGGTTTCTTATTGAGCTCGCTGGAGGCAAAGAAATTTGCTCATCATAATTAAAGACAAATAATTCACCCAGTTCTGCAGTGGGATCTTATGAATAGGGCAGTGCTGAATATTTTCCCATTTGATCCTGGGACCAAAAATAGTTATTTCTTTCAAGTGAGTAGGAAATATCCCCCCACCCAAATGTTTGAACTATTAGAGTATTCAACTTTTTAAAGAATCCTGTCTCCCACTGCAGATACGAAGTCCCTTCATTCAAAAGGCATTCTCATTCATTTGAATGGAGAAGAAAGATCAACCTACAGAAAGGAATACATTCCAGACTGGCATGTTAGGGTGGTGCTGCAGAGGTACTCTATTGACACTGGCATAGCTGCCAATTACCAGGGTGGCAGCAATGTCGGGGCTGCATGGGCACACCAGTTGAGCTATCTGGCACTCTTGCCAGTGTGCCTGCACAGTCCAACCTGGCTGCCACCCTGCTTTGCCCCCACAATGTCCTGTTGTGTGGAAGCAAGGCTAGTGTGGGGAGGATGGCTCTATGACACCACACCATCAGTCCTGATAAATGCAGACCGGTTTGTTTCATTTTTACATTATTTTTATTGCAAAATCATGAAGGGGGGGGGGGGAGGAAGTAAGTAAGAAGGAAAACACAAGGAGAAGAAAAAAGAAGGGTAAAATACCTGCCCACCAGCTCACATTAGCAATGCTTTCAACACCAGTGCATCAATCTCAGCTTACACATCTAGATCAGTACATGCCTTTTAAATGTCCATATGTGTATCGAAGTGAAGTCAGTATTCATAGAAAGTATGTTCATATGTAGCAAGGGCATTAATGTTTTGGGACTATTGCATGATAGACAGCATAGATTTATCCAACCAACCAGACTTATGCTTTACGTCTCTTTGTGACCATTATGACACACAAGACTCATTCTTGTTATCCTGCCATCTACCCTTGAAAAGGGAAATCTGGGGTACCCCATAAATTTATCTTAGGATAAGCAGATGGATCAAATTATAACTGAAAATATGCTTGGGGAGGACAGCTACCAAGGACTCAGCTACATTGACAAAGAAAAAGGGCTTTATATGTGTTGTTTATATATTCTAACACTGTGACATCAGATGGTGCTGTGGAGTTTCATTTTTGTCAACCCAATTTCTCATACAAAATTTGCAACACGTTTAACTGAAACGCTTATTTGATGTGTCTAGATCCAGCCCAGGTGCCCTCTAGCATCTACTACATTTTACAGTTAGGAATACTGGGCCTTTATTGAAAATCAACATAGCAGAATTTAGAGACAGAAAGAAGTGTTATAGTGAAAAAGAGCAAGAATGTCAGGTTTCATATCAATCCTAACATGTAATAATTCCCATATCATGCTGAATAATTATTTTGCATGTGTGAAAGACATGGCTTTAAGCTATGAATGAAATTACAGATCTGAGGGTGATGTGCTTTGGTCAGTATATCAGACTTGTTGAAACTTCATCAAACTAAAATGGTGTGTTTGGACTAGAGATGAAGGGGGAATTAATTCACTTTGCATTTAATACAAATGTACCTAATTCACATATACCAAACCAACCAAAAGACAGCTATTATTTGAATTTTACAGTGCAATTTTTGCAAGCAAAAATGAGTGCAGAAAAACATGTATTAGGAAAAAGCATGCACCGAAATGATTATATTAGTGAAAATAATGGATCATTAGGAAAGGATTGCTAGAAAAAATGTATTTTAGGTGAAAAGCATGGAAATATGTGTACACATTTTCATGCAGGCTTTAAAAAACACACGAGCTGATGTGGAAATGAAGTGAACTGAATTTAAGAGTGAAAAAATGAGAAACTGAGAGAAACTGAAATTACGTAACAGATTCATCCATCCCTAGTTTGACAATGCATGGAGCCCATCTCCTCTATGAGGTATAAAGACATGTGAATAATATTTGTTGAATGTTGAATATTCCAATCTTAAAACTAGGACTAAGAAGCTAAAGAAAGATATGAGGAAGAGCAACACAGAGAGAGATGTATAGAGCAAAGGTAAAAAAGGAGGTGCATTAAAAGCTGTTTCAATTTAGAGAGCATATCAAATATAAAAATAAATATGAAACCTGCTAGAATACATGTTTATAAATGGAATTGTAGCCTGTTGTAGGGTTAGTGAATGCTGGCTTAGATCTCCCCCAACTTCTTCTGCAATAAAATTTCACGGCACAACAGACAAAGCTAGGGGGACTCATCTCTTTATTTAGTGATTCCTCAAGAAAAGATTTGCCTCATGGAACCTTTCCCCTCAAGAAAACTGAGTAGAGTAGAACCCGAAGCCCTCAATCATTTCCCATCTCCATCTTTTTTATTTCTCTAGGAGGCAAAAAAAGAAAAAGAAAATCATCATGCAAAAAGCTTTGGCTATATTTCCATACAGAAATAGAATTAGGAGCTGATAGGAATGAGAAATATTAGCCTATAACACTGAGTGCTTCATCAAAAGCCCAGCCTTGAGAAATGACAGCAGACATCAGTAATTGCCAAAACACAAGACTTATTTATAGATTGGGGGGAGAGATAAATACAGTACATACAAATTCCAATTAAGGATAAACCATCCCAGCTTACAGAGCTACTGCATCTCATTTACAGCTGGCAGAAATATGGTCCTTTGAATATTCTTTCTGACTTGCTCGAGATACTTAAAAATAACGCAGTGAGGGAAGGTGAGATATTAATATAACAAGCAATATTGTTGTCTCATCTTCAAATATGTTGATCAATTAGAACCTGACCATGAAAGTCACGGAGCCTGTGTTATATAGCTTCTTTTTGACATTGTGGCTATCATTGTTGCTTCAGAATGGAAGAGTTTTATGGGTAAAGCTGCTCCATGTCCTGTCCACAAATAGATTCTTACGGATTAATACTATTCACAGAATATTTTCCATAAATCCAGATGGCATCTTAATGATGCTGGTTTTGGGAAGTATTAATATATTTTAGACTTCAAATAACAATCAATATGTGTCTCTTTGAACTCAAAAACACAGGAAGGGACCCAGGCTATAATATGGATAAAGCCAGCACTTTCTGTGTTTTTGAGTTCAAAGAGACACAAATCTTAGGTCAACATCACATTGTTAGGCCTAAAGAAGTTATAACTAGATAGGTCTACTTGGTGGGGAAAAGCACAAATGAGTTTGAAGCAGCTAATGAATTAAATCATTATTTAGCTGCTAGTACATTAAGCATTAAAATGACCAAGCTGCATTAAAATGCAAAAGACTATGAGGCAGCACTTATAAAAAGAACATATTATTCAGGTCTGGCTATTTTATAACTGGTTGTTATCATTAGAATTGAGACTACATCACTATCAAAATTATATGGTGCACAAAACTCTTATCAGTTTATAGCAGTGGAAATCACAGATGAAAGGTACTGGATGCATATTAGCTCATAAAGGGTATCTAGTGCCTACAATCAGAACTTTAAAACTGCCCTGAAGAAAATCTATGGAAGTTTTTAAAAATAGTTTCAGCTACTAGACTTATGAAAATGAAACCAATCCTTAGAATCAACGATGAGTAAAGATTTAAAGACTGGAAGTAGGACTCTTAAGTTTTAAATATTAGTCATGCATTCTTTCAGTGTCTCTATTGCGGCCTAATAAAATTAAGAATTGGCTATGGGCAATGACGTGATTGCCCTGGCAGATGCATTCTCTAACCTGGGTTGGCATGGCAGTAGGGCAAGGATCAGTTCATCATTCCCCTCAGCCCCCTACTGCTGAATTGAAATTTTCTGGGGATGGGAAGCGACAAACTCCTTCCATGGGAATTGCCCAGTGTTGAACCTTGTCATGGTGCAAGCCAAGATCCCTGGGTCACACTGGGTGACTAGGGTGAAGATTCCAGCCAGGCAGAGACCTCAACATGAGCTTAGGGCATGCCATAGACAATCATCCCCTGAGACCCCTGAAGGGTTGGCCCTTCACTCTGTTGATCTTGCCCAATGTCATTTCCACCTTGTCCATAACAAACATTATTGATTCCTAACAATCTAAAGACATACGCTTCACTGAGGGAAAGCTGAAAAAACCCAACCAAGGGCCAATTAAGATTGAGAGGGGGAAAATCTAACCCAAGTGTGGGTGGAAATAAATAGCCTTGAACTTCTGCCCACCTTCCCTCTCTTCTGAGATCTCATGGAAAGGACTTCTCTGTGGGAGGCAAAAGCCTAGACATGGAGAAAGAACTCTGCTCTCCCTTGCCACTCTCCAAGTCACATGCCACTGGACAAAATCACCCTGTGTGTAATGTGCCCAGAACATGGCTTACAGCAGTATGGCTGCTTTGATAAATACTAGTGGATCCCAATATACAACAGAGGATGAGATGGTTGGACAGTGTTCTCGAAGCTACTAACATGAGTTTGACCAAACTGCGGGAGGCAGTGGAAGACAGGAGTGCCTGGCGTGCTCTGGTCCATGGGTCACAAAGAGTTGGACCCGACTAAACAACCAAACAACAACAATCAGATTGTTACACAATATACTGTTTATGCATGCATATGCACACACACTTCTTTGACTAAAAAAAATCCTGAATTTAAATTCTAAATTCCTGATGTTAACTTTGAAAAATTAAAAATTCTGATTTGCTTTTGAGTTCTTCTGTGCTCCCCTCACTTTGATTTGTAATTCAGGCACCAAGTCACTCTGTTTATAATGAAGCTCCATGTTTCCCCATTCTCTGCAACAGGGAATCCATAACTTTCTCCCCCTTTGGCCATGCAGATGAAATGTAGTAGTCCAGGAGGCCTCCTAGAGTGGATGAAGCCTTTCAAATTGCAGACAAATAGGTCTTGCCAACATACTGGAAAGAAGACTCAGCATTATTGGAATGTAACAGCTTACATTTATAAAATATAACAAATTAGAGAATCTGCAAGCCAGTCTAATAAAGCCAAATTAACCAAATCAAAAATATGGTGAAGTGTAATATATGAGGGGATTCCATCCCTGCCGTCTTCTGGGCATGTTTACAGCTGCACACTGTGGCAACACAGCAAGGTTTTACAATACGTTTCTGAAGATCCTGACCTGAGTCAAAGTTTATTGACATGGTGTTTCAGCTTGGTTAAGGGGAGAAGATTCCTGGACCACTGTGATTTGCCTCATCATTCACTACCCACACAGAGCCAGTGCACATCCTTGGTATATGCCAATCTTCCTGATAAGTGAGACCTTTCAGAGAAGGGTTTGAAAAACATAGCCTGACAGAGAATTATCTTGAAATTTTGAAGTCTTACTTATGTGCAGGCTGTGGGGAAACTTGAGAGATTGCTAGTAGAGAGAGCTTTATCATGAACTGTGGTGGTAGAAGAGTAATTCCACTTGATTCATGCTTAAATCTCTGGAATAGATTCAATAACAGGGACTTCGCATGGTTAGAAAGCACTTATTCAATTCAGCTATTGGCCTTTGTCTCTGGAATAATTCTTGCATAATCATTTATAGGTTTTTCATCTGCTGTCCCAGGTGTTCTGATGGGGATAATTTATTTTATTATCAACACAGCGGGCAAAGGAGTAAGGGAGCTCATCCAGGCCCTTTTTTTGGCTCACGACCCTTTGTCACACACAAAGGGAATACACCAGTGCTATTTTTCTAGAAAAAGAGTTGCAAGGACTCACCATGAATACATCCCTTGTTCTCTTATGATGGCAATGGTGCCCACCTGAGAGGTGCCGGAACTGAGTTCCAGTGAGTTCCTGCTGAAAAAAAGGCTCTGGAATAGACCAATATTGTAAGCACAGTCCACAAGCTGTCCATGTTGTATTTGTCCGGAAAGTCTGTGAATCAAAGTGCTGTGACTTCTGATAAAACTACCTCATATGAATCAATCAATGAGGATTGTTGCTAAGGAAATGTCAGGTAAGTAAATTAGAAGTCACAGCTCCTGTCTTTTCACAGGATTGAGACATATGTGTCAAAGCAGAATGAAAGACAAATGACAAGCACCAGAGCTGATTTCTTCAGACAAACTTTGCTCTTCCAGCACAAACCAGGAAGGTCAAATCTTTAAGCAGGGCAGAGAAATTTGGAAGAGCATTTCCTTCATAAATGTAAGCATATAAATAGATCTGGACTAATTTTTCCTCATATTGTGCCCCTTACCTAGTTTAGAGACTAGCTCAATCCTATCAAGATGGGACAGTGCAACGATTCTAGCCTTGAGGAGTGCTATCTATCAGAAGCCTGTATCCCAACCCTACAGAGCACAAATTCTGCAGGGTCATCCACTTCAACCCCAGAAGACTAGGAAGATGTCATGAATTGACATTCACAGTTCAATAGGAGGCTTTCCCTGCCAGCCATAAATGCCTATGGACCAGAAACTACTGTCAGGTTTGGGATTTATCAGACACTTGACAAGTCTAATTCTACTCCCAGCTGGTCTCTTCCTCTTCTTCCAATTCTTCATTTCTGTAATGAAGTGTGTGAAGCTTGAATAGGTGCCCCCTTCCTGCTCTTAACACTGCCACCCCCACCGCCCATCTTTGCAACCCATCTTTTCAGTCACTGCCACTTTTTCTACTCAAATGAGATATTTGGTTCCTTTTCCACTAATGGAAAGGAGAAAACATGGATTTCTCTTTGCTTAAACAGTTTGTGTCCCATACAAGCAATGCTTGCAGTGCAGTTCTATAACAGGTCTACAGAAATTCAATGGGACTTATACCCAGATAAGTGTGTATAGGAGTGTAGCTTGAACGCATTATCACACATACTTCCAAATAATAATTGTTATCATTACTATGACTTTTACTAATTTAATTTATTACCCATCGTTCCCCATGAGGTCCCTGGATGGGTTGCAACTATAGAAAATACAATATTATAAATAATTTAAAACAAACTACAGTCACAAGAATAGGGTGGGTCCTAAAAATGTCCATCTCAGGTGTCAAAGGTACATCTTCAGCATACAACAGAAACTGTATAATGAAGATACCAGATGCACCTCAGTGGAAAGCGAATGCCACAGCTGTCTGTGTTTGTGGGATGGTGTCAGGAGACAGTCAGGGGTGGATCAGTAATAAAACATGTCAATGAAGTTAACTCTTTATTCAAAGAAACAAAAACTGCACAGGCCTAGTGATCACAACAACTCTTCCCAGTAGGTCTTGCAGTTGTGAGGACAAAGTCCCCAATCACTTCAGCTGGGCTCAGCAGGAAGATTCTTCCACTGAACACAGGTGAAGCCCTATGGCTGATCCTGTTGCTTATAGTGCCTGTTCTGAGATGTGGCTGATATATGATTGGTCCAAAAGAAAATTGCTAGTTAGTTTTAATAGAAGTTGTAATTTGTGATTGCTGACAATGGTATAAAAATGTTTGCTATTTTAGGTAACAATTTATTGTAAATTTAATAGTATTGCCTTTTGTGTATTTCTGAATTGTATGCTGAGAACATTAAAGAGTTGCAAAGCTTCCAGTTCAATCTCTAAAGGAAACGGTAGGGGGAGGATTTTAACCTATAGAGAGCTCAGAGCTCTGCTGTAGTCTTTCATTTCCATCAGCAAAAGAGGTACACACTTTATTGAGTAGAATACACAGTACGTCCGAGCTGACATATAATTGTTTATAACTATCCTTGCTATGATGTTATTAACACAAAACAGTGACTTAACAAAAATAGTATTCTCTTTTGGACTCAACAGAAAAATAAATTATTTTTAGTGTTAATTTGACAGTCCAGTTGTTTTAGTGATCTGCATGTTTGAGTTTTATGCAGATTTTTACTATTTCTAATATGCCAGTGTTTAGTCTGGTCATCGTCATCCTATTGTTTGTGCCTTTTTTTTCTTTTTTCTTTTTGAATCTGCCTGTCTAAAGATTGTGTTTGTGTGTGGTCTTAGCCATGAGTGGCAGTTTTGCCAGAACACACAGACTACTAAGGAACTGAGGTAAAAAAAAAAAATGTGAATAATTTAAGTAAACAAGGAGAAGAATGCTAAAACATCGAATATAAGTACTAAACATAGCATAGATAATAGTTTTCCTGTAGTCCTGCTCCTATGCAGTATGACTAGGGTAGGCGACTTGGTGTCCTTCAGAGGTTGTGGGCTACAACTTTCATCAGTTCAACCACTGGCCATGCTGATAGGGGCTGATGGCTTACAGAGTCTGACAACAGCTGAAACACATCACATTGGCCACCTCTGTATAAAGGGTGCCAGTCTGAGGTTGTAGATAGAGTGCTGGACTTGGGCTAACCTGAGTGAAAATCTCTATTCAACCAGGACACTCAGCAGATGACTAGCAAGACAATATTTCACCCATTCTGCCTTCAAAGATTGTTGTGAGGACAAAATTGGGGACAGGACATGTATGCTGACCTGTATAGGAAGATTGTGATAACAACGTAATCAGTAAATAAAAAATATTCCCACAGGAAAAATTCAGCCACTGGATATAGAGAACAGCCAGCTATTCAGGACTGAACTACTCCTATAGTTCTGTGTGTGTGTTGGATAGTAATGCACACTGAATGAGGCATTTAGAATTGGGGGGACGGACAAACAACAAATGTTGAGAATCTTGGACTTTGGTGGGAGGTGTTTGACTAATGAAATTGATTAGTTCCACCATATCACTTCAATCGCCTCTTGAAGACAACCCAAGGCTTTCATCATTACCCCAGTCCCACAGAACATCCAGTCACACACCAGCCTCACTGAAAGACTTGTCAAGACTGCAACAGTAATTCACAAATTCACTAAAATTCCCTGCTCCACTGAGCAGCATGACAGCTCTGCCGACCGCAGTAACATTTCTATTCAAACTGGCTTTGGTGCTGAAGCTATAAATATCCTTGCAATATTTCCTGCTTCAGAACATAAAGACAGCTTTACAGCACTGATAAAATAGAAATTACTTTCTCTCTGAGGTCTTGCTGGAATTTTAATGTCTGTTTTGCAATAAAGCAGGCTTCTACACATTTCGATTTGAGGGAGAGAAAACAAACGGTCTAATTTAGTTACAATAATGACTCCTCTTGCGTTGTCAGCCCAGGCTGGCTCTTTGGTTGGAGGACTGTTAAGGTTTGTATCGCCAAGTGCCGTGCTGATTTTTATAGTAATATTAAATTTGTTCCCCCCCTTTTTGAAGGTGCATAGACCTGGTTAATTACAACAACCAACAACAAGGATACAGAAAGAAAGAAAGGGAGAAAAAAAATCGTTAAAGTTTACAACCCTTAATAGTGTTTCTGTTAAAATTACTTGTCACAGCTGTAAAACTAGTGACCAAAGATGACAGGGATTTAAAAGGGTTATTGGAATGAAAAGGGGGGAAAACACACAACTATTGCTGATCTCATCAACATAACCTTTAATTATGCTGTACCTGCCATTTCAGCCCTTGTTAGTGCTTTCAAAGACAAGTAAATGGTTTTTCCATTTCTCTTTATGAACACAAAGTCCTCTGTTTCCTTTAGAGGCTGTGCATTGGAGACAGTGGGATTGGGTGGGGACATGAAATGGAAAGGGCCCCACTGAAATGAGTGGAAGCTGCAGAAGACCACTTCCCAGTGGGGATTGGGCTCAGTGACTCTTCATTTGCATAGAGGGCACATGGTGGAAACAGACGGAACTGTGTAGCCAGATGCCAGTAAATACCACTAAGCACTAAAATGGAATTAGACCTGCTCAGATGGCAAATTAAAGATGCTATTGACCATGGCAGGAGAGCTACAATGAAACCTGAGCCAGGATGTTATTGAGCCCCAAAGACTGAATCCTTAGGGTCACAGTTTTGCAGCAATGATAAACAGGAATATTACTAACACAGGCTGCAGCACTCAAATTACTTTTGTTTTCCGTTTATCAAATACCCTTCCACAAGAATTCTATGAGATTATTCCAGAGAAAGTATTATGCAGACTGTAGCAGAAATTACTTCAGAAGCAAGACTCTTGAAAATTGGTATGTGCATAGTTGTTAATCATTCCCCCCCCCCCAAAAAAGTCGTGTAAGCACTTGGGGATGAGAAGTTTATCTTTTCCCTTTCCAGCTACAATCCTGACCTCCCCCCCAAAAATCAAGTGCTTAAAGAATTCACTTTTAAAAAGAACTCATTCTAGTTGAAGTTCATCCTGTCCCAAAAGGAACTAGTTTCCCTTCAGGTTTGTCATTTTACAAAATGAACTAATTCAGTTCAAGTTCATCCAAATAAACTTTTAGTTCATGAAAAGCTCACCATAGCCTTCAAAATGTTAACACAAGCTGTTGTGATGAAGTATAGGGTCCAAAAGTATATCAGGGACAACATACAAGTTATTTATTTATTGCATTTATTTCCCAACTTTCTTCCAAGAAGCTCAAGGTAATGTACATGGTTCTCTTCTTCCCCATTTTATCCCAAACAACTGTGCAAGGAATGTTAAGAGACAAAATTTTGGACTTAAGACACATAATTGAATGAGAGCAAAAAAAATGTATAAGAATTTTGTTAAAAGGTATTTTAAAAAATACAGTTTTAATCCCTCCAAAATGATCATACAATAAACATGAATAAAAATTGTGAAATTATAATGACATTGATCTCATCTATCCAAAATGATGTCTATATGTCGAGCTGATGGACTATATGCAACTGGCCGAGATGACCGGCAGAATCCGTGATCTGGGAGAAGAGAAGATGGAGGAAGACTGGGAGAAATTCAAGATGTATCTACAAAAACATTGTAATTTGGTTGAATGTTAAGAAGGATGCTAGATTATAAAAAACTGGCCACCACTAAACTAGATTTAAATTTGATGATAAGTGAGACTAAAGAAAATATAAAAATTTTTGGAAGAAGTGCTAGATTATATTTGAATGAGTGGACATGAGATTGTAAACAAGTTGATAATTTGTTTGGAAAAAAATTTTAACGATGTAAATGGGAGCGGGAGACGTGAGGGAGTCCAAAGAAGTGATGAAATTGTTGTGATAGAAGTAAGATCGTTTATTATGTGTGCATTTATATTTAAAAACCTTAATAAATATTAAAAAAAAATATATATGTCGAACTTATATAACAAACAATAATTAGAGACCAAATATGTTATGACAAGGAATTTGTAACACTCAAAAGTTATCCACTTGGCTGATCTATATTGATGAGGTGAGCTAACCACATCATATCCATAAGGTTACTAACCAAACATGGTAAACATGGAGCTGATAGAACAAGATGGTGCTTTTTTACTAGGGATGAATAATGTTTTATTCAGCTGGATCGAGGCGGGTCGGGGCTGCTGATTCTTCTAGATCTGTCAGCAGCCTTCGACATGGTCGATCACGAACTCCTGGACCACCGCCTTGCCGACGTGGGGATCCAGGGCACAGTCCTTCAATGGCTGCGCTCGTTTCTCTCTGGTCGGGGACAGAGGGTGGCGCTCGGGGGGGGAATTGTCATCGCGCCACTCCTTGGTGTGTGGAGTGCCTCAGGGTGCGATTCTCTCCCCGATGCTTTTTAACATCTTTATGCGCCCCCTCGCCCAGCTTGTCCGGAGTTTTGGGCTGGGTTGCCATCAGTATGCCGATGACACCCAACTCTATCTGTTGATGGATGGCCATCCTGACTCGGCCCCCGATACACTGGCGAGATGTCTGGAAGCTGTGGCTGGATGGTTACGTGGGAGCCGGTTGAAGTTAAATCCTTCGAAGACAGAGGTCCTCTGGCTGGGGCGGGACGATATGGGATTTTTTTTTTTTGATTTTTTTTTATTGAGATTCATTTGAGACACACATACAGAGACAATATACCCAAAAAAAAAAAGGAAAAATAAAAATAAAAAGAGAAAAGCAAATACAGTTGTATAGAAAAGAATAGATACAACTAGTCACCAAATAACTTAACAAAAAAAAAATTATAAAAAAAAGAAAGACAAACACAAAAAGCCGCAAAACAGAAAAAAACTAATACATTACACATAAAACATCTGACTTCCCTCCCTGCTGATTTCGGATTTCTACTTTTAATAGTTAAGTTTTTACAGCTGGTATTAATAAATGGTATATACATCGAAAGTTTTATAGCTGACCTGCTATAGTTGGTAAGTTTCCTAAATTACCTTCAATATAGACCATAAATTTATTCCAATCGTCCTTTAACTTTGCATTTTTTTGGTTTTTGATTCTTTGGGTCATTTCTGCCAATTCAATAAAACCATATAATTTTGTTTGCCACTCCTTCACCGTTGGTATGTTTGTATTTTTCCAATTTTGAGCGACTAATATTCTGGCTGCTGCAGTTGAATATTGAAATAGAGTTTTATCTTCCTTCCTAATTTCCTCTCCGATAATACCTAGTAAAAAGGCTTCTGGCTTTTGGGGGAATGTGTATCTGGCTTTTGGGGGAATTTTCTTTAGCTCGCTATAAATCTGATTCCAAAATTTTTTCATTTCCTCACATCCCCACCACATATGTATAAAATTACCTTCTTTTGTTTTGCATTTCCAACAGGCCTTATTACCAGTCTTATACATCCTACTAAGTTTTTCTGGTGTTAGGTACCATCTATATATCATCTTCTCTAAGTTTTCTCTAATGGCAGCACTAGCCGTGAATTTTATTCCCTCGTTCCACAATTTTGACCATTTCTCATACTCTATATTATACCCCAGATCTATCGCCCATTTAACCATAACATCCTTAATTTCTTCGTCTATTGTGTCCCATTCGAATAGAATGTTGTACATTTTGGATAATAGCTTTGATTTACTTTCAATTATTTCAATCTGGAATTTGGACTTCTTTTCATTCATTCCTATTTTTTTATCTTCTGTCCATATTGCGTTAACTTGATGGTACTGTAACCAACTCGTCAGCTTTCCTTTCAACTCCTCGTATGGTCTTAATTTCCAACTGTCTTGGGATCTTACCAGTAGATCTTCATATGTCAATCTTTTCTCTTCCATATTTATTTTTTTAATTATTAAAATATCTGTTGGGGACAGCCACCAGGGCGTTTTCCTTTCTAGCAGTTTTTTATTTTTTCCCCAGACTTCATACAAAGGGCCCCTGATGATATGGCTCGAGAACCCTTTGTGGATCTTCTCTTTGTTTGACCAGAGGTAGGCGTGCCAGCCGAACCTGTTGTCCGCCCCCTCTAGATCCAACAAATCTGTATTCTCCAGGGTTATCCAGTCCTTAACCCAACAGAGACAGGCCGCTTCATAATACAGCTTCAAGTTGGGAACAGCAAGCCCTCCTCTCTCCTTCCGATCTGTGAGTAATTTAAATCTGATCCTTGGCCTTCTTCCCTGCCAGATGAATCTCGAGAGGATCTTCTGCCAATCCTTAAATATTTTAGACCCTCTGATAACAGGAATATTTTGAAACAGAAACAGCATCTTAGGAAGTATGTTCATTTTTATTGCTTCCATCCTACCCAGCCAAGAAAGGTTGGCTCTATTCCAAACATCCAGGTTTTTCCTAATTTCTTTCCACGCAGGCGAATAGTTATCTTCAATTAAGTTTATGTTTTTTGATGTAAGCCATATTCCTAAATATTTTATTTTTTTTGCCACCTTAATTCCACATTGTCTTTCTAATTTTTCTTTTTCCTCAGTTCCTAAGTTCTTTGCCAGCATTTTTGTTTTTAGTTTATTCAGTTTGAAACCGGATAATTTGCCGTATTCCTCTAGAATCTTCAGCGCTTTGCTTGTACTTCCATGCGGCTCTTCCAAGGATAGCATATGGGATTGAGGGGGCAACTCCCATCTCTTGCGGGGGTGCAATTAGTGCCAGCACCGTCCGTTAAGAGTTTGGGTGTAATCTTTGATACCTCCCTCTCTATGGAGGCGCAGATTACAGCTATAACAAAGGCGGCATTTTTTCATCTCCGCCAAGCTAAGCAGTTGGCCCCTTATCTCTCTCGCCCTGACCTAGCCACTGTGATCCATGCGACGGTCACCTCCAGACTGGATTATTGTAACTCGCTCTACGTGGGGCTGCCCTTAAGACTGACCCAGAAACTCCAGCGGGTGCAGAATGCCGCGGCGAGACTCCTTATGGGGTCTTCGCTGCGAGATCACATTCATCCGGTACTATACCAGCTGCACTGGCTCCTGGTGGAGTACAGGATCAGGTTTAAGGTGCTGGTTTTAACCTTTAAAGCCCTATACGGCCTAGGACCCTCGTACCTACGGGACCGCCTCTCCTGGTATGCCCCACAGAGAAACCTACGGTCTGCAAATAATAACATCCTCAAGGTCCCAGGCCTCAGAGAGGTTAGGCTGGCCTCAACTAGAGCCAGGGCCTTCTCAGCTGCGGCTCCAATCTGGTGGAACGCTCTGTCACAAGAGACTAGGGCCCTGCGGGACCTGACATCCTTCCGCAGGGCCTGCAAGACAGAGTTGTTCCACCAGGCCTTTGGTCAGGGCGCAGCCTGACTCCCTCCTCTGGCAACCTGCTTAGAATCTTGCTTAATTAGTTGCCATTAATTTGATTTTAATTGATTTTTATAATGAAATATTTTTAGAATGTGTGAATATCTGATTGTTTGATTGTTGATTGTTGTTAGCCGCCCTGAGCCCGGCTTCGGCTGGGGAGGGCGGGATATAAATAAAATTTATTATTATTTATTATTATTATTTTAGGGCATCATCCAGATTTCAGATTTTAGATGCCAGCTAGCCACCCAGAAAGGGACGCGGGTGGTGCTGTGGGTTAAACCACAGAGCCTAGGACTTGCCGATCAGAAGGTTGGTGGTTCGAATCCCCGCAACACCCAGAATGTCAGCAGGTGAAGCTTTTCCCATAACCGTATTTCCATAATTAAAAAGACTTACCCTGTTCAATTTGTGCTAACCATTCAGCTGTTTTTTTGCTTTGCTCCTGCAACTTTGGGAAGAAAGTGAATATCTTTAACAGGGGAGATACAGGAAATGCTAAGCAAACAGCTGGAAGCAATGTGAAGCAACAGTAATTAATTGACTAAACATATTAGGAACAGCAACACCTCTGCTGAAAAAGCTTAGTATGTTGCCTTCAGGGTTTGCTTTCTAACTTTCTTTATAGATGTTCAATTGACTTATGATTATTAAAAAAATAATTCCCTACCTCCTGCTGGGGATGGGGAATAAACATGAAGATGAACTAGAACTTTATTTGATTTATTTTATTATATTATATATCTATATGCTACTTTTCATTAAAGGAATCCCAAAGCAGCTTACAAACAATAAATTATTATTATTATTATTATTTATAATACTCCGCCCTCCCCAGCCAAAACCAGGCTCAGATCCGCTAACATCAAATGTATAACACATTAACATAAAATCAGGCAATCACTTAAAATACATCCTAAAATCAGATCAGGATCAGAATAACATGCTAGAACATAATAGAGCATTACAAATACAGCATAAATAATACAGAATAACTAACTAATTATCAGTAAAACAATTACAATCTATGAAACACTGTTAACAGAGCAACAACTAAAAAATAAGCTAAACTTCACAATTAAAGCAAAAGTCATATCATATGATTAACAAATCAATGCAGCATTTATAATCTATAAAACAATACTGACATTAACAAAATAGCAACCAAAAGATAAACTAAGCACTATTAAGTTCATATACACATTTCCCTCACCCCCATGACATAATCTTTCACTTTACTCAGCTCATTGAAATACACATGCACAATACTATAGGTGTACTACACTCCCCTTGTGATCACAATATCTCTACAAAAGCTTTTCATTGGGCTTCTGCTTTTTGCTATGGCTTCAGTATATGTTTCTCTCTAACCAAGATGTATTCAGTTTTGTATCCAATGAGCAATATATACCAGTGGTATGCTTTACTTAAAACAACAAGCTGTTGGCTAAGATACAAAACAGCAAACCCAAACCCTTGCTGGTTGCTACTTAAAGTATCTGTGTGTTTTGCTGAAGGTCAGATTAGCAGCTGACAAGAATGATCCCCTTTGGCCTTAACATCTATTTAAAAAATAAAGTTCAGCCAAATGAGGGTTTCACTAGTTAGTCTATTTGTTGCTTCTGGGTGTAAAAGATGCATATTGTAAACAGAGCATAATTATGCCACAAATATAGTCTTAGGCCTGGAGCAAACTCATTAGAACTCAGTTTGGAGCCCATTAACGTTTTGGAAACCTAGTTACCTTAATTGGTAAGCCATCCATCATACTTTATGCACTGATAATACCTCCAAGATAGCCCACCTTCATTCATTTAAATAAGATTTATTAAAATGGCCTCTTGCTGGCTTGCTTCAGTCCATTTATATGGTAAAATCAATAGTTATTGTAAGGCTTACATCACTATCAGAGTTTTTATTGATAACACAGTTACTTACATTTCTTCTTTTGCTGGGGTTAGCTCCTCCAAGGGATCCTAAATGTAATTGTTGCTCCCCCACCACACACCATCAGATCATTTGCGTGAGAATGGTTTTGCATAATTCTGCAATTTATGTAAGGAATTTCTTTTGCTAGCATAAGCCAGGAGGAACAGAAAATGAGCTGAACCAGCAAATACGCCACACAAGCTTAAAGCCATATGGAACTGCAGTGATTTGTGCATCCTGAATTGTATTGCATGCTGAAGCATAGGTGCTGTAGAGGCACACTTCCATGTTAGAGTAGGAGATGCGTTCAAGGGGAATGCGTGAACACCACCAACACATCCAATATTATATCTGAGCTATTTCACACAATTATTGGGGTTTCTCTGGAATATTGCTTCAATTCACCCACAGCAACTAGTTTAGGAGTAGTAGATAGAGGCAAAGCAGGTTGCACATAATATATTTTCCTCTTCAACAGATGATGGTGGATTGCCATAACTTTTATCTCAATACTACAGGGTCTGTTCCACTAGCAGAAAATCCAGAGGAATCTAGATTTGTGCTGAGTACAGTACATCAGATCGCTGTAGAGGCAAGATTCCTGCCTCATTCTCCAAAATCATGTACAAAGAATCTATATCTTTGCCTTATATTAGTTACTTATGTTACTTAGTTACACTGTGGGTTGTGGGTGTTGTAGACAAAGCTACCCACGTGGGAGAGGAATGAACTTCTTGTCAGGAGTGCGTGCAGGAGCCAGGCCCTGTGACCAGTAGGGCTTTGCAGGACTCGGGCCTTCCTAAAGTTTTTTCTGGAGAGGCAAGGCACGGCCGCACAGGAGAGGCCGCTTGGTAACTCACTGCACCTGATGGCAAGAGCCGCAAAGAGATATAAGGTCAGCATTTCCCTTCGGCTCTTTGTCACAGCAACTCGTTTCCCTCCTTGCTGTGTTTGGCTTCTTGCTTCCTGATCCTTGGACCTCGGCTTCTTGACTCCTTGCCTCTCGACCCTCGGACCCTTGACTTTGTGACTCCTTGCTTCTCAACCATCATACCCTTGACTTTGTGACTCCCTGCTTCCTGACCCTTAGGTCCCTGGCTTCTGGGCTCTTGTTTCTGCTCCCACCCAACCATCTCACCCTGGTCCCGAGGTCCTCAGCTGGGACTTCAACCACCAGTAAACAGGATCAGGACACTTCTGCTAACACAGGGCTTTGCCTTCCTCTCCTCCTCAGGGTGACAGAAGATTAAGCCTGCACTAGAGGCTTATGCCTCTCCCTTTGCATAGTGCCCACCTGGCCACAAGTGTTGTGCCAACCACTTCCCTTTCCTGTACACACCTGCCAAGTGATGAAACCAATCAACCTATTTATTTAGCTCCCATCTCTAGCTGCTTCAACCCTTCTCTGTGGTGTGGAGCAGGTGGGAAAGAAGCCTACAGCCGGTGAATTGCAAAAGAGAGCACACATACAAAAATCCAAATTGGCCCCATCACTGTATACAGGGAGGGAGGGCTGGGTGCTGCTCAGAAACTTGAAGGTTCAATGAACATGTGGTTTAACCTTCAATGTTCCCACTCAACCCCACCCCACTCCTCCACAGTGCTGGTGAAGGTGCTGTTGGAATGGAAGTGGCTTCTTTTCCTCCTGGAACCAGCAAAAATTTGCTTCTGCCTGGACTGGGATGGAGGAGTGTGATTAGTGGATTTCCATAAATGCTTTTTTAATGGGTAAGATTAGGTGCTGTAGAAGAGGAAACTGAGCAGATGCTGTAGTGATTCAGGAGGCAGTGAAACTAGGTTTTATCCTCAAGAAAGCAATGTCAAAACAACTAACCTTCAATCAGGTGGACAGAGCACCATGTTTATAATCTTGGTATTAGAATGTAATGGTATTAGAAGTGGATTCTTCCCCTACTTTGATCCACACCAATCCACTTGGGGTACATTAATCCAGGACTCAATTCATTCTGGCAGGTCCCATGTCCAGCTCTTTTTCTAGAAACAGCATGGCATTGCTCACCTTCTCAGCAAGGACTCTCCTCCCTGAAAGAGAGGGGAGTGGTTGTGGGCGGGAGCCTGAACACCACTCCTGGCAGGGGGCGTCGCCCCCTGCCTCCAGCTCACCTGGCTGGCACTCACGCCCCCCCCAGTGGCCGTCCAACCAGGTGCCATGGGGGGGGCGTGTCCAGCAGCCCTTATGCTGCAGTGCCAGCCTCTCTCCCCAGCCTCATTTCTCTTCATCGTCCTGTGCGAGTCAGCTCATCAGGATCTCCTCTTCCGCGTGCCCAGCTGAGCGACCACGTGGAGCCTGTACTTTGAAGAGGACTTTTAAAAGGGAGGTTTCGCCGTGTTGTTGCTGTTGTCCAAGCTAACCCCTTGCCTGTACCTTGTTTTTCCCTACTGATTTCCCATCATTCTACCTTATTTTCTCATTTAGATTTCCAAAGCCTTTTCTCATTGTTTCCGTCTGCTGAGCTTATTTAGTTCCGGAAATTCTACGTTACCCTTTAAGACTTTACTTCTAGTGTTCTCTGCCTCCCGTCTATACTGCCTAAAGACCTCCTTTTGTTTTGGGTGCATGTTGCGGGGTTAGCGACTTTGTTTTTGCCACAGTGCAGTTTTCTTCACTGCCTGGTTACTTTCCTTTTATTTGTATTATTTTGCTGTCTTGCCTCGGCACACGTGCGCTTGCAGCTTCATCCGCATACCTACTATCCTCTTTGCCTCAACACATAGCATCGAGGCTAGCTCTGCTCCTTATTTTGCCATTGCTGCACCATTTATAGTTGTTAAAGTGGTTTGTCCGTGGTTGTGAAGAACGTTGCTAATCCTCTCCCAGTTTCTCCAGCTGCATTTCTGCCGCTCCTCCCCTTTTGCCTGCCGACTCTGTGCATTTAAACCCAGCCTCTCTTTGCCTTTTAAATAGTATTTTGTTGACGGGCTTTGCCAAGCAAAGCTGCTTCTGCCCCATGTGGTTTACTTAACTAAAAAATCATGTTGTTGCCCCATTTTGCTTCTTTATTGCTTTAGCTGTAATCCTTCCCTTTTGTTTGTCCTTAAGACGGTCGCTGTGTGTATTCTGCTGGTGTCTGTGTGTTTGCTTTGAGTGTCTGCTGGCAGGAGGGTCGATCTTAACTCCTCCTCCTCTACTGGTCTATTGGTGTTTTGGAACACGTGGTCAGGGCGTTTTTTGGGGGCAACGTTTCACCTTTCTGCCTTAACAGACTTTAGGCTGCGCTCCCCCCCTCTTCCACGCGTCCACAATTTCAGGGGGCGGCTGCTCCTTCCAAGCCTCCTTGCAGACTACTGTTATTGCCCCCATTTTCCTGCTTTATTGTCTTAGCTTTATTCCTCCCCTGTGCTCCGAGCTCCCCCCCTCTACCTCCCCCACCCGCTTGGTTTTAAAGTGGGTATTTTATTTCCGTGTCTGCCTGGGTGTTTCACTTGGTTAGTTTTAATCCAAAGTGTCCTTCCTCCCCCTCGGCTGGCCAGCCCTGCGCATTGAAAACAACAGACCCTGCTTTAGCAGTTTTAAATAGTATCGAGTAGAGAGAAGGGAGAGGTTTCTTTTAATTTTGGATTGTATATTTGGCAGGGCTTCCTCCTGCAGATCTATTTCCGCTCCTTTGAGTTATTTCAGTTAAGAAGCCCCTTTTCTGTTTTTTCTTTGCCTTTAGCTTCCTCGTGGCTTTGATTTTCCAATCAACCCCCCCCCCCCGCTTCTTCCTCGCTGGGGGTAAAGGGAGTTGGGGAATTTGATTTTGTCTTCCTCTCATGGTGCTGCTATAGAAACTATAGAAACGCTGTTTAAAGCTCAGCAGCTAACGAGCGGTGCTTGGGGGCTTTGTTATTCAGCATTCACAGTTGTAAGAGGGCCATTATTGCTGTGAGACATTTCATGCAGCTGCTCTCTTAGTGTTATCTTTTGTTCTAGCAGCACCGCTATTGTTGTCAGGTTGCCTGGCAACCGATCAACAGGCAGTTTCCTGTTGTCATGGCTAGGTGAAGCTAGCAGTTGGGGGGAAGCACTCAGCCATTGTTTATTGCTGATATGGCTAGTGGAATTTAGCAGCTTTAGTGGAAGTTTTGCCTCCTGTTTTCCTTGGGTTAACTACCATAGGGGAGAGGCTTCTCTTATTTGGCTGTGACCCACTTTACTTCTGCATTGATTACTCAGGATCACAATCACATTGGGCCTGACTAATAGCATCATTTAAAATTGGCATCATTTAAATTATAGCATCACTAGTTGTTATAAATATCCACAGCAATAGTTAATTTTATCCAGTGAACATTATTATTTCAGCGTGGAAAGCGGTTTGTATTGGTAGCATATATAGCATTACCAGTGGTATTCAATACTATTAGCACCATCGTCAATTGCTGAGTTTGGATATAAATATCGACAGTGATAATTAATTGATCGATAGTAATCAGCATTCAATCTTATTGGTACTTAGGTTAATTTGGAATTCATTGGACATCATTGGAGGCTATACTGACAAATTAACACATAATATATATATACTTAGATTGTAAGATACGTAAAATACATAGATGAATAATTTGTATAAAGATAATAAATTTTATATATATATATATATATATATGCAGGTTTTGGTGTCCTCGGGTGTCTTCCCGTGTAAAAGTTGGGGTGTCTAGGCGACGTTTCGACGAGGTCTCACTCGTCATCTTCAGGCTGGTGCTTTCGGCTTCTTGTTGCTCTGTTCCAGTAACAAGAAGCCGAAAGCACCAGCCTGAAGATGACGAGTGAGACCTCGTCGAAACGTCGCCTAGACACCCCAACTTTTACACGGGAAGACACCCGAGGACACCAAAACCTGCATTCCTGTACCCGTGAAAATCTACGAAAGCAAATATATATATATATATATATATATATATATATCCTGTACCCGTGAAAATCTACGAAAGCATATATATATATATATATATATATATATATATATATATATATATATAAAATAAAATAAATAAAGAGAATAAGTGGAATGGCATCACATACCAAGATTAAATTGATTAATTAATTAAATAAATCTAAAGATAAATATATAAATAGACAAATAAAATTAATAAAAATAAAAAATAATAATATTTATAATAAATAATTGACATATATTTCGGAACCCTCAGTTGCTTAGATCATGGTGACAATAATGGCAAGGTTGCAGGTTCGTTCCTGTATGGAACAACTGCATACTCCTGCATTGCAAGGGGTTGGACTAAATGACCCATGGGGCCCCACACAATTCTAGAGAGCCTGGATAGCTCAATTGGTTAGAGCATGGGGCTGATAATGCCAAGGTTGGTGGTTTGTTCCCTGTATGGAACAACTGCATATTCCTGCATTGCAGGGGGTCAAACAAAATGACCCTCGGGGTCCCACACAATTCAACTGGTCGAGCATAGTGCTGATAATGCCCTGTATGGGACCCCTGCATATTGAATGAGATATTATAATATGAAGTAGGAAGCATCTCATATATATATATATATATATATATATATATATATATATATATATATCTCACACACGCACGTCGCACATACTAATTGGATAAACAATTGAACATTTAACCAAATACTTGGAAAAATCGTTATTTATTATAAGTAAATCAATCGTTAATTAGTACATTCGTTTCAGAATCTATAACATGTGCCTATAACAACCGCTTGTAAACAGTAGCAGGTGTTTGTGGCAGTAACTTTAGCGTGTTATCCATGGCTCCTAAGAGGAAGTGCTCTGCGGCGGAATCAGCTCACACCTCAGGTTGCATGGGTGCCACATGGACGGGATAATAACCCCAAACCTACGTCACACTACCTAAATGCCTTTAGATCGTTCATTGATGATTATGAGCAGCATTTTTTCGAGCAATCCCTAACCCCATGCCCTCCGCTGCTACCCCTGATATGATACTAGATTCCCAGGTGGTTCCGGAGAGCCTGCCTTTCACCCAGGTTGATGACCTCCCAGCACCTCTGCCGCCCTCTTCAACGATTCTCAGTTCTCAGGCGCAGGCCCAAGCTCTCTAGCAGTAACTGCGGCAGTGCAAACTGGGCCTCTGGGCCTCAGAATCTGCATTGGGTGTATTGACAGAATCTGTCAATAACCCTGTTGCGTCCAGTTCTTCCGGTTCTTTGCAGAATATGCAGCCCAGCAGCTGGAGGGGGAGCTTCAGACAGTTGAGGGGGGACAAACCGTCAGGTAAAAGACGCACCAAGAAGAAGCACGTCTGTAAGAAGAGCAAGTAAAAAAGGGGCGACATGGATGAAGAGTCAGAACAGCCTGTGCGCTTTCTAGGGTGGCCGCCACCTTTAGCTATGATAAAAGTCCGAAGGAAGGCTTCCAGGATCCCTCTAGCATGCTGGGATCAAATTGAAAATAGCACCTGGTCTGTGGCAGTCGTCCCGTATGTTGAGAAGAAGCCATTAGATTCTTATCGCACGGGTAAGCTGGACCTGAGAAGGGAGCCAAAGCGCAAGGTATGTTGGGAATTCAATAAGGGGTCATGCCAAAGGCAGTCTTGTAAGTATCTGCACGAGTGCGAGAGGTGTGCAGGGGTACTCCCAGCCGTAGCGTGTTACAAAGGGAAGCAGCCCTTTTGGGAAGGCGGGGTTCCAGTGCCAGAGAAGCCCCCGCAGCAGGGAACAGATGATAGGGACCCTCCGGGTCTAGCATTTTCCCTGATCCAGCTCCCTCCTCTCCGCATTCTTCGATCGAATTCTTCGATCGGGCACTAAGACTTATCCGGAATGTTGGTTACGAGGCACTCTTGGCAAAATGTGACATAGAGTCAGCCTTCTGTCTATTGCCAGTTCATCCCAATGACTCTCATTTGCTGGGATTCAAATTTCAAGGGAAATATTACATTGTCATGGCTATGCCGATGGGTTGTTCTGCAGCCGGCTCGGCCTTTGAGACATTTAGCACTTTTGGGACTGGGCCTTGCGCTACAGAACCAATTCACCTGGGGTGACACGTTACCTCGGTGACTTTCTACTCATTGGGAAGCCCAATACTGCGAATGTGCCTCCCTTCTGGAGGCCTTTTCGGCTTTGGCCCAGGAGCTGGGAGTTCCCTTCACAGCAGATAAGGCGGACCCTCAACGCACCTTACTTGCCTGGGTATAGAGCTTGACACAGCAGCTCAATCCGCCCGCCTGCCAGTGGGGAAAATAGTTGCCCTTAAGGAAACAATTCGTCAAACCCTTCCCAAAATAATAATAATAATAATAATAATAATAATAATTAATAAAGTCGCTCTTAGACAGGTCCAGTCCTGGCTAGATCATTTCAACATCGCATGTAGAGTAGTTTCACCAGGCCGCCCATTTCGCTCCTGCTTAGCCAGGTGTCAGCGGGCCTCAAGCATCCGCACCATAGAGTAAGACTTCCCAAGTCGGTCAAGGCGGATTTTGATGATGGGGATCAGATTTCTGGAACACTACAACGGAGTCTCCCTATGGCTGGAAATCCTTAATTTGGCCTCTGATTTACAGGTCCACTCCAATGCGCCTTCTGTGCCCACCTAGCCAGGCCGTCAGTTGGTCTTAGACACCCGCACCACAGGGTCCGCCTCCCCAGGTTGGTCAAGGCAGATCCGGAGGCATGGATGACTTTTCTGGAGAACTACAATGGGGTATCTCTATGGCAGGATGTCTTGAATCTGTCATCAGACTTCCAGGTCCAATCGGACGCGGCTGGGTCCTTAGGCTTTGGCTTGTACTTCAAGGGGCGCTGGTGTGCACAATGATGGCCGACGGCATGACAAGGTCAGGCCATCACGCGGGAGCTCACCTTTCTTGAGTTCTTTCCAATAGTGGTGGCCGTTCACATCTGGACGGAAGATTTTCGAGATCACCTGCGTGTGCTTCAGGACCGACAACCTGGCGGTCGTGAACATTCTAGCCAGGCAGTCATCTCGGTCTGAGAGGGTCTCCTCCCTTCTGCAGGCGTTCGTCCTCCGATACCTCGCTTCTGGTCGCTTGCACCTGGAGCACAGCTGTTGCCCAAACCCTTTCCGGAGCACCTGTGGAACGTTGGAGACGCAAAGTGATACAGGGAGTATTGGCGTCCGTGGCACCCTCCACTCTCAGGTCCAACAAGAAGGCCTGGTGTGATTTCCTTGGTTTCAGGTCTGGGTTATCTGGGCTCTCACATGACGTACCTCCTAGCACTGACGATGTCTTGCAGTACCTTTCCCATCTCGATGATCTGGGACGCGCTCCTAAAACCTTAAAGATTCACGTAGCTGCCATCAGCTTCTTTTCAAAAGCTACATTTGCTCATGACCCGGGTAGCGGCTTCTTGATCCTAGAGCCATCGAGGGTTGGGGCAGGTCACAACCTCACAGGGCTGAGGGCCGTAAGCCGATTTCTTACGGGTTGTTATCACAGATACGCATAAAACTCAGGTCAATTTGCTGGTCCAGGTTCGAAGCACGTCTCTTTCCGCGACATACGCTATCGCCTTTTTGGCGCGCTTAGAGTTGGTGAGGTGGTGTTTGAAGTTAGTGCACAAGGTTCACCACGCGGCCTCCTGTGCGAGGACGTGCAGTTGTCCGAAACTACCGTGACAGTGCTTATACGTCAGTCCAAGACTGATCAGGCTGGTAAGGGTGTCCTAGTTAAGCTCACGGCGTCGGCACAGCTGGGCCCATGCCCGGTAAAGGACACTAGGTGGTACCTCTACCTCATATGCGACCGGCAGCTTTACCCTACTTATCTGCCTTTTCTTTTCTGTCTTTTACCCCCAGCTATGCTCAGGAGAAGTGTGTGGATTTGCGGCCACAGTGTAGTTCATTGGACCCGCGTACGAGCAGTGAGCTGCGGCCTTGCACACAATCTTGGCCTTCCACATGGTGTTCGAGTTTCCTGGTTTCCAAGAAGAGGCATGCATTGGGAGGAGCTTATGCCATTGCTGTGGGAGAAAGTAGCCAAGTTCGGCCCTCCCGACATCCTTGTGATCCATTTGGGGGAGAATGATCTCGCTAACAGAAGGAGTGTGGACTTGTTGTGGAGCATAAAAAGAGACTTGAATGCATTTGCAGCCGTGTGTCCCAGAACAACGGTGTTCTGGTCCTCCTTCTTGAAAAGAACTGTTTGGCGCGGTGCGCAAAGCTGTATGGCCATTGAAAGAACCAGGAAACTCGTAAATCGGGCGGTAGCCCGTTGGGTGCGCTTTATGTATGGCCGAGTCATTTATCATGACCGTATCCGGATCGGCGACCAAGCTTTGTACCGGAATGACGGTGTTCACCTATTGGATCTGGGGAACGACATTTGGTTAGCTAGTGTCAGCAGAAGCGTCTGGGATTGGTTGCAGCTTTGAAGGTATTGGCGGCGAGCCTTTAGCTCGGGTGGCGGTTAGGCATTGGAATAATGTGTTGTGGTGTGTCGAAGTGCTAGGTGTGGCCATCGCCTATGCCTTCGTGTATTCCGTCCGAAGCCTGCTTGGCGGGAGGCCATGGCACGACCCTCGGTGACATCAGGGGTGAGCCTATAGTTGGATTAGCATCAACAGGTGATGAACCCCTGGTGAATAAACCCACTTGTTTCGCGATCCAATGCCTAAGCCAATACCTTTTCATTGCTGTAATCAATAAAGTTGTGGCCTTTTCTAGCCCATTAACCTTATATTACGTGTCCCTGTGTCTTCATTTCACTTCGCGGGGTTAGGGTCCTCGAACCACAACAGGATGTTTTGTTAAAAGAGAGAGAACAAAACAGCACAAATAAAGCTGTAACAGCAAGAGCAACCACTGGCTAAAAGAAACCAAATGATAATGCTAGCGAGCAATATAGTGCCATAACTTTACATTGGAGAGGAAAGCAAGCAATAAATTTTTACATATCTTTGCATTGCTGTGGAACCAGGGAAGGATGCCCAGAAGGAAATAATGTCATGAATAATAGACATGATAACAGCTGTATTCACCCGCTAAAACAAGATATGGTCATCATACATTTAAAAACAAGCCACAAGCCTTCAATTGAAAGGTTTATTTTCACCTTAGCATATGGATGAGAAGGCTGAAATCCGCTGAAGGTACAAACATGGTACTACCTTTGAAAGCAAGAAATGCGGGAAATTGCTAGATACAAATGTAACAAGGGTATAACAAAAGTGGAGATCCATCAGCATTCAGCATCCTTTTATCATAGAAGTCCTGTCAAAATGAAGATAAAAACCCTACAATTTAAAAATAAATTCCCTGGCAGGCATCTCAAAGAATACATAAAAAAAATGGGGGGGGGGGGCAGTAAAGGTTGGAACTGAAGAAATTCCTTGAAAATGTCAAGAGATGCAAATTCATTATATTGAAAATTTAATATATATTGATGTAGTTAAAATAATGGGTGTTTACCTTTTCTGTGACAAGTAACTATTGATTCAACTAAATATCAGGTTACTTGAAAAGCTATAGAACAATAAATATTCCATTTTTAAAAACTCAAATCACAAGATCCAAATTTAAATCATCAGTTAATATTTTATTTTAGGAGGAGTTCATGATTCCTCTTGAGTAATGTTCAAATATAACATTCTTCTGTATTAGTGCTGTCAAATTCCCAGTTCTGAGGAACAGGCTTCTGTACAGGCTTCTAAATGTCATGGACCTCTAAGCAGCAAGATGTGCACACAGACTTCCCACTTGTCAATCACCTGATGTGAAAATAATGCCAGGTGACTCTCTTTTGCCCACACAGTTCTTGCGGAGCACTTTCCAGAGGGCTTTGCAAGATCTAAGGATCAGTTGAAGGTCCAGTCTTGCAAAGCCCTGTTCACAGTTTTTGGCATAGGGATTTGCAAGTGCCACCAATCAGGTATTGTCGGGGTCCTGTAGGCTGAATCAGGTCTTTACCTGCTGCAAACCTGACACCATGGGCTAATTATGGAGGCCCTGTAAGTCCATGGGGCTGAGGTTTTCTACCACTGTTATAAAGCATATTTAGATGTTTTCTTCTAGCTGACAGAATACACATGTGCAATCATAAAAGAAATGATGCTTGTTTTTGCAAGCATCATCTCTAGTTAATTTTGAAATGACAAGATAATTTTTCAAGACAGAATTCAAAATGAATGAACCTTCAACATCTAGCCCCAAATTGTACTGTGCTTTCGCTTTCCAGTGTTGGCCGTAAGTCTAGATGACATGCAAATGATCAGTGTTGGATTTTTTTTCAGTAGGCAAAATGAGAGTTATTTTAGCTGGTGTACCAGGCAAAGGCAAGGTAAACGGCATTTCCATGTCCTCTGGCACTCGTCACGGTCCTCCTTGCACCAGTAGCAGTTTAGCCATGCTGGCCACATGATTGGGAATGCTGTCTGTGGACAAATGCCAGCTCCCTCAGGCTGAAAAGTGAGATGATTGCTGCAACCCCATAGTTGCCTGACTGGACTTAACCATCCAGGGGTCCTTTACCTTTACCTTTTCCCAAACAAAGACATCTGAAAACCTTTTGCTTTTCTGGGATATTGCTATTAAAACAACTTGGGAGAAATGAAACAATAAAATACTAAATTCCAATACACTGAATGATTATCCTCAGGATCTCTTCCAGCTCTACAGTTCTATGATTCTATATCCAGTTGTGGTGCCCTGCTTGCACTACGAACTTCTGCTTGTACAAAGGGATCAACCCTTTCTCTTCTCCTTCCTGCAGCACCTGGAACACACCCAAAATCTTCTCCAGATGGTTGGCAGAGCAGATTGGGACATTGGATCTTACCCACTACTTTTAAACACCAAGTTTCACCTACCCAAACCTGACCTGAAGTTTCTCCAATGGTCCATTAAAATAAATGGGGCAGTGCTCCACCAACCTCAGCCTCTACCTGCCTTCTTACATCCACTCCATAGGGTAGTCCTGATGCCAGCTTCCTCCTCTGAAGTCTCAGCTTTACCCTTGTACAACTCAGCCTGAAAAAGGACAAAACTGGAATTAGTTGGTTCTGCCTGTCATTGGCTCTGATTCCACATCCTTTTTTCTCTCCCGCCTTCCACCCTACCACTATTAAAGGAATCTCATCACTGGGATTCTCCACATTCTCTAGTGCAGATTTAGGTGGGTGCAGGAAGTGAGAGGGGGGAAGTTCTGTTGTGCAAGTAACAGTCTTTCTGCTTGCGCAAAAAAAAAATTAAGTCTTTGCAAATTTCATTTTATCTTGTTCCTTTGAAACCTGACCATTATTTTGGGCATCACTTATTTGCACTATTGGCGAAGTGATGAAACTTTGTTTCTGAGTTCAGAAGGGCATGTTTGGCTTTTATGCTTTGAATTTTAGTGGAGTGCATATTGATCACTTCTGGCCAAGCAAATCATCATATTTGTATATATTTGTATAGCCCCTCTGGTCAGAGAAGATAATGCCCTTAGAGTGTTGCCCTTTAGCCTGTTACATGCTGCTGCTCACTTGTTTTAACAATTCTAAATTGTTCTTACATTTAATATATCATTCTTACATATCTCTTCAGTACCTTCTGTGCTTCTCTAAGCTGTTTGCAATATGCTACACTACTGGCCAAAATTGTGGAAACCTTTTGGGGAAAGTGTATTTCCGAGGTATGCTGGCTCATAACACCATTTTTTTGAAGTATTACCATAAAATTATATATCAACGGAAAGATAATTTAATGAAGAAAATAATGCAATAACTTTTATGAAGGATTATTTATTACAACAGCAGTCATAAAGAAGAAACGTGAAACACAGAAAAAATGAGATATACAAAAGTTCTCACCATGTCAATTGATACTTAGTTGGGTAACCTTTAGCTTTAATTGCAGCCTTACAACACCCAAAAAAAAGTGGTGTTATAAGCCATCAAACCTCAGAAATACACTTTCCCCAAAAGGTTTCCACATTTTTGGCCACTAGTGTATAGTCCCAACATGGCCTGCTAATAAGGAGCTTATGGTCCTTAGGACAGGAGCATAGCTGTCAATGTTTCCCTTTTTTAAAGGGAAATTCCCTTATTCCGAATAGGATTCCTCGCAAGAAAAGGGAAAAGTTGACAGCTATTGACAGGAGTGAACTATATGACACATAAGTTCCCTAATCCTACCTATCAATGAACGCCAGCATGCTGAAGCAAGCTTTTGAATGTTTTCAGCCATTACTGATGCTCATCTAGACAACTTTGAACAGACTAGCAATGTCTTTTGATGCAGATGTGCCTACACATCCCATTTTGGAGTCAGCACTTGTTGCACATGATTAGAGTTAGATGAGAGGTTTGCAATACAATCCCACAGTTGTACATCCATGTGGTATTTGTGTATGGTGTAGATGCATATCTAACATGGTATGGTTTTAAAACTAAAAATAATGTTTGAGTCACAGAAATGTCTAGAGGGCACACATAAAACATAAACAAAATAAAGGCTATTTTGCCCCTTTTTCTTCTTTTTCTTCATGGCAAGATGCTCTAGCACTCTCCTGACTTGCAGCCTGGATGCAAAATGTCTTGCATACTTTAAACACTGCATAAATAAATAATAATCATTACTAAGGATATTTGAACAGAGACATATATCACCTTTCCTTTATAAATGTAAGGTGAAATTAATGGGGGAGAAATCAACACTTATCACACTGACAATACAGCATTAAAACAACTGTATGGGGCTCCGGTGGAAAATATTGCAAATGTTCCACATTATTTCATTTTTTTACCCAAATTAGCATCTATAGTGCTGCTGTGAATACAGATTTATAGGCTTTTAAAATCTGCCTTTATAACTTTTATTTCAAAAGAGAACTTGCAATGATGCCTTCCAATGTGTTAGAATAATATTGTGCAGAGCAGTTTCCACTAGATTCCCCCCTCCCTGCCCCCAGAGCTGTGGCATCAAGCAGCAAAATAAATTAATAAGGTGCCATGAAATCCTTTTGAGGAGACAGTTATGGCTGAAGACTTTTTATTGCAACCAAACACTTAATTGAGGAGGGGGAGGGGAGATCATATCTATCATTTGTAGTATCGTACAAAAGGATAGTTTTATGGCACAGGAGGACTGCTTGCTGGAATATTCTGTAGAGTTGCTATGCTCTCTGGACATATGTGTATGTTGATTTAACAATAAAAACATTAAAATACATCTATGATCAACTTATGGGTGCTTAAGAACAGCAGGAAGAATTTATCTCCCTATCTAAAATATGGATGGGCAGATCTATTTGTGATCTGTCTCTGATCTAAGTCACTTTTTGAAGCAAATTCATTCATAAGTCCATTCAATCCTGCTTCAAAATTGGTTGTTGTGGTTGTTATATTTGTTTATATCCTGCCTTTTCCCCAGACCAGGACTCAAGGCGGCTTACATAAAATCAAAACAGTACAGTTAAAATACAAAAAGGTAATTAAACTCTAATAGATTTAAAACAATATTAAAAACAAATCCATATGATCCAGGAGTTTGGTCGGGTGGCGGGATTTAAACTTAATAAGCAAAAAACCAAGGTTTTGGAAAAAAAATTGACCTCTTTAGAATCAGAAAGGTTTCAGAAAGAGACAGAATTAAATGTGGTTAAAAAAGTAAGATACCTAGGGGTAAACATAACAGTGAAGAACATGAATCTATTTAAAGACAACTATGAAAAATGCTGGTCTGAAATCAAAAGGGATCTAGATGTATGGTCAAGACTGAAACTTTCCTTGTCAGGACGTATTGCTGCTATTAAGATGAATGTATTGCCAAAAATGCTGTTTTTGTTTCAAACTTTGCAGATTGTGGATAAAATGGAGTGTTTTGGGAGGTGGCAGAGAGATATCTCTAAATTTGTCTGGCAGGGCAAAAAGCCCAGAATTAAGTTTAAGATACTAACTGATGCTAAAGAAAGAGGGGGCTTTGCCCTGCCAGACTTAAAGTTGTATTATGAATCAGCAGCTTTCTGCTGGTTGAAAGATTGGCTACTTCTTGAAAACACTGATGTTTTGGACTTGGAAGGATTTAACAATGCTTTTGGCTGGCATGCATATCTGTGGTATGACAAGGTTAAAATTCATAAGGCTTTCAAGAACCATGTTGTCAGAAAAGCAGTCTTCAATGTCTGGTTAAAATATAAAGACTTATTGGAAAATAACACCCCAAGGTGGTTATCACCAATGGAGGCTAAGGCCCCGAAAAGACTCAATATGGAGGCCAAATGGCCGAAATATTGGGAAATAATAGAAAAAGATGGAGACAATTGGAGGTTGCAGAGTTTGGAGAAACTAAAGGGGAAAGTGCGAGATTGGTTACATTATGCTCAGATTAAAGAAGCTTTTAAGTCAGATAAAAAGTTAGGATTCCAGGTGGAAAAATCAAAGTTAGAAACAGAACTGTTAGAACCCAGCTCTAAGATACTTTCAAGAATGTATAACGTGCTGCTAAAATGGAATACACAGGATGAAACGGTCAAATCAGCTATGATAAAATGGGCACAGGACATAGGGCATAACATTATGTTTGCTGACTGGGAAAAGTTATTGACCACAGGTTTGAGATTTACGGCATGTAGTGCCTTGAAAGAAAACATTATGAAAATGATATATAGGTGGTACATGACCCCAGTCAAGCTTGCAAAGATATACCATGTGTCTGATAATAAATGTTGGAAGTGTAAAGAAGCTGAAGGAACATTCTTCCACCTCTGGTGGACTTGCCCTAGAGTGAAGGCTTTCTGGGAAATGATATATAATGAGTTGAAAAAGGTATTTAAGTATACCTTCCCTAAGAAACCAGAGGCCTTTCTTTTAGGCATTGTCGGCCAGAGTGTGCAAAAGAAGGATCAAACTTTTTTTATGTATGCTACAACAGCAGCAAGGATACTCATCGCCAAATGCTGGAAAACTCAAGATTTGCCCACACTGGAAGATTGGCAGATGCAACTGACGGACTATATGGAACTGGCAGAGATGACTGGCAGAATCCGAGACCTCGGAGAGGAACTGGTGGAGGAGGATTGGAAGAAATTTAAGGACTATTTACAAAAACATTGTAAATTATATGAATGTTAAGAAAGATGTAAGATTCGTAATGATATGGCTCCAATAAATTAGTTATAAGGAATATAAGTATAAATGCAAAGGAGAGATAAGACAAATTTTGGATAAATAATATCTTAGAATTAAGATTTAAAGAATAAGAGTGATTTAAATTCTAAAATTTGAGACTTAATATTGGACAATTACATAATATAAATCGAAATAAGTAAATAATTTGCTAGAAAATTTATGTGTTTAGAGTGCAGGAACAAGAGTTGTGAGGAAGTCCAAAGGAGAATGAAATGTGGTTATTGAAAAAGAATATGTTTTCATGTACGTTGTTTATTGTTTAAAAATTTAATAAAAAATTATTATAAAAATAAAATAAAAACAAATCCATATAAATAGAGATAATAAGAAACAGAACAGCACTATTAAAACCTTTTCCACACAAAAAAAAACCCAGTTCCCAAAGGCCTGTTGGAATTAAACAGTCTTCACCTGCTGGCAGAAGCACAAGGAGGAAACCAGGCTAACGTCCCTAGGGAGGGAGTTCTGAAGTCTGGGAGCAGCAAATGAGAAGGCCCTGTGCTCAAAAAAAAAAAAAAAAAAAAAAAAGGCCTAAAAGAATTGGGGGGACCCAATATCTTCATGAGGAAATGGGAAAGAGACTTGGGACATAAAGAATGAAATGGGCTAAATACACCCAAGTTGGATATTGACAGATCTGTACAAATACAGTATAAATGGTATCTAACATTAAACAGATCAAGTTGGATTTATCCAGCAACTAACTCTACAAGCAGATTTTATACATATATTTTGAAACCTACAGAGTAAGCCACATTGGATGCTGTGTGACTTGCATCTGGGTAGAATCACACCATATGTCTGTTTATAAACTTTATTGTTGTTGTTTAGTTGTTTAGTCATTTAGTTGTGTCCGACTCTTCGTGACCCCGTGGACCAGAGCACGCCAAGCACTCCTGTCTTCCACTGCCTCCCGCAGTTCGGTCAAACTCATGCTGGTAGCTTCGAGAACACTGTCCAACCATCTCGTCCTCTGTTGTCCCCTTCTCCTTGTGCCCTCAATCTTTCCCAACATCAAGGTCTTTTCCAGGAAGTCTTCTCTTATCATGAAGTGGCCAAAGTATTAGAGCTGCAGCTTCAGGATCTGTCCTTCCAGTGAGCACTCAGGGCTGATTTCCTTAGGTAGTACTGTACAGCGTCTTCAGTACAACCTCTGTATATAATATGGGTGTTCAAGCCTATTCAACCCAAATAACTTTTAGATTACATTACATTATACAGAAAGTGGCAAATAATCATTGCCGTCTTTGACACTCAGTATAATACCATGATGAATTTCCCCTTTTTCCTACAAGTGGCTGCCATACATTATTTCAGCCGCATTCCATTGTCATGCAGAATTAATTAATGTACATGGCTTATCAAGTGTTACTCAGTTTTTCTATGCATACGGCTCTTTGCCAGAACTGTGTGGCACTTGCAGCCTTGCAGATCAGAAACACTTCCTGGGGAATGTGAAAAGTCAAATTGCATTCACAGAGTCAGTGGCCTCCTGTGGCTCTTTATCACACAAATAGTTCCTTCTTCCTAAGCTAGTCTGCTACTAAGCTAGTAATGAAATAATGTTTGCCATGGGAGCCAAGTCTGTTATGAGCAGCAGTTGCAGATTCTGTGCAGATGACATGATGAGCTCCAACATTAATTCTCTTTCTATGACCTTCCAGGATCCAATATATTCCATTGCATGCTCCCCTCTGTGTCTCCTGATTCAAACTGTGAAGTTGAAATACCACAAAGGGAGAGACAATTCATGTGGTGTTCTTAATTCTGGTGGAATCAGCAGACAGGAGCCCCCAAAGTTTCCAAAGACAACTTTTCAAATGGGAGTATTTGATATTGGATGTTTATGCTAGGGCTGAGGACAAAGAGAAACAGATAAAAACAAAGCTCGAGTCTTAGAAATTAACAAAAATGTAAAGAAGCTATCTGTGGCTGGTTTTCAACTACCATTACAGAACATGTGCCAACAAGGTATTTTCACAAGTGACATCAAGAAAGTATTTAAATGTCCTGCATTTATATATTAAATGGGTGCATCGATCAGAGTGCGCATTTGATTTAAATTAATGTATTTTTTTAAAAAGAACACACTTTAAATTGAATAGAACACCATCCCAAGGTGTCCTTAGTGTCACTTGTAAAAATATCCTTATTGCCAAACAGCAGTTGAAAACCAAATGTACACTTAAGACTGATCCAAATGAGCAATTCTTTGGCAAGATGCAATGCTTTCATGTGATGTCTAATGTTAAAACAAAAACAAAAACCTTACACAGGAAATCTTAAATGATGTTGTCATGTAATGCACATTTGAAGCAGGCTCAATGAGCAGCAGTCCCTCTTCTAAAGGAGATGTCAGCTTTCCCAGAGAAAATATGATGAGGTAGTGTTTTGCACCACAAGGTTCCCTGACTACATCTTTTATGCTAGATTCTACTACAACATGGGGAAACTGGGAAATTTTCAGATATATCAGAATGGCTACTCTGTGTTTTCCCCCCCTTTTGATTCCATACTATTAACTCTTGGTTCTTCAGAAGAAGAGTGTGACATCAGTGTGATAAATTATACAATCGTAAATAAATTCATGCTGAATTTACTTCATCCCACAGAAATGAGTAAGAAACTCCTAAGATCTGAACCCATCCCTATGTTATGCAGCCTTATAATGCCTTGGTCAGGCTGGAGTCTGATCCTTGGGTGTTTCCTGGGTAGCCATTTTTTTTATTTTCTGTAAGAGAAATAATGTCTACAATTAATAAATCAAAGCATAGTGGAATATTGGGAATGGACATCTCTCTGTCTCCCTGCCTCACCCTCATGAGGGACTACAGGTGTTCTCCTAGGTGTCTCTGCTTTCCTTTTGTTTATACAATTGTACCTTGGTTGACAAATGCCTTGCGAGTTGAATGTTTTGGCTCCCGAATGCAGTGAAACCGAAAGTGAGTGTTCCAGTTTGAGAACACTCTTTGGAACCCAAATGTTCCATGCAGGTTCTTTGGCTTCCGATTGGCTGCAGGAGCTTCCTGCAGCCTATTGGAAGCCATACCTTGGTTTCTGCACGTTTTGGATTTTCGGGTAAACAAATCCTGCGTCCAGTCAGGCTTCCCTGCGTGGGCTCTGCTGGGGAGCTGACCTGGCAGGAGAGCAGAGTAGCAGAGTAGCAGCGGTCCTGCGTCCGTGTGAGATGAGGGATAAATCAAGTCCAAAGACAGTTCAGTTCTTATCTCTAGAAGCGTTTATTTACAAAGCAGTAAATCCATCAGAAACCTCCAGCATTCTCGGTGCTCCAAAAGCACACATGCAGCCTCCGAGCTGCGTCTCAGGCAGAAGCGAAAGCAAGTCTGGACAGTGACACAGACTGTGATGCACTTCTCTGCGTTAAGCTCCTCCCAGATATAGGACACCATGGAGTTTTAACCCTGTCAGTTCCAAACTCCACATTGGAAGTCGAACGGACTTCTCGAACAGATTCTGTTCGACTTCCGAGGTATGACTGTAATGGAAAAAGGAAAGGGATCTTGGATAATTTTGTTCAGTCTGAATGTTTATGTGAGCTGACCTAATTCATACATCCCCATGAGGTGCTTGTTTTGGAGAGGCATTGCCACACACCTGACCTCCCACCAGCCATTCACTGTGCTTACCAGGAATGTATGAGAGGGACGCAGTGGCAGGAACATTGCCACAGTGCAGGCACAGAGGTAGGAGTGCCAGATTGGCTCCACCACTGTGCCTGAAGCTCACCAATCTTTCTGTTGCCTTGTCCTTCCTCCTCTAGGTAAGAGCAGTGAAACCACTGACAAAAAGCCAGGCTCACAGCATTTCCCACCACTGCCTCCCACCTTTGCCCCTGTACCTCCTGAACAAATACATGAATCCAAATGTAAATATCCTTCACTGGTCTGGCTGTTGGAATTTTCAGCTCTCAGCTGCAAAAGTACTGAAATCTGAAAAAGTGTTTTAGAGTAAAATAATTTTAAAATATGTGGATTTAGCGAAGATATATTTTTAAATTATTTTTGACATAAAATATAAATTTATATACAAATCTAAATATTAATTTAAATACCTCTTGTATTATTATTTTTAAAATTCACTAATCCATGTGGACTTAGGAGGCAATGAACTTATGAATGAGGACATGCAAAATTTAGATGGAGTGGGGAAAATGGGGCTGTTCATCTCTAGAAAAGGCATGTTCAAAAGGTGCATTTTGGATATGGAACAAAGCATATTTCAGCTAGTCCTTATTTCTGTATGAATCTGTGAACACTGTATCCAAGCTGGGTGTTTGCAGGACTTTTTCTTCTGGGAAAGGAGAACCATTAAAATCAAGCAACTAATTAACCTGCATAAAGCAAGGGAACAGACTTTAGCAGTGAGGGGGATGAGGAATTAACTAATTAAGTGTGTATGGAGGCAACAAGCACAACAGAATGCATTTGGGCCCCGTTGGGTTCAACACTTGACAATGTTAGCATCATTTAAGTTTCATGGCTGAGAAAAAGTATTCTCAGGTTGTCTGAATAAATATAGCATATAAATGAACATTCACATTTTAGTCTTGAGGAATGTCTGTAGGTGAGGAAGCTAGGGGGGGCTATTCCAGAGCCAGCTATATAAACAAGCAGTCACTTCAATTTGAGTGAGAAACATATTGTTGGAAGCTAGCAAACAGTTCACAAGTCTCCCTGAATTCACACATTTGTGCTGTGAGTTGATGAGTTATCTTTTACTCCAAGTTCTAATGAAAAAATTGCACCATTGATATGCAACAATTTCTGCTGAATGGACGATATGTTTTCCTCAACACTTGGGAAGCCATTGATTAGCAGACTGGGATGCTTTTTGTATGATTCCTCCTTCCCCATAGCCTCTGCTGCATAGAACTGAGGGACCCTTCTGGACAGATTTGGGGTAGGAAGAGATTTATAGGAGGAGGAGAGATCAGCAACAATCACCTGGCATTTCCACCCCTTTTTTTTTAAGATCTTTAAAATATTCTAGACATTAAAATATTGCTAATTGTTCTGTTTTGATTTCCTGGTTACTTTGAGTACATGGTTCTCACCCCCTTTAAATATTAAAATTTAGTCCACTGCTCTGGAAGCAAATCTAAATAAAGTCAATAAATAAAATCAGTTCTCCAAAAGGAAATCAGAACCACCGTCTGGGTACTTCTCACCTGTGGAAAAATAAAGAGAACACAACAGTACCTCTCTTATGACGTCTCTCATGTTTCCATTAGTGGCATGCTTATTGGAGTGGAGCTGCTCTACCAGCACCATTCACTACAACTTACCTGGATGGAGCAGTGTCAAGATTGGTGGTTGTACCAGTAGGACCACCAGCAGCCAATCCAGCAGTCCTTGGAGTGTAACTGCAGGACCCTGACCTCCTAACCAACCTGTCCAAGTAAACATCACTGATGCTGCTGTCATGGCTCCATCTCACCAGATGCACCGCTACTGCATCTTTCCTAATGTGATCCACTTTCAATGCAGTTTGGCTCACTTGTTTCTACCTTCTCCAGGTCTCTGTGGAATTTCCTTCAAACATCAGTATTTCCTCAGGCTTTAGTTGGTCCATATTTTATTTTTCACCCTGACCATTTTACTTTCAGCTCTCTTCTAACACTGTTGAATATTTTTGTTGTTGCGAACTTTGTAAAATGATGCCACAGGAAATTAAAGTGCAGAATTAATACACTTATCGCTGCAACTCCTGCAACAGCAACTAAAAGCATTGCCACCCGCAGTGATAATTCTCTGCTGGCGTACCCCCCAAACCGTATCCCTCCATGCACCCACTCATTATACACTTGTGTACTATTTTCCTTATACGTATCCTCACAAGATATAATGATATAACATGACCTGTGGAGACCCTCTTTATTTCCATGGCTACAACAATTATCAATAGGTTTTGCATTTTGACCTTGTCTTCTCTCTTCAAAAATCTGATTGTCTATAAACCAGGAGGAATGAAGTGAAGCAATAGGAGGCTTTCAGAAAATATATTCACTTTTTTGTTGTAGTTAATGATTAGCCATAAGATGAGGTATGACATTGACTCAAAGACGTTTTGCCCCGAGGTGCAGAACAGCAGCTTCTCACCAACAGCCAGCGTGTAGAGCTAACATGATGTAAAAGGAGCTAATTAGCATAATTTAAATCCATGATTTTATTTTATAGTGGATTCACTTTCTGTGTTTTATATTCCAATTTTCCACCTTTTAGTCTTGCTTTTCTTTTCCTGACTGCCAAAACCCTATCTCATATAGGAGGGCAATTACTGGGCAAGCATGTAGCTCTTTAATTGAAACACTTACAGGTGTACACTAGTAAACTATAAAGACTTTTAAGGAACGGCAAAGCTTTAATAGCTTCTTGTTTACGCATGTTGTAACCTAATTCTGTACTCTCTCCATATTGCCGGGGGAAGATGTTAATTTATAGCTGTGATGAGCAATAAAGCAATAATAGTAATCTAAAGGTGCAATATTCCTTGTTTAGGGGGCATTTATGGTTATGTATTAAAACTATAAATACTTCAAGATGCAGCAAAGCTGATCTATACAAAATGAAAGATAAGATTTTGTTGCTTTAAAAAGTGCTTTTGTAGCAAAATAAAAAGAGTGGGGAGGGTAAAGCTTTCTTTATGTTTATGGCTAAGAAATAATAAACTAAAAAGATCAGCAGGCATGGTCATCTGATGGTATTCATGGAGATACCCTTGGGCGAACTTGACTCCTTTGCTACTTGTGCCCCATTAACACCTTGCAGGCAGCAAAGAAGAAATTATTGTTTGTCAGAAAGGTCAACTGTTATTATGTACTTAGATTTACGTCTAAAATAAACATCAGGAGCTCATTCTGCATCAAGGCTAGAAAGAACTCAGCCAGATCTACACAAAAAAAGAGTCTGTTTTCTTGATTTAAGGAAGATCTCTCACTCTCTCCGTGTGTGTGTGTGTGTGTGTGTGTGTGTGCGCGCGCGCACGCACACACACACACACACACACACATTCACAAGCATGTATATTTACAATTCTGTAGATATGTAAATGTCTCTTCATGCTGGAGAAGAATTCCTAGGTATCATTTCTAAAGAAGGAACTTGAGTCTTGAATTGAAGCCATTATTATTAGTCCACTACCAGTACATAAAAGGCACACCACAGTGGCTGACCTTGGGATCTCAAATTTCAGTGGCACCCTGTGTGATGCCCAAATTTGCTTCCCACCTCTCACCTTCCATTCTATGTCATAGTTGTGGTGTGCCCTGCTGATGTTTACTTACACATTGTACTGACAGACAAAAAATTGACCACCAACAGAAAATGTTGTCACAGGGGTTACAGGCTTGACTTTTGATCAATTATTGGATTATTACACTACACAAATCAGAATTGGAAAATGTATTCTTCATAAGTTCATATCATTGAAGCAACATAGATGAAAAAAGATATTCATGTACTTAACATGGTTTGTGGGAGTGGTGAGGAACCTCCAGCCCACAGGCCTAATCCAGTTTACCAGGCCTCCCTGTTGATCCAGCAAGCCACACCCACCTGCTCTACACCTGATTTCATACATGACATCAGATGTGGAGCAGGTAAAGATGGGGATTGGCTGAAAGGACCTAGGAGACAGCTGATTTTCAGGCATTTTGGAAGCACTATGCAAGAACATCCAATGACTGTCAGGTTGGCCAAAATGGTTCCTCATTCTTACTCCATGGCATGAACATGATTAACAACATTTTATTATCTGAGGTATCTGACAGTCTCCTTTGAATTTCAGATTGTTCTTCAAAAGTCTGCAGTGTACCAGTTGTGTTGATGGCCAAACTTAGAATAACATCTAAAGGAATTAGAAGAACACTGATATAAGGTGGGCCACAACCAGGTCCACAATGCTGTTTTTTACTGTTAGACAAATATTTCTTCCATCTTTCTTTCTTTATCTGACTTCAAGAACTACTCAACAAAAGTATTCCTTAAGACACTGGTTAACAGACATTGTAAAGAAATACCTGTATTTCCTTTTTATGGCAGAGTAAGAAAGGGTGATGCAAGGGATAATTACATTGTCTGTGTTGGGTTTACAGATAGTCAAAATGTTTTCTGACATTTGAGAAATCCAGATGGTTTTGTTGAGTTATGATTAAAAAAAGGAATAGAGGGCAAAGCCCTCTGATATTAAAGACCACAGACAATTTCATGGTAAAGATAAGCAAAGAGAGTGAGTCTTCCCACAAAGGGAATGCAGTTCTCAAGATGGAGTATGTGCTATCCCTATTGAACTAGCTAGGACTGAAGCTAGTGGTACTTTAAGCTAGAGAGAGAGAATTGAGAAAACAGGCCATTTTAATGAGCCAAGCTGTTGTAAAAATAAATCATTGCAAAATTATGTTCCACATCTTTTCCACTTGATATTTGTTTTGTTTGTTTCATGATATTTTCAAAAGCCCAATAAAAATGGATAGAGTTTGCTCGATCGCAGCTCCTAAAACCGTAACCTTCTCCATTTTCATCACAGCTATCCAGGTCACGAAGCATATTAGAATAATAGGAATTTCTGATTGCAAATTTAGCTTCCAGCAAGGAAAGAGCAGAAAGTTCTTTAAATGGCTTCTGGAAATAGCTCCCTTTTGTTGTACACCTTCAAGGAGCCTACATTATTTGGAAGTGTTGTGAGGTAAAGATTTGGTGAAGCACCCAGGCAATCCAGAGCTTAAAGTTTATTAAACATTATTAAAAGTTTATTTTAGCCAGATGGCCAGCAGTCTAGTCCCGAAAGCTATTGATCCCATCTCTTCAGATCTATATGCAGTGCCTCCTGCACAAAAAACATACATATCTTCATATGTACATACAGCTTGATCAACATCACATCTTATAGTCAGACACAACCAAAATCTTCTCAGATTTGATATCTCCTCTTCTCTTTTCTGTCACTGATTTTCCTGCCCCTTAATAGCATACACTGTTCCCCCCCCCCCCACAAACCAGAATGAAGACTCTTTATTAAGAACATATTCTGGAAGCCCAACAGTCTGTTTCAGATGCTTTATATATACACTCCCAGCTATCATTTTGAGGTGGGTTTGTTCCACCCCAAAGAACTAGGAAGCTGAGAGTGGGAAATGTGAGGAACTCCATCACATGGCCCTTGAATGGACAACAGAATTGGGGGAGCAGCCTGACAAAAAAGGTAGCCCCTTCCTCCTGCAGCTTCCAGATCAACATCCCACCCTTTGCGCAGTGTAATCTTTGCCAATCACTATCTGGGACTGAATAGGAATTTTTGGGATTTATCTTGATTGGCCTTTTGATATACAGTGGTACCTCGGGTTAAGAACTTAATTTGTTCTAGAGGTCTGTTCTTAACCTGAAACTGTTCTTAATCTGAAGTACCATTTTAGCTAATGGGGCCTCCTGTAGCTGCTGCACGATTTCTATTCTCATCCTGAAGCAAAGTTCTTAACCTGAGGTATATTTCTGGGTTAGCAGAGTCTGTAACCTGAAGCATCTGTAACCTGAAGCTTCTGTAACTCGAGATACCACTGTACCTTTCTTAATTCAATTGGTCTGGCTCATTATTTGGCTCTTTGGTTTGTTTCACATTTAGTGTGGTCAGGACAGTGGTGTAGGAGATGGTCAGCACCCTGAAACATGTTGGGTAGAGGGCACTTCACTCACTGCCTCCTATTGTTAGATGGCTTTTCTGTGGGGGCTGCTTGATTCAGTGCTCTCAGGTCCTGCTAAGTGCTGACACTTGTCAGGTAGCATGCCTGTAACTTTGTTTTACAGGAAGATGGCTGTTTGCCTTCCATCATGGCAGATGGAATGAAGGAGTTTTATATAGGGTGGGTTGGCCCTTAGCTGCAGGGCCAAACTACTAGCAGTGCCTGATTAATTTTTACCTCCCTGAGCTTGTGATCTGAAATTGGTGTACGTTTCCTTTTAATAATTGCAAACTCTCTACCAATTCCTATTGTCGAGTCTTCATTACAGGTATTGGGCAATATAGTCTCATTTATTAGTATTGATGGCAGGCTCAGGGGGGGAAAGGCAAGAGCTGGAGACTGCCTCTGTCACACTTTATGGCCAAGGTTCATCTCATGTGTAACACAGATGGACTTTGCCATCTGTTGTGGTGGTATTGTAAAGCTCTTGATAGTAAAGACATTTCTATAGAGGACAATGTTGGCTCAGAAAGAGTGTGTGTGTGTGTTTCTGACATTTGAAAAAACATACAATGCTTAAGCCCATCCTCAGAGGGAAAGACTTGAATGTACAGGAATATGAATGAGGCAGTTGCAGATGAGTTGAGAGAAAAAGACTGTCTCTGCTGTAAGTTTCACTTGATTGATCATTGGTAGTGCGCTCTGTACTCCAAATGCCTTTGTTGGTAAATAAAGGAGCTTTCTCTTGTTCAGGTAAGGGCAAGAAGGACAGAGATTCAGTCTGTAATCTCACCAGTGATGTTTTCCCATCTTATTGTCTGTGGCATGGAGGAGTTTTTCAAGAGTATGTGTTCCTACTTTAAGCATTCATGTTTTTATTTCTTTTGCACCAAAGCCACTGAAATGCAACTCCACTGTTGCTTTCAAAGTGAAGAGAATTGATCTCCTTTTCTTCTGGCTGGTAGGAGCACAGCTGTAAGCTGCAAGTCCCTGTGTTAACTTACACTGTGCTGTGTGGCTGCACTTCAGTTTTGTTGCACACATAGCAGCTCATAAGTGACCTTGTCCTTTCAGTTTGTACCTTCGCTGTGAGTGGCTGCTTCCTTGGCAGAACTTTGGGCAAAGGTGATTTCAATGAATGACAAATCAGAGGGCAAATGGCAGGAGATCTAAAAGGATGAGGTGAATCTATCAAAGAAAGGAATATCAAAAGACAGAGTATTGGGAATATAACTGTTCAACACTATGAAGTTTATATTGCCCATTCCTAATCTTTAAACTGCTAGACAATGAAAGTGGGTGACTGTTATACACGTCCCCTATGTTAGATCTGGCCACTCGTATGGTCTAGGCTACAAGAATCATTAGTTTAATCCCATAATTCAAGATTTCCATGAAAATATCATAAATATTGCCTCCTAGATTTTTAAATGGCCTTGCCTGAAAACAATGGCAATTTTCCCCATTTTCCCATGTGCTGAATTGAAAGGCAGTGATACAGGCTTCTTTTCCCCCCTTTGAATGAGAGAGGCTACTGAAGATTTATGGTGTCCTTTTCTTTTATTTACAGCTATAAAATCAGAGAAATGTGGGAGAAAAATATATGAATACCTGTGACTGACATAAATTAAAGAACTGTCCATTAGCACCTTAGAGACCAACTAAGTTTGTTCTGGGTATAAGCTTTTGTGTGCATGCACACTTCTTCTGCGACTGACATGTTTGGGGTAAATAACATGGAATCAAAACATGGGGCTAAACTCACTCTCCAGCAGGACTCACAAAGTCAAGTGTTAGGAATGTGGACTGTTAAGCCTTTTGCATATCCTGTTCAGTCAACTTGTCAAGCGCCCCCCTCTTCCTCCCCCTCTTGCAATGAACTTACTGCCAAATAAAATTTAAATGCTTTATGACCTGTCCCAATTATTTCCCACTGGCAGCCTTGATCCCAGCATTGTCCAGGAATTCTAAGAATTAAAATATATGTGCTGTTTTTGAAGGTTTCACTCCACAAACAAAATGGCACCCAATTGTATCCAAATATGGACAGAAATCTGGTTTGTGGTCTCAGGAACCAACATGCAAATTTTGGTTTTGATATCTTAAGAGATATCCAAATGCATACAGAACAAATGGCTTTCCAAAATATATAGTAGATGTAATTGCACGTCTTTCTGCTTCTTTTCTAATCTATGCTGCCTCTACACTCACAATTCTATTGGCAGCCAGATGTTTGGCACAGAGTTTGCCAAATCAACAGCTCTTTCTCCAAAGCTTTTTCACCAATGAGAACGAAGAGAATTCCATCTGTTCTGTCAAGTGCTAACAGTCTTATAATTGGACCAGTGTTCAGGTTGTATATTGTCTTGTTTCAAGAAGCACTTTGGGAATACTTGTTCTCCCTTTATTGTTTCCTCCAACCCAAGTGACCATATTTCATATCAGTCTGAGACTTAAAGCAAGAATACCCAAGCAAATTAGTTGTTTAGTTATACCATTGTGCTTTCATAGTACTGTAAATGTATCCTTGGAAATCTGAAGAATACTTTGATGCACTCCCCCCCCCCTTTTTTTTTTCTTTTTGGAATGATGGACACTGACTCTTTGATATAAGCCCATTTTGTTGGATAATCTAAAGCAGTGTTCTTCAACCTTGAGTCCTCAGATGTTGTTGGATTACAATTCACATCAACCCCAGCCATTTTAACCAATGGTGAGGGATGGTGGGAGTTGTACTCCAACCATATATGGTGACCCAAGGCTGAAGAACACTGATCTAAAGTAAACATCATGGTATCAAATTATATTGCATCTAGAAGTTGGACAGAAGGTATTAAAGTATTGTTTCTTTAGACTGTGCCATAGCACATATTCACCTCTTAGTCTACAATATAGGTAAAAGTATAGGTAAAGGATCCCTAGTCGGTCATGCCCAGTCAAAGTCAACTATGGGGTACGGCACTCATCTCGCTTCAGGCCAAGGGAGCCGGCGTTTGTCCACAGACAGCTTTCCAGGTCATGTGGCCAGTATGACTAAACCATTTATGGCACAATGGAACACCGTGACGGAAACCGGAGCGCACGGAAACAACATTTACCTTCCCACCACAGCGGTACCTATTTATCTACTTGCACTGGCATGCTTTTGAACTGCTACGTAGGCAGAAGCTGGGACAGAACAACAGGAGCTCACCCCATTGTGAGGATTTGAACCACCAACCTTCTGATCAGCAAGTCCAAGAGGCTCAGTGGTTTAGACCACAGCACCACCCACATCCCTTTTGATATTATATTTGGTATTATATCTACAGTATATAAGGCATTAGCCCCTAAAACTACGGACTGTGAGTTTGCTCACCTTGGTTGATGCAATCTTTAATTCATGAATTATTATAAGAACAGTTCAGTAAAGGCATAAGCTGCCTAGGGAGGTTGTGGAATATTTTTTCTTAGACACTTTCAACATTAAGCTAGACTAACTCCTTTCAGGTATGTTTTATTTAGCAAATATTCTCTCTTGGAACAATTGCTGGACAATATGGTATCTTTCAACTCTGGCATTCAGAAAGGCCCTTGGAGTTAAAGGGCATGCCCATTGTTGAAAGTAAGTGGAATAATTTACTGGCATTGAAAGCAAAATCCAGAATAATAGTCCCGTTTACAATTTGGTTCACACATTCAGCTGAGAAATGCTGATTTTCTGCACATGATTATCCTTGGGTATTGAATGCCTGAACAGAGATTGCTCCATGAGACCAGTAGTTATATATTTTAGGACCCGCCCTATGCTCTTGACTGTAGTCTCGTCTTGTAACTGATTTTAATATTGCATTTTTCAGTTGCTGTATCGAGGCTTGGGACCTCATGGTGAAGGACACATAAGAAATATAATATCTAGTTATTGTTCTTGGTGTTATTTATATTTGAACATTTGATTTGAACAATTGCTAACCCTCAGTCAAAGCAGCCTGCTCAGAGGGATTTTGAGCTTGTCAGAGATGAAGTGTCACCAGTACAAGATGGTATGAGCTGAAGATGGGGGGGGGGGGCTCTGAAATCCAGGGGGGAAAGCTGCAGAAAGGCATTGTTTTTATTCTTATTATATACTTATGTATACCCCACCCTTTTCCTTGATAGGACTTAAGGTGATTTAAATATAAAAACAGGAATTGCTAAACACTTTAATTAAAAACAATTAAACATTAATAGAATTAAAACTATATACATATATAAAATCTGTTTAAAATGTACAAATAACTACAAGCATTCACTAGCAACAAAACTGAATTACCCTATGCACTCTAGTGCAGTGTTTCCCAACCTTGGGCCTCCAGCTGTTTTTGGACTACAACTCCCATCATCCCTAGCTAGCAAGACCAGTGGTCAGGGATGATGGGAATTGTAGTTAAAAAAAACAGCTGGAGGCCCAAGGTTGGGAAACACTGCTCTAGTGTATTGCAAGGGGACCAGACATGTGCCTTAAAAAAAACAAACCACCATATTGAATGTGGCCAATATTCTGTCCCTCAGAATGGGGAAGCCCAGTGCAGTAATTATTCTTCATCTCTGCCAATAGATAGGCAGTAACAGTATACCACGAATGCTGCTGTCATCCATCTGTCTCTGGAGAAAATGGAAAAGTGCACCTTCGGGGGGGTCAAGTCAAACCCGCTGTGGCTGTAGAGACCGATACAGGAGAGACATGCTTTATTGCAGGTGGGGCAAATGAAGGTACCTGGTTGTGCTGCTGCAGAAGTACCATGGCGTTTCTTTTTTCTGCACTCCTCCCAGCAGTCATTCACCCTCTGGTCACTGCTGTGGATACACGACCTGACTGTCTGTCACCAGGCACTGTGATCATCTGCAAGGGATTCCCATACAGCGAGGTTAATGTTGCCAGCCTTCATGTCACATCCTGAAGTTGAAAGGAGAAATTTGTTGGAGCTGAGAAAATGGGAAAGAGAGACCTGCATGCATCCCTAATCTAGAGATTTAAAAAATGATTTAAGGTAAAGGTAAAGGGACCCCTGACCATTAGGTCCAGTCACGACCGACTCTGGGGTTGCAGCGCTCATCTCCTTTATTGGCTGAGGGAGCCGGCGTACAGCTTCCAGGTCATGTGGCCAGCATAACTAAGCCGCTTCTGGCGAACCAGAGCAGCACACGGAAACGCTTTTTACCTTCCCACCAGAGTGGTACCTATTTATCTACTTGCACTTTGATGTGCTTTTGAACTGCTAGGTTGGCAGGAACAGGGACCGAGCAATGGGACCTCACCCTGTCACGGGGATTCAAACCACTGACCTCCTGATCGGCAAGTCCTAGGCTCTGTGGTTTAACCCACAGCGCCACCCATATCCCTAAAAATGATTTACAAGTACCAAAAAGTTTCAGTGAAGCAGGGCTGGCTTTGACCTTCAAGGACCTTGGGCAAAGTGTCCTCCTGTGGATCCCATTCACTGTGAAAGAGCCTGCTGGTGGTGGGCATCAATGGCGCTAGGCAAGATCTAAGCATCACCAGGAAACTACACTACATCAGAGGTCACATGTAGAAATTAAAAGAAAACGACATCTAGATCCAGTTGTCCAGTGCTGTTTGGGGAGTAGGGAATAAGGGGAACAGCACAGGTGATGGTAGTAGGGATGAATAAAACTGCCAGTTTTCTCCATTTATCATTTTTTCAATCTTAAATCAGTCTTCAACATTTTTGCATCAGGCTGTGATTCTTTGTTTTTTAAAAAAAAAACATGAAAATTTGCCAGCATTTTTAATAAGCCTTTCTCCCAATACATCTTTTTGCCTAATTTTCAAATCTTTGCAAGCATTTTCTCCAAATAGAATGCAAGTTTGTGTGCCTTTTTAATGAATGTACAGTATGCATTTTTTCACATAATTACGTCTCACATACACACTTTTTGGGGGAAGGTTGGATAATGGCTTTACTAAATTCAGAGAAATGTAATTTTTGAAAGATGGGAAACGCAAACCAGGAAATGCAAACTGGGTGTTCACTTTAAAATGTGAACCAGACCAAATTTTTCCTCCATTCTTAGACAGCAGTGGTCCCTGAGAGCAACCTGAAGATGCCATGTACTGATGCTGACCCAGCACTGACCCCTAGGTTTGCGACATGCCTTGAAAATGTCACCCACAAAGGTCCTTTGGGAAATGTGTAGTGATATATGGACAGCCAAGGATGGCAGCATTTAAATCATTTTATGTGTTTCCAATATGCTAGATGGTCAATCGAAACAGCTAGCATAATTAATAAATAAATAAATAAATAAATAAATAAATAAATAAAAAAAATCAGCCAGCAGATATTTTCAGCATTTACCTTCCCTCTCCTTCCCTGGGAAATATGATAGTAAATTTAAATGGTCTGACCACTGTGGATAAAACTAATTCCAGACAGGCCCATTGTGCAAAATAACATCTTCATTTTATAGGCTTCTTGCATTAATTTTATTCCAGCTATAAATAATGATCTTGTGATATCACATTGACAAAAGCGTGGAATTATGGGTAGAAAACATTTATGATCCTCTTTTAGGTCAGATGCTCCCAGATGCCATAAAGAGGAAGGCAGAACTCAATTTATTTACTTTTTTAAAATTTTGCTTTTTATATTATTCGCTGTAAAAAAGAAGTTGTCATTAAACATCTTTTAGGGCTCATCCAATCTCTGAATGGCCTCTATTCCTATTAGAATATTGTGAAATCAGCATTTATATTGTCTATTTACAAGAAATAAAATTTGATTTAATACGAGTAACAGGTATAGTTGGGGATATGCTCAGCTAACTAGAATACCAATTAGTTACCCTAGAATAATTTCCCCAAACCTTCGCCTTTAGTTTGTATTTATGTTCACGGAAAGAAGAGAATTAAAAAGAGCTGACAATCCCTGGCAAGACTGGGAGCTCCTGACACTCTCTATTTAACCTGTAATAAGCAGCCATATAAACCAAGGAGTGGAAGCTGTGGCCTTCCAGATGTTGTTGGGACTCTCAGTCAGTCCCAGAACAATGTCCAGGGGTGGTAAGAGTTGTAATCCAACAACATCTGGAAGGCCAAAGTTTCCCCAACCCTGTGATATAAACAATAAGAAACATTTAGTCTTGACCGGTGGATTTCACAGTTCCACAGAGAGAGACACTGTGACCTGCAAATGATCCAAAATAAAAGCAAGATGTGTATGGGTATAACATGCTGGGACTCATTGCTCATGTAGGCAGCAGTAACACTCCTGAGATGACAGCCTCTAAAATCTGTAGATGAGCTGTCAAAAACTCCAGCACAGAGGAGAGTCAGAGACTCTGAAGGATGAGGCAGGTGAGTGAATATCAAGGTAGGCATGATGGTTGTATAACTCTAGTTTAAATCCTAATCACAATGATGGTTGTTTAAACTCTAGTTTAAATCCTAATCACAAATAAACAAAGTGACTGGAATTAGGCATGCGCCTCATGTGTACACCAAATTATGAGGAGAATGAATGTGATTCAGGAAAGGTTCTCATTTTCTGAATCAGATCACGCCTTTAACAATGTGCAACCAGTCAGATCAGGGACTCCCTAATCTTCTGTGGGACTAGGAGGCCTTGTCTGTTCAAAAAAACATACTGTCAGGTTTTTTTTCTAACATACTGTCAGGTTTTTTTTCTTTACTGAGAAACAAGCTGACTGGAAAAACTCTCAGAGCTTGAGAAGGGAAGTGGTGGAGAGCTGGGGATTTGTTTCATCTTGACAGACAGGTGTAAGTCTATGGGACGATCAAAATTTTGTTGTAAGAATCAGGAAAAAATTAGAGGAGTACTTTTTAGACAATATGGGTAAAGGGGTAAAAACAAGCATGGTCTGGGACGCCAGCAAGGCGGTAATGAGGGGCCTACTTATTCAACAAAGTGTCTGGAAAAAAAAGAACAAGGAAAAGAGATTAAAAGAGATCATGAGACAGATTACAGAGAACGAGCAGAAATTAATTCAAAAGCCGAATAATGAAAGGGTAAAACAGGAGATAAAATATCTGCAAACACAAGTCGCAATTATAATAAACAAGGAGATTGAATGGAATATCAGAAGGCTGAGACAGAAGAGCTTTGAATTTGCCAACAAGTCAGGTAAATGGCTAGCGTGGCAAGTCAAAAAAAGAAAAGAACAAAACACAATTAACAAAATAGTAGTAAATGGAGAAGAAACAACCAATCCGAAAGAAATCAGAAAAGGCTTTTCAGACTTCTTTAAACATCTGTACAGCCATAAGGAAAAAAATAACAAAAAAAAGATAGAAAGATATTTAAATGAAAAGATGGTAAAGAAAATATCGACAGAGGAAAAAGAACAGTTAAATGCCCCAATATCCAGATTAGAAATAGAAGAAGTGATTAAGGACTTGAAAGGAGGGAAAGCTCCAGGCCCTGACGGGTTTACATCGAGTTATTATAAAGAAATGAAAGATATTTTGACTACGCCACTGATGGAAGTAATGAATAACATCTTAAAAGAAGAAGAATTGCCCGGGTCGTGGAAAGAGGCCCTCATCACAATCATTCCAAAACAAGACACGGATTTGACCTTAGTCAAGAATTATAGACCTATTTCCCTACTGAACACAGATTATAAGATCTTCGCTGGAATCCTAGCTAAAAGACTCAAAAAGATATTAATAAGGATGATACACGAAGATCAGACAGGCTTCCTCCCGGGAAGGTCAATAAGGAATAACACCAGAAATATAATCAATCTTATTGAATTTCTATCTGATAGGTGTGACAAACCTGCGAGTTTAATATTCATAGACGCGGAGAAAGCCTTCGATAATGTAAACTGGGATTTTATGCTTAAAAATTTAGAAGGTATGGATATGGGCCGAGAATTCTTAAATGGTATAGGGGCAATCTACACAGAGCAGAAGGCGAAATTAATAGTTAATGGAGTCACTACGGAAGATATAAAAATTAGTAAAGGAACCCGTCAGGGCTGTCCACTTTCTCCGTTACTTTTCATAACAGTCTTGGAAGTACTATTAAATGTAATAAGAGAAAGTAAAAAAATCAAGGGTACCCCCTATGGAAGGACATTAGGTGCAAACGAATATAAAATCAAAGCGTATGCGGATGATGTGGTTATTACGGTGGAAGAACCTTTAGAGAGTATAAAAGCCCTTCTGGTTGAGACAGAGGAATTTGGTAAACTTGCAGGCTTTAAATTGAACAAGATTAAGACAAAAATGATTGTAAAAAACATGGATCAGGACAAGGCAGTAACAATACAACAACTAACCGGAATTGAAGTTGTTAAAAAGATAAAATATTTAGGGATTTGGATTACCAACAAAAATATTGACTTATACAAAAATAATTACGTCCCGGTTTGGAATAAAATCAAAAAAGATTTAGAGGTTTGGGCCAGAATGAAATTATCGTTATGGGGTAGAATATCCATGGTGAAGATGATGCTGTTACCTAAATTGCTGTTTCTGTTTCAAACAATCCCCATTTTAAAGGGAACAAAGAATTTTAAAGAATGGCAAAGAACCATCTCAAGATATGTCTGGGAAGGGAGGAAGCCCAGAATTAAATATAAGCTGTTAACGGACGCTAAAGAAAGAGGGGGCTTCGCCCTCCCAGACATGAGACTTTATTATGAAGCGACATGCCTTTGCTGGATAAAAGACTGGGTTAGGCTGGAAAACGGAGGGTTGTTAGATTTGGAAGGCTATAACAACAAATTCAGGTGGCATGCGTACCTATGGAAGGACAAAAAGAGGGTTCATAAGGGGTTTACCAGTCACATTTTTAAGGGTCCACTAATAGAGGTCTGGGACAGATATAAGAACATATTAGAGCCGAAAACACCACACTGGCTTTCCCTACAAGAGTTAATGAGTGTTAAAAAAGTTAACATGGAAGAAAAGTGGGGGAAGCTTGAAGATATGGTTATAAAGGAAGGGGGAAAGTGGAAAGTAAAACCTTATGACCAGATAAAATCATTTACTCAGGGCTGGCTTCACTACTTTCAGATAAACGAATTTTTTAAGTTGGAGATGAAAGAAAGGGGATATGAGGAAAAAGAATCTACATTTCAAAAGGAGATAGTAAGTAGTGAAGTTAAGAATCTTTCCAAAATGTATAAAATACTACTAGAGTGGCTTACGAAGGATGAGGAGGTGAAGTCAGTGATGGTGGAATGGGCAAGAGATCTCGGGCACAATATATTAATGGAAGACTGGGAAAGGCTCTGGAAAGTAAATATAAAATTTACGGCCTGTATGTTACTTAAGGAAAATGTGATGAAGATGCAATACAGGTGGTATATTACACCCGTGAAATTGGGCAAGATGTTTAAAGTAGATAACAAATGCTGGAAATGCAAACAAAAGGAGGGGACCTTCTACCATCAATGGTGGGAGTGTAAAAAGGTTAAAAATTTCTGGGAAGAAATATATAATGAATTAAAAAAGATGTTAGGTTACACCTTTGTGAAAAAACCAGAGGCCTTCTTACTTTGCATCATTGGAAAGGACATTAGGAAAAAGGATTATAAACTCTTCCAATATGCGGTTACGGCAGCTAGAATTGTGATAGCTCAGAGATGGAAACAGGAAGAAATCCCAACGGTGGCAGAATGGAGAACAAAACTAACAGAATATGCCGAGTTAGATAAATTAACAGGGAAAATAAGATATTTAAAAGATCAGACGTTTATTGAAGATTGGGGAAAATTTGTAAGTTACCTGGAAAATAAATGTTCAGTAAATACAACGTTAGTGGGGTTCAAAGAGGCTGTGTGAAGGGTCAACAAGTATTGTTTAAGCTGAAATAATATTTAAAGGAGGTACGAATGGCAATATAAAAGAGGAAATGTGATAATAAGATTTAAATGCGAATGAATGTCAATACCGCTGAAGGAAGTTCAAACTGTATAAGAAAGGATAAACTTCGAATACATTGTATATATAACTGAATTTAATAAAGTTTTCTTCAAAATGCAAAAAAAAAAAAAAAAAAAAAAAAAGGAATACCATTCCCCCTTTTGAGTAGGGGTGAATTTGCCGCACCCTTCACCCCTACAAGAAGAGGAAAGTGGGTTCATTCCAGTGTGGGGTGTGCTTTGGCCACACGTGGGGCAATTCACCCATGAGGGAAGAGGTGGAGATCTGGCTATTTAAGCTGGCTCTACTCTGCACTCATTCCACTTCACTTCATGGGCACCCTTCCCTCCTTCCTGGCTTTGCTATTTTCTTTATTAGTGGCTTTACTGCAAGATGCATTGCTGGAAACATCTATGGAACAGGATAACCTATTGTGGTCACTCCAACTCCTTACCACATACAGTGGTTAGAAGAGAAGTGAGAGTCATCCGCTCTGTTTAAATAGGGTGGTGAGGCTTCTTGTTCTTTACTGTTTTAACAATGCCCAAGTTTTCCCTTCAGCAACGTGGAATTTATAGTTCCTGTCTGGTAAATTGTTTTTTAATTAAAATTTTATTGAGTTCCTCAAATCCTGAACACATAAATAGCTAGTGTCTGGGCTAGAAGATCACTTGTGTGCACATGTTTAAATCACCTCTCTCTACCTTGACCCTGAACTGCTTCTCCACTGGCTGCTATCTTTGAGACAGTAAAAAGGACTAGAGCAGAATGGTACGTATGAATGAAGAAATGGCCTACAATGTTGGGTGTGGTCAATGGCATCCAGTCCTCATGAGCTGGAATTGTGCATGGTGGCAAAGCAAGGGCAGGGGCCCAAGACTTCAGCTACCATATGAATCTGATCTTGGGATAGAGATATTTAGGTAATTTGATAACATGACTTATCAGCTGTCAGCCTGATGTAAATGACAGGAGAAATGCTTATTTCCATTTGATCTTATTGTAAAAAACAGATTATACCTACTTCCTATTTGATAGGTAAGAAAACTCAGTTGATTTAATATATTTTATTTGAGGAGAGTTATATCCCACTTTTCAACTAGTGACTAATACATTGATGAAACACAACAGATACGCCAAGAACCACATGCCACAATGACTGCTCCCCACACTAAATGGGGGGCGCCCTTTGTGGGGTTGCACGCAACCCCCTGGACCCTATGCAGCACCATTAGCACAGACTTGGCTTTGCCTTCCCCAGGTGGGATACCTGGAGGTCTCTGCCTACCTCAGCCAGTTGCTCAATCCCACCAGTGGAGGTGTTGCCAAGGTGATCAGGCCAGGTAGGGGGAGGGAACACCTGCCCACACAATAGGCGGAGGATCTTACCTGGGAATTGTCAGTTGGCTCCAGAGCTTCTCCCACCCTACTCACCCTCAGTTAAGACTTCTTTTGCAGGTTAACCTTTTCTCCACAGGCGCTGCTACGTCAAGGTCACTGTTGAAGGGCCGGAAAGGAATTCTCCTGCATTGGCAGGTTTGTCTTTCCTGTAGCAAAATGTCACAACTTTGGCGGTATCAGGCCTTGGGCAGAATCCTTTAGTCTATCTTCCCTAAATGGGGATGGGCATGTAGCGGTGACCCACGCCCCCCTCCTCTTTGCAGTGGCGATTCCAGGGTTCGCTGTTAAAGGCGTTGTTTTGAGGGGAGGCTTTGGCCGTACGCCTAGAGGTTGTCATTGCTCTCCCCTGTGATGGCAGCGTAACGGGGGTGGGCTCTCTCTGCTTGAACATATGTTCTCCAGAGCCAGCCCCCCCCCACTGAATAATCCTGATGTTCCCCAGATCCCCGGCAGGGGACTGGGAGGGATAAACACCCAATGCCTGACCCACATCTGAAACATAATAAAGTTGTGGTCAATTTTAATCCATAGCACGTTGTCTTGAGTAGTTATTCCACGTGGGGGCCGCCCAGGGTTTGGGGGGCTCCACCTGTCCACACAATGCAAAATAAGCAACTCCACTGGAACAGGAGTCAGCACCGTATGTTTCTTTGCACAGGCCTCCTGATGTAAGTTGGTTCTGTGGGGGTCAGGAAGGAGACTGTCCAACTGGGGTAGGCCCTGATGCTGTCTTTACTTGCTTCCCCTCCTCTCTCTTCTTCTTATTTGTACATTTAGTTAGCTGTTTGTTTGTTTGTTTGTTTGTTTGTTTGTTTGTTTGTTTGTTTGATTGACTGACTGACTGACTGACTGACTGACTGATAGATACAGGTAGAGAGTCTCATATAGGTATTTCCAGGCAACATGGCTCTTTATATTTTTATTTTTACAGAGATTCAGCAGTAGTGAGTGGTGTGGCTGGATGCAAACAGTATGCAACATAACCTATATTTATTTTCCAATATACTTGTGGAGCTATGATTGTTTCCCACAATCATCTTGATAACATGGTTCCTTTCCAGTTTGCAAGGCTATGATGACTAGGCAACTGAGCACTGTAACCCTGTGATGTTTCACATCTGCATTTCTCCTAAAGATGTTACCCAAGATAAGGCTCCCAGCCTCCCACAACCAGTATCAGCATGCCGCCTCCCCCAGCTATTAGATTAGCAACCTTCTGTTTTGGATAAGAAATAGGTTTTGCCTGCAGGGTAGGAAATGCTATGACTGCCATTTACTGTTTTTGCATAAATTTTCATGGAAGAAAGCAGGAAAGTTGCAAGATAGCTGTTGCCATTCCATATAAGCCCTTTCCAAATGTCCATTATCTGTGCATGTCAAGGGTTCATGGTTCTGCATGCTAGACTGCCTCCCATCATCAGGGATAGCTCATGCAGTAGTATGAGATTCTGAGTCTTAGGGTCGTGTGTTCAAGCCCCAGGTTGGGCGAAAGATTCCTGCATTGTAGAGAACTAGATGATTCTCATAGTTCTATCCAATTCCATGAGTCTATGATTCTATTATCAACTTTCCACACAGTGAAAGGGGAGGACTGCAAGTGCATTTGGCTAAACACAGCCTCTCAGTTTTCTAGAACAGTAGGATATGGACACAAAGACCAGGGTACCTACAAAAGTACCTCGCAAATAATACAGTGGTACCTCAGGTTAAGAACTTAATTCGTTCTGGAGGTCTGTTCTTAACCTGAAACCTGTACCTGAGGTACTACTTTAGCTAATGGGGCCTCCCGCTGCCACCGCATGATTTCTGTTCTCATCCTGAACCTGAGGTACTATTTCTGGGTTAGCAGAGTCTGTAACCAGAAGTGTTTGTAACCTGAAGCGTCTGTAACCCAAGGTACCACTGTATACCATTGCTTCAGAAAGAGCAAAAAGTTTGCCTTTATTTATTTATTTTCTACCAGATTGCCAGATTCTACATTAATTATGCATGTTCGGAGTGTAGCGCACAGTTGGGAAACTGAAATGAATGTTTTGGGGTATCATTAACCAAGTTGCATTGCTTTATCTTAGTGTCACCATCACTTTTCTCACTGTTGCATTTTCAGTTCCCAGCATATTGCAATAAGGCAGCTAATGGGAAAACCAATTTTGTGTAACAGGATAAGTTTCCCTGCACTGTAGTTTATGGGCATAGGTAGCTTTCCAGTGTTCTCTGTTCCGTTTTCATCTTTTCATTTCTAAAGGACATTTACATGAACAATTGATCATTTACAGAGAACATGTATTCAGAAAAGTGCTTTGTTTCCTAACTCCACTTTTAATGTAGGCTCCTGTTATTCCCATTTTATTGAAGATGAGTCGTAACAGAGTTGGGACAGAAGAGAAGAGATATTTCCCAGGTCTTGCTGCAAATGGCCAACATGCAGGGAATACACAAGGAATGTAAAATCTATGCACATGTTTGCTGATAGCACACAATAGACAAAAATATTTCAGCTATGTAAAAAGAGCATTAAACATACCACATCAGCAAATGATAGAATACAAACCTGTGCAAAAACCAAATTCAGTGGAATGAAAAATACCAGACGAAACCCTGAATTAATATAGGAACAGATTGAGATATGTTTGTGCATCCCTAGTGGTAACTCATGAAAACTCCCAAAATGAGGCATTCTGGGGGCAGGGAAAGGAAGGGACTGAGCTTGTCTGGCATCCACTGGATTCTGAAATGGCATCCCTCCAATCACTCAATCACAAGAGCTTTTCCAGCTCTAGGCTAAGGTAGTATGGAGCAATGTTTTACTTGCTGCTCACCTTCTGGCCCAGTTGACTTGAGCAGGAGGGCTGTGGTTGTGGTGATCAACTCCCACCCAGAACCCAATGTCCCCATCGGGGAAGGACGTGTGGATTCAAAATTGGCCTCCACAGTCACTTACGGGCTCATTGTTAAAACCGTGTTTATGGAAGACAATCTTACTCGGCTACGAGTGATCGCCAAAGAAGAAGAAGAAGAAGAAGAAGAAGAAGAAGAAGGTGGCAACACTGCTTTGTCACACTCCACAACTGCCCAGCTTTGCCCACATATTCTCTGGTATGTGGAAACCAGGCCAGGTTGTATCAAAATTAACAAATCTAATTTCTCAGACACCCCTACTTTAGAAACAACATTTCTTCAAAACCTGTACTGTCTGATGTGCACAAACATGAAGTTCATGGTAAATCTTGTGCATTAAACTTGGTGCTCATGTGTGAGAACTGTCCACAAAGGCAAAATCCTTGTTTCTTTATTTTGGTAGCTTCATAGGAATTTTTCACCTTATCTTGCATATCTTTTCGCCCCCTCAGAAATGGTGTCATAAATGTATTGATTTTATTTTTGAGTTCTCACTGTTGAAGCACTTCTTTAATCAAAAGTAAATTATGTAAAGGCCATTTGGGTCAGCTCAGCCAGCAAAATGAAAAGAGCAATGCATCATTTATTTGTAAATGTCAGTGAAATCTGTAGATCGATATCTTTTTCCAACTTGGATTATATTTATGATTTTGTGTAAATTTCAAGCTAAATGTCTTGTTTCTTGAGCTAATTCCTGTGCAAAATGGCAGGCTGAAGCACATCTGAACTCATCTCTGCATGAATGCCTTCTTTACCTTTTTTTAACCCATTTGCTATTGGAATGTTCATTTGACTGTATTTAACCCTAGGGGCCCTGTGCACATCTGTTTTCAGTTCAGCATGACCCACTCCGGCATTGTAGCCTCTCTGGATATGTTGACACTTGAGGGTAGATTCTGTGCTTCAGCTCCTAATATGCACAGCACAGATGGTCCATGCAGGAGCAGCCTCCAAAGCTAAGCAGCCCAGTACCTGGGACAGTGTCTGGGAACATCATGCATGTATTTCAGACTTCCATGGAAGAAAGATGCCCTAAAAATGTGAGGAACAAGTAAACAACCCAAATTCAGACTTGGAATCATAGCTGTTGACAGCATCATTAAGAATGCATCTAAGCATAAATGCAGTTTACTTCAATTAAGTTGTTTGTACGAAACAACAAATAGGAGACATGAATGGGGAAGTATCAAAGTACAACAGTAAATATTTCTAATTAAAAACTATCCAACGGGCTGTACTACATTTTTGAGCTATGCTGCTTTTCATCTGTGGAACTTTGATCTACTTAAAACTTTCCTTTAAACACTCCAAAATGGAGCTGAATGGCACCCATAGTCTGAAATTAGTTGTCTCTATTCATACGACAATTAGCTACTTACACTGATGGCAAAAAATATGCTTGTCATTTGCCATTAGCGAAATGACTAATGCCTTCCTTTTTTACCATGAAAATGAGCTTGTAACAACATCAATGCATCTTGTATTAAAAGGATGTTCTGTGTCTCTAGGTAAAACAAACACTTCGCCCAGTACCTTTAAAGACAACTTCTATTGCAGACGCAGTTCTGTTCATGCAATAAAATGTGGCCATGCCCTCCAGATTCTCGCAATCCTCCTATGCCTTTTAATAGGTAGCAGTACTTTGCTTCTCCTGCTACTGAACAGAATCCACAAGTCATTTTGATTCAGTCAAGAAACCTGGAGCACAAGAAAACTTAATTCTAGGTCTTTACATTTGAGCTGTGATGTATGTGCAATTTCAGTACACCCGTGGGGCTCATGGAAAATTGCCAGCATGGTCCTTCCTGATTTTTTGGACACCTCTGGCTTAGGCATTTAAAATGGCTAGTGGCACTGAAATCTCATGCATTTAAATATTATTGTATCTTGCATGACTAAGAGAGATTAAATAGCCTTCAATGACAAGCATCACCTGGTAGCGAAAATTGTCATCTTGAAAATGCTGGGGGCTGTATGGGTGGGTGTGTTTATATATAAGCATCAGATCAAAGCCGACCTTGTTAATTAACACTTGGTATCCTGGTGTACGTTATCAAATCATAACAGGACCTAAAAGGCTGCCATCTAGTGACAAAAAGAAACTGAAAACAGGGTCTACAATATATAGTACTTTCATGTGTTTAAAGCTCTTCACATCAATTATCTTGTTGCAATCCTTGCAACAGCTCTTTAAAGTAAGAAAGTTTTATTATCCCTGTGTTGCTGATAGTTGAGAGAAGGTGACTTGTCACAGCCCACCTAGAGACATCATGGCAACAGGGAGGTTAGAACTGGTGACTTTCTGATTCATGGTTCAGTCTCTTAGCCATATACTACATGCAGAGTTTCAGAAAACAAGAGGCAAGTCAGTATCATTTTAAGGTTAAACAAACCCATAAAATCATCTACCTAGCACAAGCTGCCAGGTTTCAGAAAATAAAAGGACATAGGAGTTTCACATTAAGGTCAAACATGATGTAATCCACAAAGTGATGCAATTTCAAATGCTCATCCAGACTTACCTCCCTTGAAAATAGTTCAGTACATACAGCTGCCTCAAGCATTTTGGCTAGGGTGTTTGCTAACATGGGTGTCCCTGGTTTATTGAAAAGAGGATCTGAGGCGAACAAGCTTGTGCTGATCCTGTGAGCAGCCTTAGTTTAAAGCCATGGAATCTACCTTGGTCTCAGTCTTAAGATGGAGAGATGGAAGAGTTAGCAACACATTAAGCTGCTGGGTGGCCAGCAAGTTTCAGGTTACCCCAGGGATGCTGGGAAGAAGAACCACACAATGGCCAATTCCTCCATTTTAAAAAAATGTAAAGTCCAGTGGTTCCCCAGACTTAAGTAAAACGCACAGGTTCCTTGTAGTAGAGGACAGGAGTAAAGGGAAACATTGGGGGGGGGGAATCTTACCAAAGCCAATATTAATTGTAAGTGGTGAGCACTGCACTAGGTAATATGTACTAGTTACATTAGAATGAGCCCTCAGGGAATAAATGCCGTCTTTAAGTGATGTAAATTTATCTTTCCATCGCAAGACTGAGACCAATGCAGACTTTACAGCTTAAACACTGCCAGTTTTTCTCTTCTCTTCTCTTCCCTCCCCATTTCCTGATTTCCTGAACACTAGGTATGATTAAGAGTTCAGGAGAACTCACTCACTGTTTTGTAACATGTTGGTCGGTCTAATAAATGTATTATCTTATTATGGATTTCAGTATATTATAAACATTGCCATATGGGTGGTAGGAAAACATGGATAGTTGCCCTGCAAAGCAAACTCTCCATCAGCATTCCACTTGCAAAGACTGTAACATTTTTGCCATTTGCAAATTAACATAATGATATGGCAAGTTTTAACATCTAGCAATGTGTTTTAACAATAAGGAATTTTCTAAAGGACATATTCAGGATTTGGATCTAAAGCGACTGAAAAGAAAACTGCCAACGTAATACAGGCAATGACTGACTCACATGCACATGGTGCTGAACCTAAAACATAGGCTTGCCATCCGCATGGAAAATTCCTGACAGGTCCTGGTTTTGGGGTGTCTGGTGGGATTTTTGCTGAATTGGCAAATTGCCAGGGGAAACTGGGATGTACGGTAATGGGAAAAGCAGCGGAAACAGTTCCAAAAGCTTTAAACTGCTATTATGGGCGATGGTTTCCCAAAACAACCTCAACAGTTTGGGAAAAGTTCAACAGTTTTGGTGGGCTTCTTTTAAAAACAGCTCAAAAAAAAGCTCAACAATTTTGGGATCTTCCTAAAACTTTGCAGGTGTCAGGAATTGTACTTTTTCAAATATGGCAACCCTACAAAACATAACTAAAAGGGTGGAATGGGGGAGGGGCAAAATGCAATGCATGCAGGGGTCTGGAATGTAATCCCATGCCTGTAATGACATTGTGCAAATCTATGGTGTGACTGCACCTGGAACATTGTGTACAGGTCAGGTGCTACACCTTCAAAACGGTTTGTAGAGTTGGGAAAGGTTTAGAAAAGGGCAACCATAATGACCAGGAAAGGTTACATGGTATGGAGACATGGTGTGGATAGTCCTGTCATTACTAGAACCGATAGCCATCTACTGATGCTGGGCACTTGAAAAATCAGTACAGACAAAACTATAGAAGATTGAGGACAAATTATGGAATTTGATATCAGAGTAGCATAAGATATATTGAAGGCCACCATCTTCAATGGCTTTAAAAGATGCTTAGACTTTGAAAGATGAGGCTATCAATGCCTACTAGCCATTATGGTAATGTACCACCTCCAGTATTAGAGGCAATGTTCCTCTAAATGGCAATTTATGGCAATCACCACTGGGGAGGGAGCTGTTGCACTCAGGTACTACTTGGGGGCTTCTCATAGCTAGCTGATTGACCACTGTGAGAACAGGATGCTGGACTAGACCTTACAAAGCAAGGCTCTTCTTAGGTTCTAACACCTACAGTCGTACCTTGGTTCTTAAATGTCTTGTGAGTTGAATGTTTTTGCTCCTGAACACTGCAATTTCGAATGCCGTGAGTGTTCTGGTTTGCAAATGTTTTTTGGAAGCCGAACATCCAACACCACTTCCAACTGAGTGCAGGAAGCTCCTGCAGCCAATCGGAAGCCACACCTTGGCTTTCGAACATTTCGGAAGGACTTCCAGAACAGATTCCGTTTGAGAACCAAGGTACGACTGTATTACAAGTTGACAATCCTCCTAAATTAACAAAATCCTATAAACATCATTACTATTACAGTGGACGATTGGGTTGCGAATGTGATCCGTGCTGGAGGCACGTTTGCAACCCGCAGCGGCGCATCTGTGCATGCGCGGGTCGCAATTTGGCGCTTCTGTGCATGCGCAAAGCATGATTTAGTTCCGGTACTTCCAGGTTCGGCGTGGTGCGCAACCCGGAAACATGCAACCTGAAGTGTTTGTAACCCAAGGTATGACTGTACTATTCTTGTTATTTTGCAGAAGAGCTGGTCATTGGCTTTGAATGTAATGTTCTGAATCCACATCAGGATTTATAAGGCTCAGCTCTAATCAGCTCCTTTTTCATCTGTAATATGAGTATTACAAATCTGCAGTATCTGTTCTCTCTTACCTATGCTCACATAGGCAGACATACTTATCCCCCAGAAGGAGAGAGCAGCTTCAAACCCTTCTCCTATTTCCTTTCAAAGTCAGTGCTAAATGGCAGGGATACTTACTGAGAGGCTCTTTATAAATCTGACCTCGAATCATAGTCACTAAGAAAGGTAAGGAGTGAAACTACTATATTAAGAATCCTGAGTTAATGCAACCTACATCAGTGATTCAGTGGGAGGAACTGCCAGCCAGCTTCCTTGATATATGGCATCCTTTTAAGGATGGAATAACAGGAGTCACAGTGGTGCATTTTGGCTTGTGTGAGGGGCCTTCTGCTATACCAAAGGGGTGGTTCCTTGATGAACCAGAGGCATTAATATTCCTATTGTGAGGGAATAAATATAATGAGTGCCAAAATGAAAGACACCAGAAGTGGATCAGATATTTGCAGCCAGGGAATTCTGTAGCGAGACTGTCAATTACACATTTCATTTAACAAAGGAAGGTACAACACCTCAAGGAGTTGCTGTATTCATTCAGTTATTACAGTGGTTGGGAGTTGGAACGGGTGATAGGAAAAAGAATTTCACTTAGGAACATAAAGGAGAAATGCAATTTGATGGAAGGCTCTAGAGAATAATTACCAGTGCACAGCTATAACTTATGCATAATCAAGGTTCACTGGAGCACATGTAGACAATGGCTTCTAGATCACATGAGTGATGCCATGGAATATCTTGAAGAGAGACGTACCATTGACATAAATTCAAGAGCAGTTCTGTTTCACCTCAAGATGCAAAAACAAGGTGATTCTTAGAAGTTCCTGGCAATATATACAGCAGCTGAAAAGTCCTCACCCCTCTCCAAAACTAAATTATACAGTACTATGATGCATAGTCAGTAGAGGTGTGCATCATCTCTTTGTGTACCCCAAATAACAAGGCATATTGCTGTGACTTCGGGCAAGATCATGCAGCTGAGTCAGATCGCACCATTAACAAGATGCATCAAAGCAGATCAGGGAGTCTCCACCTTTCCTAGTAGCTCTGTCATTTCTCAGAAATGTAACAGTGTTCCAGAAATCACCCCAATTGGCCTAGCATGTCAGGTTACAGACAGAGATGATGCACACCTCTCATATCTATCTAAGGAATCTCTTAAAAGTAGGGAGTTTCATTTTTAGAGTGGATCTGGTACATGTTCAGGGGTTCCCAAATATTTTCATTCCAGAAAAAAAAGAAAAAGAAAGACTGACAGCTGAAGCCCAAATTTTTGATTCTGAACAGAATAACACCAATAACTTTTATAAAGGGTTTTTTTTTTTTAAGTAGATATGTGAGTAACCTGGGGTGTAAAAATACTTCAAACATGGATAGCTGTTAAAAATGAGCTAATTCAGAAGATGCACATTTAAATAAATATAATGCAATAGCATAATGGCCCGAGATAATAGTTTTGAATGGGGAATGATAATGACATCAAGTGCATTTTACAGAGCAATTAATACACAGTGAAATGGTGTGCCATTTGGCGGATAGAAGACGAGGTGGGGAGGGGGGTAGAGATAGAGACTTAGGCAAAAAAGGAGATGGTTGCACCAGATAAAAATAGGGGTTGATTTTCTTTTCAGAAGGATCACTGCTTACAAACATAATAGGAGAGAAGAAACAAGCATGTCAGGTTATATAATGCAGCTTGTAAAATCCAGAATGATTAGTTTCTAAAGAGGGCAATTAGGCTGCTTTTGCATATGCATGTGACTTCTGCAGAGAAGACTGCTGCCGATTCCATTTTTGCTCTCCTCCCGCCCTGTTGCCAATAAAGTCCCTAAAATATATCTTATCCTCATTAAACCTCATGTATCATCCCTTTCATTTCATGAAAGAGACTATTGCCAATGATTGGTGTATGCAAATACCCTGGACGCTCTTAAGAGATTATTAGGTTTTATTGACTCCAACAGAAGGTAACAGATGAGGGAACATAAACTGGGTTAGCTTTAGACAAGAGGCGCCTTAACGATATAAAATGGAAATATTTCACAAAATGACTATTATTCATCACAAGGAAGAACTGGCAACCGTCTTGTGGTGCTAGAAAGGCTATTGAAATAGAGAATTATAGTTGTAAATATTTAAGTTAAGAAAATTATGAAGGAAATCAAATCTTGAAAAGGAATGAAGGATTGCTAAAAATTTTGGATACAGGGGTGCAGTGAAAGGGAGGCATGGGGAAGTCATGTATTGTTTGTTTGTTTGTTTAATTTTGTGCTTTTTGTTTTATGAAAATCAATAAAAATTATTTTAAAAAAAAGAAAGAAAGGCTATTGACCACCCATATGGACAGCAGCTATTAAGGACTAATATTCCTAAAAGGAGTGGATTGTGTATATGAATTTAAACTCAATAAACCCTCCCTCCCTTTTTTGTTCCACATAGAACTTTTCTCTCAAAATACCTTGCTCATGCTCTGCCAAAAGTTCCTTTTGACCTCATAAACACTGCTGCCATCCCACCATGCAACAGCACACGCCTTTCAAATTTCACTCAGCTCACAATTTTCTCCTTAGTTTGAAGTGTAGGTGGGTTCAGGCATGATCCAAGACTGAGATTCAGCTCAAAAAGAATTTATTGGAACATCAGGAAGAAGAAGAAGAAGAAGGAAGAAATATCCAGAACCCCATGGAAATTAGAAAGTGCTTCCAGAGATACTTTAAAAAATTATACACTCAAGGGCCGCAAGATGAGGTTGAGATTAAACAATTTCTGGAAAGAAATGGATTAACAAAGTTGTCACAAAAAAACAGATTAATCCTGAACAACAAAATAACACAACAAGAGATTGAACAAGCTATTCAGAACATGCAACTGGGCAAATCTCCAGGGCCAGACGGTTTGACCTCCAAGTATTACAAGACATTAAAAGACTATCTGACCCAACCAATGATGGAGGTCTGTAATGAAATTATGGAAGGGAAGAAGGCGCCGGAATCGTGGAAGGAAGCCTTTATCACATTGATACCAAAATCTGAAGCTGAAAAGACACAACTCAAAAACTATCGTCCCATCTCCCTTTTGAATGTGGATTACAAAATATTTGCAGACATTTTGGCAAGTAGATTCAAAAGAGTGCTTAATGAAGTAATTCATAAAGACCAGGCAGGCTTTCTCCCAGGTAGACATATGTTTGCAAATACTAGGAACATTATTGACGTTTTGGAACTTTTGCAAACAGACATAAATACAAAAGCAGTGTTAATTTTCATAGATGCGGAGAAGGCCTTTGACAATATTTCTTGGAAATTTATGAAGGGAAATTTGAATGAAATGGGAGTGGGACGGGGGTTTGAGAATGGGATTGACGCAATATATTCAGAACAAAAGGCCAAACTGATAGTTAACAATGTGGTTACAGAAGAGTTCAAAATTGAAAAAGGAACACGACAAGGCTGCCCGATTTCCCCTTTGTTATTTATTTCGGTTCTGGAGGTGCTCTTGAACTTGATCAGAGGGGACCGGTTGGTGGAAGGGATTCAGGTCGGAGCGAAACAATATAAATTGAAAGCTTTTGCAGATGACCTAGTTTTGACCCTGCAGGAGCCAGAGTCTAGTACGAAAAGAGTATTACAATTGATACAGGATTTTGGTCGGGTGGCGGGATTTAAATTAAACAAACAGAAAACTAAAGTGTTGGGGGAAAATTTGACAGATATAGAGTCGGAACGGTTTCAGAGAGAAACAGAACTAACTATGGTTAAAAAAGTAAAATACCTAGGGGTAAACATAACAGTAAAAAACCTGAGCCTATTTAAGGATAATTATGAAAAATGTTGGTCTGAAATTAAGAGAGACTTGGATAGTTGGACAAAATTGAAGCTTTCTTTGTTAGGCCGAATTGCTGCTATTAAGATGAATGTATTGCCAAAAATGTTGTTTTTGTTTCAAACATTACAGATTGTGGACAAAACGGAGTGCTTCCGGAAGTGGCAGAAAGATATATCTAAATTTGTCTGGCAGGGCAAAAAGCCCAGAATTAAGTTTAAGATATTAACAGATGCGAAAGAAAGAGGGGGCTTTGCCCTGCCAGACTTAAAGTTGTACTATGAAGCCGCAGCTTTCTGCTGGCTAAAAGATTGGCTACTTCTCGAAGACACTGACGTGCTGGATTTGGAAGGTTTTAACAATGCTTTTGGTTGGCATGCATACTTATGGTATGACAAAGTTAAGATCAATAAGGCCTTTAAGAACCATATTGTCAGGAAAGCACTGTTCAATGTCTGGACGAAATATAAAGACTTATTGGAAAACAAAACTCCAAGGTGGCTCTCACCTCTGGAGGCTAAGGCCCGAAAAAGACCCAATATGGAGGCCAAATGGCCAAAATATTGGGAATTATTAGAAAAAGATGGAGACAATTGGAAATTGCAGAGTTTGGAGAAAATGAAGGATAAGGTGCGAGACTGGTTACATTATGCTCAGATTAAAGAAGTTTTTAAAAATGACAAAAAGTTAGGGTTCCAGGTGGAGAAATCGAAGTTAGAAACAGAATTGTTAGAACCCAAAACCAAGGTACTATCTAGAATGTATAACTTGCTGCTAAAATGGAACACACAAGACGAAATGGTTAAATCGGCTATGATAAAATGGGCACAGGATATTGGGCATAACATTATGTTTGAGGACTGGGAAAGGTTGTGGACCACTGGGTTGAACTTCACTGCATGTAATGCTCTGAAGGAAAATGTTATGAAAATGATATATAGATGGTACATGACCCCAGTTAAACTTGCCAAAATATACCATTCGTCTGACAATAAATGTTGGAAATGTAAAGAAAATGAAGGAACATTCTTCCACCTCTGGTGGACATGCCCTAAGGTGAAGGCCTTCTGGGAAATGATATACAATGAGCTGAAAAAGGTATTTAAGTATACCTTCACTAAGAAACCAGAGGCCTTCCTTCTGGGTATTGTCGGCCAGAAGGTGCTAAAGAAGGATCGAACATTTTTCATGTATGCAACAACGGCAGCAAGGATTCTCATCGCAAAAAATTGGAAAACTCAAGATTTACCCACACTGGAAGAGTGGCAGATGCAGCTGATGGACTATATGCAACTGGCCGAGATGACTGGCAGAATCCGAGATCTGGGAGAAGAAAAGATGGAGGAAGACTGGGAGAAATTCAAGATGTATCTACAAAAACATTGTAATTTGTTTGAATGTTAAGAAGGATGCTAGATTATAAAAAACTGGCCACCACTAAACTAGATTTAAATTTGATGATAAGTGAGACTAAAGAAAATATAAAAATTTCATTGGAAAAAGTGTTAAATCATATTGGAATGTGTGGACATGAGATTGTAAACAAGTTGATAATTTGTTTGGAAAAATTTTTTTTAATGATGTAAATGGGAGAGGGGGACGTGAGGGAGTCCAAAGAAGTGAAGAATTTGTTGTTATAAAAGTAAGATTGTTTTATGTGTGCATTTATATTTTAAAAAAAACCTTAATAAATATTTATAAAAAAAAAAAAAAGGAAGAAGAAGAAGAAGAAGAAGAAGAAGAAGAAGAAGAAGAAGAAGAAGAAGAAGAGGAGGAGGAGGAGTGGTAATCAGGGGCGCTTGGCCCAGTATATATACTTTAAGCCGGCCCAGGCAAAACACACACACCACCTGGGTCAGCTTAAGGTATATATACTGGGCCAAATGCCCCTGTTTGTCACCCACCAACACAGCTTCATGATATACCATTGTTCCCAGGGGTGATTCTGGAGAAAAAACATGGCTGCCCTAGCTGGCATTGTAAAAGAGTCCACTTTTCTTTTCTTAAGTCTTTGCTGATCCTTTGCCTTTTCATATGCATTAGGTTGCACTGCTGGCTGATGGAAGAATAAATTTAGTGCATCTGTAGATTCCCTTTCTATTCTGCTCTGAAATACCCTTATGCCTTTTCAGAAGTAGCATAAGCAGTCTTGGCGGCCCTAATGTAGGCCCCTCTTCTGATGGCAATAATCTTTTACACATGATCCACAAATAATCAGGTCCAAAATTATGTAATCAAATTTCAGCATCAGAAAATAATACATGGCATATGAACACATTTAATCTACAGCAGTGTTCTCTGGTGGACCTCAAAGGATTGCTGAGAGCAAAAATAAAAGAAATGTAAAGCACGGATGAACTGTTGGAATAATAGTTTTTTTAAAAATACAGAAAGATCATTTGTGAAAAAATGAGAAAAGTTGCTTCCAAAAGTTTACACTTTTGGTCTGGAAGCCCTATGACCTAAGGATATATGAAAAGCCTGTGGCTTGAATTATGCAGTAAGGCAAAAACTGTCCCTTCATGTTGCTGATCTGTGAACTTTACTCTTTCTGCCCATTCCTACAAAAGTACATAAGATGTCAGGGGGCACTCTTGAAAAATAATAAGTCATCAGCTCTGGATATGGTGGTAATGGTGTCCTTCTCTGAATCTCCAACTAAATATTACATATGCTAACAGATGGTCCATTGCCCAATTGTTATGGCAAGCTGCATTTCAGCAATTAAAATTTTCTGCAACAACTTCAAAAGTATGACTAACGGGAACATGTACATCTACACAATACTAAAATACAGCAATTTTGCAAGGGTAGGGGTAGAGAGGATGAGCAAAGGAAGCTGTGACTGGGGAAGGAATTAGCATGTTAACATCCTTTCCCTCTCATTGGCCAAGAAGAAAAGAGAGCCTAACCTGTTAAATTATTAATAAAGGTCAGAACAAAGCATCATAAATTTCACTTTTGACTACTAAGATGACACATTTAGCCTTCCCAGAAATTATTTTCATATAAATTGGGGCATTACCAAAAAGATTATCATGAAAATCCAGTTTACCAGAATGGAACAGATTAGCACGTAGGGAGAGAAACGTAAGATGAGCTGTGCATCTGGATTAATAAACACCATTTACCATGATTTTTCTTAGCTACTCAGAAAGATGGTGGTGTCTTCAGTCTTTACCAGAAACGAATAACTGTAAATGTCACAGTTGGGTGCTTTATCTTTTGGAGGGGAGAGGGAAAAGGAAAGAATCATTTCCCATTTTTTCACTTGGTTTCCAATAGCAAAATAAAAATAAATCTCTAGTTAAGTAAGTTATAGATATAAGGCAAAGATTTCTCAGCAGCTGTAATTAGTTGCCTGAAAACCCAGTGGTGTTCTGTAGTGGAAGCCTGAGTTCTAAACCTGTTGACACTGCCCTTTCCATCCAAAATTACTCTTTTCTTTTGACACCGACATATTCTTGTAGCAGAAATACAACCAGCAGCTCTTACTCCCTAGTGGAAGTATCTTTTCTACTAGGGTGCCAGCCAGATCAGTTTTGTCTTCTGAAACATTTCATTTGTAGGTGTAGGTGTGTGTGTTTAAGAGTTTGTTCCTTGGTTCTCCCTCATCCCTTGCACAGTGGTTGATTCCATCACAAAGAAACCAATACAAATCTATCCTGTGCATATTTTCTGAAGGGAGACTGATGAATTAAAATAATTCTTTCAGGGACTTGACAGGGATCTTCACTCTCCTCATTACATGTAGACTCTGTGTGGACTCTTCTTGGACGTATCCTTGCACATTGCGATTGGAAAGGATTCAATGGCTACCTCTGGGTATTGTTACTACCGCTATACAGTGGTACCTCGGGTTACATACGCTTCAGGTTACATATGCTTCAGGTTACACACTCCGCTAACCCAGAAATAGTGCTTCAGGTTAAGAACTTTGCTTTAGGATAAGAACAGAAATCGGGCTCTGGTGGCGCAGCAGCAGCAGGAGGCCCCATTAGCTAAAGTGGCGCTTAAGGTTAAGAACGAACCTCCGGAACGAATTAAGTACTTAACCCGAGGTAACCACTGTATATAACTTGGTATCTATATATCAACATTGTGGGGAATTGTTGCATGTTGATTGGTTCTTTCCATACATGGGCAGTGGTGAACGTGGTCACAGTTGTTAGATGGTGAGAGAGATGCAATGAGAATGGCATTTGGTGTTGATTCTAAAGTTGTTCTTGTGGTTTTGAATGTGCTGCTGGAGGTGTGTAGGATACTAATGTTACAGAATCATCAGCCTTGGTGTCAGGCTCTGGTGTAGCTAGACCATAAATTCAGTCTACTCAGCACATGCCCATTAGTTTCTTTGTTTTTGTGTTTTTGATGTATAGCCTCCTGCGGCTATGGATTGCAAATCCAATCGCAGCAGAAAAGTAAACTTTCAGGTTTAGCAGTTCATCTGTTCCTCTCTATGTTCTCTTCTGAACCACTTAAGAGAGCAAAAAATAACTCCCACAGACAATCTGAACAGATTATTTTAATGAGAGCTGGGAAGTGAAGAGCAAATGACTCAAAATAAGCTTCTTGAACATTTCTACATATGTCTTTGAGGAGCTGTGCTATGTTTGAGTCAGCAGGACTGTAGTAAGAGACTGAGGCTGGCAGGGGTTTAGCTTCCTTTCCATTCTTAGATATTGTCTTCCTCTTTCTCTCTCTTTCTTCCCACCCCACCCCCATTAGCTGAGCATCCCATGCAGAAGCTGCATGTTATCAGCAACTCTATTTTCTGCTTATAATTGTCTTTTTATCTAGTACAGTCAGCAATGTCCAGTTCACACTTGTTCTTGATTCTCCCCTGTAAACATCAAATGCAGAATGATTTGATCTTCCTATCTGTACAAGAAGAAACTTAATATAACTTCTCAATGTCTATTCCTTTCGAAATTCTCCCAATTATTTATCAAGTGCACTCCCTTCTCCACATTTCCTAGACATGACTTTGCTCCTCTTTCCCTCTAACCTTTTAATGAGTGAGAAAAAGAGGAAAGCACGATGGTCTGCACTACATGAAAATAAGCATCACCCAATTGTACAGCCTCTTTACCAAGAAACAAATAAGAGCAAATCTGAAAAAGGCCTTGAAATTAATTTCTAAATACAACTGAAGCTATGGAGTTAAGCAGTAAGGATGTTTTCTTTATCGCTTTGTTTGTTTGTCAGTTCATATGAGGTAGCATTAAGACTACTTTGCATCAAAGATGAAGGTCCATGAAGGAAATCCCAAAGTTCTTGGTTATATTTCCCATCTCTTGTAACCTCTGGTGGCATTTGTTCCATTAGTTGTTAATAGGAATGAGAGGCTTCCTCATTCATTATAGAAACATGGATAGAGCTACCCAAACTTCGTATCATTTCATATATATTTTCATAAGAAGGTGACATTCATCTGAACATGCAGCCCATGACTTTCTTGCCTAAATATGTCACATTACAGTGTTTATTATATTAGAATTTATAACTCAAAATCATAAACAGGGGCAGGGGGATCAGCCCCCAAGAACACTATTAATTGGCTCACAGTGCAATCGAATGTTTACTCCAGCTAAAGTCCAAGTCACCTCAGCAGGCCTTATTCCCAGACAAGAGGATATGGAACTGCAACTTCAGAGTAATGGTGCAGTGAAAAACATAAAATTTAGCAATGTTAAATATATTTTAATTCTTGCAAACTGTCTGAGAGGTTGATTTTTTAAGATAAGCTTATAAATAAATGCTTGTGAAGAAATACATATTTATTCCTTTTTCTGGACAGGTCTAGGCAGTAATGGCTTTAAAAAATGATGAAAGATAGGCTGAGAGCAAGACAAATGTTTAAAAGTCTTCATTGTGATGCTTCAAACGATAGGCATGTCATTTTCCCTTCTGGGTGTGCCTCTGTACAACCATTTCTCTTGAATACACGAAGACCTCCTGCATCTAACAAACAGCTATCCAGTGGTTAACACCCTCTAGGAGCAAACTGGAAAAGAAGAGAGAACTGAATGAGTTTGCAAGTGAGGAGTAAAAAGGATCCGTATTGTTAGCAACTGCAGCTGAGGGTGGACCACTAGTTGAGGTATTCAAATGGCACATTCCACCTAGGCTATGAGCCCAGTCCTGCATGAAATTGGTCCCCAGATTTCTAAGACTGCACAAAGTAGTCAGTTTATGATGCCATCTTCTGAAGTAGCCCCAGTCCAGAATTTTATTAGGGGTCAGGCCTTCTTCATTCCTTAAAAATCCAAACAGAATTGCCCATTGCTCTAGCCACATGGAGGAAAGAACTTATGATTTGGCATTGTGTCATGTGTTTCATGTGACTATGATGTATATAAAACAGTATGTTGGTCTTTAATGGTGACTGATTTAGTTTAAGACTGATAAGTTTACCAGTGTGGTAATATGTAGTGGATTTATTTGATCAGAACTCCTAATTCTTTTTTTAAAAACTGACCTATTAGCCAAGAACGATGTTTTGTATATTTGCTGTTGGTTAAATGTGTTGGGTTGGGTGGGGTTAACCAAGACTCTGTTCTCTTCACTGGCCAGACTTTGCCTAACTATCAATGTTTGTACCAAAGTTATTTTATTAAGTCTTGTTTTCAAGACTCTCTGCATGAAGTGTCTTACTGCTTCCCTGCTTTAGATCAGAAATACCAAAGTCCTACAGAGAGATGTACTTTGTGTATTGACATTGCCTCGGAGGCAGAAAGCAATAGAAAGATGCATATGAACACTACTGGGATTGTACTAGAATATTCCACTCTCTGTATAATTCCTTCTCTTTTCCTGTTTACCATTGTGTGATGGAGAGCATCAGATGTGGCATGTGCTTTTCACATTTACATTTTCCTCTTCAGCCAAGGTCTTCAAGAAAGGAGGAATGTTCAAGCAGCTTCTCATCCTGATGCCATACAGGTGATGCCCAGGCCTGATTAGCTTCAGATCTGGAGTTACACAAGGAGCCTTCAGACAATTCTCTGTGCCTCAATTAGGCATAAAGGAGGAATGCATTTTAAATGGTTGTATACATGAGTCTTGGTGGTTACGAGCGGATTGAGCTGTGCCCAACACCTGCCTATGTCTGTGCTGCTCATACAGAACCAGGGTGGGTGGTCTTGCTTCTCATTGAGATTAAGGAATGAGGTAGGAATTAGAAAAAATCCATGTGCCTAAGTGTGACACCAAGGTTTTCAGAAGATTTCATCCCTGGTCCCAATATAGGTGCAAATGTTATTAACCACAATCATAAAATCATCTAGACTATTTTAAAAAGCCAGTGCATTTGCTCATCTGATCTCTCTCACAATTGAAGTCTGCAGTGCTGTGCACACACTTAGGAGTAAACTTGCCACGAAGTAAGCATGCACAGGCTGCACATATGTTGGAGATGTAAAAACCAGATGGCTTAAGGAGATCTAAGACTTTTTTCTCAAGCATGTGGGAATGTCAATATGCACATACAGAAGAAAAATAGCTTTTTAATGGTCAACAGTAATAACAGACCTGTTTAAAATTTCATGAATAAGATAGATACAATCTATGGCCTATGAATTATGCACATGGCTCATAAGATTAGGATATTGGTCCAATTTTGCATTCCGATCTCTGTTCACAATCACTCACATACACATGTTTTTGAGATGGTTCCTGCCACTTGTCACATGAGTTCTCTAGGTGGTTAAACACTCCTTACTTCCCTGCATGGTAAACAAGTCGGGGTTAGTGCAGCAGGGTTTAGTTTTCTTTGGAAGAGTGTGTGCTGGAGTCACGTGTCTGGGGATATTGTGAGAAATGGAATATGTCCACTTTCATATACAATGGCCATGTGTCCAACTTTACAGAGGAATTATACGATTAGAAGGGGTTCTCTGATGACAATGCCATTTCTTCCATGTCTGATTTAGAGATAAATAACCATTAAAACCCAGAGCTAATGAAAGAGCAGGTATGGGGCACACATGGGAGTAGGAGGGCAAAAGCCCCATAGCACTGGCAGATATCTTGGTGCCTGCTTCAACTAGTGGGACCAGTTAGTTGAATCTGGACCACTGTATTTCATTTTTAATTATACTAAATATTTCTAAATTCCCATCTATAATCCAAATTAGCATGTTCAGCTTTTGTGTGTCCTTTTCCATACTCCTTTTTGTTGCTGCATTTCCTCCTATTTTGATTATCTGTAACTGGCCACCTACTCACATATGTCAACACTCCTGCACCATTTCTGTATGTAGAATAAGCCACACAACCCATCTCAGGGTCACCCACCCCAACTCCATGGACATACGAGACTGCTAACACTTAGGGCAGTCATCTGAAACCAGGACATTCAGGTTGAATTGGGAACAGCTGCATACCCTCCAAGTGTCCCTATTTTCCAGGGATGTCCCTGATTTACAGACACCGTCCGATTCTGATTTGATCCCAGAATATCCCGCATTTCCTTAGGTTGTCCCTATTTTCATTGGAGAAATATTGAAGGTTATGGAGTTATCCGACCTCCAAGCCATCTGAAGGCAATCCTGTATAGGGAAGTGTTTTTTTAAAAATGTTTGATGTTTAATTATGTTATATATATATATATGTTGGAAGCTTCCCAGAGTGATGGGACAACCCAATAAGATATGTGGGGTATAAATAGTAAAATAATAATTATGGAATGGGATGTCCCTATTTTCATCAGAGAAATGTTGGAGGGTATGCTGCTTCAAGTACCCCACGTGACTTTAAATAAGATCCAAAACCACAGGGGTGGTGTGACGAGTCCGACATGAAAAGATGGTCTAAAGGAATAGGACAGCAATAAGAGAGTACACATGTGCTTAACAACAGAAATCACTACTTCTTGGAAGGACTTTTGGCTGATTGTTCTCAATCATAACCAGTTATTTCCGTCTGCAGAAAAACTTGCTGTGTACTGCACTGATTGGCTGGGAGCTTGTGACACCCCAAACGTACTTCTACTGAGAGACATTTTTTCCAACTTCAAAAGACAGGATTTTTTTTTAAAAAAAAGAACAAAAAAACTACAAAACAATTGTCAGATGTATAAATACACAAAGATAAATCCATGACTGCTGTTTATAAATGCTTATTGGAGCTTTGTGAAGTGGATGGTCAGGAACTTAGATAGTCGTGGTGTGGGGAATTAGAATGTGCTATATAACCTAAACAATGAGGAATTGCTATAGAATCTGTTTGGAACATTAATCTAGATTTGAAAATAAAACTTATCAGACAAAAATTGTTTTAAGAGTGTTGGACTCTACAGTGTTTGCCCAAGAAAGCACTGTCTAATACAGAGACATGCTGGAGGTTTAAAGCTGAAAAGGCCTAATTGAAAAGGCATTTCCAGTGATATATTCTTTTTGGTTTGAAGTTCTCTTTGATATTTACAGGTGTTGAAGTGCTTTGAAACTATATTCCTATAGTGTGGGGATTAACAACAGGACAACAAAAATGGATGTTGTGAGCCCTTATGTGTGCCAAGAGATTTATACTTCAGGCCTGGAAGGGTAAATACTCACCATTATACAATGGTACATTTGAACACATGCACATATGCCAATTTCATGTTGATACCTGTTTGGACATCTGGAGGTTTTATACCACCTTATATGTTTAATCTTAGGGTGGCGTACTGATTGCTGTTGTATTTATAGTGTGAACTGAGTGTGTGTGTTGTTATCAAGCGTGGTATTGTGTCCTTTTAAAAATGTATGTTTGTTTTCTTCTTTGTTGAATTTGGCACTTTAAAATAAATAGAATAAAATAAAATATTTCATTATGACAATGTGCTCTATATAGGGTTTCCCTTCCACCTGGTCCAGAGACTCCAGATGACGAAAAATGCTGCAGATAAACTGCTGATGAGGACAGATTGTCACCAGCACTTAACTTCAGTGCTCGAAATATGGCACTGGCTGCCCTTACACTACTGGGCCAGTTTAATAATAATAATAATAATAATAATAATAATAATAATAATAATAATTTATTATTTATACCCTGCCCTTCCGGCTGGATTTCCCCAGTCATTCTGGGGAAACATCATTGAATTAATTTACAAGGCCATTAACAACTAGGGTCAAGGACATGCCTTCCAAGTCCGCTGGAAAAAGAATGGGACACCCCCTTTTTTCTTGCAAGATCTTAGCAGCCATTTTGGGTGCCGCACGCTCGTGCTGCACTCTCCCTGAAAAAGCTCTTTTTTCAGAGCTGTGATCTCGCACACTGCCCCAAAATGTGCATTTTTAGGCACTGTGCAAGATCTCCCCATCCCCAAGTACTTTTTTCAGGGCTAGAGCAAGACAGGGGTGATGCAGCTCACCTAAGAGAGCATCCCATAAGGCGTGCATCCTGTTTTTGTATCAGAAAAGGTTGGAAGATATGCAAAGATACCTCCTGAAAGACTGCTTGGTCTGTTATATCCCTTGCTTGATTACTGAGGTCTTCGGGAAGTCACTGTTTGTGGTCTCCACCCCACCCCACCCCGTGGTTTGGAGGCATAGCTTGTATCCACCAAGAGCTGTGCATTCAGTATTGTGAGCCTATTTTTTATGCAGCTCCCAAGTGACATCAGACAGAGCCCGCCCTGTAGAACTTATGCAGAAGACTACCTTATTCTCATAAGCACTTCAGCTGAAATTTGATTTTATAGTTTTAACTGGCTTTTATTTCCTTTGTATTCTATTTCTTGTACATAGCTTAGAGGTTATTGTAGTTACTAAATGGTGTAAGTAAATAAATAAAACTAAAGCTCTAAGCAATGCACTCCTTTTTGATCTGTAAGAACTTCTACCCCCACCCCTTCTCTGAATGAAGCTGAATTTCTTGGCTAGCTCACAAAGTTCCAGGAGCCCAAAGCAAATGACATTGGGAAAGCTACTCTTAAAACCAGCAATTTCTCTCTCTCCTGGAGTTCTTTCCTAACAGATTGAATAGGCACAAAGCAGCTGTTGCATAATTCATGAAGAGCTATAGCAGGATCCAACAACTGTTGGGAGATAGGAAGCTGCAAGTTTAATGAGGTGGCGACACTTGAAAGACATACATGTGAGCATGGGACAGAGGTCGCAAGTAAGTATTACAAAGAAAAGTTAGCAAGTCACAAGCGATATATATTGCAGGAGAATGATTTTTAATGCAGTTCTTGTCTCAAGGAGACAACTTCCAGGGCTACCATTTGGAAAAACCAAGGTTAAATGCCACATCCATTTCTTTAAACATAAAGCTAGCTACATTTCACAGTTTGACGCTCATTTTCACAAGCATAAATGGTGCCAAAGTGGTATGGGACAGAACCAGGCCCAGTGTGAAATGTCATTGTAATTGTTTGTTATATATAAAGCATCTAATTTGTGCTAGGTGTTGCATAGTATTTGAATGAGGGGAGCTTCAGATGCAAATTGAGAAGTTTGGCCTAGAGCCTTTCAAATTGTGCTCAATGAAAATAAGGCTCATACCTTACCCCTAACAGTAGCAAGCTTTTCCTGAAAGTTTCCCCTTTCTATCTTCTGCAAACAAACAAACAAAAACATTGGTAGGGAGAAGGAAGGAACAGATGGTCCTGAGGGCTTGCCACCACTGAATAGGCCTTTGGGGTCTCTTCTGATGTTGTGTACACACTATTATCTGTAAGGCACATTTGAAAAACATTATTTCCTTCAAATGGTTCTGGGCAGTGTTTTTTTTGTTGTTGTTTTTTTTTGCTTTTGAGTGCTTTATTGGTTGAAAACTTTATAACAGAAGTATACAATAGATATTATAGGCAAAATGAGAAATAAATATAAACAGTTATTCATTATTTAACTAATGCTTGCTTTGTACATCCATTTGTGATTAAATTTGTCAAGACCTCCAATCTTCCCCTTGCATTCCCAATTTAAATTCCTTCAACTTTACTTTCTCCATATTATTTGACTTACTATAAATTTTGTTTTGTACCACTATCCTATTTACCCACTGAAGTTCAATCAAAACCTGCCAACGGATTGATCTTTTGAAAATGTTCTTTTACATAAACTCTATAAATATCCCACTCTCTGGAGAATTTTTCATCTGTAATGTCTCTTAACCTTGCTGATAACCTCGCCAGTTCAGCATATTCTCTTATTTTATTTTTCCAGTCTGATTTGGATGGGATATCCTCTCCCTTCCAACCTTTTGCTATTAGAATTCTGGCAGCAACTGTAACATACATAAAGACTCTCCTGTACTTTATTGGGATTTCATTTCCCATAATTCCTAGCAGTAAGGCTTCAGGGCTTTTTAGGAAAGGAACATTTGAACATTTTCTTAAGCTCGTTATAAATCGTTTCCCAAAATTGTCTGATCTTTTTACAGCTCCACCACATGTGGATCCATGTACCTTCAGCCTCCCGTGGGCAGTGCAGTTTACCCCTCAAAGTGTTCTAATTCCCAGCAACCCTTAACAGTCTACAGTGCCCAGAATACTTCAAGAGAAGTATGTTCTTTAATGGTAAAGTGTGTACCCGTATTTGGAAATGATGGCTAGAGTGCCATTTCCAGCCAGGGATCATGGGATTTGGACTTTTCAAACCTCTTTTCAGTGAGTTGCCCTTTTCTCTTTATCCAGGCTAAGGTTTTTTGTTTTTGTTTTGGCTTGGGCAAAACAGGGAGAACTTGCAGGAAAGGAAGGTGCACTAACCTAAGCATTCCTGTTGAAGTTGCTTGCAGGGCACTCTCCCATTAGGAGCATAGCCAGGATTTATTGGGGGGAGCAGGACTGAGTTATCTGTAATGCAATTGGTCAGTTAGTTAAGTATTTTTATTTATTTACTTGATTTAGGGTGGGAAGCTGCCCCCCTGCACCCCCCTGACTATTCCCATGGTGAAGCGGATACTTCAGGCGGCAGATTTTGGCTTCCATTAAAAAGAAGGTTGCTGTCATTTGTTATTGGGATTATACCAAATAGTCTTGAGCATGCCCTGTTCACAAATGAACCAAAGTTTTAGCTATTATGAATTGTAATCATGAATAGGCATGACATATTCCTCCATGGACTATGTTAGCTATGTCTTATCCATGTCACTAAACCAAGACAGATGATTCAGCCCAATTTACTGTGAATGACAGTTTCAGCTCAGGAGACACCTGTTACCCAGTTACCATGGTGACAGAACTCTATCTCTTCACTCTAGGTTCGGAGGTGAAAATCTCTGAAGTCTCTCCACCTCAACATTTCCCCCCAAAAATACTTTCTTTACTCATTATGCAAAGAGACACACAATGAACAGCACTGCAAACAAGTAGGCTCTATATCCTAGACAGATATTGTCAAATCCTATACTTGCTTATCTGAGAGTAATTCTCACTGAACTTAATAGGACTCCATTTTGACCAGATATTCATAGGATTACACTCTAAGTAACTCTAGATGAAAAATAAGTGAATAACAAAACAGAGTTATATCTGCAACTGCTTAGTTAAATATGTCAGCTTCTGCCTTACTCAGCAACACAGCTGGGATTTCAGATGAAACTGAGAGCCAAGATGACAATATTGAGAACACTCAGGATGGAATAATTTTAAGGAATGTAGTATGTGCAAAAGACTTGTTTCATTTTCTAAGAAAAATAAGATTTTATATGAGTGCTAGGCAGGGCTTGTTTTTCTAGAAAAAGAGGTGCCGGCATGCAACAAAAAAGTGAGTTCCAGCTGAAAAAATGCCCTGGTGCTAGATTCTTGAGAGTCTATAAATTCAGAAGTTCTCTTTCTTCTAATGTCTTCTTCTTCTAGTATCACTGGATAGTTGTTCTACAAAGACTATCCAGATCAGAGAGGTTGTGGCCATCAGAATTAAGATGTTTTGAAATAGGTTGCATAATAATTTTAGTTAAGATTGCTGTTTTGCATTTTATAAACCATGTATGAAGATTAGTACAGTGGTACCTTGGGTTAAGAACTTAATTCATTCTGGAGGTCCGTTCTTGGCACCAGCATAGGTCAGCCAAGGATGAACACCTGGGTAGGCGAAAAGCTGGGAACAGACTATGTTCACCACCCAGATGCTCTCCTGGACTCAGGCATGGGCACAACCCCCTCTCGAGGGTCGACCAAACCAGTTGAGTCCCTGGATTCCTTTAACGGAATACCCTTCACATAGGGATGGCAAGAGCGTTCTCCCATCCCTATCACCAGAACCAGTGCCTATCCACAACCTTACAAGTTGTGACGATTTGCTACACAGCAGGCGAAACCCAAATGGCAACAGCCAATCAGCCAAGTGGGGAAATTCCTGCTGTGCCCCTGTCCCAACGACAGACGGCACACGACGGTGTAGCAAGGTCAGTTGCACAAAGCCCTAAAAGTAGGGAGAGGTGAGCGGGTGTTCTGAATGCCCGAGCCGAAAGAGGAAGCTCTGGGTCATGTGCATGGGTATATATAGGTCTCTCAATTAGTTTAGGCTGCACCCCATTGGCCAGACTGAACCCAACATTGAGGGACCTACCAATCGGGTGTTGTGGCTATCCAACCCACCCACAACACAGTGTGTCAGTCTCCAGGTCTAACCGCAACACATGCCCTCTTTTAGGGAGGACATGATCTAGCACCAACATGGTGATAAAGCAGAAGGAGAACTTTATTGTGACTTGTAATAAAAGGGAATGATTTTGCTCAGAAAATGAAAAGCTTTTTTGTTCTTTCCATCCCCAAATCAACTTTAAAGATGCCTAGAGCAAAAGCTCCTGGACCTATTTATTTGCAATTTGTCAGATTTATTATCCAGGGACAGCTATCTCATGCATACAATTTTCAGACCAATTGCTCACATGATACAAAATAATTCCCTTTTTTTAACCACAAAAAAGCTATACTAGAGGCTTTGTGGGGAAATCACTGCAGCTATCTTGCTGAAATTTGGCAAGATTCATGTCCCCAGAGTTGCTCTACCTGTCCATTAATTTCTGCCCCAAAGTAAAAAGTTAGAAATGTGTTGCTTTTTAATTTTCTTCTTTAAAAAAAATCAATTTTTAAAGGTGGCCAGTCCCCAAAGCCCCTAGATCCATTTGCCTGTAGATTGTCTAGCTTTATCCACTCTGAAAGGCTTGGTATGCCTGCAAATTTCATCCACTTCTGTGAAAAGCAAAACTGTTATCCTGAATAAATGAATTGATTATATTTTTATGAACTGCAGAGTTTTATTCACACTTCCTTACTTTTGACCTTTCTAATCTACCATGTTTTATTAAATGAAAAGGAATATATGTTTTATAATAAAAAGGATGAAAATAAGGAAGAACTATTACTGTTCTGGTTGTGTTTAAGTGTACTCTGTAAAAGTCATCCTAACTAGGTAGGGCCTTTATCATATTGGGGAAAACTGGGACACTTTTGCTTTGTTGTAGGCCTCTCAAATTCAAAATAAAAAGGCTTTTCACCCACTAGGAGATTCACCCTTTGACAAAGGTTTAGTTGACAACGGACCCAGAAGACTATTGAGTTAACCCTTCTGTCCTAAATCTGTATACCTACTGCCAAAAGAATTAATTATAGATGCTTGAAGTAGATATATGTAAAAGCTCCTAAGTAAAAGATTACTTGGGTGTATGCAAACTCTATGAACTATGAATGAGAAAGCAAAGAATTTGGTGCGCACTCTGAGAAACTATGATGAAAGGGCAAACCCAAGACTTGGCATAAATGATCCCTGGGGTCTGTAAAGGACCCCCTGTGAAAGCCCATTGAACCTCACACCCAGAAACAAGGGGTCTGGGGAGTTGGGAGGGCTTCTCTCAAGCAAGTGGTGGATGACCAGGTCCAAATGGGGACATCTACAACCAATATACAGGGCAAGCTAGTCTCCATAACATACAGTTGAAGAGGGTGCAGCAAGGCTACCCCTGCTTTAACCTCTGCACACATAGTTATTCAGCTTCTTATTGTAGTTGTATGCTTGTTACAGTTAAAGAGTCTTGGCCATTGGTTACCCCATATTTGTGTCTTGCCTTTTTATTGCAGGTTGTGTGAGAAACCCAACAGTCTCAAAGTCTAGGAGAAAGAAAATGAACACATGTTTCCAGACTCTTAACCATCTATTAATTTCTGCCTTCTGAGGAAGCTTTGACCCTCCCGATGTTGCTGGATCCCAACTCCCATCCATCCCTGTCAGCATGGCCAATGGTCAGGGGTGATGGGACTTGTAGCCCAAAACTTCCCTGTCCCTGGCCTACAGAATCATTTCAACCGAGTTTGCCCCTTTCTTCTTTGTGCAATTTAGATTGCTTTCTCCTATCTCCAATGTGTGGTGCTGTGCATGTGTGGTTCATGTCACATCCAGAAGGTTTATCACTGGGCAGCTAAATGTCAGTGACTCTTTATCCCTCAAGCTGTAGTCAACAAAGGGGAAGCGGTGGGTTGTTTCCAGTGATCTTTCAGCTTTGCCATCAATAAAACTGTCCCACAGTTTCCCTGTTTATTTATTTTTTAATTACATATCAGAGTTTCTAATTAATTTACCAGGACCCAAGATTGTTATCCCCTGTTCAGGACAGGAGCGATAAGGAAAAGTATTCTAGATGCTTGTGCTGATAAAAGTTCATCCTCTATGTTGGTGATTAATAAGTCTTTCAACTAGGATGTACTAGCCAATAAAGCCATTTCAGAGAGGTTATCAGGACAGTACACATTTTCATCTTAGTTGGACAGATTGAATGAAGCACATGCATAACCTTTAAATGCAGCTCATGTGTAAGCTTATGTAGACAGAAGGCAAACAAACGCTTCCCAGCAGAAGAAAATTAGGGCTTTCTGCATTAAATCAATCCTGAATCTCTATGCAAAGAGTAGAAATGTAAAAATATTATGCACTGGTTAATAAAATCAGCAATGCGTTCATGGTGTCTCTGTTGTATTCCAGGTCTGCAAAGCTGGCAGAACTGAAATTCAGAAACTGTCATACGGCTGGATCCTATCCACCCCAGTCCTGTCATAAATGTGAGTTCTTGGCCTCAGTTCCTAGAGCCTTCACTTAAGGAAGCACAAGACAGATATAAAAGAAAATGTTACACAGATAAAGCATTGTATGTGACAGCAATAAATTATAGAAGGGATAAAATGAAACTGAGGGGTAACAAATTAAAAAATTAGTTTTCCAAGTGTGTGTGTATTTGTCTACTAGGCACTGGACCTGTTACAGATGTAACAGGCTCTGCTCTGCCCAAGATCTTACTTGCCCAGGTTTAGATATGCTGTAGCCTGAATTAAAGTATACTGAGGTTTATCTTCCAAATACAAATAGCAGTGCAGTTGCCCATAATCAGTGGAGGTCATGTACTTTTTAATGTGCACCCTAGAAATGGCACTCCCATTAATCAATCATTTATTTCGCACTTTCCCCCACTACTTTCCTAACTGCAAAATGTCCTTTAGAAAAAATAAAGAAGTGGATTGGTGGTGATGGAGAACGTCAATTCATTTTAATTGCACAAACCTAAATGCTTGCTGTGCAGTTCATGTTTCCTCTCTAGGCACTTTCTGTAGGCTCTGTTGAGCCTACTAAGGTGAAGCGATAAAGGATGAGTGGAAGCAGAGGAATGTGGTGACTTGGCAGTAGATGCAGCTTGAAAATCGCTTTGGTACCTACCATCATTGCTCCTTCAGCCAGCACGAGAACGTAAGCCTAGGCTAAGCCCACTGTATTTGCCAACACCAGCCACAGGAGCAACAGCACACAAATATATTTCTGTGCTAAGTAGTGCTCCTTCCAGCCCACCAGGTTCTGCCCCACTCAGACATTTTTGAAAGTGAAAGGTATCTAAAGGACACAGCACACTATGTTTCGGCACTGGAGGTGATTTCTCTTTGGCCTCTGATCTTTAGATATGTTGAAATAATATTTACTCTTTAAGCCTTTGTACATTCTGTTAACCGATGAGATGCATATTAATTGTTACTTCTTTATATAAATTTCTTTGCAAAAAAGAAAAGCCCTTTTTAGTTTTTACCTAAGTGTAATATTCTGCTCCTTTTCATTATTCCTCATGGGTAACAAGGCATATTTTGAAATCATTGCTTAAGAACATCCTCAAAAGCCAACCCAACGCTTAACACACAAACATCCAATTCAGTGGGTATTACAAGTCACATCTCTATCATAAATTCATTTTCTTGGAAATAATTCCTATCAGCATTTTGAGCTTCCTTTTAAATGAGTGGGGTTAAAATTCCCACTCTTCTGTGAAATATGTGAAGATGGCTTATAAGGCTCTCCTCTCCACAAAGTCTATTATAACTTTCATTATATTGCAGGTTAATTATGAATTGCTGAATATTTCACTAACATTCCACCCCCACTTGAATGTGGTGAAGATTTGAACTTTTATCCTGTGTGTGAAAAGATCTAGCTTGGCATTAGAAATCTCCTTGAACCATGCAGTCCCTCCAGTAAAGCTTACTGCACAACATGGAAGGAAAGCATACAGAGCAGAATATTGGTTATTTTGTGGAACAGAAACAGGAGATGAGAAAATAAGTGAATTTGCTGAATGAAACAGAGCAAATTGAGGGAAGGGCTGGCCTTTCCTGTGCCCTTGCTGTATTTCTTCTCTGGATTAATAAAGCATCTTGGTCTCCAGGGCTGTCTGCAACATTACATTCATTTTAAAGGGATACAAACACTCACATGGAGAGAAAAGCTTCGTCTTGACTTATTGAGTAAATTCACTAAGGAAAGCCACTGAGGGAGAATAACTTCCTCAGCATGGAATGTCATTTCCTGGCACTTTAATAGAGTAGAGGTAAATGTGCATGTGCGGTGCGGAAAGAAAAGAGCCATTTTAAAAATTTAACTGGTTTGTGCAGAAAGACTAGCTATCTGTAAAAAGCATCTGGTAGAATACAATGGAGAACAGCATCTTCTGACAACTCAGCTCTAAATCTATTGGTATGGAAATGTGTGTTTAGGCGATTAAAGGGGATGAGACATGCCATAAAAAAGTTACAATTTAGAAAGGGAGCAGTATTTGTATTTGCATTGCATCTGGCAAAGTTGATAGATGTATTTCAGATTGATGTCAGTGGAGTTCAGGGAAAAGTTTAGCTCTTCTGCCTAAAGAGCAATAAAAATTGGGTGAAGGTGTGTGTTAACCTGGATTCTCATTAATAAATAATAACAGCTCAAGTAAAAATAAAAATATAAAAAGCAAATCTATAGTAGTTTGCATTGAGAAATCTAATTGCCTGGAGCAAATTGCTTATGAATGTACTATTAGTATGTGATAAAAGCAAGCTTGGGGAAACTGAGGTGGGAATCTTTGAAAGCCTCAGAGAACAGGTAATAGGATAAAAGTCCTTTTTTACCTTCAAGAATCAAAATTGGTCTCTTCTAGTTGTGATGGGAAACTGCTCATGTCAAGCTAATGTCTTGGCGTGCCTAATATAATTCACTTTTGAATTCTTGTTTGGAATTTAAATAGGGTTGCTGTTTTTATTTTATTTATTATTATTTTAGTGTGTGTGTGTGTGTGTGTGTGTGTGTGTGTGTAATTTGAAATGTTGTTCCTGGCATTACAATCCCTGTCCAGTATTTTAAAACATACAGACTACTGGAAACATGTTATCCCTTTGCTGAGAGAACTGCTCTGGTTTGGAGAGCCAGTGTGGTGTAGTGGTTAAGAGCAGTAGTCTCGTAATCTGGGGAACTGGGTTCGCGTCTCCGCTCCTCCACATGCAGCTGCTGGGTGACCTTGGGCCAGTCACACTTCTTTGAAGTCTCTCAGCCCCATTCACCTCACAGTGTTTGTTGTGGGGGAGGAAGGGAAAGGAGAACGTTAGCCGCTTTGAGACTCCTTAAAGGGAGTGAAAGGCAGGATATCAAATCCAAACTCCTCCTCCTCCTCTTCTTCTTCTTCTTCTTCTTCTTATGTGCCAGAACTATTGGTTTTCATGTTATACATAAGCTTGTTCTATATCCTATAGAAGTATGGTTATAAATAAAAAGCTTTTTCAAACATGGCACTTTGCAACCCTGTCTGTGTTTATTTTGAGGTAAATACCACAGCAAACTATGGCAAGTTCTTAAAGAAATGGGAGTGCCTGATCACCTCATCTGTCTCCTGAGAAATCTCTATGTGGGACAAGAAGCTACAGTTAGAACTGGATATGGAACAACTGATTGGTTCAAAATTGGGAAAGGAGTACGACAAGGCTGTATATTGTCTCCCTGCTTATTTAACTTATATGCAGAATTCATCATGCAAAAGGCTGGGCTGGATGAATCCCTAGTCAGAATTAATTTTGCTGGAAGAAATATCAACAACCTCAGATATGCAGATGACACAACCTTGATGGTAGAAAGTGAGGAGGAATTAAAGAACCTTTTAATGAGGGTGAAAGAGGAGAGCACAAAATATGGTTTGAAGCTCAACATAAAAAAAACGAAGATCATGGCCACTGGTCCCATCACCTCCTGGCAAATAGAAGGGGAAGAAATGGAGGCAGTGAGAGATTTTACTTTCTTGGGCTCCATGATCACTGCAGATGGTGACAGCAACCATGAAATTAAAAGACGCCTGCTTCTTGGGAGAAAAGCAATGACAAACCTAGACAGCATCTTAAAAAGCAGAGACATCACCCTGCCAACAAAGGTCCGTATAGTTAAAGCTATGGTTTTCCCGGTAGAGATATATGGAAGGGAGAGCTGGACCATAAAGAAGGCTGATTGCCCAAGAATTGATGCTTTTGAATTATGGTGCTAGAGGAGACTCTTGAGAGTCCCATGGTCTGCAAGAAGATCAAACCTATCCATTCTTACGGAAATCAGCTCTGAGTGCTCACTGGAAGGACAGATCCTGAAGCTGAGACTCCAGTACTTTGGCCACCTCATGGGAAGAGAAGACTCCCTGGAAAAGACCCTGATGTTGGGAAAGATGGAGGGCACAAGGAGAAGAGGACAACAGAGGACGAGATGGTTGGATAGTGTTCTCAAAGCTACTAGCATGAGTTTGACCAAACTGCAGGAGGCAGTGGAAGACAGGAGTGCCTGGCGTGCTCTGCTCCATAGGGTCATGAAGAGTCGGACACGACTAAATGACTAAACAACAACAACAAAATACCACTAATTTTAATGGGACTTACTCCCTAGTAGGTGTGCAGACTGAGAGCAAACTTCCCCTCACATTATTACTGTAGATGTCTGAACTTTGCTAATTCAGGGCAGAACACTAAACAGAGACATCTTTTAAATGCCAAGTACCTTCTAACCAATGTAGATTTTAACATTTAAGATGCCAATGTATGAAATGCAAAAACAAATTTAAGGCCCATATGTGAAAACAGCTTTAGATCTTAGAGATATTGCCAACTACTGAAGTGTTGGTAGGACAATTCATGTTTAGAACATTTCATATCCACACACTATAATGAAGAGTTTGGATTTGATATCCCGCCTTTCACTCCCTTTAAGGAGTCTCAAAGCAGCTAACATTCTCCTTTCCCTTCCTCCCCCACAACAAACACTCTGTGAGGTGAGTGGGGCTGAGAGACTTCTTTGAAGTGTGACTGGCCCAAGGTCTACCGCTCTTAACCACTACACCACACTGGCTTTCATAATGGAGCTAGAGTGGGCCAACATTATTTTCTGTGGAACTTTCTGAGCATTTTTTTAAATCTCATGAGCTTCTAGAGAATTTCAGCCTGTTGGAGAATTCCACTGAAAATATTCAGGTATAGTGGACACTCAGGTTACAGACGCTTCAAGTTACAGACGTTTCAGGTTACAGACTCTGCTAACTCAGAAATATTACCTCGGGTTAAGAAATTTGCTTCAGGATGAGAACAGAAATTGTGCTCCGGCGGTGCAGCGGCAGCGGGAGGCCCCATTAGCTAAATTGATGCTTCAGGTTAAGAACAGTTTCAGGTTAAGAATGGACCTCCAGAACGAATTAAGTTCTTAACAAGAGGTACATGGAAAGCTTAGAAGTGGTAGATGTTGGTTTGTTCCTGACATAGTAGCAGATTTTAAGACTCATAAAATCTGAATGACAAGGAACTGGCCATTCTTTATTGAACAGGAGTAGAGAATTGTGCTGCCAAACCAAACACCAGAGAACAAGAGAATTAAACAGCTAGGAAGGAAGGTATGGAGAAAATTTGGCCTGCCTTTGTGCTGCAGTTAGAAGGCACCAGCCTTGAGGCACATCTGCCAGCACTAAGAGACTATTTACTTTAAAGTATGATATAGCAGCAAAGCCATCATGAACAAAAAGAGGCAAGGATTACTCTTCCAGGCAGAGCCTATTCAGAATCTTCTTTTCTCCCACGCTATAATTTTTCTTTTTTGCCCAATCTCATTACCTCATTCTCTGACTTCTGCAGGCGTTGTACATGTTATTCCCAACAGTTGCTTTGACCTTGTGTTCTCATGCTAGAGCTTCACTGCAGTTTCGTAACTATATCTATTTGTTTGCTTGCTTGCTTTCAGATGTGTTGTCTTTATTTCTCTTTAAACGGTAGGACTGTAGGGGCTTAAACTTTGCTGGTAGTCCGTATTGGGAGATGAGCTGGGTTTCTTGGATAGGTATCTATGAGCAAACTGTCTGAACCCACTCCAGATAAATATTTCTATTTAAAGAGTTCTGGAAATCAGACCAAGAAAATTTATAGGATGAACTCTCTGTGGATCAGACACAGAGGCAAACACATCATTTACACACGCCAATGTGAATATGAATTCTGTACAACATGATTTCTTAAATGCAAGTCATAGCAAAGGCTCCTGACATTGGTAGCCTTAATTAGTATGATCTGCTAGAAGAACTCCTGCCAGTCTCCCCTAATCATTTTTCAAAATGTGTGTGCACACATGGAAGCGTGTTTGCTTTTCATTTCTCTGCTATTTCGTAGACATCAACTCTCTTCAAAGCAATTTCTAACCTGCTGACACTGGTGAGACCGAAACAGAACAGAGAAGATCAATACAAATTAAAAGCAAATTAAAAAATGTGCAGAGGGCCGAAGCATGTTGTTGAAAATCCATTAGCCTCTGGTTTATGGTTTTGTGACCCATGGTTGTTTGCCATGGGATAGAAGTGATCACAACATCTATTAACTTAGTTGGTATGTTTGGAAAGCCTTGTCCCATTGCAGGGGTGTGTGTGGAATCTGTTCCCTCCCCTGGCTTTGGTGTCACCCACACTGCAATATGGCTTCTGCTCTAATCCTTTGCTGAGCTGCTGTTTCATGCACAGCAGCCACACTAAAGATACCTCATGGCAGCTTGCCAGTGGGGGGAAATGAGACCTGGCTTGCCAGTTTGTGTGTGGTGGGGGGAGATCCTACTCAAACTCGCCACAGCAACTGTCTAATGAGTCAAGAGAGAGCAGACTGGATGCCAACCAGAACTGAAGAGGCTGAGAGGAAGGGTGGAGGTGACTTTTAGGTCTTGGCTGGTTTCCACACCATGCATCAGCCCCACATGTGTCTGCACATCACATCTGTCATCGCTTCCTGTTTTCCAACCTCACCCACAAATAAGCTCCCACCAACTACAATCCAAAGCAAGATGGAGGAACTGCATCCTCCAGTTTCAGGTTTGCCACTAAACTGTAGCAAATGGAATTTATGATATGTAGGGTATATGAGGTGTTAGGGGAGGAACAGTATCTCTGGTGAGGAACATGTTGTGCTCCTTCTGGGAAGTTCGTCCACCATTGGTCCCTACCTTGCACTCAGCATGTGACAGTGGCAAGAAATAAAATCCACCAAACTTTAGGAGAAACAGAAGTCTGACCTTCCTGTGGTAAAACTGTGTTCTCTTGGAGAAAGAAATCCTGACTTGGAGTCTGCTGGCTTTGTTGCCTTTGCCATTACATCTGAATTGTTTCATATTATTATCTGCTTGAGTAGAATTGTGTGTATTAAAACATGTTTGTGATCTGATTATCCCCTTGCTTGTTGATCGTTTTATGGCTTTTCTGTATTGTTTATTAATTGAATTGTCAGATACTATTTCATATTGTTTGATTTTTGCTATTGTGCTTGTTTTTGTATAACGGTAGTAGCTTTAGGCTTCCCTTTGGATGGAAAAGTGTAATGAAACAATGAAAGAATGATGAATCCTTTATCCTCTATCCTAACAGCAACCGCATTTCTCTGAGGGTGGATCCCAAGCAGCACCATCCATGCCCAAGAGGTCAGTATTAACAGGCTTGGGGGAATTCTAAGATTTACAGAAATGCAGAAGAAAGCAAATCCACCTTAAAGTGAGAAGGAGAAAACCCCAAACAGCCCGCTAAGGAATGAGTATACACAGGCCGTGTTCAAGTGTTAGTCTCAACACAGAATATTTAAAAGCAGGGGAAATGGCAGGGATATGTATATAAGCCTCATTTCCTGGGGTCCTATGTATGTTGCCCCTGTGTGGTGAAAGTGTACAGGTAGAGTTACTGACATTCACTCAAATAGAAGGCCAGCCACCCCCTATGATGAAGTAGACCTTTCCCATTCGACATGTTTGGGGAATGAGTTGGCAAGACCAGCATGCCTGAGCATGGCTTCATTGACCAACCACAGATCACTGGCTGATTATCAGTTAGGGGAGGGAAGGAAAAGCAGCATATATCCTGGACAAGGGCGTGCCTCACTGGCTAGGACCCTCTACAGAAGCACTCTAAAGTGCAACACTTTATTGCATGTCCCATTTGTCTAATGAAGGTAGATTAGATTAGATTAATATTTTGACCATGGCTGTTGCTTGCAGATGACGTGACTGAAAAAAACTATAGGAGTGGTTGATAGAATATATGGCCTTGCAGAAAAGGACAGAAACAGACCGAAGCCAGGTGGACAGGCATCACGGATGTATGCGGGTTAGAAAGATATAATGGAAAGAAATAAGTCATACTGGGCACAGTAGTCTGCATTCTACTCTTATCAGTTATTCAGAAGAGTCTCTCCTGCTGATTGATGAGAGAGAATAGGGTGTACTTATCTGAAAGGAATCATTCCGCACAATATGTGGCTACCCACTGAGCCGACTGATGGTGAAATCAGAGCTCTGTCTCTTCCTGGTCAAACACCTTTTCTAATATTCTTGCTATTGAACATGTGCCATTTTTTTGATGCCTGAAATAAATCCAACATGCAAAAACAACCTCAGAATTTGCTGAGCCTGAGTTCAGGGATTTGCATGTGAATTCCACAAATATGTATGGCTTGTCAAAAATAACTTGCTGACCTCCCCTCACCCATGAGTAGTCTGATGGAAGGCGTTGTGGGTGGAAGGGAATTATGAACAAACTGTCTTACAGCAACATTTCTTCGTTGTCTGTTATGGTGATTTTCTACCAAATGGTGGCCTGTGCATCATAGTGGTTCAAGGCAGCAATGTGGGCAAGACTAAAGAACAGCAAACAAGCACATCATGGCAGCTAACCCAGCTTGCTACCTGTTATTCTAATAGTGATGCTGCCACACCTTTTCATTTTTCATTTAGTCACCTTTTAGCCATGTAGCTCTCCATCATTTTTTTAAAAAGACATGTATTAACAACTTGACAGAGCCACACTGCTGTGCCACCTAATTAAAAAATATCCACAGAGCGCTAGGATTTTTTTTCTCTCCCCTTACATTTTTGAGATGCATGTGACATTCTGAATGCAACTTTCATCTCAAACTCATGCTGTTGCCATAGAAATTGAAACAAGAGCGTCTCTGGGTTGTTCATTCATGCCCTCAGGGATTTAAAATGCTCTGAGACCTTGTTGCTTGATGTTTGCCAAGCTCCCTGCCATTTACTTTGGGGGAGTAACCTGCCAGGTTCAAGCCACACACTGAGCAAGAGGCAACTTTGCAGATCCAGAAAGAGGGTTATCTAAACACAGCAGGTATGACACTAAACAAAACTCAGAAATAGATAGAGGCAGGGACACAAACACCACAGACCAATTTTAAAATAGCAGAGATAAAAAGAACATTGGATGGTGATGATTTCATTAGATCAGAAATATCTATATCAGGGTCCATTTTTGTTGTTGCTTCATATAAAGTTCATTTGCCTGGCAATTTGTGGCTGTTTTTACTCTGCATGTCTTCTTCTCCTTGACCACCCACTATGCTAGTTTCCCAACTGGTAGGTTGCTGTTGCTTACCAGGAGGGAGAGAGCAAGGAGGTGTGAAGGTCAGTGCAGTGCAAACACATTGGCAGGTGTACCATATTAGCTCCAATGGTGAGTTTGCACCTCACCAATCTCCTTGCTGCAAATCACCTGCCAGGATGCTTGTGTGGTGGCTCTGCCCCACCCAGCAAGCCCTTCTGGTAAGCTTGAGTACTTTCATAAATTGCCCATCCCTGCCATACTACCTTCCCACTTAACGACACATGTCTGCATGACCAAGCACAAGGAAAGCAAGTATTAATTCTGCTTCTGAAATATACTGGCAGGTATCAGATAAGGCAAAGTGAAAGCCACATGTGGCCAGAATGAAAAGTTAGAGACTGAAACTTCATCAAACTAGATGGAAATGGCATAAGATTTGGTTGTAGAATTTATTATGTAAACCAAGAAATACTCTTAAATGCATCCTACACAAATTTCAACTGTTCAAATGGTTATAGGCTTTAGCAAAACCAAACTAAAAGAAAAAGGAATTAGTTGGGCTTTTCTAGAGTTTTATGGCCTAATTGCAGCTCTATAGCTTTCTTTCCCACATAGAATTCCTTATCAACAGGCCCATCTCTTATATCATAGGATAACTGCTGGCCAAGTGATTCATTGTGAGTCCCTCACATCAGTATAGCCATCTTATTATATAAAAGCAAGAATGCATGCAGAATTGTTTTTTTAAAAAAATAATATTTATTAAAGTTTTAAAGATTACAAAAAGAAAAAGAAAACACACCAAGTTAAACACAAACTTGTAAAAAACAGAAAAATAGAAACAATTAAAAAAAAACCACAACAAACCTTCCCATAACTTATCTTTCATTTGCTTGTTTCCTTGACCTCCTCACACCTCCCTTTTTTGTATTCTAGTTCGGTTAGGTATTTCAACAAATCCTTTCCATCCTTCCCAATTTTTATCCTATAATTTATCTTAATATAATGTAACTTTACCTTTTCTCCTTTCATCCATTAACAGTCTATTTTTACTTAGTCCTTTATAATATTTCTGCTAAAGCCACATAACTTTATTCCAGCCTCTTTCTAACATTCCTTAATTTTACAATGTTTCTGTAAATAAACTTTAAATTTCTTCCAATCTTCTTCCACCGACTCTTCTCCCTGGTCTCGGATTCTGCCAGTCATTTCCGCCAGTTCCATGGAATGCATGCAGAATTGGATGCTAGGCCACCTAATGAGCAGAGCTATTCATTTGCATGTTTATCTCAATTATTCAGGAAATGGCAGGAATGTTCACTGACTAATGTCTTACGGTTAGAATTTATTTCTATACAGTAATCTTTATAGTCTTACTTTGGCTATTCCAGGATGAGATGGTTGATTGTTCTGGCCCTATTATTACAACCTTGTATATTACTGGAATGCCCTTATGCTTTGAGAAAATCATGCTTGGACTCATGTTGCTAAATATTGATTAACCCATATTGCATACCATTCTGTTTGTCAAACAGGCAAATCTGAATATTGGGTTACTATTTCATGTTTCTCTTTGAATAGATTACAGAACACATGACATTAATTTTAAAATTTTGTGGGAACCAATTGGGCACCTGGATGTCTATAGCTATCCATCTATCTTATCTTTGCTTTTTTAATTTGGTCCAATGAGGGGCCACCATTACATGTTAAATATTTATTAAAATTTATATCCTGCCTTTCCTAAAAAAAGAAAAAGAAAAAAGAAAGCCCAGGTTGGGAAATGTGCCAATACTGAATCAAAATATCTCAAAAAAAAATTCAAACTCTGAAAAACAATCACCTCCTCTCAAACTAGTAATTTCAAGGTTGCCAGGGGCAGAATTTCGGCCATCAGTGAACAGGAATATTCTTAAATTAACCATAAAAGTTAATAGTGAGGGAGAGTGATACCACTCACTAAGGAAAAACATTCCACAAACAAGGTAACCGCTACCCAGAAGGCTCTATCATGGGTTACTGCCAACTGGGCAGCCCCCAGTGGTATCAGCAGGAACAGGGCCTGCCCGGCTAATCACAGATGCTGAAAAGAAGGCAGTCCTTAGACCAGGGGTTAGCAAACTTTTTCAGCAGGGGGGCGGTTCACTGTCCCTCAGACCTTGTGGGGGGCCAGACTATATTTTGAAGGGGGGGGATGAACAAATTCCTATGCCCCACAAATAACCCAGAGATGCATTTTAAATAAAAGGACACATTCTACTCATGTAAAAACACTCTGATTCCCAGACTGTCCGCATGCCAGATTTAGAAGGCAATTGGGCCGGATCCAGCCCCCGGGCCTTAGTTTGCCTACCCATGCCTTAGACCAGGCATCCCCAACCTTTGGCCCTCCAGATGTTTTGGACTACAATTCCCATCATCTCTGACCACTGGTCCTGATCATGGGAGCTGTAGGTCAAAACACCTGGAGGGCCACAGGCTGGGGATGCCTACCTTAGACTGTATACCTGGCTCTTATAATTGAGTTTCTGACCCAAGGGTTACAAATGAGATTCCCTGTTGTGTAAAACCAGGCCTCAGTCTGTATGGAGTTTGAAAGGAGAAAATTAGCCCTTTCAAGCATGATTGAAGTGATTGATTGATGTGACATTGTTCTTCTTATGAAGCGTTAGCACCAATATGGATGAAATCACCGAAAAGGGAAAACACTGTACTTTGCATTATTGCTTCACTGTTTAATCCATGATTCTTTACAACTGCTCTAGAATAATCATCCATTGTGCACCTCTCCTAAATGCTTTGACTCTCCCAAACCTAGCAAGAGCTTCTCTGGACTTTAATTAATGAGATAACAAAAGGGAAATATCCAATGAGAAATCCTCTCTCCCCCCAAGTTGAGGACTTTATCTGCTTTTTGCAGCTGCATCTTACTTTCTCTCCCCCACCCCTTTTAAGCTGATTCCAAGTCCCGTCAATACCATTTCCCATTAAGTTAAATAGCTTATTGACTGGTGTGAGACGTAGCCACGAGGCTGATAGGATCCGCACGCAGCACTTTCTCAGTGCAAACAATCACAGGTCACTGCACAGTAAATCAGTTGGTAATGGAGTTTGAACTCAAGGAATCAGTTCTGTGTACCCTTTTTATTTGTTTTTAATTTGTATCAATGGTAATTCTGTCTGTTTCAATTTATATGATGGCAGCAGGTTGAGGAGCAACAGAAATGCCGTTTGTCTCCTGTATAGCCATTGGGTGCACAACCTCCTGGCAGCCAAGGATTTCAAGGCATTCTTTGAAGTGTCATGACAGCCCTCAATGCAACAGATTCTCCATTTAAAAACTGAACATTAGTGGGGCAGGTAATATTTTGGCACAGTGAGATAAACCCCTAAACAAGGGATAGTCATCACAGTACCCTACAGATGACTATAGTTCTCATCATTTGGGACCACTGACCATAGTGGCTATGGAATTGGAGTCTACACCATTTGGAGGTCACCCTGATCTTGGTCACGCTTCCAGTCCCTCAAGGATGTGATGCATATTTGAACTCTTTGTGCATTGGGTCTGCTCTATCCTTTTCATTTCCCATTGTACGCTGGATGTTTTTATTAGTTGCCGAATGGGCAAACAAGAAATAAATGAATAATGTCTTCCCCAACTCATGGAGAAAAATGGGGATGTTAGTTCCACTAACGAGCAACAGTGTACTTACCAAAGTCACTGTATCATTGCAACTTGTTTGGAACAAAGTCCCATTGATTTCAATTGAATGCACACCTGCATAAGCAATTTAGGATTGCAAACCGGCTGACTGGAAACCAAGAAGATGCTGTTAACTGTGTATACTCAAAAGCACAAAGGATTCTATAAATACAGCCAGTTACAAAATCAGCATTCCTTTCTCAGAGCCATTAAATATATTTATCCGGGAGATGGTTGCTTTTTTATTAGCAGTGTCATGGCAATAATAATAATTATGTGCTCTTAACAGTATTTTAAATCTAGTAGTAAACCCATGAGGGGGGGGAATCTTTTTTTACTTTTTTTTTCCAGTCTTCGCAATTCACAGTAGAGTGTGGGTGGGAGTGAAATAAGCATTCATAAAAATAACCAAGGTCTGTAAATGAAATGAGAAATTGATAATATTGGAAATATGGCAGAACATGTTGGACAAGGTGGAAAGTTGAAAAGGCAGGTGGCTTTTCCTAGGAAATCCTTTGACTGGGTTGAGAGAAACTCATTTCAAAATGGAATTCCTCCTGCAGGTCTTATACATTCCTGCCATGCTTTGAGAAATGGATCTCTCTGCATTTAATATGTGCATTTTAAACAATGCAAACAACAAGCTGTTGGGGGGGGGAGCTGATAATTATCACAATCACAGCAGATGGGATGGGCAGATTTAACAGTTTCATCACCTACTGGGTCTTGAGTGTGTTGTCTTCAGCTATTTATGTAGAAACTCACTACAAGCTGATTAACAAACTTTATTTATTAAGAGGCCTGGGAACCTGCACAGAGTGGCAATAAACTTATTCAGCTAGGCCACATCTCTGATTCAGCTATGCATGAGCTAAGTCTCTGGGGTCATAGCATTTTATCTTAAATGGACCACTTGCTAGATATTTACCTGATAATGCATATGTTACACTGATGAAATCACTCCTCTGCTGGTATTTGCACTGGAAGGAATCCCTTTTGGCTATTTTGAAGGGAAATTGGCAAAAGCGATTTTCTGCCCAAACACTGCTTCTGACTGCAGTATTCTGGGTATGTCCAGGAAATTCCGGACGTATGGCAACCCTACTTAATGCAAATAGCAGCTTCAGAAGAGGGTTTTTAGCTAGGACCAAAAGGGTATTAGAAGGTGAAACTGTCTCTTATTTGCCATGATCCTGATAATCGTCACTCACACACACTGTGGTTACTATTTCATACCCTCCAACATTTCTCCGATGAAAATAAGAATGTCCCATTCCATAATGATAATTTTACTATTTTTACCCTACACAACTCATTAGGTTGTCCCAGCCATGTTGGGCAACTTCCAACATACAGTGGAACCTCTATTTGCAACCATAATCCATTCCAGAGGTCCATCCAGAGGTCGAAACGGGTGGCTGGGAGAGGCACCATTGTGCGCAGGCGTGGGCAGCGATTGCCTGCTTCTGTGGATGCGCGAATGGCAGCAAACCCGCCGGTTACTTCCGGGTTTGCCGCAGTTGCGTCTTGGAATGACCATAAGAGAGGCGGTGGTGAGTACAGGTTTGATGGTATATAAAAACATAATAAAGCATTAAACATTAAAAAGGTTCCCTATACAGGATTGCCTTCAGACAACTCAGGGGTCAGATAACTCCATACCCTCCAACATTTCTCAAATGAAAATAGGGACATCCTAAGGAAAAGTGGAACATCCCAGAATTAAATCAGAAACTGGGACGGCTTCTCTAAATCAGGGATACCCCTGGAAAACACGTACACTTGGACTAGGGTCTGCTATTTAGCATTACGTTTTCCTCCTCCCCCTGACATGGAGAACTCAGAGAAGAAAAGCAATGCTAAAAAAGATAGAGCGTGACTGGTGCAAATGGACATCTGAACTCTTGGGGAAGATTTCATGCAAAATTCATGTGATGGACAGGAAATGTTTCTGGAGATTTTGTAAACCCTGAATTTTATAGAGGGTCATTTTTCTACCTGCATAGTTAAATCAGGCTAAAGCTCTTATTTCAGTAACATCACTGCAACTTTCCTGGGTTTTTTTCCCCATATGAGCAGAGACACTCCAGTCTGTCAACTGATATTTTGCTACCTCACCATATTTTCAACCTCAACATATTTCCATTTTTCCGGCATTACTCTGGTCCATTAGTTTGGTCGAAAGAGCACATCAAGATATTTTAAAAGAGCTGGGAGGAGATCTCCTACATCTGGCACTAGTTCCATACATCTGTATCAGCAAACACATTCTTGAGTAATCACCATTGGAAGAATCTTGTTGCTACTTTTTTCTTTTCTTTCTTTTTTTTTTTTTTTTTTTTTTGCAAGGAAGTCTTTTTTCCATGGCTGCCATGTGCTAAAATGCTCATTTGAAGATGTCCATAATAAATGTGAATAGGTTGTTGCTAGGCTAGAACATTTGTCTTCTTTCTTGAGCTATATCATATTGACCAGCAATAAATCACCTAATATACTCTGGGTCTTAAGAGAGTTGTTTATTATTATTATTATTATTATTATTATTATTATTATTATTATTATTATTATTTAAAAAATGAGGCATTCCCTGGATTAACTGTAGGAAAGATTGCCTCATTTATTGCTCATGCATCCAGCTGCTGGAAACCTTTAGTTGCTTAATGGCTTGACTGAAGTGATAATATGGGGTGATTGTGTGTCAGGGTGTTAAAACAGTGATAAGACATTACACTTGAAGAGCATTATCTGCAATAACTGCACTATAATGGTCAGTGAATGCCTATGGAAGTACAGGTTCTATTTCCATGTACAAAGAAGCAGTTTGTTATAGCTGGCTTGTTCATTTAGTGGGCTGTCAAAGCAAGAAGCATCACTGCATCTTCATGGTGTTTTTTTGCATTGCAAAAGGAGATATGAGATCTGCCTGCTATGTTGATTCTCGCACATAAAGACAAAACACACGGTGCTTCTTAGCAATATTTTGGGAGTGTTAGGAAAGCTGTCACTTGTCTAACTCCTCTGAAACCAGGGTGTGATTTTTCATTTAAACAATGTTATCAATCATAAACCAAAATGGATTCAGGCTGGCAAAAAAACCCAAACAAACAAACAACAACAACAAAAGTAACAAAGTAGAGAAAAAGGTTTCTGATATGAATTAAAATGCAGGGTGTATTTGACACAAACTTTTCCGATTCAGGTCCAAGTCAGAGAGGAAAATAAAATCCCTTATTCTGCCAGGTTTCTTATTGTGGATATTTATCAAGTTAAATGGTTGAGCAATTCACCAGAGCAAATCAACAACTATTCAAAATAAATGGCTGAAATTACAAAATGCAAATTATGATTGGTTAATATAAAGTGATTAATTGAAGTGATGGTGTGTCATAGTTAACCAGAAGGCAAATCAGAACATGTTAGGAAACAAAAATTGAATTACAGAAATTTTGCAGGCACATACTTACATACTGATAATCCCTGTCCTACAATAAAAGCCTAAGCCATCTGCTTTAAACAAAAAATGGGGGAGGGAGTATTCTGTATGCGGACAGGTACCAACTAATTTCTATAATGCGTAAAAGAGCTGTGAAGCTCCTAAAACATTGCACAGAGCTCTAAGCATAATGATTAAAGTGTGTGCATTCAAACACCCTGAGACCTCCAGGTATAGGGCGGTATATTATTAATAATAATAATAATAATAATAATAATCACACATACACATGTTTCTCTGCAATATTATTCCTGTCCATTGCTGCAACTATTATATCCTGCATACATGATAAAATTTGCGTCAGATAGGCAAATAAAGAGACAGACCCATAAGCTGGGGTTGAACTGGGCCACTTTTATTTAAACCTCAAATTAAAATCAAGAGAGGGGGATGACCATGTGATGGAACTAACTTCACTGTATAACTATAGCCCTTGCCTAAGGAATTAGGGCATGCTTTCCTAGCCTGCCCCAATTCCCAGGCCACACCCTGAAGGTGAGAAGGGAGGCCTTACCTTGTCACCACCCCCAGGACCACAGAACCCCCGATGGATGAGGGAGTTTGGCCTAAAAGGAGGCCCCTATCTCATCCTCTGAGTTTAAGAAGTGAACCTGGGGGCCAACCCATCACCTGGCTAAACCAAACTATTTCTTTTCCCACACCTAAACTGCCAAAAGTGACCAAATCCAGAAGATTAACCTATTTAAAAAACACAGCAGTCTATCTAACTCTCTGTCCCACTATTCAGTGTGAAGTAGACAAAAAAACCAATCTAAGATTCCTGGTCTTCCCTAGGCCCAGAAATATAAGAGAGTACCCTTGAGCCCTTCTGCACAAAAATAATGAGTTCTACCATTATGAATTAAGCTGAAGTGAACTCCATAACTTAACAAAATTTGCAACAATTCAATAATGTTATTTTACTGGAACAAAAGAGCTATTCTAAATGGAAAATGTATGGTGTGGAGTGCTTCAGTTCAGGATTCCAGCACCCTATTCCATTCCCCTTCAGTGCTCCCTCCAAACAATCAAACATCATTGTCTGATGTTTTATAACTTTTTAATTGTTATTTTCATTAATGTTGTTGTTGTTGTTGTTGTTGTTGTTGTTGTTGTTGTTGTTGTTGTTGTTGTTGTTGTTGTTATAAACTGCATTCCAAACCCACTGAGCATTCTCAGGACTGTTTTGGGGTTTTCCCCTGAGGGATTTTTCCTAACTTTTTTTGTACTTCTGCAACACCAGACCTTCAGTGTCCTTGTTTTCCAGGGACAGTCCCTGATTTACAGAAGCAATTCCAGTTTCTGATTTGATCCCAGAATGTCCGACTTTTCCTGAGGACGTCTCTATTTCCATTGGAGAAATGTTGGAGGGTATGAAATTAGGCAATCCCCGAGCCAAGGAGATAAGTAACTATGCAACCTTTAGAAGACATCTGAAGGCTGGAAAGTTTTATAATGTTTAATGTTTTGTTATGGTTTAATATATGTTGGAAGTTTCCCAAAGTGGTTAGGCAACCCAGTATAATGAAATAGGACGTCCCTATTTTCATTGGAGAAAATAGGTACCTGATACCTCTCTCTTCCACATGGATGGCACTGCTTTGGTTATGCAAGGACAAGCTGCTAGAGAATTGAGATTTTATCAGTATATATGATATACTAAGGATGACAGCACCAGCTTGTTCTCTTAATAAGATATTTTAATGGTAGATGATGTGTATATATACCTTTAAGAGAATGCAGCATGGAAAGACAGGCAATGGGTTGGTGGAAGTCCAGTGATATTTGTGAAATAAGCCTCAGAAGATTGGAAGCTTAAGCAGGTGGTGATGTACACAATAAGGCTTACGTGTTATTCAAATTTCTCACCCTCTGCTTACTATATATACAGCTCAGTAAGGACCACAAATCTTCATCCATCACCCAAGAAGTTTAGAAAATAAGACCCCCGCCCACGGAGACTACAATATTTGGTATCCATACTGTGCAAAATGGCAGTTTCAAATATCTTACCAAGACTCCCTCTTAGTTGTTGAGCTTCTGAAGGCTCACTGTATATACTGGCAAAATGCTGAGGACAACACACTAAAGATGGTGGTAACCGATTCAAACACTGGATTTTTACCAGATATTAGGAATTATCTGACAGCACCACTCAGTAATGACCGGTATAGTGGGGCAGAACTGTGAAGCCACCCTCCTGACACCAGCATCACTACAGCTCGCTTAGAAAGTGCTGGATTGGGGCAGGGCAGAAGCAAGATGAGGCCTGCACAGACGACTCTCCTGCTGCACAGCTCTGACCTCACTGCTTCTGGGGTTGGTCCATGATACTACACCACCTACTAACCACATTCATGACTGGGCTCTGCAATCCCTGTGAGCCTGTATCTTACAGGCAATGGAAGCTGGTCTTATTAGGGCAAATGGATCACTCGCCCACTAACCTCAGTCTACCCTCAGTCAGGCCTCATCGTCCTACCTCATTGCTTACAACCAGTTCAGGAGATGGCACTGCCTGTTGGCCTCCTCCGCTTTCATTTCAGTGTTGCCCTTGGAGAACACAACAGGGAGGAGGACGGGGACAGTTGGCTTTTCCTGCCATTAGCTTTGGCTTCACCTATTTTTGGTCTCCCTGGCTTTCACCTGACCAGTTCCAATGGGCACCAGCTTGTGTGTGTGTTGATGAAAGCACTGATTTGGTGGTGGAATGAACAATACTACGCTTGGGGTATTTCCTGGAGACAATTGCATGCTTCAGACCTTATTGTAATAAATTAAAATTTATCTTGCATGGGGGGATTTGGCAACAATAATCATATTGTTTCCATTACAATATTTAGTCACAAAGAAGGTTTAAAGGGAAAAAGCTGTGCAGCTTCTAATGCCATTGCAGGAGTAAAATGATTACTGGTTACCCATTACCCTGGCCACCTACCCCTACACCTACCATATGCTGCAAGTAAAATGTGCTTACTCAGGTTTGAGGGTGGGAAGAGACACACTAGAGGAGGAAAAGTGCTTGTGTACCTCTTGGGTTGGTACAAAGTGTGTCAAACTCAAAACTAAAACGCATATGTGAACTATTTTTGGTCATTCAGTCAAGAAATAATGAATATAGGTGTAATATCTTAGTAGCAGATCCCACCCCAATCTTTGTGCATTCATTAGAGCATCTGAAGAGAGTGCCCATGAATACAGTTTGTAAGCACCGATTTCTTTTCAGATTATCTAATATATCTAATTAAAAGTATAAACTGGAGGTGTTGTGGATCATGTTTTGGGGCTAATGGCATACCTGGTTTCCTGTTTGAAGACAATTTGTGTGTGTGCGCGCATGTGGGCACACACACTTTTTACAGCCTGTTTTTGCTGTTCTGAATGCATAATATCATCCCTGTGCAATTCTGCCCCTGGCTTTATAGATCCAGCCATCTCTCAGGCAGATAAGTAACTCACTTTCCTCCAACAAGAATAATGTTCCAAGGCACAGCCCTCAGGAAATGTGTTTCATAAAACCTTCACATCAGCAATCTGTTCCCTGTTGAGCATCCATGTCAAGTAAACAAACAGGATGCAGATTTGTCATGGCTTGAATAATAATTCTTGTTTAAGGGACATAGATGCCCCCTGTGCCATCCAAGTGTGGACTGTGGCTGCTTTGTGTTTCCTTTCCTTTCATGTAAAGTGGGAAAATGTAAATTGAGAGCAATGAGAGATACAAAAAAACAGTCATCGGGCAAACCTGCTAGGATATTTGTGTAGGGGTGGGCAGGTGTATATGGCTGATAGTTCTTTGACTTGCTGGCTTGTCACATCAATAGAGCCCCACAGTGCAGTGAATTCCACTGCCCCCCCCCCAGTTCTTTTCTTAAAAAGGAGAAAACTGGACACACACAAGTGTTTTGTCCCCATATACTGGGAATCTCAAAAATTACAGCCAAAAACATGAATTATAGAAGCTGAGCCAGGCTGGGGAGTTAGAGGGCAACGTAGATATGACACCTGCTCCATAGTTTGACCTCACATAGCTACTTCTTCTTTACCAATACCTGATGTGAAGAAAAGTGAGCTGGATCAGGTACATGGCAGGAGAGAAAGTGGGCACTAACCCTTTGCCTCTGCTGTGGTCCCAATAGGAACTGGACCTCTCCCTTGCTCATCACAATTTGATGAAAGCCTGTCTCCCCTCAAGTCACACACACACACACAGCAGCAGCTATTGGCTTAAAAACTATCTTGAAACCATAAACACACAGCTTCAAAGAACCAAACAACACAAAAAGTGTCACATTAACCATGATCACATCAATGGGGTCCAAGGATTGATTTGAGACTGTGGATTGCTTGACTGATGGACCTGCCCCCCATGTAACTGTTTTTCCACAGATGTCCATCTGATTTCAATTAGAAAATAATTGAAACAGCAAGTTCTCCAACTGAGCAGGGGTGGGGAAAACCTTTTCAGACATTTATTAATTATATCCATTGAGACCAGTTACATTGGCCCTGCCCCATCCAACCTGACATTCTTCCATTGAGCAGGAAGATCTCAAGTAAGATAGTACCCTAAGTCCCCTTTCATACATTCTTGCAGAAGAACCACGTGGTCAACTGTTCTGGCCTACCCCAGTTCTTCCTGCACCGAGCCTGCTAAAGATGTGTGCATGGATGTGTGGACTGTGAGACAACTAGTACTACTGCTGCTGCTGCTACTACTACTACTACTACTACTACTACTACTACTACTACTACTAATAATTTATTTATACCCCGCCCATCTGGCTGGGTTTCCCCAGCCACTCTAAGGAACATCCAGGGCAGAGTTGATGCGTATACAGTATATATTCAGACTATACTGAATGTGCATAAGAAGCAGTACTAAGTGTAGAGGCTGTAAGCTATAATGATCCACCTTACTTCCATCACATTCAGTTAAACATCTGAACACTGTTAGGATTTTCACTTATGAATCCCCAGGTATTTTTAAACTGGGGAGGGGGCTGCTTCTGCTGTTGCCACAGTTCTCATTGTAATGCTTGTTTTGTTGCTATGGTATTGTTAGCAATTTCTTGTAGCTAAAGGCCCTGCGTTCAGAATAAAAGATGCCTACTAGACTTTACAAGTGCAGCTACCCAGGCATTTGTGAGGCAGGGTCATCCATTCACCGCCATCTCAGATCAATCTGTGCAGTGCAGACCCCTGAGTGCCAAAAGCAGGTGCATGGCAGAAAGATGCTTGTACAAGTAATAGCTTCAGATGCCTCAAGCTAGGAAGTCAAATCACATGCTGCAGGACAAATCAAATCCAAATTTCCTCAGTATCATACCGGATAACTCATATTGGACAACTTGTGTGTTTTTTTTAATTCTCAGTTCTGTGCCAATTATCTTTCCACTCAAAGTGAACCTTCAACGTCTCTTCACTAAAACCTCTGGCAAAATTTCAGGATCAGGGATGGCTACTCTGTGGCCACCCAGATGGTACTGAAGTACAGCTCCCATCAGTGCTTGCCAGAATGGCCAATAGTCAGGGTTGATGGGCATCATAGTTCAGCAGCTTCAGTGGGTGGGGGGGGATGGGACAGGTTAGGCACCCCTGCCCTTCATATTAATCCAAGAAGCAAATTCTTAACCCAGGAAATATGAGTCATATAATGAACAGAATGCATGGAGACACACAATTCTGGAAACAACAGCAGAGAACTGAAATCTAAGAGAGCAGCCATTTTGCACTGTCATTGTGAGAGTTGCACAGAATTAAGTAAAACTTGATTGTTCTACACTTCAGTTTCCCATGCCATAATTTTATAAAGTTCATAGCACCAATTCAAATTGTAGCTATATCTCGCCTGTCTAAGACAGTTACTTTCTTTCATCTAAAAATGAACTTGTTTCTTTTCATCACATTGTACTTTTGGTTTGATGACAATGTTTGTTTACAATGTAATGCCTAATAGAGAAGAGTTGTTGTGAGGTCAAATGGAAATATTTGACCCATTGATTACCTCTGCTTCACTTAAAAATTTCTAGACAGTCAAGCAAAGGATTGTGGCAAGGATACTTCAATGGTACGTGGGACAAGAGAAAGGAGTCTTTGCCAACATCTTTTCCCCTTCCCCTCCCAAGTCCCTCTTTATTGCTAATTGGATGTCCGTGCCCTTTGAAGCCAACAGAAAATCCTGCCTGAGGGGATGGGATAGGGGACCAAGCCCCTAAATACCTGATCTTTTTCGTGTGATCTAAAAAAGGAAAATCCTTGCAGTCATATGCACACAGATGGGCAAGCTAACTTGTTTCAAAGTGCTCTGTGCTACAAATGATTTGTGGCATAGAAATGTTTTAAATAAATAAAATAAAATATTCACTCTGTTCCAGTAAAAATGAAGGCAAAACTGTGTTTAGCCTGGAGAAAGTGAAGCTAGCAAAACAGCATCTCGTGATAGTCTCAGTGGATTGGAAGCCATTCCTGAAAAATTACTAGAGATTTTTGGCTTTATTAAATAGCCTTAAGTAATCTTTGCAACAAGCGAAAACAAAGATATGGAGAAAGCAAAGGGTGGAGTTGGGAGAAAGCTTGGCTCTTTAAAATTAATATCATCCTTAGAGACCAGCATCTGAAAGTGGTTGGATCCCATTCCTATGTTTATTCTTGAATGAGACCAACTTAACTTACTGTCTGCCACAAATGTGTGAAGTATTTTTTATAATATGTAGAAACAGGGCTGTATATAACACCTTTTCAGATATGAGTTCTTAAAAAGCTTGAAACCGAGATTCCTAATAAGGACCAGCATTTCAAAATCAACAACACCTTTTAATATTGGATCTCTAAGTTGGCACGTTCCCTTATGTAGTTAGCATCCCACCTGCACATATATAGATGTACCATCTCTGCAGCACTTTTAAAACACGAGTGGCAACATTCTCAAGAAAAAAACACTGCAGCCAAGTCTTTTTGAAAGGCCCCATATTAGATGCTCACCAGCACAGCTGACTGAAACACATTAAAAAAAAAAAAAAGTCTGGTACCCAGAGAGCCCTGGCAGTAGAAAATGGTTCGTGAGGTTTCTGAACATCAAAGATTTCTCCTGTGTTGCTCTTATTAACACCATAACTCAAGAGCTTTGCCTAGTCTGCAGCAAAGCAGTCAGCAAATTGTAGAGGTTGTGGCAGGCCACCGCAGAGTATATGGGCTCTGGTTTTAACAATGCCATGATCAATATTTAAAGAGGATCCACAATGCACCTCTCCCTCTCCAGCTGCTGTCTTGAGATAAAAATGGGGGTGCTAATTTGAGCTTCATTAAAAGCGACTCGGAACCCTTCCATGTGGTTGGGCCTTGGCAACATAAATGAGTATTGTGGAAGCCTGAAACTAGAATTAAAAGCATCCCTTAAAAAGTTCATTCATAGGACTTCTCTATACTAACAGCAACTCTAGTACTCCCACATGAGCCTAGTGCACTGCTTTCCTAAACCAGCGTGGAATTTTGTTCCAAATAATAGTGGGTACCAGCTGTTCTAGTGGAAAAATCCAATATTCATTGCACTGGGTCGGTAAAAGAACTATAATTAGCTCCATGAATTCATAATTTCAGCCCCCTTATGGTTGTGTTCTTATAGCTCCAAGTGCTTATTTTGAATTTATGGAACTTGGACCCCCTTAGCTATGCCTACAAGAGAGACTTGCAAGATTCCCAGGACACAATCTGTTTAAGGGATCCACTTCACAAACAGACCACTTTACCTCTTGCCGATTTCCTCTTTCAGACTTGGTATTTTAGGATAATATGAAAGAGCATTAGGAAGGAGTGAGGATAAGAACTGGGAAAGACAGATTGGAGACAGTGTTTCAGTATAAAGGCTGGACATTTCTATCATAGAACCATAGAATTGCAGAGCTGGAAAGGAACCGAAGGGTCATTGAGTCCAACCCCCTGCAATGCAGGAATCTCAACTAAAGCAACCATGACAGATGGCCATCGAACCTCTACTTAGAAATCTCCAGTGAAGGAGAGTCCACCATCTGTTGGGAGAGTCCGTTCCACTGTCAAACAGCTCTTACCATTCAGGTCCTACTCTCTGACACAGGAGAAAATAAGCTTGCTTCATCTTCCATGTGACTGCCCTTTAGATATTTGAAGATTGATATTATATCTCCACTGTGTCTCCTCTTTTCCAGGCTAAACATACCCGAGTGTCCCTCAACCATTCAAGCCAAAGTCCCAAGCCAAATTTTGATGTGTGCTCTGGCTAAGGATCATATTTCTGACTGCTGGCCTTTAACGGTGAGAAGCTAAGCATTTCTTTCTCATGAAAAATTGGGTGTGAGGAGAGATTTTGCAAAACAGCAACTCATGTTGCCTCCATGCTTTCTGCCAGTTACTATAAGTACAGACTGGTATGAACATTGAGGCAATCCACATTTGCTTTCTTTCTACATAGACACAAACAAACCTGACTATGAATGAAAGCTGCAGCAAGGCTGGAGGATGAAAAACCATGAGTTAAAAAAGAAAGGAAGTAAAAAAAGAAAGGTTGGGTAAGAAAGCAAATCAGCACAGTCAATATTCTATGGAGCATCCAATATTCCTCAACTTTTGGAGAACTGCCAGTTAGCAATGGGGTAATGGCAAGGAGTGATAGGATTAAACAACCATTAATTAGCAAGATGCTCTTCCCAGAATCTCCATTTGTTTCTGAAGGAGGAAAAAGTCTCATTTACCCATCCAATCCAATCCACCAGTTAAGAAGCAAAACTGTTAAGCTTTGTTTCAGCATGGCATGTGAAAGCTGCAAAGTTAATGGTGTCAGAAAGGCCTTATAGGAGCTGTGTTTGTGCCAAAAAACCCCACTATCATCCATTAAGGGGATGAGATGGTATTGTTTTTCCATATACCATTGTGCTGAGGGGAGTCACATATTAAGTTCAAATTCACTTCAGAAAAAAACAAAAGTGTGGGGAGGGAGAGGAAACTGCACATCAGTCTCTGTCTGGTAATTGTGTGTGGCATTTAATTAATATAAGCACTTCACATTTGGCAATATATCCTCACAGTAGCACTTTTGTGGAGCTTGGGAAGACAAATAATGATACCATGCCTCTGGCACGGTCAGTAAAAATCAAAGTTAGGATTTTCAGTATTGGAAAGATGACCCATTTGGATCATCAGAAGTGTGTGTATGCTGTGATTGGACACAAGCTTTACACAGATTAGAATACCAATAATGTTTCTGGAGTTCAAAGAGATTGCAGTGCACAGTTCTCTCCTGTATAAATATTTGGAATAGTCGTACCTTGGAAGTTGAACAGAATCCATCATAGTAGTCCGTTCAACTTCCAAAATGTTCCAAAACCATTATGTGGGACATAATATTCAGATGACAGATTGGGAAAGACTTTGGAAGAATGATCTAAAATTTGCGGCCTGTACCTTACTTAAAGAGAATTATATGAAAATGATGTATAGGTGGTATTTAACACAGGTTAAATTGGCAAAAATGTATAAAACAAGAGAAAATAAGTGTCGGAAATGTAAAGAAATAGAAGGTACGTTTTATCGTATGTGGTGGCAATGTAAGGTTATTTAAAAATTCTGGGAAAAGATATAAAGGAATTGAAAAAAGTGTTAAGAATAACCTTTGTTAAAAAACCAGAAGCCTTTCTATTAGGTATTACAGGAATGGATCTACCTAAAGAATATAAGAATTTGTTTATGTATGTAACAACGGCCACCCAGATATTGCTAGCCGAACATTGGGAAGAAGAAGAAGTCCCCATGAAAGAAGATTGGCAAATTAAGTTAATGGAGTTAGCTGAAATGGTTAAATTAACTGGGAAACATAGAAATCAAGATGACAACAAATATAAAAAAAATGGAAAATGTTTACTGCATATTTACAAAAGCAATGCACACAAGTTAATACATTAGCAGGATTTTTAAAAAAACCAACAACACTTGTAATATTATAGACAGTGTACAAAAATTGGAAGTAATCAGAGATAAAGACTTTCTTGACAAGCATGAATGAAAATATTATAAAGGAACCGGGGGCGGGGGAGGGAAGTCAGGGGATTCAAGCAACTGTGGATTCAGTACTGATTGTGTATATAGTTGTTTTAAATGTTTTATTTTATGCTTTTTAATGTAATGTTTTTTGTGTTTGTGAAAATCAATTAAAATATTATACAAAAAAAAGGAAGGCCCATCAGATGTTCAGCTTCCAAAAATAGTTCACAAACTGGAACAGTAATTTCTGGGTTTGTGGCGTTCAGGAGCCAAAACATTCGAGAACTAAGCTGTTCGAAAACCAAGGTGTGACTGTACCTGCAACATCCTCAAGAAAAGCACAAAAAATGTGCCCGTTATTGGAGATTGCTGAGATCATCTATGGGTTTATTTTGCTTAATGGTTAATCCAGCCCTGGCCTTGCCTTGGATCTGGTGACACTTTACACTAGACTTCACTGGAGTTTCAGACTTTGCTCTTCAAGATGTGACAACTTTGTACTAATAGTGAGCACTTGTGTTTCCCTAGCCTAGCCTCCCCTGTGATCCCAATCTGGGAGAAGACAGGACAATCTGTCAGGCATCACCTATCTGTATTTGCACCAATGCACAGTATCCATTAAGCACACAGTTGCTCAGGCCATAATGATTTTATCTGGCAAAGCTAACTATGTATGACTATTGATTGTATAGCTTTAAATACACAATGATTGATTGAATCACCAGCATGTCTCAAGGCCTGATATTTGTTCAGGTGGAGCCAATCAAGAATGATTTTTTCCCTTTTAGCCACAGGACATGATCTATATTAAACTTCCATTTTTTGCTGCAGCAGAATAATACTATCGGGTATGGTTTCAAAATAATAACACTTCATGCATTCTAATGATGAGCTGTTTACAAAGAGCCTTTGAGCATGTGAAACCAGCCCTATTAGTGAATCACAATGACTCAACTAGGGAAGTAATCTTAGGACTAAGTGGATAAAACATAGGAAGATAAGCATCAACAATGTTGCTAAGGATAGTGCATAGTAGATCAACAATAAACTGACAGAGCTTTGCGGTCAAATTATTCAAGTTATAAGGAGCACAAGTGGTGTTTTTCCGATATTTTCTGCATTGAGTGAGCTATGGAGAGGCTTTTGGGCAGAGTTAATGAGCTGGTACCTCAGCTTCATTAGAACTTCAGTTTCTGTACTTTGCTGAACTAGGCTTGGATAAAAACTCTCCTCATCTGCTCTGTGGTTCTAAGCGGAGAGAGAGAGAGAGAGAGGGGGGGGGGAAAGAACCAAGAACATGGGTAGGCAAACTAAGGCCTGGGGGCCAGATCCGGCCTAATTGCCTTCTAAAACTGGCCCGCAAACATCCAGGAATTAGCGTGTTTTTACATGAGTAGAATGTGTCCTTTTATTTAAAATGCATCTCTGGGTTATTTGTGGGGCCTGCCTGTTGTTTTTACATGAGTAGAATGTGGGCTTTTGTTTAAAATGCATCTCTGGGTTATTTGTGGGGCATAGGAATTCGTTCATTTTTGTTTTTTTCAAAATATAGTTCGGTCCCCCACAAGGTCTGAGGGACAGTGAACCGGCCTCCTGCTGAAAAAGTTTGCTGACCCCTGACCAAGAATCTCTACTCCAGATGTTTGTAGCAGCAAAACTACAGCTTTGACTGCAGGTTCTATTCCAAGAGGAAAGATTGCCAAACACAAGCGAATTTTTCTTATGAAGGGAGGGAGGAATGCTTGGGGACATGGACTTTCACACCATGAATGGAATAGTGATTTCTGGCATCTCCCCTCACAAATACAAAGATGGTTCAATGGCCATCTTTGAATTGCTTACAGCAATGGCCATCTTTGCTGAAAGCAAATGGCCATCTTTGAATTGCTTTCCGAACAAAGGATGTCAACAAATTCCCTCTCAAACAATCTGGACTGAATTTTGGTACCTTTGCTGGGGAAGAAGTGGTTCTGGATCAGGACAAAGTACTAACTGAACCCCAGTTGATTCTAGTTTCACTATAGACACAGGTGACCTCTGAACATATGCAAAGAAGGATGTGATGGGGAGCAATTATTGCACATGTCCTGTGAAGGACAGCACATCCTGGTGTTGTGAGTAAACCATTTGGGGCTTCACTGAACACTTGAAGCAGTCGTGGCATATCACCAATCAATGAGTCCAACAATAAATCTATACCTTCTACTGCAACACCTTTCAATGACCCTATTATAATACATTACTACTAATATATTGTAATATTACAAATCACTGGGTGATTAGGGGTGTATCAACAAAAAATGGTTCTATGGGAGACTATAACCAGTCCTGACTACCTCAGCCCCCTCTGTTGTTGTTAATATCTATCTAATAAAACCATACAAAAACCTCTATGCCCTCTCACTGTCCTTCTGGTCAATGTATTATGCCCTGTTAACTGCAGATTTTCTCCACTATAAAACAGCAACCCACAATTCTTTGCTTCTGGAATATCCTAATGGGTCAAGACATAGTGCCACTGTAAAACCATGGGTCACGCTTGCACAACAGTAATTGTTCTCCATGCTATACATTTAGTGAGTGTAGTGGGGCAGGAATTCTTTCTTTGTCTCATTCTTTGTTTCTTTCTTATTTTTCCACTGCACAAAAGAATAGTCTAAGCCTTGTGTTGATTTCAGACACTAGGGATGTTACATCCAATTATTCTGAATCCCATTATCTAAAATATACTTTGCTGATTAGATTTTGGAGAAGTGAATTCCAAGCTAAACTTGGCTGCTGCTTCTTGCTGTCTTTAACAAGTGGATTACTCATACATCAGATCTTCCTTTGTACACTGTAAAAGTTCTGCATGAATTGCTTTCAAGGCAGGGCTCATCCTTAACTTCATCCAAAAGAACCACAGAGCATTTAGATAATCAAACTCAATTCTGATAAAAATCCATACCATGCAATTACTTCTTTCAAAGTGATGTTATCATTTAAATGCTTCTGGTGAAGGCTGGGGCCATAAGAAAGAGAGAGAGGGAGGGAGGGAGGGAGAAAGAGAGAGAAAGAGAGAAAGAGAGAGAGAGAGAGAGAGAGAGAGAGAGAATTCTGCAGGTATCTATCACCCCCCCCCACACACACACAGACACCCCCCCCCCTTTTTGAAACATGCAAATATAGACTCAGGAATATTGGTTGATATTATGAAAATGGAAAGACATTTCTTAAGGTCTATTTGTATGTGAGGGGGGGAATGCTTTTAAGGTTCATTTTCTAATGCTAGAAAAAATATATTTGGAAATACATTTGGGGTACCTGCTATGGAAATTGCTGGTGTGCTGAAGCACTTGAAATTAACTTGCAGGGTGGGATGGAGGTGTTGTATGAGCAATGATCCAATAGGTTTTCTCCACAGCCTTAATTATAGAAATGAATATGTGTTCTCGCTGTCTGTCTTTCTATCGCACACTCAACATTACAGGGTACATTTCCTTTTTAAGAAAGTTTGCTTTGAGCTAGGGAGACCAATTTACCATACAAAATGTCTGGCCTGTCCCTTTGTTTTTAATAGCAGCCAATTATGCAGAAATCAGTTGTTTAAATCAGCTAAAGGCATAGAGGCTAGATAAAGAACAGAGGAGATCTGAAAAATATATACTCCCACCTAGGGGGGTCAAGTTCAGGAGTACCACTAGGCATAGCAAGCTGGCTATCTCCAGCAGCTTATTTTGGGTGGCACAAAAGGGCAACAAATTGTTAGTTATTTTATTTAGTTTTTACTTCATTTTTAATACCAGGAAGAGGTGCTGTCTCAGGTGCTAAAATGCTTTGGACACTCTTGGGGCCCTATGCACCATGACTGAGAGGAGAATACTGCCCAACCTCAGACAGCAAAATGTCTTGGACAATTACTATACAGAAGGTGTCTGCTTATAGGTAAAAGAGAAGGTAGGGATCCTGATCACAGATTGATTCAGATGCATACAATTGTCATGTGGATAATATGGTTATCACAATTGGTGTCTGCCTGTTTGAAGCTGTTATCATATGGTATGGTGAGATGCCGTTTAAAGTCTTTTACCAGAATTACCTATTAGTGAATCAGATGAAATCATCACCATTCAAATTGATTGGTAACAGATCACATGGTTCTACCTTAGGATGCCTTTGTCTCAGGAGTCTCATTTGACTGTAAGCAACCTGATCATTAAGAGCTAATAACATTGGTACTGGATAAGATTCAGATGCTTCAAAACTCTTGCACCAGCATTATAAATACAGCTGGAATGAACAAAGCTGATTCTTATAATTAGCATTGTTTATTCCAGCTGCAGAACTGAGAGTTTTGATACATAAAATTCCACTACCTCTGGCCACATCTCTACTGAAAATAACCCAGATATGATGCTGTTTCACATTCTTGATCTATCCACCCATAAAGTTTAGTAATGTGCTTAGTAGCCAGATGGAAAATAAATTGCATACTAATCTCAAGATGACAAGGATAGCATGACATTGATTGAAAATCTTTCTGTGGAGTGGCTAATACTTGTAATAATAAAATATAATTCCCTAACTGAGCCTTCCGTTCCTTCATCTTTTTGGGAAAGAACTACATTCATATAATGAAATTAGAATGGCCTTAGCATTTAATTAATATTTATTATTAAGGGTTTAGTGCAGCAGACCTAATCTGAATAGGGGCCTGGATATTGTTTTAGTTAAAATCTCTCTACATAAAACCTGAACTTCTGGAGATACCAGTCCGCAATTCCCATGTCAGGCAGCCGAAGAAATTGGCTGAGAGGGAAGGGAATCCAAATTGTTCCCAAAAGTTCTTGGAAATTTCCATTTTGACAGGGGGAGATCCCACAACTTTCCCCCTCGGCTTCTCTCAAACACTGTCCCCTGCAGAGGCTATATTTATAGACATGGAGCACAATCTGCAACATGCTTGCTGCCCATAGTTCCTTTTCTGAAATTCACCAATTATGCAGCCTTTGGGTTTTCTTTTACTTTATGAAAATAGCATTTTGACAGTTATGTTCATTAGAGATTAATTTTTATATAATAGCTTTTATATAATAGCAGTTTCAGTAAAACAGATCTTGTTATAATATGGAATGAGCTAACAAGATGTCCATCAAATGATGGGAAGGAAAATGGAACTATAAAGGTGGGCAGCAGCTCCACTTTTCCTTTGAAGTTGGTACTGCCCAAACTTTCTAGACATCTATTTCCTCCTAGTAACATAAGAAGAGTCTGCTGGATTAGGCCTAAAACCCATCTAGTCTGTCTCACAGTGATAAACCAGAATACCATGGGTAATCCTCATGTGGAAACTGTGTGCAAAAGCATGCTTCCTACCTGTAGTTCCCAGCATCTGGTATTCAGAGGCATGCGCCCTCTTGACAGTGGAGGGAGTATGCAGCCATTATGACTAGCCTTATCCTCCATTAATTTTAAAGTCATCTTCCATCCATTGCATGCTATATCTCAGTCAATTCCTTCCCAATTCTGAAATGGTCAGAGTCATACAGTTGTGCTTCAGGAATGCAACTGTGCTGACTGTTGCTAATCTCTGCCTACATCACTTTGCAAGGCTGAGATCCCAGGAGGAAGAAGAATGCAACAACCATCTGCCCTTCGATCCCAGTTCAGTGTAACATGTGAACAAGCCTAACGTCTGCCTTGAATATCCTTGTATTTTTAACCTCCCTATTCCAAACACACTATCCATTTAAACAAATAAATACAAAAAAGGGGCCATTCTAACGTAATATTTGTTTTCATACCCAATCCTGTCTACTCTTCCATTATTCACAAGGTATGAAACTGAGCAAGATTGCATGAGAAAAGCCCTCTGCAAGTAGGTGGTATTTGGAGAGAGAATAAAACAAAGTACGAGAGGCAGAACTGTTTGGACTGAGTTTAGAATTCCTTTCAGTGCAAAGTGACACTTGAGAAACATCCCAGTGAATACAAATGTGGGCTTTATCTTCCTGTGAGAAACTTGGCTATTGTAAATACCTCATCTTACTTTAGTCAGAGCCTCAGTGTCTATTGCTTAATGGCGAGTGATCTGACGGCATGTTCATCAACTCTACGCCTGCTGCATAATTTCCCCATTGAAAAAAATATTGAGAGATGCATGGGGATAGAGAATGAGGAAACTGTGGCATGCCCGTGCAATTGACTGGTGTCCTCTGTATTTATTTCAGTGTCCTTGGCTTCTATTGTAATGCTATTCAAAATAGCAATACAATCCTTGATATCTCTCTTGCACAACTTTTTTGCAATGTAAAGTAATGACACCCAGGCCCATTCAAGAAGTTTCCAAAAGCAGAAGCAAAGTGAAAACTCCTGAGCTCTTTTAGAACAGGTCATAACTGTGCATATCAGAATTAAGATACTGCATAAAGGTAAAGGTAAAGGACCCCTGACAGTTAAGTGCAGTCGCGAACAACTCTGGGGTTGCGGCGCTCATCTCGCTTTACAGGCCAACAGAGCCGGAGTTTGTCCACAGACAGTATTTCCGAGTCATGTGGCCAGCAGCATACGGAAACACCATTTACCTTCCCGCCACAGTGGTACCTATTGATCTACTTGCACTTCTTGTGTGTTTACGAACTGCTAGGTGGGCAGGAGCTGGGACCAAACAACAGGAGCTCACCCCGTCATGGGAATTTGAACCGCCGACCTTCTGATCAGCATATTCTGCATATTCTATCCCAAATGTATTAGTGTCAGGCACTAAATTGTAGAGGACATCTGAGAGCAAGCAAAGCATGTGACATAAAACAAACCCAGTGCTTTTTTCTAGAAAGAATAAGTGCCGGATCTCATCATGAAGTTGTTACAGTATGTGCCACACTTTTTAACAACAACCAAAAAAGAGAGGTGCTGGTACTCCATACCCTTGAGTACCCCGTGGAAAAAAAACACTGAACAAATCCCAGCTTGATTACAAGTAAGATCTCTTAGCAGCAGAACTGAAGTGCAACTTCTCTTATGGCAGCTGGATACTTAGCTTTACAAAATTGTGTTTAAATTTTTGAGGACAGAGGAGCAACTTTGAGCCGTTATAGATATTACAGTAAGTAAGACAATGGGCCTGCTTAAATGTCACACACAGAAGACAACGGTCCTTAGTTTTCAAGCTTTTAAATTAAAAGCTATCAAGCAGAAACCAGGTAAAATGTAGTGCTTTCAAGTCTCAATGATTGCAGCAGAAGATACGTTTAGCAATGCTATTCAGTTAAATACTCTTTAAATATGCTTACAATGCAATCTTATGCATGGTTCCTCAGAAGTAGGTACCACTGTGTTCAGTGGGGGTTACTTCCAGAAGTGTGCACAGGATTGCATTGTTGAAGGTGCTTAACTTTGGCAGCTCCATTCATGCCCATTTCCCTTCCCCCCCCAGTTTATATTACTACATACATGTCAAGGCTATAGTAATGTTCCAGAAGACAAATTTAATTTGTTGTTGTTGTTGCTGCTGCTGTTGTTTTTGCAGCAGATAGACCCAATCCAAAACTCTGAAGTTGCTTGCAGGTTGGAAAGCAACTCCTCATCAGATCACTTCATATTTTGTTCAGATGTGTACACAGGCTGTGTACACATTAATGCTTACTCCAGCTTGCTTCTGCAGCTGTTACTTGAAGCTGAGCACAAATTACATTGGCCACAATCCACAGGTCTTATTCTGTAGATTCTGAAGAAATACTACTGTTTGATGGACTTTTGCTAAAGCCAGGTTCTGCTGATTTGAAAATGGAAGCTGCAGGTGCGTACCTTTCAGATATCTGTTGAACATGTGCAGATGACAATTTCAGTGAATTGAAATTCAGCAGAGAGAAACAAATCAGGGAATGGGCATTAGGTGAAGACATCCCCTCCACCCCGGTCTGTACAGCAATGAAAGAAAGAGACTTGCAATGCTGCAGGAGGAAATGACCTGACTGCATTTCAAGCTGATAATGTTTACATAGCCATAGTTTGTTTGTTTGTTCATATTTGTACACCGCCTTTTCTTCCACAGAGCACAAGTTAGCATACATGGCTCTTCCTTTCCTCAACTGATCCCCACAACAACCCTGTGAGGTGAGTTAGGCTGAGAGGTAATGTTGCCCCAAGTGAGCTTCATGGCCAAGTAGGTATTTGAACCCTGGTACCCCAGGTCCAGGGACGCGGGTGGCACTGTTGGCTATTTGCAGTTTAGTAGCGCTGCAGAGAGCTTGCTGGGGAGACCATGCATTAAAAAGGGACTCAAAAATAACTTAAACAAGGTTTTAATAACAAAACCAAAAACTCCTTATACACTAAATACATCAACAACAAACCAGACCCAACCACCAACCAACCCCCCAGGGTAATGAGAGAGCTAGGTGCTGCTCCTTATATACTACACCCAATTGCTGACACAGCTTAATCAATACAACTCAGCAGCACCTGCTATGTTTCACAGCTGTAAAGCTGGGTCTCGTTATTTTGCTCTGGGTATTGCTCTGCCCCCTTAAAGACATACACATCGAGTGGAACAATGATGAACCTTTACATTTAAAGAAACCATTCAACAGGGACTGTGGGTTAAACCACAGAGCCTAGGACTTGCTGATTGGAAAGTCACCCTGTGACGGGGTGAGCTCCCATTGCTCGGTCCCTGCTCTTGCCAACCTAGCAGTTCGAAAGCACGTCAAAGTGCAAGTAGATAAATAGGTACCACTCCGGCGGGAATCATAGAATAGAATCATAGAATCATAGAATCATAGAGTTGGAAGAGACCACAAGGGCCATCGAGTCCAACCCCCTGCCAAGCAGGGAACACCATCAGAGCACTCCTGACATATGGTTGTCAAGCCTCTGCTTAAAGACCTCCAAAGAAGGAGACTCCACCACACTCCTTGGCAGCAAATTCCACTGTCGAACAGCTCTCACTGTCAGGAAGTTCTTCCTAATGTTTAGGTGGAATCTTTTTTCTTGTAGTTTGGAACCATTGCTCCGTGTCCGCTTCTCTGGAGCAGCAGAAAACAACCTTTCTCCCTCCTCTATGTGACATCCTTTTATATATTTGAACATGGCTATCATATCACCCCTTAACCTCCTCTTCTCCAGGCTAAACATGCCCAGCTCCCTTAGCCGTTCTTCATAAGGCATCGTTTCCAGGCCTTTGACCATTTTGGTTGCCCTCCTCTGGACACGTTCCAGTTTGTCAGTGTCCTTCTTGAACTGTGGTGCCCAGAACTGGACACAGTACTCCAGGTGAGGTCTGACCAGAGCAGAATACAGTGGCACTATTACTTCACTTGATCTAGATGCTATACTCCTATTGATGCAGCCCAGAATTGCATTGGCTTTTTTAGCTGCCGCGTCACACTGTTGGCTCATGTTAAGTTTGTAGTCAACCAAGACTCCTAGATCCTTTTCACATGTACTGCTCTCAAGCCAGGTGTCACCCATCTTGTATTTGTGCCTCTCATTTTTTTTGCCCAAGTGCAATACTTTACATTTCTCCCTATTAAAAGGTAAGTAAAGGGAAGGTAAATGGCGTTTCCATGTGCTGCTCTGGTTTGCCAGAAGCGGCTTAGTCATGCATGACCCGGAAACTGTATGCAGGCTCCATCGGCCAATAAAGCGAGATGAGCGCCGCAACCCCAGAGTCGGCCATGACTGGACCTAATGGTCAGGGGTCCCTTTACCTTTACCCCAGGTCCTAGCTGGAGCCTCTAACCACTAGACCACAACCATTTGTGTGTTCAAATAGTGCACATACAAAATAGCATTTTTCATTTTAAGAAGTGTACAAAATGCGTATTCTACAGATGAACACTGGAAGCATTGAAAAGTGTGTATTTTACATAAAAAGTGCATACAAACGGAATATAATTTAGATGCAAACTTTTTGTGAGTTCAAAGAAAAAATCTTCTCAAAATGGACCACTGAGAATGAAACAGGCTGATCTGTCAGTTCCTATTTTCCTTTAATTAATTGAAGGTGCAGGGGACTCTGGTTATTATTGTGACAACACTGTACAGCCACGATTGGGATGAAAAACTCATCTCCATCCCCCATGCTATTATATATCCTGGCTGGAAAGGGAAGGGATAAACCTCTCCTTCCCACACACTGTGGTCTCAATAATTAACTAACAAAAACCAAAAAAAACCAAAATGTGGCTACACACTTGATAACATGCAGTTTGGCCCCCAGTGTCTGCTCTTATTGAGGTTTGCCTTCAAACAAAATTAAGTATAGTTCTCCCTCTCTTTAGTTTCATTAATCTCTACGCAAATAGAAATTCCTCTTCTCTCCTCCCCCTTTTTAAAAGAATAAAATCCAGCCCTAAAAATAGGATGAAAATATTCTGCTTATAGGTTCTCTCCTGCTTGGAAGCTTTCATGAGAATTCTACAGAAGGTGGTTACCAGTATGTTTTAATTAACAATCTGCACACAGTCTAGCTGTTCGATTGTTGTAGCAAGGCTTCTAGAAGCAACAGGGGAGGGTATTTTTTCCTCTCCAATTTCCACGCTCCTGCTTTAACTCTGCCCACATGCAGTTACACACCTGAATATGCTTGATATTCACATTGAATCAATACTATGATTTATGCATGGAAGCCCAGAAACCCAGTCACACCATTGTGCAAGTAATTTTTCATGAAGCAGACTTTAAGCACTTGCCAACAGGCTAAATTACGCTCTTGTTAAATGTTCTGTTTTGCTCCTGCCTTTTTCTTCTCTCCCATGTACTCCTTAATATTGATAAGTGTTCTCCAGCACAGAGGAACATCAGCATTTGGAGTGGGGGGGGGGGGCAGTAAAGATTGTGCTGTCAGATGCACCAAAGGTTTCCTTTGTTCATTCTTTCCTCTCTCGCGCTCTCATTAACTTTTCTGAAGTTCAGAACTTAGTCTGGAAGATAGCTTAACGTGACAAAGTAAACAAAGTTGCCTTTTGGTTATTGATGCTGAACCAGCTGTAATCATAAGTAGTTATCCACACATGTAACCAATAGTGGCCCAAGTGCATAATGAAAAAATAAACTACATTCCCAGCCAACTCAAAGAGGGCTTCCCCTGCATTTCTATGCAGGAGGTGGTAGGCATCAGGAACACACATGGAAGTCTACTTAGATTTCTCTTGCTGGATAGGGATGACTGCTTTCCTTCAGGGTTGCAGGGGGAAATCCATACCTAAGGCTGCACCTTCACTGTAGATGTAAACAGTGTTTTTTTTCTTTCTTAAAAAATGTTAAACGCTCGCTTCCATCTGAGACTCAGGAAGCACTGTGACAGGAAATGAGGTCGCCATCAGGGGTAGCAATGGAACTGATGATTCACTGTGCTATTCAATGGAACTGACGATTTACCATGCTGAAGAAGAAACTAATTTTTTTTAAAAAGTTTCTTGTTCTGTTAGATTCACAAAATGTTTAGGGGTATGCATACCCCCCCCCAGAAAAAAGCACTGGATTTAAAGCAGTATTGTGGCACTTTGAACAGTTGTGGCTTCCCCAAAAAGTCCTGGGAACTGAGGGTGCTAAGAGTTCTGGCAGGCCCATGCAAATGTAGATGCTGCTGAAAACCCATTCATGAAGGGTGCTTCAAAATTCACATTTTTTAAGCATCACATATTTTCTTCTATGCCTACTCTTCAAGTCAGGTGCTACTTCTTTTCTAAACATGCAAAGATTTGCATACAGTAACATAATCAAACAATCTTTTTCTACCAGGGAGACTGGTAGGCCTAGGGATCTCTCTTCTGATCCTGCGTGATCCCCCAACTTCTCTCCCTCATCTTAATGTTCCATTAATGCACTTTCCATCAACGCACTGCAAAAACATAGTGTGAACGTATCTTATGAGATTTCTTGCAAGCACTCTAGTTCAGGAAAAATAGAAAGAGGCTTCACAAGTCCAGAAATATACCCCCAAAAAGTTAGGAAAACTGTTCAGGGATTAGTAAGTGGTTCACTGAAGTACTCAGGGCTCTTTGAGGCTTGTCCTACTGAAAGCAAAGACAGCTACATGCACAGATCTACCGGTATCTTTTATTTGGTTTTGGAAAAGTGGGAAGACCTGCCAGAATAGGCCCCACAACTACCAGGTCACATTTGTACTGTATATTTTAAAGTAGTATCATACCACTTTAAAATGTTATCACTTTCCCCAAAGAATCCTGGCACCCATGGTTTGTTAGACCCCTATTCCTCTCACAGAACTACACTTCTCAGAGTTCAAAGTCAAGCCCTCTTTCCCAGGGAACTCTCGGAATTGTAGCTCTGTGTGTCGAATAGAGGTCTCCTAAGAATTCTCAGCACCCTCAACAAAATTCAGTTCCCAGGATTCTTTGGGGGAAGCCACAAAGTGGCATGATACTGCTTTAAATCTATGTTTCAGATGGGCCTTGAGGCATAGTTCTTCCCCGGCAACCCAGAAACAAAAATATTCACCCCTGATAAGCATTACAGAGCTAGAGGCCAATGATGCCTTCATTGTGTGTCCCTGTCTACTAGGGAAGGTATGGTCATTGGCTGTGTGGTAAGAATGCAATGCATAATTTGTTGAACTCTGGCTCTTCCTCAATGTTGCATATTAAGATAGCTCAGCTGGTCGAGAGCCAGTGTGGTGTAGTGGTTAAGAGCAGTAGACTCGTAATCTGGTGAACCGGGTTTGCTTCCCCGCTCCTCCACATGCAGCTGCTGGGAGACCTTGGGCTAGTCACACTTCTCTGAAATCTCTTAGCCTCACTCTCCTCACAGAGTGTTTGTTGTGGGGGAGGAAGGTAAAGGAGATTGTTAGCCGCTTTGAAACTCCTTAGGGTAGTGGTAAAGTGGGATATCAAATCCAAACTCCTCCACCACTTCTTCTTCTTCTTCTTCTTCTTCTTCTTCTTCTTCTTCTTCTTCTTCTTCTTCATGAGACTCTTAAGCTCAGGGCCATGGGTTTGATCCCCATGTTGGGCAAAAAGATTCCAGAATTGCAGATTGTTGAACTGTTGTGGTCCCTTCCAGTTTTACAAGTCTATGATTATTTGCATACATAGTTTACTGAGCCCTTTGATTTAAATGAGTGTGCGTAATCATTAAAGCTACCCCCCCCATTTCTTGTTACCACTGCTGGTTAAGACTGTCCTAGTCAGATTGTGTATAATATTCCCCAGCCTTTTAAAAAATGCAGGTATATTCACAAGTGGCACAAATTCTCCCCTTTATATTTTGGGAAATGCATAACTTTTTTTTACAAAGGAGAGTGTATATATTGTTTTCAAAGCAGTCCAGTCAACTCAGTGCAGTTTTTTTGTCCTATTTCCATTTACTGTTGTGGAAAATACTAAACTATTTAAGAGCTTAACTTGTGAAAACAGCTAATATTTTATACACGACTTCAATGACATTTGCATTTCCTTCTGATTAGAAAATATGTATCAAGCATCAGTTGGGTGTTTAGATCCTACAACAGAATTTCAGGCTGATGTGGTATTTTGCTACTTCACATCCTAAGAACCTGCTTAGGATTTGCATGATCTGCAAAAGGAAATGTGCAGCTGCCTTCAGCTACAATCAGATTGCTAATTAGGTTCAGGCCGTTAAAAGCCAAGGTCAGTAAAATGATCTTGTAGTATCATTTACAATGACCTTTTGGGTTTCCCCCTTTGCTTATGGCTTTTTGCTTGTAAGTTGCAAGTCGATCCAATTTTGCTAAACCCTCTGAATTCCGATCACAAAGCTGCTTATTCTGGTTGTAGCATGCTTTATCTCTAATAACAAACTCATGCTTAGCTACAGGCTTTTACAATACGAAACTAAGAAGATTCACCAAGAGATTTTCATTCAATGGGAAGTAGTTTAAAATAGCATTGTGCCACTCAGCTGTAATCAGTCTTGAAGGAGCTGGTTTTTCTTTTATACCACCAAATTTGAAAGAGGGTAGTGATGAGGAAGGCATTTGGTTCTCACTTCAAGGTGAACCTACCTAATTAACATTTTCGGGGAAATATGTTGAACCGAAACACAGCTGTTCTTCAAAATGCACACTTCTCTTAATTTTCAGTGCTAGTCTTCACTCAAATGATGTGTACAGAATGCATATACTAGGATAAAGTGCAGATTCAAAAATGCATGTCTTATTGAAAAAATCATGAAATTTGCTTTGTGAATATGTGTATATTAGGTAAATTCACATGCAAAAATATGTATGTTGAGAGAAACATGCGCAAAAATGCTAACAAATTTTTATGAAGACTTTAAAAAATACAAGGTGATGAGAAAATGTGGAAAACTGAGTTTAAGAGTAGGAAAATTAGAAATTAAGAGAAACCAGAACTAGTGGATTAAGTTGAGAGTAACATCTGTATACATAACAACAGTAGAGAATAGAAACAAATAAAATTGCAACTTAATTACAATGCACAACCACCCAATCTGATATTAAATTCCAAGGAATTTAAGTGAAGAATTGGTGCCAAAAACTCAACAATCCTGCATCTCAGAGCAAAGAGTGTTCCAAATCTAGGGCGCCACTACTGAACCAGTGTTCACATAACAACAATCCCTATGCAATATTCAAGTTCCTTTCCTATAGGGATTTTGTAATGTGTAAAGAAGCACCATTTCACAGAAAAGGCATTTGAATACTGTGTAGAGATTATCCCAGGCGAGGATGTATGAAGTGTTGGGGAACCAAGAATGGTGATAGACCATTCCTTACTGTTTTGTCATTGTAGAGTACCTTGCAACAAACAGTTTCTATTGCTGGATGACAGTTCTAAAACAAAACAAAACAAAACAAAACCGTGCAATCTAAATAGCAGTATCTTCTTCAGTGTCATTGGGTGGGGTAATGCCTTCAACACTAGGGTGTGCTAGAACATTTCTAGGCCATTACTGGAAACCAAAGCTTCAAAAAAGAAAACAGAGGGAATGCCTTTTTTAAAGGCGTGTTAAGAGCCTTCTTCTGCGTTAAGCCACTCCATCAGTAGCATCTATCACTGCACAAGCTAGGTTAGAAGCTAAAGACGGCTTGTGTTTGCCTCGGGCAACTTATTAGCCAACAAGAAAGCTTATTAGGCTCCCTAGTACCTCCGGCATAGCCACCACCTCTGGGAGTGCAAGGAGACATTCCAGCTATGTGATAAATGCTAATGGGATCTAAGATCACTGTTTGAAATGAAGGGGAATGTTATCCAGTGATTATAGAAGTTGTCTAGCCTGGGATACAAATGTAAAATGTGAATAATAAAAGAGAGCCCTTTGGTGACAGGATTAATGGGAAGCTTTTTCGTGTGGCCAGATCTTTTGTTTAGTGTGTCTTTCCTCCAGTTTTGTACAAGCCGAAATGCTTTCCACAGTTTGCTGAAGCTAGCAGAACCCCAAAGCAATAGCTACCAATGCCCAGCTCTTTTTGCTAAATGCATTTTGTGTGGGAATTGGGCCCAAACAGGAAAACAACTTGCAAGGTTTTCTTTTAATTTTAGCTGCCACATTTTGAGCAGTTATTATTTGTTATTTCAGAAAGCAATAAAGCCTGTGCATTGTTAATATGGGTAGCTTTAAGTTAAGACTTGCTAATCTCATAGCCCTCTTTGCATACATAAAATTAGACAAAATTTGTAATAATGTAAGATACCCCGAAGGAGAGTAAGCCTGGCAATGAGTCCAATTGCCACAATCCCTGCACTAACTCTGACAAATGGAAACTGTTCATTAATGCAAAAATAATTCTGAAGTGGGGTGGGATGTTACAAGTGAGGGGTATTCAGCCTCTTCAAAGTAGCGCTTAAAAAATGCTTCAGAAAATCGATCTCTGCTCAAGTGAATATAAACTGACCTGATCTGCAATTTACAGATTGAGGTGTAGATTGGAATTTTTTCTCCATGGGCCTTTGCATGTTGCAACAATAACAGCAACACCCAAAACCTATTTAAATATTTCAAAATGCATTTAGAAAGCCATATTTTGAAAGAAAATATATTTATAAATGTGTATTTAAATAGTATTTTTGTGCAACTTAATAATAATAATAATAATAATAATAATAATAATAATAATAATAATATACTATGGAAATGAGAAGCAGTAGATTTATGTGTGAATGCATGTAAAAGTGGTATCCGTATGAATTACAGAGGAACCCAAGCCCCCTTTGTGCTGGATGGGGAATGAAGATTAGATTGGGCAGAAATATCTCCCACCACCGCTACCAAGCCTTGTGAATTTCTGTTAGCTCTATAGCAGCTACTGCCTGGAAAGAGATGTCCACACAACTTCACCAGCATGCAGCTCCCCCTTCCACCTGCCAAATGTGTGGACAGATGGAAGTGCTACCAGTAGCAGTCAACAGAAAGACACGAAACAGGAATTTCCAGGGCAGGGAGAGAGCAGAGCTGAACTTGCTCAGAATCCATTGAATCCCAAGCCAGCCCCACAGCTGTCATGTGGCAACACTGTGCCCACTTCAGGCCTGGTTGCCGCACCAGCTCCAGGTCGGTGTGGTGATCTGTTTGCTCCACCCCAGGACAACAGGTGCTGTGATGACCATGCCACTCTGTAAAGATTGCTCCCTAAATATTGTTTACTTTGGTGTCACACTATTTTGCCTGTGGTTTCCTGGTGTTTGGCTAGTGCCAGAACCATTCTAATGAAAGGATAGTGCTGACCACTCTTTGTTCCAGCCATGTCTTGCTTCTTATATGCTCTGCAACAGAAAATGTGATCACAGAATAACTGTAATGTTATTAAGCCACTTGTTTATTCTATTTTACCTTACCTTTCCACACAAAGGGGCCTCAAGAAAGCTCACAGTGATAAAGGCAACATCAAAGCAATGCAAAGATTAACTTCACAAAAGATAATAAAACAACTACAAACAATACCATTACTATTATAGTACCTCCCCCCATCCCCATCCAGGTAAACAGAAGTGACACCAGTGCTGGGAGACTGACTCCACCCCATGCGCCACGACTGCCTGACACCTAGGCCATGATGCCAAGATCAATAGAAATATTGAATGCCATTGCCACCTTGACTGGAGCTGTCTCTGTTGCTTAAGAAATTAAGCTCATTAATTTCATCTGCTGTCATCACATGGTATAATTTTCTATAATTTACAGAATCACACTGGAAAACATGGTATTTCAAATGCAATCCACATTCTCACCCATTAAAAATGTGTTTATATTCCTTGCTAACTTATTCACTGAATTCTGCTCTGGGATGCAGAGAAAGTCAATGAAGAATGTTTCTGTTCTTGCTGTCACTGATACAGTTTATCACCCCCTTTCAAGGGGATTTGTTTTTCTTCTCTGGGCATTTTACTTTTGAGAAAGCATTGATTCTTCTGAACATCTGAAATGCTGACAATGGTACGTAGGATTTATTTTGTTCAGAAAAATAAACTTGATTGCTGCGATGTGTGTGAACCCAAGAGACCTACAATTCACTTAAGTTACAGGGACAAAAGATTGCAAGGTTGTCCATTTAAGCCAGCTCTGAATAACATCTGGCCCTTTTCATTATGGAAACTTCTGCCTTTACCTGGCTATACTCAGCACTTAATATTTATTTATATGACGGATTTTGTTGACAGCCTGAATCTGTGCTTCACTGCACAGGAGATCATAAGACCTGAACAAGTTCAGCCAGCACATTTTATCCCTGAGTGCTGGCTGAACTTGTTCAAAAAGCCCCAAGCACCCCTTTTGGGAGGAAAATTGCAGCCCATGGAGGCAAACAGGGAGGCAATTGATCTCCACAGCTCAGGGGCAGAACATACGCTTTGCATAGTTAAGATTGAATACTCATAATCTAAATTTTAAGGTATCTCAGGTAGCAAGGCTGTGAAGATGAAATATCTTGGAGAGTCCTGAAATAAGGAGGGATGGATTAGCTTTTTCTCAGTCTGTCTCACTTAATAAGTCCAATTTGTACTGTTTTTGCATCATTCTGTGATTCTTCCTCCAAAGGATGAAAATTTGCATCTTTTAATGTTGCAACAAAAACTTATTTTTGCTTACATTTTACCTGAAAGAGTGCATGCTTGTCTGCATTTAAACATAAAATACACATTTTCTACTCTTTTACATAGGGCTTTTTTCCAACTGAGAACTGTACTGTATTTTAAAAATTCAGAGAAGTCTTAAAACCGAATGATAAGTGTGTAGCCTAGGAGATGTAAAACAAGTGGGTTTGTTGAAAAATGTGTTCTGAATAAAATCCTTGAGTAGTCCAATCCTACAAGGCCAAGTAGCCCATACAGGACAAATGTGTATGCAGCACAAGGCAACTTTGAATATTCATGTAAGCTTAGCCATTACTCTGCCTCAGTTGCCAGGATATGGTACTGTTTCAACTGTTGAAGCTGTGCCCAGTGGGCTAATATATTGAGTAGGAGGTCTGTATAAGAGACAAATCATGAGCCAAACTTGAGTGATTTGGGGTTCTTTTCCTCCTATCCAAAGCATCATGTTTCTATACTTTTTCAATACTTCTGCAACATATAGCTATATTTGTTGTATTTATGGTTTTGCAGGAAATGAGCCTGCCCAAAATCAATGAATGCTGAAGTGTGCCAGATTGCTGTTGTTGTTGTTGTTGTTGTTGTTGAAGCACAGCAGAGGATTTATTTATTTTTTAAGCTAAAAGATTCATTTAAGTTTGTCTGTTTTTAAGTTCTGCACTGTTCTTTTTTTGAAGGGGAAAACCCAAGCAAACCCAGAGCTCTTTGGAACTCTACAGGCAGCTTTCTAGACAGTCTTTCATTTTAGGGCCTATTGGAGATATGCAAGGTTTAGCACCAGAAAGGTCAGAGTAAAGCTGCAAAGCTTCGGAACACAAGCAAGAATAGGCACTACTTGGCCACCTCTTAAGTTAAGAAAGAGCAAGGGACAAACCCCTGTTCCCCCCACTGAAAATATGACACTAATATGAAGGACGAGGAAAGTGAATCCCTTTTACTTCCCCCACAAAAATCCCATGAGCCTATTTTTCTGCAGTTTGGCAGATGTAAACCACCCTGGAGGGGCACCTCCGCTTGTAAATGTTATCCACTTTGTTTAAAAGGCCCAAAAGTTACAACCATGTTTAGATTCCCCATTATAATAGAAGAAGAGCACAGACCTTCATTTTGTACAATGCAGCTTGAAACCCAAAACACCTATCACAGTGGAGAGGGCACAGAGCAGTTCGAAAACATTTTGTTGGTCATGGAATTTATGTCAGGTCGACAACAACAAAAAACAGTGCAGAGGGCAAAAAACCACTTTTTCCCCAGACATAATTTGCTTTGTAAGTAGGGTGTCTCCTGCATTTTAAAACATTTATAAGAAAATATGAATATTACAATCTGTTACATTTTTAATTTCTTAATTGCACTCTCTCTTATTTGCTCACTCAATTATTTAAAACACACAAAAAGATCAGCACAACATATAAACACACACAAAGGTTTTTTAAAAGATAAAGTAATGTAGATTGGTAAAACTAAAAGAACTTCTTTATATGTTTCTTTCCTTCCCTGAAATTGCTGTGGAAGCAACAAACAGAATAGTACTTAAGGCTGCTGTATATTAAAATGAGCGGGATTTATCTTAAGCCACAATTATGCCAATCTGCTATATGGATTATTATCATTATTAGCTATAGGGATTATTATTGCTATTAGGAACATCAATCATAAACAAGGACCCCACTGCGCAATCACCTCTAAAAGATATTTAACCTACTTAACACACTTAAAACACTTTGGGAGGAAAAGCCAGCCCTCTGCCTCGTGGAATTAACAATCTAAATTTGAAAACACAAGGCAATGCAAGACAGAACATAAGAGAGAAAGAACAATCAAGTAATAAGCACAGTACAAGCAGTGGGTGGCTCAGCAGTTCACCAAGCCCTTCAATAGAGCCATTAATAACATTTTTAGAGGAAGAATTTGAAGGACTGATAAGGAGCTTTGTGGTTAGTTAAGGTAACGCATCCCAGGCTTAGAAAAGCACGATCCAGAGAGGGAGGGTGGGATCTAAACATGCTTCTGGGAAAATTCATTGTCAGAGCAAAGACACACACACACACACACACACCGCCAGAGTTGTCAATTAACGGGAGCGGTGTGTGGAGAGAGAAGACAAAACACCCTGCCCTCATTTACTGGCTAGTTGTCACAAAAGGGGGAATACTTTTGTGATGTGTCCCTAATATTGGCAATTGTGGTGATTTCCAGTGGTTCCACACAGGGAAATGAGGTCCCCATGAAGTTTTTACTGTCTCGGATTTCAAAGTTTACATTACCCTCATTTCTCCACACGCCAGCTTGTACTCAGGATGGGTTTGATTGCCACGAGTATCAATCCTTCATACAAATTTCTTTCCTCATTGTTCTAAGCATGTAATGTCATGCCCTTCCTCCCAAGATATATGCTGTCTGTTTTCTATTTGGTTCTGTTTTATAAATTATGGTAATCTTATAAATGGTGGAAGGGAAAGATCCAAAAATTACTAAAGGTTAATTTTGGAACTAAAGGTTGATTTTGCATATGCAAATAAACATTGGGTGGAATTCATTGTCACATTTTCCCAATCATTCCATCTGAGCAAACATTTCATCTCCACCCCCTCTTCTGGGTGCTCTCCCAACCACTGCCACCCTGCCAATTTCAGGGGGTTGGGTGGGCAAACAGGGAAGGAGAGGTAGAAAGCTCTGTTGTGCAAGTGGAAATCATTACTCAAGGCTTCAGCTGATGGGGCTGCTTAGGAGACTCCTGCCCATTGTTATTTTCAGTGCTGTCATACGGGTTGTAGTCATAGAGTTCAGCTCAACTAATGGAATTTTACTTCCTTTCCTCTCTCCATATCAGGGCTGGCTAACCCATGAAGCAAGGTGAGGCGACTGCCACAGGTGGCAGGATCTACAGGGGCAGCAGATCCCAATATATACCTTTATCCCCAAACCCCATTCCTAATGTAGATCTTTATCCCCCCCCCCTTTTTCTGATGTAAATCTTCGCTCACCCCTTCTTCCCTGGCAGGCAGTAGGGGCACCATTTTGTGGTTCCCCTCGGGAGCCAAAATGTCTTGGACCGGCCCTGCCCCATGCTCACCGGAAATTTGCTCTAGAGTATCCCCCAACTCTCTATAGTAGATTCTTAGCATATACTAGGGGTTGCAGCATGGTACGCTCCATTGTACAAGCAGAGGTGTACTGCATGAGCAGAACAGTACAGTTGCATATAACCCTATGCATATATACTCAAAAGTAAATAACATTAACTTAACTTTCTCTAGATTAAGTAGACTGTAGACGATGTAAAGTAATTCAGGTCATTTTTATATTTTATATTTCCTACATTCTATTTGTATAGTAGCTGTGTGTGTGTGTTTGAACATTGCTGTGGCTTTTGGGAAGTGCAGTAAAGAATGACTAACTGACCTTCATTCACTGAATCCACCTTTTAGCCTGAATGAAGCGTTCTCTCTTTCTCCCTCTCTCTCCCTCTATACGGTTTGAAGTGACTGTTGCTTTCCCCCCTACTGTCATCTCAAAGCCCCGGGCATCAACACTCCCTTTAAACCTCATTGTTGCCCTCTCTGAACCCTGAGTTCTCCTCCCTTCCTTTTATTTATCCAAGCCTCTTAGGCTTAAGTGCAGGTATTATATAGACTTCCAGCAGTGGAGTCGGCGCATTTTTAAGACTATAAAAAGAATCTGCCTTGGGGACCAAAGTAGTCAGTTGCAAAACCAGACGGTCAAAATGGAAATTGCTTTTCTCCTAGAAATTCCCTTCAGTCTCTTGCCATCCCCTCTAAACATTTGCAGGAGTCCTGGAAGCTCACGTGAAGCTGACACTGTTAGCATTTTGCAGTCTATTCAGAAGGTTGGCATTCATCTGACAGAGGCCCTTTGTGCTGACTTTGTCCTTTTTGTTCTTTCTTTTGTGACATCCAGAAGGTGGATACTTCAATGTGGCTGAGAGTCTGCAGGGAAGTACGGTAAGCTTGAAGGCTGCTCTAAAAATGTCTGCCGGTGGCTTTGCAGTCAATAGTTTAAGTATCCTTAAATGTTCAGTCCGATACAGAGTGTTAGGCAATCACTTTTCCCCCAGGAGATGAGGTAATTTCCCACACCTTTTTTCTCACTCCTGTTTCACTAGAATAAAGGGGTAGGACCTTATATTCAGCTAGTGGGAAGAGTCATGGGGAAGTCTACTATACAGACTAGTGATGGTGCCAGATATTGATGCTATACTGAAGGCCCCCTTCCCAAAGCTGTTCCTAGACACTGTCCCTGCACATGCAGTGAGGACTCATAAGGCAAACTGTTGGTGGTGCTGTTTAGTCGTGTCCGACTCTTCGTGACCCCATGGACCAGAGCACATCAGGCACTTCTGTCTTCCACTGCCTCCCGCAGTTTGATCAAACTCATGCTGGTAGCTTCAATCCTCTGTTGTCCCCTTCTCCTTATGCCCTCAATCTTTCCCCAAAACTGTTGGTAGGAAGGTCGTATTGATTATTTATATTTATATTTATATTTATATTTATATTTATATTTATATTTATATTTATATTTATATTTATATTTATATTTATATTTATATTTATATTTATATTTATATTTATATTTATATTTATTTATACCCCGCCCTCCCCGGCCAAGACCGGGTTCAGGGTGGCTAACATCAGGTATAAAAACAATTGATTAAAATACAACTTAAAAACAAGATTATACTACAACTTAAAATGCAGCCTCATTTCAGTGGAAGTCCAGATCAAAAACTGTTTGGGGGGAGAAAACGTAAAATCTTCACCAAAGCCAACTATCCAGACTGGTCCTACGTGGGCCAGAAAAGCCAGGGAAATCTCCAAATAGGGGTTCCATCGCAGAAGGAAGAGGAAAGAGGGGGAGGGGATCAGGCTGATTCCAAGCCAAAGGCCAGGTGGAACAACTCTGTCTTACAGGTCCTGTGGAAAGAAATCAGATCCTGCAGGGCCCTGGTCATGAGAGAGAGTGTTCCACCAGGCTGGAGCCAGTGTTGAAAAGGCCCTGGCCCTGGTTTAGGCTAATCAGACTTCCTTAGGGCCCGGAACCTCTAGAGTGTTGCTATTTATGGACCTTAAGGTCCTCCACGGGGTATACCAGGAAAGGCGGTCTCGTACAACCATTGAAAGAACTAAAGAAACAAATAACCAAATTCAGAAAATACTGTTAGGTTGTAGTTTTTGTCTAACTCAGGTGGGCAACTACTCTCCCCAGTCCCCTCAGCGTGTGAACAGCCACAGTCTATGGCTTCCCAGGAAAGGACTGGCCTAAAGAGTGCCTCAGTATACCTATCCTTTAGTTGCTAACTTGCTCACTTGCTTGCACTGAACATCAAACGAACAGATCACACAGCTCCATATGAATCACACGGGTTCATACGAATCCATCTACAATACCCCAAACTATTTCTTTTTCATGATTTTCTTTACTTCATAGATTTGACAATGAAAGAGGAACACTGATGGCTCATGGCAGAAACCCATCTGTAGGAAGCTGCCAGTTCTCCCAAACCACCACGGCACTCATCCTTTCCGCTAGTCACACATAATTTCACTGTCAATATGTATGCATTAAGCCCACGTTACTAATTGTTATTACTCTTGACTGTCAAATGGTGGTTTTTTATAATAAAAGAAAACCTCTTTAGAGTGGATGAATGGGGGAAGTATAGTTGGTACTCAGTGCTCTGGGTCTTCTCAGTTTTTAAAAGGTCTGTTTGTTGCTGCTAGATGCATCTTAGTGTAATTAACTAGGGGGAAAGGTCCAGCCATATCAAATTGACTGAAAGAGAAGTGACAGCCAAGCAGAGCTGAGGAGGTTGCCATTCAAATTAAAAGGTGATAGAGAAGAGCATTATTCACTTCTGTGAAAGTCCTTAAGCAAGAAGGAAAAACAGGAATTCTGAAAGGGCTCTGGAGAGAAGTGAATTTACACTGTATAACTGAATGAACATTGTTACTTTTATGTGCTGTTTCAAGAGGATGCAATTATTGGCTTTGGCTCTGATGTTTCCAACAGATTTCAATTCCACTTCATGTATATTTCTTGAATGTTTTTCTCATAGTTTTCACCAGGGCCAGATTAAGACCTTTAGAGTCCCTAAGCACCTAAAAGATTTTGGTGCCCCCATATACATCTAATTCAAAATATAAACAATAATAAACTGTATATCACTATTTTCTATTATTACTATTTTATTATCATGTTTATTATTTGTGTGTGTGTGTATAAAATATTTTATACAAACAAACACACACATATACAGTGCTTTTTTCTGGGGAGACGCAGGGGGGCGCATACCCCTAAACATTTTGTGAATCTAAGTTAGGCCTCATTGAGGGGCAGTATTTCAATATGAGTAGGAAAATGAGAGTACCCCTACACATTTTTTCAGAAAAAAAGCACAGTGTGTGTGTGTAATTCTGTAATTTATTGTGGGTGCCTTTTTTGTGGAACCTGGTTCAGCTGTACCATGTGGTCCATAGTAAATCCAGCAATGGAAAATATCTGTGGTGCCCCACAGTGTTATCAGCTTAAGAACAGGACATATGAATTACTGCAGTGAGTGCCACCTTGCCCCCAGACTGTGTGGTTAAGGTGAGCATATCATTCAGCGTGCACACATAGCTGCTGCAGATTTTTTTTTTGGGGGGGGGGGCTTCCTGAATTTTTGGAGGGGCCTTCAGCTGCCCGGGCTCCCCCAGATAGCGCCTATGGATCTGAGGATATCCAGAGATTTCCTTCACAAATCATTATCCAATTGTTTCCCAATGAAAATGGTACCAGGGCTTATGGAATTTAGTCTCCCAGGAAATATTTGGAAAAAAATAAGAAAAATCTTTAAACATTTTAATTTCATTCCTCTTGTAATTAATTATTGTACTTAATTAATGTACTGTCCAGTTTTAATGGGTCTGTAATGTGCCTTTAATTGGACATTTTGTTTTGTTTTTGTTTCGTTATTATTATTAGAATCTTGTACTTATGGAATTTTGTGCATGACCTAAGAAGGGCAACTTCGTCCTGAAATATAATGTATAAATAAATGGTAGTAGCATTACTGCTTCTAATACCACGTTACAGCTCTACATAATAAAAGCCGAACTCCGTGTGTGATCATTCGCATTCCTATGTGACAGAACACAAATAAATACGTCATGATACTAATATCACTCTTCTGTTACAGAGGACTGTTTCCAGCAGATGACTTCCATATTTACATGGTACAATAAATCTGACATGAAAATGTAAGACCTGGACGTAGCTGAACAAAGGGTAAAGAAAACCAAATTTAGCTTGTAATAAATGGATTGCTTTGTAAAAGAATATGTCAGCCATTGAGTAATATGGAATATATTTGACTGGGTCATTTTTTATGCAGTAGGAAACCACTAGATGGCTTTCACTGCAAATTGCTGAAGCATTGTGCCTTAATACATTATCCATCACACAGAAGCAGAGAATACATATATCTATATATCAATAGAGAGACAGACAGACACACAAATAAATAGATAGATTCTCCTCCCTGGTGCATGGCATTGAAAGAAGGGCATTTTCTATTACTTAAAAGGCTAATCTCACTTGAAAACAGTTCAGGGAGGGGTATAGCATCTCTTATTTACTTAGATTTGCAATCCTTCCGAGTTCTATGCCTGTTCAACGCCTTTGTTCCCCCAATCTGTTGCACATGAGGGACGGATGGCAGGGAACACATTTCTGTTGCCTAGGTAACCAGGCTGATACTTCCTGCCTTGGTATACTGTGCTGGTAGCTTCATTGCTTGAAAGCACTGAAGAGCCATTCTTTCACCTCAGTCTAGTTTAAATCATGACGTTGTAACACATGACTTGTTGGGACGACAGGTGGCTGGCCATGTGAATTTAGGTGCACATCCAAATATAAATTGCATGGAAAATAATGCCTGCAGGTGGACAGCCTCTGCTTTTGGGTGTGCTTCCACACGAGGAAATCCAATCCAGATAGAGGAAATCAACTACCAAGCCTGTGATGTACCCAAAAACTGTTTTGAAGGAAAATCTCAAGAAATTTACCACTTCATATAACATATTCTACCAGCAAAACAATTAAGATCAAACATCCTATTAATAACTCTTTCAACCACACCCAGTTGCCTTCAGAGACCCAATAAAACCACAAAGATCTGAAATCTCATATGGCATATGAATAATAGTGTTCTCCCTGTCAGCCCAATTGACCAAATCTTATGAAACAGTAGTACAATATACATATAAAAATTGCCATTAAGATTAGTTAAGGATTAGAAATGATATGGAAATTTAAATGTAATAAAATTGTCAAAGATAAACTCTTCACCTAAAAACCATTATCATTGCCCATAATCAGGGCAATGATCATGAACACTTTTTTTGGGGGGGGGGACTTTTCACACATCCATAAAGCCCTGGAAAAAGAGGGGTTTTTTGTTTTTTAAATGAAAAAAATTGCAGTTCAAAATATCTACACGAGCCTTTTGACTATTTATCTGTATTTAAGTTTGGGATCTTGGATTGGATCCAAACTAAGGCTGCAGTGCACTCCTAAGCCCATTTACCTGATAGTGAGTTCCACAGCATTCAATAGGACTTCTCAGTGGACATTGCACTGTAAGTTATGCTTTGAATAGACCCATTGAAATTAATGGGACTCAAGTTAATTCTGCTTAAATCCAATTGATGTCACTGGGTCTCCTCAGAACATGTCTAAGTCTCAATCCAACTCTTTGACACTTTACTAGACCACCATGCTACACTTATTATGGTTAGATCAGTAATTCCCAATCTTTTTTGGCCATGCCCCACCTAAGCATCTCTAAAATCCTGCCCCCTGCCCCTGTGACATATAATTCTTATTATTCAAAAAGTGAGCTCCTATTCATGTGGATGAAGCCTAAAAGGCCATTAACTTGGTCTAAACAACTTTCCAAATTGCCCCCTTTAAAAATCAAATTGCCCCCCATGGGTGTGTGCCCAACATTGGGAACCATGGGGTTAAAGGGGGGAAAGACTTGCATGTTTATCCCACAATAAACACCCACCTGGAAGCATCCTAAGGCAATGAGTAGTGCCCTACTAAATTACCATATTTTTTGCTCTATAAGACTCACTTTTTCCCTCCTAAAAAGTAAGGGGAAATGTGTGCCTTATGGAGCGAATGCAGACTGCGCAGCTATCACAGAAGCCAGAACAGCAAGAGGGATTGCTGCTTTCACTGTGCAGCGATCCCTCTTGTTGTTCTGGCTTCTGAGATTCAGAATTTTTATTTCTTGTTTTCCTCCTCCAAAAACTATGGTCTGGTGTATCTTATAGTGCGAAAAATACGGTAATAGCGCAACTTCAAATCACAGTTAATATATACAAAGAAGGTAATTAGTATCTATGTCTATATTAGGGATGGGAGATAAATTCAGTTCATTTCACACAGAAAGGTGAATCTACTTGATTAGCAACACATGAACCAAAACACTGGTAAATTCACACTTCTTCAAATTTAGCCATGTAGTTCTTAAGCCAAGTAATGTTTACAAAGCTATATAAAAAGGTAAAGGGACCCCTGACCATTAGGTCCAGGCGTGACTGACTCCGGGGTTGCAGCGCTCATCTCGCTTTATTGGCCGAGGGAGCCGGTGTACAACTTCCAGGTCATGTGGCCAGCATGACTAAGCCACTTCTGGCGAACCAGAGCAGCGCACGGAAATGCCGTTTACCTTCCCGCCGGAGTGGTACCTATTTATCTACTTGCACTTGGACATGCTTTCAAACTGCTAGGTTGGCAGGAGCAGGGACCGAGAACGGGCACTCACCCCGTCGCAGGGATTCGAACCGCCGACCTTCTGATCGGCAAGCCCTAGGCTCTGTGGTTTAACCCATATATACCAGGATAAAATGTGCCTCAAAATGCATACATTAAGAACATAGGAAGAGCCTACTGGATCAGACCAGTGGCCCATCTAGCCCAGCATCCTGTTCTCACAGCGACCAAGCACATGCCTGTGGGAAGCCCTCAAGCACAAGAACACTTCCTTCCAGTGGTTTCCTTCCAGCAACTGGTATTCAGAAGCATCACTGTCTCTGTAGAGGATAGCCATCAAGGCAAATGACCATCAGTAGCCCTCTCAGTCACAAATTTGTTTAATGGTGGCTGTCACTGCCTTCTGGGGGGCGGGGTGAGTTCCACAGTCTAGTGAAAATAACATAGGAAAATATGCTACAAAAGGGGGGGTCACTTTGCAAGAATGTATATATTAGGAAAAAAAATGTATACAGGCATCTATATTATGAGACAATCGTACTACTGTACAATGCTAATGGATTCACGGGGGCTTTTTTTTTTTTTTGGAAAATTCACAAACTAATGTGGGGCACTGAGTTCAAAAATGGAAGGATGAGAAACCGAGAGAAACCAAAATGGACAGATGTACCCATCCCTAGTATCTATAACTGTATCTATGTCTATCCATATTTTCACGATTGTTATTAGGTTTCTGAAACTTCATTGAGTATGTGGCCCAACACCCTTTCATTCCAAATTGCATCAGTCCTTAGGAAAGAAATTCCCAAAACTTTATCTTTAATTACACATGGGGGGGGGGGACACACACACACAGCAAAAGTTACTAAGACCTCACAATTTTACATGGTTTTCAGAATAGCTTCTGTATTCCATCAGGAAACTGGAAATAGTGTGTGGGTTGTAGACTTCCTTGGGCATTGGATTTCTTCACTCAGTTTGATTTACAATGAAAAACTGTTGCTAAAAGGTTTTAAAGGCCAATGAGTGATCAACTTCCAGAAACAGGAGACAATTAAGAACTGCCAGATTGGGTCAAAGCAGGGTTCCATCTGGATCCTGTCTTTGATAGTGGCCTCTATAGAAGACTTCATAGAAAGCAGGCAAAAAACAAAGCTGCTTGCGGCTAATCCCAAACTCTGTTTTTCTTTTCTATTAACCAAAGCTTTAGAGATGCTGTGAAAATAAGGTTGCATTCCCTTATGGCTCATGTACTTAGCAGCCAATAATTTATTTGTCTTCCACGAACTTGCCTAATCCTTTTCAAACCTAGCTCCTTAAAGATTTGTTTTGAGAAACAGGAAAAAATATTAACCCAGGTGGAATAACAACCGATTAGTATAGAACAAAACAAATAAACAGAAGTCTGTTTTTTTTAAAAAAAAAAAAAGAAAGAAACTTTTATAATACAACCCGATACATGATTTCTCAGAAGTAAGTGTTTTAAATCGGGCTTTCACCCAAGTAAGTATGCATAGTTTTGCATGCTTCGGGGGGAAATCACCTGTTAAGAAGTACCCAACATGGAGGTGCCCTGAATAAGAGATATCAACAATGCTAAAGAGGAATCAAAACAGGACATGGAGGGTTGACTGGGACGCATGCCAAGATTATCATAGCCAATGGTAGACCAGGAGTGGAGACAGAACTGGCTTCAGCAAAAATATATAAACTGGGAGCTGTGAACCGGAAAAAGAGCCAGAGTTTCAAATGTGTTGCAAAAAGCCTATGGGGTCAGTGCTACTCCCAAAAAGGAGGGTAATGTTAACCCAAGGTTTCAAACTGTAGATTTCCCCAAATAAAACAAGCTGATTTTGAAACAACCTGTGAGCCATAATGTGGCAGTGTAGACAAAGTTTTAGTAGATAGACTAATGGTCTAATTCAGTATAAGGTGGTTTCCTATACTCCTGTGAATGGCACCCGATGATGTGGAGTTGCCCACAGGAAGCCAACAGCAAACAGATTTAAACCTAAGCTATTTTGTGAAATGTGCACCAAATCAAAATGGATTGCAATCAATAGTTAGGCAATAGTTCCCAATGAAATAGGGAAGATGTTACAATACTGGAAGATCCTGTCCTTCGAGTGAAGAGGCCAGCCACACAGATGGTGGTGCAGAAACTCTGTAATATCTGAAGATGCCAAGAAAGTCGAGATGACACAAACTCTTTGACTATTGCAATATGAATGTAAAATTATCTTGATCTGAAAGAAAATGAGACTGTATACGTAGATGAGATTCTGGAATGAAAGCATTTACTGTACATATGTGTATAAAAAACCAAGGCACTATTAAGTATTGCTGAGGAAAGCCTAGTCATAAAAGTACATTGAGCGTTAAATGAGACACTCAGAAGCATTTTGATATTGTTAATAGAAGTGCTGTAGCATCGAACTCAAAGTTGGTCCGTGTTGTAGACCTGCTCTTACTGTATACCTACTTAGTCAAGCAGTTCCATTGCATGGCATTCTTAGTGTAATTGAGGGAAGAAAGATGGCAAATAATAGTCTCCTGTAATAACAGGTATTAGAAGTACCTTTTGATTTAGTCTAAGTATGGAAAGCAGGATCTTGAGACCTTTTAAAGTGGCAAGGATATAAAGAAGGCCTGTCTAATAAAGGTGTGAACTAGATTCAGCTGAATCCTGAATTGTGGGGTGAAGCAGGATATGTCAGAGAAAAGTTAGTCTTATCAGGGGCAAAGCAGGATGTCTACAAAGTGGCAACAGAGGAAGCAGGGCCTCCTGGAACACTTAGTGGTGGCTCAGTGATAAAAACATTTTTTAAATGCTGCATCTGATGTAAGCAAAAGTAATGTCTCTAAGCTTGTCATGAGAACAATCCCCAGAATAAGGAGAAGGTGGAAAGTAAGCTTTGTGGTGACTGACAGGTCAAAAGTCTGTAATCAGGGGAAATGATTTTATTCTGAAAAGTGAAGCCCTTTTAAATACATTTGTCTGTAATTTGGCAGGTTTCTTACCCAGTGCTTTTTTTCTTTAAAAAATGTTTAGGGGTACTCTCATTTTCCTACTCATATTGAAATATTGCCCCTCAATGAGGCCAAACTTAGATTCACAAAATGTTTAGGGATATGCATACCCCTGTGTTCCTCCAGAAAAAAGCACTGTTCTTAGCTAAGAACACCTCTTCCCTTTTTGCAGTTTTCAGATCGATTGCTCCCAGTGCTAAATTATTCCTTTTCTATTATTGCCAAAGGAAAATGAGGTTGCTTGGGATGTGGGTCAGGGCCTTTTCAGTTATGGCACCCAGGTTGTGGAACTCCATCCTGCAGAGAGGTTTGATCGGCTCCCTCTTTAGAGGGTGTATGGATATGTTTGGTCTTGCTATTATTTTTAAAACTGGTCTTTTATTGTTGGTTTGTAGCTTTTCTAAGCTACTCTTGTACCTTTCATTAGGGATCTTTTGGGGGCCAAACCCAGAGTGCAAATCATTTTAAAAAATAAATGTCAGCCAGCTCTGGAGCCTATTCTCTAACTATTTTTGCAGTGTTTGGTTTTTTGTTTTTGTTTTTGTTTTTGTTTTTGGCTTTCCTCTTCTGAGTGGTCTGCTGCTCACAGTATAACATATGCCCTCAATTTGGGAACTCGGAGATTTCAGCTGCAGCCACATTTATGATGAGGAAGGCACTCAAATTGACAGTGGAAATTGCTGCAGCTTCAATCTGCAAGTTCCCACATTATACTTAATATGCAAATAAACTGCTTGGATGAGAGGTGAAGGGGAAGGAGGACAAAGTTGCCTTCAAATGAGGAGGAAATACAGAGATTAGTTTAGCAACCAACAGGAAACCACTTTAAGACTGGAATCCTATACCCATGCACTTGGGAATAAGCCTGCTGAACTCAGTAGGACTTATTGCTGAGTAGATACATAGAGGATTGTGTTGTGAGGCAGAAAACAAAACTAGCCAGAGTCTGCAGAAGCATATGCTGGGCATGGGTTAATAAATTCAATTAGACTTAAACCAGATAATTAGAGTTATTCCGCCTCCCACCACACCAAAAAAAAAAAAGGGGGGGGGAGATGACACATCACTGGAACAAGCTACTCCAATTGAATCTGGTACAGTGAGGCTTGAGAACAACTTCTCCCCATACTGCAGCTTCATAAATCATCCTGCCTTTAATTACTGAGCCATGGTATTACATACGTAAGGTACTATATGTAATAATTTTGAAACAGGAGGAGAATTTTCCTGACATTAATACCGAGCTCCCGTTTTGCTGATCTTTTCTTTCTCCAAGTACTCTGATCTCCTGTTTACTCTGATCTTATGTTTCAGGCTGCGCAAGGAACCCAGCTTGATTTTAGGAGCTGCATGCATAATCAGAATTGTGTGAGGGTTTTAGACTTGTTGCAGGGGGGGGATGGGGGAAGGCAGAAGGGAAAGCAAGGAGCGAGATTTAATTTAGATAGCAAGGGAAAGAGAGAGAGAGAGTTGCTACATATTTTTGTTTGATAGTAAAATTTTCACATTAAGGACTAACAAATAAATAGATCGCAGTCCATGGCAGGAGCAAGATAAATGCAGAGACATGAACAGCATTTTGGAGAATTACACCAATAAATACAACTCACATCTGGATCATCCCTCTTGATTAAATGTAAGCCAGTTAGCTACTCCATGACCTGGAAGTTTATAGCCATTGCTCTATGTGCTACTAAAGATCTAATCAAACAGTCAAATGGAAGCAAAGTTTTATGAATGCACCAGACTTTCATATGCATGATGCCCAATTACCATTCACAGCAATTGCATGGAGGATGGTACTGGTGGGATTCCATAGGGGTATGTATAACCCAGTTAGATCATGATTTTTAGTATGAGTACAGACTGCAAATGCAGGGTACACCTGTCAAACGGTAATACAGCTGTCCTAAGGTGAGCTTGGCGACTGCCATGGAGCAGAATGGCCAAAGCTTGTTTGAGCTTGATCTTCAGTATGATCCTGTTGTTGTTGTTTAGTCGTTTAGTCATGTCCAACTCTTCGTGACCCCATGGACCAGAGCTAGTATGAGCCTAGACGTTGCCAACTCCTTTAGGTCCATGAGCACACCTGAGTTTTTGAGCAAGTGGCATGGGAACCACCTCTTCTGGTCATTTCTCCACCCCCCCCTTCCAGATCATCCACCCTCAAAAAGAGATAAAAAGGTGGGAACTGTGCATGGAACCACCCTAAAACCTGTGGATATAGGGTGGTATACAAATGTTAATAATAATAATAAATAGGTGAATGTTATAAACTCCATCTCTGTACATTTCAGAGTAGCAATTCACCTTTGTTCTTATTTATCTTCATTCTCGTGTTAAGGGTGAGGAGGCAGGACCAGCCCGCATGGTGGAATGGTGCTACGAAGCCACCTTCTCAACACCAGGGTTGCTGCCACTTACTAGGATGGAGCAGGACAGAGAGTTGGTGAGGGCAGGGCTGCATGGCCACCTGAGCAGAGCCAATCTGGAATTCACATCAGTGTGCCAGTGCTGCCCTGACCTCACTCTCACCCTGCACTGTCCCTGTAATCAGCAGCTGGCACTGGGAGGGCAGATCCACTGTGAGGAGGTATAGTTGAGAAAGAGTGGCTAGACCCATTCTCCATTGAATTTAAGCATAAACTGGCATTTCAGTTCAGAGTGAAGTCCAACAATCTGTAAATAAAACAACAACAACAACAACAACAACAACACACACACACACACACACACACACACACAACTGAACACATAAGAGGGGGGGGAGTCTATTTCATGTTTTCCTATTCAATGGATATTTTTGAAAGTGAAAAACAATTGCCACTGAGGTGTACGTTTTAGGAGACCTTGAACCTTGTGGCATACTTTCTCAGAGATGCCTTCAAAAACCATGGTGATATGTGGTCACTATGCTTCATAACTTTGAACATACCCAGTTAAGAGGGGGGAAATTGGCTTATCAGCAAATGCCAAGAAGAATCAACGCCTCCAGCACTAAGGGACCAGCTGCAAATTGAAGCACTATGGCTTTTCTGACATCTCTTTTATATACAGCTATTCAGTGCCTTGGCTTAGAAACTGGTAAGAGGGAGAAATAAATGGCCTAAGCCATCTACATCCTAATAGATTTCCTATAACTTAATGCAGGAGCTCTTCAATCACCCTATTAATGTGCACAGTAAATGCAGTGTTGAAAAGAGACAGAAAAGAATAATGTCGTACTCATACTCAAATGTACATGTGTTAGACTTTCTTCCTGCTGTGTGATGCACATCCCGTGGTGAAGGAATGGTCAACCCTGTGATGCCACATTACATTGCAATGTGGACACAATGTATTATTAAGCACTCAGCAATAGTGAAAGTTCCAGGCATAGTGCCATAGGGTTTAGTTTCTTTTACTATGCAATGCTACAGCAATGTGGAGGAGGAAGGCAGAATCCAAAGACAGTTATTTCACCTTATCTAGCTCCTTCAGCAGGGTTGAAGTGAGAGCTGAGGTACAAGCCACAGTCCTCCATTTTTTCTCACATTATTTCCCTCCCATTGGGAATCAGGGCAGAGAAATAAAAAACATTGATTTAGCCCTAAACAGCCTTGGCCCTGTATACCTGAAGGAGCTTCTCCACCTCCATCATTCAACCCATACACTGAGGTCCAGCTCTGAGGGCCTTCTGGTGGTTCCCTTACTGTGAGAAGTGAAGTTACAAGGAACCGGGCAGCGGGCCTTCTCAGTGGAGGTGCCCGCCTTGTGGAACACCATCCCATCAGATGTCAAAGAGATAAATAACTATGGGGTGCTATATTCCACACAAACACCTCGGTGCAAAGTGGCCTCCCGGAAAGCTTGAGCTCAAATACCTGTTGGTTACTGCTGATGGAAGCTACATTTGGGGAAAAGGGAAGGGATGAAGGGAGGAGGCACCTTGTAAGGGTAGGAAGAAGAGAGAAGGGTAGGAAGGGTAGGAAAAAGAGATGTGAGAAAGACATGGGGCAGCAGAAGGATGGCAAGGAAACAATGAGATGGGTCAGGTCTATCTGATACTTTGTAGCTCTTAAGAAAATGTCCAAATGAGATGAGGAGAGTTTCATACATCTCTACTGGCATAGTAATTATGAAAAATAATAGGGGTCAGCAACTTGGTGCCCTCTGGATTTTGTGGACTTCAACTCCCTCCAGGCTCAGGCAGTATGGCCTGTGGTCAGGTTGAGGTTCATAGTGTCTGCAGGGGTTGGCAAACTTTTTCAGCAGAGGGCCAGTCCACTGTCCCTCAGACCTTGTGGGGGACCAGACTATTTTTTGGGGGGGGAGAACGAATTCCTTTGCCCCACAATTTTTATTTAAAATGTGATGCATTTTAAATAAAAGGACACATTCTACTCATGTAAAAACAGGCTGATTCCCGGATCATCCGCAGGCTGGATTTAGAAGCTGATTGGGCCAGATCTAGCCCCTGGGCCTTAGTTTGCCTACCCATGGTCTAGAGTGTAGCACATTGCCTACCACTGAACCATATAAAAAAGTCATGATGTCTTTGCTTTCTTCATTTGAACTTCCTCTGCAGAGTTGGCTGCATCTCATCCAATTTCACTCCTTGTCTACCAAATGTATGTTGTTCTTCATACAAACATGGGCGAGCACCAATTGGGCAGCAGCGCTCCTGGTTATGTGTCCTGTTTACATGCAAGATGTGTGCACACGCACACAGGCTGCTTGTTAACGGCCACCATTCAAAAGCCTATTTGAAGTCCCACATAAACATTCAAAGTTTAACTAAACTTTCTGCTGCTGCTGCTTCAACATCCCCGTCTTCTTTAATAACCTCAGCGAAATCAATAAACATGACTGATTTTGCTAGCATAAATCACAGATGTCTTACAGCTCAGATATAATGAGACTAAATTGGTTTTGTTTTTTTGGTTTGTACATTCTGCCCCCCCCCCCCCGATTTCTATGTGCTGTTTTTCATGTTGAAGAGCTCCTTCGAGTGCCTCACTTCACTTATGAGTGATTTAAACAGAGATTTGTTTTTACAAATGCACATCTTTGTTGTTCTGTTAGGACAGCACTTTTTTCTGTGCGCAAAAACTGCTCTGTTATGGAATAATATATTGTTCTTCATTTATTTAGCATTTATATCCTGCTCTTCTAAAGTAAGTACCCCAGACAACAACTCATAAAAAGAATAAATAAAAATGTTAATATGTAAATAAATAAACATGGCCAAGAGCTAACTTAAAACAACAACATAATACTAATATATTCTGTAATGTGGATCTCATATCCAAATCTCAGTTTATCAGAAAGTTTTAGAGTGGTGTATATATGGTCTAGAATTTGCACAGCATTCAAAAATGTCCCATATGGAATGCCTAAATCTTTCACCAAGTTTTCAACTGTAGAGGCATAGCTCAATCGGTAGAGCATAAGACTCTTAATCTCAGGGTTGTGGGTTTGAGTCCCACATTGGGCAAGAGGTTTGTGCATCACAGGGGGTTGGACTAGATGACCCCCATGTTCCCTTCTAACTCTACAAGTCTGTGATTCTATGATACAGCATGCTGCTTGCTTGTACTGTGTGACTTCATTTGTAAAATAAACAAAAAATCTGTAATTATTAGGGTTAGGGATGGTGTTGCTTGCTGCTGCACCTTCAGGTATTTAATTTCTGTGACTTGGGCTCACAGACATCTCATTCAACATAAACCATCTCTCACAACAGCCTATGATAAGTGCCTCCATATTGCATCCACAGGGTGTGAAATATATCCTGAGATGAGACCAAGGGTCAAGCAAGGTTCAAGATGGAGAATCTCATGCCATATTTAAGTTATGTCAATTTTATATCCATGCCATGATCTACAGAGATAGACCATACTGCATGACACACACCTGTCCACACCCTCTACCATCTAGTAAGCAGCAGTGGTGCAATCAAAGGTGAGGTAAACGTCATCCATGCCATCCACTCACTAGGTTAGCCTAACCCTGCCTCAATCACATGCAGTCAACCTCCCCACTTGTGCCTCACTGTCCATGTCTTGCTTGAGGGAGGCTTTCCCACTTCGCTCACTTGATAGGCAGGAGAGCATAAGAAGAACCCTGCTGGATCAGAACATCCTGCTCCCTGGGAAGCCCACAAACAGAACATGGAGCCAATAAGCCTCTCTTGCTATTGCTCCTCCACAGCTGGTAATTTAATGACATACCGCCTTTAGCCCTGGAGGTAGCAGATACCAGATACAATGACTTGCAGCCATTGCAGTGGAGGTTGGTTCATTAGAACTAATAAGGCACTGCCTCAACCAACATTAGCCTGCTATCAGCCAGGCCCCACCTGCCTGCCTGCCTGCCTATTTACAACTAGCCAGGGGACAGCTCTGCTTGTCATTGGCTGTGTCTGCACCTATTGTTGGTCTCCCTGCATTGCCAGTCCCAGTGGGCACCAGTCACCATTGGTTGCCTTATCCTCCATGAATTTGTCTAACCCCCTTTCAGTGACTAGTGGTCAACATGTTCTGTGGCAGCAAATTCCATAAGTTAACTATGCAATCCTTCTGTCTGTCCCCAAACTACCACCAAACAGCTTCACTGAATGACCTCCCAGTGTTATGAGAGGGAGAAAAACTTCTCACTATCCAAAGAACAGGTAACACATATGTATTGCTAACTTGTGTAGTCCACCTTATCTTTAAAGAGCAGGACAAGCAGCAAAATGTCTTAATTTCATTCATCCTGATAACAGCACTGTGAGTTTGGTCACTTTCCCATTTTACATCTAATGATTAGTAATACATGCTAAGGAGCATTTCAGCGTGCGTCTAGTATTATTTTATATTGCCTTACTGTCTTCTGAGGTAGGTTAAGCTAAAAGATAATGACTTTTTCAAGGTTACTTGGTGGGTTTCATGACTGATAGGGGATTTAAACAAGTCAAGTGTGAAACCTGCCACAGGAATTCATAGTTCCATTTTCTGCCTGGGGTTTAAGTAAAAAATTGTCCAGAAATTCTCTGAGGAAGTCCATGAAATATCAGGCCATTTAAAAAAGTTAATTTTTAAGGTGCCACGAGAATCTATGGGTGAGATGTACCTAATGAGCCCCATCAATGGAAGCCCTGAGCATGGACTTCCACTTCTGCAATGGGGCGTTCCCCACTCTCCTCCCCCACCGTGTGCCCCCCACCATTGGCTCAGGTGGATCAAGAGAAATGTAGTGGGCTTACATCAAAAAGATCCTGCATGGGTAGTGGTTCATTCTGCACCAAATTGTATGAAGTTTAGCCATTAAGTTTAGTTATTAAACTTCATAGACACAATTCAATGGGTGCTTAAGCTCATTGATTTCAATCAACTTATGCACACTTACTTTTGTATTGAATGTTGTCCTTTTTCATATGCCTGTTTTGTCACAGCCACCGCAGGCATAGTGGTGAATGAGGCAGCCACGCAGGGTGTCCAAACTCAGCAATGTTTACAGTACTCATTGACTGGGCAATATTTTCATTCTAGGGGACCTTGACAGCCTTCTGATCTCCAACAGGGCTAGACAGTGCAGTAAAAAGAAACCATTAAAATGTGACTAAGATGAAAATGACATTGGGAGGACAGTATCTAGCTAAGTCTTGATCATTTCATGTCCTGTTGGTATACTGCTCAGCATATGATAAGGAACAACTGTTGTCAGGCAAAATGTTAATTCCTCTAGCAACAGAAAACCTTGGGCCAGCCTCGTAATATGCTTGAGGTCACACCTGATATCATATTGGGGTCCGATGCTTACAGGGGATGGGCTGGCATGGAACTATCAAAACATTGCAGAAATGCAGCTATCTTCTTGGTCCAGGGTGAATGCAAATCCGGGTGAGAATAGTATCCTAATTTGGCACCCAGACTAAGTGGAACAAAGCTGTTTTTTGGCAAAAAGAGCCCCTTGTCTTCGTTTTGCCAAAAATTTCTTCACTGCAGCACATACTGCAAGGAGAGGTGGCTTACATTTGGAGCTTTCATTATGACTAAATCCTATTTATACATGCAGAAAGGATTAGATAATAGGCCTTTTATGCCAGGAATTCCCATGGGGGCATCCCATGAAACAGGGCTTTCACGGGAGCAACGATACAATGAAGTAATTTCTCTTGTACAATGGTTTGTTCTTTTCCCAGTGTTTTAGAAGAAGATAGAATATAAATATATATCCTCCAGTACACCTAGCCTCTGAACAATATACTGAGGAACATTGCATCTTGACCCCAATCTCTTTATGCCCTGAAGCATGGGGATGATAGAAGTTGTTAGGTTTTTATACTCACTAGTACAGCTGAGGAAGCTACTGCTATTATCAGGCTTCTCCATATCATAAGGAAGCAACACACACACCCTAAAACAAACAAATGGTTGGATCCAGACCCAAGCTATTAATGCTTTAGTCTCACTGTAGTCTCATTGGAATTAACAGGAAAATTTAATTGGGACTAACTAAAGTGTGAATAACTTGGATCCAATGCAGACTATCAAACTTGTTTTCCTTGGCCCTTTAGCATTTTACCTTGAATCTCCCCTCTGTATGTCATATTCATACACTCCCTCCCAAACAACTATAGAACATTGCTCCTATTCCATTTAGCAAGTAAGTGTACAAATTGATTTCCATGTCAGCACCGATCAATATTTATGTGCATTAATTTTTTATTTCCTGCATCTAGCCAACGAGGACATGAATCTTCAGTGTGTTCCCCTACACATTCATGTTCTGGCAGCACTTTAATCCTCTGGCACCACCAGTCATGCAACAATTATCCAAAGATCAGAAAAGAATTAGTTAAATGCTCAGCAAACCATGTTATATGGTAGCTGGCTGATATTATGAGCACTTTACTAGGGAACGGAAGCTTAACTAGACGTTCAATACTTCATGGTATTCAAGGACATTTCAGTAACAAACAGCCTTTACAATATTCCATCACCATTCGCCCATGTTAATAGATCGGATTATGATACTTGAGAACTGATCTGCTAGGTGGATGCACAGCTCAGAAGTGGGCAACATATATTTATGTCCTGGTTAATTCAGTTGCAGCAACATTCAGGCCTTTTCTCAATAGACATTTCCCAGCTATCCCGCTTTACTACAGGTAAAGTAAACATTTACTAAGACTGAAATCCAAACACTTCTTCTTTGAATCCTTTCTCATGTAAGTAGAAAGATGGTGTAGAGTGGCTACAAAATAGCCAAAAAAGAGGGCTAAAGAGGGCACCAGCTTGCAAATGGCAATTTTTAGTTAGATTCAAATTTAGAAATAATTACTGTATTTTACGACTTAGCCATGGTAGTCCATGCATTGGTAACCTTGTGGGTTACTGCAATGTGCTCTTTGTGAGGCTGCTCTTGGACAAGGTGCCTCAGCTGAGACAGGGGGTTCACTCCCATACATGCTGATATAGGGGTAACTCCCCAGGTTACAAGTACCTCTCCCAACATGAGGTAACTTCACACAGTTTCTATGAACTCAGGTTTTGTAGATACTTGCACATCTCACCCACAGTGAATAGTCATGGATCTGAAGCAGGAGTCTAAAAAAGCCTGACTAGTAAATGTCCAGATCAGCTTTTATACTCTTCACTGTTAATGCTTTGCACAATGCCTCTATTGAATCACAAAGCAGAAGCCTCGTTGTCTTCGTGTTGGCTGGACTCAGCCCATGCTTCCATGTCTCCTCCTCTTGTTTATTTTCAATGCCTCCAGGCGAAGGGAAAGACAACAATTAACCTTCCCACAGAGTTTACTTTATGTCTTCACCTAATCTATTCTGTATGTCATTTTTATTGCTTATTTATGGCCTGCTGTTTATCTTAGATGTTCTTTATCCTCAGCATTTTCCTTATTACTAGATAGCTCACGGGGAATGGTAATTTATGAGATATGGAGCCTTTCACAGCAAGGTCAGTGGCTCAAAATTAGCCTAGTTCAGTGGCAAGAATATGTTACTAGAAAAGTGAGAGCTGTGAAACAAAGCTGTAGGTTCCAGCTCTTAATCAGGGGACAGGACGGTCTATTCCAGAAGCTCCTGCTTGGCCATTAATTTTTAACAGGAGCCATATTTTGAACTGGACACAGGCTAAAGGGACAGGAATATTGGCTTCTCCCAGTGACTCACTCCTACATATGCTGAGGCACTCAAACAGTGGGTTATCAACACACCACCTTCCCAGTATTCAGTACCAGAGGGCTTTCCTTATTGCACATTTTAGCAAACCATACTAAGATGCAGGCAAATGGTTCCCCACTCCTTGAGTGTAAACTGCAACAGCGGCTTCTTTAAGATTATCTCCTTATAGAGCCCAGCTTCTCTCCCTCCCATGTTTTGATTTAACTCCCATTGAACTCAACGGGGCTTAATTCTGAGCAGGTATGCAGTTAAGCATTCCGGAAACGCCCACTGACGGATTCTGCCAGCGATTGAGGTAGCCATGCACCCATGGCTCCGCGGACTGGGAGAGTTTAGAAACTGATTGCATGAGTGGAGAGCTCAACCATTTACGCACAAGCGGCCCCCTTAACCCATAACAATAACATAATGCAATATTATATTGCTTCACTTTCAAAACCAGTCCCGTGGCCTTTGAGGACCCTCTTGGTAATTTGGCTGCATGTGGCCCAGGACTTCTGCCCCCAGGTCCTTCCCTGAGTGCACCACTGTGATATCATAGTTTGAGATACATTTACTATATGCTTTGATTTACACATAGGAGTAAGTGACTGAGGTTTATTCGGGGAGATAAGTCTTTAAGTCCATGTTGCAGAAAGTAAAGTGATTTTCTTTTTTCCACAATCCCTGCCTCATGTGCAATAAGGAAACTGCAGGCTGCTACAAACTCATTTTCTGTAGTTCTTTGCTCTTCTCTGATATGTTAGAAACAGCTTTAAATAATTCAATTCCATGAGTTTGTTTGTTTTATATTTAGTTGGACATGGTCTGAGAACTGAAGTAATTTTCTAACTCACTGAATGATCCCCTTTTGCTCTCTTAAGCACTTTTCGTTCTCTTGAAACGAGTTTTCAATCAATGAAACAAAGTGCTCACTTGCAACCGATGGACTATCCTTTATTCCCTGGAAATGTAATCTTGCAGCCTTGGATAAATTTCATTTAAATATATTTGCATGGCGACGCCAGGTTAGCCTTTGGCTTAGGGTGAAATCAACCTCTTTTCCATGCAAATATATTACAGATGGAAGTGACCTCGCTAGTGATTGGGTTAAATATGCTTTTGCATAACAGCGTGGGCTGTGAAATGAAATTAGAATCTCACTCTTCTGTGAGTGTGTGTGTGGTGGGTTTGGGGTCCCCCCCCAATAAAAGGTAATTTAATGAAAATGTCTCAGTGTTTTTCTCCATTCCACATGACACTATATAGATTCTGCTGTAATTCATCAGGGTGCTACCATGCTGATGCCGAGAGAAACTCATTCTGTTCAGGGTTCTCTCACTGAGCAATCCTGACCCTTCTGGAGTCAATGTCACTAGCTGATCTGCCATTCCTACTGCATTGCAATTCATTGATGCAATTGTGTTTTATCCGGATAAAGAACACACAACCGGTTTTTAATAGTGTGCCGTGGGGTGATACACTTTTAGGGATGTAGTGAGAAGGAATATTTCCCAGTTATTCCAAATGGTAGAAAATCACCAAGTGTAAACATTGTTAACATTTAAAAAAAAACCAAAAAGATACCATGGCACAAATTCTGCACCGGCCAAAGTTGAATTTGCATCTATTTGCTTCCTTTGCATAATTTATTTGGTTTCTACTAGCCAAGGGAGGGGCAAAAGGGTATGAAAGACATTTAGGTCCTGCCTCCTACCTGAATACTCACTTTTTTATGCAGATTTCACTGGAGGTCATCCACATACTATTCAGCAAGACTGGACCAACAATCCAGTCGCAGCATTTTGCACTGTGTGGAGCTTCTGGACCAAGCCCAAGTGTAAATCCACATACAGTGCATTACAACAAATGGTTTAACTTGAGGTTTAACTTGAATCACCTTGATCAGGCTATTCTTGCCCAATAATGACCATAACTGCTACTAGCTACTGAATTTACCTAAGCCTCCACTGACAAAGATGGATCCAGGCTTACTCTCAAACTACATATTTAGTAGTAGCAACTCTACAATAAGTGTATTGCGGAATTAATGCAACTGGTCCACCAGCTGTAGTTGGCCTCTTCCATGCTCACGAAAATATGTATTGCTTTGAACTAAAATGTGCAAATTAGCAGCTGCTCTCCAGTCAGCCTGGAGGATGCTTCTGTTTGCCAAAAGTCTTCTTCACTTTTTGAGGAGCATCTTTTACAACAAAACCCACCAAATAAATGCAACAAATAAATACTCTTCTCTTAAAACCATGGCACCCAAACCACAAAGAAACACAGCTGTGCAATGAAGCAGAGATGGAGTCAAATATTCCTCACTTAAGTCTGATTCATTCCATCCATTTGTATTCCATAATCCATGTTCTTTCAGTAGATCAATTGCTTAACCCCAACTTTGAGAATGATACAACATCACCATTTTAATCTACCTAAACTGGTGAAGTCTGAAATACTGGGTCAAAACTGAAGCCGAGCTAATTTAATATGTATTGATTTCTTGAAAACCATACTTGTCTTGGAAATGCTATGGATTTTCAAGAAACATTCTGCTGTCTCTATTTTCTAGTTTGTTTGAAAACATAACTGATGTGTTTTCATGTCCTGAACATCATAATTTGCTGTGTTTCCTGTATGGTCAAAGTAGGGAAAGAGATAAAAGAGAGTTCTTTTCTGCAGCTTGTAAAAAGCCTATACCTGGGACCATCCCAGAGGAAAGTAATAGCTTGCTCCTAACTTCTCATAATGACAGCCGCTGAATGCACACTTGACCTTCTCAGAAAATGTATCACTTTTAACTGGGACACAAAATACTTCCTGCACAGAAGACAGAACATTCTTTCTAAAGGCCTCTTCTGGTGACATGCTTGACAAAACATAGGAAGACTCATAGCCATCATGTCCTTTTTGCTTCACATTCATTATGTAACAACATGGTGTGCTATATATTGGCATCCTAAATGGTGCCTCCAAGTTGAGGATGGCTGCAGCTCAGTGGTAGAACAGAAGCTTGGAATGCCAAAGGTTCCAAGTTCAGTCCTCAGTATCTCCGAGTAGAGCTGGGAAAGACTCGTGCCTGAAACCATGGAGAACTACTACTCCTGTACAATGTAGACAATACTGAGCTAGATTATTCAAGCACGGGGCAGCTTCCTAAATTCCTACATTCCTGAGGTAAAGTGTTGCTTCACCCAGACAACTCATGCAAAGGGTAACTCCTATTGCCATCTATACCCCTATTGCTATCTATAAAATGGATATTTATCCTGTAGTCATACATTCTACCTGATAAAATTCAGATCGTGTACCAGATCTAGGGAGGGCTGAAAGAAAGAGCAGACAAGAGAACATCCGTGTCTGAAATGTGCATTCTTTCCCTTGCCAACGTACCATTTTGCATTTCCAACTCATGAGACACACTCTCTTCTGGCGCTGCTGTAACTGGAGAGAGTCAAGCCAGTACTTGGCATCTTAGGACTCTTTATGTAGCTCTGCTCTGTTCCAAAGGTTGTCTCTGACAGATTCAAATCACGCTTTATTTGCTAAGCTCTCAATAAATTATCCTGCCTTTGGCAACCCTTGCTCAAATGGTGAACATCCAGGTAAATAAACAATGAGAAATGTTTGCTTCTGTGTACACTGTCAAATCTATTGAATGTATTTGTGCTTACCTCATATATCTCTATGACTGTTAATCTTCCCATCAGATTCCATTCCAAGGCAATTAGAACAAATGGAAGCCTGCAAATTTTTACATAAAAAGAGGGAGAGATGCTTCTTTCTAAGACTGGGGAAAACACAGATTTCCATTAGTAAGAACATATGAGCAGAATAAGACCCTGCTGGATCAGAACAATGTCCCATGTAGGTCACATTCACACAATACATTTAAAGCACAACTTTTAACAGTCATGGCTCTGCCCTCCCCACAAAAAAAAAAAAAATCTGCCTTTTATTAAGGTTGCTAAGAGTTGTCAGGAGGCCCCTATTCTCCTCACAGAGCTAAAATTCCAAGAGTGGTTTAACAACCAATCCCAGTGAATTCTGGGAATTGTTGCTCTCTGAGCAGAAGAAGGGTCTGTTGGGATACTGGCAAGGAGACAAAGGCCATCATGCCTCCACGCTGTCTCCCGGTCTCCCGTGGAAGCAGTATCAGTCAATTAGCGACACGAGCCTCAGAAATAGCTGTCCTCAGTCCAGGACTCATGCACGCCCTATTCGCAGAGTTTACAGATTTATTCAGCGTTGGTCAGAACAAAGGAAAAACATGACTGCCTGCCTTCATGTTGAGGCAACAGACAGAAAACAAAAGCTATATACAAAACAGAAACTTCCTGTGAGCAGGAAGTACGCAGGCTTGTGGCACACAACAGCCTGCTCCCCTTTTAAGGTGGAACGAAAATATCCTAACAGGGTCTCCTGCCAATTCTCAGCACTCTTAACAAACTACAGCTCCCATAACTTTTTGGAGAAGCCATGACTGTTTTAACTGCTTTAAATGTATATTGTGAATGTGGCCCTAATCCAGCATCCTATAATGGCCAACCAGATGCCTGCTGGAAATCTGTAAGCAGGACATGAGCACAAGTGCACTCTCCCCTTCTGTAGTTTCAAACAATTGCTATTCAGAAGCATACTCACTCCAACCTTGGCTGCAGCGGAGCTAGCTGCTGGGGCATCTGGAGTGGTGCCATGCACCCGGGGGTGGGGCGATCTGCCCAGGGGGTGGGGTGATCCACACAGTGGCGATTGCGCCCGGCCAGGGGGTGCAATCCGGCGCGTCAGCGATCGCGCCTGGCCGGGGGTGCAACCTGGCCTGGCAGCAATTGCGCCAGGCCAGGGTTGTGTCACACACAACCCCAGGGTGACACCTAGGGCAGACCACCCCCACACCCCTTCCTACGCCCATGAACCTTGGATAGTCCATGGAGGCAGAGTATAGCCTCCATCATAGTTGGTAGCCACTGATAGACTTATCCTCCATGAATTGAACGAATCCTCTTTTAAAGCCATCCAAGTTGGTGGTCATCAGTGCTTTCCTGCAATGAAGAAGTGCATGAACTGTACATTGTTAAGAGTGCTGGGAATTGCAGCTCTGTGAGCTAAACTTTAGTTCCCAGGGATTCTTAGGAGAAAGCCACATGCTTTAAATGTCTGGTGTGGGTGGGGTGTTTGGATTATAAAATGCTAAGTTTAGTGGAGAAGGTAATTTTTTTATCTCTTGGCTTTAACCGTAGCTTTATTTTTTGTTAGGTTTTTTATATATATACATGAAACCTACCTTTAGCTAAAGGTACCCCGGACCATTAGGTCCAGTCGTGACTGACTCTGGGGTTGTGGTGCTCATCCTGCTTTATTGGCCGAGGGAGCCGGCGTACAGCTTCCGGGTCATGTGACCAGCATGACTAAGCCACTTCTGGCGAACCAGAGCAGCGCACAGAAATGCCGTTTACCTTCCTGCCAGAGTGGTACCTATTTATTTACTTACACTTTGAAGTGCTTTCAAATTGCTAGGTTGGCAGGTGCAGGGACCAAGCAATGGAAGCTCACCCCGTCATGGGGATTCGAACCGCTGACCTTCTGATCTGCAAGTCCTAGGCTCTGTGGCTTAACCCACAGTGCCACCCGTGTCCCTACCTTTAGCTAGATTTAGCTAAATTGAAATATTTAGAATGAACTTTCTCTGGCTACACTACATCACTATAGGATTTACAGTGGTACCTCAGGTTAAGAACTTAATTCGTTCTGGAGGCCCATTCTTAACCTGAGATACCCCTTTAGCTAATGGGGCCTCCTGCTGTCACTGCGCTGCCGCCGCCTGATTTCTGTTCTCATCCTGAAGCAAAGTTCTTTCTATTTCTGGGTTAGCGGATTCCGTAACCTGAAGCGTCTGTAACCCAAGGTACCACTGTATTAGCATTCAAATGGCAGAATATACTTTATAATCATTCAGACTTGGCAGAAAATAGGACAATGCAGGACGTGCACATACCAGAGACTCCCAATATTTGCCACTGCAAACAAGAAAAAGGAAATAGTTTGGGTTACTGTGCTATAGTACCATGTGGTAGTTATTGGTGCAGAAAGTATTTGTAGAGCAGCATCAATCTGGAAACTGACAATTTGGCACACTCAATATTCTGTATTATATTTGGAGATTGTGATCCAGTTCTTTGGTAAGCAACAGGCAAAACAATCTGCTTCAAAATATTTATCAATGTTTCATATCAAAGCAATATATCTAACTCTGTTTAAAATAAAATAAAATAAAATTAATTGCAACCAGGAAAGGGCTGGGTGACTCTACTGTATTTCCATCCCATGTCACTTTCGCATTTTTTAAAACCCACAGTTCTATTTCATTTCATTCTGTGCTAATTTGTTTTTTTCTGTTTAAAAGATCTTTAAACTGTCATGAATGACATTGCAACATTCTAAAAAGGTGCAAAATTTGTTGAATAGCTAAGTTCCAATCCACACACTTGTCAGTGAAGTGTGGAAATTCACAAAGATCTCATTCTCTGAGCCTCCACAGCCCTGGACACTTTACAGACATGGGACATAAATGGAAGGAATGGGAACAGAAGAGATTTTACATCCAATCCATTAGGAGTAGAAAACATGAAACACCTCCAAGATAAGAAAGGGCTCAAGGAGCCAGGACAAAAGAGATCTCGGGTAACTGTTTTCGAGATTTGTTATTGAATTTCAAAACAGCTCATTTATTTGTTCCCATTTCCCAACAAATGTACATACAAAGAGGCAGTGAATTTGTCCTTGACATTGTATTCCCACTTACAATGAAGAGTTAAAAAGCTTGATTTCCTTCTGTGAAGGTGGGTCCCCCCCCCTTTTATTTTCTGGGGAGATTGGACAAGCAATGCTTTAATTTAAACAAACGTTCTGTCTGCTATCCAAGAGACTGACTGAGCCAGCAAATTTCAATGTTGCATCGAACAGGCGCCTCATCAATTTTGCACCAGAATTTTAATTTTATCTGGGAATAAAGAATAAACTCAACCATTTTGCACCATCCCTCCCTGCAAAGACAAATACCTGTAAAAAGCCCAAGGGGTTTAACAAACTAAGAAAATCAATAAACTTTCTTCCCCCTACCAATATCTAAATGGACGGTGTGTGGGTGTGTGTATGTTATAACTCAGTAACTGTTGAACAAAGGTCACTGCTGATTTGAGTCAGACTTTATAACCAAGATTGCTTTTTTAAAAAATAAAAAGGAGGGGGGGAGAAAAAATAATAAAGAAAACAGTTCTTTTTCCCTCCCGCACTGGGAATGCAGAAAGATAGAATTCATATAAATGTTCGTATGAGTTTGGAATGTCATTACACACTGCGCTGTTGAAAGAGCCCTATAAACTGTTAAGGGATACTCAAGATATTGCGATACAGCAATGCTAGCAAGGTTAAGTCAGGGGCTGTAAAACAGCCTCCACGTACGACAGAAATCTAGCTGATAAATGCGGTAGCATCATCAATCTATATGAAACAGAGACACACGTGAAAAATTGCCGGACCAATGATCTTTGCTCTGCTTTAATGTTTGCATTGTTAGAGTGCATTTCAGTCCTTCCAATGATGGATATTACCCATTGGAAATTTATCTTCTCAAAATGAATCCATTAGAATAGAAATGCTGGGTGAGAGTGACAATGAAAGTGGGGAATGGGGTGAACACAGGGCTTCCAAGCTGATTAAAAAATAATATTTGGTGTCATAGCTATCTCTGCTTTTGCATAATGTTATTCACTCAAGCAGGCTGCCACACATATATGGAAACTTGTAAGATATGTGATGCAAATGGAGGTTCCCAACCCAACAACTGGATTCATTAGCATGAAATTTCATTGCCTAGGGATACTCAGTTAAGATAAAGAACGAGAGCTTATGGAAAGTATCCTGGATTTAACATTCAGTCTCACAGATGTTTGAACTCGAATATTCAGTGGTTTCAGAAACCTAGTGTTGACCACTGAGAGCATTGCAAAAAGAAGATTCCATTTAGCTCAACAATGTCAAATCTTGTTATTTCAGGCCCTTTATAAACATGCCTATATTAATCCCATGCCTATTTATATTCATACTTCCATTTTATGTAAATAAATGTTATAGGAGAGCAAGTCACCTCCCTACTAGCTACTTTAAAATATGGAATAATAATGAATAGTCCATACATTCCTGAATGTCTGACACCTAGATTTTCAGAACATTTTTCTCAGAATTTGTGGAACACTCAATAGATCTTTACTTGCATAGATAAATGCACATGTTGTCAATAAATCTGGTTGCATGACTGATTTATAGCCACTCGCAGCAAAACAGAACCTGATTGTCTTCTGTACAGTGGGCCCTTTTTCACAGGAAAATTGTCACTCAATCTACAATATAAATTAAGCACAGATGCCTTCTACCTACTATCCATGAAACAGATACACCAGTAACAGTAAAAGGGCTTGTACACATGATTAACTATCGTATATGTGCAAAATCTATGTCATGTATGGATTGGATACTCTTGAAGATGAGTCCACCAAGTTTCAGACTGTACTTTGGCAGCTTGGAGCAGCCTTTATCATCATGGTTAACATAAAATTATACTAAACAATTTCTTTGATTTTGGGCTTCTGGAGATTAAATTGTGATTTTACTTTTCCAAAGCAAATTAAAACAGGTTTCCACAAAATACTTTTTTGGGACTCAGGGGAAAATCAACATTTATTCAGCAGGATAGTTTGTTATGGTAGTTCTGTTCTGTTTTTTAGCAAGGCATTTTATGTCCTTCCCTCCTTCCTTTATTTTACCTCTTCTGCAGCCTACCAGGAAAATCCTTAACTATCTTTAAGAAGATGTACTCAGTGGTTGGTATATTGGATGGTGCTGAGTTAATTTTGTCTCCCACCAATTCTGTTGAGCTTCTTTTGGATTTAGCAGAAGGCAAGCTCCATAGGTGACAACTCATTCAGTGCTTTGAAAATACCTTTTGAGCAATTCCAGTAACTTGTCTGGAGACCTCTAACCCTTTTTGCAGAACTGTAGTGCATTAAAGTGAGATCCAGCCATTTTGTTCTAGGGAATGATAGATAATTATTTTAATAAAAAGGTGTGGGAGGATTCTAAGCTCATCCAGGGACAGAAAAGTCTCATGGCTCCCTCAAATATGGGAATGGCAACAATCAGCTGCTGATTTCAAAAATATCAGTTCTCCAAGCAAGGCAGATGGAGTCAAGGAAGAGTATGATAAGTTGGGAGCAGAGAGAGGAATTCAATGTAGCTCTAAGCACATATTTTTATCAGAACAAGAATTTCTGCTTGCCTGATGAAACAGTCTGCCCTCTCTTCCCCTTGTGCATCCATATGGGTATATTAAAATCTCACCTCAACACACTGAATTCAGGGCTGAACTCTTGCATGTACTGTATTTTGTTTACATCTGCAAGGCTCTGAGCCTTCACACGTGGCCCTGGGGCTGGCACTGCCTTCATTGGAACTGGTGCACCAAAAGTAACCATATGAAGCCAATGTTGTTAAAACCATTTATACATTTATGCACAATGCAATTGGAGATTTAAGACCCTAATGTGGGATGAAGTATGAACTCAACTGCCAGTTTCTGGTGGCCTTGTGATTTTATAGAGAGAGGACTGTGGAAACAGAGAAGGGAAGAGGCCAGCTGAGAAAGGAAGAGGACAGAGAATTGCGAGAATAATGGAGGAGGATATTGGGAGGAACCAAGAAAAGGCAACAGAGGAAAAGGAGGGTCAGAGAAAAGGAAAGTCAGCATCAGAATGCACCCAGGCAAGTGGAGAGAAGGTGAGTTTTGGTGTAAGTGGAACTTGGAAGAAAGAACCAAGGAGGAGGAACAAACAAAGAACACAGCTTGAGAGGAGACTTGAGATTGGGCCTACAAATCCAAAATGAGACGCTAACAATACTCAGGACCATGACACTGGGTGTTTAGTTCTGAAGCATACCACAGTGTGAGGAGAGAGGGGAAAGCAAGATAACACTGAAAGAACCACTGTCTGCAATTCATTGCCCAAATAAGATACTGACCTATTGCTTACAAATGTGTACTTTTGATATTGATCTGCTCCTCTCCCCATTTAGACCCAGCAGATGTGGAAGTCACAAAGTATTCACAGGCTGTACACATTTTACAAGGAAGGAGTGTTGCTCTTCAAACCTCCTTACCACATAAGGCTAATTTTTCCTAGTTGCTGCTTTAGTGAAAAAAAAGCAAGTACTTTATATTTGTACTACTGGAGGGTGTGAAAGCATTGATTCCTTTTGTTTGTTCTGTGTCATTTCTTATTGTAAAGAAGATACATGCATAAAAGTGGGAGATCGCTTATAGTTTGAAAAAGAAAGAAAAAATATACACCTTCGAGCATCTGCAGTGAGCTATCCTATTAAGGATAAGAACAAAATCATTCTGTGGGGGAAATATCCATTAGTGACATCTTAATGCATCCCAAATAAAGTAGGCTCTGAAATGCAGTATGTGGCTTAACCAAGGAATCAGCGATATTAATCACACCCTTTATAGGCATTTTGCCGCCACATTCAGGATTGGTTCACTCTAGCATGATTGCTCTGTCTGGTGGAAAAAAACAAGTGTAATGTGACATCATCAATCTAAGGCAGAGAATGGAATAGATTTTCTGATTATGGGGTTAAGTGATGCATCAAGAGGGAGCAGAGCTTGGTCATTGCTAATAATTTAAATTTAGGAAGACCGAGTGCTATGACATTATCTGAATGGCATTAAAGAGGGACTCTTTGATGCCAGCAATTTATATGTGTCTTTTCTTTGCTATGTCTGTATTTATTATCCTTAGAAGGAGGAGAATCCAAGCTAAGGCAAATTAAGCAGTTCTGCCCTTTGGGCTCCCTTCACATGTAGATTTGATTCAAGATCAAAGCAATCCTTTCATGAAAAGACTTTTGGACACGAAGAGGCAGCTTCTTCATCCACTTTTGGCTGTGCAAAGCCCACTGAAGCCAATTGTATTCATTGTATACATCCAACATATAACAATTGGGGTGTATTAAGTATCTAGTTAGCCTGGGAGCATAGTTCAATGGCTGGTAAAACTGATGGATGTGATAGAGGGATGTTCATATGTAGTGTAATTGTTAATGCTGTAAACCATGAAAATGAAGCATGAGACTTTTCATGCAACCAAAGGAATTTAATTTTAACCCAGGAAATTACAGTCATTTTATAGAATGTCCACTGCTCTGGTATTCTGCTCCTTGCTTGGTGTTCCTCATGGAACCTCATGAGATACAAACACTCATCATGGATCGCTTTCCTTGAGTCACCATCTCTGAGTCACCATCATTACATGAGGGCATGCCTTTTGTATCTGTGTTGAATCAACTGCATATATTTAAGCATATGTGTTGGCTGGTTTTCTCACATTGGCTTCAGTACGTGAGAAGCAAACACAGAGAGACATACACATGCACCCCTTGATTTGCACAGAATGTATCCCATCATTTGCAGTTCTTGCATTTGGTGGAAGAAGAGTCTTGAATTCAAGAAGCTCCCTCGTGTCATGGGAAAATGATAAAGTTTGCCCAAGTTGTGACCTTAACTCTCTAGCTTTGTACTATCCAGTCATGCATAGATCTTTGTCCTCACAACTCAGCCCCTTGGGAAGTTCCAAATGGACTGCTCCGATTCATAACTTTGATGCACTCCAAGAGAATAAAATAAAAAGTGAACTGCTTCTTATCCTCATTTTTTATTATTTTATTTTGAAAAAATACTCCAGCAGAAAGCTTTCTTTTCAAGCCTAATTGTTGTGTGAGGCTGGGAGTCTTCCTGAATATTGCAGCCTGGAAGCAAAAGTTAAATCTTAACTCCCCAGCTGTACCCTCTAAGAAGATCACCCCTCATTAGATTTGGGGTGGGGAAGTGAAAATACTTTTTTCAAGCCTAATTGCTGGCGGGTGGGGGGGCAGACAGTGTGTGTATGTGGTGGTGTGGGAATAGTTGCAGTGTGCATGTGGTGCCCATGACAGCCACTCTAGCCTGACAGCCCTGAAAGGTTGACAACAGGGGCTTCTCTCTTTTGCTTCGTGGCAAAAAATAGCCAGCCTTACATTTTATGTTTCATTCGCCCCTAAGGTTATTCCCACAGTTGTGAAAATGCTTCTTCCATCTTTGCCGTTTCCTAAGAACATAAAACAAACCTGCTGCATTAGGCCAATGGCCTCTCTAGCCCAGCATCCTTCTTTAGCTAAAAAAAGATTTCCAGCTAATGACATGGAAGGGCTCAGGTATCTATAATTTAGTATTTCTTCTCTCCGGATAACAGATGGCTCTGATTCTGAAAGTTGGAGTCAGAAAATGGTGTATCAAAATATGGTTGCAGATGAGCTGCAAATAACTTCAATGCTATGGTGCTAACCCCATTATAAAAAAATTGAGGAAAAGAATCCAGACTTCAGAGATCTTCCTATTTCTTAGTGCCACTAATGCACACATTGAGCACACATAGACAAAGTATGTATCTCTTTGTACGCCTCATTTTCTGAAGTTTCCAGTTTCCATGTATTTCTTTGACTCATTATCATTGCCTCTAGTACACCAAAAGTAAGCTTCAAGCAGAGCATTTTAAGCTTGGAATGTTCCTTGCTTAATAATGCCATTATGGCTGAATGGTTGACTTCTCTCTGTGGATGGTAAAAGACCGCCCTGGGATCCCCCCCCCCTTTTGAAAAAGAATATTTTCATCTAAGCATAAGACTGGATAATTCATATATATATATATCTGAAAGAACTGCCCCTAAAATGCCATCATCTTACTGTTTTATCCACCACTTAAGCACGCACACAAAACTTCTTTTCATGCCAATGCAACAGTTTCTCACTATGCTCTCTGTTTTATGTTTCCCTAACATTTAGCAGAGAAGAAAAGTTATATGATGTCAGTGTGAGTGTGTATATATATTCCCTTGGCAATGTTCCCATCCGTAGTGGTGACTTTCCAGATTCCAGGGCGTCAAGTCACAGGGGGCGGGGCGGGGGGGGGAGAACAAATGATTCCTTTAATTTCATAAAAGATGATGAGGGGAAAGAGAAAAGACTAGGTTTTAACCTTCAGAATGATTTTTAAATTTTTTTCTGATCTGAAAGGATAAAAGTTGGTGGCCGAAAAGGCATGGGGCACATTGATATGGTATAATTGATTTTCTCAAATATAAATATATTAAGCTGATGCTTTATAACATAAAATATGGCATAAGGAAACATCATTTGCATGAGATATGAGTGTGAAGGTCCAAACTCTTAAGAAAGGGCTTACCAATGGGAGAGTCTGCAGAAACTAGGATCTTCGGCAGATGAAAGATGGTTCTAGGGCACAAGAAGAAGGGATAAGAAGCTATAGGATTTGGGGCTAATTTGATGAAACATTTGCAAGGGAAAGAAATGCCTTACAGTTTTGCCTTTGATCATTGTATAAGTGTCTTGTGCTATTTCTTGGTGATGTGCGTTCCTTTAAAATGGGAAGCCAATACCAGTTTGATGGTAAAAAGCAAGAAATACTAGAATACAGTGGTACCTCGGGTTAAGTACTTAATTCGTTCTGGAGGTCTGTTCTTAACCTGAAACAGTTCTTAACCTGAAGCACCACGTTAGCTAATGGGGCCTCCTGCTGCCGCTGCGCCGCCAGAGCACAATTTCTGTTCTCATCCTGAAGCAAAGTTCGTAACTTGAAGCACTATTTCTGGGTTAGCAGAGTCTGTAACCTGAAGCGTATGTAACCTGAAGCATATGTAACCTGAGGTACCACTGTATAATGCTTGAGAAGCACCGTATAGATGCTTCACTTTTGCCCCACTTCCTCAGTTCAGCACACAGCATCAGGGTGTAATTCATCTCAGTTTGTACTATGGGACAAGATGTATCGGCACCTCGCTAATGCAGTGTGAGGGCAGAGTGGGATGGCGGTTTCACACAGCAGTATATCACTGGTGAAACCCCACAGCTCCTGAGTCCCTATGCTAGCAACACTCGCTGAAGGAAGTTGGTAGCAGAGGGACTCAGGAGCGGTGGTGGTTTCATCAGCGATATACCGCTGAGGGAAGCTGACATCACAGTCTGCTCCTCATATTGACATATCGCCCAGGCATAACGCACTCCTTCCTTCCTGAACAACTGATTGCCTTCCAGCTTTTTCAAAGCTAATAGACCAGTAGAGGCTGGTCTATTAGGGCAAATGGCACACTGCCCCTAACTTCCGTCTGCCTCAAGTCAGCTCCTATCTGCCTTCTTACAACCAGTCTAGGGGGTGCCTTGGTTATCAATTTCCTCCTCTTAAGCCTCAGTTTTGCATTTGTACAACTCAGCAGGAAGGACAATGGAGACAAACCTGGAATTAGTTCTTTCCATCACTCCATCATCTCTGCTTGTCATTGTCTCTGGCTCCACCTACTGTTGGCCTCCCTAACTTTTGCCCAATGGGCACCAACCACCACTTCAAAAGGACAATTAGCTACCAGCTGGCTAATTGCGGAGGCCCTATGCCACCCATTTGCAAATGTGATTCCCCATCCAGCTTGGGGTATGCATACAAAATCAGTATATTTTGGAGTGTATATAGCAGGACTGGGCTGAAAAGTTCCTTTCCTGTGATCATTACATTACTTCTTATTTAGATATTTTATATTACCCTTTATCTGGTTCATTTATTTTGCCTGTCCTATAGCTTACTGCAATTTTAATTTTAAGCCTTGCAAAATAAAAAAGAAAAGCTATCAAGCAATTAACTAAACATCAAATCTGTGACACTGGAATTGATCTTGTAACAAGAAAGGCATAGCTAAGTTGGGGTCATCAGTTCAATTCTGAGCCATCAGGCATTAAGGAAACACCATTCTTTAGATGCAGCTCATGGCCACATCTGGTCTGGCAAAACATTATAGCAAGCCTGTGTCCACTTTAAATACTGTATAGCAAAGCCACAGTTTGTCAGAATAAGGAGTCAGGGGATGAGAACTGACAGCCGGCCAAGAAAAACCTGCCTGGGCATTTCTCATCTCTGGGATGTTTCTGCATTTGACGGCTTCAATCTTTCATTCTGAGATGTGTATTGATTGGCTTAGGAATTACTGTACACACATATCTCTACACAGTGGAGTGATAGAAAAGCAAACTTTCCCCCAAAGTGTCATATCCCAATGGGATGGGAACGATTGATTTTTGCCCATTGAATGTCTGGATTCTGCACGTTTCTATCCAGCCAATTTTCTTTCCAGAGGCCCCACTCTAGTTCACTTAATTGTGTTTTCCAAGCAAGGAGTCTAGAGGGATATGTCACTGTTTCTGTCCAAGGCAGGCACAAATCTCTTTAACCCATTTGGGGGGGTGTGCACTTTTTCTGCAGAGTTGATAATGTGGTTAGTGAACCTGTACCTATTCAACTGAATAATATAGGGAATGTAAAAGACTGATATAAGGAGAACTGTAAGGGCTGAATAAGGAATATATACACACACACATATATAATTTTTATTGGGGTGCAATTACTGCAAACATAGACTTCCATTTTGGTTTGGATAGTATATTTATGTCTGAATCTGCTTTTAAGATAATAGCTTAGGAAAAACAATTGAACTGGCTATTTCCCTCCAAGTTTATTAGGACATTTTTCTTTGTATTTATAGTATGTGTCAGTATAATAGCATCTAAAAGCTTCAAGATTTCTTGCATATTGGATCCATGCATATGAAACTGAGTTCAAAATGGAGACCGTGCTAAGTAGTTTTTCAGGAATGAAACAATTCTTTTTGATGATTCAACCATTAGGTGGCAACAGTTTAATATAGCTGGCTGTATTTTGTTAATATTATTAGCACTGCAACTCAGCCAAGTACCCCTATTTAAATATGTACTGACTGGAGGGAGCATGCTTCCAGGAGGTGAGAAAGGATAAAAACAAGGGATATGGAAGCTGCATAGCTCAGGCTCCACAAGTCTTCTTGACTCAAGACTAAATGGGGAATTCTCAGGATAGCCATCCTATTCTACTATATGAACACCTGGCTACTACTATTCTATTATATGAACACCTGGCTTTTATATCCAGAATCATTTCCTCCTGGATTTGGCAGCAGAAGTGTCCCTCTTTGTGGCCCACATTACTTTGGGTGAACTAGGGTGATACAAGGCCTCTTAGAGTCCCAAGGAGCAGTGGGGAAACCTACAAACACTACAAAAAGAATGCATAGCTTTGCTCTTCTTCATTCCACTTTGGAATCATGGATTGCACCACTTCTTTGCTTTCAAGGCTGTGAAGCTTTCCAAATCTTGTCTTTCGTGCTTAGTTCAAAAATTGACCATCTTCCTGATCTCCAAGGGTGGGCACATCCTTGAATATTTGTTAGAATTTTTTTTAAATGTGCACATTCTGAAGGGTTGGCCAACAGGACAAATCAAATGGCAGAAAGACATCACATAGACCCAAGTAGTGTGCAAGCTGCTTTGTAGTACACCAGCTATCACCTCTGCTGAGAGCAAAATTAAATTCAGTTAACAATTAAAGGTGACTTTACCTAATTTGCACGGTCTGAAACACTATGTAATCGGAACCCAGCCATCCTTTGAAATGTTCACTTCTCTGAATTTTGAAATGCAGTTCCAGCTAAGTAATGCGTACATAAATGCATTACTAGGGTAAAGTCTACATATAAATACATATATTAGTGAAAATAATACATAAAATGCATTTCTGGGGGGATGCTGCTTTGCAAAAATGTTTTTTGTAGGGAAAATTGCCTTAAAAATGTGTATATTAAGAGAAAGTCACACTAAAGTGCTGATGAATTTTCATGATGACATTTTAAAATGGCAAACTAGTGTGGAAATGCAGACAACTGAACTTATTTGAAAAAAAATGAGAAATGGGGAGAAAGTTAAATTGGCAGATTCGCTCAAACCTAGCCTCTGCTCCATCAAAATAACTGGATATAAGATTGCTTGACAAGGATCGCTATGGAAGAGAACCAACTGCAGAAGATCAAGGCATAATGACCACAGAAGAGATTCTGTAGCCACGTTCATTATTGTCCACTTGGCAAAATCCATGGACAAGTAGGTGGGAAGGGGAAGCCCAAGTATAGGTTTTGCCTGCAGAGAGCTCCAAGTAGTTAGCATGATCCAATGATAGCTAGTGAAAGCCTCTGATTCCCTGCTCAGAGGTGATGAGAGCGTTGGGACTAATGTAACTCTCTTTAGCTATTGCAGATGAAACCAAGGAAAGAAAGTGATCAAATCCATTGCAATCCTACCCTCCAGAAGGAAGAGGAGAACCTGTGGTCTCCAAATATTGTGGGACTACAACTCACATCATCCCCTGACCCTTGACTTTGCTGGCTGGGGCTGATGAGAAATGAAGTCCAAAAACATCTGGAGAGCCACAAGTTCCCTATCCTTGCTTTACATTACCTTGAAGACAGTTCTGTTGAACGCAGCACGAATTACTTGTGAGTAGATATGTCTAGGATTGTAAGGGCACGAGCAAGCACACTGCATCTGTGTAGAGATTTTTAGCAGCTGAGATGGGTTGGGAGCTAGAACACTGTTCTGAGCTACTGAAACTGAAGGTGTCTGTCTGAATCCCACTATTACGACAATTTGCTACAATTCTGCTTATTTCTTTTTATATCTTTCTGGATATATACTTTAAGCCAGCTTTCCAACTGAGGCTACCGAAGTGGCTCAAACATAAAAGCTTTTCAGTATAATATACAATAATAAAATATTCAATAAAACAAGCAGCCAAATGGATTAAAAACAATAAACATTCCATCAATCATACATAATATCAGCTAGCACTAAAGCTCAAATATTACCTTGGACATAACATGGATCCAGGAAGCTGGATATATTGATCAGGCTGGAATGTATAGTGTAGTTTCAGTCTGGAGGGTATTATTCTGTTCCAAAGAAATGGAGGGCAACAGCTCATGAGCTGACTCTGATTGCTTTTGAGCACCACAGAGATAAATTGTTTCCTTTTTATTTTTGAATCTTTTTTTGAAATCAGCTCCTAAAATGTGCTGGCTAAGAATAGTATTGTATGTGTTGTCCATTTACAGAGGGGGCATTATTCCATTAGATAAGGTTCAATAAATGCATCAATCAGAAAACAACAGTGGCAGTTATGTGCCTGCTTAGGTGGTAGAGAGAGACTTAGATCACAAACAGGCAACCCACTGTCCACTCTGACCCTCCGCCTCTGTTGGTCCAGCCTCCCCAGAGTTCCCTCAGAAGATGGATCAATTATTAAACCACTCTGAGAATTGTAGCTCTGTGTGGGGAATAGGGGTCTCCCAACAGCACACAGAGGGATGCAGGTGGCACTGTGGGTTAAACCACAGAGCCTAAGACTTGCTGATCAGAAGGGCGGCGGTTCGAATCCAAGCGACGGGGTGAGCTCCTGTTGCTCGGTCCCTGCTCCTGCCAACTTAGCAGTTCGAAAGCACGTCAAAGTGCAAGTAGATAAATAGGTACCACTCTGGCGGAAAGGTAAACGCCGTTTCCATGCACTGCTCTGGTTCACCAGAAGCGGCTTAGTCATACTGGCCATATGACCCGGAAGCTGTACACCGGCTGCCTTGGCCAATAAAGCGAGATGAACGCAGCAACCCCAGAGTCAATCACGACTGGACCTAATGGTCAGGGGTCCCTTTACCTTTACCTTTACCTTTAAAAGGTAAAGGTGAAGGTACCCCTGCCCGTACGGGCCAGTCTTGCCAGACTCTAGGGTTGTGCGCTCATCTCACTCTATAGGCCGGGAGCCAGCGCTGTCCGCAGACACTTCCGGGTCACGTGGCCAGCGTGACAAGCTGCATCTGGCGAGCCAGCGCAGCACACGGAAACGCCATTTACCTTCCCGCTAGTAAGTGGTCCCTATTTATCTACTTGCACCCGGGGGTGCTTTCGAACTGCTAGGTTGGCAGGCGCTGGGACCGAGCAACGGGAGCGCACCCCGCCGCGGGGATTCGAACCTGACGATCGGCAAGTCCTAGGTGCTGAGGCTTTTACCCACAGCGCCACCCGCGTCCCCTTACCTTTACCTTTACCTTTACCTTTACCTTTACCTTTACCTTTACCTTTAACAGCACACAGCACACAGCACCCTTAACAAACTGCAGTTCCCAGGATTCTTTGGGAGAAACCATGCATGTTTAAAGTGGTATGATACTGCTTTGAATGTACAGTACAGATGGGGCCTTATTCAGATACATTTTTAAATTTTAGCGATTGGCAGCATCCAGAGAGAAAGGAACACTGACTTAACAGGTGTTTTATACAGGCTAACTTCCACAAGCAAAGCTATACAAGGCCTTATAAGGAGTATCAACTTTCACAAACTTTTGATAGGCTCCCATCTGTCACATAAAAGATGGTCTTTGTCTTTGGTAATTGTGTTACTTCATGTTCAATGTGACGCATGTTTGCGACACAAAAAACTGAACTCTTGCCACATGCCTGCTTCTGATGGCTCTACTAATAGCTAAAACTAAAACTCAGTATGTCTCATCCTATGTGATGAATTCTTATTTTAGAAGAGTTCAGGGCTCAGCTCCCTTCTCAAGTCCTCTAAAAGTTGGAGCTCTTGAGCTGATGGATGGAGGTACTTCTGTCTACTGCACATGTCAGAAAATGCATGTATATTAAGTCCAAAACTTGTAATCTTGCACACCGTGCAGTTTCATGGGCAAATTTTGAATTGTTGATAATATAGTGTAGGATAGCTAATGGCAGTGCTTTTCTTCTATTTTTTAAAAAAGTGCTGGTACCCTTGAGTATCCCTAGAAAAAAAGCACTGTCTAATGGTTTTAGGATAGCTTTACACGTGGACACACCCACCCAGATCTCAGTGATACAGAACACATCAGCCTCCTCATCCACAAACAAAACATGGACGAAAGAGGTCTTATTCAAAGCTGACCTGGCATTCAACAGTAACAAACACAGACCTGAGAGCTGGTTGATAGGACAACCCAGGTTTGAGGGAGAGCTGGCACACAGCATATTCACTAACTGACTGTGCCATGTGCCCCTTACCAGGCCTGCCCCACGCACCCCAAAACCACATGTCCCTCGCCCAGAACTACTGTGATTGCAGGAGTGGGGGCTGCTTCTCTGAGCTCTGTTAATGCCTCCCTAAATATGTATAATCTCTCCTTCCTTATTTTCTGTTTTGCACCAGAACAGGACTGTAGCAGGACAATAATGGGCAAAATTTGTGAATTCATCTTCCTCATTAGGGGTTAATACAATAAAGATGAGGTTATTGATTCCATGGCTTCCACCTTTTGAGCACATGTCACTGTCAGAGATAGCTGGGGATTGCATTATTCCTTATCTGTATAGTAGGGCAGACTATATATTTAATATTTTGACAGTGGTGCCAATACTAGGAACAAGGACACAAAACTGGCTTTTAGATTTATTGTCATTGATCAGGAATGCTAGGAGGGCTTTTGTAAAGACCACAGAGATAGTCAGTAATACCAGTTGCTGTTGTGCTTGTGTTCTGCGTGTAGGTTTCCCATGGGCATCTAGTTGGCCACAGTGAGAACAGGATGCTGTACTAGGTGGGTTCTTGGTTGTCCCAGATGGCCCTACTTATGTTCTTACAGGAATCTTATCCCTTATACATTATGTAATGAGCATTTTAAACCCCTTTGACATGCACTGACCATAATGCTGAGTTTGGTTAGGACAAAACAACCTCCGATTGATCTACTGTATGAAAGGTTTGCTGGATTATTGACAAAGTGCTCTGTAATCATCCCTCTGGAACAAGAAAGGAAATGGGACAGGCCTGAAGAATGGAGAACAGATCAGATGTTTGTCACATATTAAAGACCCTATCACTGTGCCTGCACGCCCGATTAAAAGCAATATTGGAGAAGCAGTCAGGCTCTTGGCTGTAAATGTCTTAAGCTCTCTCTTTTTTCTTGCTATACTGCAGGGATTCTCATAACTCTGACAACTTGCTCTTTCCCTGCTCTCAACTCTTACCCATCACAAGGACAAAGCGAGATGTTTGATTCAGGAACATCCCCGGGCGTATTTACTTTGATAGAACCATTTTTTTTTCCTTCACAAAAGATTTTATTTGAATAAGAGGAGGATACTTATTCAGCGTGCTAGACTTGAAAGCATTTCAGGCATAGAAACATCATCAACTATAACTCTCACTGTAACTTGCACTCTCAAACACACATACCAGCCCCAAAATATGATGTCATTGGATTTTTTTAAAAAATATATATTTTAAAATATTTATAGGCCACCTTTCTGAATACAATTCTTTCAAGGCAGCTTACATGATAGAAATATAACACATAAAACAATATTAGCACTGTGTAACCCATTCCCAGGATCTGAATCGGGGGTGGGAAAAGCTTTTTTCTGCCCTGAGGGCCACGATCCCTTCTGGGCAGCCTATGGGCAGCCACATGCCAGTGGTGGGCGGGGCAAGAGTAAAAGGGAGCTAGAGCAACAGATCCTTCTTGATCTTCTATTCAGGCAAGTAAGGACACATCCCAGCCAGGCCAAAAAAATTATCAAGGAGGGTGCAAAGCGTGTTGGGTATGATGTATTCCTCAGAAGGGTAAGCGGCATGGGGAGAGTCCTAAGGACTAGTTAGGGAGGCTGGAAGGACTGCGTTTGGCCGTTGGTCGGAGGTTCCCTTCCGTGGTCTGCATGTTCATAAGGCCACTTCTTTACTGAAGCTAAGGAGGACAGCATCTAGCAAATGCCTGAATGTTGCCTTTCCACCAAATGTTGTTCAGGCTCATGTTCATCATAAGTCACACTGCACTGGCACCTGATTAATTGCAAGAATACAGAAGAGAAGGAGGTAATAGCAGCTCCAGTGGCTTTGGCCATAGCAAGAGTCCCATCCAGAGATGCTATGCTAGAGCAGAGATCTGTTTCTGTAGTGTGCATCTTCTACTCTTCTGCCACGCCTCCTCCCCATGTGAAACTGGAGCCTAATGCTATTAAGTGATTGTGTAGACTTTCAGTACAAGTGGGAATCACAAGAATGGATGATGCGAATCAGCACTGAAATCTAAGACTGGATTGGCATCCAGCTGTTAGAAAGGATAATTTCTCAGACTGAGCAAGGGGTTAAAGAAATCAAATTCTGACTATGTACCAACAGTGAGTAGTTGACTTACCGACCTAGTATCAGAAAGACTTACTATGCGGGTATATAGAAGCAGGACATCAGTTCATTATATGCCTTCTTATTAATTACTAACAGGGTAAGAATGTCATGGTAAAGGTCCCCAACTCATTATCAAAATTAGATTTTTTGAGCAGTGAAAATTTGTATTGGTGTCCCGTTACCCGTAAACCTTGTCAGTACTAGGGAAAGAAATGTTTTCTTTTTTAAAAAAGCATGAAATGTTAGTGTCCAAAATATCTACCTGAATCTCTCGTGCATTCAGCCTCACTGCTCTGTTTCTTCTGTGAATTGCTGCAAATCCTAAAGCCAGTTAACTATTAGAAATTGGTTGTTTTCATTATATCACTGTTAAATTTTTAGTTGAGATGCATTAGCCTCTTTCAAAGCTGCCAAAAAAACACTCTTATGCTGCCCACATGCCACCTACAAAATCAAATCCAACTTTTTGCAAGAGAAATGTCAAAACATAAAAAAGAAAGAGGACTCTTAACCTTAGCAAGTAATTATGCAACCACCTACAAGGCTCACACCATTTGTTAATGGGAACAGAACATGAAGTGCTGGATTTCATACATTTTATTGGATGCATAAAGGTATCATGAGCCATGGCAATATATTAGCACCTAACAGCAAGCAACCCGGCATACTGTAAGAGGATTTCATTTGTTCCATGAGATACTAAAAAAAAGCACTGAGAAACTAAAGACATGTGAATTCATAACAACAGAAAACATTTATTTTGCAAATACAGAAAGAGAAGTTATGAGAAGTCAAGGTTAAGGCAGGCCTCTAAACCTATTTCTTTTCCAGAAGCAAAGTACATGTTTTATAAAATGAGCCTTTCTTTGTATTTTCAGTTTCAATGGACATTTGCAACTTATGTATTGATTTATTTGTGCGTTTGTTTCTTTTTTATTCTGGCTTTCCCCCATAGCAAGAATTGAAACAGGCTTATACAGTGGTACCTTGGGTTCAGATGCTTCAGGTTACATAAGCTTCAGCTTACAGACTCCGCTAACCCATAAATAGTACCTCAGGTTAAGAACTTTGCCTCAGGATGAGAACAGAAATTGCGTGGCGGCGGCGCGGCGGCAGTGGGAGGCCCCATTAGCTAAAGTGGTGCTTCAGGTTAAGAACAGTTTCAGGTTAAGAACGGACCACCGGAATGAATTAAGTACGTAACCAGAGGTACCACTGTATTGGGAGATACAGTCTTCAGATAACCTGGACCCTAGTCATTTTAGTCATAACCAGCACTTTGAATTGTGACCAGGAATGACCCAATAGCTAGTGGAGCTGCTGTAACAATGAGTAACCTGCTCCAGTCAACAATCTGGCTGCAGCATCTTGGACCCACTGAAGTTTCTAAACACTTTCCAAAGCTAGCCACACATAGGTGTGTATTAACAAAGGCATGTTTCACCGTGGCCAGATCAGACATCTCCAGGAATGGGCACAGCTGGCACACTGGTGTTATAAATGTGCAAATGCACTCCTTGCCAGGAGTCACACCTAAGCTGCAAACCTGAGTTTTGAGAGGGCGTGTAATCCAGTCCAGCACAGCTTGAATCCCTATTTCCTGATCTGCCTTTCAACTCTTGTCTTGTCAGTACCAGATTGAACTATAAGTCCATCCTCTCTTTCCTCTTGCTATCATTTCTACAGAGAATGAAGCCCACTTTCCTACTGCTCTATCTGGCCTGCCTTTAAATCTCTCAAAAAATGGGGCAGCAGCTGCTATTACTACTTCTAAACTTGGAAGGTTCTTCTTTATATAAAAAAAAACCATACAGCACTGGGGAAGTGAAATGGAACCTCGTTTTTCACAGGGTCTCAACTGGAAGTTCTTGCTAATTCAGTTTAAACTCTTGCTATCCACGGTGTTGGTTTTATAAAAAGTGTTGCAGGACCATTCAAAAATACTGTCTGATTTCTGAACTCTTTCCCCCAACTAAAGCAACATTCACTGTGGGCTGCTGCGAAGCGGCTTTGTTTTGCATTTCTCCCCAATAGCTTCTATGTACTTAAAGAATAAGAAAACAAATATGGCTATTTCCAGCCCTGGAAACCACTTAGTTTTACTACTGCATGTAGATAAATTCACTGTGAAATTGAGTTTGCACAGCGATGGCGGGAAGTGGGGAGAAATAGTCCATTGAAAGCTGGCAGAAGCTAGCTAATTGGTCTCAAACCAAAGGCTGCAATTCACAGGACATTTACTCCGGAGAAATTCTGTTCTCATCACTAAGACTGCTCTCGAGCAAGTTGTGTTCTGAATCATTAAAAGACCTGTAATTATACTGCTCAGAATTAACCCAGAAGGCTGTTTTTAAAAGTCCATTTTAAAGTGAATTTATACTATTATAAGGCCTGTCGACTCTGAGTAATAAAAGAGGAGATGCTAAGTTAAGCTTTGTGTTATCCTGTTTGCTCAGATGGTGCTTATGGTGCTGTATCCCGTACAAAAGCACTTTTCAATTTATTTTTATTGCTCTTCTCTAAAAGCATTCCATTAAAGGAATATTACACTGTATGAAGTTTCGAACCACCGTCGGCAGTTTATTTGCTTGTTTTGCCAGAATGGAATAAACAGTTATTCATGTAACTGTTATTGCTGCTTCATGCTTCCAACACTATAGTTAAGGGTCAATTGCTGTTTGTTCTTTGTGCCATTGTGCTTCTAAGCCACACATCTTCCTTTTCTTCTCAGGAAATTTTTAACTTGGCTCATTCACCAATCACATTCAGCTGGGAATTGGTCTTGAGTTGAAGGTTGCCTGCTGAGAAGGGACTTTGTTGAAGCTGCACAATTTAATTGGCATGTGTAGATCTGACTGGAAAAACTGCACTCTGGTGGGAGAAGTAAAACCCACAAACTCAAGATTGCATCTCACATAAACTAAGCCAGTGGTGGGGAGTCTGCAGTCCCCAGACTCAACCCGTGCAGCCTTTGGGATGCTGTACACTTTGTTTTGGGACCACCCCTCTGAGAATCTTTTCTTCTTCAGTGTCATGGCTGGTATTCAACAAAATATCTCCACTAGCGTAATGACTTTGGGCTGCACGATGGCATTTCCCCTCCCTCTCCTGCACATGCCATACCTGTCCCCAGTCCTGGGGTTTTCCCCAACCTTCTGGAGCAGATTTAAGGAGGTTGTGAGGACATGCATGAAGAGGAGAGATAGGGGTGGGGCTCTTATACACTCTTCCTGCATATCTTATTTTCTCTGTCTGTTTCTGTTCCCACTCTCCTAGTAACACCTTGGCGGTACTTTCTGGTGTTGTGCCTTTTATGCAACTTTTGTGAATGTCCAGGGAATGCTCTGGTCCAGTGGTTCCCAACCTTTTTTTGGCCATGCCCCACCTAAGAATCTCTAAAATACTGGTGGTCCCCCCCCCACCCCATGACATATAATTCTTATTATTCAGAAAGTGAACTCCTATTCACATGGAGGAAGCCTAAAAGGTAATTCACTGTTAATAACTTATTCTCGAATTGTCCCCCTTAAAAATCAAATTGCACCCCTGTGGGGCATGTGCCCCATGTTGGGAACCACGGCTGTTGTCCTAATGTCTTCTAATTGTCCCTTCCAATCCACCCAGCAGAGGAGTGGCCAGCAACCTCTGCGTCCTTCCAGAAATGCAAACAAAAGAGGAGGGTAAAATCTTGACAGCAACACCCCAATTGGGATCTAGTCGTTGCCCCTTATTTATTATTTCATTTATTGAAGCTGTTTATATACCATTTAATTACCAAAGTTTCTAAGTGGTGGAACTATGGCAGCAAGGATGCTCAGTTAACTACCTGTGCCTTTGCAGGCAATCTAAACTGTGCTTGATCAGAGATGAATAGGATTCTGAAGCAGCATTGAAGGCATTGTTTTTGCTGTCACATATGATGTAAAGAACAATACAGGCGGCAATAATTACATTCAGCTCCTCAACTTCAAGTCAGATGGCCAGCTAGCACCAAGAGTTCTCTGACCCACATTTCCACCTGCCCACCAATGAAACACGCACATGGGCATATATCTGGTTTGGAAGGGTAATTATGCTTTTAAAAAAAAAGCTATTGAGGTGCTGCTTAGCACATCTGGAAGAAAACAGGTAGAAGAATGAGAGATTCAGACATCTGCTAGCACAGAGTCCCAGTGCAGAAACTGATGAGGAAAAGACACAAGATGAGCATATTTATGTACCTTTAATTAGGGTCTGTAAAAGACCTAATTGTAAAAAAAAAACAAAAAAACCACGAAGACTGCTTTAACCTCTCTCTGGTTACATGGACAGCATCTAACTTTAGAGGGAATTCTATCAAATCTGTCACTTAAAACCACTGAAGATAAAACATTTCAACAGACCAATCAAATAGCTCTTATGTACTTAGGCATTGTTTTAAAAGCATGCCTATAACTGACAACAGCTACAATTCTCCCAGATAAATGTGCCCATTTATTAAGATCCATAATGGAGCCACTCCAGAGTGTCCCTTCATTCACTAAAATATGTTTGGTTGAAACCCACTTTGTCAATGGCTTTTGCCACATAGTGAAAATGCTTCCTTTTTAGGAAGTCTTTGGGGCCTAAGTCTTTGGGGCCTAAGTTTTCACATTCTGCTGGAATTGGCTTAAGCTTTCTACTTCTTACTGTCTTCATTCTACGTCATACTGTTCTTATTTTTGTTGCTGTTGTATTTTTATATGATAAAAATTCCTGGGATGGTTGTACCACGAGCCAAGACTTGGCTGTGGTGGTGGATCAGGAGAGTTGAATCACACATACCCATCCACCACCCCAGGGCTGCCCAATGGTCTGACTTGGTTTAAGGTATCCTCTTATGTTCCCTCAACAAGCACTTTAAAGCAGCAACAGGAGGTTATTGCCTTATGGGGGAGAAGAGAAACAGGAAGCTCTTCTGCTGCAAATGACAAAATGACTTGCACCAGATTGTTAGTTGAACTGCTTCAGGAAAGGCAGAACTAGATGTAGCTATACATACACACACACATGTATCTATAGGTTTAGAAGCTGGTAGGAGTACCTCTAGTTAGACCATAGATACTCTGCCATCCTAAGAAAAGTCTTCCTTTTGTATATAAAAGAATAAACTGAAACATACTAGTTTATATAAAGCAGTATATTATATAAAGCAGTATATTAACTAGTTTATATAAAGCAGTCACGTTCAACAGGTAGATCACTGGACGTCTGTAGTAGATCACCAATAGATCACTGGCTCCCCCCAAAGAAGCTACAAGTTTGGCTCCCCTAAAAAAAGCTCAATAACTTTGACATGAACTCCCCAAAAGTGGGTATAAAACCCTGATATAAAACATAGAATATTAACTATGGTATCTCTCAAATGCAACTACTAAGTCTTTCTGAAATGACTTATCGGGATAAAGACCATACTCGTACTCCATATTCAAGTCCTAAATCCAGAATTTCTGCTTCTATTTAAGTAGATTGTATTTTACTTGTACCTTGACTGATGAATAAACAAATTATGTTTTCCCTTTCTTCTAATTTTTAAGTGTGAAACACACACACACACACAGAGAGAGAGAGAGAGAGAGAGAGAGAGAGAGAGCATTGCTCACATGCCATGGCCATGCCATTACCGCTAATAAGATTCTGCGGAATAGGAGTAAGAGACTCCTTCAAGTCAGGATGTGGCAGCTAGCCCAAGATGCATAGGCTCTGAATTTGCAATCTCATATATGCCATTGATCTCAACAGTAATAAAGGGAAGAAAGAGGAAGGAGTAACCAGGAGACACATTGGGGCCACCATGTCAGCAAAATCACAGCTTGCAAAAGATACCTGCCATATGAATTTGTTATTTGGAATGGCCATATTAAAAGTCTTGCAAAAACCGTGCATTGCATCAACTTTTGTGGAATCGTCTAGGCATCTACAAGAGCTATTTTACACACAAACACACACACTATAGCAACTGATCTAATTGCAGGCTGAGCCTAATGTTGTTCTACTCTGAGAGCAAAATGAGAATTAGGTGGGAAAGGCCAAGATAGTTTGTTGGCTGCCTTGAGGATTTTACCAGAATTATTGTTTCTTATGTGTTCAAAGGCAATTTCATTTTCAACGAAGGAGTGCAGAATTTGGGTATGATAAACACAATACCAAAGGGATGCAGTGTGCAAGGACAAGACCATTTGACCTAAATTCTTGCAGTAGAGCTTGCTATAATGAACCCTGTCTTATCTCTGTGGATAGGGAGATGATTTGCAGACATCAAATTCTGTAATTCAGTGAATGCTGCTCTAAACTTGGGAGACCAGCACATATACACACACAAAAGAATTGTTGATGCAGAATAATATACTTGCACATGGTAAGCAATAGACAAGCAACTGTATATCACAGTGAGCAATAATGTCAGGTTTGGGAATCAGATAAATTGCAAATAACAATGGAGAAGACAAGTGACCCTTGAGGAGAATCAGCTGATAGAATGAGACGAAGTGGATGTAAAGCCCTCTTCTTGTTTAGTGAAGGGGGATGGGTGCCAGTAAGGTGGAGGATATTTCTGCAGAAAGTGGGGTAACAATGGACTATAAAGCTGTGTTGAGGCATAGACAAAATTATGACAGCTGTTAACACAGGGAAGTGGGGAAGGAGAGAAACCACAGTGTCAAGGAAAAGGCAGGAATGTTCTAAGGCCTATACATAGTACAAGGGCTTGTTCACATTTCTGTTTTCCTGTGTCTAGAAAGCATGGGCCCAAGAGTTCGTCTGCTTGACCCACACTTTCTATGCACAGATTCATGAGCCTCGTCTTTTTCCTTTGTATTTTATTTCTTAAACTTCTATACTGCCCTTCATCAGAGGATAACAGGGTGATTTATAATATAAAAACACAAAATGCATAACATAGTAATGAACGAAAACAATACCCTCAAACAAACATTTTTAAAGGCCTGAGAGAAGGAGAATGTTTTTGCCTGGTGCCTAAATATATGTAATGAATGCACCAAGCAAGCCTTTTACATAACAGAATAATTGAACAATCTGGATCCACAGGGCTAACCTCTACAAAATACGGACTGACACCTCTTCAGCCTTATTTGTGCTTTGAGAGAATTTCATGGGCACCTTCACCATGTGTGTCAAAGCTTAGCTAACAGCCGGATTTCACACCTTTCCAAATGCTGCAGTGCTTCTCCTGACAGTATTTATATGCATTGAAATAAACATATAAAGTATTTTGAGTGTGGATGGGGATACACATCTCAATATTGAGATAACATGCACATTTAAATATGTGTTTTGAGAGAAAATAGATGCTTAAATATGTACCTTGAAGGAAAATACACATTTTAGTATGATTTAATTATGCATTTTAAGAGTGGCTGCTTTTGGAAGATCACAGGCTAATGCAGAAATAGAACAGAATTGTGAATAAAAACATGCAAAAGTAAATGGACCTGGAGTAGACAGATCACCGATCCCAAAAATCACAGGAAGCAAGAGAGTGAGTTATCATAACACCTGAAAATATTGCTAGAAGCAAAAGAGAGTTGAGTCAAACTACTAATGGTGTTTCACAATATTTATAGCAGCACCAATTCTCTTTTGATTTTTTTCAGCAATAGCTGGAAAAAATGTTTCCTTGTTCAGTTAGATCTCCTCATCTTCCAGTTGCAGAGGAATATGATAAGTTATGTTGCATTGAAATGTCACCATATGACATTATTGGCACGATTGGCTCCGGTGTGCTTGCTTTCTCTTTACTGAGTAACTATTGGGGGGAGGGGGGTTCCCAGTTTGAAAGAAAGAGGTTTTAACTTTTTATCCCAGTTCAAATCCAGATGTTCTTCCACTAGAGATGGGGGTGATTCAATTCAATTCACATTTAATGTCAAATCTTACACCTTATGAAACAATATGAGAACTGAAACACAGCCTTCCTCCAAAATTCACACTTATCAAAAGTCTGCAAAGCAGTTCTTTTAAGGCAAACATTGTTTGTTTGTTTGCTTGTTTACAAAAATGCATCTATTAGAGGAAAGTGTGGATAAAAATCAATATATTACTGAAAATAGTTTACAAAAATGTGTTCATTAGTGAAACCTGAATTTAAAAAAAAAAGGTCTTTATTAGGAGAAAGTCACATTAAAATGCTGAAGAATTTTCATGATGATGCATAAAAAAGACATTTGGAAATTAAGAACTGTAGAGAACCTATTTTGAGACTGGAAAAATGAGAAATATAGAGAACCGAAACCTTCTGTTGGAAGCCGCCCAGAGTGGCTGGGGAAACCAGCCAGATGGGCGGGGTAGAAATAATAAATTATTATTCTTATATTATTATTATTATTCCTACCTTCCATGCTCCACATGCAGCTGCTGTTCACTCCAAGGGGGAAGTTGCCATGGGTGTAAACTTCCATAGATTTTCCCAATCTGATAATGGAAGAGTAATCAGTTTTTCAAAATGTATTTGTGATTGATTTTTAGAAGAAGAAGAAATATGAATACTTTCAAACCAAGTTAATTTTATCCTATCAATTTAGTTTTGCTCTCACAAGATGTGAGGACCCCACAGTTAAATCTCTATCACTGTACACCTCTTGTATTCTCCTACATGCTCCCTGAATTATATTAAAATCTAGATCATCTGTTACTGATTAAGTTGGACATTTTTTATCCAAATGTATTTCCATATTTCCATCCCATACTTAAAAAAATAAATTAGTTAGCATTGTTTCATCCACAATATTGCTCCTGGAGTCACTTCTTGCATTTTGCATTGCTTCTAATGGAGAGGAAGATTCAAACCCTAAAAGGATGCCACAAGACAGAAAATGAGAAACATGCTCCTTCTTGAGATAAGAGGCAATGGTTAAGATAATATAAAGGGGGGGGCAAGAAAGCAATAACCAAAACACCTGTTAGGAAAAATGGAACAAATTATTAAAATAAACACTTGAATCTCCTTCACAAATGGCATTTGAGATAGTTTGTGACTGCATTATGTTCAGAAATTTCTGGGGTTTGATTCAGTCATTTTATTCTGAAGATGCTTAATACATAACCACTTTTGTGATGTCCTTGGTCCTTGCATTCAGTAAGTGAATAGGAAGGGTGAAAGAATGAGATTATTCTAGATCTTTATTATGACAACTGGGTTATTTTATAACACCATTAACTGAAATGCCGTTCCACTGAGACTGCTGCCACCAGTTCCTTCACCCAGCCAGTGGCTATGATCTGATTGTCTCACTTTGTACATGTCCAGCAGAAGTCAGTTTCTACAATGGCTTGGCTGAGCATGTCAACAGAAGCACTAGTGAGCACAGCAGCAAACAGGATAAGCTGGATGGGGGTGGGGAAGGTCACCACACAAGAATTGCCATTCAGTATTTAAATCTATCATCACAGCTTTAGGCAGTGCTGGGTAATTACTTTGACTTGGTAGGAGACGTGTGGCACTATGCTGCACAAACACATCGTGCTCATCAGAGTCAAATAATTGATCCAGCACGAGACCACTGTCTCATACAGAATCCCCCCAACCAAAGGATGCTTCAGCCAGTTTACATTGCAAATGTGACTGCTTATTTCCCAGAAAACTGTGTTGCCTTTCCTCCTTTCCTTCTCATTTATGTACTTCGTCTCTATGCACACAGTAGCTGGTGGGTCATTTTTCAGACTTGGTGGTGGTGGGGGGGGGTGTTTCTTTGTCCAGAAACAATTCCACTTCAAGCCCATAGGGCTTGTCGGTTGGCCCTTTGCCCAATTCCTGCTCCCTTTGCTGCAAATTACCAGGCAGGGAAATAAATGACAGTTTTCATCATTCCTGCGTAAATGATTCCGTGCTGAATCAGCCATTTTGGACTCTGACTGCATTGCCTGTCTGAGAAGGAAGGGCTGCATGCGTAGAGATGGCATGAAAGTCAAATGAAAATCTCCCAAGGAAGGGGGAGGGGATAAGAGGTTTCAGCTTTTTGTTGTTCCCAGGCCTAAATAAATACATAAATCCTCTATCCCTCTCTTCTTAACTCCTCCATCTTTCAAAAGCCCTTCCTTCCTTCCATTTTATTTTATTTTTAATCGGTTTTGTTGTGACAAAAAAGGGGACAGTTGAATTTTCAGGGGCAAAAGAGGACCAGACTCCTGCATATTTCATAGTCACATAGTTGACAAAGACTGAAATCTTATGTTGAGCCCAATGTGCCTTACTTCTGAGTAGACATGTACAGAAATGTGCTATTAAGAAGCAGTATTTGCAGAGATGGCATTCATTTCACCTGCAGTGGAGTGTTTACAAGGACTAACTTTGTGTTCATTTAGTGCCAGTGAGTCAGCACTAGACATTTCCTCCTTGTCCAGTGAACCTTGCTCAAGTGTAGATTTAGACTGTAACCTTAGAGTGTTAGGTTTCTTTGACAGTTACATTTTTGTTTGACAATCGGGTGGGGGGGTATCTTTTCATATACTGAGCTGTATATTCGTCACACTCGTGGGCTCACAGCTTTTGAGAATTGTTAATGTACTGTAATGAATGAGTTGCCAAAAGAGTTCGCCTGGCAACATTTATTAGCAAGATTGTAGCTGACACAACAGAAGATGACGAACCTTAGATTTATTTAGTGTAATGGGGGGATACATGAAGTGGCTGTTAAGTTTGGAAAAGAAGAAAGGCATAATTCACTAGAGCATTTAGTAAGCCATTCGTGATTTACTGTTAAAGCTGCCTGCCAGATTGACCTTTGGCAGACCAGTTCACTTCTCTGGGACCTAGCTTACTCTCTGCACAAGGAAATTAAGTAGTCCCTCTTAAGTCCCGCATAGAGAGCACTGAAGATATGCAGTCCTTACAGACAGTCAAACCACAGGAACCATCCTGTCAGAAACCTGCTTTACAGGCTGGCTCTTTAATTTATGCTTGAATCAATCCACTCCAAGATAAGAACATCCACAGGGACTGTCTTGCTTATGTATGCCCACCTGGGTACATTCTATCACATAATTTCCCTTTATACTTTTGGATGCATTGGATTTTATTTTTAGCCCACTGCATTCTATCCTGGTGTTAAACATAGGTGTGTCACTGCACATAAACGCATAAATCTCCACAGGTGAGGCATGCAGCTACTGAGAATCCATCTGTGGACTTGCTCCCTCCTTCATCTAGCAGCAGCCTATTCCACCTGGCTGAAGGAGAGGGAGAGATTGGAATCACAGCAAGGTAGTGAGTCTAAGAACTTTGGATTGCATTCAGCTGAGGCCACATTCATGCCATACATTTAAAGCACTATGCTATTACTTTAAGGAGGCATGGCTTCCCCCCTCACAGACCTACAATTTGTGAGGGGAACAGGGGCCTCCTAACAGCCCTATAGTTCTCAGGATTTAGGGTGAAGCCATGTTCATAGTGCTTTAAATGTATGATGTAAATGTGGCCAAAGCTCTACTCAGAGAAAACCCATTGAAATCAATGAACCTAAGTTAGTCATGGCCATTAACTTCAATAGATCTACGCTGAATTAGACTGCTGCTGGATGCCACCCTTGGAAATTAAAAAACTGGTGCCTGCATTAGCTTTCCTCTTTCCAGTTTTTCATTTTTTCCCGTTTTCTGAGATGTCTTTTAGACCGTGCGCCTGAAGTCAGGGACTGTCTTGTGTGTCATTGATCTGAGGTAAACAGTTCTGGGAACCTTTTCAGCTGAAGAGCAGGATAAAGATGCTTTAAATAAATCAACACATCTTTGTGTTTCCTTGAAGCCACAATTGGGACACAGATGGCAACCTTAAGAAGCCACTCTCAAGATGGAAACAGGGTATGATGTTGGAGGTCATCATCTGGATTTTTCTTCTTCTGCAAAACTGTAGTACTGCAAAGGACTACAATTTTACTCAGAGCATCAGAACATTTGTGACAATGTTTAGTTTTTTAACTGGCACAAGGGTTGGGGTATTTTGACAGTGGCTCCAACTCTCTCACTTGGGAGTTATATTTGGCTCCCTCCTTTCTTGTAGTTGGCCATTGAAAACATTTGTTTCAAATTGCTTTTAAATAGCGTTAACTAGAGTATTTGAGGTAAGGTAGGGTAGGGTTTTATTAACTTGTTCTCATGGCTCTGCTCATATTTTATGCTAAACTGGCTGTCTAATTTGGAATGTCTCTTTTGCTCCATGACAGCTTTTTTATTATTGTCCTTGTCTCTCTTTTTTAATACTCATGTTGATAATGGCGTTAACTGGTTTTTTTTGTTATTGCTTTTTTCTATGCAGTCTTAGAGGGAATTTTGTCGGGGGGGGGGCTAAAGGTCTAAACAGAAAGAAAGAAAGAAAGAAAGAAAGAAAGAAAGAAAGAAAGAAAGATGCCCAAATCACAGATTTTTTTTAAAAAAAACCACCAAACAAGACTAATAGCAGCAAGTGGGAGTGGGGAGCATAGGAAGAAAGAATTTAGCATCTTCTTCTCCAGTATTGCTGTTCCAATCAAAACCACCCATCCATACCTGTTTTAAAACAAAAACATTTTGGGAGATCCAGGGATAGATCTTCCCCTACATTGTGTCTGCTTTGGTCTATCAGCAGAGCAAGCCCCATTGTTAGGGAGAGTGAGGTGGCCACTTCAGGTGATAGATGCAGAGGGGTAGTATGCAGTCTGGGCATACAGGGCTGTGTGTGTCACAGGATCTGCCTTGCCCCTCCTAAGGTAGCCTACTGCATTCAGGCACAGTGGAAGATGCTGTGCTGTTACTAGTGTTGAAGGAAGATTGACGTTCCAGACTCCTCAACTGCCTGCATGGAAAAATAGGAAAGGGCACTATTTTGTCCTTCACCTTTGGTGGCAAAATGGTCCTCAGCTCACACTTCTAGTTATGAGGGACCCCATCAACATGTTTATACTGTATCAACTGAGTTGAGCTCAGGGAATTTAGGGCTTTACAGATTTATACAACTTTCTGCCAAAAAGAAAAAAGCTTTGATCAAAAATAATTTTCGCACCTCTCATTTTGAGCTTCTTTCTATGCCACTGATGAGTAAATGCAATTTAGTTTATACTTATGATTTGTATTATTATTATTATTATTATTACTTATCATTTCCCTTTCTGTGCCTTCATCTGAATGTCTTTGAGTAACGTCAAAGTCCCAGACCTATCTGTGTGCTGAAACTTCATTGCAGAATAAAAATGCTACATTAGACATTTTACATCAGTGTAAAACTGATTATGTAATTATTTGCTGAGGGATTTTGAATTTCAGTGTCCTGTTACCATCTTGAAAACCCTATTGAGAGGGATTGTTTTCCCCAAATTCTCATTTGTAAGCAGTTTTGTTGTGATGCAGTTCTTAAGTGCTTGGATGTTGAAGTGCACTTTGCAGAAAGGAGGGAGGACGATTGCCTCAATTATGCCAGTAAATGCATCTCCATAGTAATTACAAGCTGGTCTTCATTTTTTATTCTTAGCCAATTGCCCTTCATCTTTTGCCTATTCGGGGAAAACAGCAGACGACCCAACATAGGGGTGCAACCAGTAAAACCAGGGTAGTCACAGCTGCAAAACTGCAAAGTGGCAGCTCTTAGGTATGTAAGGAAGCAGCTACATGTGCCCCAGTACTAAAGAAACTCTAACACCTCTAATACAACCCCATCCATTAGATAGAATCCTGTCCTACATCTGGTGAGCATTCTCTACAAAGGTAACATTCACACCATCCATTTACGAGCCTCTTATCCCACTTTAATAGTTATGGGAACTGTGAGTTGTAGTTTGTTAAGGGTGTCCCTCCATAGGGTATTAAGGCTACCAACTTGCAGAAGAATAGGTCCAGGGCCTTGGGAGGGGTGTATATGAGATTTCCTCCTTAATCAGAGGGGAAGCAGGGGCTTGTCTCCTGTTACTCTTTACCTTAAAATAATTGTGAATTATGGTGCTGGAGGAGACTCTTGAGAGTCCCATGGACTGCAAGAAGAACAAACCTATCCATTCTTAAGGAAATCAGCCCTGAGTGCTCACTGGAAGGACAGATCGTGAAGCTGAGGCTCCAATACTTTGGCCACCTCATGAGAAGAGAAGACTCCCTGGAAAAGACCCTGATGCTGGGAAAGATGGAGGGCACAAGGAGAAGGGGATGACAGAGGACAAGATGTTTGGATAGTGTTCTCAAAGCTACCAGCATGAGTTTGACCAAACTGCGGGAGGCAGTGGAAGACAGAAGTGCCTGGTGTGTTCTGGTCCATGGGGTCACAAAGAGTCGGACATGACTAAACGACTAAACAACTACAACAACAAAATAATTTGCATACTGCATACTGGTTATGCAGTATGTTTTCCTGTCTGCAGATTTCTAAAGTTTTGCAGCTTCATATTGGCTTTTCTGGTGCTTGTTTGTTTCCTCCAATAGGTCTTACAATATGAAGCTATCCTAATGTTCTGATGAGCTTTTGTTGTTGAAGCAAAGCAACAGCCCTTTTAAAAAAAACACCTTAAATGAAGCTTTTAACTTTAAAAATAATCCTGTGATTGTGTTCATTGACACACACAAAAGACAGTAACAATGCTCTGCTAGCATTTTAGACAGCTTCACTTCTTGCAAAGCCCATGGGCCTAGAGAAACATAAGAGATATGGAAAATACAGAGCAGTGTACAGAACAGGAAAGCACAGGAAAAGAGAGTGGCACAAGGCTTCATAGGGGGCCTGATCTGACTTGGGGGGAGTATTGACATCCTGCTTTGACTCAGACAGGGGTAAAAGATCCCTGAACCACCCCACCGTGCCTCATTATTCAACCCCCTATGCCAAGCTAAGTACATAACCCTACAATTGACCCTGTTTAGGGAAGTTTTTAATGTTTGATTCTATTTTTAATATTCTGTTGGGAGCCACCCAGAGTGGCTGGGGAAACCCAGCCAGATGGGCAGGGTATACATAAATTATTATTATTATTATTATTATTATTATTATTATTATTATTACCCAGTTCAAATCAGGAGTGGACAAAAAAAAAAATCAATAGTTGCTTTGGTTTTCTGAATCTGTTTCATTCAGTGTTCAAAGACTGCCCTTTGCATGATGCACATGAATTTGACCAGATCCAGTGAAAGGAATGGAAAACTTTGTTTTGGTTTCATTAGATGTTGATGCAATGCTGTATTCATCTTGGTTTCTGGCAGTATAATTAGTTAAAATAAGCTTTTAAAGTGGTGTCCCCTGCCCTCTTTCTGTCAATGCTGAGTCCTCAGTTGCTGTGATGTCATCAAATGTCAATGAGCATTGGAGCTGCAGAGAGAGTAAGATGTGAGCAATAGCTTGTTGAGAAAACAGCATTTTTGTGAGAGAAATTAAAGAGCCAATTAGCCAGGGACTGGAGGCACCATGATGTCTTGGAATGAGATAAGTGACAGAATGGATTAAGGAAGAAGGGCAGAGCAGAAAGTAGAGAATGAAGATGGATACGTGGAGGAGGTAAAAGCAGGAAATTTAGGAAAGCATAAAGGAAAATGGGGTTGGAAACTTCACACAGAGGGTCTAGGGAAGAAAGGTCTTTAAGTTGTTGGTATGAGGGAAGTGAATGAGCAAATGAATTTTTCAGAAAAGGGATTGTGGGGATGCAGTTCAGGTACTTGTTTTTGCATTTTGATTTGAATTATTTGGTGAAAAGTTAGCAATGGCTCCTTAAATGTGTGCCAGAGCTAGCAAATGAATTTTAAGGAGATTCTGAAAAAAATCCAAGAATGAACTTTTTAATTTATTGCACATCTACAGACCATAAAGCTTATTAAAGAAGGGTTGTGACATGATCCAATTGTCCTATATGTCAACATTAGAAGATTATTATAATCAGTGAAAAATGAGAGAGAAAGTAACTAGGGAAATTTACAATCAAGATTCTTCTATCAGCTTCCCTAACAGCTCCATCTCTTCTCAGAAGGACTGGAGCATTATTCTGGTAGTCTAGCAGTCTAGCAGTAGAATAGCAGGCTAAGTCCAAAGGGGCCTCTACTTAGTCAATTCTCCATCTGTAACAAGTTCTCAGTGAACATGACAGAGATGTATAAAAATCATGCATAGTGTGGAGAAAACAGAGCTCTTGTCTCTCTCTCATGATTCTAAAACCCAGAATAATCCAGCAGAACTGAAAGTTGAGAGATTCAGGACAGGCAAAATGAAGCACTTCACACAGTTAAACTATAGAATCCACTGACACAAAATGCAGTGATGTCCACTGATTTATATGGCCTTAAAAGAGAATTAGATGAATTCATCGAGGATACATGTATCAGTGGTGACTAGTCGTGATGACTATATTGTCTTCAGTATCACAGGCAGTATATCTCCAAATACCAGCTGCTGTGGACATGGATGGAAGCATGTTATTGCATTCTTGCCCTGCTTGTACACATTGATAGACATCCGGTTGACCACCATTGAAACAGGATGCCAGACAAGATAGGTTTTTGGTCTGAATCACCTAGCTCTGAATTCATGAGGTCTTTCTGGTAGTCAGATGGCTCTCTCTTTAAGATGATGTAGAAATGCCCAAGCTGGCTAAGATAGAAATCCACAAAGCAATATCACAAAAGAAACAAAATATACAATAAAATTCATGGGGGAAAATAAACAGAATACAAACAGAATAGCAGAAAAATATCATAAGACCCTACACCATACACTTTCTATTTCTGTAATAGGTCTGAGTGTGATTCTATTTTGAGAATCTTTTGTAAGAACCCCTCTGAGAACCCCTTGGGGCTATAAAATGCCATTTAAGTATTCTAAATAATACATACACAACTATGACATATTTCAGTAGTACTTGGTTTGCTTTCTCTAGTGATGTGTGCAATTGGCCCACCAATCTAAGCTGGGCAAAAGCACTGCTAGCTACAACCCCCACATGTACATCCAGATCGCTCATTTCCACCATCACTGATGACAAGAAAAAACTGGAATTTTTTATCCCAAAAGGCTGCCATGTTTGATAAGGTGCGTAGACTGCCTTTACTTCCTGGATCTGTAATACAGACACTGCTTCAGTCCTGATGACTTGCTTTGTGTGCTATTGGTAGTTAGTGTGTGAAGCTGTGTTCAGTGTTAGAAGTAACATTTGGGGTAGGATGGGTTTTACCAAGAGGTTTTTATTTGCAGTGTCAAAAAGAGCCTTAGAAACCTGTAACCTTAGTAACCTGTGTCCTGATCTCTGTAGGCTGAGCAAGTCTCACAGGTGTAAATTCCATAGAATTTAAAGGATTATAATCCCACATAAGTATGCATAGAAGTGCAACTATAGGCTGGAAATTGATCTTTCTGTTTCCCACCCATAAGCAGGCACAAATACAAATATCCTCTGAGAACTCTATTTCCCTGCTCTTATTTTCCTTATGTTGATTAGGACATTCCTTCTTTAGGCAATGCTTTGAACCTAAATAATAATTCATTTTAATGTAATGCTGCATTTTTCCCCTCCAGTCCCCACTATACAGGGAGGAAGCAGAATTAGTAATGGAAATACAGAATTTTAAAACAAAACTGCTTTTAAAACTGCAGTATACAAAAAAGGGGCCATAAGTACATTTTGCTTGCAAAACAGAGTAGTAAATGTGATTTTTCATTTACTCACATTTAGGAGGTGTTAAATGTACTGGAACGTAGCAATAACCATAGACTGCAACTGTATAGCAAGCTAAAAAATGTTACTGCAATCAGAGCTGGGAAAGTGACATAAGCTCTCTCCTCTCCACAATACCCTAAAGGCTGGTGCTGTTTAATCCAAGTGAAGGACTTAACTTTTAATTGGAAAATAATGCTCCTTGATAGAGGTATCCAACATGGACTGACTCCAGACCACAGAAATTGTATCTCGCTTTCTGCCCTCTGACACAAACCTGCCAGATTTCTTCTGATTGGATGGTCTTGCTCCAAAATGAGAAGCTTCTCCATGAATCATCTAAAGCCTTGACGGGATCTTTGAAGTGGGTCACTTATCTCAGGTGCTTGAAAGTTGGCAGAGTAAATCTTTTTTGTGTGTGCTACTCTTTTGATGTCCTTCTGCTGCTTTGGCTCTGAAAAGGCATTAGCACACTCTGCATAGTATTTAGCATGCCAAGATTAATATCCTGAATTTACACACTGCTGTTCTTTCTTTCTTTCTTTCTTCTTTCTTTCTTTCTTTCTTTCTTTCTTTCTTTCTTTCTTTCTTTTTGCAGCATCCTTTTAAAATCATCCTAATGGAACTCTTCATAAACTTTTACAATCAACATGGCATGGCTGGTTCTGCTAAAGAAGCTAAAATGTGACACCATTATCATACAATGTGTGGAGAGATCCCTGAGCTCAGGAAATAGGGCTTGCTTCATTATCCCATCCAGGGCATAAATGGCAGTCTGCTTAGCACAATGAGTTCAGTAATTGCATTTGCTTGTGCTAGGTCCACACTAAGTTTTCAAATAATGCATCCAGACCTAAACATCTTCTCCTCCGGCAAGGTTTGGGTTGCAAAGAAAAGGAAACAATGTTTTCCCCCAAGTGCCCGGAGATCAATCCATTGGTCCAATATTTACACTCACAGGGAGCAGCTCTTCAAAATCTCAAACGGGCATCTTTCCCAGACCTATCTAAATACTATTATTAATTATGATATTTACTATATTTATTAGTTGCTTTTTTACAAAATGAAACTCAAAGTGACTTACAAAAAATGATGGCAGGAACTGAAGCTGGGATCTTCTATATGCAAATAATGCACTCTGATATTGAGCTGCAACCACACCATCTAAATTGCTTATTTGCAGGAATTGTCTCCTGCCCTGCCCCTCCAGCCTCTGAAGCAGAACTGCTCTCTGCCCCAGTGTCTTCCTGCTCACTAAACCCTGGTGTCTCTTCAGCTTTCAGTATCTCCCCTCCCCCCCCCCAGTCTGCTCCTTCTTCTCCCTCTGACCACTCATTGTAATCCTACCACCTCTGGCTCTGAGCCTTCTTCCCTGGGGATTGCTTAGCTGGCACCTCTCATCACTTCTCTGCATATGTGAAGAAGCCCTTAAAAGTCTGTCCAGAACTGACAACAGGTCAAAATCTTTATTCACCATTTTTCTACACGGAATTCCTAAAAAATATTGTTAACTATTCTAAATAACTGAAAACACCACCAAACTCTTATCTTGAGAAAAAGCAAGGCTCCACCTTTATTCTGATTCACAAGCCATCAACAGCTGTGGAAAAGTCAGAGATTCAACAGGAAAATGTTCACATCACTGTGACATGTTCAATTTCTGCCTATCATTCAGCTATTAAAAGCATGAGAGTCCTTCCAGAAAGAAAAGGAGGGGGCAACCCCATCTACTGGCTGCTGTGCCTGATCAGTTACAGAATATCTGGTCTGTTCATTTCCATTTCAGATTGTAGTAAATGGGAGCATTATTATTATTTTAAATCAGTGCAAGCAACAGGGGGTTTTATCCCAACTCATACTAGAATAATATAGGCCAGTCATAATGAACCAGTTCCTGGGGTAGAATTAATGTGAGATAGTAACGGTGATTAGGTAATTATCAAGCACTGTAAGTATTTAACCTTCCCTATGACAGACACATCTGGCATCACCTGAGCTCACACAGACACTCTGAAAAGAATTATCAGTTTTAAATTGTGCCATTTAAACTATTAATCAAGAAATTAAGAATAAAGCAGGTCATGCACATATTGTCCTCATGTTTTTAGTATTTTGGCATCACTCATATCTAGGTACTTCCTTTCTGCATTAGTATATAATGAAAATGGGATTGCAAGCATTTCAGGTTAGATAGGCAAATTGGCATTCACTTCCATAAAGGAAGGAGGGATACAGAAAGCTGCCTCATCTTCCATCAAACTAACAACCCACCTAGCTCAGTATTGCTTGCATTGATTGGCAGTGGCTCTCCAAGGTTTCATAAAGGAAGACTTTCCAAGTCCTACCTGGAGATGCTGCGGATTGAACCTGGGACCTTCCACATGCAAAGAAAATGCTCTAGCACTGACCTACAGCCCTTCCCCCTTTTTTCTCCAAGGAGCAGCAACACCACATTCCACTCTCAGATATTCACATGCAACATTTCTGCATTGTTCACATGCCTCCAGACATGGTGCTTGCAGGACTGATTGTTGGAATGGTGCTTTTAGAGACGAGACTCTTTCAAAGGGTGAATATATCCCTGAACTGTCACTCCCTTCCTGAATGAGGTTAGATCTCTACTCAGTTAGGGGAGAATGACTCTTGCCCTAGCAATCAGGACTATTAGGTTCATATTGGCCAGCTAACACCACATAAAACTACACTGATCTAACCCCTTTCTTTTTAATTCAACTCATTTTACCTCAGTACTGGACTACTTGTACAAGTGGTTCACATGCTAGTATTTCTCAATAGCTTGCATACAGCTTAACTGATCAACTAACAAGTGAGTTGTCCATGGTTCTGATCTCCTGCAAATTATCTGGAAACCAAGCCTTATGAGGAATACAGTGGTACCTTGGGTTGCAGATGCTTCAGGTTACAGACTCCGCTAACCAAGAAACAATACCTCAGGTTAAGAACTTTGCTTCAGGATGAGAACAGAAATTGTGTGATGGCGGCACAGTGGCAGCAGGAGACCCCCATTAGCTAAAGTGGTACCTCAGGTTAAGAACAGTTTCAGCTTAAGAACGGACCTCCAGAACGAATTAAGTTCTTAACCCGAGGTACCACTGTAGTTTAGAGATTTGGGTATGCTTAACCCAGAGAAGAGAATACTGAGAGGTGATATGATAGCCACCTTCAAATATCTAAAGAGCTGTCACATGGAAGATGGAGCAAGCTTGTTTTCTCCTGCTCTGGAGAGTAGGACCTGAACCAATGGATTCAAATTACAAGAAAAGAGATTCCTAACAAGGAAGAAGTTTCTGGCTGTAAGAGTTATTGGACAGCAGAACAGATTGCCTCACAAGGTGGTGGACTCTTCTTCATCTGAGATTTTTAAACAGTGGATGGATACCCATCTGTCAGGGATTATTTAGTTGAGATCCATGCATTGCAGGGGGTTTGGACTAGATGAACCTTGGGGCCCCTGCAACTCTACAGTATGATTTTTTGTATGGACTTGTTGTGTGCTTGGGCAGTTTGGCCCTGCAGGCTCTAGTCTGGAAGAAGGCAGCTCTCTTCTAGAATTGCTTCAACCAGGATCAGTCAGCATGATATGGCAGTGATGCAGAGCTAGCCTTTCAGCAACAATGCCATTGCCATTTTAGTTTAGGTAAATAACTGGACTTTTGTGGAACTACTTTTTCATTAAAGTATTAGTGAGGGAGGTTTGTAGAAGAGCAAAGTCTGTTTCGAAAATATTTGGCACATGTATGTTTTTAACTGAACTTTCTATCATGCTATGTGCACAATTAAGGAACATCTCATGGCATGATGAACATTTTTTACAGAAATTCTGTCTGAAAATGTGAAAAATATCTAAGGCAGGCTTCCTCAACTTTGGCCCTCCAGATGTTTTTGGCCTACAACTCCCATGATCCCTAGCTAGCAGGACCAGTGGTCAGAGATGATGGGAACTGGATGATGGGAACATCTGGAGGGCCAAGGTTGAGGAAAGCCTGATCTAAGGCTTTCAAGGTACCTTAACCCTAGCTTGCTGTTCAGAAATTGCATAATTTTAGTCCAAATATAACACCTGTAAAAAGATTATATGCTGTTCCTATATGCCGTCCTATTGGTTATGCTGAATCATAAATGGTCAATCAATATAATGGTACATGAGAAATTGACACATGAAGTGCTTGCATTCCTGAGTGCCACTGCCTAATCTGAGATAAAATAACACAGTGAATGATATAAGACACTGACATTGAAGTGCCATATTACATGGTGATATAATTATCTGATGACATCACTGGATCCTCACAATTCAAATCAAAATAAATTAAAAATCAAAGTGAAGGCTGGTGAACTCAGCTATCATTTTTAATTAGAATTGTTCCAGCTTGGCTTCTAACCATCTTTTATACATATAGTTGCAATTCTCTTCACATTGAAGACAAAATGCCTTGCCGTTGACTTCAAAAGAATGAGGTTTGCTCCTTCATCTTCTAGTTAAGAGACGTCTGCATTCAAGAATCTCCTCCCTATGGAGATCAAATAACATCTTAACCTTGTCTTTGAAAAAAAATAATTAGGCTGACAGCTCAGTCGTCAAAGTTCTACATGGGCCAAGTCACATTACAACAAATGGGTCTAAGACCAACAGAATACTTTGAAGAATACAGCAGATTTCTGAATAAGAAAGCTTACATTCCAGTGTTCTTAATATTCTATTAGTTACTTCTGAATTTTCCTCAATTTCAGAGTTTAGTAAAGTCATAAGCAGATAAAATAGCTTGAAAGTATTTGTGGTAGGTACTGTATCAGATTTGGTCATGGCCCTACATGTATTCATGTATTTCTTTCTGTTCCATATGCATTCTCTCTAACACAGACTTTTTGTATTGTGCCCACAGTGTGGAGTGAGGAACAGGAGCAAATAACTACACAGTAGACTGAAGTAGAATTAAATGGCTACAGCTCATAGGGATCGGCATTGCACAGGGCAGAGATTCATTCACTGGGCAGCTTGACTGCTGACCAATATCTCTATGCCAGCCCTAGTGCTGGGATAACATTGGGAGTGGAATGAATCTCTGGTCAGTCACAGCATAAACTCATACTGTAATCTCATCATACAACTGGAGAAGAAATCAGCTGATGCTGAGGATGAGGCTTTGAAGTGTCACCCCCAAGACCCCAGGGTATGTCTACTCCCACTTGTCCCTGTTATTCATCCACTCCAGTGCCACTAGAGAATGGTTCACCTGATTCTGCATCCAATCTAATGCAACACAACAAATGCAACAAGCCAGACTGAATATTTCCCAAGAAGTCATCACTGCCAATCCTCAAGAGCTGGACAAGGAGACATACGTATATGCACCTTGGAGCTTCTCCTATAACTTGTATTTGTGTATCTGTTTCTGATCAGTATGAGCGCTCTCCTATATCATAGTTTTAGCATTCATTTTGTATTCTTCTCACTACATCAAAGAGTCTCTTTCTTTCTCTTTATTAGTAGCCAGTAATATATTAATGCATTCCTTGGTGTGAAATGTGCTCTTAACTATTACCTTGGACACTCATTTAGCTGAATTTGATAGTGACAACACATTGACATTGGTAAGGTTAATGATCCAATCTTTTATTTCGTTGAACAAGTTGAACAACATTTAGTACACTGTTTCACGATGTCCTAGAGAGCTGTCTTGGCTATTACTTTAATCGTGCTATGGCATCTATGCCCTTTAAGTAATTGGCACCATGAAAATATTCTCTAAGTCCTGTCACAATTGATTAGTATTGTGCTGAATTACAGCAAGATTACTCTCTTTTTTTGCTCTTTACTGGAAGATGGTGAAATTTGATGCTTCAGTAAGTGCAACATTGTTGATTCCACTGTAAACCACCCAACAAATCCTTACTAGACTTCCAATATCCCACTTAATAACATCACCTGTATCAAGTATGGATACCATTACCCACATCTCACTTACATATTGTGGACACAGAATAATTTGCCAACCAATTCAAAGCACTATGGCTCAACACCACTTTTGCTATGTTTCTCAACCTTTGACATTGTTGCCTGTCTGACACTGTATCTCAAATCTGATGTATCCCATAGATCAGTGGTTCCCAGCCTTTTCAGTATGGTGATTTACAAGTCCAAATCTACTTGGGATGCTGACCCATTGATTTATTATCATATGATTTTTGGACCTTAAGTCTTCAGCAGTTATCAGATTCATGCATTTTAACTGCAGATTTGTCAATTTTATAAATATGATTTGAGATACCCAAGCTGTGCTTAACATCTATGAGCATCCTATGGGCAAGGCTGGGAGAGACAACTGCCATCTATTGTTTTGATTCCCTAAACAAAACACAGAGGCAAACCTATGCAAAATTAACATCAAAAAGCATTTTAATGCATTCTACCATCACTGACTTCTCTTATGTATCACGTAATCACCCTTTCTGCCATTGTACCCTATATTGTGTTTGTAAATACTAGAGGTATATATAGTCAACACTTAATTATTTTACTTTTGTTACCACTTGTGTATTAACCATTGTTTCTATCTTGCAATAAATCACATATTCTTTGTTTCTAGACTTTGTTGTCTGATTGCTAATGCCCCCAGCTAAAAGTGTATAAGGGTAATTTGACCTATGATCCCAAAATGCATGTGTCAGTTGAGCACATGCATCTTTGCATACATGAGTAAAGGGGGTGGGGGTGGGAAATGGTAACGTGTATCAGCTCACATAGTTCAAAATGTGGTAAATTAGCCCTGGTACATTTGTGCGTCTTCCTGTTCATCTGGTCTCCTAAGCCCCAAACCTGCCCTGTATGCACCACTGTGGATGAGTTAACACACTTCACTGTGCTGTGGGTCTGTCTGTCTCATTACCTTGCAAGGAATTTCTGTAGGTAACCGCTAGCTCCTTAGTTTATCATATGGTTTCAAGAAGACATTCCTGAATGTGTGTCCAAAATAAGTATTTTAAATGGATAACACGCCAATGGAACTGAATATGCCATTTTTGAAAGCAACGTATCCCATTCAATGTGTAGCATAGAGCAAGCAGGTTGGGAGGGTGATATCCCATTCAGCGCAAGGAGCCAGGAGCAACAGTATTGAAACGATGACATCTGGAAAAAGAAGTGGCATTTGGTGGCATTGATTTGGAATCTAGCCAAAGTATTCACTATGGGACTTGGAGACGCAAACACAACAGCATAAAACAAGAAAGACAGATCTTGACGGTGGCTGCTATTTGTCCTTCCACCACCTTCTCTTTTTCTTTTAAATTACCCTTGATTGTGCAGCATCTGCTCCTTTCAAGCCTGCATATGCTTCTCTTTTTACATCCGCATGTGCCTGTCTAGAAAAGGCATAAAAGCAACTGAAAAACAAATATCCATCAGAAAGTTTTCTTTCAAAGCCTACTGTAAATCAAATAGGCTGGCAAACAGAGCAGCTCAAAGCCTTACATACAAGTACTGAGTAATCTTATCTATCTAGGTAATCATTCTGAGAGACCAGTAACATTTTTAGAAGAGGCAAGACCCCAGGAAGAGACTTGTAATTGAAGTGGATTTGGCAGGCAGAATGGCTTCTCAGCAATGGAAGTTTAGCTGAGGTACCTGAAGAAAGAATTTCATATCTACACAGAGGCAGCCATCACAAAATACAAGTATATTTGCACCAAGGCTTTGCTTACCAGGGTCAGGTTTTTCCACTGTTTCTCATAAGGTGGACAGTGAGTCCCTGAACAATTAATGATGAAAGACGAGCCTCTCTCAGCTTTCAGAGATGTTTCATAAGTCCAGACATCTACAAGCTGATCCCCTGTTGAAATACTGTGAGTTTCTCCTAGACATGGATCAGGGGTTCCAGTGGCCCCATGTAACTGAGCTCATAGCCTTAAGTTATGTTTCCCTTCTCCACACCTGGTAACTGAAAGCTTCAGACAGCTTTACCTGCTACTCTCTGCTTGTTCAAAACTTAACAGGTGCACAAGCAAGTTCCAGTTCTCAGCCAGCCTAGTTTTTAATTTTAGTAATGTCTGTACGTATGTATATATGTATCCCACCCTGCATCACATATGATAATGGTGCAGGTCACAACAAATAGTGAAAAACAGATAAATGTAAAATGTAAAACCAAATCCATACATTCTTGAAGTATGCCTCCTGTACTCCCTGCAATGCCTAAGGCTACTCCCATCTTAAATCCTAGGGCCAATGTAATATCATGTGATTATGCCCTGGAAATGTCTGTAAGTAAACACGGGGCAAAAATGTGAGCTCACAAATATGAGCCGTTCCTCTGCTGGAATCATTGAGATTCATTTTAAATATGGTCCAGGTTCAGCTGAGCCTTGATAAACCTCAGGATGAAGTTTGCTTTCCACCCAACCCATTAGGCCTTCTTTCCTTGGGGAAAAAGTATTTGGTGGTTTCAATATAATAGTGTTAGTCATGGAAACCTCACCAATTCTAGGTTGTACTGGTGCACCAGCCACTTAACTGACCTTTCTATCAAAGAAGAGTTGAAACAGCTTTATGACCTTTCACTGGATCCCAGCTCCTTATATGAAAACCCAATTAGGATACTCTCACAGTTTTAAAGCAGCTTTTGCTGTTGAGAACTTGAGGTTTGGACTATTTTCTTCATATGACAGCACAGTCGCTTCCAGCCATGACAGGCTGTTTCATGATCTATGGTGTTATAATAGCAAAAGCTGTTCTTTATTGCTAAAAAATCCAAGCAATTCCATCTCCAATGCAACACAGGGGCTGAACATAAATCAATTATATATTTTTTGTTATCTCCAGTTGGTTCTCTGACAGTTCAGTCTCATAGAGCTATATAGCTGTACAATCCAATGCAAAAGAAGATTTACCTTAGGTCTTAAAGTGATCCCCATTTACAAACATCAAGATGTATTTGGGGTTTTTCCCCCAGCTCACTTCTTTAAAGTACTTCCTTTCCTGACCTTTCCTATAGCAATACCTGCAAGTAGATGAGCTGCTCCTTTATTGGAAACTTCCTCAATCTCCTTATCTGTATTCCTGTCGCCACTCTGGCCTTCTTCCCTTGTATCCTTCTAAGGCTGGATAAGATACAATTTTGAAGCTGCAGCTACCCAATTATGCATTGGCTCTACAAGGTTCCTGGCACTTTATGTTGTCCATATCTGTTTTCACACTGGTAAAATCCATGATATTTGTGATTATCAGTTTACATTTCAAAATATATTCCTGTGCTACAGGGATTAAAGGCAGGGCAACATTATGTAACTGTTTTGCAGAACCCAGACAGATGAAAACTTGGACTATATATTGGAATGAATGACTCTGAGAGTGGATTCAAGTATATCTAATATCAATCCATTTTTACATATTCCTTTTAACCTTATAATATGTTATAATATGAAGTTATAATATGTGATGATAAAGAACTAAGAGAAAATAAAGAGGGTATGGATTTGCTGAATTAACTATTTGAATTGGAATACAAAAAAGGGAGGTGTGAGGAAGTCATGAAAATAATTAAATGAACTGTAAGATATAGAAAGAGGGATTTGTTTTTGATTGTTTTTGTTTTTTTCTGGTGTTTGTACTTTTTGTGTTTTCTTTTTATCATTTTTGTAACTTTTTTCTTGTTGAAACTTCAATAAATATTACTTTAAAGAGAGAGAGAGAGAGAGAGAGAGAGAGAGGATTCAAGTATAATTATATCCATTGCTTCCTACTCTTCTTACAAACAAGTTTTTCTATTTAAAAAAAGTAGTAGTCAGTTGCAAAATTGGATATGTAATTATTAAAAATTGAATCCTTGGGATAAAGGGAATAAATGAATATTGTATTTGTCAAATAACTCAAGTACACATGTGACAAGTGGATTATTGAGTAACTGGACAGGCTTGATGTTAACTGTAGACTAAGGTAGTAAAACAGAGATAGGGAACCTGTGATCTTCCAGACATTGTTGGACTCCATGCTATCAGCCCCAGCCAGTAGTCAGGAATGATGGGCCCTGTAGTCCAGCAGCTTCCCAATCCCTGCATTAGAAGAGCAGATAATGCCAAGCGCTGTTGATTTCAGGAGTTGCAAGTAGAGCAGCAGCAAAAATAAAGAGTGGAGCTAGTATGACGAGCTGCCATTCCTTTAGCTTTAGTTGTTAAACCCCTAGTGGAATCAAGATTGTTCAAGTGAAAGGCACATGAGCCTGATATGTCCATGTCTGCTGAAACATTGTAACCCATCACACAGCAGGCTGTGAAAAATAAAATCCTGCTTTTAAGTCATATTCTTGCCTTTTAACACCACATAGAGTAGACAGGGTACATTCAATACATAAGCCCAGCACCAGCAGTCAACCAGGATGGGGACTTGGCAAGGTCACAAGGGGCTTAGAAGTGTCCCTCACTGGTACGACCTGGCTTTGCTGCCTTTGCTGTTTTAGCAGTGGGTCAGTAGCAATGTTGCTTTTCAGTGGGAACAATTATCAGCTTCCATCTGCAGTGGCTGCCTGCCATATGAATTTACCTAAAACATAATGCCCAGCCTACAGATCATTTCATAGATTTTTACAGTTTTAGGTTGGTGTTTGTTTGTTTGTTTGTTTGTTTGTTTGTTTGTTTGTTTTTAAAAAAGGAAATGCTTAATGTCCCCTAGTGCTCTGTGGGCATTTGGTCTGAAAATAGCAGACAAAACCGCCAAACTGCAGACAAGTAGATGTGGGGAGCGGGGTTGCTAGGCACTTCAAAAATGTGTGTGTGTGTGTGTGTGTGTGTGTGTGTGTGTGTGTGTGTGTGTTGGTGATGTTGTTGTTTTGTTTTACTAGGGAGAAGTAAAAGGAATTCAGTTACCTTCCTGTGTGTTTGTGGACACCAGTTCAATGGCATAAGTTGCCCATATTCCAAACTCAGTTCAGGAGCCTCTAGGGGTGTGGGCCTATAAAGGGAAGTTTTCCTTCTGCACATATGCTTTCCCTCTGCACATAACTGTTGCATTATGGGGAAGCATTCCAAACTCAGTTCAGGAGCCTCTAGGGGTGTGGGCCTATAAAGGGAAGTTTTCCTTCTGCACATATGCTTTCCCTCTGCACATAACTGTTGCATTATGGGGAAGCATTGCTTCTTTTCTCTTGCATTCTGGGAACTCTCGCTTATAATCTTTTCTCTGTTTCTGCACACACTGTACGAACCTGTTCCAAACACCAAGACATTCTCTCATCGTTCAGTTCACCTTAAGTTCATGGTGACTTGTTCTCCATGCATAGCTGACCACATCTATAGAACTTGATTATTGTATTCTTTCATGTTATGATCAATCATTAGTAATTGTTTTATGCCATATTAATCTTTAGTTATTATTAATTAGGAGGTTTCATGCCTGTCTAGTCCCAACCTCGTTTCCCAGCCTTTAATCTACCGGTGATTAATGTTCACATGTAATTCCCACCCCTCACATGCAATTCCCGCCTTGTATGTATGTTAACCAATCAGCATTAAGTTTCTTTGTGTTTGTATCAACCAATCAGCCACAAGCACACCTGTGGCAATGTTTGTAATATTCAATAAAAGAGAGTTCCCGGGACTTTCCCGGCAGACGCCTCTCGTGACACCCACTACTCGTCTGTCGTGATTTTCATTCCTACAGGCCTAAGTTTTGAGATTTGGGCCCTAGATAACATGGCCAAGCTAAGCAGAATTTGAAAGAGGTGTAAGTCTATCCTTGCTCAAGCCCACTCCACCCCTGGAATGCCCCTTTTGTGCAATTTATGCCTACATAAATTATGTCAGCAGAGCCAGGTAAGGGACTTAAGTTGTCGCATCTGCAGTTCAACTGTGGGTAAGAAATTTATGTTGGCATAGGCCTGGCTGAGCCCCGGCTCAGCTGAGAAACCTAAGCATCCACTGAATCCAAACTCTCTCATCCCACTGGATCTTGTGTTTGGACTGTTTTTTTTTTTGTTTGTTTGTTTTGTTATTTTTGTATACTGTTTCAAGATTTTTAACAATTCAAAGTGGTCTAGAAATTATTTTAATTAATTATTTAATTTAATTATTCATTTAAAGTTTAATACAAAGGTTCACTTTGTGAGCTGCCAGCAGTCAAGACAAAAACTCTTAGTAAGCTATAGTACATATCCAATCAGAAAAACCATAATTAACCTCAGGTTACAACCTAAATTATTATTCAGCCTGTGGACGGCTGCTTCAGGAAATAACAATAAAAAAATAATTTTGACCTAGCTATGAGAGAAGGTAACCAATAGTGTGACAGAATGATAATGACAGGTGTCAAACAGGGACATTGAAAATTGTCATAAAAGACCAAATGCAGCGATCACAGCAAACAGCCACAGTTGGGAGCACAATATTAGGCTTTTTCTTTTCTTAATCCACAGAGATGTAAAATGCTGGAAAATAAGACGAAAGTGTTTCTTGTCTCTGTGTGAAGAATCCATACAATTAACATGCTCAGGAGGTCTCTGCAACAGATGCTTGTTAGCCTAAACCGGGCACCAAAGAGCTTCAACAAAGCACAAAGTCATGAGCAGATAGGTCTTTAGTATAAAGCCGTGTTTGCCTGCAAGCTGTATTTAATGAAAGCCATTCTCCACCACCACCCCTCCTTTGTTTTTTGTTTGTGTGTTTGTTTTTCCTGAATCTGAGATATTGGCAACCATTTCCTACTCTATTTTTTTAAGTATCCCTTATAAAAAGATACGGCATTATTGAATAGTCCCCTGCAGCAGCTTGTGACAGTTTTACTGCAATTTTTTGTTATCTTGCAGGAGGGCACAGCTGTGTTTCTCAATTGAAATTCAGGTTGTAGATTGAGGAACACAAAGCAAAATATGCCCTTTCCTAAAGCTAAGGCCTGTCCAGTCATGGGGACAATAACCCTAGGCTGGTCTGACAGTAAGGTGAACAATGAAAGGTGTTTGGCTCTTTGCTATAGGAGTTTATGTGCAGCTGAGAAAGCCCCTTGAGGTGCATGCAAAGGCTTGGAAACAGGCACAAAGGTTTATCAGCTGGTTTCTTCTTCACATTCAGTTTGAGGTCACTTCTAGAGGTGCCCCTGAATTTTGCAGACAACCATGCAGCACTGTCTTTAGAAGAAGGAATGCATGGAGCTGTTACACACACACACACACACACGGATTAGTAGCCCTATGCCCCACACCCAGAATACATACTTTGTCTCATACACACTTTCCATATTTCTTGTTACCGTAGCTGGGTTACCATCCTTTGCTAAGCAGATTGCTTGCTAATAACCAGGGATGATTGATGTTTCCTCAACAGATGCTACCAACTAGGGATGTTTTCCTGAATGGGCAATTTACCTGCAGGGTTGATTCTAAGTTGAGTGTTCTGTCATTGGGTGAATGTGATGAAGCTAAGGCAGAGGAACAGACAGCTTTTAGCTTGAGTTTGCTAAAAATGGGGTGTCCATGGGGTGTAATTAGGATACAGCATTAGCAGTTGTGCTATGTGTTTTGAGGCATCAGCCTAGAGGAAGGATTTCACCTGTATCATTCATCTGATGAAGTAATGTACCCTGAAGAAGTGATATGTTCTCACAGGATGATTAACTGTGGAATGATGTGTTTGAAATGCTATCCCATGACATTGTTTTAAATTACAGTTGCATTGTCACCTATCTAGAACCCCATGTAGGTATAGGATTCATATGCCCATGGACTGCTATAGTAACTTCATTTTAATGAATGCAAATCTTTTGGGATTCATGGGTTGCACTAAAATCAGTACCACAAAATCTTAGCAGGTGGGGAGCTCCTATCTGTACCCATAAGAAATCATTGCATCTGATGCCCCAGTTCATTTTGCAGTGTTGTGCTTCATTCTCAGATGACCCTGATTTGGGACATAGTATAAAACTACCAAATTTGTCAAGTATTAATTTTCCGGTATGTGTTGGATTCATCCTTCTCCTGTTTCCTATCCCTCCAAGTCTTTGTGTCTCATTCCCTCTGTATAAAACTGGGTTCTCCTTGATTGCATGGCCTTGGCCCTTTCTCCACAGGTCCTCCTGAGTAGTTCCTGCTTATTACTTTCAGTAACAGCTTTTCATTTGCATTGGCTGCACCCACTTCCATCAGCCTTGCCCCAGCTCTGAATGCACAAAAGCCACATATGCTTATTTAGAACCATCAGAGACAAATGAAATGACCTCATTTAAAAAAATGTTTTATTCAAGTGTTTTGCAATTGCTCTTCCCTGCTCTCCTCTTGCCCTCCCTGTGGGCCTTTCCCTCCACCCTCAAGTTGAGTCTTCCTGGAACAGGCTACATATTTGTCTCTTGCTTCCCTGCACACCCATTATTATGGGGGATGCAGGAGTTCAGCTCAGCACCTCTGCTCAGTGGCTCGAAGTGGGTTGAATTGTAGCCAGCGGCGGGGGGGGGGGGGATAAATGTAGCGTAAGATGCCTTTTTCCATAGCAAACTGCAAATTGCCTCAGCAGCACAGTCCACAAAAGGTTCCTGCAGAGCGAATTTATCTCCCATTGTCGTCCCGAAGAGGGGAGCGGATAAGACCAGGCATTTTATTTTTAAAAAGTCACATTCGATCTTGTTCAGCTTGGAGTCCACAGCACTTTAAAGGACTTTCCACGGGGAAAAGTACAAGAATGCAAGCCCGAGAATGCGGCAGAGATAAAGGGATTTATTTTTAACAGCAGACAGGGTTCATGACCATGTAAGCATTTCAATTTCTAAGCCCCTCTTTTTGGATAATATAGTTTGCCAATGTGAGTGTTATGTCATCTAATGACCCATGGGGCAGAAGGAAGGTTGGCAGCAGGAGAAGGGGAATAGGAGGAATTTATCCAGTAATGATTCTCATATTCTGCCTTAAAGGGGGGGAAAGAGACATGGAGTTTATCTCAGTCTCTTGATCTCCATTACTATAGTGCCACAGACATGGCAGTTTCCAACCAATCCTGTTCACAGTCTCCCTAGCTCACACTGTGATGTTACAGATAAGCACAGTTACTGTGCCACACACAGTGTGACTAGTAATAGCCACAATGAGAAATATCACCTGAAAATGCTGTAACACAAAGACTAAATGAAATCAAAAGCTTTGCATTTTAAAAAACAAACATTTCAATGGTACATAGCAAAAAAATAATAATAATCCTACAGTTGGGCAAAAGCAGCACAACAGTGCAAGCTACTAAGAACAGAAATCCATTAATATAGTCCTCATAGGAAAGATCAAGGAATGGCAACTATGAGCCAAAGATGGCATAGCCAAGAATTGTGACAACCAAGGTCAAAATGGTTGAGCCATAATGGTAAATTTATAAGTAGCCTTCCCACAGCTTATTTTGACCTGAGATCAAAATCCAGAGTTCAGGTTTGACTCATAAGTTATTTAATGAGGCACAATCACATCTTTGACAGTGAAACTGCTATATTTCTTTCCCACTCACCTGACAAAAATGATATTGGGGGCCTTGCAAAATCTCCCTTCCTTCTTCCCTCACTCTCTCCATCTTGGATAATGTCAAACTAGAAATCCACAAGAAACAATATTGAGGATTTACAGCTATGACATTACTCTTGTGATGTATGTTTATTGTATGTAATATTGTTTTTAATATTATGTTTTAATGCTGTAACCCACCAAGGGATCTTAGGGTGAATAATATTCATTTGCTTAGAAAATTGCTGTTACTTTTCACTACAGAATGGCTTTCAATGTTATAAGAAAAACAACTCATATTTTTTAAAAAAACACAAAAGCCCTCTTTAAGCATACTAGCTGGGGCTGGCTTTTTGCTGCCTGAGGCAGAGGGCAAGATCTCCCCCTCCCATTTCATGTACAGAATCCAATTGGCAATAGAATCATACCTCAACACTGCCCTTCACTACACCTGTGGGTAGCAGGCTAGCTTTAGGATCCTGGGGGAATAGAGGGCTTTTGCTCTGCCCGCTCCCTAGCACCTGCAGCCTGAGGCAGCTGTTTCAGTTTGCCTTATGGTAGGGCCAGCCTTTGTAAAAGTGACATGTAATATCTTCTACAGTTCTAAATCACTCAGGACACCTCCAAGGGAAATTGACCCCCCAACTCATGGGGGCCCCCGTCATGGGGACAGTGGTAACAGAGCAGAAAGCACCCTTGCTTTCCCTGATGTCCCTTTGTTCCTCATGCAGTTGGGTTGTCTGAAGAGGGCTGGCATAAAAATACATTCCTATATTTTATGACTATCTTCCTAACTATATGAAAATGTAGGACTGTCATCACACAGCCCCCTATTGGAGACTTTGTAGTGCCTCATAACAATCCTGGGTTTGCAGGATGCCAGGGTCAATTAGGGGAACAGAAGAGAAGGCAGGTTGCATAACTGCAGTGGTTGCCGCATGGGAGCTAAAAGGGAAGGGAAGGAAGAGTGGGATGTAGTGGGAGAGGTCTGAATAGATAGGGAAGGGTGGGTTGCTGTTGATGATTCAAAAAACGTTAAGGAAAAATAGCAGAGACTGCTACAACACAGAAGCTCGCACCAAAAGGCTAACACAACAAAGCTTTTCCCAATTCACTTTTTGCCTTGTCTAAACTGCAATTCCACCCACCCACCATCCTACTGCCGCTTCCTGACATTGTGAGGATGCTAGGAAGCAGCCATTGACAAAGTCACTGACAGAGCCAATGCAGCACTGAACCGTCTTCAACCAGATTTCAAAAATAAATAAATAACTAAATAAATAAATAAATAAATAAATAAATAAATAAATATCTTCAAAAAGCAAGTAAAAATATTGGACAGAGGAGAGAATGGAAAGCCAGCAATGCTCAGATTAGCACTATCGGTCAGCTTTCCAGCATCAGTCTCTCCTGATAAAATACTGCAGCTAGATCAGATGTCAGGCCACTTTAGCTTGGAGATATGCACACTACCCATCCGTAGGAAGGTGGTCAAGGAAACAACATCTAAGGCAATTTTCTCCATGTATTCATTTTCTCTCAGGCTAGAGGAAAACAGATTGACCTTTTTACAATTCATTGTGATATTCTGGGAAAAGAAATACCCCGGTGTGCCATGTTATTATAGTGAGAAATACATTATGCACATTTTATGTGCTTATCTTTATAAAGGAACATTTGAAAATAAGAGAGTTTGCTCAGACACTGTAGCATTGGTAAATGACAGCAGTCAAAAACTATCATCCTTATGTTCAACAAAATATCCCACTCCACTTCCACTGAAAACAAGCCAGTTTCCTTCAAAGCAGCAATGAGGAACCAAATGTCGTCCATATGTTGAACATCAGCTCCAGCCAGCATGGGATGATGGGAGTTGTAGAACAATAACACCTGGAGAACACAGGTCTCCATCCCTCCTATAAATAATTTTGACCTGGACCTTCACTGTGGTTCCTTCTATTAGGGCAGTATTTCTTGAATCATCTTGTAAAAGAGAGGGCACAACCTGAAGCTCTAAAGGTCTTTGCTACAGCTTTTTAGAATACTGGTTTTCTTTAGCAAATAAATGAAGAGATTGAAGGTGTGTGTACATCCTCATAATTACAAAAATAAGCTGGCCGTATTTTACTGTGTGACTGTTTTAAAGCTGTTGCTTGTTTTTAACTGCTCTTGGTCTCGTATTTGTTACTGTTCTGGCTTGTGAGTTTTTGCAGAAAAGTAGGGTATAAATTCATCATCATCACCACCATTTGCAAATATTTATAATGTGGCTTAAACAGCAGAATCAGTTATCCATCCCTGTCATCAATAAATGTATCAATGAGAATATCAACTTAAAGCAATAAAACTATCAGTGTAGTTTTGTAGCATAAATATTGTAACATAACCAACTTTTTCTTAAAATGACAGTTAGTTCAGCTGTTTATTTACCTATATGTAGAATGTAAAATCCATCTACATCTTTGCAGACAATGGGTTTTCACACATTAGATTTTTGCCTAAGAATCAGAGAGAAACCCATGAGCTTCAGAATTCATTTTTTGGGATAGAGCTTACCACTGGTGAGATATATATTTTAAATTAATTATTATTTCTTTGTGAAAACAAACTAATTAGTGGTGTAAAATTCCTGCAAATCATGGAATTGGTGGACTACATCCATGTGACTGAAGCAAAAATATGAAGAAAGGAATGTGAGAGTTAAATTGTATAACTAGAGTTATACAAAGTAACTAGAGTTCCTTTGGAAGATACATGTGAATATTCATCCTGAAGACTTTAGTTTATTCTAAGAATAGACTTTAGAAGAATAGTTCTTCAGATGAAGAAATAAATTTTCTTCAAGTCTTTCAGCATTCTTATTTACTAATAAGTGCATGCTTGTCAAAATGGTTTTTTACAAGTGTATTCTCTTTTCACATCTATTCCATTGCTAATTGCTCTAAAATGCTATATGGCTTAAGCTTTGTCTTTAAGTTGGAAAAATCACTTCCTGCACAATAAATAGCATTCATTCTAACATCTCAACTGAGAGAACATAAGTGAACAATTAGAGCTGAGCACAAATAATTTTTAAGTCAAGACCTTGGCGGGTCATGGACTGTAAAGTTTAATGTGCCTGTGGCTCCTGGCTTGATGGCAATTACATATAGTGAAATGAGAAGTGTCTCATAATTCTGTTCAGAATTGGAAACGTCTTCCCCTTCTTTGGCCATTAGTATTCTATGCAGTGCTCAGTCATTTAGTCAGAGGTACATGTAAGTGGTTGTTTGGATTGGTTCTTTTAATGCACTGGTGGTTCTTCTATCTTTTCATTCATTACTGGTCAGTGAGATTCCCACACCCCCTGCCTGTCTATATTGCACTGGCTGAGAATATTTCCCCAAAGTTTCAAAATTGGTTCAGCTTGTCTAATTTCAAAACCAAGTTGAAATTTTTTTTAATCAACCCTACCCTATAAACCAGGAAACCCATTTGCTGTGATCCATCAATCCATTCAGGCCTCTACCATATCACCTGTCTCCATCTATAAAAGGAAAATGTAAAATACAAGACTATTAGTTATTGGTCTGAACTCTGAAACATCAGACTAAAAGTTGATCTGCACATTCAGAACACTATTCTGTGTTCAAAATTCAAACTCTGGTGGTCAAAGATAGAGAAGACATTTCTCATTTTGCCTAGAAATATTTCCCACATTTTAGTGGAGGCAATTACTTTGAACCTCTGCACCCATTTTCAAAGATCCTTGGAAAGATGCAAAGCAGACAACAATGTGGGACATGCCTTGTAGATAGAATCAGTATCAGCATGGAAGATGCTGTACATGTTCAGGATACTATTCTATGTTTCACATTCAAACAAAGCTCATCCCTCTACACTTGTTTTATAGATGTCCAGAAACAACACAGATTGTGCCAGAATGTGCGCTCGCTCTCTCTCTCTCTCTCTCTCTCTCTCTCTCTCTCTCTTTCTGTTTCTCTCTCTTGAGCATAGAGATACTTGAATGAAAGTTGGCACACACATTTATGATATTCTTCATTTGATGTTCAATCACTTTCTCAAAATCTGTGCCCATTTTCAAAGGTGGGACATATGCAAAAACTATTAATGACATATCAGAGACAAAAATCTCTAAAACATTGTTAATAGAAGTTAACAAATCCTGTAAGCATTACAGTCCCTAAATCCAACACTGTGTGACATCAACTCAGCAGGAACCTATCTGTGTCACTAATTATATAGTTCTCTGGCTCCAAGACATTATCAGTGAATAAATTATAATAAGGAACAGTTAGAGTTCAATAATGAACTTAGCAAAAGATAATAAGATAGTCATTAGACTGACAGAGCTTTGCCTGGTATTGAGGAGAGAACTGTGCTCTCTTAAGCAGTTCTTCTGCTAATCGAGTGTGCCATCACATGCAGGAAAACACATATTTCAATTAGTCAGGAAGAAAACACCAAGGGGAAGCCCTCCACCCACTGAGCCAGCCCTAGACTGGGATCCAGATGATTTGGCCTATCATCTCACTTCTGCAATCAATGTGTGAGCAAAATGCTTGGGGAAATACATAGGCAGCCTGGGGATGATGAGTGATAGATGGATTAGGCTTTCAGATGCTTAATATCATTACAGGATTTTTCTGAAGGATCCCTCTGGGAGACCTCATGGGAGTCACAATGGGTGGGAGAGGACTAAGTGTTCTGACAGATGTTGCTGCCAAGAGCAATAGGGTATACTGGAAAGTAAGAGGAAAGTACTTACAGGAATGAGTCACTGCCAGTGTCTTGGAGCAATGATTGCTCTGTGATTTTACTGGCCCAAATGTACTGGCAATAATATACGTTGAAGCTGTGGCCCTCCAGATGTTGTTTGACTCCAGATCACATCAGCCCCAGCCAATATGCCCAATGCTCAGAGCTGATCAAAATGGTAGTCTAATGATATCTGTAAGGTCATAGGTTCCCCACTCTTGCCATATGGATTCTAAATGTTCATCAAGGTGATTACATGCACATTTCACTCATTAAACTGTCTACAAGTGCTCCAAATCAGCCTTCAGCTGTTTCCTTAGTCATCTTACTTCCACAGATGTTCAAGTTATTTTGTTTGTTCTGGCTTCCATAGCTGACCCTTCAGATGGATTGAAATCTTTATGGTAAAAAGGAAGCTGGGGAACCGAAGGAGCAGAATGTTTAGCCTGTGGTCTCTGTGACTTACAGTGTGCTGATGAACTTACAACAGGGATTTATTCACCCAACTAAGATATAGAAGAAGGCAGAATAAATGTCACTAACACACCAACAGAACCTCGACCAGGAACTTTCTATCTTCTACCTAAAATACACAAACCAGGAAATCCAGGACGCCCCATCATTTCAGGTATTGGCACTATTACAGTGGGTGTCTCCGGTTATATGGACTCTGTTCTGAAACCATATGCCATCAGTGCTCCCAGCTATGTACGTGACACCACAGATTTTCTGAGGAAAATACAATCTTTAAATAATCTTCCCAACAATACTATACTAGCTACTATGGATGTGGAATCTCTGTATACCAACATCCCACACAACGATGGTTTACAAGCTATAAGGAACACCATTTCAGATAAAACCACAGCGGACCTTGCCACCAAACTCTGCCAATTTGTCCTTACCCACAACAACTTCAAATTCGGTGATGACCTGTTCCTTCAGATCAGCGGCACAGCAATGGGCACCCGCATGGCCCCACAGTATACCAACATCTTCATGGCAGATTTAGAACAACATTTCCTAAACTCCTACCCACTCAAACCTCTCTTGTACCTGCGATACATTGACGATATTTTTATCATCTGGACACATGGTCAACAGACCCTGAACACCTTCCACCAGAAATTCAATGATTTTCACCCCACAATCAACCTAACAATGAATCAATCTATGCAAGAAATACATTTTTTGGACACTACTATAAAAATACAGGATGGGCACATAGACACCACCTTATACCGTAAACCAACTGACCGACAAACATATCTACATGCCTCTAGCTACCATCCCAAACATACCAAACAGTCCATTGTATATAGCCAGGCACTACGTTACAGCCGCATCTGTTCCAATTCTACAGACAGAGACTCTCACCTAAGAGATCTACAGCAAACCTTTTTAGAACTAAAATACCCAACAGATGAAGTTAGACAACAGATCAACAGAGCCAGACTGATACCCAGAGAGAACTTGCTACAAGACAGACCCAAAAAAGAAAATAACAGAACACCTCTAGTCATCACATACAGCTCCCAAGTTAAAACAGTACAACGCATCATCAGAGATCTACAACCTCTCCTGGACAATGACAGTTCTCTTTCTCAAGCTCTGGGAGGAAGACCTTTCATTGCCTACAGACAGCCACCCAGTCTTAAACAACTCCTAACCCACAATAATACTACAACCAGACCTAACACGGACACTGGCACCAGAGCCTGCAATAAACCCAGATGCCAACTTTGCTGCCACATACACCCGGACAACACCATTACTGGCCCCAACAACATCACACATACCATCTCGGGACTATTTAATTGCTCATCGTCTAACATTGTGTATGCCATAAAATGCCAACAGTGTCCTTCAGCTCTCTATATTTGGACAAACAGGCCAGACCTTACGCCAAAGAATAAACGGACATAAATCGGACATCAGGAATCACAAGACAGAGAAACCAGTAGGAGAACACTTCAATCTCCCAGGACATTCTATACAAGATCTCAAAGTAGCTGTTTTACTACAAAGGAATTTCAGAAATAGACTGGAAAGAGAAGCTGCTGAATTACAACTTATCACCAAACTTAAAACCATGGAGAAACCTGGTCTGAACAAAGACCTTGGATTCTTATCTCATTATACATGACAAAGCCATTTTTCACCTTTTCACCCCTTGCTTTTTCCTGTAAGACCTATTGCAGTCGTTAAGAGTCGTCAACAGGCTCATCACAGCTATCTGCCAATCACCCATTCCCACCACCCTTCTGAGTAATACCCCTCCCCACCTTCTCACTATATAGAAGGGTCTGGAAACTTCTGTTTCAGTGTATCTGAAGAAGTGTGCATGCACACGAAAGCTCATACCAAGAACTGACTTAGTTGGTCTTTAAGGTGCTACTGGAAGGAATTTGTTTTGTTTTGACTATGGCAGACCAACACGGCTACCTATCTGTAACTGTCACTCAGATGTATCTGGACAACAATCTGGACTAGTGTTTGCTAGGACACTCAGGGATCATGAAAACAAATACAGAAACCTTGACTTAACAAGAATATCCAGGGCCCAGAGCCTCCATATACAGCAAAGTCTAAGAACAAAAGATATTAGAAATGGTATCTCATGAATTCCACAAAATTATGCCTTATCACTACTGTAATTTATATCAGGCAGAAAACATTTCTTTGAGCTCTAAATCCATGACAGTTTGCATACTTTTGACTATAACAGCAAGTTAGTGAAATATAGGTTTCTAAAAACAATGATAGCAGGCAGGGGTGGTGGGTCCCGTTTACCACTTGAGGCAAAACAGGAAGTGCTGCCCTGTCCTGCCACTGCCGCCACCACCACCACTACTACCACCAGTGCTATCATAACTGAGACCACTGAGACCGCATTCATCACCCACACTGCCATGTCCACTGTCTGCCTCTTTATTTATCTGGGTAAAGAGGATACCTTTAGTGCCTAAAGACATGCAATGATGGCACCAGGTGAGCCTTGTGCTGACAAGATGGAAGCGGGGGGAAGCAGTGTTCTTGCACTTCTCCATCCCATTCCCAAATATAAATTAACAGGAAAACAGATTTATTTGTAATGTCAATGGGAATGTTGTTTTGTGTTTGTGGGGGAAGGAGAAAAGTCTGCTTGGAAATGAGTCATCTCTGCATGCAAGGAAGGCAACTGTTTTGGGGGTGGGAAGCACTTTATGGATTTTCCTGTCCCTTGCCTGGTCTTCTAAGTTTAGAATCTGAATCAAGATATCTTGTTTTTTAATAATAGTAAGCACAATTAATTACAAGTAATTTAGCAAATGTCTTCATGGCCACAAATGCATTAAACGGAACAGATTAAATGTGATTCTGGGAAATTATACATTTTAACTCCATCTTTGATGAGTATGTAATACATAAACTCCCACAGCACCACGCAGTATTTTGAATTGGGGGTCTTTTGAACAGGGAATTGCCATGCAGAGTTGCACTGTAACTGAGCTGGTTTATGAAGCCAAAAAGAATGAAGCACAAAAACATGTATTAAAGGGGGGGAAGAGAGAGACTCAATTATTTGATGAAATTAAATGTATGACTGTCAAGTAAGAAAAAGCAGAAGTCAGCCATTCTCTGTCTTTAATAAATGGAGGCACATAATGGAACAGTGTTGGTGAGTTCGGAAAGAGCATTGCTTTGTACACACACACAAAGGGGGAGCCTAAAATACACTGGCATCTAATTCAGCTAACATCAATCTACTCAACTGAATGTATTCCATTTCCCTGTTGGAAGAATGTTTCATTGCGGAAATGTCTGTTCCTATTGTTATTTTAGTCATAAATTCCTTAAAGTTTATTGAAATGTGATTGTTCTCAAATCAATCAGACGATTTGGCTAGCTGCTGTTGAATCAATACACAAAGCAAGCAAGGTACCCACAAAATGGTGGCAAGGGGCCTATTGCTGAGTAGACGGGCAAGACCTACCACTTCTCTCCTACTCCCAATGACTTTTGACACACCCTCCATTTCTTTGGCCTCTGCTTCTTTCAGTCCTCTGCCCCTCCCTTTCTCAACCTTGGGTTCCCAGGTATTGCTGGACTACAACTCCCATCATCCAGTAAAGAATGATGGGAGTGGTAGTCCACCAACATCTGGGAGCCCAAGGTTGGAAAAGGCTGGGCTAGAGAATGCACTGGGACCCAGTGATTCAAAGCCACCTGCACATTCTTCCCTATCTGCCTTACTCTCATGGAAGCCCATATTTTTGTCTGGACTGCGAAGGGGAGAGAAACACCAGTTGTGACTTACTGACACCTTCTTTTTCTTTTGCGCTTGTGTTTTGCTTAGTTGCTACTATAGACAAAGGGGGGAAGGTTCTTGCTGTGGATGCTTGTGGACAATGACTCAGGCGTTAGAGCCTGGATCAGCAGGAGAACAGGGGTGAAAGGTGTTAAGTTGCACAAAAATCACGCAGCCAGAATCCACTGGCCAAGAGTGACCTCCTCCTTTGTGTGAGAGGCCAAAGGCGAGTGAATGGGTTGACATGGGTGAAAAATGGGGTAGGAATTGTTGCTAAAACCATTGTTGGTTAATCTGTTTGAATATCCCATTATTATTATTTTTCTAGGCATTTGATTAAATGGAAAATTTTAGTTTTTATCTTCATTGTGATTTTGTTTGTTTGCCTTAAAGAATTGTTAATTTGCTGTTTATTGGACTTGCTGATATGATTTTGGAATTTTTGTATATTGCTTTTCTCTATCTCTCTATCTATCCCTCCCTCCCTCCCTCTTCATCTTTATTACTTTGCTCCCTGCCTCTGGGGCTGAAAATATGCAGTGGAGAGTTGGCAATAAATACTGTAAATACATAAATAAATAAATAAATAAATAAATCTGCACCAGTGTGATGGCTTGTGAATGCTCTTCGCAAGAAATGCCTCTGCTCACTCGGAGATACATATATATAGTCTTTATTTTACATATGTACAAGCAGCGCATTACAATCATGCATCCGAATCCTCCAGCTCAGATTCTGGGAGTGACTTATGCCAGCCCCTTCTCCAACAGAAAAGGCGGGGAAGTTTCATGTGATACCTCTGCCCCCTCCTCTTTAACACTCTCCTTTCTTTGGCAGATGGAATAGGCATTGTTTCACTGTCTGTGCCAGAAATTCCTGTGCGCTGTTGAGGCTCTGGTTCAACATCTGTGAGCCGTTCCACCTCCTGGCTTTCCCCTCTTTCCTCAATCGCCACTTCCTGCCCCCCTTCCTCTGCCTGTCTCTGCTCCTCCCCTTCTCTGGCAATACCATGACAACCAGTGATGTCCCCTCAGTCATAAGTGATTAAGTGGACATTTACTGGAAAGCTGAATGGTACCTCAGAAAGGAGAAGAAGAAGAAAAACCCAGCTTATCATATACAGCAGCACTAATAGCAAAGTGAAAATGATGCCTAAGAAGCCAAAACAGCACTATCCAGGCTCAAGAGGGTGTTGTCTATATGCATGGGGTAACTCCAAAGTTTGCAGAAGTATAAAAACATCTACAAAAAACCCTTTTTTAAAAAACCTACCAAAGAAACTTGGCCAACAATGAAAACTAACGAGCTGGATCTGTAAATAAACCTTTTCACTGAATCATCTGTGATTCATAAGGGGGGAACAAAACTTTCCAAATGGTGCTGCAAAAAAGAGAGAAAGAGAGAGTTTACATCAGCCCCACAGGATGGAATGAAAGGGCTGAATTTCTTTGATTTGTTTGATTCACTGAGAGGATATGAAAGAGAAGAAGCAAACACCTGGCCAGATTATCTCTGGCCAAGATACTAATGGAAAGAAAAATATCAGAACAGATGAAAATTAGGTTGTTTCTCACTCAGGGAAGTTGGCAGAGGAAATCAAAGTGCTTCTGTCAATGGTGTCTGGCCTTTCATTAGTGGCAAAAGAATGCCCTGATTAATGAGTATGGGGCAAGGCTGCCATTGGCCTTGATGAACTGGGATACACTCAACAGAGTTCAGGGAGGGGAATCAAACTCCAAAGAGTTTTCAGCAATCACAGCCAAGATGCTGACAAAACCTGTAACTTATCATTGTCTGTGTTCAGTCTCAAAGGGGGAAAAATGTCAGAGTCATTTCCAGATTACTCACAAAGAATCAATAACCAAACAAGAAGACCCCGATCCAACTGCATGCCCAAGGAGTCTTCTTCAAAAGGGAGAGATTGGACTGATCAGGTGTTCAGCTAGAGAGCGGTCTGAAATTCAGGCATTCCTTACTCCCACCTGGACAGATTTCTGAAAAGGAATCCATACACAATCCTAGCAGTTTCATCAGAAAGAGGAACCCTTCCAGCAGCAGCATTTGTACATGTTGTTCCTCTTTCAGCTTGGAATGCCTGCTGGAAACCTACTTCTGTGCATGGATGGCCCTTTGGTAAACAAGGGAGTGTGCCATCAATCTGATGTATACTCTCACTTTCTCCACAGACAACAGGTGTGATGCTTATCTTGTTCAACAAAAACCATGGATAACAGATTTTTATTAATTTATTTATGCTGTACTTTGCAGATCTGTACCCAAAGTGGCTAGCAAAAACAAAACAAAGCAAGGAACTAATAACAACAAAAGCTGTCATCATCATGTAAGTGAGTAACAAGGATCCCAGTGCCCATGGGTAACCTTTGTTGGCCTGTCAGAGTCCCAGGCACAGGAAGAGAAGCTGAACTAGAATACAGATACTTAGAAAGGTATGTGACACACTGGTTCCCTAAAAAGCCGAGAGAACGGTTTTTAAACATTTCTACTGCCAAAGGATTCAGCTTATATCTGCAAACATTAACTCGTATCATTCTACCATGAGACAGCTTGAGATTGGAAAATGTGCTGGTCGCTGATTCGAAACTGACCAGATGGAGCAATAACTTGAGTGGGTGGATTAGCAATTCATGGGACTCATCATCTATGTTTGGGGGATGAAAATTATTGTAGCAGCTGTTATTAATAATGAGATATTTTTGTGCTGCATATGGCACTTCTCTTACTTTTATGACACTTGACACATAGTACATGTGTTGGTCAACAAAACATTATTGAAGGAGTCATTCATCATTTGCACTGTGTGCAAAATTCCAATTAACATTGAGCACAACTTGAAATTGTAAAATATATTCCTCCGTGAGCAATCAAGGGTGCCAAGTTGCAGAAGATCACCTTTGAAGCATTTCTGATAGAGGAGGAGATGGAAGCAAACAGGATATTCTATAAACTCAGAGCTGCAGTGAAAATAGGAACAAAGGACTCTCGGAATTTTTCAATTATTGCTTAATTTCATGAATTCAAAATGAGTCAACCTTTTTTGGCAAGGGGTCAGTGGCTAATGATGATGATAATGATATGCAAGATCACACTTTTGTATATGTTTCATGTTAATTAATTGGGACCACTTCTTGGCCTCACAAAATTGCTAACCCAGAATCCAATTTTCCACTTCTATATTTTTGTTATCATATTTTATATACCTAGATTGTAAGAGCATCAGTTATTGGACCATTGTGATAATTAAATTGCCCCTAAGGTACAATTAAGGTTAGCAAGATGCCCACCATATGGTATACTGTAAATGTCTATGAAAATGTTGTCCTAAAGGTGACTATAATTGAATAGTCTCTGTCTTCTCTATTTGAGCTTCCATCAGGCTTTGCCCTACCTTCCTCTCATTTTACCCTGCTTCCTCCTCTCATCAGTCTCCTGGTTTCCTTGCCCCAGAAGCTGAGTACAACAGCACACTCTTCACATGTGATTCCTAAAGGTAAAGGTAAAGGGACCCCTGACCATTAGGTCCAGTCGTGAACAACTCTGGGATTCCTAGCAACTGGTATTCAGAGGCATCATGCCTCCAACAATGGAGGTAGAATATAGCCATCATGGCTAGTATCCTCCATGAATGCCACAGATAGTGCCAGAGGAGCAACTTGCTTTGAAAAAGGTTTTCAGCTTGACTGAGATTGTACTCTGTCGCCACTCTACCCAACTCAAACAATGGAGACTTTTAGAAAGCTAAATGCCTGGTCTGGAGATGGACACTTCTTCTGTATTCTTTGACCTCCCGGAATGTTCCCTACACCATTGAGCAGGTGTGAGAGTGCAAGAGGATCTTGGTTCCTCAAGCTCAGGGGAAGGTGCATGTGAGGTTCCTAACTCTGGTTCAACACTTGGGTGAGCTCTGGCCTGATGGGCTCAGGCTCAGTGTCAGAAGCCTGGTCCTGAGAATGTAGAGAACAAAGGAGGCTGCCTTTTATCAAGATATGCTACTGGTTGATCAACCTCAGTATCATCTACACTGACTAACTCCACGCTTGAGGCTGGGACCATGTCACCCTTGCTCCTTCTTATTCCTTTGCCACCAAAGATCCTCTGGATCCTTCATGCTTTCTTGCCATCTTCCTTTTTCTACTCAGCTAATGCTGAACCAGGGGCCTTGTCAACCTGTAAATATGTGCTGGGGGTGGAGGGAGAAGATTGCTCCAGTGGCTTGTACTTATTTATTTATTTATTTATTTATTTATTTAATACATCACCTCCTGGCACATAAAAAGGGGGAGAAATGGAAGCAGTGAGATATTTTACTTTCTTGGGCTCCATGACAACTGCAGGTGGTGACAGCAGTCACAAAATTAAAAGACACCTGCTTTTGGGGAGAAAAAAGTAGCCTCTGTAGGGCACCCCATTGGCTATCCCTGGTATAGAGCTTTATTTCCACACAAAGGGAAACAGATTGGGAAGCCAAAATACATAACTTATTGGGATAAAGCAAAGCAAAGCAAACATTCAAGTTGCACTTCACAAGTAAGAATAAACACACATTTTCTCTCTATAAAAATGTGTATCCATATTTTGGGGTGGGCATCCTTTGGTGAGAGCAGCCACGAAATTAAAAGACGCCTGCTTCTTGGGGGAAAAGCGATGACAAACCTAGACAGCATCTTAAAAAGTAGAGACATCACCTTGCCAACAAAGGTCTGTATAGTAAAAGCTATGGTTTTCCCAGTAGTAATGTATGGAAGTGAAAGCTGGACCATAAAGAAGGCTGATCGCCGAAGAATTGATGCTTTTGAATTATGGTGCTGGAGGAGACTCTTGAGAGTCCCATGGACTGCAAGAAGATCAAACCTATCCATTCTGAAGGAAATCAGCCCTGAGTGCTCACTGGAAGGACAGATCGTGAAGCTGAGGCTCCAATACTTTGGCCACCTCATGAGAAGAGAAGACTCCCTGGATGGGAGCCTTCCCTAATGTTGGGAAAGATGGAGGGCACAAGGAGAAGGGGACGACAGAGGACGAGATAGTTGGACAGTGTTCTCGAAGCTACCAGCATGAGTTTGACCAAACTGCGGGAGGCAGTGGAAGAAAGGAGAGCCTTGCATGCTCTGGTCCATGGGGTCACGAAGTGTCAGACACGACTAAATGACTAAACAACAACAACAACAATCCAAGGTAAGTGTGGTTCCTGTTGGCAAACCACTGATGCAAAATAGGTTTTTCAGCTCTGAGCTTCATCTTCTCAGATGCAACTGTTGAAACACCACTATGATCAAAGCTGTGTGCCTGGCATGCTCTGGTCCATGGGGTCACAAAGAGTCAGACACGACTAAGTGACAACAACATAATACATTGTTCCTAGCAGGAAGAAGTATGTGGTAACTAAGCTTGTTACCTCCTCCCTTTCAACTTTCAGACCTCTGCACACTCATATTGGCAAAAGTGAATAGATGCACAAACAAATGGGGTTTCGTTTAGGCAACTGGAAGGTCAAGTGCTCTCAGGTACCTGAGAACACTCAGGACAACCCAAGCACACCTGACACCCCTGTTCTAAACTTACATGGAAGTAGACTGAGATGAAGTGTCACTGGCATTTATAAGCATTAGCAGTTCAGGATTATTTTCAGGCAGGTGCTTGTCAGATTAAAATGTTTCTTGGGGATGGTGGCTTATTTCCTATCTCAAATCAAATAGACTCTGCTGCCATCAGGGAGCAGAATGGGAATCAATAGATTCTCTTTCTTTCCTCTCCATTCCCTTTAGTGGTAAAGTGCATTTTGCACATTTTTTTCCTGCAAGGTTCAGTCTTTGAATCTCTAACTAAAGAATATCAGGTAGACAGGCTTGGAAGTTTATAGATGATTGATTGATTGATTGATTGATTGATTGATTGATTAATTGTTTGCTTGCATTTATATTCCACCTTTCCTTCAAGTAGCTTAAAGTGATGCTGTACATTGTTTTTCCTTTCGCCACCACCCCCATTTTATTTTCACAACTATTCCGTGAGGCATTTTAGACATAAAGTGTGACTGCCCTAAAGTCAACTAGTAAGCTCAGTGGGGATTTGAACCCTGGTTTTCTAGGTCCTAGTCTAACACTCTATCCACTACATCACTACCATATCTTGGAATACAGTTCTGGACTTGGTGGACCAATGGTCTGAGTCAGTCAAATGACGCTTCCTTGTGTAAATAGGGTCTCAGATTATTCTACCGTTATCATGCAGTGGACAGAACATATGGGAGAGCAATGGCCAAAGCAGGACTTGAAGTTCCATGTGGAAATCTGAAAGGAAGTGCACTTCATTTAGGCTTCAGGTTCTAATTTATGGCCAGTCCTAAGACATCCAATGTTGGTTGAGATATATGTACTGCCAAGTGCTATGAACTGAGCTAGTTTTATTTTCCTGCGGGTTCGTGATATACAATGGCATTAGTAGATAAAATGCCCCTGATGATTCTAATAGTTGTTCATGGGTGCTATACTGTTAACAAAAAGGACACTCCAGTGAAGTACTTCTGAATAAACTTCTCTGCTATAACCATCAAGAGCTGTTCCATCGAAAATGGTCATAAAATGGTATTAGATGCTCGCAGGCATTTTAGGCACGAAATGGGCATTTATGTTTCATTTGCCACTGGCATGCTTTTTATAGCAGCACTCCTTAGGCTGCTTTGATGTCTGGATGTGTGAGTTTTTCTTTGCACACACAGATGCATCTGAATTATTATAGCACAGCTACAAGGCAAGGACTCTTGAACATCCGGTTCTTTAAACAGCTCCTGGGAATTGCCTGCATCTAACAAAGGAATCCACCAAGATTACCTCCTGTTTGGATAATATTCCGCTAATTGTGCTGTTTTATTTTCATTGTCATTTCTATTATCCCATGTCTGGTTCCCTGTCAAGCAAAGCATTTGGCTGTGTTTTATTTTACTACTTTGGCTATAAGGCTGCAAGATTGCTGACTCTTTTATTCCTAAAGATGGTCATTTTCCAGAGCAAGATTGCCAGCTTCATCCTATCACAATGCTGCAACGGGAAGAGAAGCTGGCCCTGCTGAAGTCCCTTTTCTAAGCCCTTGTCTAATATCTTGGGGGTCGGGATTCACAGCTTAGAGGTTCAGTCCCCAACACCTCCATATGAAGGCTTTTGGAAAGCAGCTGAGAAAATCTCCACCTGAAATTCTAGACAGCCTCTGCCAAACAAAGCAGTCAGTGTCAAGCCTGACTATAGATGGCCTCATTATTATAAGAGAACTTCATACAGGGTGGACTTGTGGCTGGATTGCCAGGCTGCAAACTCAAGAATGCTCCTATTTCTTTAGAAGCAGAGTGACAAGATGCAAATGATGGCAAGACCACAGCACCTGGAATTGTGGTGATGAAGAGGGAATTTCAGCAGGTGTCATGCAAGCTACACCTTCTTCTGCAAAGCCTTTAAAAGGTCTTACAGCCTTTTCCATCTGACCACCCTATGCAATGTTGGTATCCCCTGCCAGCCATATTTCATGGCACCCACATAGATCCCTGAGTAGGACTCCTGCAAAGAATGCATGCAACCCTTTGGGGACAAGGGTTCAATATCCACCCTGTACAAGGGAATTTCGTACATCAGCAAAGGCTCTGACTAGATGCCCTTTGGAAATTCCTTTCAAACATCAGCCAACATCCCCTCTGATTTCTTGAACACAGAGTGTGCCCACAGGAATGGAAGTGACTAAAGTGGGGTGCTTTGATGAGATCCGTTGGGGTCCTCATCTAGGAAGAGTGCACATCCTGTCTTAATCCACCTTCTCTGTCAATCTCCCCTGTGCCTGGAGAGAGCAAGAGGAAAGGCAAATTACAGACTCTTCTGGGTCTGGATCTTAGCTTGGTGGACCATCAAACATACATGAGCCTATGACAGCTGACTGACCTTGCTGGATGTTTATATTCATCTAAATCCCAGTGAAAAATTGGTCTCTTGGGAACCTGGTGTTGCTTTGCATAGACATTATATAAAACCTGATGCAATTGCTTAGCCCCTCTGTGCCTTGAGTACCTTTTTAACAAAATTTAGGGACATTAAAGATGGCATTTCTCTTATTGGGATGCAGATATTCAATAGCTGAAGGAGGGGGGCAGAGATCGTACACATAAGTGCCTAGGCAGCTTGAAACTTAAGGCTTGGTGCTTCTGATCACCAGTAGAGGGGGATAAAACAGCAGCAGCTGAACCTGGCTTTGTTTCTTTCTTCTACATCTGGAGAGAGGAAGAGATCAAAATCCTCTTCCCCTGTTTGTTTTGGTTTTTTAAAAAGATTCTGGCCTTTGTTTTGTTGCCATATATAGTAAAAGACCTTTTCTCTCTCTCCTGGACATTCTCACTGCCTGTGGGCAGTGAGGAAATACAGTGAAAGGAAAAAGGAAAGTGTTGGAAGAATTAGCAATGAAACGAATGGGATTTTATGACCGCGGGGGGGGGGGGGGAGAGCGTTACTGGTTAGCCATGCTCCTTTTCCAGAATCCTTTCAAGTAAATATGGAACTCGAGCACTGATGTTAATGGGAGACATTCCACATTTAATCCTGCATTTCATCTAACCACAAGGTTGCATGACTTCTCATTTATATGAACAGATGAAGTAAACTCTGTTATGTATGTATTCCTTATAAGTATATTTTGTAATGCATTCGTATGGTTCTAACCTCAATGTATACATGATTTTACGGTTTCGTCCATAAAAATGTCCACACTAGCTCCATTAAGCCTAGTGTAAAAATAACCAACAAATGTCAATGTAGCTGTAGCAGCTTTATTCTCTCTCTCCCTCTCTGTGTGTGTTATCTCCCCCCACCCCTCTTTCCAGGAAGAGCTGATGAAAACCAATATGTTATTCTAGACTTTTTAAAGGGTAGTCCCCACTTTAATACATTTATGTGAATCCATATTGCTTTTGGAGAACAGACATTGGTATCTTTAGACAAGACTGGGATACTCTTGGTTTTTATAAATACTGCTATGCTGTTTTAGGGACGCAGGTGGTGCTGTGGGTTAAACCACAGAGCCTAGGACTTGCCAATCAGAAGGTCGGCGGTTCGAATCCCCATGATGGGGTGAGCTCCCGTTGCTCAGTCCCTGCTCTTGCCAACCTAGCAGTTCGAAAGCACATCAAAGTGCAAGTAGATAAATAGGTACCACTCCGGCGGGAAGGTAAAGAGCATTTCTGTGTGCTGCTCTTGTTCACCAGAAGTGGCTTAGTCATGCTGGTCACATGACCCGGAAGCTGTACGCTGGCTCCCTTGGCCAATAAAGCAAGATGAGCACCACAACCCCAGAGTCAGTCACGACTGGACCTAATGGTCAGGGGTCCCTTTAACTCTTTATGCTGTTTTCATCCAGGCTTCCTCCCCCAATAAACGACTGCTCCCTCCTTTTGGCATTCATCTCCACCTACCATTAGACTTAAATCACTAACAACAAAAACAACAAACTGCTGAGCTCACAACCATCATATATTACTATCACTTCTCTTCAGCTAGTTTGATAATACTGGTTAACTAGCTGGAAACCAGAAGAATCTTCAAAGGGATGCAACGGTTATTTTTTCAGGGACAATTTGAGCTGATGTTTTAGTTCTCCTGAAACATGCACAAAGAAGCAAATTTCCAACACGAATTAACTCTGTTTAGAAAATGAAACAGTTGCTGCTGCATCCAATTTTTGCATAAGTACGGTACCTAAGTACACATCACAGCAAGATCACCTGCACTCTGAAAAAAGTGTGAAAAATCATACTAAACTTGCCATCAATGCAACATTCACAGATGTTAGTTTAACAGAGCAGCTCTTTCCGACAGAGAAATTCAGAAGTTTGGCCGTGAATATGGCACAAACAACAGATGTTGCTGTAATGGACAATATTTTGCAGCTCAACATATTTTGTGCTAAGCATTCTTATGCTACAGTGAAATAGATTCAAAAGTAACTTTGCCCTAAACTCCACCTGTGAAACCTTTGAGTAAGGATAGTTTATAAGGAACTCAAGTGCATGACAAAGAAGAAGGAGTTTGTGGATTCATTGCTAAGGTATGTCTTTGTCAAGGCTTTGCCAGGCCTCAGATATACTAATCTGAGACACATGATGCTACTGAGCTGGCCCAGATCTGATCCCCTACCAGCAGAATTGCAGGCAGTGTGGGTGGCAGAGTTCACTAAGAGACAGAGAGATCATAAAAACCCTGCAAACCTTGTATTTATAAAAAATCATTTATTTATCTAAGATGCTTATTTTGACTTGCTTTTATCTGAAGTTGCGCTGAATTTCTATTTTTTATTACTGCTGCTCCTGAACGCTTTTTAATTCCGCAATAGTTAGCTGATCTCTACTTTTAATATATATATATACTGTATATGATTTTTGTTGTATGGCTTTATAGTCTTAACTGTTGTAAACTCCTCTGATTCTGTTTCTATGAATAGCAATATAAATGACTTTGTTTATATGAGTACTGTGCTCTACAATGATTGCCTCCAGACTCTCAGTATTTTGCAGGATGGATTGAGCCACAGACTTTCTGTACATTAGCATAGCTGAACACTACAAGGCCTGGTCAAGTACAAAACGTTTCTACTTGGCACTGAAAAGAAAACAGAAACAAGACAGTGCAACTTCTCTAAAGAAGGCATTTCAAAGCTAAGGTGCCACAACTGAAAAGGCCTTGTCGCTAGTCAGTACTCATTCCATTTCACAAGGTGGAGGAATCCAAACCTGAGCCTAATCTTAATCCCTGGGCTTTATATGTAAAAATCTGAACTTTAAATTGTGTTCTGAAATGAACTAAAAGCTACTGTTTATCTTTCTGTGTTGCATCTTATATCCTGCTAAGGCACTCATTCAAGAAAAAGGAAGGTTAGACATGCTTTTGGGGGACTTCCGGAGGCGGCGCGAACGGCAATGGCTGCCCTCTTCTAACTGTGGAGAGGGAGCTCCGTTGAGACGGGTCGTCCGCTACGGCGAAGCGGAGACCCATATTGGAAAACCACAGGCAGCAAAAGCCTGTGGCCTCGGGACCCGGCGGGCGCCAGGAGCAACCCCCGAAACGTTGAAGGAACCCCGTAAGGGGCTCCGGAACGGGGAGGGGGCAGCGGCGCTGTGGGTCGTTCCGCAATCAACGGAGTGAAGCCGCGCTGCTGCTGCCGGTGAGCGCTGACCTTTCTTCCTGGAATTTGTGATTCGGAAAAGCAACAACCCGTGAGTAATAACGGACCTTATAAAATTTCGGGACTAAAAAACACTGAATTTGGCTGAAAGTGGAGTGACGAAAAACAGGAAGTCCGTCTTCCGCTGTCATTGAACTTTAACGCAAAGAGCTGGAGGAGTGGAGGCAAAGAGAGAACTTTTAACTTAATGGATCTGAGCATCTACTGAACTTTCTTGTAAGCTGAATAAGGACTCTAAGTTTTGGATTTTATGCTTTTTTGCTTTTTACTTGTATGGTGATACCCTTCTTCTATTGGACTTACAATTTACGATTTAAGTAAGAAACCCAGATGTTGGAGCTGCCTGAGTAACTGAGCAGTCAGTTTGCAGAGTTGGATACTTTGAATTTAAATTTTGAAACAATCTGAGGGAGTTTGGACTTGTTACTTTGAAGCATCATTTGGAATACCAGTATGCACTGTCTGAAACATTGTGGCTGCTAACACTAACTCTGCTAAAAACTTATTATTGAAAGTTTCTGGACTTTAAACTTGATTTTAATCTCTTCCCTAAAGACATTTTAAACTCCCCCTAGAGGATTTGGGATTTACAGCAGTGACATTATTCTACTTTCGTTTCCCCGGCCTCCTGTTTGACTGTTACCATCTGGGCTGGTGCTTTCGCATGGGAACAACTCAGTGTGACCTTGACTTTGAGATAACTCTGGAATGAGTGGCGCAAGAAAGAGGGGAAGAGCTAGACAAACAACTTTAACAACTTTAACTGCAGCCTCACAGACACGTAGATCATCTGTGCCTACTTTGCCTTCTGAGGAAGAAGCTGCTTCTCTGCCACGGGCAGGGGAGGGAGAAACTGAGGAATTACAATTGGAAGATATGGCCTCAGGAGCATCTGCATCTATTTTAGAAAAAATCTTTGAAAAATTGGAATCCTTGGATGAAAGAGTGGAATCTTTGGATAAAAAAGCTGATGAACAAACAGCCAAAATTGATCAAAATACAGAGTGCCTAAATAGATTAACCGGACAAGTAGCACAGAATGTACAAGCAATTGGAGAACTGACACAGGCAACAGAGGAAAATAGGAAATTGGCTGAGGATACCAGCCAAAGACTTGGAAAGTTAGAACAAGAGGTAAGACCACTCGGTAAACAAGTAGGTGAACACCAGACCTATCTGTCTATGTTAGAACTACGAAACAGGGAGAGTAACTTAAGGATAAGGTCGGTACCAGAAGCGGAAGAAGGCAACTTAGCTGAGTTTTTGACTAAAGAATTTTCCAAGTTCTGGAAATTAGAGGAAAAGGACTTTAAAATTGTATCAGCTTTTAGGCTTGGAAGACTAATAAAGAAAGAGAAGCCCAGAGACTGTTTGATAATATTGAGATCAAAGGAGGAAAGGGACAAGATTTTAGGCCTACACTACAGAAAGTCACTGGATATTTCGGACAAAAGAATTGAGATTTACAAGGATATTCCTAAACAACTGCTGGACCTTAGATCTGACTATTTGGAACTGGTTAGACTGTTGAGGAGCAATTCAATTATTTTCAGGTGGGAGTTCCCTCAAGGACTATCTTTTACTTTTAGAGGGAAGAAGGTTAAAATTAGAACACTGGAAGACAGAGATAAATTTCTGTCGGCATACGGAGAGGACCTTCAAAAAGGAATTGATTTACCTTCTGGGCCTGGAGCACCAGGGGTACCTGCACCCTTGGACTCTGAAGATCCAGCGAATAAGGTACCACCCCCAGAAAAATAACCAGATTTATCCAGGATGTCTCTGCAACTCTTGAGTTGGAACATAAATGGCTGTAACAGCCCGGAAAAAAGGAGAAAAAAATTCTATATATTAAAAAAGGAACAATTGGACATTATTTGCTTACAAGAAACACATGTGACTAGGCTCCACAGAAAAGTGTTAATAAACAAAAGACTTGGCCAGGAATTTATATCTTCAGATAGAGTCAAGAAGAGAGGTGTGGTGATATATGCAAAAGAGAGCCTGTCACCTAATTTTTTATTTAAAGATGAACATGGAAGAATTTTAGCAATTGAGATACAACATCAAGGAGAGAAGATTTTGATACTAGGAATCTATGCACCAAACGAGGGAAAATCGGAATTTTATAAGAAGTTGCATGAGATTATGCTGGACTATCTGGACTATAACAACATCATTATGATGGGAGATATGAACGGGGTCGTATCAACCAACATGGATAAGTCACAAAGCCAAAATGTTACAAAAGACGGCAGACTACCAAAGACTTTTTTTGAAATGACAGACAATATGGACTTGATTGACATTTGGAGAACAAAGAACCCTTTGGGAAGAGAAGGGACATTCTTCTCTGAAGCCCAGCTGACTTGGACAAGAATCGACCAAATATGGATAACTAGAGGTCTGGCATCCAAGGTCAGAAAGGTGGAAATCTGCCCAAAGACCTGCTCCGACCATAACGCACTGAAGATGGACATGACATTACTACCAACCGGTTCCTTTAGATGGAAGATGAATGATAATTTGTTTAGAGATCAGGAGATTGTCAAGAAGGCCCAAAAAGTTTTGAAGGATTACTTTGAGATAAATATGAACACTACGGTGGAAAAAAGAATTATCTGGGACGCAAGCAAAGCTGTGATGAGGGGGTTCTTGATACAACAGAATGCTGTAAAGAAAAGGATACAAAATGAGAGGAAAGATAAGATCTTGGAGAAAATTAAAGAATTAGAGAAGAAGTTAAGATCAAATCCGAAGTCACAGCCGATTTTGAGAGAAATTAAACTTCATCAAGCACAATATTCTAAACTGATAAATCAAGAAATAGAGTGGAAGATTAAACTAATGAAACAAAAAACTTTTGAATCGGCGAATAAATGTGGGAAACTGCTAGCTTGGCAGTTGAAGAGGAGACAAAAATTGAACACGGTTACAAATTTAGAAATTGAAGGAAGAAATATTCAGAACCCCGCGGAGATCAGAAAGTGCTTCCAGAGATATTTCAAAAAATTATATACCCAAGGGCCACAAGACGAGGCTGAGATAAAACAATTTTTGGGAAAAAATGGACTAACAAAATTGTCACAAAAAAACAGATTAATCCTGAACAGCAAAATAACACAACAAGAGATTGAACAAGCCATTCAGAACATGAAACTGGGCAAATCTCCAGGGCCAGATGGGTTGACCTCCAAGTATTATAAGACATTAAAAGACTATTTGATACAACCACTGATGGAGGTCAGCAATGAAATTATGGAGGGGAAGAGGGCGCCGGAGTCGTGGAAGGAAGCTTTCATCACATTGATACCAAAATTGGAAACCGAAAAGACACAACTCAAGAACTATCGCCCCATCTCCCTTTTAAATGTGGATTACAAAATATTTGCAGACATTTTGGCAAGTAGATTCAAAAAAGTTTTAAACGAAGTAATTCACAAGGACCAGGCAGGCTTTCTCCCAGGTAGACACATGTTTGCTAATACAAGGAATATTGTTGACATTTTGGAACTTTTGCAAACAGATATAAACACAAGAGCAGTGTTAATCTTTATAGATGTGGAGAAGGCCTTTGACAATATCTCTTGGAAATTTATGAAGGGAAACTTAAAAGAAATGGGAGTGGGACGGGGTTTTGAGAATGGAATTGACGCAATATATTCAGAACAAAAGGCTAAATTGATAGTTAACAATGTGGTTACAGAAGAGTTCAAAATGGAAAAAGGAACACGACAAGGCTGCCCGATTTCCCCTCTGTTATTTATTTCGGTTCTGGAGGTGCTCTTGAACATGATCAGAGGGGACCGGTTGGTGGAAGGGATTCAGGTCGGAGCGAAACAATATAAACTTAAAGCTTTTGCAGATGACCTAGTTTTGACCCTGCAGGAGCCAGAATCTAGTACAAAAAGAGTATTACAATTGATTCAAGACTTTGGTCGGGTGGCGGGATTTAAATTAAATAAACAGAAAACCAAGGTGTTGGGAAAAAATTTGACAGATACAGAGTCAGAACGGTTTCAGAGAGAGACAGAACTAACTGTGGTTAAAAAAGTAAAGTACCTAGGGGTAAACATAACAGCAAAAAATCTGAGTCTATTTAAGGATAACTATGAAAAATGTTGGTCTGAAATTAAAAGAGACTTGGACAGTTGGACAAAATTAAAACTTTCTTTGTTAGGCCGAATTGCTGCTATTAAGATGAATGTATTGCCAAAGATGTTGTTTTTATTCCAAACATTACAGATTGTGGACAAGACGGAGTGCTTCCGGAAGTGGCAGAGAGATATTTCTAAATTTGTCTGGCAGGGCAAAAAGCCCAGAATTAAGTTTAAGATATTAACAGATGCGAAAGAAAGAGGGGGCTTTGCCCTGCCAGACTTAAAGTTGTACTATGAAGCCGCAGCTTTCTGCTGGCTAAAAGACTGGCTACTTCTCGAAGACACTGATGTACTGGATCTGGAAGGTTTTAACAACGCTTTTGGCTGGCATGCATACTTATGGTATGACAAGGTTAAGATCAACAAGGCCTTTAAGAACCATATTGTCAGGAAAGCAGTATTTAATGTCTGGACAAAATACAAAGACTTATTGGAAAATAAAACTCCAAGGTGGCTTTCACCTCTGGAAGCTAAGGCCCGAAAAAGACCCAATATGGAGGCCAAATGGCCAAAATATTGGGAAATATTAGAAAAAGATGGAAACAATTGGAAATTGCAGAGTTTGGAGAAAATGAAGGATAAAGTGCGAGACTGGTTACACTATGCTCAGATTAAAGAAGTTTTTAAAAATGATAAAAAGTTAGGATTCCAGGTGGAGAAATCGAAGTTGGAAACAGAACTGTTAGAACCTAAAACTAAGGTACTTTCAAGAATGTATAACTTGCTGTTAAAATGGAACACACAAGACGAAATGGTTAAATCGGCTATGATAAAGTGGGCACAGGACATTGGGCATAACATTATGTTTGAGGACTGGGAAAGGTTGTGGACCACTGGGCTGAACTTCACTGCATGTAATGCTCTGAAGGAAAATGTTATGAAAATGATATATAGATGGTACATGACCCCAGTTAAACTTGCCAAGATATACCATTTGTCTGATAATAAATGTTGGAAATGTAAAGAAAATGAAGGAACATTCTTTCACCTCTGGTGGACCTGCCCTAAGGTGAAGGCCTTCTGGGAAATGATATATAATGAACTGAAAAAGGTATTTAAGTATACCTTTCCTAAGAAACCAGAGGCCTTCCTTCTGGGTATTGTCAGCCAGAAGGTGTTAAAGAAGGACAGAACATTTTTTTTGTATGCAACAACGGCAGCAAGGATACTCATCGCCAAGAATTGGAAAACTCAAGATCTACCCACCCTGGAAGAGTGGCAGATGCAACTGATGGACTATATGGAACTGGCCGAGATGACTGGCAGAATCCGAGACCTGGGAGAGGAGAGGGTTGAAGAAGACTGGAAAAAATTTAAGATTTATTTAAATAAACATTGTAATTTGGTTGAATGTTAAGAAAGGATGCTAGATCATAAATAATTGTGCACCACTAAGTTAGATGGAACTAAGATAATAAGTAAGCTGAGGATAAATTATAAAACTATTGGAGAATTAATAGACTATAGTTAAAGGAGTGTGATACAAGATTGTAAACAAGATGATAAATTGTGGGCAAGAATTGACAATGATGCAAATGGGAGCGGGAGATGTGAGGGAGTCCTATGAAGTTAAGAAAGTATGTTATGATAGATGTTACATTGTTCTTTATTTTTGAATCTATGTTTAAAAACCTTAATAAAATATATATATATTTTTTAAAAAAATAGACATGCTTTTGGGGTAACACACATCAACACCACAATGGTATTTGGGGGAAAACAGGAAATGTTTTGTGGGATTCCATAACAGAAGTCTTGTCAATAAAAAATGGTTGTTTATCTCTATTTGCCAGTGGCCAAGCTTGGATGGAAATATTTAGGAAAGATGGAACCAAAGCTGGAATCGATTTGAAGTATGGAGAAAAGTATTCATGTGAAGTCAGTAATAGCATTTTGACATTTATCAAGAGTGACTGATAGAATTTAGCAAGTCCAGTCTTCAAAAACTGAGTGGAGAAGGGGCATGAAAGCAATTCAGATATATAGAATGAGTTGTACTAAACAAGTTCAAGGTTGAGCTTATTAATATTTCAGGAGGAAAGCATTGGGCATTGGAAGGAGGGAATCTAAGGAAAATTGTGGGACTTGCACCAACAAAATGTTTCTAAAAGATTCTGGCTGCAATCCATGCTGAATACCTGAATTCAATGGGACATATTTGTGGGCGCGGGGGGGGGGGGATAAATTAAATTCAGTTCACATTTAAAGGCAAACACCCAATTCACACTTTATGAAAGTAGACAGAGAAACGTAGCCTTCCTTTTCAACTTGTACATTTCTGAATTTTGAAATGCAGTTCTGCAACTCAGTAATGTTTACAAAAAAATTATAGATGAAACCGTAAAAGCATATATTAGTGAAAACAATATAGAAAATACATTGTATTATGGGAAACTGCTTTGTGTGTTTTAAGCAAAACCGCATAGAAACTGTGTATGCCAGGAGATTATTTGCTGGAGGATGAATTTTCATGAGGAGATGATATAAATATAGATATAGATATAGACAGGGGCGCCGACTTATAAAAAATATTGGGGGGGCGGGGGCCCATACCGACTTATAAAAAATATTGGGGGGGGCCAAGACCTCCAAACCGCTGCTGCTGGGGGAACGAAAGGGGCGAGCCCCGGGTTGCCCCGACCTTAAGTGAACCTGTGAGGGCCCGCCCTTTGCGGCAGCCGATTGGCTGCCGCCGTGGGCGGTGAATATTAATGAGCTAGGGGGAATCCCCGCTGCTTGCGGGGCTGACGCCAGCCCCGCGAGATTCTTGATGGGTCGAGAGATCGGGAGTGGCTTTGTTTTAACTCATTACTGAATGTATTTTAAAAGGTAACTATCGTCAAACAAGGAAAATAAAAAATACCAAGATAATTTTGTGATTTTACAAAGCATAATATAACTAATAATTTTCTTAAATTATTGGGGGGGCAGAGCCCCCCCAAACGAATTTTTGAGGGGGCTCGGGCCCCCTCAGGCCCCATGGAGTCGGCGCCTATGGATATAGATATAGATATAGATATAGATATAGATATAGATATAGATATAGATATAGATGATATAGATATAAAAATGCAAACTGATGCAGAAATATGGAGAACTGAATTTATGACTGGAAAAATTAGAAACTCAGAGAAATCAAAATTGACATATTTGCCCATCCCCTAAGTAAAGGTAAAGTAAATGTGGATAGAATCAAACTGCATGGCTACAATCCTTGGCACAGTTGTGTACATTTTATTCCATTTGGTAGGATTTATGAGTGAGTAAAATAGATAGAATCACATTACACATAATTGTCTAGAAGAAGACACAATTAACCAAGAAAGTTTACTGATTCTAAATTTGTTTTTCAGTTATAAAATGAAATACTAGTATTCTTGTCTCTCAAAAACTCAAAGAAATTTGTAAGGATTCTACCGTGATGTAGGCATCATTATTGTTCAGCACCAGCATACTGTAAATAAAACTAAATCAGGTCAGTTGTGTATGTGAAAGAGCCTTGGCTCAAGCTGGGCCCTGCCAAATGAAATACAGGATTTGGTTGAGGTCCTCAAAGCTTCACATCTATTTCTTTCAGTGGCATTTCTTCACAAAGTCACAAGCTCTGATTTGTTTTTTTTAAAGGGACTGTGTAAGCACTTAGGTTTCTAGAATTCAGCAATAAGCTTTTTTGAAGTTTTGCCTAATTACAACCTACCCAAAATTCTGGTGCACAATATTTAAAGCTGGAACTTATTGCTTTATATCCACCGTTAACTTAAAACGATAGTCTAGGTTACTGGACAAAAAGTCTAAATTGTAAAATGCAGCCTGCTGAGTTAATTTTTTTCCAGTTTATAAAGCATAGTTTTTATATTGAATGTAATGAGATGGTTACATTATGGAAAGCATTTACTTATTAAAACTGAACTGCAGTAGATGTGGGAATATTTTTGGTTGTTTTTGAAAAGTATGCCGACATCCCAATGAATAGTTGCAAGTTATCAATGAGTGGTGCTATTTTCTTCCTTTCAGCAGGGTTGCCCTATCTTCCAAGTACAGTAGGTTAAGTGATTTCTCAACCTTCTACTTAGTAAAATAAACTTTGTCAGATGTTGTTATTATTATTATTTGCTCTGAGCACTACCCAGAGTGTAACAATTTGCATAAAATTCCCCTCTGACTTGGTGAGAATTTTAAATAGGATAGAAACAAAGCAGAGTTTTAAAAAGGGAATCTGGCAAGGTGGCTTTTATTTAATTTAGGTAGAACAGCATGTAATAATAGATGTTTAAAATGTCAGTAAAATTCAGCAGGAAATTGTTATTTGCATTGACAGTGTAAACCAAGTGCAATGACGGTCAATTGCCCCCACCACTTCCATCCTTGTACTGCAGCTGAAGGTTTTAGAGATGGATCAAACTGTTTTGATTCAGAACCTGGTAACATTTTTACTCAGAGGTACAGATTTCACTTTTCAACAAGGTTAAAGGAATATCCAACAAAAGCACATTATCTGCAGCACATTATGGATTATCACAGTTAGGCTGTAGCAAATTGATGCAAATGTCTGGGAAACCTATGGGGGGAAAATAACATAATGCACTCATGCTGCTTCTGAAATCATACAGACAGCAAAACAATCCTGCACAGCAGATATTCTAAAAAGTAAACCACATAGAAAACATCAAAATATTGTAACCCCCCTAGGGGATTAATAGATGTCACTATAGTCCTTTGGAAGAGCAGAGTGGCGATGAGAACTCAGTATAGATACTTCTGTCCAGGATGCCCTTCTCAGACCCAATTCATTAGGGGGGAAAAAGAAGAGTGAATCTCGTGGTTCCAATTCAAATAAGCCAGAACTACCAGATTTCTTCTGCACTGGTTTCCCTTGCTGACATGGATCAATGGCATTGTGACAATGAAGGCTTCCCACCCAATAAAAAACCAATATCCACTTCAGAGGCCTGATTTGTGCCAGGACCATGACAAGGGAAAAGGTTTAAACTTTCCTTTCCCATCCCCTGTGATCCAATATTGGTCAACAACACGCACAGCAGTTGATATAGATAGAGGGGGGACACACACACAAGAGAGAGAGAGAGTCAAAGTTTCCCCCTACTATCCAGTTGTCTCCTTACTGTCTCCCACACTGTCAAATTGCATTATTACCTATGACGCTGAAGCAAAGGACAATATGAAGCCTTTAACCAGAGCTAATGCTGCTGCCACTTTTGTCCTCTCAGTCTATTGGCTTCATTATATGCTGGCTGAAGAAGCATAGGCACCCATCATCACCCAACCCCACCTCTGATCCAGGTGTATTTACTTCCAACTGGAGAAGGGGTGTAGCAGCACAACAAGTCCACTTGTTACTAGTCCTTGACACATGTTACTACCAGGCATAAAGAACCTTTGATAAGATAATGTATATGTGATGCATAATGACCATGAAGTCAATACAAGCTTAGGGAAGAATAATAATAATAATAATACTGAAGAATAGTTGCCAATGTCCCTTGCTCATTTTGAAAAAGCCATTATAGCATACTGCCCTCTCTTAAAATCAGAATAACAATGAAAAGGCTCCTAACTACATTGAGTGTGATGGACTCCCAACTGTTCAGGTATAGGGGTGGATGGGTGTTTTAATGGTTCTTTTCCCATTACTCACTGACAAGGACACCATGCCATGTGAGCAAGGGCTGAGGAGAAGACATGTGCTTTATACTTGAACTGAAGAAAGACTTCCATTAGAATGCTGTTAACATGCAGGCCCTGTCCTGTTTTGACTGATAGCTCCACACAAGAGCAGCTGCTTTTGACTTTATGTACAGTAGACAATGGATGAAATGCCGCCTGCAGTGTTCAGCTGCTACTCTTGAACAAAGAATAAGCCATAGTTGCCCCTGAAATAATGGCAATTGGTAAAGCACAATGGGTCTAGGTAGGCACTACAAAGTGAGAAGGCTCTTGTTTTTATGGTGTTTTATGTACACTGCCATGTTATATCGTATGAAGTGGTGGTGTATTTTTAAAATAAGACTTTAATTTCTAAAACGATTTCACTCCAGACAACCAAGACAATTTACATCCAACACCAATGTACTATACCTTTTTACATTTCCAGTTCTATTTTTTCCTGCCCTTCCTCCTGAAGCAAGGAAGGAATAAAACATATCCAGTAAAACAAACTAATAAAATACTAATTCAAGGTGCTAAAAACTGGCATTTACAGTCTGGGCAAATAGATAAGCACCCCCTAGTTAGAACTTGCTTCATCTCCAGCGAGGTCATTCTGTAATATAGGTGCCACCACAGTGAAGACTCTTTTCCATACCATCATAAGGCAAACTTCTGTAGGCTGTGTATTGTGGTTAACAGAGGCTCCTCTGCATATCTTAGTGCCCTGGCAGAGTTGTACGGGAAAAAGGCATTATCTTACATATCTTGGTCCCCTTTTCTTTATGGCTTTATAAACAAACAAAATAACCTTAAGATTGGCTTGGTAGTACATAGCAGCCAGTGCAGTTTTTTAGCATAGATGTTATGTGTGTTGTAGGAAGCCCCAGTAAACAACTGAGTCATAGCATTCTGCACAAACTGCAGCTTCCAGACCTACTTTAAAGTCAGTCTCACAAAGAGCACATTGCAATGGTACATGCAGTGTTTTGATTTTTTTCAGGGGGTACTCAAGGGTACACAGTACTCTTTTTGTTGTTGTTGTTAAAAAGCGTGGCACTTACTGTAACAACTTCATGGTGAGTACCAGCACCTAGGGTGGGGGGAGTAGTGGGTACATGTTACCAGTGTATGGATCACAGTGGCCAACCTATCCCGGAATGGTCATTACTGGAGCACCATCCAGAAATAGTAAGTGGCAACATAGACAACCATTTTTACCTATCAGCCCAGAGTCAGGGACATGGAATATGAAGCTTCCCCCACTGAAAAGCAACCAAGGTGAAGCCACCTCCCACAATGCCTCTGCTGTAAAGGTGAATGAGGCAGTAACCAAGACAGAAAGACTCTGCTTGCATTGCACAGGAGCTAGTGAATGCAGTGCCTATGTGGGTGCAGGGTGGTGACATCATGAGGATATGAAGAGCATTGCTAGGCATTTAATAGCCATATGCAGACACAGTGCTGACAACTTGCTGCCAGTTGGGTTGCCAGCATATGCCTCTCTCCACTAAAGGCATGTTAACCCTCTCCCTTGGACAGTACTCAGTGGTGGTAACTGAAGACTACTGCCCACTCCATGGCTTAGCATCCTTACTCTAAAGTTAAAGACAAAGCATTTCACTAGGTTGACAGTCCAGCAGCAATACTTGCACAAGGTTATATAGTGAATCCCAAACGCTTGCCTCCCAAGTTCACTAGACCTTTAAAGCTTGCATCACTTCTTAGCTTACATCTCTTTACATTCAGGACATGCAAACATTCTCATTCTTCCCTGAGTTTTCATATTTTGAAATGAAGCCTTCTTCAGCCACTGTTATGCCGCAATGGGCTGTAATAAGCTCAGGCAGTGGGGGAGGCAGAGCTCCCACACTATCCAAAGGATACTAGAAGGCCAATTGCTTAGGAATGAGAAAATGAATTAGTTCCACGGTAGTTGGGAAAATTTGCTGGTGGGCTTTAATTGGGGTTAAGGTTGGCACACAGGTCAATTGAATGGTCAAATGTTGTCAATCGACTGGCTTATTGAACACCTATTATTTGACTACAGTGAAATATTGTTGAATATCCCACAAAGCCACAGTGCTGACTAGGTGGCCTGCTACCTAATTCATCACACCTGACTTTTCAAAATGACATAATAAATAAATAAATATGTAGGCTGAACTTAATGTTCCAGGATGAATGCCAAAGCGGGAGACTTGTCTAGTGAATCATTCACATGTATAGAAACACTTGCCAAATATTGCTAAAAGATATAATAAAAACTCATTATAATTTTTAAAAAGTTACTTCCAATGTTGTACAATAAGTTAGCTAATTTGTTGCTGTAATTAACGTAAATATCAAACACGATGATTAAATTGTCTTTTTAATTGTCCTGCTTTGAATCCTGCCACCCCCGCCATGCACCTGCTGTTTATCAAAATGTAAGGAGAACACTGGCTCACCACAGAATCATCTATTTTTGGCTGAATGGAGGAGTGAACAGGAACCTGAGAGTGATCCATTGCCCTGTGTGGAACCTTTGTGTGAATAAGCTGTACACTTAGGTTTCCCCCCTAAGTTCTGTTTCCTGCATATTTTTTTTCAGGGTAGAGAACACATGTACGGTGCCAGTGCATTTACAGCTTACATACAGCTTGTATACAAATAGACCATAAACAGAACAGCAATACATGCTTAAGAGATCAGGGCTTGAAGAGCTGGCCCTACCATTAGACAGAATGATGCACCTGCCTGACACAGCTGATACTGGGTGTCATGAAATGGCTACAAATTACTAAACCATTTAGGCTGCAGTCCTGTGTCTGGGATATAATCTAACTCAGTGTTCTGCAAAACAATATGTAAGAGATTGTTAACATTTTTCCCAACATGGAGTGGGGAGCACCTCAGGCAGCAAAATGTTTTGGACTTTGTCAGAGGTAGAGACAACAGGCTCAGTTCTGTGTGCATCACCACCACCACCCTATGTCTAGTTGACCACTGTATATGCCCTCAAAGTTTAGTACAATACCTACCGTTCCAGACAATGTTGTGGCTGCCTCATGTTAGGGACTAGCTTTAATTAGGAGAATTTACTGTGAAGTTACTGGGTGGTAGCAAGCTAAGTCAACTCAGAGCAGATCCTTTGAAGACCCTTTAAGTATGACTAATATTGGATATCACCCACAGTATTGTTAAAGCATTATGTGTATGGCAGGGTAATTAAAGTTTAAAAGCACATAATTGTTAAAATATAACATATATCGGTAATTTGAGGGAGGGGGACATCCATGTATTTTATTTTCAAAAGAGTAGTTGTAAGCATCCGCTTATTTTATTAAATTCTGTAGCTATCACAATTATTCCTCTGTGGGCTGACAGCTGGGCAACTTGAAGTTTCAGCTTGATTTGAAATGGCTGAGACCAAGGCAAAATAACCCCAGCTGCGTAATGGACATGCTGACAGAGCCTTTAACTAGGATGTTGTTCTCCACCTTAGCAAGCAGCAATTGTAATTATAGGTCAGGAAGGAGAGCTGTATTTCATGTGATTAGAACCTGTTTGCATTTCTCCTGGCTAGAAAACAGAGAGAGAGAGAGAGAGAGAGAGAGAGAGAGAGAGAGAGGAAGTACAGGGCATATGGGAGTTTAAGCGTCTATTCTATGCGGGGGGGGGGGGGGTTCAATTCTGTGAGAAAACAATCTTGTGAGAATGAAGTTTTGCCATTTTTGGAAATGTATATGAGGTGTGTGTGTGTGTGGATACCAGAAGAGTGGTGGTGGTGACTTGTAGCACTAGCAGTACACTTAGAAAAATCACAGATATTTATTAAAGTTTTCAGGCACAAGAGTGGGGGAGGGCCAGGCAAACCTGCATTCTCTTCAGAGCAACCCTCAGGATGGGGTGTGGGGGTTACATGCTTGTGCTGTTTCGGGTCAGAGGCAAAAATCGGTAGAGCAACTATAATTTTGCCCTTGTAATAGTAGGCAAGTTTCTACACACGCCCCACACCTCTTTGTCCTCCATCCAGGCAAGCAAGAAGCATTATTAGTATGAGGAGCAAGCATGACCGGGGGGGGGGGGGGGGCATGTACTGGGTGCCACAGAGGGGCCTCTGTGAAGACTATAGAATGCGGACCAGAGATTATTTGTGAAATGAAAGAACAGTCACAAAAAAGCCATCAACCAACTTGAAAGGTAAGCTAAGACCAACACAAAGCCCTGCACCTGACATGTGATAATTTCTCTTAATTTTTCTCTCCTCTTTAATAATTTTTGAATTCAGATTATTTTCTTATTAATTGATAGGGAATGGTTTGTGGGGGAAATGTGGATTTTTTAAATTTTATTTTTTGCACAGTACAAGGTTTGCTGCTCATCCCTCATCAGAACACCAGGAAAGGTGAGGTGCAACACAGCTACAGCAGCAGTGCTGGGTTGAAGGCAGCTGCCAAACATGCCATTGATGGTGCCAGGCCTGGTTATTCAGTGGGGGGGGGGGCACAGGGATAAAAGTGATTGGAATATGATAGAGAAATGAAGTAGTTGCAGGAATAGCACAGGCTCCATTTTAACTTTTACTGTTATTGATTCAAACTTGAATTATGCAAAAAACCCAAAACCATCCTGCTTTAAAACTGTGTTGTTTTAAACAAACACATGTTTAAAGGAAGAGGTCAGCATACTTCTCCACAAAAATTCAATATAGATCTCCACAGCTGCCCACTAAACACCACAAGATAAATAAGGAATTGGATTGTGCCACTTAGGCCTTTGTTTATTTTCCAAACACTAATGCACAAAAGAACACTAAATGTGGGCCCCTTGAGGTCTTGGACCCATAGGCCTTACTTTCTGAGGTAAACATTATTCTTGAGTGTATTAAGGTACATGGCAAAAGATTACATAAGCAACAAATAAGATGAAAACAGCCATTGTGTGCCAGCATTTGCTTGCATTCTGGTCAAAGGAGTACCACAACACGAACCTTTATTCCTGCTCTAAGCAACAGTCAAAAGTTAACAGCCATTCGTGAATTAGATGTCTCTTCGGGTTGAAAGGAATTGCTTCCTGCAGCAGAAATATGAGTATTACTTCTAAGCACTTGGGTTGTGCAGTACTTTATAAAGCCACATCTTCTTCCTTATATGGTTTGACTCACAACAGGCTCATCTGAGTTACTCCACAGAAAATTGGAAGAGGCATCGGTGGCCATACACATCTGAACAAGGAACTGAGTTCGTTATTATTTTATTCCACCTTTCCTCCAACAAGCTCAAGGTGATTTAATGTGTGTTATATGGCATTTAATTTACTTCCTGCTGTAGTAGGGAGAATTTTGCTACCCACCCTGTACCTCTCAGGTATGGCACAGTTCCCACTAGCTTAAACAAATAATTAAGAAACGTGAATAAGAACCTGACAGGACTAGCCAGACTGTTAGGCCAAGTAAGGTGGTCACCAAAGGCAGCCAACGTTGTAGCGCTTTTTTGGCAAAATCGCAAATTGCCAATTTTGAGCTATTTTTATGGGCTGCCATAAACAAACACACCCAGGCCACTAAATCAGCCTGCTGACATCTGCTGAATATACATGTGGGCAGAAGGCCTGCTAGTGGTATCCCTGCTTGCAGAAAGCCCAGGATTCCTTGGATCCCAGACTGTTCTCACACCTGAGGCTGACCTGCATTGGGCTCAATCTGCCTGCCCCCCCCCATCCATCATGAACATCTGGGCTTCCAATGTGGTGGGTCTGGCACACCCTTGAGTGCCAGCAGCAGTACACTGTTAGGATTGCTCTTGCTGGAGATGCCTGTCTATTCTGGGGTGAGTAAACTGTAGATGAACGCAGATCAGCATAGCTTATCAAAGAACACCCCCTTCGGTCCATGGTGGTGCTTGTTTTAAAAAAGCAACAACCATCAATTCTGTTGTTTATAAATAGGAAAAAAGGAAAGGGAAACATTCATTTTTATTTGCCTCAAAAAAATAGGAGGTGGCAAGAGGCGCAATAGAGAAAACTATGGATGAAAAAAAGGAATCTTGCGCAGTTATGTGAGATACACTAGCGAGTAGCTTTATATGTCTTTATATTGTTATTTCTAATATTAGTTTGCTGTTTCTCCATGAAAGCTGATTTATTTGAAATGTTATTACTTGAGAAACACCCTAATCTTTTTGTAATAATTCATATACTGGAGATTACAGTTTTGGAAGGCAGCCCAGCTCTGGCTCCAATCCTATTTATGGATTAAAGGATTTGAACAGCCTTGCAAACTAGATCTCCAATAGCAAGGATAATGTAAACCTGGTTCCATATAAAATGCTTTTCCTCTGCAATCGTAACCCCATTAAAGGCAGATTGTTGGAGAGCTCTGGACAAGAGGCCTTTTTCATTACAGCCTGCAAAGAGCAGGATTTTTCAGAGCCCTTATTAGGATCCCTCTCAGCCTTCTTTTGTGGTTAGCCATGGACCTGGAAGGCCATCAAGACAACTAATTACAGAAGCTTTGTGGTAAATTCTGAAAAATCTTTTGTGTGTCTTACCCCCAGGAAAAACAAAACAAAATGCCAATTGTTCCTTTGGGGAATCCCTAACAAGGAAAAATACCTCCTCAAACTGCATTTATTTTGAGCACTTGCCAGGAGATTGCAAAGGTGTAATATACTGTTGAAGATTTAGATGCTTCTAGTTAACTTCTGCACCGGGATTGTTTTCTGATAAGATCAGTTCAAGATGCTGGTTTTATAATATGAAACCAGGTCAGTGGTAGAGCATCTGCTTTGCATTCAGAAGGTCCCAGGTTCAATCCTTGGCATCTACAATCTGGGCTGGGGAAAATTTCCTGCCTGGAACTCTGGAAATCCCCTGCCAGTCAGTGCAGACATACTGAGCTATATTGACCAGTAGTCTAACTCAGTATAAGGCAGCTTCCTATGTTCATATGAATCCGTGTTTCTGACGCCAAGTGCAACTTTTGAGAGCCAGTGTGCTGTATTGGTTAGAGTGCTGGAGAAGGACCGGGGAAACCAGGGTTCAAATCCTCATTCATCCATTAAGTATACTGAGTAACCTTGAGCCAGTCACTATTTCTCAGCATAACTTACTTCACAGGACTGTTGTGAGGCAGAAATGGGGGAGAGGTGTTCATATCACCTTGAGCTTCTTGGAGAAAAGGGGGGATATAAATGCAACAAATGTAATGGTAAAAGCTTTGGCCCTGCATATGTTGGAGCCCATCTCCTTGACTCTTTTGCTGTCTTCCGTTATAATTAGGCCAAGAAAATCTTCATAATGATGATTTCATCTTCCTGTCAAGCCTGCATAATGAGATTACACAGGAAGGTCCTGTTGCAGGTACCGGTAATTGAGGGATTCTCTTTCTCTGAATACTCACCAAGTGCAATTGTTTTCTGGAAAATCTGTATTTTCTTGTTTGGGTTGAAGCTGGTGGTGGGAAACTATAAGATATATTCATGTTGTCGCCACCTAGTAGCCAAAGGGCAGATTTGTTTATTCTGAAAAGTTTAAGACAGAGCATACTTCAGGGCTCAAGCTGTTTTCTGAGATGGATGCCAGGCTGAGTCGTGTGTGAACAGAGGACAAAATAAAACCAAGTTGTCATACTGTTACAGTTATCAAATTGCTGGTATAGCCTCCATATGTTATACGAGTGCCGCTCAAAGGGGGCACTGTGCCTTTTACATTTCAAGAATGCAGTAGGTAGAAGCAAAAAGACGATACATACAATATTCTCTGGCACTGTGGTACAGTGATAGAGAATGCTGCATCTGTAAAATTTCTGCCTGCTGTGAAGGCACAGAGTTTCTGCCAGGAAAAAAGATGCTAGGATGACCGAGACTGATGCTATACATTTCAAAACATTTGACCATCTGTTGATGACATCCAGTTTGGTTTCTTGTTATGATAGAATAGTGTGTCTGTGTGAGTGCAATCATGTGAGCAAAAAGCATGCATGTGTTCTCAAACACAAATGTCCCTTTGTCCCTCTATCCCGAGCGGCTACATGCACACGGATTAATGTTTCCATCTAATAAATTAATGTTGGCGATCGTTCTTAGAAATCTCTTCAGCTAATAAACAAAATCATTGGCAGTAGGTGAGTGGATGGAGAGGGGGAAGGAATTTAGAACTGTAGCATCTGCTCCTGGTCCTGAACTTCATGTATTAATGTGCAAGCTCCATACAGACAATCAGATGACTGTGCAGACATCAAGACCCTGGAAGAACAGAGACAATCCCCATCCCTCCCCATTCACGAGCTCACTAACTATCCCAGTGTTGTGCTACACCTGTTAACCACATGTATAGTGGGAGGAGGAAGCAAAACCATGCCAACTGGCCCTGCTTCTGATATCACATTTCCTGCTGAACACCAACACTGTGATATCTCTGTTTCAGAGAACATATGTAAAGAACCTATGTGCATATAGGTGCACATGTCACAGTTCTTTTTATAATATTCCATAAAATGTGTGGATGTTGGCGGGCAGAACCAGCAAGTGTGGTCTCATTTTCTCCTCTGCGCAGCGTAAAGAGATGGAGGGGGCACGAACTGAATAGGATTGAAAGGCAACAGCAACTCTAGCAAATTTTTGGCCCATAAAATGTGTCCAGGATTAGAAGGGTCCAAGGTGCATATGCTCCTCGCAACAAATACAAGGCTGTGGGATAGACTTTGACAGAGGGAATGCTTTATTCAGGCAAAACTAGAAAAGAAATTACAGAAAGTCAAGAATAATTATGGGTCCTCCAGCAGCCAAGAAATGTTGGCATATTTTATTAAGCTCCCATATGGTGTAAAAATCTGTCTGTAAATAGAAGGTTGTGGGTTACTGTTTAAATAAAGAGGAGGGATGCTAAGACACCAGTTAAAGTTTTATATTTCAGCTTTGTAATTTCAGCTTCTGCAAGTAGGCTACAATCTATACCTCTGTAGAGAGGATATGACAGGGCCCCTGTTATTTGAGTTGTGATCATTCAAACGTTATGATGGAAAGAATCACTGACTAGGTTCCAAAACACCATGTATTTTGCATGCAGAAGCTTTTCCGTTCTCTGCTGCAGTGGCAGATCCTGCACTTTTTCCAACCAAGCCCCTGAAAGATTGGGGGCACCATGGGGCAAAAGTCGCTTTCACTGGACAGCACAAATAAGCTACCACCATTACTCAGTATCTGCACTGAAACACTTTGGATTGCACTCGTCTTTGCTACCTATGTAATTCTGATCAGGCTGTCAAGATGATGAGTTCATAGACTGATTTAAAGTATCCTGAATGGGTCATTCGGTGAAGAATATACTGCCCAGAGGCTTGTGGTTGGAGCCCGTCTCTTGATTGGAGCCTATCCTCCCATGCTGTTTTTAAAAGATATATTATACAGAAGAACATATGAGATATACAGTGATAAATGAGTTTGCCTCCATTGCCAGAACTGGACATAGACTACCACTTTGTGCCAAATGGGCTCTGGCGAATGTGAGAGAGCTTACTCTGCCGTTAATGCATCACCATGACTTACAAGCAGAAAATTCTTCATTTTATTCCTCCTTTGTATTTCAAATGCACCCAAACACTACGGCAGACAAAATGATTCTGTTAATGCTCCCTAAATGCGTCTGTAATCATTCATGCCGTCTTTTGATGCAGCCATGTTCTGGCTGACAGCCCAAATGTTTAATGGAGTCTCAGATGGAGCTTTGATGGGCATTTGCATGACTTAGGATGTTTCTGAATGTAAACAGAACCAGCATGGTATCCCTACTTGCACATGCACATGACCCCAGGAAAGAAATCCTAATTTCACTTCTTCTCTGAGTAAGGGGGCTCTTAAACTTAGGCAGGGGGTGGGCTCTTAAACTTAGCCAGATGGATTCTGTTTCCAAGCATTTTTTTTTCTGTCTGTCTAACCAGGGGGAAGGTGGGTGGAAGCAACCTTTCCAAGACTTAGTGAACACTTACACACACGGCAGGGGGTTCTCTAATCACTGCGCTGTGCAATACAGCAAAAGGCAATTGATCTAGCTTGCAATTAGATGCTTTTCAAAATATCTTGTATGCTTATTAGAATGACGATGAAGGACAAAAAGGGTGAAAGTTATTCCTGTGCAAAAGACAAAGCTGATGCTCTGTTGATCTTTCCAGTTCACCATGCAAAACTTCATTCTGGGTGTTCCTTGTTCATGCCAGTGAGTAAAACAAATGTTGTGTTTGTTCAGTTTGGAAGAACATGGGTTCCATTTACCTCAGCAATGCATAGTCCCCCAATGAGTGCTGAGAAAGAAAAATCATTCCCATCCTGTCTCCAAAATCAGATTTATTTTAATATGTTTTGAATATTTAGATCCTACCCTTCAACAGGATTCTCAATGTATCTGATTATTAGTGTCCTGTTTGAAATACAAAATGCAGCATGCCAATAATACAACATAGAAAATACAAGATACAAATATAGCTGGTAAAAATGCAGCTGCTGCCTAAAACCCCACTTTGCAGTTAAAAATGATTTAAGCTGAACAAACAAGTAAATGAAGAAGCCTGGGCAAATCTGGAGCAGCTTTTGGGGTGGTACAGGGCACACATTGAGCAGAGGAGAAGGGGGGGGTTCTGTTGCGCCAGGGAAAGTTGTTCTACAGAACATCATGGAAGAATGGATGGGATGTCACAAGGGGAGTTCAATGTAATGTCTGTAAAAAAATTAAAATTCAATAAATCAAATAATTAAGAAAGGGGGGGAGTTGTTCTAGTTGTGCAATAATTTAGTTATTACCCCTTAAATTTGGCTGAGTAGCATACTGGCAGCCAGTGCAGGTCTTTCAGCAGAAGTGTTATATGCAATCTATGGCCCATGCCAGACAACAATCGTGCTGCTGCATTCTGCACTAGCTGCCCATTGACCAAGATGCTGACTATATATAACAAACTATTATGAAATAAAGGGATACAGTGTATAGCAAGCAGAGAAGAGCCTTCTGTATAAGAATGAAGAGGGCACAAGTGCAGCAGTCCTGTGTGTGAGAGGAGGGATGTAATAATGGCACAAATGTGCCCACTTTTATCTGTAAAATGTTGAAGGGATATGTAACCTGAGAGAATCACACTATATTTTCACTGGCTTCTTTTTGTCCCCAAATTAAAATTCCTCTATTTAATTAAGCTGCAACAGAATTACACACTACATGTGGTTCTGTGGCTCTTTCCCCATCCCCACTGGCTCTGGGAGGCTGAAACCTTAAGCAGAAGACTGGATAGGGGATCTCCAGAAAAGGAGAAAGTGTGCTGCACAACCCACTTCAGGAAATGATTATAGCTCAGTGGTAGAGCACATGCTTTGATTTATTTTATTTTATTTTACTTATTCATTTAGTATATTTATGAGATGCCTCATAAAATCAATTCTCTAAGCATTGTACAAATAAAAGGAGAACAAAAACAATAAAACCACAATAAACCTAAGAGAATGTCATCAGAAAACCCAAAAACCAAATGTAAAACTAAAACAGTTACCAAATACATAAATATTAACTTCACCAATGGATACCACAGGGACTTAAAAGGCCTGGTAAAACATAAAAGTCTTAACCTGATGTTGCAAAGACAGCAATGTGGGCACCATACAGGCCTCCCCCCCAAAAATTTCATAGCCAGGGAGCTGCCACTGAAAAGGCCCTTTTCTCTCATGAATGCAAACTGGCCATGTTAAACTTGGTATAAGAAAGTTGCCTGTATTCCTCAACCCTTTCCTGCCAGCCACTTAAAACTCATCCACTCAAAATCATACCTCAGCTAATTTCCTATCCATGGGCAAGAGATGAAAATATGGATTATTAATCTTTTCCTATGTGTGAAGAAAAGCTGCTGTAAGGTGGTATGATGTTGAGTGGACCTTGTCCGGTAAGAAAAGTATTAAGTAGCTTGTCTGCCAGCCCTACCTCACCCACTCTGTCTCTCCTCCTCTTCTTCCTTCTAGCCCACTACCACATGACTAGCCTCTCCTTTGCCCCTAATTGGAGACAATTTTTTGGAATTAAATAATTCCCATCTTCAAAAACAGCATTATATGTTCAGTATCAATGGTAATCCTATTGCGTATATTCAGTTTCCGATATCTATGACCACAGAATCATCTGTAATGGATTCAGAAATAGATCAGAATACCAAATTTGTATTAATGTTAATGGGCTATTTTTCAAATTAGTTTTATATCATACAAACCCTATTATTGTGGGCTGTTCACCTGTTCTTGCCCGGCACTACATAGCTGTAACAATGAAACATGATGCCTTGGACAAAGCTCATACAAAGGGAGGCTTTCAATTGAGAAACGTTTGATCTGTGCATGCCATTCTTGCAACAACCCCCCACTAAACTCCAATCTCTAAAATGAATACATTTGGTGGAATCATTTGCTTGAATTTGCAGGGAACCTGAGGGTCAAACTAGACAGGAAAGATCCATCCACGTGTATTGTGGGGCTTCCTCCATGTATAAAGCAAGATGGGGGGGGGGTGAAAAAGCCTTCACAAGTGAGCCTTCCCAGAATTATTGTTCCATGTTCTGTTGCTTCAAGTATTTTGCTGCCGAGCTTGGCTTCCTTTTGGTATCTCAGCTGGGTTAAGAACAATAGGTGATAGGCAGCTAACCTGTCCTGTTTCCCAAGGATTTCCACTTATGCAATGGGACTTCCTCCCTCTCCTCCACCCCACTGTGCCTTCCCGGCATCCTCCCCAAAACTGCTCCAGTGCACTGACCCCAGAACAGGTTTAAGGAGTCCTATTGTGCAAGCAGAAATCCTTCCACTGATATGAGGATTGCGTAGTAATACTTTGGATACAGCCCTGGTTGCCTGGGGCAATGAAGCAAAAGTAGGAGTGGTCTCTCCCTTTGCCTGTTTTCATGTTAAAATAAAGCCCTCTCCTTGCTTTATATGTCAACACAGAAGGTACATGAGCAATAAACATGGCTGTATTGCCACATTGACTTTGGTCCTGAAATAATAACCATTGATAGTGGTAAACTATATATATCACTGGTTCCTCAAAAGCCACCTAATGTCTCATTAGGACTAAATGAACTGTGTATTGCAGCCTCAAGTGGCTAATTGAGCCCTTTAAATGTCAAGAAAGGAAAATACCATCTTATAAAGATCTATCCAATCTTTTTGCTTATGTGGCTTAAAATAATGCACGGCAAAACCAAAGCAGATACCATTACAAACTGTCCTGCACAAGTTGTTCTCCTCTAAACTCAATTCACACATTCAGAAGCTTTCCCCCTTGTGCTTTATGGTACAGTGGTACCTCGGGATGTGAACGGGATCCGTTCCGGAGCCCTGTTCGCATCCTGAATGCAACGTAAGCTGCGACGGCGCATCTGTGCGTGCACGGGTCGCGTTTTGCCGCTTCCGTGCATGCGCATGACGTCATTTTGAACGTCTGTGCATGCGCGAGCGACGAAACCCAGAAGTAACGTGCTCCGTTACTTCCGGGTTGCCGCGGATATCAACTTGAACGTGCTCAACCCGAAGCACATTCAACCCGAGTTATGACTGTATTTAATCTAGGATAGGGGTCTCTAGCATGGCAACAACCATTACCTCCTATGGTGCTTGTGAAAGGTCTCATTAAATACCCCTTAAAAATCTACAATTACCATCTTCTGGTATTCCTGTCTGCATAGGGGAGGAGCCAGGGGTGACTCTATTGTGAGACAAAATGAGGTAATTGCCTTGGGTGGTGGGGGTGGCATATTTGCAGGCCCAGACACCCTCCCACCACTTCCTTGCAGCACCAGCCCAAGCAGTTATCCAAGTGCCAGCTATCCAGATGGGACATGACTCCCTTGAGCCTTCCACTCTCTGCCACTGCCATAGCCTCTGTTTTCTCACCTCCCATCCCTTGTTCGTTGTTTTGCTGCTGAGTGCTGGCCACATCTTGAACTCCAGCTCTTGCTCTGAGAAGAGGCTGAAGATATTCTAGAGGAAGGCATTCTGGGCAAAGTGGCCTACGAGATTGCCTGCCCTACCATATCTAAAAATTCTCTTTTGAATTTAGTTAAATATTTAAAGCTACTAAAGTAACTTTAAATTAGGATTGGGTTGCAAAGCGTATTTAAAAGCATCATGGATCACATTTAGTGGCAAACTGCAGGGAACTGCTAGATCCAAAAGTTGTGACCTTCAATCATTGTTGCCTAAGTGTACTTAAACTGTTCTGGGACCTTGTGGTGGGTAAGAAACATCCTCATCATCATATTGTGTATTCTTTAAAGAAAATTCAATGGTTATATATTTTGTAAGTATAGTGGATAGGCCTGTGGTAATTTCGCTAGTGGAGGTGTGGAATCAGTCCACTTTCAGCAGCTTATTTTGCCTGGTTTTTTAAAATACAAAACAAAACAGAAAGTTGGTATGTTCTGTCTCTTGAATAAGTGTGGAGAGTAGTGTTCTACAGAGATTCTGTCTTGGCAGATTGGAAATCATAAAGCCATTCTTTGTAGTGTCTACAGAGGAATCACAGGCCGATCTTGATAAATAAAATGTGACATTCATAACACACCAAAAGAAAAGAAAGATAAAGGATAAGAGCCGTAACATCATTGCTTTAAAAAGCATGGTGATAAATAAGGGATATTATAATTCAGAGTCACTTGTTGGGGAGGGGGATATAATATTGTCTGAGAAAAAAGATGGATCATCCTGACAGTAAAATAATGGCTATTGGATGAGATGTTCAGTAGCATAGCAGAAAATCAGTGTTAAAAAAGACAACATCCAGATAGGCACAGTACTGTACAGTTAGTATCCTGTTCGTGTATTGAAAAAAAGTGGATCACAAAGAAGGAGGAGATAAATGGGCAGAATGAGATGCTGAGCCTGGGTACAAATGTGTTTTTCCGTTCACCTCCAAGATAGGCATGTAGTGTAGAAGGTTATGGGTTGTGGTATGCCTGTGTAAAGTTTTTTTAAAAATACATTTATGTATACATATCACATGTGTTAATTCCTCTTTAAAAAAATGATTTTTTACAAGCAGTTGTAAAACTGATGTAGACCTGGTTTGTATGTGTTCATTCCTTGGTTCCAAATGATGACATGGACACTAACCAATAGGTGTCACCAACAGCCATACACTCCATTGTTGAGTTATGCCACTCTTCAGCTCCCATTTGAGAAGATGGATTGGATCTCCCCAGGTTCAGCCTGAAGAATAACAGAAACCAGCAAAACTGGTTTTAGCAGAAACCGTCATGCAATGTGAGGCGGGGGGGGGGGACTATTGTGTTGAGGATAACGAGGGCACTGGCACACAGATTTCTACATTATTTAGAATCATAGAACCATAGAGCTGGAGGGACTTTGCAGGTCACATAATCCAACCCCCCTACTCAGTGCAGGGTCTGCATTTCAAATTGCAACCACAGCATCCCTGACAGGTGGACATAAATCCTAGGGAAAACGTAATGAAGTGGCAAGACTGCATATGAGATAATGGCAATTCCCCCCAACCCCAACCCCCCAATACTACAAAACATTATTTCATCTCCCCAGATTTCATATCCAAGGAGCAGTCCATGGCAGGATTTATTGGTCCAACGACATGTGTATGGTTTGATGACAATATCAAACAACACTTGCCTTACTCTTCTATAGAGGAAAAATGCTTATATTTGACATCTACTTGTAATGTCTTGCAGTTTGCACTCATTTCAGAGACTGGAGAGCTGGGTGGGTGTGAAGGTCAGAAGGTGGTGCTACAAGAACAGAGGAGTCCATCTGGCAGTGAGAGTGGGACAATGTGATGTGTGAAGCTGCTCAATGATTTGATTGGCAGGCAGGGCTGTGGCTCCACCTGGTCCGGCTGTCTAGCAGCAAAGCCATCCCAGGAATGCCATTGCCTCTTCCATTCTGAGCACTGGGAGTCACGGAAATTTCTCTCTGTAAAGCTTCTGTGAAACTGCTAATGGATGTAGACAAAGCCAGCTTCTGACGACTTGGACTTCACTTACCAGTTGGTCTCTTTCATTATCAAACAAAAACCCGCTCAACCATCAAAGTTATGCCAGTTGGGCAGTAGGGATTGTGGGGGAAGGGGGGAGAGAAAGCTTCTTCCAACAAACTCTAAACAAATCCCTTTATTGGGGTGGGGGTGGGATTCTCAGCTGCCCACACAGTTGGCCCAACAAAAAATCTGTTTCTCACCAGCCTGAGGATAGCTACTGCATGTGTTGGTAATACCTCTTTATAGTAAAGGGAAGAAAGCTGAAACTACTACAGTAGTTATTTGGTCTAGGATAGTCAATATTTCAGCATGCCGCCATTAGCAGTTTTGCAAGCATTTTAGCACACATCCAAACTGCAGAAACAGGGTTGTTACTATTAAAAAAAGAAGACTATATTAAATATATGCCTTTTGCCCTTTATATGTTCTTAGGTTTTCCAGTCCTACCTAGTCCTACCACAGGCCCATAGGAAGCCCATACACAGGATATGAAGGTGACTAAGGACTTCCTTTAGTTATCAGGTTGGATACTGTGAGAACATGATTTTGGTCTGATCCAGCCTGGTCTTATTATGTTGTTATGAGGGCATAGTTCCCTCCTGTTCTTTTATCCATAGCAACTGGTATTCACAAGCATCCTGACACTGATCCTACAGCTAACATAAAGTCATCACTATTAGCCATTGATAGCAATATTGTTCATTAATGTTTCTAATTCTGTTTAAAAAGCCATCTGACCTAGTGGCCATCATCACATCTTGTGGCATGAATTCCACAAGTTAACTATGCACTATGTGAAGGAGTAATTGCTTTTGCCTGTCCTGAGCCTCCCACAATTCAGCTTCAAATGATGAATTGTTCTAGAGCTATATTATTATTTCATTGTGAATTTAAATGGTTTTTAACTGCCCTGAGTGGTATACGGGCACCAGAAGGGTCTGCAGATTGCAGATCATGGATGAGATGATTTGGAGAATGGAAGGAAGGAGAAACTCCTCAACCATCTCAAAAGTAAGATAAGTGCAACCCCACCCACGAGAATTTCATCAGCATTTTCTTTTCCCTTTGATAATTTCAAATGAAATTTCTTTTTTCACTTATTGATTGAGAATGGTCAAAATAATGTGGGAGAAATTTTCAACACAGCAGTACTTCCAATTTGATGTCTCAAATTGACAATGACATTCTGGAAACATTAAGTACAAGCATCTTCTAAGTCTGATGGTTCATATAATAGCTATTGCTGACTCCAAGAATAGCTAAAATGATGTGATATTTTGCAGTGTGATCAAGAAGACATTGACAGCGTGGGTTTCTTGTCATCTCTAAATTGGACAGTAGTGAAAACTGTGCCTCTGGGTATCCTACTGAGCCCAGGGGTGGGAACCAAAGACAGAAACAATGTTCTTTTGCAGAGTCACCCCCACCCCACAAATAATAGAGTTATAGAATCAAAGAGTTGGAAGAGCCTGTTTAGTCCAACTGTGCCAATACAGGAAATCAACTACTTGTTCAGTGGTAGAGCATCTACTTTCCATGCAGAAGGTCCCAGGTTCCATCTCCAAGATCTCCAGGTAGGACAGAGAGAGTCCTGTCTGAAAATCTGGAGACACCCTGCCAGTCAGTATAGAAGATGACACTGAGCTAGATGGACCAATGGTCTGACTAAGTTTAAGACGGTTTTCTATGTTTCTATCCAACTTCTTCTTAAAAACCTTTAATTAAGGAGGGATCACCACCATGTGAAGGAATCTATTCCACTACTGAGCAGCTCATGCCATCAGGAAGACCATCCTGATACTTAGTCTAACTGGTTTTTCATGTCATTCAGGCTCAACCCTCTGGAGCAACAGGAAACAAATTTGCTCCATCATATTTGTGGCAACCCTTCAGATATAACCTCTTAAACATCATCTTCACACCCACCAACTTCAGTTTTTCCTCAATGGATTAGGGATCTGTGGACTCAACTCTGAAATTCAACTGTGATTCACTTGGGTTGCCACCTCATATCAGAACATGCATGGAGAAGACAAAATAAAAAAATTCCTTCCAGTAGCACCTTAAAGACCAACTGAGTTAGCTCTAGGTATGAGCTTTCGTGTGCATGCACACTTCTTCAGATACACGGAGCATTCAGATGCATGGAGAAGCTAGAAGAAAAGTAGGCTAGCTTAGAGCCCATCTTCATGCTGATCATAGAAAAAGTGGGAGGAGGATGAATGTGCTCTGGTGTTCCCAGTACATATCAGAACAGCCTGCTAGATCAGGCCAATGGCCCATCTAGTCCAACATCTCACCAGATGTCTGTGGGAAACCCACAAACAAGAGCCCTGCACAAGAGCATTTTCTCCTCCTGCAGTTTCCAGCAACTAGTGGAGGCAGAGCATAGCCACCATGACTAGTGATAGCTTTAACCACTATGAATTTGTCTAATGCTCTTTTAAAGTCATTCAAGTTGGTGGCCACTTCTGCCTTCTGTGGGACCAAGTTCCATTGTTTAACTATGCTCTGTGTGATAAGGTACTTTTTATCAGGGTAGGGAACATTTTTTCAGGGCCACTTTCCTCCATGGACAATATTTTATGCTGCTTCTAATGTTTTCATATTGCTGCACACCACCCTGATATTTCATGAGCTGGTGTTAAATAAATACTTTTATGAGTAGATAGATATAGCTAGAACAGACAAACAGACTTTGCAGGGACTGTATGCCAGTGGTGGGTCAGGTAATGAATGTGGCTCTCATCTTAGTACAGCAGACCACAGTCCAGCCACCCAAAAGTCATCTACAAGTTATTTTCTCCAACCAGGCATGCTAGAGATGCTATTACAGTTCATTGACACATTCCAATTAGGGGGAAGAAAAAAAAAACCTGGATGAAGAGGATAAAACAGGTCCACATAGAGGTGTGGTCTGGGGAGTGAGGGTGTGACTTGGGGTAGAGGCATGCCATGGGGAGAGTCCTGAGGCCCAGAGAGAGAGAGCTAGAGAGCCTAATTTGGCCCTTAGGTCTGAGGTTCTTGAGTGACACCAGTGCTATTTTTGTAGAAAAAGAGGTGCCAGAACTCACCATGAATGGCTCCCTTGTTCTCTTAAGATTGCAATGGCACCCACCTCAGAGGTGTTGGAACTGAGTTCCGGCAAGTTCTGGCTGAAAAAAAGCCCTGAGCGACACCATCAGTTACATCACAGTTTTTAAAGGAAAACATCAGAGACTCAGCACCTGCCACTTGTATTACACAGCAGGATTTGCAGCAGGAGAGTATAAGAGTTTATGAATGGATTTGCTGCCTAATGCATTCTCACATGAAATGACAATCTTTAAAAAAAACCATTTAAAATCCCACAATGCAATCCAGTCTTCAGTTGGCTGGGGGACTTCCAACAAATTCAAACACCTGTGTATCAGAGGTATGCACCTGCTTACTTCATTCCCGCTGATCAGTCTGAAGGTTAGGACATTGTTTCTATTAAAATAAATAGGGTTGTTGTTGTTTTTAACCATGAAAGGATTTTACTTCTGTTGGAACAACAAAACTGGATTTGTACATTTTCTGTATGAGTATTCAGCAAAGCACGGCCACTCAAATGTTATATTATATAAATCCACTTAATGACAGGCTGCAATCCTAATTACATTTACCGAGGAGTGTTCCTTTGAATTCAGTGTGGCTGATTTCTGAGTAGACATATATAAGATTGCACTGCATTACTCTGATCTGTCCTCCAGGAAAGGAGATGATGATGATTATGCCTTATTACCTGCCCTTCACCATCTAACTCCCCAGGTTGCAACAATTAAAACACACCATAAATATTAAAGCACAATACTACACAATATTTTAAACAATATAAAACAACTGTGTAATGTATAGCAACTGGATAATGAATATGTAGGAGGGCAGCATCTTGACAATAGGCTTCAGTCTCATCCCTTCTTGTTCATCCTTGTGGGATGTAAACACAGGAGCAGTCAATGACAACATTCCTAGAGTGTACATGTTAGAACATGGGGAGGGATGTCTGTCTAGCAAGTAGGTAAACTTCCTGGGGACGGACTTCCTCCGCATGTGACCAGAGGTGGGTGTGGCCTCACCTGTGCAGGTAAATGATAAAAGCACAGGGCTGGCAGCCATATCTCTCTCTCTCATCTTCATCTTCTGAAGGAGCAACATGCCCTCTTGGCTCTCAGCCAAGAGAGGACAGTACTATCTTCCTATAAGATAGATTCTAAGTGTATGTAACCTTTTTTAAAGCTGTGTGCCTTCTGGGATCATATTGTGAACAGAACATGAGTAAACTCTTTTATACTTTTAGGAAGACTGTGTCGTGTCTTGTATTTTAAGAGGGAACAAAGGGGAAATTACCAGAGTAATTATTATAGAGGTTCTAGCGAACCTGTGCACACGTTACCGTTGCGAACTAAAAGGGGAATGTCTATAAACTCTGCTGATATTTTGGGAACTTGTTAGCACAAGTTGGATAAGGATATAATTAGTCAATATATCCTCTCCTGCACCCCAGAACATTCCCATAATCCTGATGTATTAATGTACATCTGAAGAGAGCCTTCAGCATCAGATGATTTTTCATGCAGCCTTCCCCAACCTAGTAACCCCCATGTGCGTTAATACTACAAAACGCCAGGAAACTGCAGCTGTTAAGGGACACGTTATTCAGGCAACATAGGTATGAAATGGCATCCTATGTTCTGACTAGTTCCAGCTCCATCACTGCCTTGGAGTTAGATGGCAGATGGGTAAACCTAAGTCTCAGATATGTCTGTTCGCTGGAGTAGACACATGGAGTCTATGATACTGCCGTTATAGAATCATAGAACTGTAGAGTTGAAAGGGACTCCCAGGGTCATCTAATCCAAACCCCTGCAATGCAGGAATCACAGCTAAGTAATCCCTGACAGATGGCCATCCAACCTCTGTTTAAAAACTTCCAATGAAGGAGAGATGATCACTTTTTGTGGTAATGCATTCCATAGTCCAACAACTCTTACCACCAGAAAGTTGTTCCTATGTTTAATTGGGATCTCCTTTCTTTTAAACGCATTGGTTTGGGTTCTCCCCTCTGGAGCAGCAGAAAACAAGCTTGCCCAATCTTCCATGTGACAGCCCTTTAGAAATTTGAAGACGGCTGTCATTTCACTCTAAGTCTTCTCTTCTCCAGGCTAAGCATATTTAACTCCCTCATCTGTTCCACATTACAAGTGCCCAGCTGACAACAAATGCCATCTACCTCCCAGGTTTCTTCTTATAATGGCAGAATACAAGTCAGATAACTCAGCCTTAGCTAAGGCCCCAGAGGGAAACAAGGGGCCCATTGCCTCCATCCCCAGGATGAACCATAATTTCCAGCTTTCCCAGATTTTTTAAGAGAGGGAGAAGGTTCCTCACATTTGTAGAACATGAGATAGGAAAAGTGTACAGCCACTATTCTTAGCTTTTTTTGGTGAGAAACTATGTAGCCTGTTCTCTCTCAGTGTTTTTACTTTGCCACCCCTGCTGGAAGAAATCCTGCAGACACCCAAAGTGGCCAATCAAATATCTTTGCAGCCCAGTAAGGCTGGTTGGGTTGAGAAATGCTAGCTTGCCCAAGGCTTATATAAGATGAGAAAACTGTAAAGGTGTTGGATTTTTCACAGCGAAGTTCAACACTCTAACCAATATATATCACATTTGCTATTATATTATATTTATTTATTTAAAAAAACTTTTGTGAAATGTGCAAAAAAATGTTTTTATGTTGCTCCAATTCTTCAAGTAAGAGCAGTAAGACTAATGTGTATCCACTAAAATAGTAAAGAACTTTGTACCTTTAGGAAAAAATATGTCTTCTCTACTTCATATATTTTTAATTTCAAATTAATTGAAAGAACATTTATCAAGGCCTTAGTAGGAAGGAAATTAAATATTTTATATTAATGGAAGTATTCCTATGATACAAAGTTTGGAAAGCTTTAAAGAATAATTTCTGTTTAATAAATAATAAAACTACACTGGTCATTTAGGTGTACAATTAAATCCTCATTAAAATGGTATACATTTATCATATTCTAGCAATAAATTAAATAGACAATTCTCCACTATAATTTTATGAAAGCTAAACAAATCTGTATTTAATGGCTGGAAGATGTGTAATCAGCATAATTGTCTTCTTAGCTCTAAGTGCAGTCTTTATTGGTTTCATGTAATTTAGAAGTATGACCTTTATTATGTCTTCCAAACTCAGCAAAACCTCCCTGTTTGTTTTTTAGCTGCAGGCATTTCTTTCCATTGCATTAATAAAATATTGAGTCCCAGGGATGGTTGTACACAAGAGAGCAGTCACAGTATATGGCAGCAAGAGTCCCCCCCCCCCCGATGTCTCTCAGATACTTAGGTCCCTGCCATACCCTAATCCTCCACATACTGTATTCACTATTGTATCATGGGATTCAATAGGTGGTATTCCCAGATAAATATACTTATTTATTTGTTCCTTTTATACTCAACTCTTCTCAAACAGGCACCATGTTTGGCTTACGTAACAACCCTGTGAGGTAGGTTAAGCTGAAAGACTGATTTGCCCTAAGCTATTCTGCAAGCTTAATAGTTGCAGACCAAAGCACATGAGTCAATGGCAGGTCAGGATCCAATTTTAGGAGCAAAAGAGGTTCATTGTGTGGATATTAAAATTAGACTCAAAGAAAAGTGACATCAAGGGAATAAGTGACACAGGTAAGGAAATGAAATTACTGACAAGGTGAAGGGATGGCTCTTAAAATTATATTTTCCCATTTGTTGCTTGATGCAGATCCACATTTAAAAAGACAAAACTACTGCCACATTTAGTTTGGGCGTGAGCGGCAACCTGGGGTTCCCACAGCCACCCCCAGCCATCTAGCTACTATCCCACATTGCCTTAAGCTTACAAAACTGAAAACACATATGGCTGTGAGATGTAACTTTATCTGCTTGAGTTAAGATCTACGTTCCAAGTAGGATATGTCTTCTTCAGTGTTGGACAGCCCCATCAAAATGGTGTCAAATAGAAAAAGGTGTCTGGCTAGGTCAAGAGGCAGAAAGTTTAGAAGAGGGTATAACTTCATAAGAGCTGAGAAACAGACTCAAATGAGACATTGTTCGTCTGAATGGAAATGTGGAGAAAATGGCTAAATGTTTATCTCCCACTGCAGGCCACATTTGGTGCCACAATGTCAGATGACGTATTTTTGCCTTCATGGTTTGAAATCAAACTGTGTGGGCAAAGTCAATGTGTTGATTGTCAGGCCTATGCAAATGATCAGGCCCTTGTGGCCTTTACTTGCTCCACACTTGAAATCATATATGACATTAGGTGTAGGGCAGTTGGGTATGGGCTTCTCCAAAATGGCGTCACAGAACAAATACAGAAGCCAATGGGCCAGAGTTTCCCCACTGCTTGACTAGAAAGAAATTATTTTCTCCACTCCCTTGCAACACTAGAACCAATTGAACTTATTGATAGTGGTTTCAGGACTAACCAACCAACAAAATTCTCACATGGAACAAAATATCTTACGGAATTCATTGCTTTGTTATGTGGTGGATTTTTAAAAAGTCATTGGGTTAAAAGCTCTAGTCCTTAGATCAAAAATGCAACCTCTACTTTACAGATCTTCTGGGAACTTGCCTTTGATTGCCATGTGACGGGGACAATCAATAGGGTATGGTTGTCATTGTCATGGCTTGCAGCTGAGAAGTATCTGCCTAGCCACAATTACAAGACAATGTTGCACTAGATGTGGAATGATGAATCTATGGCCCTCCAGATGTTGTTGGACTACAACTCCCATCAGCCCTGACCATTGACTATGCTGTCTTGGATTGAGGAATCCTAACATCTAGAGGGCCGCAAGTACTACGCCTCTTCACCAGAGGGAACTGTGGTCTTACCCAGTGTACCAATTCTTACAATACATTAAATGTCAATGCAGAGAGCTCCTTATACATCTCAAAACATGCCAATTCAACTACTCATTCCTTTGTAACATTTAATTATAGGAAGGATACCATCTGCGAACAGTTTATGACAGATAATATAACATAACATTCTTCTCCTTGTGTTTGACTATTATTCAACAAGAATGTCAGCAAGCTCTAGTTTTATTTTTGGTTCACCCATTCTGAAACTGTGATATTATCAATCCATGGAGTCACAGAGTTCCATAGTACATAACAGATAAATCTTCATGGAGGAAAAAGATGTCAGCTATCAAAAGATACTACATTTCCCAATATACCTTTCAACTTGCATACATGCTCATTTTCCACTGCATTGAATGGCTGCAGCTCCAATCAAGACCTGGGATTCAGCTACATTAGTCAAGAAACAGTGTTTTGAATGGGTTATAAACATGAAACACCAGGTGGCACCAGAGAGCAAAAGAAATTCTAAGCGATTTTCCTTAGTGTTTCTTTCTCTTTTGTTATAACAATTTGATTTCAGACTTACAGGGGTTTTCCCCCTGTATGCAGATCCACTCCTGGTTTTCTGCAGTCAAGAACATTGTGTGAGACACACAGCAAGGAGAAAGCACATAAATATAAGGGAGTGTGGTGGGGTCAGTCTTGCCATTTGCTGGTTCCCAAAACAATTTGAATGTCCCCAACACTACCCTGGCACACCTAGGAACCTTTGGAGGAAAGCTCCCAGTGGCATCAATGGCAACATTTCCCCTTAGGCTCTGAGCCACATGGGAGAGGGGCTTCATTCTGGTCAGCTGTGTGTTGCATATCTAATTTTGCCCTGCTGCTTAGATAGAGGCATTTCTCTCCATAATGCAACATATTTTCAAACCAGCCACGTCCAATCTCTAAATGTATTGATTCTGCTATCATTTCACTTGGTCGTCTGTCCCCCCCCCCCCACACACACCTTTTTCATTTGTCACAGATCTCTCTGTAAGAACACATACAACTTTCAGTAGCAGATTCTTTTTTATTCTGTGCAAATGTGATTTGTAACTGAATGGGTAACTGAAAATCCTTTTGGCACAGCATCATAAAACAATAGAGCATGTGTTGCTAATACCATTTCCCTCTTACAAAGAAAACTTTTTCAAGCCAGCCAATTGCTGAAATGTCAAGAATTTGATCCAAAAGCCTCTTGGGGGCCAGGAGCACTCCTCCACAGGGTGCAACACACACGTTGCAACCTGGCATTTAAGCAGCTGCTCCTATAGATCATATTCTTAAATATTCACTAGCATTTGTCAAAGAACCTGATAAATATGTTTCAGTCTTGTAAAACAGACTATAGAAAAATACCTCTCTACTTAGTGCATTCACAAAACATAATGAATTTAGGGAAAAGAGAACCGAGATGCATAGCATTGTTTATTTGAAAAATCAGTTCCAACTTCCCACAGTTTCCCCCCCCCCCAAAAAAAAGCATGGGTAACTCTAGGAAGAAGGATAGTTACTGGATAGATCAGCGGCCATCTTGAGACTAAAATGTTTGGATGGTAAATATAATTTGAAACTAGATAAATTGCCGAGCCCAAATAGCTGGAAGGCACAAAATAAAGTGAGACCAGTTGCAGCATAAGGGCAGAGGGCCGTCTTGTGAGTGGCACCTGACCTGTGGAATGCCCTTTCATCAGATGTCAAGGAAATAAATCTAAAAGATGACTTTTAGAAGACATCTGAAGGCAGACCTGTTTAGGGAAGTTCTTAATTTTGATGTTTTATTGTATTTTTAATATTTTGTTGGAAGCCACCCAGAGTGGTTGGGGAAACTCAACCAGATGGGCGGGGTATTAATAATAATAATGTGGTTTCCCGGCTGTTCTGCCCACCTGGCTAAGAGGGTACGTCACCCCTGCCCTTGCTCCACCCCATACCACTACCAATGGCTCACCACTACAGCTGGGGAGCAGAGCAGCAGAAGCAGAAGCAGAAGCCCACTTCATCTGCCACCATTGAATGAGATCATACAGGAATGACCACCAGATGATCCTGGTGAAAGACAGAATGCCATCTCCTGAAGACAGGAGCTGCATCCTAGTGCCCCGATGACTTGCCACATATTTGTCTACCATTGTGATCAAAATGACAAATAATATCAGCCTACCACAGAGAGTAGGGATGAATACAACTCCAGTGTCTGTATACTGTATTCACAATGTTTGACCTCAAAAGGCAGGTGTTTTTCACATGCTGCTTTCCTTTCGTAGAAAAAGAGCTTTTAATGTAATGTATTAAATAGGTGATCACAGATTCACTTTTGCAAGATTATGTTTGTATTAAATCCAGGTTTCATTTAAAACCAGGTAATTTAAGTTTACCACAATTATTATGTATATTTTTAAGTGGGTTGAATTTTTTTTTTTAAATCCAATTTAAATTCCCTCCCCCTATCACTTATCTATTCTGCTTTTCCTCAAACTTCCCTCATTATAGATGAAGGAAGAGATTTCAAACAGCTCTAAAATGGTCAAAAGCACAAGTGCATGTTTACTTAGAAAATCTCACTGGATCCCATGATACTTATTCCCAAGAAAGCATACATGGACTTGGAGCTTTAAGCCCAAAGTAACATGTATATGTGATTGAGCTATGCAAGTGTGTGTCTCCTTGAGTTCTAAGGCTCCTTTACTTAGTCCACACTGTCTTGCTTTGGAGGCTGACACTATCAAGGTAGCATTTTGCAATATATTGAAGAAATCCGAAATAGTGTTTAAACAAATCCTTTGTCTACATTATCTTTTCATCTAAGATGTTTGCAGTGCTTTGAATGAACTAAAGCAGGAGCTGGTTTTACATGAAAGCAACCAGCACACTTTTTTATCAGCTATGTTATATATGAGTCTAATTTATACACTGCTATTGCTGGAAAGTAAAGAATCCTCTTAAAAGAAAAAGGCAAATAAAGGGCTGCAATGGCAAATTATGGAAGCTGGAATCACACAAAGACCAAAAGTAAAAAACAAAGGGAGGGAAATCACAAGATTGTGTATGTTTCTTTACACTCCTCAAGTAGGATTATTATTGGTTTTATGGAAAGTTCATCCTGAAGGCACATGGCAGTTGCATTAGTTTAGCAAGACTGAGCTGTTTAAAATTTCAGGGTTCTCCGCCAAAAAAATAATAATAGGAAGTTGTATGGAGAGGAATGTGCTGACAGCAGTAATGTTTCGGTAATAATTCATGTGTTGTAGATGATGCTCTGGAAAGCAGCCCAGCTGGCTAATGCAGATTGGTGATGCTCTCCTGCTGATGGCTGTACAATTGATTGGCATTTCTGCTCCATCATGAAATCAGCTTGCAAATTAAATGGAGATAGTTTGGAAAGGGGGGAGCGAGAACAGAAGAAGGGTCTCACTGCCTGAATGTGTTGTGTTGGATGAGGTTCAGAGGGTTGGGTTCTTCGCAAAAGAAAAAAGCTGGGTTTGTCAGCTCAGTTTGATTTCAACTAGTGCTCAATCATCCAGCAAAAGAAGCACCCTTGACTTTTGCCTGATTCAGTCCCTCCTTCCTTTCCTCTCTTCCTCTCTCAATAATATACTGCTGATATTATATAGATATGCACCTGCTGGTGTTCATGAAGTCCTATGCTCATCTGACTTTTCAGACAGCGCTCAAGTAGGTACTGAAGCATGGAGGTGAAAGCTAAAGATAACACATCATCTTGAAACATGTCATAGGACAAGAGCACTTGACTATGGCCAAGTATATTGAATATGTGGATCTCCCTCAAGTTCTCATGCAGTGGTTCACAGCACCACTCAGGCGACTCTCCCACCATGACAGACTCTTCCTTCTTGCCATTTCCCATTTGTAGTAGCATGAAGAAAACAGTCCTATTTGTGTGGTGGGCACCACAGAGATAGATTGCCCATAAACAAAGGACTGCCACATGGTGACAGTTGTCATGTCAAACAATTTAAAGCAGCTTTCATGTGACAGCCACAACAGATGCACTGTATGGCAGCTGAAAGACATGCACTTTTTGTTTAGGCTATCATGGGACAGCAAGAAAACATTAGAACATTTTTCGAAACATTTTTTTTAAAAAAAGTTATTCACCATGAAATCATCAGACTCTTGGCCCAACTTTCTTCTCAGGGTAGTTTTGTGGATAGTAGGGGACAACATGTGTGCCACTTTGATCGGCTTGGAAGATGGATGAGATATAGAACATAATGTAAATAAGACTTCCTTATTAAAGATCTGGGCACATTTGCAGATGCATCCATTACTGGATGCTGTTGAGTATGAAACAGTTAAGCTGAGTGTAAATTATACAAGTTCAGCAGAGGTGAGACTCTTCCTTGGTGTGCGGTAAAAATATCACATGTTCACACTTTTTTCAGTACCCAGAAATACAACAAAGTAATGTCTCTTTCCACAATTCACTAGAATGAAAGTGTATCCAGCTGTAGCTCAGATATCATCGCTTTTATATAAAATACAGCAGGACATTTACCAACATTCTACCAAGCATTACTGTAAATAATTAAAACTGAACACTTAATCAAAATTACTAAATGCATTTGCTGCTGTAACATACTTGCTATAAAAAGAAACTTGTTTTCTATCTCTGTCTTGCACAGTAATATCTTCATTTATTTAGACTGCAATATTACGTGCATATACAGTACAGTGGTACCTTGTGTTAAGAACTTAATTCATTCTGGAGGTCTGTTTTTAACTGTTCTTAACCTGAAGCACCACTTTAGCTAATGGGGCCTCCCGCTGCCACCACGCCACTGCTGCACGATTTCTTTTCTCATCCCGAAGCCAAGTTCTTAACCCGAGGTATTATTTCCGGGTTAGCAGCGTCTGTAACCTGAAGCGTCTGTAACCTGAGGTACCACTGTATCTGGAAATAAGCTCCATTGAATTCAATGTGGCTTGCTTCAAAGTTGAGTATAGGATTGTACTGCTTTTACTGTACTTACATTAACATTAACTTTATCTTAAAGGTTCAAAGCATGTAAGGTTTAAAATTTATATTATGCTTATCTCAAATGCCTCAAAGCAGTTAAAGTGATCTCCAACTGAGTATGATGAAATGAAAAAGACTCACAAGCTCCCAGCTGCTGGGCACAAATAAATGCAGCTTGAGGTTCACTTAAAATGGATTCCGCATCCCTTTGGTTAAGATCCTAAAGCAAAAAGTGGGGGTGAAGGTAGTTTGCCTGCCCTATCCAAACCCTGTCCAAAAGATCCATAGAACTGTTGTGTCCATTTTTCTCTTATAATCACAGAGTAGCTGAAAGAGTGATTGAAGAACGGATAAGATTTCCAGCTTTTTAGTGTGTGATTAAGGAAAATGCAGGTTCTAACCCACATGATAAGCACTAAGTGAAAAAGCAATGCTCATGAATTCTGTTTTAATGAACACTAAGTAGAAGAACATAATCTCATGTATGTGGCATTATACTACTTCCATATAATGTGATTAGCAAAACTCCAGGGAAGGAGGGATCCATAGCTGTGTAGTTTTAGCTGCCAAAACTGCAAAAGGGCCAGTTATTACTAGGATTTTTATTTTTTTATTTTTTTATACCTTATTTACAAAACACACAGGATCTCATAAGTAGGTTGTGGGGTGGGGTGGGTGGAAGCTGCAATGCTATTTTCCCAGCAGACAGGGCACTGTTGCCTCCTGTGAGGAAGAGGGTGAAGGCATCAAGGAGGTCAGCATGGAGGTCACTGGTGTAGACATTTCCTCCAGAATGTACCCCAAAGAAGTTTATCAATCCACCCATCTTTCCTGGGAACGCTGTGAACTGAAGCTCTGTGAGGGGAATAGGGGTCTCCTGACAACTCTTAGCAGCCTTAAACTACAGTTCCCAGGATTCTTTGGGGGAAAGCTATGACTGTTTAGAGTAATATAATATTGCTTTAAATGTATAGTACAGATGGGGCCCATTAGTATTTTGGAGAATTCCCAGCAACCTTGCACTAAACAACTATCTGACTTTTAGAAGACATCTGAAGGCAGCCCTGCAGAGGGAAGTTTTTAATGTTTGATGTTTTAGTGTTCTTTTATAATTGTTGGAAGCTGCACAGAGTGGCTGGAGCAATCCAGTCAGATGGGCGGAATAATAATAATAATAATAATAATAATAATAATAATAATCTGGACATTTAGTGGTTTGAATAAAGAACAGTGATAATAAATATTCGGGTATTGTATTCAATTGTTAGCCAAACCATGAGAAGTTTCAATTAGGTATGATGCTTTAAAAAAATAGCCTAATACAAATATATATCTGAGTGAAAAAGAGTTTGGATTTGATATCCTGCTTTATCACTACCCTAAGGAGTCTCAAAGTGGCTAACAATCTCCTTTCCCTTCCTCCCCCACAACAAACAATCTGTGAGGTGAGTGGGGCTGAGAGACTTCAGAGGAGTGTGATTAGCCCAAGGTCACCCAGCAGTTGCATGTGGAGGAGCGGGGAATCAAACCCGGTTCACCAGATTACGAGTCTTAACCACTACACCACACTGGCTCTCAGTGTGAATGGATGTGCCTGTGCAATATTAAAAAAAACACCAAAAAAACCAAGCAATATATTTAAGACAAGTGAGTGAGTCTTTTATAGAAAACAGTGTACAGTAATGCTAGGATGAAAAATAAATGTGCTAAATAATTCAGAAAAACCTCTCCATGTTAAGAGTATATATTTACTATTTGCCATTGCAGATAACACTGCAACAGTACATTTTAATTATATTAATGCAAATAGAAAATAAAAATATAACACATATTCAATGAGATAAAGTAAATAAAACGGGAAGGTTCTTTGTTATACATAACAAGTGAATTGTTAATATGCATATATTATCCCACATTTGATATCATACCTAAATTAGCAATAAATGTGCAACAGCAAAATATAAATCCCAATAAAGACTATATACCATGCCAATCTTAAAAATATCATATCACTTCAAGCAAGACATATAACTGAACAACAGCTATATTTTATACAAAAATTGTACATATAACAAAATAATGCACCTTACGCTAATTAAATCTAAACAATTTCTCTTATACTTCTAAACCTCCTAATTCCACTTATATTTTACCAGTGCATCTAAAGAGAGGAACCAATACATGATGCTAAGGGATCCATATTTCTTTTCCTTCCTTCCTTCCTTCCTTCCTTCCTTCCTTCCTTCCTTCCTTCCTTCCTCTGACCCTAACCCGGAACCATATCTTTTCATAGGATATACTACCCACCCAGTCTATATGTTTTCTGCCCAAAGGTGATTAGGCAGGGCAAAGTGAGGACCTTGCAATGGTATTATTTGGTCGGTGTATTCGGGACTAGGGAGGAATATTTATTGCAAACAAATTGGCTGGCCTGCTGGTTTTTGCCTACCTCATAGCAAATGTCACAACTTTGGGCAGATAAGGCATTGGGTTGGGTCCTTAGCTGATCAGGTACCTCATTAAAGAGGGGTCAGGAAGGGGTATCTTTGTCCAGAAGTCCACACGACAGGAGGGCAATGAGCACCTTTCCCAATTGTGGCCCTGGCATGATCATACCACCTGGTGTATATCAGGGTATGACCCCTCCCCACACACAGAGTTAGGGTGAACCTCATCCTATTTATCAACCAACAGACAGGCTGCTTTATACCAGACACATATCAAATGCCTTGGCCTCTTTCAACCCAGTACCACTACTGTGGTTGGCCCCTCACCAGGCTGCGGGCATCATGTGCCTGGGTATGCAAACACATCAGAACTAATGCCCACAAAGATTTCAGAATTTACCAGTAAAAATACTTCCCTGCTGTCCTCTTTGAACTGAAATGGGAAGAAATGCACTTGATTTTTTTTTTCATCTCTCTCATCACATTGGAACATTTCTAAAGAACAATAAAGCAGTTCTGCTACACCAGCCACTACTTCGTGCTTCTCTTCTGCATTAGTAATTTAATCTGGCATTCAATTTATGCATCTACAGACATCTGTAACAAAACCCAAGGTTTCTTCCTACACAGCTTCTTTTGTTGTTATAATAATCTGCTTATTGAATTTTCTTCAATAGTCATAAAATAGAAAGGTCTTGGTAAGAAAACAGGCTATGCTACGTTAGCACAATTCACTTGATATTTAGAAAGAATATTGTTGGGTTGCACAATGTACCTTCATGTCTAACTTGCCTAGAAACAGGTGGGAGCAAGAACTCAACTTGTCTGTACAGAGTCTTTAGCAATAAATGAATGTTCAGGAAGCCACAATGCAATAAAACAACTGAATGTGGCATATAGACAAAGCAAGAGAGAATGAGGGGAAGAGGGGGATATATATATATATATTGTTGAGATCAGCAGAGGAGGCCTTCTTGACAGTTCCAGCATCCTCAGAATTGGCCGGGGAGAGGGCATTCTCTGTGGTAGCTCCTAAGCTGTGTATTTTTTGGAATTCTTTATATTCACACACACACACACAGTAAATATTCCAGTAAAAGGGGCACTGGACAAAATCCACACCTCAGCTCAGGTCAAGGAGCACATAACCACCAGCTCCTGAAAGGACCATCAACAGAGAACAGTCCTACCACCGGCCCTGGGAGCTAGTACCATCAGTTCCTAAAATCAGCATGAGAATATTTTGTTGTTTAGGTTAATATTTAAAATACAAAGAAATGTTTGAAATATAAATGCATAGTATCTAAGTATCTGGAATACCACCTCCTTTTCTACAGATCCTTTCAGGTGTTGAGATCAGCGGAGGAGGCCTTCTTGATAGTTCCAGCATCCTCAGAATTGGCCGGGGAGAGGGCATTCTCTGTGGTAGCCCCTAAGCTGTGGAATTCCCTCCCCACAAAGGGGCATCTGGCACCTTCATTGTATAGCCTTCATTATATGCTGAAGATGCTGTTTACCCTGGCTATAAACAGAAACCCTGTGCAATGACTTCTGTTTGCACAATGGGGCTTTCTGCCCTTTTCTTCCTCCTGTGCACCCCTCAAAATTGGCTTTGTTTTTTTCTGCAGCCAGTTAAGATGGCCCCTCCTCACCCAACCTACATGATTCTGAAACTGGATTATCCCAGAGAAAAACCTCAGCATAATTGACAGGCATTTGCAAATACTCTCTCTATATTTTTCAAAATGCTTTTGGCTTGAGATTTATGAATTATTAGTGCATTGAGATTTTGCACACACTTATACTACATGGTCTGGGATTATGTTCAACTCTGTTGATGAGTGAGGATCAAGTATCACAGAATACTGTAAGGGAGAAATGCTCTGAAGACTTTTGAATTACTTCTTTCACCATTAATTCTATGACATACTGTTGGGGACTTTTTCAGACTGGTCTGCTTCCATAAGAGATGACGAGGAATCTTAAGAGATCAGTTTGTGGTACAAGGAAATAGCATGGAGGTAGAAAGAGAATGGCTATAAAGGTGGAGTTATCACAACTGAGAAAACTCACATCACACACACACACACACACACACACACACACCAAAAAGTCTTCAGGTTCTACCTAGATAAATAAAATAATTTCCCAATCTTTGAACAGCAGAGATGGGGTTCTTTTTTTAAAAGGTACTTTGCACATGCTCATGGGCACTTTAACCATTCAACTTAATAGTCTTGTCAACACAAGGATTTTTACTTGTACAATGAGACTTTCACCTTTTCCTCCTTCCATGCATATCCTGCACCCTCCTCAGATTCTGTGGGAGATTCCATGCGTACCCTGCGCCCTCCTTGGATATGTTCTAGAAGCTTGAGAGAATCCACAGATTCCAAAGGGAAGATCATTCCATTGCACAAACAGAAATCCTTACACTGACAGAAAATTCATGGGGTGGTATGTTCAATATAACTAATACTGTATTATTTTTAAAAGACTTCTTTAACCATGGAAAGGAATTTTGCATATGTTCAATGGCACTCAGCTGTAAGTGCCAGTGTGTTGGAAACAAAATATGAGAGCATTGCTCAAGATCAGAATTGCTCAGGCATAAGCCCATTGCATCTGCCATGGAGAGATTTGGCTTCCATGAGATGTGGTGTGATCCAGACAGGAAGTTGCCTTTTACTGAATCAGACCCTTTGTCTATCTAGTTCAGTGTTGGTTACACTGACTGGCAGAGGCTCCCAGAGTTTCAATCAGGAACATTTCCTACCCTTACCCTGAGATTGAATCTGGGACTTTTGCATGTTCTTTGCCACTGAGTTTCAACTTACTTCCCCAAGAATCTTACTTCAAAATTTGAAGGGCTTCGAGCTGTTTTACAAATACTGTAAACACATAACATCTGTAAGGCTACAACAAATGTTACCAACCTGCACATACCAGCATGTTACTAGGAATGCAAGTGTGACACGACAAGCTATTTTCCGGAAGAAAACTGTTACTCTGTGCATAAAGGAAAGTGTCGGTCTAAAGATAGATGCCGCACTGTCTGGAAACAATTGTGCAGATCAGCATCCTTACTTTTTAGTACATGCATGCACAATATTCTAATTCTGTTAGCAAAAAATAAACATAACATCACGACCACCAATTCCTTCTCCCTTTGAGACTTCTCAAGTGAAGAAAAGTCGAGTATCAGATTCTAGTCTCAGATAAATGAACCCTGTTGTTCCATGTGGCTTCCCTATATTGTGTGCTGGGAAGGAGCATAGTGGTCCCTAGACAAGGAAGTTTTTAAAAGGCAGCTGGTTTTTTAAATGTTTTACAGGCTGCAGCTGCCTTTGTAATTGCTTACAGAACAAAATAAGCACCAAAGCAAACAGACACACACACACAGAGAAAAAAAATTCCAAAACTGGTTTCTCTTCCAAGAAACTGAATACAAGATCAACAAGCAGTGAGAGCCAAGGAGTCTAATTCCCTTCCATTCATTGCAGCCCATTATCATACTGACCCATTTGATGGTGATGCTTGTAATGAGTAATAACTTCTGAATCGAAGAGGGTGACTGTCAGTTTGAGGGAAGCCTGACGGGAAATAGCGCTGAAGCATTACTGTCAACAGGTCTAATTGAGTCTTGATAATTTCCCCATCTAAAGATGTTAGCTAGGGCTACTTTGCCATGTGGTTTTGCAAACCTTTCAGCTGAAGAACAGAAATATTAGTATGTGAGCTGCTTTGGGAGGCATTAATTGTCTGAAAAGTGGGATAAAATAAATAAAACCAGTAAATCCACTGCTTTGAAAGGGTGCCTGCTGTTTATTAGTAAAGCAAAAAGTACAAAGATGACAGAAGTTTCCAGCCTTTTCCCATCCAAAGAAAGCCTAATGTGGAACCCCCAGACTTCCAACTGTGCAGAGATTTGTTAAGCATCTAACAATATTATTGAAACAGACTGCTCCACTTAGATCTACTAGTAGACATGTGTCATGCCAGACAAGGCGTTATGGTGACTGAGGCAGAAAATCCAAATAGCACAAACTGGAGATTCCTCTGACAACAGCTTCACTGAACTGAGCAGGGTAAGGACACTAATATGAGAACACTACTGAGTTCTTGCACAGGAGCACTGCTCTGCTCCTGTTGTTTTCAATGCTGGATTTATGTGGGAGAGATTCTTCATGGATTCTGATCAATGTGTCAGATCTGTGTGATACCCTGGTGATGGCCACACCTATCCCAAGAGACCTGCCTCACCTTACCTCAAGTAACTTATGTTGCCTATGGCTTCCTTCCTTTATTAAGATGTGCCAAGGAAAGGTTCAAATTCTCAGCTGAAGCTATTTTTCTCAGTATCATTTCTTATTCCAGTCCCAGATTTCTGCTGCTCATCCTCAGTAAAATTAGATTAACCTGGTGTGTGAATGTTCAACTGTACAACAGATACAGCAAATTCCTGGGGAAAGTGAAAGCTCAGGGTTTGTCTCACCATGAAACATCTCACTGAAGAGGCTTTTACAAAAATATTCATCCAATAAAGGAATAGAAAAAAACATTAGATGATTATTTTCTTCCCACTCTAAATTGAATCAAACACTCGAAAAAGATTACAGTTCTTTGCCAACCAGACTAAATATGCTTAGCTTACATGTGAAATTCAAATCATTTAAATTTTATATGGAGTTGTTGTTTTACTCAGGCCTGTTAAACTATGCAACACTCCAGAGTGACTTGCTTATGATCTTTTAATATTTTGGTCTCTCCAATGTGTTGTTATTATAATTATTATTTATTCATTTAATGAATTGCTTCCTGTGCAGTATCTTGAAATGATTTCACAATAAAATCACACACACACAAACACACATATAATTGCATATATAAAACCAGTAGTTTTTGTTTTTTTAATCATTTCAGTCCAATATAGATACCTACTGGGAAAAAGTCTCCAATTAAAAGGCTTGTTGAAAAAGAAAAGACAACAGAGGCAGCAGCTCTCAGGCTCCTCCTCTGTCTATTACATAGCAGGGTTGTTGGGATCAACTCCCATCATCCTTCACCATTAGCTACTTTGGGAATGGGGGATAGAAGCTGGAGTCCAGCAACTACATTGTCTGGCCCTGGAGTTTACAATATAGAGCTTCAGTACTTTTTAACTGGACCTCTAATATGGGGCTACTAGAGTCAGGGTTCATAGTTGGCATGGGTATACAATATAATAAACACCTATATGGCACTTTCAGTGCTAAAAACATCTCACACACTTTATTCTCAGTTCACCTTGTAACACCCTTCTAAGGTAGTCCAATATATTGGTGATGTGGAGGTTGAGTTTGAAAAATTGTCTTGCCAGAGAATGGCAACAGTGATGTAAAATGGGAAATTCCAGCTGATAGCTCATACACTTAACAGGTTAATGTCACCAGATCCCACGTCTGTATATTAACTGACATCACACTGAAATCAAGAATAGAACATCCTAATTTTGCCAAATTATGTTGCTTCCTTTTTACAGTGCAAGCCTAACCATGTCTACTCAGGAGTAAGTCTCCCTGTATTCACTGGGCCTACTCGAGGTAATTTGAGTTAGGATTGCTGCCCTAGCCTTACAACTTTCATAGGTAAACAGTCACAAGTAGCCCATACTGACAAAGTCTGAGAAGTTGTTTGCCCAGTTAGCTGGCACATCCCACTTATACTGACATCACATTTAAGTAATCACAGTGCAGCCATTTGATCTTTCGCATCCCTGAGTGTTTATTCCTAGCTATCATTCTTCACAGTAATACAGTCCATGTTAACCTATTTGGCAACTCTGTATGATTCAGCTATTTGTCCTGATAAATACACCCACATACATAACCTCCCCTGTAACAAGTGCCAGCAGTGAAAGCATCGATTTTATGCTTTTTTGCTTTGCTACCTTAGAATGCTTTCTGCAGAAAGAAGACTCCCAGCCCAGAAGGTCATGTTTGAAACAAGGATGACGGTAGAGACTAGCACACCAGGAGAATGGCCGTGAACTCCTACCAAAAAAAAAGCTGCCATTTACAAAAGCTTATACCAGTCCTGCTTTATCTATTTAACCTTTTCCTCTTTCAAAACGCAGTTGTTATTTTAGACAGGCTAAATTGATTTCACCACGCATTTCACCATGACATTTGCTTCTTTTATTTTGGTGTGTGGGACTGAGTTCTCACCGTGTTTCCAGCGCTTTGACCTCTGTGCTTTTAAGCTTTTTCACCTTGAAAGAGGGAAGCTCTTCCACACTTAACCAATTAAATATACATACCACAGTGTTCTCGAAAAGATCAGTAAAAGTGTGTACACCGTGGAAGGGAAAGCATTTTAGGATGAATTATTGATCAGAATTTCAATTAAAACAACAACAACTGTCACTGTGTCCTGTTGGGTCAGAGAATTGTACCATCATGTAGCATTCATAGGGTTAAAGAGGACGGTGTCTCTGGCAACTTCCACATTATGAAGCATTTAAAGCATCTTGGGAACTGTAGTTTGTTGTTTGGTGCCGAGAGTTGTTAGGAGTCATACACCCCATTCCCCTCATAGAGCTACAATTATCAGAGTCCCTCTTCCCAAGAAACAATGGGATTGGGAGCTCTGCGAGGGGAATAGGAGTCTCCTAACAAGTCTCAGCAAATTATACTTCTCTGGGGAAACCATGATTGTTTAGAGCAGAATTTTAGTTCTTTTGATGTACAGTGTGAATGTGGCCTCTGCCTCAAGGTCTATTCATTAGCTGGGCAGCAGTGGTTCATTCACTAACCTCCTTAAGATGTATGGTGGTGAGGAACAGGAGCAATAGCTTACTCATCAGCTGTCTGCCTGGATAGCAAGTAGATGGTAGCAATGATTGGGAAAAGGATCAGCGGCAGTAGTTACTGATGATGACATTGAGGAGCTAGGTTCAGTGAGGCAGGGACCAGGGAACTCACAGAGGGTGTTTTGCTGAAGGGTCCTCCAAAATCTGGAGCCAACACTGCAAGGCCTTGAATTCTTCTCAGAGAGATGGGGGGGGAGAGAGAGAGACTCTTAACTGGCTGATGCAGCAGCAGCTGTGGTTTGCGGGACCACAGGAATATATGATTGCTCCTTCCCTTTCTGGTACATTGGTAACATGTCAGGAAGAAAAAGTAGCAGAGGAAATGTAGAAGAGGATTGGAAGAAGGCATGGACCTGAAGAATCCATAACCTTCCTAGTCCCCCAGCATTTCCCAAGTCATGCTGAGACTGCAGCAGTTTTGGTTTTGGAGCTGGTGTTCTCATCATCCCTGACCAAAGTCCAAGCTGTCTAGTGCTGATGGGAGTAGCAGTCCAGCAATACCTGGAGAGCACCATGCTGGTTACCTTTGATGCACCCTTCTATTCTGCTGGAAGAAGCCTGCCAGGGCACTGGATATGGTGGTTCAATAATCCTCAATTCTCCCTCCATTATTTAGGATTGCAACCTGAATCTCCAGAAGCTAGCACTATGTCCAGACTAAAAGCCTTCACATTACAATGCACATTTGCAAATTCTGACTGCAAAATATGTGGCAAATATTATTGGGGGCAAATGACAATTCATTATCTGGGTAGGGAACAGGAAGACAAACTGAACAGCATTTTGAACATGGATTAGCAGCAGAGAAGACTATAACATCTCCATTAGCAGTACTGTTGTTTTTCTTTAGATGAGTCATATTCATTTGCAATACAGAGATTCAATGTCCCTTACCTCCATACATCCTTTTTGGCTTTGTGGACCATTAAATAAAATTAATAATTAACCATGTTGTCAAGGACTTAGATTAATTTCTGCAGTAATGGCCAGGTTGAAAACTTTCCTGATCAAGCTGAACTGGAGTAGGTTTCAGCTGAAGTCCCTGAACTGAAAAGATAATAGATTAATCTAACTCATTACATGAGTGAGAAATGTATTCTCTCGCTCACTTCCTCTTTCACCACTTTATGATAAAGTATCTTGTTATCGGCTAGAAATGTGAGTTACAAAAATAGTGATGCATGATACACCACTGAATGTCTGCTTGAGATTAACGGGGAAGGCAAATGGCTTCCATAATTATAGTTTGTCAAGATGACCATGATCAGCCTCTTTACTCATAAATTTGGTCTGATCAAATGGAGATTCTAGTCATATATTTGCATCTGTGCATATAAAACTAATGCCTTCCCCAGAACGTTTTTCTTGCACACTTGTTGGCTGTGACCTTGGAATAGGGCATATCCAGTCAAGATCATTAATATCTAGCAAGTTTCACTGATCTGTGCTGCAACATTCTTAACAAAGGCAGGTGCCAGCTAGTACTGCCCCATTGCCAAACCCTAACACTGTGTGGTCTGGTAGCTGCTCACCCAATATGTTGTGCTGTGCACCAGCTCCTACCCCCCCCCCCCCCCGATGATAGAGCAGTTGCACCATTCTGCAATGTATACAAAACACAGAGCATGCTGTGGGGTGGGAGAAGCATCTAGGAGGGCCAGAGGAGAAGGTGGGGAGAAGGTGGGATTTCTGGTCAGCTGGGCTAAAAGTTCCTTCCTCTTCAAGGCCAAAGAAAGACAGGAGGGAAAGGGCAGCAGGGGCAGAATGGCACCTTGCACCAGAGTTTCGAAAGCAACCTGCCCTGAGGGTAGGGCAGCACTGTTGGCTGCCTGTAGTCTGAGGTTTGTACTCATGAGCCAAAAAAAATCGCAAAGCTTAACAACAACCAGCAACAGGGATCTGAGAAAGCATGTTTAATTCCCTTATATAAAATAAGCACATCATTAAAAGTACACCATTTTATTTGAACATACTGCATAAACATCTCACATTTTCCCCAATTGTCAAAAGTAGTTGAACTGAAATATTTGAGGGGGGGAATCAATAAATCTCACTTAATCTTGTTTAATTTGTGCAATCACAGGAATATTGATTTTGTTTTTTACCTACAAATATATCAGTTTGAATAAAACCTGATTGAGCTTCAGTTTTGATGTAACTTGCAGCCAGTCTGGATAAATTTTAACTTCATTTTTGGTTTGCTTTATGTCTACTTTTTGTTTTAATTTACTCCTCTCCTCTTTACAAATAAATGGAGCCTGTATGTGTTTGAGAGAGGTGATTATACTATAACCTCCCATGGATAGGAATTTGGAAAACAATACAACTTTGAAACTGCCAGATTTAACTAATGTTATAACCATTCATTTATGTTACTAATAAATTGAAGAAACAATGGACTTTTATAAGTAGAATATGTTGTGTGGGAAAATATAGCACCAGAAATCTTTTCTACCCCACATCATCCGTGAGAAGGATTCTGAAGTACAGAAGCTTGTGGGATGTAAAAATGGGATGCTTTTAATGTTGGGCATAGGCAGAATTAAAGGTAAAGGGACCCCTGACTATTAAGTCCAGTCGTGGATGACTCTGGGGTTGCGGCGCTCATCTCGCGTTACTGGCCGAGGGAGCCGGTGTTTGTCCGCAGACAGCTTCCAGATCTGGAGAACCAGAGCAGCGCACAGAAACGCCGTTTACCTTCCCGCCAGAGTGGTACCCATTTATCTACTTGCACTGGGCAGGAGCAGGGACTGAACAATGGGAGCTCACCCTGTCGCGGGGATTCGAACCGCCAACCTTCCGATCGGCAAGCCCTAGGCTCAGTTGTTTAGACCTCAGTGCAGCCCGCATCCCATAGGCAGAATTAGCAAGGGCTAAAGGGAGGAACTTGGCCGAATACAGAAGTTTATCTCTGCACCTGCTCACTGACAGGGCAGCCCTACCATTAGGCAAAGGGCAGCAACTGCCTCAGGTAGCTAATGCTGGGAAAGGAATGGCAACAGTGTTGGAGGACAGAACTGTGTGTGCCATGTGACCTGCCCTGAGCCAACTCTGCTAGCTGGTCTCCTTAGGTACAGTGGAGGACACTGTTCCATAACTGGTGCTGAAGTTTGATTTACCTGTTTTTAGGTGGTTGCTTTTACTGGGTTTTTTGAAGTTCTAATTGTATTTTAGTATTGACATTTTCTCCACCCTGGGCTCCTTTGGAGTTTGTGAGATGTTCCCATTAGGAAATGCTATCATTTCAGCTATAGCTGAAGGATTGTCTCACCCCTTACATGCTTATAAAATCAAATGATCACCTCACTTGGAACATCATCTCACCTCTTATATATGCAATCAGTCTCGGTGCTTTTTAGGTGAGCACTTCCTGCAGATACCATCTTATCAGGAGGTTTGTTCTACACAATGTAGGAATCAGGCTTTTGGTGTTGTGGAACCTGCCCTTTTGAAGTTCCTCCCCTTTGAATATATCTGTTATCCTTTCAGAATCTACAGCAAGCAGTTTCACCTGAGATCTTTCCCAGATTGCATCAGTACTGGAAATATTTTAAAAACATTTAAAATATATTTTTATTGTTTTATCTCGTGTTGTTTGCTGCCCATGGTTCTTCTGTGATAAATAAATAAGTTCCTTCCCTTCAAATTGCATTGAGAGCTTCTTCTCACCAAGAGCCCACTGAGGTCAAGTCAGCAGATCAAAGCTCAATGAGCAAAATAAAAAATATGCAAATTAGGTAACTTTCAGATAACTTTTGAAGCACCAAAATGAGCAGTCCAAAGGGAAAATATATTGAAATCAAGCAGAGAAGACTCGGAGTGCAAGAAAATTAAATGTATTTTTTGTGATGGCACTTACATTTTTTTACATTAAAAATGAATAATATTGTTTAATAAAACACTTAAAATTAGATTTTTAGGATATCCCATTGGTAGTTTGAAATCAGTAGAAATTCCTTGCTGGTCATCAGATGGACCAGAATTGCCAGATTCATAATATCAAAACAGAAGATGCAGTTTATGTAAATATTCAGGATTTTATCTATATTCATTTACCTTGGAGCAATAATTACAGGATTTTCCAGGCATATAGTCAACTGGTTTCCTTTTGAAATCCTATTTTTATTAGAAATATATAAAAATGCATAAAAGCATCCTGTGGTAGATATATAATATTTCTACATCAGTGCTTAATTTTTTTCAGCGCACCACCACACAGGAGGCATGGCTATGTTGTTTTACTCATGCCCAGTTGGCTTCACAGCCTGTGTTTTGCCACTTGTGCTCTCGCTGTCTGGCCTTTTTCATTGTGCTTAGTGCACTAGTGTAACAAGGTGCAGAACAGGTTTCACGATACCAGAGATGATGCTCAGGGACAACCACCTCAACAAGTGTGATAAGCACTTCAACAGGTTCACCAGTTCTATCTACTGGAAACCCCCTCATGGCATTCAGGATTCCATTACTCTCCAGGGACAAACCATCTTAATCTGCCCACCACAGATCCTGCAGGGGAGGATTAGAACTATAAATCCAAACTTCTGCCACGAAGTGACCTGACTGTGACAACGACGTAACATCCACCCCCACTTCCATCTCCAGATCACCCCTTCCTCCATCTGGAGCAAACACTAAATCAGATACCGACTATTATGTAAAGATAGTTTCTTAATTGCTAACATAAGCCTGGTGGCATATATAGATTTTCTGCAGATATTTAAAGGTTGAAACACAAGGTACCTGCTGATTCTGCATTGGAAGAGGCTCACAGGACTGAGCCAATCACACTAAAGCAGGCATGGCCAAACTTGGCCCTCCAGCTGTTTTGGGACTACAACTCCCATCATCCCTAGCTAACAGGACCAGTGGTCAGGGATGATGGGAATTGTAGTCCCAAAACAGCTGGAGGGTTAAATTTGGCCATGCCTGTACGAAAGGCTTTGTTTTGTGTTGATGTCAGATGAGCCTCACCTACTCAGGAAACTACCAACGGCACTCCTGCAAATTATTACAGTGATCAAGTTAGGATATAAGGGTTTATCCTGAACCTGGGTTGTTCAGGGTCTTGTAAATTATTGCAATACCTTGAACCTGGCTCAGTAGTTCATTGGCAGCCTGTGCTTATGCTTTAACAGTGGTGTCACACTTGATCTTAGCCAATTGATGTAAACCTCCAGAATGTATTTTGTATAGTTAAGTTTTTACTCCTATCTTCAGTACATTGTTTTTTATTTTATTGCTATGGCTAGTGGCAGATGCAAATAAAGATTCTTCTGGTTCTGAAATGGTGCCACATGTTGTCAGCCAGATGTCCTCCTCAGTCAGTGTAGATAATACTGACCTAGATGGACCAATGGTTCGAGGGCTGCCTGTCATGAAACAGTACTCAGGCTTTCTTCCACCTTAGATACTTTTCTTCTATCTACCATGACAGGATAAGGCATGATGCCTTTGTGGGAAACTTCAGTCAAATATAACAAGCAAGTTTATGGACCAGTTAATGCATGGAGAGATTGAGACCACAGAACTGCAGAGTTTGTAAGTACAGTGGTACCTTGGGTTAAGTACTTAATTTGTTCCGGAGGTCCGCTCTTAACCTGAAACTGTTCTTAACCTGAAGCACCACTTTAGCTAATGGGGCCTCCTGCTGCCACCGTGCCGCCAGAGCACGATTTCTGTTCTTATCCTGAAGCAAAGTTCTTAACCTGAAGCACTATTTCTGGGTTAGCGGAGTGTGTAACCTGAAGCGTATGTAACCTGAAGCGTATGTAACCCGAGGTACCACTGTAAAGCATTTAAACTTACTAAACAGAGGGGTAGAGGAGGGCAGCACTGTAAGTGGCTAGAACAAGTTATTTATAACCTATAGAACAAGTCTAATAGCCTTTTATTCCCACGCTTCACCATGCTGCATGATTCTGTTATTTTAATACTCTGTTGGGGACTCTCTCTTGCAGGAGACCCACGCTTTGGATCCAGGGATCCAGTCAAGTCTCTTACTAATTGCCCCACATGGGTGATCTATATCTATCCCACCCCCCACCCACCCCTCACCCACCCTCCACAGCCGTTGTCCTCTGGGATATAGTCAGAGTGAGGAGGTGAATGAGATGGTTAGCTATTAATAAGTTTATACTCAGAAGTCCAGGACTTTTTTTCAGTGGGAACTGAGAGGAACTCAGTTCCAGCACCTCTCAGGCAGGCACTTGAAAAATAGCACTGCAGAAGTCAATGAGCAAATGACTGCCATTTTGTAAAACAGCATGAGGAGCAGACTCCTTTATATGCCATCTTCAAGACCTACCAAGATTGTAGAGCTGCAGATATCAATATGGCATGCCTTGCTCTTTCCAAACATGTCATTGACACTTGTCAAGCCGTGCAAAAGTCGGGGGGGGTGTTCTGTTTAAGGTTCAAAAGAGAACTCAGTTGCCATGAAAGTCAAACACAGCAATGAGCTTCAATCTGCACAGAAAGAAGAGTGCAGATGGACTGCTGGGATGGCAGGCCCAAAACTCCCCTTCTGCCTGCTCCTCTCAATCAAGCTGGTCCCTAAATCTGTGACTTTAACCAGACTTCATGCCCAGGAGCTCAGTCTGGGTGTGGCGGATAGCCAAATAGGCAAGCCAAGAATAGCATGCCTGTTTATATAAGCCATTCCAAAGGGCCAGAGTAACTAGCATCTGTCCCAGCATTAAGAATTTGACAGTTATCCTCTTGTCTGAGCCAAATAGCCTCTGGAGCATGTTGTTTTTAAACATCTAAATCTAATTTCTTTTCTCTTTCATTTCATTTATCATCTATGTAGCTGCTGTAATGTTGAAAGTGCTTTACAATCTGTGTCTTCCCCTCTCATGAAAGTACTTTGAGTGGGTGTCTAGGCCAGTGCTTGTGGCATATTTCATTTTATTTCACTTTTGGCCTTAGTTATATTGGTATTCAACTTTGTGCAATTCCCATTAGGAAGCTCTTCCTTCTCCTAGAATTTCTGTAGAGTTTGGTTTTTATTTTTATTTAACAAATGCCAAAATGCAGGCATAAATCTAAACAATCTGATACAGCTTGAATAGTAACTGAATAGATATGTGCTGTTGAAGGAAAAGAATGAACAGCTGTGGTATATCAAAAGAACCACACCTTAGACAACATGCACACTGAAACACAGCTATAATTTGAAATTCACACTGTTCTGAAATTTTGCAATGCAGTTCTAGCCAAGTAATGTTTACAAAAAATGCATACACTGTGATAAATTGTACATAAACTGCAAACAATAGTGAATTTAACCAACAAAAATGTATCATATATGGGGAAACTGGTTTGCAAAAATGTGTGTATTAGGCAAAACAGTATACAGATATATGTACATTTGCAGAAATTTGCACTAACACTAATGTTTAATTTTTACAAGAACGTTGTGTTTTTTTTTAAGCAGACTGGTGTGGAAATGTGGAAAAATGGGGAAATGGAATAAATAAAAAATGACAGATTCACCGGTCCCTACCTACAGAATATACAAATGCACACACTCAGAGCAGCAGAGCATGGCATAACACCCAATTTAGGGCTCATCCACATTTCTGCTTGTCCTGTGCCTGGAAACAGTGTTAGAAACTGAGATATGAAAGCTAGAAGCCAAATGGCACCTTAAACTTAGGTTATGGGTGCCGCAACAGAGTGTCTAGGCGCGCTTTTTTATAACAAGAATACAAAGCTGTACATGAACTGCTTTTAAAATCTTATGTTCATTTTCCGCACGGTCTAGTCCTCATCTGAAGACTGCAAAAAACAAAGTCATACTTCCCCTTTCCACCCACCCCTAATATTCTTCTGAAGGTCCCTTCCCCAGTCTTCAGAGAGTGCCTGGAAGTGAGGAAGCAGTGACAGTTTTAATCTGAAATCTTAGGTGCAGTACTGCGCCCAGAGCTCAGAAACTGCTCGCATTAATGAAATTCTCTGTCACAAAACATGCCTAGCACAATGGGAGTTTCCAACGCTGCATAGAAAGCATGGGTCCACATGGTTTTCCACTTTGCGGCTCTACCCACACTTCCTAAGCATGGGTCTGAGGGGTTTTCCCTTTGCCCCACTTCTTTCCCAGGGAAAACCTGCTCTTTAGCTCTAAATCAGAACAAATGGCAATCCATTGAAAACCAAAATTGCCATTTGCTCTGATTGCTCGCTAAACAGTGGTTTTCCCTAGGAGAAAAGAGCAGGACAGGAGGAAGTGTGGATAAGACCTTAGTCAGCTGGTGGTCGCAGAATGTGACTTCCTCTCTGCTAATATTATGTTCCATCAGTTACCCTGGCGTCTTGGCATTCTGGCAGTCTTATTCTGAAAAATGTCCCAGAGCTAGACTACACCACTGCATGTACAGCATGATAGTATGCATGTTTACTCACAAGCTTACTCCCAAGAAAGTGAGACTAGGATTGCAGCCTTATTTATTTTTTTTAATCCACTTTTCTCTGCACTGTGTACACCATCCTCAACCAGCACTAGAATGACCATCTAAAGACTCCTGAAGCAGACCTGATTTAGTACTAGTTCCTCTATAGTTGCTTCTTTTTTGTTACACAGAAATAATAATATCTACCTTAAAGGCCATTTCCAATCAACCTTTTGTTTCCCACTTGTAAACATCCGTCTGGAGATTTCCCTGCCCTAAATGCAAACATATTTGCAGAACAATCATATCAGACTTTGCCCATGCAGATCCTGCAAAACAGATATCTTCATAGCCTGTGTTGGCATCAGGCTGAAATAGAGACTATGGTGATCAACACCCCAGCTGCAAAAATTGACTCTAGAATTGGATATACATAAATATGTGAAATCAATCCTGTTATCAAAAGAAAACTTAGCCAGATTTTGAATACTACTTGTGTTTACTTAGCTTCCTTAACAAACAGCCTTTTAAAAACTTACGTACATGAGATTAGCTCATGTTTAAAACTTACAAAATCATGCATGTGTTCCTAGGTGGAGGAATTTAGCCACCACAAGTTGCTGAAGTCACAGGCACTCTCCTGCATTGTGTATGGGTTAGAAAGTTGGGAGTAGGACCAGGGAGATCCAGGTTCAAATCCCGCTCAGTCATGAATCTCACCTTGGGACAATTACTAGCTTTCATCCTAATGTACCTCAAACACTTGTTTGAGTTTATTTAAGGAAAGGTGGGGAAACAATTTTTTAAAATGCAAGCAATCACCTTCTACAGCAGTCACAATGGGCAGGCAAATGGGGCGATCACACTTTCCACAGCACCAAAATATCAGAGTTTGCTTTTCTAAAAAACAAATGTAAAATGCCCTCAACTGCAATGCTACCTTCAGGAAAGGATCTGTCAGGATCCCTACAACTTTGCTTGGGCGGGGGGCAGGGTGGAATCATGTGAAAAAGTCCATAATAAAAAAGTTCCCCAGAGAACCTCAGGGGCTTGCTGCACTTTGATGCTCATTAATGAGCTGCCAGTTTTTGTACAGAGGCCAGGACTTGCATGTACAGAGATGACACTGAACAGCTAGAGGAGGCGGCAGGGTCCTGTCCACCCTCAACACCACAGCACAATCAAACTCTGACATGATCTGCACAGTGCTTGAAAGAAACAGCCACTCATCAGCTCGTGTGTCAGAAATCAAAAAGAATTGGCGTTAGCACAATGGCATTTACCGGTGCTGTTGTCACTGGTGCAGCAATGCCCAAGATATTATCAGGAAGAGGAAAGGAGCTTTGCATTTAACTTAGTCTCAGAGATTTCTCTGCAACAGTTCAACTGATTGTTCAGTGCCACTTTCAAACCTTTCCTAGAATGTATATCAAGTTGATTCCCCACGTCCTGTGAGCCTGCAACCCATTCATCAGTGTTTTCTCATCAGTGCCGGTGCTACCATGTCCAGCTTATCCAAATGAGAAGCTAAACAAATCCTCAGAAACACATTCAGGGTAGGAATACCTGGGCTGCTACAGAGGTAAACCAAATGCATATTTTTAAATTGAAGCCTCTTATTTTGGCAAGGCTGGAATGTAGCCCACTCTAGAGTGGTAGGAGTTACATCCATTTCTCCATCCACTTTTCTCTTTGACCCAAGCCATCACTAGTTCCCCACAAAAGGAATGTGGCCCTCTTGCTGAACAAAGATACCCACTTCAGAATCAAAGCCAGCAAGCAGAAGAAGATTCCCTGGCTCAGGATTGTTTACATCTGGCCTTAAACATTCACAAAATGCTTCTATGCATAGGCGCCAACCCTGTGGAGCTGAGGTCACTTCAGCTGCCCCCCAAGTATGTGGAGATGGCGCTGAGCACCCACAACCTTGAGGGGCTGAACCTCACTGTGGCAGCAGCAGGCCCCTCTGGACCTCCCCACATCGAGGGAGGACCTCATGGCCTCCTCCCAAAGCATGTGATGTCACACATGTGTGACCCCACACGTACGTAATGAGCAACCCCCCTCTGCTCCTAGGCATCAGCTTACCTTACAGCTGAGTAATGTGAGGGTCATTTAAATTGGTGACCATGTGACTGTGTCACATGATGCTCCACTAGGCCAGCAGCCCACAAGACTGCATCACAAATGGAAAGCCATCAAAGCTTTGATATATGTGTTATTTAATATATTAAGCAGTATAGAAATTATGTAATCTATCAAAGCTTTGATGGCTTTCCATTTGTGGTACAAAAAACTGAAGCAACAACATGCAACTTAAACAAAATATTACAAAAATGCACAGCTACATATAAAAATTCTACATTGATACAAATATATATATATATATATATATATATATATATATATATATATATATAAATTCCTTTTCCTTCTGACATACCTTCCCTCGCAGCCTCTGGATTCTCAGCTAGGATTCAAACAAACTCTCAGCTTACCCACAAAAGACTCACCCTGAGAAGAGTTCCTGGGAACAGTGGACATCTCCCTAGTCTCTTACTCTAGACTTACTGTACTTCTTATGGGCAGGCGCCAGGTCAATGGTACTTCCTCAGGCTGCCCACAGCTGTGTCCCATTCAGCTGCACTCTCCACACCCAGTTCCAGGTGCAACAGGTTTATTGCGTTTCCTAGGGACAATTCCATTGTAAGTATATCCCTCCACAAAAGTGGTTTTTAAATAAAGACTCCTATTTTCTCTCTCTGCAGGACTGATAGCACCAGGAGTGAAAGGGATGTAGATTAGGAAGTTGTTACAGGAGGGTTAACCCCTTCAGATGCCAAAGCCCCAAACACTACTTCTCTAATCAGATTCGGACCCTACACACTGCAGCTCATTTTAAGTAAAGTATATCATGGTGGGAACAGCCTGGACTCTGCTTCCATGTATAATTGCTGCTATGGAACCATTTCTTTTAATGACCTATGCATTGTTCTAAAGAATTTTTTTTCATCCAGTAATGGCACATTTTTCAGATTTTCTTAAGCCCTTAACAGCATCTGAATGTCATTTAATGAAAGCTTATTAGGAAGTGCTACAGACTGAGCATTTTGGATCCTATTAGCCCAGTGGAAAATATGAAAGAAAAACAACTTTGCAATATGCATTTCTTGTATGGGCCTCACCTGCTAAATCTTTTATTTGATGCTGTACCATGCCTTGTGTATGGGATATCATATGTTTTATGAGCATTCTGACCAGATTCTCACATCTTTGACATGAAAAGACTAGAGAAATGAGCAGTTTTCAACTTGCAACATGATCTCTCCCTGATGATACGCACCACACTGAGGTCCTTCTAATAATTTTTACACTTTTCAAAGGTTTGACATTTCCCACACAAAGTCTCTGGAGGTGAGGGATGCTTAAAAAGGAAACAGGGAAAAAGTTCAACACTGAAAGTCAGGAAGGAACTCTCCATCAAATTCGTATTTTCTCCACTTGGATCTGTAAAACCAAATTATATCAAAGAACAGAGGTCAGCATCAAGACACCTTAATCAAAGGCACAGTTTCAAAAGCTTTCAGTATGCAGCAGATATAAGACTGGATTTTCCAAACAAGATTACTTGTACTATGAATTTTCACTGTCTAGCTCCAGAGGACCACTTCTGCAAATCTTATTTCAGGTTACAGTGGCATTAAACTGTGGCATAAATTTGAAATCTGTTAGTGAATTTTATAAACTGAACACATTTTCAGTTATGAATTTATGTATGCAAATTCAACATTTGCAGTGCATCTGCCCTTCATTAACAAGTAATATATGTTATCAGAATATATAGTATTTCACACAATAGAGAGATGCAGGGCAAACCTAAGCTTGTTTACTCAAAACTAAGTCAGATTGAGCTCAGTGGAGCTTACCTCTTAGTATGTGTGCTTAACTTTATAGTCTTACAATACAACCCTATACACATACCTGACAGTCAATTTGAACTCAGTGGAGTTGAATAGACAAGTGTAGGATTGCACTAATTGCATCCAGGTTTCATAAACCACCAGTTTGGGCTAAAAACAATTTCATTAGGGATGTGTATACACTTTTTGTATTCCCTCACTGTACATTTTAAGAATGATATGTGATTTTTGCAAAATGAAACATTATTGCATGGCACATACATATTAGTGAGGGCTGGACCTTTTAGTTGATAAATTGGTTCAATTAATTGATTAAAAACATTATGATTTTGATTAAAGAGCTGTCCATAATTAATTTATATCGCTCAGGAGGGACTGTGTCTTCTAAGATTATGTCTGCTGAGACATACATCATCTAAAACAAGCCTATGCTTGCTCTCCTTTTTAAAAAAAACACAACCACCATAAATTGTATTGCATTTTTTCATAACAAAAAGCATATTTAACAGAAAACTCATTGTGTTCATGTTGCATGCACCTATTCCTTTCTAGGATTTTGTAGTGCTAGCATCATGGTAAAAAAACCCTCCAGAACTATGTAACCCACTCTATCAATTGCATAAGCTAAAAAGGGGGACCAAATTTGCCATATTATGGGAATCTGGAATCTAAAGGGACGCAGGTGGTGCTGTGGGTAAAACCTCAGAGCCTAGGACTTGCCGATCGCATGGTCGGCAGTTCGAATCCCTGCAGCGGGGTGAGCTCCTGTTGTTCGGTCCCAGCTCCTGCCCACCTAGCAGTTTGAAAGCACCCCTAAGTGCAAGTAGATAAATAGGTACCGCGTTATAGCGGGAAGGTAAACGGTGTTTCCGTGTGCTGCTCTGGTGCCGGTTCGCCAGATGCAGCTTAGTCACGCTGGCCACGTGACCCGGAAGTGTCTGTGGACAGCGCTGGCTCCCGGCCTCTAGAGTGAGATGAGCGCACAACCCTAGAGTCTGTCAAGACTGGCCCGTATGGGCAGGGGTACCTTTACCTTTACCTAGCAAGTGCCATTTCCAGTGTTTGGCTATTTTCATACAAACTCCATGTCAGCATCATAAATAAGAAACTCTTGTGAAGGATTTTTATCTGCAGATCAGATATAGAAAAAAGTTCCGTGATTGGGTGCATCTCAGTCAAGTTCTTCATTATATCTGTGACCAGTATCCAACATGTCTGAACTGAGGGACACTTGTACCATCAGTTTCCACATCCCCTCCACTCCACAGATGATAAGATGTTATAGATATACACTTGTGCAATGTACAATATGCACTGATTCACTGAGGTCAAGTGACAGCAATGTACAAAAGTTCAGCACAGATTCCTATATCCCTGCTTATGGAATTCACTTGGCTCACTTGGTTCACGTTCCATCGCATCTCTCCTATGGGATCTCAGTACCACTTTCAGATCTGTTTTCATATAATTCAGGTTGTATGCCCTCTTCCTTAAAAAAAACTATTAGCATATGCAAATTTGTGCAAACGTACTTGATTGCTTAAGTCTCAGTATTAATCAAGTATTAGCATCCGGAGCAGGCTCAGTTGTTCCCATATCAACATTTTTACTTATGCAGCACCCTTCAACACCTTCCACTGAATTTGCAGAGGTCATGGGCAAGGTCATCCAATGGATACACTTTCAGAATGAGTGAATGGTGCTTCACTAGTCAGTGTACATGTTAGCATTTTTATTGCAGAGTCTCTGCAAGGAACAAAGCATGTTGATGCAAGCATTTCATGTCGGAGCCAGCATTTCCCTTCCCCATCTGCTTTTCCATGGTGTGCCCATATTTGCACAACTGTCACCTCTATCTTCCCTGCATGTTTTCTCCATCTTCAAGCTTGTTCCTGTCATGTTTTGGGGGCTCTAAAAGTGGGCAGAGAGACATTTCATTCACTTCAAAGAGCGAATGTCAATTTCCTCTGTTTCGAAGGAATTGCTTTTCTGCTAATGATCAGACAAAAAGACAAATGGCACTACTTTGCAACTTTATGGTTTGCAAGACAACCTCATCCTAGATTTATTCATATTCTCCTACTCATGTGTGCTTTGGATATGAACATGATCGTTTCTACAGTCACTTATATGCATGTACACGCACATTCACCCATACAATGATCATGGGCCAATATTCACACATCTGGTATAGGCTGTAAATAACAGCAATCCAAATCACCCTTATGCCAGGCTGTCAGGGGAGGGGGCTGGATTGGGCAACACCTCCATTCAGCACTGCTGGCTGAGCCCTCCTGCTGATACTTGCATGCCTCCATTGGCACCAACCTCCCCCTTCCACTAGCTGAACATGCAGGTGGAATGCTGTCAGGTTCTTTGCTGCCAGATGCACCTCTAAGGAACAATCATTCCAGATTCAGGGCCCCACCCTGGAAAAGGCCCTTCTTTGTGTCTCCACACCTGACTCCTGTTGTTAAACAAGGCTTGAGCAGTTCAGTTGTAAACCTGATTCCATTCTCTTCTCCCCAGGTATGATGAAAATCTTTGCAGACTTGCTATCTGTTATCCATAGCAATGAATATGTGGGATTTATTTCAGGAGTGAAATATCATGCCTATTAATGGTTCTTCAGTGCCATCAAATTCCTAACATTGATATATTACAATTTAACCTTCTTTATTATGCTTTGGCTGTCTTTACCTTTGCTCAAAGTTCTGCTAGGATTACTCACATTTTCTGCTTCATAGAAGCTACCAAACCTTTCCTCAGTTATCTCCATAGGCTATTCTTGACCTTTCACATCCAGAAAAAAATCTTGTCTTTACATTCAAGTCTTTCTGTGATCCTGCCCGGTCCTGTCCTTTTGGTTTTTGTTTCTCACTAAATCCATGTCTGAGACATTTGCTCTTGCCAACCCCCATCATCATTTGTAAAACCTCCTCCTCACTTGCTAAGAGAACATTCAGCTACACGATGCATGGATCTGTTTTCTCCTTCCTGCTCCACTTGTTCTATTTTCATATATCTGTTTCTTGCCTTAGATTTCTATACAACTACATATAAACACTTGGAACATAGGAAGCTGCCTTATACAAAGTTAGGCCATTGGTTCATCTAGTTCAGTTTCGACACTAGGGATGGGGACCCTCTGGTCCAGGGACCATATGTGGTCCTTCAGAACTCTCTTTCTGGCCTTTGTGACTGTCCCCAAGCAACACACACCATCTAACCTGCTGCATCCCTCACCAACCCAACTTTGAACCCTCCCCAAGTGTTTTTACATCATCACAAGCAGACCTTTGCCACAAAACATGAAGCCTTCCAAAAGTTTTAGGACAAAGATGTGCAGCTTCTGAAGTTTGGGGGAAAGGGGAACTCCCTCTCATTCACAATGGAAAGTAAAGGGAGATTTCACCCATGTTAATTTCTAGGTATGCTTTAAAGGTAAGATGTAGATCTTTTCTGTGATGCTGGTTCTGTCTCTGAACATAGGGAAAGGAGACCTCCCTGAGTCTGCAGCTTAATTTGGTCTGCTGTTGTTTGCATTTTTAATATGTAACAACACACAAATCCCTGCATAGGATCAGCCTGCAAGGCTACATAAAGTCCTAAGCATAATGACTTGGAAGTAAGCCTCCTTGAAATCAATGAGTAAACAAAGTTAGCATTGGGCTGAAAGCTAGCTACTGAGCTTGTTCCACTAATGAGATTGGCTGTTGTCCCCCTCTCTCTACGAAAATAATCATCCGGTTGCTTTCTCAGTCCTCTGCAAGCAGTTTGCATTCATTTAAGACAAGGAACTTGCCAAACCTTGAAACATGAGCAATAAAAGGGAAGGGTGAGGCACAAATTCCCTTGATAATCAATTTGCAGAAATTGAAAGCAGAGAATTAACTGCCATTTCCAAACCCAGACGTCTCTTCTTGTTTACAATCACCCACCTCTATAGACCTTAAGGTTTCCTTTTCTTTAACTGCCAGCCAGTCAGTGTCCCTCAGTCTCACTTACTATAAGGAAAAGGGCTCTGAGATCTTTCGGGGAGGCCCTAGTTTTGCTGTCAATATCCTTTTATCTAGAATATTGCAGTCTAAGGAATAGAGGAGCACAGGTCCTTTCCAAACTATAACTGGATTAAAGTGCTCTGGCACAACAAACCTATTTGTAAAGAAAATGGACGTTTTGCCATAAGGAAAGTGATGGGGAAATGTAGTAGAAAGTGTACCATAAAACTCAATCAATAAGAAGTTGTATAACTTCTGTGCAAACAAATCAAGGTGAATACTCAAGAAACAGTGGATATTGTATAAACTCCATATGAGCTTTGCGCAAACAAATCAAGATTGATGCTAAATAAACAGGCCTGCCCCACAAATATAGACTGCCCCCAAAACAGCAACCCCTTCTCAGTTATTCTAGACACTTTCCCAAGAAAGAAGCGCCAACTCTTGCCTCCATTTGTTAATGTAACTTGGCTACAAACATCTTTTTAATAACAGCCCCATTAACCTCTTTGCTTGTCATGCAACTTGGAATGCTTTCAGCGCCACAAGTAGAATAAAGAAATCTGACACTCATTCTTTAAGCAATTAGACTTTGTAAGATCAACAGTGTGCATTTCATTAAGGAAATGGATCCATCAGCCTTGGGAGTGTCACATGAATATTTCTTCATAGTGGAAATTGCACATGTTTACAAACTGTGCCACTTGAAATAGTTTTACAAACAGCTGTTTAACTGTGTTAGCAAAATTACTAGCTGCATTCCTTATTCATTTTTTAAATGTAGCATTTAGTGTAAGTTGATATTTTCCCCCAATTAACTTTCACAAAAGAGAAGCAAGTTACTTCTACCCATAAAGGATGCACTCAGGTCTCTCTCAGGGATCCCATCCCAAATGCTACCACAGAGGTGAGTAACAAAGAAAGCTTTATTCAAAGCTCGCAACAGTATAGGTTATGGTATAGATACAGATCACCTCCGACACAATGAGCTTGAAACGAGACATCATGGGTCCAAGGCCAGACAAAAGCTGTGAAGATGTCTCAAGAAATGGTCATGCCCCTCCTGCCAGCTTTTAAAGATGAGAAGTGGTGTGTTCATGAGTGAGACCCCCTCTCTCTCTAAGAGACATTTGCACTTGGAGACACACTCTTACTTAATGGATGTTCGACTGAGGAGGTGGCATAAAGTTGATGGTGATGGGATACAGCTCTGCCTCTCTGACTGTCCATTCCACAGTGATGGGATGGAGGTCAGCCCCTCCAGCTGTCCAGCCTCCCCTCTTGACTGGTCAACACCCTAACCCATTGCCAGGGAATCTATCTATTCCATGGATGGGGCAGGACAGAGAACCAGTGAAACTGCTTCCCCTTCCCCCAACCTCTAAAGGTGAAAGAGTTGGGGGCATCCTTCATTTTGGGCTGCTTCCCACAGAAAGCATCCTCAACATCTTCCTCCTCTGCTTCCTCATCTGGCAGCAACTGCCATGACAGCCCCAAGCCAACTCAGATCATGGGGCTCACTCCAGTCTCAGATAAAAGAATATAAACTTCAGGCACTGTCTGGTCCTCACCCTGGGATAGATATGTTAAATAGTGGGTAGACATAGCAGATGACGCAATGATTTCTCCAAAGCAGCTATTTATCTGTAAGCTGGAACAGAACTGAACTGCAAACAGCTCAGCCGGCCTGCTTTTATAGGCAGCTGGCTGTCAACATTGTAGCAACAACAACCCAGGGTTCCCGCCTAAAGTAACTGACATGAACCTGAGTGAAAACTATATACACGATACTCCTGGTGGCCAGGGTGAGAACTTCAATACATTACAAGATATATATTGCATTTTGTCACTTAAATGGTGCTTTGAACAAAGTACTCAAACACTATCCTTATGGAGGGCAACATTTGATTCTTGGAACTACAGTGTTGCGCTGATAGCTTTAGATACTCATGGGTTCGTAACCCCATCTTCTCATCCTTCCATTGAAACAAAATGGTTCATATTTCTCCTATGATGCCCAGCCTTTGGAAACTTTCCCCCTCCTCGCTCTCACCCCAGGTAGGACAGTGCAGTCTTTGGCATCTTTTAAAGATTCGTTTGTTCAATCAAGCTGACTTTGCTGACTTTTAATACCAGGCTTTTAGTGCTGATCATTTTTATTGATTTGTTTTCTGCGGTGGATTGTTGTTCTTGTAATTTTGTATTTTAATGAATTGTAATTCTGGATCTTAATGTGTTGTCTTGATACCATTGTTACACCATCTAGAGATTATGATGATGAATGACAGTACATAAATATTTGTAGTAGTAGTAGTAATAATAATAATAATAATAATAATAATAATAATAATAATAATATATGTAGCATGAAATTAACTTCCAGATTGGCTGTGACTCAAATCTGTGGTATAGTGCTGTTCCTAGAACTTCTAGAGAATTTGCTTACTGCCACAGAATTGATTTGGAAAGTCCAGCAGCCACACTGGAGGTTTTTGGTTAAATAAGTGCATTTGAAATTCCTGTGTTTCAAATGCTTAGGGCAACCTATGTCCACATATTACCTTCTAGATCTTGCTGAACTACAATTCCCCTCAGCCCTGACTATTGGCCATGCTTGCTGTGGCTGATGGGAGTTTACCTCAAAACATCAGGAGGGCACCAGGTTGCTGAAGACTAATTTAAAGCATCTTCTTTCCTGTTGGTCCATTCACAACAGATTGTACAAACTTAACATGCGATGGACACAGTTGTGTGACATCTTGCACTCCTGTTTCAAGTTGTAACATCTGAAGATTGCACATGCATCCCATGTGCATGATTCTTACCCTGAAACAGTAACATATATGCATCACTCCTGGACTAACAATGACAGGAATCATTTCAAGGGATTTTTTGGTGTTCATCACATTTAGACAATTTACATCAAAGGTGGGGAAATGGGAATGGTCCAGATTGGGACAGATGAGCACATAGTCCAATGGCTAAATATTGTTTAGTTTACACAGGTGTAGGCCTTCATTCTCAATCTGCTTCCCAAGTGTAGATGGTTCATTTTTCTTGAGGATGATGATTGGCAATGACATCTTTCACATTAACATGATAAGTATCATGAATGCAGAAGCCAGAGCTTCTCAACCTACTGTAGCTGAAAAACTCATTTGTAAATGTACCTGACGTACTGGGACCAGAAAAACAATCACAGTGCTGTAGAAGGCAGTTGAATTTGCAATATATTCACAGCATCCAGGGGAAGAGAGGAATTGGTGGAGAAAGGACAGGCATTCATGGCCCTTCCAGACTGTTGCTATTTTGGGGTGGGATTCAATCATATACTAGCAAATTCAAGTAGGACAATTAAGGCTGTTTTAGAACTCTTGCACAGACTTTTATGACCAGAGAAGTGATGGGAAAATGCGGTGGAAAGCCTGTGACAATGCCTGATGCAATGTCATCTAGCCTTCCTGCAAACAAATCAGGATGAATGTTCAGAAAATCGGCTGTCTGGATCTGACTTTAGTGTACAGAATTTATCTGGGGAATTATTTCATCACAGAGGAGCTACGTGCTTCAGGATCCTGGGGTGAAAGTTACTACAGAAGACTTGAGCGCTGCTGAGATTTCTCCATCCTCCCTTTGGTTCAACTGGTTTTTCTCTAGCCGACTGACTCATTTTTCTCTTTGGCTAGACACCATGTGGAAAGTTCCCTGGGTTATTTCCACTTGACTACACAACAGCAGCTGGCAACAATGACAAAACTGCAGCTAGTTGATTGTGGAAGGGCAGTTTTAATCTGTTCATTGCCCTCTTGATGAGCTCAGCCATTTGGTGTTTTGGGACATGCCCTTTAGGCTAAGAAGCATACTCCAAAATATCACTTTCCCCTATCCCTCAATGAATTTCTGTTTCTCCTGATTACTGACTAGATCCTAGAAGAACGGAACATTTATGCAGTTATTGAATTAGGAAGGGGTAGAAAGTTCAAAACAACTTTGCAGGATAGCGTTCCTGTGGAAAACTGAAATATTTCATTGTTCTTTTTTAAAAAAAGTTCACCACACTCAATTGTACTGTGAATGGAGCTCCCTTCCCCCGAACGTTTTACTCCATTCTTAATTAAAAATCAGTCTATATATCAATTTTGTACCTGTATGATCAGCATTCATCCACAAGCTGTTGCTCATTGCTGGTGCATGCTCTGAAGCTGATGCTCTAATGGAAACTGTCTTTTATTTGCTGAACTTGACATTACACTTTAATATGGAAATATATTTACAGAATAATGTCTTGTCTTCTGGGCAATCAGCCGGCTTGAGGGTGTCACATACTATATTTCACCAGGGATTTTGAGGGCAGCAAGGTGGAGTATGGATCAATTCTGCCTCATACTCATTGCTGATTTCTGCTACTAGGAAGGTTCCTTGGATTTTATAGGGAAGATTCTTGTGTATTTCATGGCTGCATGAAATTGTTTGTGCAAAGAGCAGGAAGAAAGATACTGAAATCCTTCTAGATCACCCATAGTATGAAGATTTGGTATAGGAAATGTGCTATCTTGCCAAATACCTGCATTACAGTGTCTAGGCAGCATTGTAATAATGTGCAAAACAATGTAAGCCAACTCTTGAGGAAAGTGACCTTAAATAATAATAATAATAATTATTATTATTATTATTATTATTATTACTGACTGATATACTGACATTGTCATAACAGATACACATGTTTACATGAATACAGACAGAAGGATACAGATAACTCTATTATGAGGATTTCTCTTTCACTTTGCACTCTTGTTCCTTCTCACTCAGCTGTTGCACCCCCTCCTTCTCATCCCCCATTATACTGTTGTGATGTCTCCTCTCAGACAGAAGTAATTATCAAATTGATGAATTTTATGTATTTTTGTTAATCTGTGTATTTTAAATTTTTTTAAAGCACACGACTTTTGGCTGCACGATATCTATGAATAAAGACAGGTAATTGTGTGATATTTTTAGAAGAGATGGAAAATGTCAGAAAACACTCTTGCCTAGATTTCTGCAAGCATTTAGTGAATATTTAACCTTAAAATTTGAACAGAACAATTCCATTAAATAGGATGGAACTACATGGAAGCTTTCCATAGTGCCTTGCATAGAACATACTGAAGTGTCCATTCAAATGGAACTGAATAGCCCAGAAGGAAATAATCACTTTCTCTAATCCCTTTGTTCTTCTTTTTTTCCACTCCCTGCCTCTCACTTGTATCATAAATAGTGAAATTGCTTTAAAAATGCTCAGGATGTTTTATGACCTGGTCACTAGTGGTGCTTACACTGATGTGTTAAGTTGTACCTTGGATACTGTTGCTAGGTGGAAATGGAGCAGATAGCAATATGTCACCATGTTCCTTTGGCAGCACAATGACAGAGCATGTGTGGGAGAAACCAACTGTCTTGCTCTCACTGTGTGTGGGTTGCAAAAACAAAAACTTTACACAAACTCTTCTTTTCCATTTTAATCTTTCACAGCTTTGCAAGTGCCACGTCCTCCAATTTTTCCCTGTTGAGTTGTTGTTGTTGTTGTTGATTTCCCCTAGACTTCATTTTTGGGGATGGAGAAAAATACTATGGAATACGAACAGTGCTTCAGCCTGGGCACAGATGAACTGCACTGTCTTTATAAGAATGCTTTAATCCATGTAGAGAATTTGCAGTTCTGAAACCTTCCATAAAATATGCTATGGGAATAGGCAGCAAAGTTCTTACAAAGGAGGGGAGCTCAGTGGTAAAGCAGCTATTCTTCATGCAGAAGACCCCCAGGTTTGATTCCAAGTAGATCCAGGTAGGACTAAAGAAGACTCCTACCCAGAAAGCCACAGTACTCAGTGTAAACTGTACTAAATGAACCAGCGATAAGGTTTCTATGAACATATGAAGGGTTAGTTAAATGGGTGCAAAGTGTGACAAAGGGACAGCTTGCCAAAGGCTTAAACAAGTGTGATATACTTTATGGATTCACATTGTGATATCTGAGAAAGTAACTTGTACTTACAGAGTACAACTACACAGGATGTACTCTAATATGATCTAATATTTAACACAGAGTAGACAACTGGAGAAGAATACTGGTTGCTAGAAGGCACAAGATAGGAGAGTACTGTTAAGCTTAGACCCTGCTGGTGGGCTTCCCAGAGGCATCTGGCTGGCCACTGTGAGAACAGGGAGTTGGACAAGATAGGTGACTGGCCTGCTGCAGCAGGTTCTTGCTTTGTTCTTATGAAAGTGCAAATGAAGGCAGGGATAAACAGATTCCTTTCAAGGTGGTCTCTTTACTGAGCACAGCACTGTTATGAAAGTTATTATTCATGACAAGGGTACAGTTTCTTGGGGTGTCATATATTCCATTTCCTATGCAGCTGACATTCAGTACACAGTACATACAACACCAGATACTCAGAAAAAAATCATAAGAACAAAGTACAGTGGTACCTCGAGTTACATACGCTTCAGGTTACAGACTCCGCTAACCCAGAAATAGTACCTCGGGTTAAGAACTTTGCTTCAGGATGAGAACAGAAATCGCGCAGCAGCGGCACGGCAGCAGCAGGAGGCCCCATTAGCTAAAGTGGTGCTTCAGGTTAAGAACAGTTTCAGGTTAAGAACGGACCTCTGGAACGAATTAAGTACTTAACCCGAGGTACCACTGTATGGGATTTCAAGGGCAGCTGACAACTTTGACAAATAGTCAGAGGCCTGGAAACGATGCCTTATGAGGAACGGCTAAGGGAGCTGGGCATGTTTAGTCTGGAGAAGAGGAGGTTAAGGTGTGATATGATAGCCATGTTCAAATATATAAAAGGATGTCACATAGAGGAGGGAGAAAGGTTGTTTTCTGCTGCTCCAGAGAAGCGGACACGGAGCAATGGTTCCAAACTACAAGAAAGAAGATTCCACCTAAACATTAGGAAGAACTTCCTGACAGTAAGAGCTGTTCGACAGTGGAATTTGCTGCCAAGGAGTGTGGTGGAGTCTCCTTCTTTGGAGGTCTTTAAGCAGAAGCTTGACAACCATATGTCAGGAGTGCTCTGATGGTGTTTCCTGCTTGGCAGGGGGTTGGACTCGATGGCCCTTGTGGTCTCTTCCAACTCTATGATTCTATGATTCTATTTAAGCCCAGTTTGTGACACATAGACACACACAGCTTCCTTTCTTGATACTATGTTGCGCAACTCAGTCCATTTCAGGGCTTCTTTTCCTTGGTCCCCAACCCTGCTGCTATCCAGCTTCCAGATGGGTTGGAAGGAAACAGATCTAGCAAATAGTCTGGGTCTGAAAGAGAAAACAGGGAACAAATAGGGAGATTCTGATCCAGGGATGGGAACCTGTGGCCCTTCTGATGTTGTTGGACTTCAAGTCCCATTATTCTTCACCGTTGGCAGTGCTGTCTGGGGATTATGGGAGTTGTAATCCAACAACATCCAGAAACCCACAGGTTCCCAATATTAACAACCCAGCAAACAAGAGTGGCCAAATATAGGTCTTTCAGGACCCTGGACAGGTCATGAGGACAACTTCCAACACCTGCTTTGTTTAAACTGAATTCTTACACTCTCAAACCACTCTCAGACTTTGCCCCAAACAGAATGAAGACAATCCTTAAATGGAGAGTCCTTTGACCCCACCATCACCCCCCCCACCTGCCCTGGCCCTCTGCTGACCATGCATTAGGAAGAACATATTTAAAGGGCAGAATTTTCTGCACACATAGACTGTCCCTATGATTGAGAACCATGGTTGCACAAGGAATGCCTGAATATGGAGCAAACACCTAAATAAGGTTATGAATTCTCAACATTTTACTAGGTGATGTCTGAAAACACTCCTCTTACATGTTCATTTATCTAAGTTGTAATGGGGCATTTAAAAAAAATTAAAGTTGTAGTGACTACCAGGTGTCTCAAGATGATGATGATGATAGTTGCTATAGTTGTTATTTTAAAAGATGTATTATTCTTTATGCCTCTCATAGGGAATAAAAAAGTTTTTTTAAAAAAACTATGAGGCCAAACAAGACACGTTAATTAAATTCTAAGCAGTATACTCTCATAGAAACATGGTACAGAGACTTTATCAAATGAGGTAGAGACACTCATCTCATGCTGAGCTTTTAGTGACAGCACTGGGAATCTACAGATTGAGACAGAAAACACCTAGCATTTCATATATATAGTGTTCTACAAAAATCCCAGCAATTAAAGACACAGATGGCACTTTCCCCAAAAGGTTCAAGAGAACATTGTTCAATTAAAACAAAATCTGGTATGTAGAAAGCATACATTAATCCATCTCCTGATAATATTGAATATATATTTTTTTAAAAAAAAAAAAAGAATTGCAGCAAATGTCTCTCTCTCTCATTGATCATATAGCTCTGCTAGTATCACCCTTGAAATGGTCTGAATCTGAAACTTTGATAGACAATTTGAAATCAGGAAAAGCTTCAGGGCTAAATGGATTTTCATCCGAGTGGTACAAAGTACTGAAAAATAAATTTGGATCTTGCTACTTAAAGTTAAGAGCAAAGCTGAAAAAACTAATCAATTGCTTGATTCTATGCAGGAGGCACATATTTCTATTTGGTTTTTAAAGGATAAAAATCCTATAAACTGCTCAGGCTATAGACATATCTCTGTTGATAGTAAGATTCATGAGGCTGCTGTCTGAATACTTTTTGTGATTATCACTATGGGCTTGTGTGATGGGCAGGTCCCAGCCACCCTCTGGGTCCTGTGCCTTCTGGGGAAGAGAGACTGGCCACAGCACACTGTGTCCCTCTGCTGTGTCCCCCATTTGAGGTACTTGCTGCCACCAGATAAGAGATTGTTTGCCAGGTTGTTCCTTAAGCCTCCTTAGGTAGCTGCAGGTTAGGGCATTGAGGCATGAGAGTGCTTATGTTAAGCTAAGACCATACAGTTTTATGAAACAATAAATTAGTTTACAGAGATGGAAATAAAATGGAATGTAAGACATGCAAACACTAGAAAGAATGAAAAATAAATGCCCCAAAATGAGAAACCCAAAATATTTCCTTTGGAGCAAAACAAACCAAAATTGGGCAAACAGAATTCTCTGTCCTTGGTCTGTACAGACCCTAACTTACCTGGGTTCCTTACCTGCAAGTAAACCCTTTGTACCTTGAAGTCCTCCTCACCATCTTCAAAACTTCAGTTGTCACACTTGTTGAAATTATTGATCTAATAGTTTCCAGAATGACAACTGGTAGTATAGATTCCCCCTGTCAATTATAGACCCCTCCTTTGGGTTTCAGGAAATCTGATGCTTTTAAATCTCCCACCTTCAAATGAGAGATGTGCAGTTCTGTATATCAGCAATGGTGCACGCCTTTGTCTTGATGTTTAGAGCCTCAGGGCACTTGCAAGGACTTTCAAGTTATCTCTACATTCCCCCTACAGGTTGTGACAAGACATGCAAGCAAGACAAACATTCCCATATAATACACAGACAGTTCAGGGTAGTAATGTCCCATACATCTGCAGTTTGTCTGAAAGTAATGCTGAATCATGGCATGCGATTGGGGGAAAAAGAGAACGGCCAAAATAATTGGTAGATGTTACTTTAATGGGAGCTAATGATTAAGAAATAGCCTCTCCCAATTAAAATGCTTCAGAGGTATCTCCAGCTATCAGAACTTGAAGATGACACACCCATCCCTCAAGCTAACTGGAGATGGATGATGTAAACTCTGTTGATTGGCATCCGTTTGTCTTGGGAGACAATGGAGGAATGTGCCTTTGGGGGTGAAGTCAAAACTGTTGGAAGGTTACAGCGCATGCTGTGGCTGTAGAAACCAATACAGGAGAGACATGTTTTGTTGCAGCTTGGGCAGATGAAGACATCTGGTTTTGCTGCTGCAGATACGCCATGGTATTTCTTCTCTCTGCACTGCTCCCTGCAGTCATTTCTCCTCTGATCTCTGCTAGGCATGCATAATCTATCTGTCTCCAAGCACTGTGGTTTTCTGCAAGGGATTCCAACACAGCAGAGTTAATGTTACCAGCCTTCATGTCACATTTGCAGACATCTTTGTAACACAGTGTTCGGCTGTCAATGGGCCTAGTGCCAGAAGCCAGCTCCCCATAGAGCATGTCCTTGGGGATTTGGCCATTATCCATTATGCAGACATGACCAAACCAGTGTAGATGTCACTGAGACAGGAATGTGAACATGCTGGGAATGTGATCTTGGAGAGCATATATTTGTCCGAGACTGTCCTGCCATGTGATAGAAACACTGCATATATAAAGGAAATACCATTTTGGGTCAGAGAAACACAGAAGGAAGAGAGAGCTGTAATTTAAAGGCATAGCACCTGAAGATTGCACATCTTCTCTCTGGGGATATGGTGGGAAGTAGCATATAGGCTGCTTGGTAGGTCTTTGGAATGGAGAAGAATTTTGTTCTTTCCACATTTTTAAGCGAACCAACCTAATATGCACCTTCTGGACTAATGCAAAGACCAGAATGTAATTCTCCTTTGGATTTTGTGCTTCTTTGAGTTTTGCAATACAGTTCTCAGCTCAGAAAACACACCAAAATTTATTCAAAATGTATATTTTAGGAGAAAATACATTTAGAAATTCCTACATTGAGAAAAAAATACACAATGAAGTACATATTTTGTGTTTACACACACACACACACACACACACACACACACATATCTAAATATAAAATGTCATACAGATTTTTTAAAAGAAAATAACTAAAATTAATGCAGAAACAGGATGAAACTGGCATAACCATGTATACATTCAAAACTGACAGTGACTAGAAATAGCTTGCTGCTTGCCTTCTATTTATTTTTAAATAAATCAAATATTACAAAAGTACCACAAGTCTCCAGTACTCCCACCTCCAAAAAAACTTCAGAGCTCTGGAACTTGCACACACCCAGGAAAGCAGACAGCCTTTTTTTAAGGGGGGGAGGGTTATCAGAAGACTGGGTTGTAGACAGGGTTCTGTCATCTCGGGAATTTAGCTGGGATACTGTCTACAGCTGAAATACAGAGAATACCTGCTTTTAGCTATATGTTCAGAAAACATGGGAAGGTTTTATATAGTGCCTTGGCAAAATATGTTTTCTCAGGGCAAATTGTTAAACCAGCAATTGTATTATGTAAAAACATATTGGATAGCTTAAGTGACTCTATTGAGAGCAGCTAGAGTTCAGTGGAATAGATCCAGGAGTCTTGGCTATTACACATTCATAAAGAAAAGTTGCAATTAAATCTATTACATCTACTTCAATAGATTTATATCCACAACTCATTCAAGAAAGTACTATTTTGTAAGTATGGCAAGTTCTAATTAATTTTTGAAATTGGATTAGTAACACAAAATAATTTTTAGAACTGTGAGAGGTCACCAGCAACTTTAGTACACATTATATAATGGGTCACTGCTTGTGGGAAGATGTAGATCAGGCATAGGCAAACTCGGCCCTCCAGATGTTTTTGACTTACAATTCCCATCACCCCTGACCACTGGTCCTGTTAGCGAGGGATGATGGGAGTTGTAGACCAAAAACATCTGGTGCGCCGAGTTTGCCTGTGCCTGATGTAGATATTAACATGATCCTATTTTATGTTTCTCATTTCTTATTCTAGATTATTTTCCTAATGCTCATTAGTAACTATGGTTACTATTGACAGCTGTTCTGGTAGCCGAAGGTAGAAAATCTTTCTACTTTCCTTATGTGGATCAATAACCTAAAGACCTACTAGATTCAGTCAATTAAGCAAAAGTTGCTTGCAACAGAGAAAATTATCCAAAGAAGTTTGATCTAATTTGGAAACCATTTTCAGAGCTTTATAGAGATTGAAATATCTGAATGGCTTTAGAGGCATCAGATACCTGTGACTTTACTCTCCATTACTTTATCTGTCTGCCAGAGGCAAATTGTAAATGTGGTGTAAGTTGTCCAGTGGCTGTTGTTGTTTTTATACCCTGTCCATCTGACTGGGTTTCCCCAGCCACTCTGGGCAGGTTCCAACAGAATATAAAAACACAGTGAGACATCAAACATTAAAAACGTCCCTATACAGGGCTGCCTTCAGATATCTTCTGAAAGTTGTATAGTTGTTAATCTGTTTGATGCCTGATGGGAGGGCATTGCACAGGGAGGGTGCCACCACCAAGAAAGCCCTCTGCCTGGTTCCCTGTAACTTCACTTCCCGCAGTGAGGGAACTGCCAGAAGGTCCTCAGAGCCAGACCTCAGTGCCTGGGTTGAATGATGTTGGTGGAGACGCTCCTTCAGGTATACTGGGCCGAGACCCAAGTTTGAGAACCTACAGCCCTCCAGGTGTCACAGGAATACAATTCCCATCATCGCTGTTGCTGGACTGCAACTACCATCATCCCTGAATCCATGCTTGAGTACAGCAACATCTGGAGGGCTGCAGGTTCTCTACCTCTGTACTAAGCAGCAGATAACTCAGACGCAAGGAGCAATTTGCTGTGCTGTAGAATGTCACTGTTCAGAATTGTACACTATTCAGATACCAGCATCTTTACAGCCAAGCATTTTGATGCTTTGAGAAAATTCTGACCACTGTTCTTTTACAAATCTGAAACATAGTTAATCAGGAGTAAAGGAATATGGTCCTGGGCTTTAGTTTTTACACACAGACCCCTATCTACTACAAGATCAGATGGTGCAGGTGGGGAGAGAGATTTCTGAATGTGCAAGCTTACTCTCCAGGGTGCTTCAGCTGATGAGAAGTCTGTAAAGAAAATCAACTTTGGAAATCATTGAGAGAGAGAAATCCTTTTTTCCCCCTGTGCTGCCTGCCAGGTGATTGATCTGGTCCATTCGGAGCATCAGATCATAGCATTCTGTAATATAATTTTGCTTATGTGATCTGTCTTTGCATGTGATCGATATGATAAATACTATTTAAAAATATATATATTGCAAGGCAAAGTGTGTTATTTATCACTAAAGCAGGCAGCCAAAGGGGCATGCTCTGCCCCCGTGCTATGTGTCTCATGAAGCAGAAAAGCAATTCAGTCAGACTAAAGGGCTACAGACAAAGTGGTATATTCTTGGCAATAAATGCAAATGATTTGAATTCATTTCCCTGCTAAGAGGGAGAGAGAAATTAAAGCTAAAGATATTGCAGATCAAGGATTTCAACTTTAAGCTGGCACAAAATTATCATAAAAGAAAACAAGTGACTAAAGAGGGGGAAAGAGGGGGAGATGCCTCTGAAATAATCTGTGCTAATGAACAGACCCCTGCTCTGGGTTTGAAGTACCTCTCTGCTCCCCAGCTCCCCTCCCCCCACCCCCCACCATGCACAATAGCATCAGGCCTTTGCTGCAATCAGTCGGCTAAGAACAGCTTGTAAATATTTGGATGCTCATTGGCCCATGAGGATAAATCGTCCTCCCTTAACATCAAAGAGTTCCTTTGCTAGTGCCTTTGTTAGGTAACAAATGGTTGCAGTTTCTGAAGCACATTCAGATTTCTTTTAATGAGTTGTGACGTTTTTCTTAGCCTTTTTTCCCCCAGAAGGAAAGTGAAGTGGTCCATGCTTGATTATTAATCATGATGAAACAAAGAATAATAATGCTGATTTCTTTCATTCTGCTTGCAAAGACCAGAAATAGACAGAAGTTCGCCAGTGCTAAGATAAATGGATTCTCTTATATAACAATTACCGGAGTGTTCTTCTGTATACCAAGAAAGAACACAGGAGCCACTTTGCCACAGCATCCAAACACTTCATTTATCTACAGTGCAGTTCAGCTTGAACTACCCTTGTTGAACTGAAATGTTGCGCAACTGTTGTCACAATTACTTTGTTTTCCCTTTTTCCTGTTTGGATGTCACCCAACGATGAGTACACTGGGATTTTTGAGGAGGTCCAGCCCCACCGTGAAAGAACTGTAGAGCACTCGACAGAGTTTTGACCATGCTCAAAATTGGAATCCATAATTGAGCTGTGTCCTTCAAATTTCAGCTGTTCAGTTGTGGCATCCTTGGGTAGTCATGCGTGGTAATGGAGTGTACCAAAGGGACAGTGCAAGCCAGGATCAAAGAAGGTGAATTGGGGGTGGGAAATGAACCGGGGATCCTGTTGAAGGCATACAGCCCATTTCCCCAGTTCAGGAAAGCTTTGAACTAGAGCCTGGCACTCTTAAAGCAGTTATTTCAGCAATGAAACAGCTTAGATTATTCTGAGAAGCACATGCCAATTAATATCTGTTGGTGCCTGCTTGCCCCCCACACCTGGCCCCTTCCATTGCCCCCTCACTCAGAGCAAAGAAGCCTCAGTGGGGTGCCATGGCCCTGCTGAGCGTGGCCAGGAGCCAGCGGTATTGGAAGACCGTGGGGCAACCAGAGGGCATCAAGTTGGAACAGGAAATGGACCATCCTTTTGTGCACTGGAGCATCATTCCTACCAAGCACTTCCAGCCCAGCCTGCCCAGATTGCGTATTCCAAAACTGGAAGATACTATCAATAGATATTTAGCTGCTCAGAAGCCACTATTGAATGAAGAAGAGGACAGAAATAGTGAAAAAACTTGCTAGAAAGTTTGAAACAGGAGAAGGGAAGTTTATACATCCTGCTGTTCTGGAACATGATAGAATGAATAAACATGCAAGTTATTTATCAGGCCAAGGATTTGATCACCAGTGACTTACCCTGAAGTACCTTGTCCAGCGCAGAGGTGGATGTATTCCTGATCAAGCCTACAAGAACATAAACCATATTATAGTAGTACATTAGGCAGTGTAGCAGTTATTCATGGTGGGTTTGGACGAGTGGTGCTAGATGGTTTTGGAGTTGGATACAATGTGATGATTGGATGGGAAGCAATATAACTAGCTCTTTAGAACAAGACTTAGAAGAATTTATAAAATGCCTTGAGTATACCTTAAATGATATATCTGACATCTTAGAATGATGACGTCTTAAATTAATAGTACAGTGGTACCTTGGGTTAAGTACTTAATTCGTTCCGGAGGTCCGTACTTAACCTGAAACTGTTCTTAACCTGAAGCACCACTTTAGCTAATGGGGCCTCCTGCTGCTGCTGCACCGTCGGAGCACAATTTCTGTTCTTATCCTGAAGCAAAGTTCTTAACCTGAAGCACTATTTCTGGGTTAGCGGAGTCTGTAACCTGAAGCATCTGTAACCTGAAGCGTATGTAACCCAAGGTACCACTGTATCAGACTTCCCATTATTTTGAGCTAGCAAAATAATGACACAAAATAAACATTTTAGTATTATGTGGACTACCAGGAACTGCAACAGTTAGAAAAGGAACTTTTCTTGGACACTGTAGAAATCCCAGCAATTCAGACAAAATGTTAAAGCACTTCTAGGTGAATGACAATATGCTAATACTATAAATATTTGTTGCTGTATATTATTGCTATTATTGATTTTATAATATATAAAATCAACAATAATATAATATTTTTCCTAGTTTTTTATCTCTTCTGTTCCTGTGGCTGTGTGTGTGTAGGCCAAGAACTGGAGATTGAGCTTCCACCCACTGAGCTACAACTCCGACAAATTAAGGGAAACTTAAATTAAGGGGGAATTAATGGAGATTAGCTTACACCAATACACTGCACTTGCTTTTCTTCTTATGAAGCAATTTTAGCCACAACATAGCATTATTTATACACCTTGGAATTTGAGGAGCTGGTAACCCAAGAATTTCCTGCACTAAAATTGTTCAGAGATTTGAAAGTATTGGCAGGCAACTCTTTGGTTTCCCCTGTTGCCAGTCCAAATTTGTTCTTCCTGGTCCAGATAACATCAAAAGGCATGCAACAACAACAGAAAAATCTCCAAATATTTGTAATTAAAAGCAGTCCTCTCTCTTCATCGGGGCTAGTGTTGCTAGCTCATTGGGTGCCAGAGCCAGCTAATATTTGCCAAGGAAAATATTCTTGCTAAAACCTTATTCCTTATCTAAATACTGAGATGGTCTGGAAATGGAACTTGGCAGAAACCCACAAATTTTACTCATAGGATTTAATCGTGTGTGCATGGGGGGGAGAGGTAAATGCCTAACTTTGATCCAGTTGGTTTTTTATAAAAAAAATGATTGAAATAGGTGGGTAGGCTGCTTAGCCAAATGCCCTACAGGTCACACAGCTTGAGGAGCACATGGAATGTTGCTTGAATTCCAAACAAGTTCTCTGATCGTGTTTGGAACTCTGTCCAGGAGACTTGGCCAAATGCAGCTGTTTTAATTCAGTCAACGCTTAACCTGACACCCCTTCCTCTGTTTTCCTTAACTCTGTCTCTGAATTTGAACCTTGTGCTTTGTTCATTTAAATTGTGGAAGCTGCCTGCCCAGTCTTTCTCTCTCATCATCCTTTCCTACTTCTAGATCTTTTGCTTTAAATTGTTTTGCTGCTTTTGATGTTTTAGTTTCCTTTCTGCTGCATTCCTCTGGGTTTTTGTTTTTTTTCTCTTTGTGCTAAAAGTAAACCTAGAATTTGTTTAAATATTATCATTCCAGCAGCTCCGGACCCTGGTCCAAAATTTCATTCCAAAATATACTATGCTCCTGATAAATCTGATGTGCATTTACCCAAAGAACATATCTCCATTGCAGATTAAATTTCTCCTGTGATTTTGATTGCATGGCTTAGTGTGCCAGTTCAGTTGCTCCTCATTAGAGAAACATCTTATGTTTTCACACATTTACGAAGCCTGGAACATCTAGATTATCCCTCAGGATATATGGATGCAGGCTTGATTTCTGTTATGCTCACAAGTGCTTCCCACTTTGAAGAAACCCTTCGGCAAGATCTGTACAAATCACAAGTATTGCCTAGTCCGTTTATGATAGACGCCTTTTTATTATTTCTCATAACTAAGACTGTAAAACATATGAAGTTGTCTTGCTCACACACCTCCTACCAGACTGAAGACACAAGGCATTTAGGGATAGACCAGGCAAATGGCTGATCTGTGTCCTTCATCACTGACTCACCAAGAATGAGCAAGGGAAGGCCATAGAGGAGAAGGGCTGTAGCTCAGTGGTGAACTTCAGATTTGCTTGCCTAAGGTCCCAGATTAAATCCCTATCATCTCCAAGTAGAGCTGGTAGAGAAATCCCTGTCTTAGAGAGCTCCTGTCAGTCAGTGTAGGGAGCTAGATTAGACCAAAGGTCTGATTCAGTATAAGGCAGCTCTCAATATGTGTACCGTAATGCTTTCTTCTAAGCTGCTTTGTGCATCCTCAGACAGAGTAGGGTAAAGAAGAAGAAAATCTGCTTCCAGGGGAACAACTGAAATTGGGAGAAGTAGGGGACACCTAACCCTTTCGTCATCCATTATTTTCCCACTCCAAATTACCTCCAGATGATTTCCCTTCCCCTTCCAGACTCCTGTGTTCTATTTGGGCAAATATGCATTGAAACCATGTGGAAGGCAGAAACATTGAAGTAGATACAGAGTTAGGGAAAAGCTAACCTGCTTTTCTCCCCTCCTCCCCTCTTTTCTGATACCAAGCACTCTTCCAGTTGTGGTTGTCTTTCCTGTTTAAAAGGGGCCACTGGGGCAATATTACATGCATCTGCATGTAACATCTAGATTTACTCTTTCAGTTCAGATCAACATCATAGATGCCTTAAACTGTCATGGTAAATAACCAGTGCAGATAAGCACAAAGTCATTTGTTTTCAGTAGTTTCTATGACAGAGATTGCAGTTGCACATCCTGTTTTCTAATGAACAGGAATATAACTAAACAGAAAGCTGCATAACGTGGTCAGTTTCCTTAGATGACATCAAGTCTAAAGATGGTTGATTATCCCCAGATAGCATCACCAAAATGATTTGATTTGAAGTGTTCTCTAAACTTTAGAGAATTGATTTATTTATGAAAATGTTTGGCTAAAAGAATTGTGTCGTGTCTGTTTTTTTGCTTGGAAACATTAGAAAGCCAAGACATTTATTGTGATTTGTTTTTGTTACCAAATGCCAAAATGTTTGACTTTTCAGAAACAAGAATGTTAGGTCTTAGGGCAGAAGAGGAGACTGTAAATTACACGGCAAACAGCAGTCCCATATATCCTCTACCTCCATTCCTTCTGCAATATGACACTATGTGACATGATGGCATCAGTTTCCAGAGGAATAACTAATGAAGTATTAGTCTTTTGCAACAAAAACTAAACAAGACGCTTGTGACATTTTAAAAGATTTGCTTGTAGGCTATTTGTTCACTTCTCCTTAGTCTTTTCTTACTTACCTAATTTATATAGGTAAGTATATAATATATAGGTGATATAGCTCATTGGGGAGAGACAGACAGATGGATAGATCTTGGTTATCTTCTTGTAGATATTTTGTCTGTTTGCTACCTTGGCTGTTTTTTATGGAAATGCAATATATAAATGTACAAATAAATAAACATGAACAAATAGAAGGAAAGGTGTTTCAGTCAGATTCTTAGAGTGCTGTCAAGTTTAAAGTCTTTTGAACGTCTTAGGTGATCAAGTAGAGCAGGGCAACCATATCTTGCCCTCCAGATCTTTTGGACTGCAACTCCAACCATCCCTTACCATTAAGCATGGTGGCTACGGCAGATGGGAGATGTAGTCCACAGCATCTGTAGGGCTATTCCTAAAGTATTCCAGATGTGGTGTGGCTGTGGGCTTGTGGACAGATAGATAGATAGATTTCCAGCTGTGGATAACATTTCATGCATTTAATTTAGTGAATTCCAACTCAAGAAAATCTTTGCTACCATTTAATTATTAACCTTTAGAATCTCACAAGACTCTCTCCTTTTCATAACATCATCACACTCCATGTTTCTCTCTACCTTCTCCACCAGGCAACTAGAAAGGTCAGGGACAGCCCAAGTCCATTGTGCTGTTATAGGCATGGTTACTGGTGGGTTCCTGCTGAACCCCTCCTTCACCTCCAGTCTTGGAGCTGACCCTGTTAGCAGAAGTAGCTGCTGTCCTCTTTCATGAGTATTGTCTCTGAGGTGCTTATTTCACTGCTGGAGTGGAATATTAATGTGAACAATTATTTGTACGTATGACCCCACTCTAAGAATGTATGAGTCCAAATAAACACCATCTTTGTTCAGGCACTGATTCAGAGTCTTTTGAAACAAAAGGGATAGAAGCTGCAAATTCACCACTTCTACCTCAAGGCCTGCAGTGGCAATGAGCGAAGAGGAAGCATTACTTTTGGAAAGAGCATTTTGAACCAGAAAGGAAGACCAAGAAGAGAAATGCTCAGATCCCTGCTTTTAAAATGCCCTTTTATTTCATTATAATTTTTCTTGGTGCTTTGCAAGGGGAAAAAAGTGAAAAGACCAGCTGTGTGGCCAGAGCTCCATAGGGACCATTTCCCCCGCACTACATTGCTATTACTTTTTTCCTCTAGACCCCTAGAAAGAGCAATGTTTAATTGGTGTCCTGGTGAAATAAAATATTTCAAATGGCTGAGTTTTCCATCCTTTGCTGCAGAACTAATCCCCCCAATATCCAGGGGCCCCTCACTGAGTATTCAACTAAAGAAAGGAATCGGCAGTGAGCTCTCCTTAATACATCTGGCCACAATGCTCAAACTCCCTAGGTACCTTTATCGTACAATAACCCAATACATCAATTAAACCCAACAGACCTTTCTTCAATAATCACCACCTCGCACAATAAATCTCTTTCAGTGATCATTTCTTTTCTACTCACAGCAGACCCTTTTGCATATGGGATGTCTTAGTGGACGTCTCTCTCCTTTTTTTCATGTTAGCTTGGTGGCAGGGGTAAAGTGAGAAATAATAATTCAATCGCATAAGCTGGAATGTGGTATCTGTTTTTGATGTTTTCTACTTCAGCTGCCAACTGCCACATATGCACACCAAATCAAAGGGCAGCTTTTAGAAAGCAGGTGCCTAATAGAAATGATGGTTTCAGGTTATATTATAATTTGAAATAATGTGCTTTTCCAGCAGAAATCCATACCCTTAAGCTTCTGGACACAACCAACCTGCACATTTTCCTAATATTCTGCTGTGTCCTTATGCAGCTCCTGTTCGTTTAAATCAGAAAGAAAACTCAGGTGGATTGTGCCCTTTATTAGAATTTTTGCAACAAAAGTTAAAAACAGAGAGATTCTCCTTCAGGTTTTTAAAGCATGTATTTATGGCTATTAAATATCCACCCAACAGGCTGTAGAATGTTATGCCAACAGGAGATATACCTAATATTTGAGAACTGAATTTTTCTTTTCTTTTTTTAATATTTTTTAATATTAACAACAAAATCTAACAATATGCCAAAACACAAAAGAAACAATTTCAAATCTTACAGATTAAAACATGAAACTAAGAATGAAAGAAAATAAAAAGAAACAAAGAAAAGAAACAAAGAAAAAAGACAAAGAAGAAAGAAGAAAAACAGACATTTCCCAACACCATATTCATCGTTATATAACCAAAGTTGATAAAACAAAGACTTCCACTGATCTCGCAACACTTCATTTCAGTCTCATTATATCTTTCTGTATTTCCTTATTATCTCAATTCGTGTGTGTGTGTGTGTGTGTGTGTATCAATATTCCTTCCTCTTTCTTTTCATGAGAAGTGAATTTTTCTCGAGAATGAGTCTTGCTACCTTAGTTTTATTTTCATTCGCGCCCCATGCTTCTCTCTTCCCCCACATTTTCTCTCTAGTCAACATCATTCCCTTCCCACTGTCTGCCAAGAAACACCTTTTACTAGAGGGGCGAGCAATGCCTTCTGGCTGGCAGGACATATCTCCCTACCCCATTGGTCAAATTTGACAGGTGAGCAGGGTCTCCTACTTATCCATCACCTGATGTCAGGTGGCAAAGTGTTTTGAAGCCCGAAATGTTGAGACTTCAAAGCACAACACGGGACTGTTTGAAAGCCAGTTTGAAAACACACACACCCCGCTGCCCCAGAGGTTTAAAAAGCAGCAAAGTTCAGAAAACCAAGATAAATGATGCCACTCAGTGTAGACAATACTGAGCTAGATGGACCTTTTTTTGATGTTTGGATGTAGGATCAGTGGTGGGCCAAAGCTTACTGTGGGGTTCACACCCCAAATTCCTTATTTGTTATGGGCATCATGCTTTCATGAGCACTGTGAAAACATGAAAATTATGAATGAAGAAAACTATTGTGGTTCATGAAGGAGACAGTTGTCTGGTCATTAAGATACTGTATATTACAGGGTATTCCAAAGCTTACTTCGAGGTTTGGCACTAGGCCTGTTAGCAGACCAGCTCTGTGTTACAAAGATGTCTGCAAGAGTGACATGAAAGCTGGCAACATTAACCACACAGTGTGGGAATCCCTTGTGGATGACTACCATGCCTGGAGACAGGCAGACAAGTTGTGTATCCACAGCAGTGACCACAGAAGGAATGACCACTTGGAGGAGCGCAGAGAGAAGAAACTCTATAGTGCACCTGTAGCAGCAAAACCTTCACCTCCCCGACATGCAGTAAAACATGTCTCTCCTGTATTGGTCTCTACAGCCACAGCAGGTACTGTTAGTCTTCAGTGGATTGACTTTACCCCCAAAGGTATATTCTTCCATTGTCTCTGAAGACAGACGGATGCCAACAACTTTGGGGTTTAGGGACATACTATATGCTTTAGTTCTATTTTAAGTTTTCTGATTGAGCTGCATTTTCAATTTTCAAATAAAAGATTGAGAACTTCTAACCAGCTTCAACACCATAAAAAGGGAATGTGATCATTGCAAGCAATGGAACTGTATGCACTACAAGAGCTTTTATCCCTGCCCCTTCAGAATAATGCTGTCTGAAACTCCTGACTGAGAGCTACTAGCTCAGGCATAGGCAAACTCAGCCCTCCAGATGTTTTGGGACTACAACTCCCATCATCCCTAGCTAACAGGACCAGTGGTCAGGGATGATGGAAGTTGTAGTCCCAAAACATCTGGAGGGCCAAGTTTGCCTATGCATGTACTAGCTGATATATCTTCACAGCTTTGTGGGGAGAAAGTATGCAACCATTTATCTCTTGTTCTTGAGTTTGCTTCAAAATCTCTCTTTTGGCTATCCTTCCCCAACCTGGTGCCCTCCAGATGTTTGGGACTTTAGCTCCCATCAGCACGCTAACTGGGGATGATGGGGTTGCAGTCCAAAAGATCTGGAGTATTCCAGCTTGGGAAAGCTATTTAGAACTTAGGAGCTGGGTTTTATGAAGATGCTGCGTTGCACAGAGATCTTTTTCATGAAGTGTTCAAAATATCTCTGCATATAGGCGTCTAAGAACAGTAGCTAAGTGAGCCATGACAAAACCTGAACACTGCTTCCTTATAGGAAAAAGCATATTCAATATGCTGTCATGTATGAATTATGGACAAGGGTCTTTTCCCCCTTTCCCCCCCCCCTTTTTTTTTTTGTGTATGTATGCATGCATTGAGAAAACGCAGATGTCCCTGCCTAATATGCTCCAATAAGGGTTATAAGAGCTATAGTGCTTTTAAAGGAGGGACATCCATTATTCTCAATGAAGCTGTCACTTTCTGAAATAAGGGGTGTTGCTTTAAAATAAAGGACATCTGGCAACTCTGACACTAGCACCCCAGCCCACGCACACATACATATTCTGACAGCTGTACAAGTTCAAAGCCGAATGCCTGATCTGACTATTAGAAGATGATGAAGCCTTAAAAGAACTAGAATAACTCTGCTTGTCTGTTTCTCCTCAAGGACTATGTGGAAACGTCTTAGTTAGTTAATCAATAATTGACTTAATAGCCCATAATGGCTCATTCTGATCAGATACAGTCCATTGGACAAATGTTCAGCAAATTACAGTCCTTTATGTTCTCCATTCATGTACGGCTGTACAACTTTCATTCAGTTGCTTTATTTTAGACAAGATTCCATAGAGAAGCCAGAAAAAATTAAGATTTATGCATATGTGCATTGTCTAGACCTGACATATCTCAAGAATCACCCTTCTTTTATATATACCCACTCAAGCCCTGAGATCAGTTTCAGAATCCCTGCTTTGTCAGAGATTCAACTGCCAGGTTAAAAGCAAAGGCCCTTTTCAGTGATGGCCCCAAAGTCTGAAATGGCCTCACTACTGAGAGGGTTTGGCAGAGTGCCAGTGAATGGGTACAAGGAGGAAGGCCTTTTAAGTGATGGCACCAAAGTTTTGGAATGATTTTCCTAGTGAGCTTCATTGATCCTTGAAATTTCACCATTTTAAAGCATAATACTTGCTTATTAAAGATTGTTTTACAGTTTGCTTTGTCAATTTTATAAGTATGGTTTTGATGTTTGCATTGGGCTGTGCAATTAAATTCAACTCACAGAAGACCAATTTAAATGAACCTGTTGGTAATGCCCATTAATTTCAATTGGTCTACTCTAGGTATGATTAATGTTGGAAACAATCTATTGTTCTAAGCAGTTCTTGTTTTATAGTTGGGTGTGCATTTTATAGAAAAGATGGGTACAAAAAAAGAATAAATATGCCCAAATTAGCAGAGAGGAAGAAGCAAAACAGTATTGCAGCTACCTGGAATAGACTTCTGGGGGTATTTTAATTTATTTTTTAAGCATCTAGCAATTTCACAGCAGCAACATCTCAAAGGGAGTGACTGGTTGCTGGGGAAAAACAGGAAAGTCTTTTGCTGATAATGAAGGTGTGTGCTTTTTCCTGGGTTTGTTACCTGGCCCAGTAGAACTGGGTGGTTGTTTTGCAGCCTGCGCAGTATTTGTTTTAGCCTAACTTCCACGATAAGCAATGTACAAATATAATGTGTGTATATTTACATTAAAATACAGGGGTTGTTAAAACTACAGAGTTGTTAACAGGCCCTAAGAAGTGTCTACATATGAAACACACAGAGGGACTTCACTCATTCACCTGCCAAACAGCAGTAGGGGTAGAAGGAACTGTTGCTCACCATAAACATGTGGCAGACTACAAGACTTTGACTGTAGCTATGAAACAGCAAATGGCTTTCTCCATCACTTCTCACTCCATGAGGAGGTGGTAGTACCAGAATGCCTATTTCATCTCACTCACCAGAAAATTATTTTATTTCCTATGATGTGGGGAGGGGTCCCAGCTGGTGGTTTCACTCAATCCTGTTTGCTAGCACATGGTATTATTGATCCACATTCCAGCACATATAGCACATCCTTGCTACAGTCAGTAATCACAACGCTGACTTCAGACTGGGCATGGTCTTCTTCACTGTCACTACTGCCTATTCACTTTCCCTTCCCTTCCAGGCTCAGTTTATGCAATGATACAGAGGGATTGCAGAAGGGAAATGGAGGCTGTTGTTCCATCTGCTTATTGTTGCAGCAGTTTGGGTGCTCAGGAAGACTTGATCAACAAGCAGTATGGCCAGACAGCTCCAGTGCTTGGCTGTGGGGTCCCTTTTTGGTGGAAGGAGTGGAGACAGAGACACTTGGCAGGTTCCCAACAAGGCTGATCCCTGATGTCAGCCCCACATGTTCTACTTCCACTGTCAGAGGCCGCATCCCTGTGAATGCCAGTTCCTGAGAATCATAGTGGACAGAGTGCTGTTGTGCCCATGTCTTGCTTGTAGGCGTCCCACAGGCATCTGGTTGGCCACTGTGAGAACAGGATGCTGGACTAGATGGGCCATTGACATCACCCAACATGCTCTTCTTATGTCCATAACAAAAATCACAGTTGACCTAGAAAAGACACAAATATTTTGAATGAGCTACTGGTGTAAAACTCTCAATATTCTATGGAGAAATGAAACTCTAGAGTCTAGGTCAAAGCTAAAATGCATCATGAAGCTTTTGTGCCACCGTGACTTGCATGATGTGTAGTGCAGACTGCCCATCTAGCAGCACCTTAGCAGAGAAAACATGTCAAAGCACAATAAAGTATTCACTCACGCTATGTGTGTATGTATTTATGTGAGCATATGCATTTAAATTACTACCTTCCTTCCCAAACAGGGATTTCCACAAGGAAACAGAGTAGATGCAAAGCCCTGACCTGCCTTTAAGAACAGCAAATGGCAATGGGGAAATATAGGGCACTGTAGTGCTGGCATTGTCCTCTCAGGATTGTTTGCAAGGCCCAGGAGTGTAACTAGCAAGGATGCAGAAGGGTATTAATGAAAAGAGTTATGAGGGCCTGTGACACATAATGGTCACATTACTAGACTATTTTCCAGGCTGGGAATGAAGTGGACGTCTGTGTAACTGCAGTGAAACCTGGCATGCAGCTTCCTTGCTGTGTTAAGTTCAGTACCTAGCCAAGCTGGAAGCTGCACTGATTGGACTTACTGGCATTAACAATATGATGATGGTCAATGAGTATTACTGAACTAAAGCAGCAATAATGATCCTGATCATGATGACGATCATGAGGCTTAATGTGCTTCAGGCATCAACAAATAGTGGTTGTCAACTGGCTTTTGGAGGCTTGTTACTAGGAATGGCTGATGGAGGAGAAATGTAGCTACGAACTCCAGCATCAAGAAGAGAAGCTTGGCAAGGGACAAGAGAAAGGCATGGATTAATCAGTAGCCCCAGTCCATTGGGATTTGGCAGCCTGGAGCTCCGAGGGGATGGGGCATGACTTTGGAAATGGACAAGATCTGTCTTTGGTCTTTGGGTCTGTATGGAAAGTGGGAAAGATAGTATTTAAATTAGAATAGCTGCATAACACATAAATCTTGTTCAGACCACAATCAATCATGAATGCATGGATGAAGTGGGGTTATACTCACTGTCCCTGCCCACTGCCCCAGCCTTGGTGGAAAGGCTGAACACAGCAGCACTCATATTGCTTTTTTGGCCGAGGGAGCCGGCGTACAGCTTCCAGGTCATGTGGCCAGCATGACTAAGCCGCTTCTGGCGAACCAGAGCAGCGCACGGAAATGCCACTTACCTTCCCACCAGAGCGGTACCTATTTATCTACTTGCACTTTGACGTGCTTTCGAACTGCTAGGTTGGCAGGAGCTGGGACAGAGCAACAGGAGCTCACCCCATCGTGGGGATTCAAACCAATGACCTTCTGATCAGCAAGCCCTAGGCTCTGTGGTTTAACCCACAGCGCCACCCGCGTCCCCATGGAGTTCATAGCCATGGATAAAAGGCAGAATCCTGCTTCCCCCTTCTGCACATTTGGTGAATATGTGAACGTGGAAGGGGGTATAGGGTGCTGTTGTTCTGTGACAAAATGGTAACAAAATGCAATACAGTAAATAATTTGTTACACTTATAGCTCAAATCTTAGCATCTAAGACCAAAGCCAGCTCAATACATATTGGCACCTTCTCCACCATTCCACATATAGATTAGCGGACTGGTGATGGGATGGTGTCTTCTATTGCATTGCACCTAAGACATCAGGCCAGGTCAGGTGGCATACATTGGCCTGTCCTCCCACAGAAGAGAGTAGTCAGGGGGCTTTGAGTAGTCGAGAGGCTTTGGTGGAGCAAGCAAGGGGCTGCCTCCATTGATATTCCCTCTGCAGTGAAGTGTGACAGTTCCCTTAATTTGCCCAAAGCTAGCCCTGTCCAACACCCCAGAGCTGATATGCTCTTCCTCAATATTATTATTATTATTATTATTATTATTATTATTATTATTATTATTATTACTACTACTACTACTATATCACTTTTCATCTGAGGATCACAGGGAAGTTTAAAGTACAATGTTGTAACAAACAAAAGCAATACCCCACCTGCTTTTATCCATCCCAAAACTCAAGCTTTGGCAGGCTAGAAAGCTTTTCATAGGTGATTTCACATTCATAGCTGGTATCCCTTTTGCCCCCCTCAGGTGACATTGATCTTTGAACTCTGATAAAGAGAGAACCTGGAAAAAAAGAGAGAGAGATCTGCATTAGCATGATGATGTATAGGAGATCTGACCATTTTTCCTGTAATATGACTGCATATTCTCTTTTGTATAATATTTTAGTTTTCTCTTTATAGCATACTTTTTTTAATAAAAAAAAAAATCTCTGACATATATCTTTAATACCTTTCTGCACAATGGAAACCCATGCATTAAAAGATACAAACAAATGTCTTGGTATGAGTTACTGGCACAGCAAGGAGAACATGCCAAATGAAAATGTTCCATCTGCTAAACCGTTACCTCACTTTTAATTGTGGAGAACAAATAATGCAAATTAGAATTCACATTTTCAAAAAAAATCTGGCATAACATTCATCCTATTCTTTCAGTGTCTCAGAAAACACTATTTAGGATATTGCAGAATTCTAGGGTAATTCTATCCTTTTCCAATGTATCCTGCCTTAGTCCTTTGGAGCCATTCTTAAGTAGCTTATGAAAGCAGGTTCAAAACAGCATATTATCTGAGCCTTCAATTTTTGGTATCTGAGCAGAAACTGTTGGCAATTGTGTTTTTGACAGTAACAAGACATCCTGTAACTCAAGAGTCTCAGGCATTCTGTTCTTCTGTCACTGAACTGAATGAAAACATATTTAAATGGGGGTGGGTGGGATCCCTGTTAATTTTTTCCTTCATTCAAATGGCAGGGTGTGGGGGAAGAGAAGAAAATCTCACATTTGTCAGGATCTTAGAGGGGAATGACAACAAACTGGTGAGGCAAAGAAAGATCATCTTCCATCTTCCAAGGATTAATCTAGAAAGAGCAAAATGAATGTGTAATAGCTTAATGCCATTTTTGCAAAAGAAGGGGCAGGAGAATTATAAAGTAAAGGCTCCCCTCGATTTTTTCTCTGTTTTGCATTCACAGATTTTCCTGTTTGATGTTTCAATTCACCATTGAAGGTAATAACTGAGTAGAACTAATAATTTTGATATAATTGCCTGTGATTCTCCTATAGCAGTGATTAAGGTTGAATTATTATTAGCTCCCTTGAATGTTGCTTCAAAGTGGCGCAATGCCTGTGAGCACAGTTTTCCATTGTAGGCCTGCCTGCTACAGCAAGGAAGCTATAGATGGTGCTGTTTTCTTTTCCTGTGATTTCCAGCGAAGCATTCAAGAAATCCTAACCAGGCACCCAGCTGGTTTCTTGGACAATATCCAAAATGGCTTTGTGTAAGAGAGAAGGGTCACTTGATTCACTGGAAAATATATCAAAATAGGGAAATATTATATGTTTTCCCTTGTGAAGTACAGTACAAACATTTGCCTTATTGCCTAACTATTGTGCTGATAATGGTGACACCACTGAACTCTGTCACAGCCTTGATGTGCATGCAGGTTGTGATGTGCATGCAGGTTACGAAGTAGAAAAATGTTCAAAGTGAGAGGTGATCCAGATAGTTGTGAGCTTTCATTTTGACATGTTCGTCTCCTCCTTCTCCTTCTTCTTCTCCTTCTTCTCCTTCTCGTTCTTTGGCCATCACTTGTAGCTGAGTAAGATTGTCTTCCATGAAAATGGTCTTAACAGTGAGTCCATAAGTGACTGTGGAGGCCAACTTTGAATATACCCATCCTTCCACAATGGGGACATAGGTTTCTGGGAGGGAGTTGATCGCAATGAGGGTTTTCCAAACATGCCTTCCTCTTAGCTTGTTTTGTGCTTCTTCAAAGTCCATGACACCTTTGGTAAAGGCTGTTCTCCAGTTGGAGCACTCTCAAGCCAGTGTTTCCCAGTTATCAGTGCTTATACTACATTTTTTCAGATTTGCTTTGAGAGCGTCTTTAAACTTCTTTTGTTGTCCAACGGTATTTTGCTTTCCATTCTTGAGCTGGGAGTAGAGTAGTTGCTTTGGAAGACAATAATCAGGCATCCAAACAACATGACCAGTTCAATGAAGTTGATGTTGAAGATCATGCACAAAGTTCCCACATCACTGGCTGTCGCATCTCAGCAACTGTCAAGCTCCAGACAGTGAAGCAGTGTTCCAAAAAATGACAGGGGCTGAGCTCTGGAACAGCAAATATAATCAGAGGGAGTACTTACCACTCAACATTCTCGATTTGAGTGGGACATCCTAGAATTACAGAAACCATCATAACTTCAGAGTGGTTCCTGGAATGTCCATTTTTTGCTCCAGCGCTCTGGCAAGTCACCTGGATGATGCCAGAGTGCCAGACCAAAAGACACTCAGTTTTTGGGTCTCACACAAGTCACCTAACTTCAGCAAGGACTCGGGACCAAAAATGAGCATCCTGATTTTGATCAGCGGGATGTTGGTGGGTATAGGAGTAGGTGCACTACAAGAGATGCTTATAAGAGTTCATGAAGAGAGACAACAATGATGTAATTTATGCTCTGCTCAGTGGCCACCACCTCCTCTGCCACCATGTTGGCCAAGATGCAGCTGAAAAAACTGGAGCAGCTGCTGGCAGGTAAACTGCAGTGTAGCAAGAGCATCCTGTGCATGGAGACCCTGCTGGGCTTCTGGTCAACCTCTACACCAAGTGTAGCCACAAGTCGCCACTCCAGAGGGACAGGCTCATATTGGACTTCCTTAAATGGAATAGACCTCCTGATTATTGAGAGTGATGTAGGCAAGTTCCTCATCAGTGGCACCTGGGCAGGCTACCCAAAGTAATCATCCACCATCGCCCACTACCCAAGGACCCCAGTCAGTACAACATCTGGCTGAGCTGCCTTAACAACAGGCATTGTGTGTATTTTATATACACATGTATCAGCATGGTCAAGCAGTCAGAAATTCTCAGATTCATGCAGTAGTATATTTACCTACACATAAAAATGTGTGCACATAGAGGCATAGTAACACAGGGAGAAGTATTGGAACTAAGGGGACACTCATGCTTAATAAAAACCAGATACAAACACAGATGGGCATGATGTGTGTAAGGGATTCTCACACAGCTTTTCAACCTTCTGATGTACAATTTCCTCTTCTTAAAACAAACAAACAAAAAAACAACACCACAAAACCTGTGATAACGTGGTTTATCGCTCCCACCTTGCCACCTTGTGCTATCCTAGCTATGTACAGGCAAGGTTTTGACAGAGCAAAATGTATTGGCATTTGCACCTGATGCCCTCCATCTTTCCCAACATCAGGGTCTTTTCCAGGGAGTCTTCTCTTCTCATGAGGTGGCCAAAGTATTGGAGCCTCAGCTTCACGATCTGTCCTTCCAGTGAGCACTCAGGGCTGATTTCCTTAAGAATGGATAGGTTTGATCTTCTTGCAGTCCATGGGACTCTCAAGAGTCTCCTCCAGCACCATAATTCAAAAGCATCAATTCTTCAGCGATCAGCCTTCTTTATGGTCCAGCTTTCACTTCCATACATTACTACTGGGGAAACCATAGCTTTAACTATATGGACCTTTGTTGGCAAGGTGATGTCTCTACTTTTTAAGATGCTGTCTAGGTTTGTCATCGCTTTTCTCCCAAGAAGCAGGCGTCTTTTAATTTCATGGCTGCTGTCACCAAAGGATGCCCACCCCAAAATATGGATATACATTTTTATAGAGAGAAAATGTGTGTTTATTCTTACTTGTGAAATGCAACTTGAACGTTTGCTTTGCTTTGCTTTATCCCAATAAGTTATGTATTTTGGCTTCCCAATCTGTTTCCCTTTGTGTGGAAATAAAGCTCTATACCAGGGATAGCCAATGGGGTGCCCTACAGAGGCTACTTGGAGCCGTTGGATTCCAGAGGGCCACAGGATTCCCATCCCTGCCCTAGGAGAACCTTGCTTTCTTGGCCATTGCCATACATAGCAGACTAGAAATCTTGTGATAAATGATATTCTGGGACATTTCCAATGAACACCTGGGCATAATGACACTAGAGGAAATGAAGTGGTTGGTAAAGCTTCAGGAAAGGACCTGCTGTGATTCCACTCCACAGCTTCTCTTCTATGCCCAGAGTTAAGCTGTGGCAGGAGCATTAGCAGCAGCAGATGGTGCTGTGGTGGTGTTCACCTGACCTCCCAACAGCAAAGTCACTGCAGCTTACCAAAGAGACGAAGGGGTGAATGGGGGGAACTTGGCACAGTGTAAACGCACCAGCAGAGTCAAACTGGCACTTCTGCTAGTGCATTTGCACCACACCAACCTCCCCACTTCCACAACACTGTGGGAGTCATAAAGCCAAGGCAGAGGCTTGTAAATACCGCAGGGTGCCCCCTGACCTCGGCTGACCAGCACTCTGTGCCTTGCAATGTATTAGGATGTATTGACCTTAAATGGAGCTGTGTTTCCTCTGGGCAGTGTTTCCTTATATGGTGATGGGCGTGTAAAGCCATTTACCAGGAGGTAACGTGAGACACTGGCAGACCGGCCATGCAGGCAGAGGGGAACAAAGGATAATAAAAAGTTACCGGAAGAGAGGGAAGCAAAAGGAGCTGCTCTTACCATCCATGAAAATACTCGCTGCCTCAGTGTGTCTTTTTTCTATGCTAAGTGCCATCTAATGACGGCAGGACTCCGTCACAACACTCCCCCTCGCCCTCTCAGTAAACAGCAGCAGCTCAGTTATCAGGAGGTCAGGTGGACACTATTACCCCACCACATTGTCCACTACTCAGTATTAGTCAAAAATATGACATCTGTCCCTTTGAACCTTGCAATTCTTATCACAAAGATCACAGGGAAAATTATATGTCCAGATGCCCAAGTGTTCCTTTTTAACACTTGCTTTTACAAGCAGAACCAACGTGTAAGGTGTATATAGTGTAACTATAGCCTCATACCCTGCAGCATTTTCCCTCTTATTTGCTCCATACTGTTCTTGTGAGTTGCATTTTTTTTTTTACGGAGCCAGTTGAGCCTTGGACACATAATTACAATGGTTCCATTTCAGGATGATGGAACTGGATTCACCTGCTTTTTATTTGTTTGAATCGACTGGACGGCTTGACAAAATTTGAGCGTTGAAACAAGAGAGATCTGTTTGAGGATGTACTGCCCTGGTTCTTTTCAGTAAGTGCTTTTACTGATTCTGTGTATACCACAATACAGATGTAACCCCAAACCTCCAAACTACTTGGTGATAAAGCGGTATCCACGTGTGTGAGAGAAAGAGAACTGGGAATATAAGGAAAGACAACAGGTGCAAAGTTTAGATCTTACAGACACAATTTGGAGATTGCATTAAATTGCTCCATATAGCAGGCAACAGTACACCATGCGAATTACGCAATTTGTCTGTGGTGCTGCCATTTTTTAAAAAGCTGTCTATGGGGTGTAGAGAAAATAGCTCTGGGCCATTAGGCTTGTTTGACCCCAGATGTCACTGCAAAGTGTTCAGATCTGGGATTTTGACTATCTCATGCATATGTATTTGACTGGATATGCAACAGAGATACTTCTTTTTCTGTCACTGGTGATGGGATGAGGAGGGGGATTGCAACCCAGGATCAGGCCTCTCAATAAACAAATGTTTAACCTTATTCTCTCCTGAGATGAGAAATCGCCTCAGGCAAGCTAACAATCGCCCCTTCCAGTACACAGCAGGCAGAGGAGTGTGTGAAAGAGAGCCAAAAGTATTTTGCTTTTCTCGCTCACTCATTTGCGTCCTGTTTTATTTATTTTAAACATTTGCATCCTGCCTTTCCACTATTGAGCCCTCAAGGTGGCTCACACAACATCAAAAGCTATGTTAGAAGAAACCAAAAGCTCTCCTGGAGATTTCAAAAATCCAATCAATATCAGCTAAAATAAAAAAGCACTCTATAACACCCTCCCACACCTCCTTCCCACCAAACAGCTGATCGGCACAATTGCTCATACTTGACAGAGCTATACACAGAGAGACCTGCATGCACATTTGTATCAGAACTGCAGAAGCCTAACCACTCTCCCTCTTTATTTCCCAACCGTACGTGCATGAACAACAAGCAATAAATATTGGCACCGAATGAGTGCCAATTTGTACCGAAAAGTGTTTTGAGTACTAATGCTTTCTCTGGGGGTGGGTGATGGTCACCTCAAATTATATAAATCTTCTCTGTTTGGGGTAAAAGCATGTTCATGTTCAGATTGAAGACTAGTGCCAAATAGCCTTGAAACCTGATTAGGCAAGCTGCAGTATTCATTGCTTTGCATACAAGCAATCCCGGTTTAATATTGCAGCCCACCTGAGCTGTTTTCTTCCTGCCTGCATTCTAGCTCATAACATCCAGCAGGCTGTGAAATAGGCTGCCAAGCTGCCTTCTCGGAAGCCCAGGCTAGATCAACCAGCTTTCTGTGAGCCCAAGGAAGAGGTGGGAGAAACCATTTGCAATCAATATATAACAGACAGGATGTAGGATGCAGACAGTCATGCAAAAAGGGAAATATTGGAGATGCTCTAACTATCTTACTGCAGAAGGAAAACATGCATTAGTGGTATATAGATATAGATCGTACTTAACTATAGAAGGTTTTTCAGTGGAGGTCTAGAATAGAGTACATGTCAGTATAAGATGGAGATATTCTTTCGCTGCAGGGAGCATTTTGGAGACACCTTTAGTCTGCTTGGCTCAGAGCTCTTTTTCTTGGGTTCTGGTTTCGGCAGGGCCAGATTTAGGTTTGATGAGGCCCTAAGCTACTAAAGGTAATGGCGTCCTTTATATGTCCATCTGTCCTTTGTCAACAACAAATTGTCACTGTTTTTTGTGTTGGATATATGCTATATGGTAATTTATGGACCTAATAGGTATCTAAAGCCATTTTCACATAACAAAGTATGTATTTTATCAAAGTAATAGTTAAAAAATTTTTCCTTTACATATTTTTAGGGGGCCCAAGAGAGTGGGGCCCTAAGCTATAGCTTGTTTAGCTTATACGTAAATCCGACACTGGGTTTTGGTCCTTCAGACCTTCTTAGTTTTGCTGCACCTCAAACGTGCTCCTCATAAATGGTCCTCAACCCAGTTTTGGTTTATAGGTGATGGGAATAAAACTGCCTGAGGCCCCTTTGGCTATTCTAAACAACACTTCATTGTGTTACAATGTGTTTGGGATGGCAGGCTGCGTGCCTTAGTGTTCATGTGCATACATTCACATGCAAGTGCAATGCCGTATTGTTCACATGTGTGCCTTTATTATTATTTGCTTTCCACACACATGCCTCAGAACAATGTAAAAAATTCATTAGCGCTTAAAACGAAAAAGGTTAACAGCAACATCAGATAAACGTATTTGCATACATGTGCAGTACATGGCTTCTGCTTCTCTCTAGGTCTTTACAGAACTCTTAGCTACAAGGGACAGGTGGGCACATGTGCACTGTCTCTCATAACACGGAGCCAGAACATATGTCAGAGGATTTCTTCAGTTCTTTTGCATCTCTTTTGCATGGTCTTTGTTGATGACACTTCTATAGCCCTAGACTTTGGCCCTAAAAACCTAGCAATGTAGACTTCATATCTACATGTTAGAGAATCGTTGGTCTGTTTTTAAAAGCATGGTTTTCCAAAGGAATCATAATTATTTCATGCTATTTCCCCACATTTTTAGCACCAAGAGAGAGCAGATATTTATACACTTCTTCTGCCGTTTTATGCACTTCCTCCTATTTCATTGAAGTCACTTCAATTTGCATCCTGAACATATTGGCAACAGAACAGCAAAGCAAACAGAGACAAACAAGACAAATATTAAACACAATTTAGACTTAATAGCACAGTTTTTACATTTAGGGTAATGTTTATGAGCTATACAACAAATACAGTGAAAGGATGGGAAATTTGTGCACCATTCAAATAAGCGTGGGGGCTTTGTATAGCATAAAGGATTCAATTTGCAAACAAAAGGACTGCATTTGCATCTATATACTTAAGCTCTTCTGAGGAGCAAAATAAGAAAAAGAGTCTGGCTGTTTTACTTCATTTTTCACCCTCTTCTCTTCCAAGCAACCTTTCATGGCCAGGAAATGAGGCTGGAAATTAATGAATGGGATCCACGCAATAGCTGCTTAAAAGTTTAGCTTAACATGTGGAAAGCTCAATGTTACCACGATCACCAAGCTACCACCAGTCCTGAGTGTATTCAGAAGTGGTGGGCGTGAGTAGTTTGCTAGCAACATGACCAGATGCTCAAATATTACAGATAACTGCCACACACACATACCAGTAGTAAGCTTTCAAGTGGCTAACAGGCAATTTGACCACCCTGCAATTTTGAGCCTAACAGGAAGAAACAGAAACCTGCTCCTTTACAAAATGGGACAAGTATGAAGATGTTGATCATGGGTAGGCAAACTAAGGCCCAGGGGCCGGATCCGGCCCAATCGCCTTCTCAATCCAGCCCACAGACGGTCCGGGAATCAGCGTGTTTTTACATGAGTAGAATGTGTCCTTTTATTTAAAATGCTTCTCTGAGTTATTTGTGGGGCATAGGAATTCGTTCATTTCTCCCTCCAAAAAATATAGTCCGGCCCCCCACAAGGTCTGAGGGACAGTGGACCGGCCCCCTGCTGAAAAAGTTTGCTGAACTCTGATGTTGATGATGGATCCAGACTGTCCCTTCTGTTATAAGAGACAGGGGCTTACTTGGGAGAGTGAGACTCTTAACACCAGTTTAGATCCCATTCAGTGTATGGATAGTGCTCCTTTTTATTGCTGCAGGCATGCAACCTACCACTAGAGGGAGTCTAATGCACCTTTACAGCAGAACTCGCATCTTCCCCAAGACTGTGTCAAGAAAACTAGAGGCTCTGTGTTCATTGTTGTGGCAAAAATAAAAGCAGCTTCTTTATTCATGTTTATGCCGTGGCTTATTCCATATCCACCAAAATAACAGAATGACTCTGAGTAGCGCAGAATCACCTGGGCAGGGGACTTCCCATGTAGTTAGCGGCAAGAGTTGACCTGAATGTCAAAACTGCAGCCGTTGGCACCTGCTCTCTGCTACAAGCATATTCAAGAATTGTGGGCTGTTAGGAGGAGGCCATCAAAGAGAGAACTGCCTATTGCGCTTTCCCTCAGGCTCGGTTGGCTAAAAACCTCAGCTGCTCCTGCACATATGGCTCGCCTTTTGTCATAATTTGTGTTCTTTGTGCTTTCCGAGATGAGAGATTTATTTACATCAGTCAAATCTCTCGAGTTCTGAGAGGCATTTTTTGTTTGCTTCCTCGGCTCGGCGATGCATCTGGAATCAGGTTCCTGCAAAGTTAGCTGGCCTTTGTTTAGTGCCGTATTAATATCACTTTTGACATTTGCAATGAGGCAGCACGGTCTACTCCCAATCACTTGAAATTACTATGATCATTACAAGGACAGACATTCACAAGTGCTCAGCTCTCCTCTGGCACTTAAGTGCCCCACAAGGTCACTGGCGGCTTCAGAAACCTTCCTGTTGCACAGGGTCTCTCTGTCAATGCTGCCACGTTCCTTTTGGTCTGGCTGGAAGGGATGCAGGTCGGCTCCACCAGCGGAGATTGCATGGGATTATTTCAGTCTGACCTGCTGCCTTGCCACCTACAGTAAGTGTGAATGCACCCTATAACTCTGCCTGGAAACAATAAGCAGGTTGCAAGTGTGGAGAATGTAGCAGCTGTCAGAGAGACATGCGGCTTACTTAGCAAGCTGCTGAATGCCCCACCAGCTTTAACCTCTTCAGGGCCTAAAGTAGTAACCCCTGTACAAGCACATTACATTAACCTAATCTCATTTAGAAAAGGCCACTCCACGGGGCACAGGCTGGCTCTAGAGTGGTCATCTGACCCACTTTGGAGGGGGAGAAGGCTTGCTGTATTTCCGAAATGTACGTCTGCTTTCTGAACCTGTTGTTTCTCACCTTACATTAAGACTTTAAGCTTAATGGAACAAAGCAATCTTTTTTATTTTTACTGTCTTCTTTGGATGTGATTTGGCTGTGATTTGACACGTAGAGAAAAAAAACTCTGCCCCCCCAAACCCCCCCCCCCATATTTTGCAATGCAACTGTATAGAGTCCCAGGGTTTTAGGTTAAAAGCAGGAGTGTGACATGAGTATGTAAGGAAAGCCCAAAGTGTTGACTCCACAAGGACAATTGCTTAAACCCCCTTAAAATGGCTTCTTCCCAGGACTGGGCTCCAGGACTTTGGAATTCCTTGCGCAATAGACCAATCCTTGGGCAAGATGTCAATCATTAATTTCCCTTAAGGGGAGCTCAGAGTGATCTGGGTGGGTTCCTCCATTGTTGTCCTCCCCCAGAGGACTCTGGGAAAATTGAGTCCTTCAATTTGCTCTGGGTGTCTGATGAAGCCAGAAGCAGGACCCAGCACTTGCCTGACCCTGCTGAACTCTAGTGCTGCCCATGTCTCATTCCATCAGCCTATATGCGTGCATGCATGTGTTCATAATTTGCCCTGCCTTCCTTCCTCCTCACAGACACTGTTTTCTATCCGGTGAAGATCTCCTTTGTTCCTTGCTGCCGCTGCACCTTATCTCATCCCACTCTTCCTCTTAAAAGAGTACAGAGCAAGTTGCATACAGGTAAGAGGACTTCACCACCAAATAACATCTATATAAGAAAATATTGCCCTTATACATTTCTGAATATAACATAAATACATGTTGCACTTCAGACGACTGACCAACATTTGCTGAAGGCAAAGCTAAGCTGACCTGAAGGCCAGCTAACATTTGACATGATGTAGCCAGTGTACACCAGTGTTTACAGCACTGGAGTACCATATTGCTTAAGTTACAAACTCATTGGAAAGCCGTAGGCAAGCCACTAATTCTGTCAGACTCCATATGGGGATAATGATAGTGGCCTGACATACAGCCTTTGTTAGAATTACTGCAGTAATGTATAGCAGAGTTGGGCCTACAGATCAAGTGCAGCCCTCCTTCCAGGCCTCTCCACCTGGCCCTTGGGATACTCCACAGATCACACAGCCTCCCAAGCCACACCAGCTCTGCTTGGGCTGTTTTTGCCTGGTTGGAATATGTCCTTGAACTCTGATAATGTTTCTTGCTTGCCTAGGCAGAGGATAGGGAAGGGTGTGGTTGTGAAGGAACTACAGTCATACCTTGGGTTACAAATGGTGTGGGTTGTATGTTTTTGGGTTGCGGACCGCACCAGACCAGGAAGTACCAGAATGGGTTACTTCTGGGTTTCGGTGCTCGCGCATGCACAGAAGCGCAAAATGGCGTCATGTGCATGCGCAGAAGTGCCGAATCGCATCACACATGTGCACAGACATGGCACTTCAGGCTGCGAACGCTGCAGGTTGCAAACGTGCCTCCTGCATGGATCACGTTCGCAGCCCGAGGTATGACTGTACTGAAAAAAAGGTAAAATTTATATCTCTTGCTCCACCCATTTCTTCCTCTGGCCCCGCCCACCACTGGCCTGTGGCTCCTGAGCAGCTTCACAGAATAGAATGTGGGCCTCAAACTTTAACATTATTCCCCCCTCCCCAATATATAGGAAGGAAAGTTCTTAGCACATTCCAAATGTGCTATATAAATAGGTGGTGGTGATGATGATAAAATAATATTATCATCAGGAGGGAGACTGCTTGAAGAACTAAATTCAATAAAATTGTGATGGGGAAATTCAAGTCTCCAAGCAGTTGGTGGTATCAGTTATAGGCGTGCACCAAGTAGCCACAGTAGCATATTGGTATTCGAGGGAATGCCTTAAAAATCACTTTGCTTATCACTGCCAAACCTTTGATAATGATATCAGCACTGTCCTATCTGATTCACATTGCCTTTCTTCACAAGGGAGACATCTCCTTTAGTGCCTTATAGCTAGTCATGCTGAGAAATTTTCCACACTTGGCCTAGTTTTAGAAATATAGTGGTATTCATGGTGGATGGGAAACCAATATTGCACTTGAGGCAGAGGGCATCTGTTCAGAGGTGATACCAAAAGCTCATGAAGGTTGAAATGAGAATGTAACTTGATGTAGGGTAGCGTGACTGGTTCCACCACACTGGGCACCAAGCCAGGGGATGCTGCAGGGCACTGCCAACTAAAACGTAGTGAACTGAGCAGAACAGAAGGAAAGAGGAGGGAAGACACCAAATTTTGGGCTCACACAGGGTGCCACTGAAATTTGAAAGACTGAAGTCCACCCCTGAACCTTCGCACACTCTGAAAACTTGTGCATGGGTTGCAAAGCTTCACAAATGTGTACACAAACTGCATAAGAAAACCTAAAAGGCGCTTTGACTTTTACTTGTGAAAATGTCCTGAATAGTGACTGTCTTGGCCCAGAGAAGCAGTAGATTCATAGACTTGAAAGGCCTACCATTGGCACTATTGAGCATACAGACTGTCAAAATGTCTGCACAGCCTAACTCTCCTGTGAGTGGTGAGTCTTGGATGTCCAATGGAGAGGAGAAGGACGACCTTTCCCAATTTCGTGGTACAGTCATACCTCGAGTTACAGACGCTTCAGGTTGTGTTTTTTCGGGTTATGGACCGCCAAAACATGGAAGTACTGGAACGGGTTACTTCCAGGTTTCTGCAGTCACACATGCGCAGAAGTGCTAAATCGCACTTTGCGCATGTGCAGAAGTGCTGAATCGCAACCCGCGTGTGCGCAGACGCACAGCTGCAGGTTGCGAACACTGCGGGTTGCAAATGTTCATCCTGCACAGATCACGTTCGCAACCCAAGCATCCACTGTATTGCAATGTTTCTGCACTACCACACTGAACAACTTCCAGAGGGGTAACTGTTAGTCTGTTGTAGCAAAAAGGTAAGAAATGGTGACAGTCTCAAGGTCACCAGTGGGCTTCATGGCTGAGTAGAGATTAGAACCTGGTCTCTCCCAGACACAGTACAACATTATTGCCTCTATACTATGCTGGGTACATACACAGCTATAGAGGAAAATGTAAAACAGTGAAACCAAGTGTATTTGCTGTATTTGCATTTCATAGCCATTTGACACCACTGTTAAGTGTGTACGTGTGTGGATAAAACTCAATCCTAGTCCATGAAATCTTATGCCATAATAAATCTGATGATGTTTAAGGTGTCACTAGAGTGCTTAAACTGAACAGTCATACCTTTGTACGCCATACCTGATAGCACCACTTAAGAACCTTGAGAAATGCCTTGTTGGAGCAGACCCAAAATTCATCCAGACCTATCCTCCATTGATAGACTTATCCTCCATTAATTTGTCTAATCTCTCTAAAAAGCCAACTAAACTAATGACTAGGACCGTGTTGTGGTAATGAATTCTGTAAGTTAATTATGTGTTGAGAGGGAAGAGATACTTCCTTTTGTTTGTGGTTAACCTATTGGAAATCAGTTTCGGTGGATGACCCTGTAGAAAAGGGATATACAAACTGGGAGAAAATTTGGCTAGGATTTTTTTAAAAAGAAAAAGAAAAGAAAATACAGTTGTGCTGCACAATGTCCTCACTGAAATGCAATTGGAAGGGAGGTCTTCTAATAATGAAGTGCCTCTTTTTTGTCAAAATTGTCTTTAACTTTTTCAAGGATAAGAGGGTTTTTTTAAGGTGAGTCACTTAAAAGGTTTTATTTTGGAGGGGGCAGAATGCAGCCTTTCCTCAAAATAAAAATGTCAAGGAATCATGTTTCATAGGAAATAAAGGAGGCAACCCTACACTCACATACAAGTGAGGGCTATTGAACTGAATGGGGCTTATTTCTGATGTATAGGATAGCAACTCAGCAAGGAGTATAGCTCACCAGATCATAAGTGGTTTTAGAACCATTAACTTGTAATCACCTGCTCAAATGCAGCTTACGTTGGTAGCAACTAAAAGTTTTTACTGTGGACTGATAATTTAGTGGTTGTGTGTGATAGCTTGAGGACATCGTTTTAAAGCTTTATTGAAGCAAGTCCTGTCTTGACTGCATCTCATAACTGATTCATGCATCCCATGTTGGAGTTATTTTTTTCAACCAGGTTGGTTTTTTAAAAAGAAACATTTGAAAGTGCTGGCTGTAAGAGTGACAGATGAGTGGGTTCACCACATAGCCAAATCATTGTCATGCCTTGGGGAAATAGGGCAAGAGCCACAGATATGTCGGGCTAAGCATACAAAGCACTTATTTGAGAGGTTGCATATGCTCCTGCTGGGTGTGTACATCTGCATGTGGCAGAGGCTTACTCCTTGATCCCATAGCTCAGCAATGGGGAACCTCCATCCCACTGGCCTAATTAGGCCCACCAGACTAATTGGCCCATAAGATCGTTTTGGCCAAGGCATGTCCACCTGCCCCACAATTTACATTAGATGTGAGGCACTGATGTTTCCTGGGCTGAAAGGAGATTTCTAGGCACTGTCGATCAGTAGCTTGCAAAAATCCATGCACAGTGCTTTGCAACTAAGTAGCCCACACTACTGGTTTTCTGTTGTTGGTATGGGTAGCCTGCGAGAAAATGGTGCCTGTCTTCTCCAGGAACAACTTCCATTCTTCAGACTGCACACTATAGTACTCTGCCAGGAACATTTGCAGCTGCTTCATATGGGGGTGGGGGACAAATGCAGTGTGGCCCACAGCAATGTTCCTTGCCACAAATGATGAACTAAGCACTGGTGGCACTTCTCCCATGCTTATGCTGCCAATCTCAAGCAGTAGGAGACTGTAGAGTACTGTAGATGTTTTCTGTGGGGAAAGAGCACCATATAAGGCAGCAATGGAGAATCGGTGGTCCTCCAGATGGCACTGGATGCCAATCAGCTCCAGCCAACATAAAGCTCTTATGGTTTTGGACGAGGCCTGCCCGGATGGCAGACTGAGGCAGCTGCCTCAGGCAGCAGAATCCAAGGGGTGCCACCATGGGTGTCCCTGCCACCACCAGAGAAGCAGCTGCAGCAATGGTTTCCAGGTTCCACAGTGATATTGTGAGAGCCCCATGAAATCTCATGAGATCCTTGGGGAGTCCAGAAGTCGCTGCCACAGCCTCATGACCCTGGTAAATGAAGCTTTGGTGGTGGCGGCACATCTCCATTTTGCATCAGGAGCCAAAATGGGATGGTCTACCCCTGGTTTGGGACAAAGTATCCTTTCTCCCATGCAAATGTCATCTTTCTGACACTGCTGTAGGTACCACTGCCCTCAGAGGTGAGACAGGTGGTAACCTGAAAAGGGGCCTATCTCTTTTTGCTGTGGCACTGTTTACAGAACTCACTCCCCAAGGAGATTTGCTTGGCATCTTCCTTGCTGCCTTTAAGGCATGAAATAAAAACATCCTTGTTCTCCCAGACCTTTTAGGTGTTCTTTGACATTTTTAATTTTTATTTTAGGCTGCAATACCATGCACACCTACTTGTGAAGGTGTAAAGTCTCATTGAACTTGGTGGGCAGAGAATTGTACTGTTAAAACACGTTCTGCTTTCTCTCAACTCTGTTGTCTTAAGCCTTTTTTACAGTGTATTTCTTAGTTAGAACCCTCTAGGTGGGATTCATCCAATCCTTCCCATCAGCAAAAGCCCTGTGCTAGGACTTCTACCTGCCCTGGCATCATCTGATGAAGGATGGTTTTAAAAAGCACAGACCTTTACACTGTACTATTTTGCCACTGAGAAAATGCAATGTTTTCCCCAGCTTAAATATCAGTTGTAAAAGGTGGTACTGTTTGGAATATCAGCACCTACTGGACAGTACCTGTAACATCTCCTCGAGCATGTTCAGCTTTATGAAAGCATTAAAAAGATTTGGTTTTTAAATTATTTAAAGGGTGAGTATTACACACACACACACTGCTTAAGCATGTGGGGAGGGTTTGTGCTCATGTAGCCCATTTTAAATAAAAGCAGTGCTCCCCTGTCTTCTGACATGGAAAGGCCCTTTGAGTGACACAGTAGAACTATTCTGAGTAAAAAAAAGTGTGTCAACCAATACTAATGTCAGCTACTCTACCAATGTGTAGCATAGACCTGGGTGCAAGCGGCATTGGAGCAAGGAGACATTATTCTCTTGTTCTGGCATGGAGGTTGCTGTGACAGACCCTGTGCTGCAGCCTTTTTATAACTATAATAAATAACAGGACTGCTGGGATTCATACTGAATGTTTGCTGGACTTGCTCTAGTCTTTAAATCTCCCTCTAATTGAGCCCAAAGCTTCTGGCTAAGCAGATAATTTGTGATGACTCAATGCCAGGAATTTTGAGAGAACCAGTGTGATGTAGTGGATAGAATGCTATGTTTGAACCAGAAGTACCCAAGTTTACTTCCCTGGTCACTCATAAAGCTGAGTCAATCCACCATCTCAGTCTATTCTACCTCACAAGGTTGTTGTGAGGATCAGCAGAATAACCCCCAGGGATGCTTCTCTGAGCTGCTTGGCAGAAGGCTAAGATAAAAATTATGATGATGATTAACAAAGCATACTTCACCCTTCATTATTTTATTTTATTTCTAATTCAATTTCTAAACTGCCCTTCATCAGTTATGATCCCAGAGCAATTTACAGCACAGGCATCAATTCATTAAAACAATGAATTCTTAACTAACAATTTTTAAACAGCGTAAAACAAACCATATGATCTGTATAGAGGACAACCCTCATCAATTTACTGCTGGACTTGTAAAAGAAATTTTCACCAAAGGCCTGGGTGAAGAGTAGGAAGAGAGAAGAAATTCGATTCAGTATGCACTTACAGTTGGATCTATCAAATTCACATTTTCCAAAACAGTATGTGAACTGAAAAAGTGTTCTTGAAAATTTGCAGTTATCCAGATTTTGTGATGCAGTCCTCCTAACAAGGGATGTGTACAAAAATGCATACTACATATTAGGGGAAAGACTGCATTAACAATGAAGATATTGGTGAAAATAACATACAAAAATGCATATGGGGAAACTGCATGAAAAATGTGTTTATTGGTGGGAAATTTACACTAAAACGCTGATAGATTGTCTGGAGGATTTGCTGTTTAAAAAATTGCAAATTGCTGCAAAATGTGGATAACTGAATTTAAGACCAGGGAAAATGAGAAACTGAGAGAACTGAAATTGACAGAATATTCCATCCCTAATGTGGAGCTCCATCTTTAACTGGCACCAAAAATGTCAAGGGAAGCCTTACATTAAAGCAATCAGATGAGGGAGTTAGCAGAGCATGGATTACAGAGTCTTGGTAGTCCAGATCCCAAAACAACCATAGCTGACAAACTGGTCATAGCTGGAAATAGCTACTTGGGTCTGCAGAAACATGCTGGATCCATGAGCCCCATCCACTGCAGGCTATCTACCCAATTCCTCAACACAAGAACCACCAACCCACAACCCCTCCATCTTGTTGAGTTTCAACTTTAGTTTATCATCCAGCCCCTTGAACATAGCCATTATTGTATCAGAACTTAGTGTCAGCTTTAAGATTTGACACAAAAGCCAAAATGATGAAGGCGCTCCTCTTCAGCCCAAATCCTGGGACATACATATATATGGAACTATGTCAGACAAAGGCTGGAGACAAGGAAATAGAACCCACTTCATAGCTTGGCTTGGACAAGAAGAACACAGTAGGCAGGATCTGAACACCAAGGATATGATTCAGCCCCTTTGGGCAAACATTGTTCAGACAGCATGACATCTGGTACTGAATTCTTCTTCAGTAATAATAATAATAATAATAATAATAATAATAATAATAATATACTGTCCTATACCCGGAGGTCTCAGGGCAGTTCACAGAATGCATGAATGCATAGAAGAGGAAGCAGGATCTTAACTTCTGGCTCCTCCTCTCAGCCTTCATGTGATCTTATGCACAAAATCTACACAAGTGCAAGTGATACACACAAAGCATCTCTCTGCACACTGTGTGCATGTGTCATTTGATTACACTGTGTACAAAAGAACCACTGAATACATGGAGGTCCCTTCAGTAGAAGCGCCAGGCAGCAGATGCTGTGAAGTGGGGGACACCAGTAAAGTCTTAAGAGAGGATGGAGCTTTGTATGCCACACAACCTGACCTGCATCCCCTAAGCCAGCCTACTATCCTCAGGTGCACTGTCCTATCACCAGAGGCGAGGTAAGACACAGCTGCCAGCCTGTTGGCTTCTGTACATGGAAGGAGTGGGTAGCTACAGTGGTACCTCTGGTTATGTACTTAATTCGTTCTGGAAGTCCATTCTTAACCTGAAACTGTTCTTAACCTGAAGCACCACTTTAGCTTATGGGGCCTCCTGCTGCTGCTGCTGCTGTGCTGCCACTGCGCAATTTCTGTTCTCATCCTGAAGCAAAGTTCTTAACCCGATGTACTATTTCTGGGTTAGCGGAGTCTGTAACCTGAAGCATATGTAACCCGAGATACCACTGTATACCCAATATGGAATCAGCTTCCACAATTATGGTGCAGGAAAACTGTAATGTGAAAACTCACTTACCACTTCAGATCGCATCATGTTTTGCTGTATGGTTCCCCCTCCCCACAGCAATATGTGTAATTTGGATGTGGTTTTCATTGGGGAAATGGTGCAAGACTGGGGGCTGACCTCTCTTGCACACTCTTTCACATGCACAGTCCTACACAGATTCAAGGCATTCCTGCAGCTGTTCTGTTCCAACCAATTGCTCACTCAGTGAAGGAAAAGATACAGCACAAATTTCCTAGGCAGGTACAGTGGTACCTCAGGTTCGAGATGCTTCAGATTACAGATGCTTCAGGTTACAGACTCCGCTACCCCAGAAATAGTACCTCGGGTTAAGAACTTTGCTTCAGGATGAGAACAGAAATCTTGCAGTGGTGGTGCGGTGGCAGCGGGAGGCCCCATTAGCTAAAGTGGTACCTCAGGTTAAGAACAGTTTCAGGTTAAGAACAGACCTCCAGAACGAATTAAGTTCTTAACCCGAGGTGCCACAGTAGTTCCAGTGATGATTTGCCTTGTGTATGTTACATTTGTTCCCATTTCCAACCAAAAAGATCACTGAAGAGTCATCTGCAATCAAAATGTCTTTTGGGGTATACCAGCAGATTCCTCACTGCCCACTCCCAATTCCCATGTTCAGAGATTGTTAGTGAATATATTTAGATCCTGCCTTTCTTTTGAAAGAATAAGAATCCCCCCTTCCTAGATAATTACTTACTTAGATTATTTATAACCTGCCTGCTGCACAAGCCACTGGGCCCTTTAAGACAAAGTCAACTAAGATAAGAACAATACATAAAACTCCATAAAATAACACAGCCCTTAAAATATTCCATATAGCAACTCAACAATAATTCGCTACATTGCGATTTATTAATAGCAGCAGTAACAACTAATTGAGTTGTCTCCTCCTCCCAACGTCCTCTGAAAAAGGTGGGTCTTAACCACCCTAAAGTTATCAACTTTACCGTTAAGAAACGGGGCCTCAGGAGGGTGGGAGTTCTTGGTGGGAGAGGGGCCACCACTGAAAAGGCTTGCAGCACTTAGTCATAGTACTAGACTAATCACTACGTACATTTTCTGTATAGAAAGATGGATATCTAGCAATATTTTGAAGGAAACGGACAAACGTCTGTAGTTAAAATGTGTTAGCTTTCTTCTGTGGCACTCCTGCGGCACTTTATTAGGGAGGAAGGCTTACTTCTGAGTAAGCATGCATCACCTTGCCCTGTTCATTTCTCTGCTTCCCCTGCCTAGAAATCTGGTGGGAAAATACTATTTCCCCGTGTTATATTGCACCTACCCGCCGCACCTTTGCACTCCCAGGTGTGTCTGTGTTTCCTGATTTCCGCACAGGAATTTCCTGAATTGATACACATCGAATATGACACGCCGTCGTAGCTTAGCTTGACACTCGCCTATATGGAAACCCTGAACCCTACATTCCATAATCGCAAAACTTTCTCCCGAGAGACTTTCAGCATAATGTGCAACAGGCCGGAAGGAAGAGCCAGGACCACCTTTTCCCCCTTTTTATTTGAAGGCTGCGATCCTGCGGTCACTTACTTGGGAGCCTACCTCCCGGGGGCACTTCCCGCAAACCATTTGGTGGTATGGGTGGGGGACACAAAGAGAAGAGTGAAGGAGAGAGGGAGGTTCCCCCTCCCCTCCCTCCATCCCCAGGATGATGTCCCACCTGTGGCAACGCACCTGTGCGCCTGTTTTTACCTGGCCCAGGTCGCACGGCTCTGGGATTGAGCCCCCTGAGCCCAACTTCCCCTTCTTCAGGCTGCCTTGCAGTCCCCTCTTTCGCCCGCCAGCCTCGGACGCAGGAGCCGGTGCCAGCCGCCCCGATTCTTCCTCTTGAGCTCTGAATTCTGTTGCTTTTCCGCTGGAGTTTGGCTTTCTGCTCCCTCCCTCCTCCCCCTGCCTCTCCACTCCCTTCCCTTAGGAGCCAGCGAGGACCCCCCACCCACCCCCTTGACAGGTAGCATCCTTGCTGTGGATGAATGGGGGGGAGGGGGCGACAACCCCGGCTGCGGATCTATTCCAAAACGTATACCTGCTTCCACACATGCCCACCCCCCAAAAAATCATCCCCGTTTCTTCCCGATCCAGCCAAAATCTCCCCCCTCCCTCCGACGGATTCCTTGATTTTGCTTTGCTCTGACGTTGCCGAGGAGAGAGAAGCGGGCGTGGGGGGAGTTCCAAAGACTGCAGCAAATTGGGGCAGGCCTGGGATCTGTGGGCGCTGGCTGGGGAAGGGTTAATCCCCGGTGCCTGTATGTTAATGAGCTCCATGGTAATGCAAGGAGGCCGGCTTTCGCGGGCAGGCTGCTGGTGATGGAGAGAGGAGGGAGGGAGGGAGGGAGAAGGAGCGCCGTGCCAGTCTAGCTCCTGTGGTACTGGCAGAAAGCGAAGCGCGCGGAGTGAGCGAGCGTGAGGGAGAGAGAGAGAGAGAGAGAGAGGGGGTGGGCGGGAGCGAGAGGGAAACGCCGAGCCACATCCATGAAGGAAATGACAGCGTGAGGCAGGCGAGGCAAGGCAGCCTTAGCCAGCCAGCCGCCGCCAAGGGGAAGCCTGCCGGGGCTCGCCGATGCCAGCCCGGAGTCCGAACGGATCCCTGAGGTGGCCAAGCCCCGCCAGCCAGACGAGCGGGAAGCAGCCTCGGGCACCGCATCTCGGGCACAACAAGCGGGCGAGGCGCGCGCCGGGCTGCTGCCGCGGAATGACTGACTGACTGACTGACTGAGGCGCGGACTGAGTGCCGGAGGGGCGGCAGGCAGGCAGGCAGGCAGCGGCTCCGTCAGGCAGGAGGAGCAGCCGCCGCGCGACTTTCGGAATACAGATCCATGCCAGGCTCGCCGGGGGTTTCATGAAGCCGGGCTGGGTGTGGATTACCTCGCCGTAATTCCGAGGAGGGAGAGGGCGACGGGGAGCGCCCGGGGAGCGGCGAGGCAAAAGAGTCCTCCTGGAGCCTGGGTAAGTCCGCGAAGGCTGCCCACCGCGGAGCCGGCGCCTTGCCCGCCAGCACCTGGTGCCCGCCCCGCTTTGGAGCGCAGCAGGGCAGGCTGCTTTCCTTATCGATTCTCGCCGGGTTTGTGTTAACTATGATGGTGGTGGCTCACCAGCCACTTTCCCGCCGTCGCGGCGAGGGGGGGGGGAGGCGTCGCCTCTCTGGACAGCGCGATCCTAGTCGCCGTGCCCGCTCCCCGCGGGACTCGCTCCCAGGTTGGAAGGGGGTGTTGCTGCCTGTAGAGGATTGCAAGCCGTCCAGGCGCTTCTCCCTCGGCGGGAACGGTGGCTCGAGGGTTTGCCTTTCTAGCCGTGGGGACGCAAGACAGGTGCGTCTCTGGAGCCCACTCCCCTCGGGCCGTCGATGGCGGCAGGAGGTCGCTCCCCAGATCTCTGGGATCGCTGCTTCCAAACGGGCTCGATCTCTTCGGGATTCTGCTGCTCCTTCCGGAAGCCCGCTCCGCGTTTGGCGGAGGCAAGTGCGCTGGAAGAAGCAAACAGGTTCACCCTCCCGAAGAAAAGTTCCCACCGAGAGAGACTTGGAAGTGGTTTCGATTTCCCTTTGGAAACGTCTCTCCCAGTGTCCCAGCAGCTTCGGGAGGGGGCGGGGGAGTATGACTTTGTATCCCTGGTTCAAACCCTGCAGAGATGGTGATCCCCACCCCCTAAACCCAAAGTCGCTTGCTTAATAGAATATCCCACCGCTGAAGCTTTTCTGTCTGTTGCATTTCTCCTTATAATGCGGGTACCAGCCTCTCTGGGACCAGTGGCGTAGCGTGGGGGGTGCAAGGGGGGCCGGCCGCACCGGGCGCAACATCTGGGGGTTAGGGAAATCCACGGATTAGGGGGCGCAAATCCACGGGTTAGGGGGCGCAAATTACTTGCTTTGCCCCGGGTGCTGATAACCCACGCAACGCCACTGTCTGGGACCCTCTTTTGCAACGTGGCTCGCTGCAAAACTTCGTGTTTCTAGAGACTGTGGGTTGTTAAGTGTCGCCACAATAACTCCCAGTTAGATGATGAAGTCCACGGAACCACAGTGAACAGAGGAGGAGTTTGCATGGTAAGGAAAGAGATAGGATCTGCTTTGGTTTGGGAATTCTGCAGGTGAGGAGGGAATAATAAGGGATACATCCAATTAGTAGACCATTGAAACCAATGGACTAAAGTTATGCCCAATCATTTCAACAGGTCTACTCTGAGTATGGTCAGCATTGGAACTTACCCTGTGAATGCCCCCCCCCTTGTGTTTACAAGCATTCTCCCAGGATTTGTATAACTTGTCAGTAAAATGGGTCACTTTAGCAGCTCTGACTGATTGTGGGTTATGAGCTCTCATTGACTGGGCTGCCTCATTGATGACATCGTTTCACCAAGTTAAGTCAATGACCTACTTTTTTCTATGGTCAGGAGACTGATATAACTATTCAGCCAAGACCAAATGCCATTCAAATCCTGCAACGTCAATACCTTCAACACTTCATTTCCTTGGTACCCCCCTTGGCCAGCTCCTCCCTCCCTCCACGATCCTGCAGACTTTTTATAATGCAGTGTTTTGGTATCATTCTGTTAAAACTGAATGAAAACAACCAGTGTAGACTTTGGAAGTAATATACAGTTGAAAGTTTTGTCCAGTGTGGGTCTTGAAATGGAACATAATAGCAAAAAAGTGATTCCTTGCTCTGATGGACCCACTGCAAGAAGATGAAGGTAACCCCTATTTATTCGCCATTCCCTGAATCACTATTTTCAGTGTATTTATTTGTTGAGTCACCCCATCCCAGCACAACTTAAAAGAGGTTTGTGCTGTGGAAAGAGGTAACAAATTCTGTTTCAGAAAATGTAATAGACACTTCCTTTCTCTCTTGACACCCCCCCCCCCATCCCTGATCTAACCCTGCCTGATACTTCTCTTTAACCCTGTAATCTTCTGAACTCCTCAGCTGAAGAATATGAATTTCCTAGAATACAAAATTTAAACAAAGAAACAAATCCAGCAGTTCCAATCACTCTGATGGTAGAGAATAAATGTTTCCCTGCCTTTGGCTCTCTCTCTTTAGCAAAATTACATTTAACACAGGACAAATTGGCTTGCCATGCAGCAAAATCGAAATGGCATTTGGAATGGGTTGTGTGGTGGAGACACAGGGACCACAGGGTTTTTCAAAGGTGTCTCCTGTAATCTGAAACCCCCTGTGCTGAAAGGAGCAATGAAGAACTTTCTGCTTGGTTGCAAGGTTTCTTGAAGGCTTCGAAAGGGTTTTTTTGCTACTTTCAGGCTATAGGCATCCCTCATGTTCCATTGCAGTGTTTTGGGACTTGCACTGAGAAAGTTGCAAACAATTCTGGGGAAGTCATTTGGATGCCAACATGCAAAACTCCACAAAGCCATGGTGCAAGTAATTTGCATGTTTAGCCAAAACTCCCTGTAGTATTCTGGTGCACCAAGAAAAGTTATTCATGTGAGTGATTCCCCCGCCCCCCCGCAACCCAGAACTTCATAACTGGGTTATGACTGACTGTTTCTGCCCACTTTCACAACTGTTCCCAAAGAGAACTATCTCCTCAGTAGCGTCCAAAAGGCTGTCATCCTCCACTGGCAACAATAAAGTATTACTCTGTTGTTTCCACTCACACTTTAACTCTTGCCCTGGATCAATGTGTGCTAAAAGTTCACATCCTCTACTCTTTTTGCAAACACCATTTACCTGCCCATCTAATTCTAAGCAACTGCACTGGTAGGGATGTGTCCTCCTGCTTTCTCTCTTCTGATATTTCCATTCAGTCCCTGGAACATTTTACTCCTTTGCCTGTCAGGCATCCATAAAAGAATAATGGTAGCAGCAGCAATAAATAATAATAATAATAATAATAATAATAATAATAATAATAATAATAATAGCTCCCTGCCTCTCTCCCAACCTGAGCCAGTGGGTGCTCTTGAGACAGGCCCTTTCCCCCATTTCCAAACACTCTTGATTATTCAGCTAATCTTTATTTCATGGGCACGTTACAAGAAACACACAAACAGAGGGAGAGAGAGTGGAAGGCGGTGACATGTTTAAAATACACAAGAAAGGCGCTGGCAGGAATATAATCGTCCTTATTCTGCTGATATGAAATATTTATGGCTCTAAGTTGCGGCGAGGTTCTCTCCCCCTTCCCCCTTCCTCTTTGCAAACCTTTCAGCACCACCCCTCCCCTTTCTGCCTCGGTAAAAATCATATTTAAACAATTCAGCACGGGGCCCTTCATTCTTACGCTTTACCCCCTCACCCAGCTGTCTCTTCGTGTAGCTGCGCACAGCTGTCTACACGCGTAGCCGGGGGGGTACAATGTACTTCTGTCCATCACTACAAATGGGAAAACCAGGAATTGCTAGCCAAGCTACTAACCAAATCATAAAGAGACCCATGCATTGTGTTACAGTCTGTTAACTAGAAATAATTCACAACCATCCATTTAGCCAGGCCTGGGAAGGAGGGGAAAGCCTACAAAAGAAGCTCCCCCACACCCTCATTTCCCTCTCCTTCCTTCATCCAAGGTGCCTGTATTTGATAGCCAAAGCCTGCTTACCCCCTTGGGCATTCTGTTATTAATTCATTAGATCTGATCTTACTTTATTTTATTTTATTTTGCTCCCTCCTGGTATTCTCCCTCCCCACCCCCACCCCCTTCTCACAATTCAAACAGTGGTGAATGGACAAAACTCCCTCAAGGGAAACATTTTTTCACTTAGTTACAAAGATTTCATGGCTAATTAGAGTAAATGTGGTTTTAAGAGTGTTAATCTCTTAACCAGCTTGGCTGGGAGGCCAGGGCGCTTACAAAAGGAAGAGATGGATGAATAGAGGAAGAGGGGGCTGCTTCTCAGGGTTCCACCATTATTGATGACAGTGTCCATCCTATCCAATAAGAGCCCTGTGGATGGTTAAGTTAGGCCCACCACTCCTCTCAGTGAGGGATCCCTTCATAGTACAGGGCTCTGTCTTGATGTGGTTTGTATTCCCAGCCCTCCCCTACATGACCCCAAATTAGTGCCTGTGAAACTTAAAGCCTCAGAGGCTGAGGCAAAGGAAAGAAAGTTCTTTGTCCTTAGAAAAGAGATTTCTGGAAAGCTTAGATGATAATAACATCAGAAGAGAAAGAGGATCAAGGCAGTGTATTCTACTTGGCAGGTACAGGCTGCTGCCTAACGTGTTTTATGGGCAAGTTCATCCAATGCAGCTAAAAAAATAAACCAGCCCCAACTGGTCCATGGTTAGGGATGATGGGAACTGGAGTCTGGCAATGTCTGGAAGGGACCACAGGTTACACACCCCTGTGCTATATATAGCCTATGAATTGTGACGAGAGGGAGGGTGCTGACATATGAGCCAAAAACTTCTTCTCTGCCAAACATTTTGCGGGGAAGTTTTCTGAAACAGTTGAACCCTCCCCAGTCTCTTCAGTGGAGGCCCTTCACCCTCTTGTCTCCCAGAGATGGATCTGAGGACACATAGACAAATAAGGAAAGTTGTTTGTGTGCAGAATCATTCCGTCTCTGCCCAGCGTATCAGTTTTGCTCCAAGGTCAAATGTATGTTAATGATGGGGAGGTGAGGCAAGTGCTTCCAATTTTTCTTCTTTCTGACATCGTTTTCAGATCCAGAAGTGTTAAGGAGGGAAGGGGGGGGGGGGGAAGGAAGAAAAAGAAAAAAGAAATCTCCCTGTCAAATCACTTTGGCATGAGCAGGAGTTAGTTGTGGGGTGGGATTTGTTTATTTGTTTATTTAAAATAAGGTTCCTTCTCTGAAGCAGTTGGCTCCTGCCAGACCTGCAATCCATCTTCTCCTTGATATCATTTTGACATAAGACCCAATGCTGCACTAAATAAACTCCAGAGCGCTGCAAGCCAAGGACTCCTGAGCTTGGCAAAAAAACCCCCAGAGCCACTGATTAAGAATCCTCTGGATTTTCTATTGAGCTTCTTGTTTATTTAAATGTGCCTGCCTTTTCCTTTTCTCTATGCTCAAGACATCCCAAAGTTTTCTCCAGTGACTTTCATCTTTTCGATTTTCACATGAGTGGGTTGTGAAACCTGCAGTGCCACTTTTCCCCACTAGAGGGGGGCTCCTGCAGATAAAGGTTGATATACTGGAAAGTAGCTTTTGTATAGAGCAGTGGGTGGGTGGTAGTGGTGCCGGGAGAGGGACACTCTGCTATGATCATGCCACTGTTCAGAATCTGCTAAAAACCACCCAGTCTTTTCCTTCTGTATATCATATGGTGAAGCAAGGCATGCCTGTGCAGTTGTGTGCTTAAAATGTGATATACATCTGGCCTGCGAAGTCCTAGCTGTGAATGTCAGTAGCAGTATGGGGGGGGGGGAGGAGCAAGAGCAGTTGAGTACTTGAAAAGCATTCCTGGTCATGAACCAGGTTGATGTTTTCTCCCCTCATTTTATCAGGGAGAGAGACCTGCTTTCAGAATCTTCTCAGCATGGTTCCATCTTTCTATCGCCCCTGCTGTGGCTGGAATGTAGCTCTGAGAACAGCCACAGATGTTAGTAAAACAGCATTAGGAGGACTCTCAGAAATATAAAAATGCAGCAGCTCAGAAAACCGATGTCAATTGTGAGGTCTCTCTCTTTCGTTCCCTTTCTCTCTCTAATCCAATATACCTTGCACCATGTCTGCTCCGCTGCTTGCTGTTTTGCCTGAATTAGGTCCCATCCTTGTGCTTCATTGGCTGGGAGAATATAGTGCAGCCTGACTCTGTTGGCAAACGGGGATACTGCTGGCATCTCTGTGGGATGGTGCATGCCAGCAGAGGGGTTCTGGGAAAGCGTTGGCCTCCCTCATTCCAATCTGATCGAACCCAGCTCGTGTTTCTGAGTTTAATCTACGCTTCTCTTTGGGCTGAAATTGAACTGGGGGGTGGAGGTGGCAGAAGGGGGGGTGGCAGGTGGAGGCTGGAAATATGAAAAGAGAGATAAATGTATCGTGTTATGAAAGTTTAATCCTGCTTTGCTGTGGCTAAAATTACATTCAGGGCTGGAGATAAAAGGCATCGGAGTAACATTATAAAAAGGCCAGATCATCTTAAAAGGCAGAGCGATAGCGAGCCCAAGTCAGACAAGCCATCAATCCAATGGTCTCACACAGAGGCAGTTCTCCAAGGGAGCGGAGAAGCAAATGAGGTGTACTGCCGGTTCCCTCCTGCCTAATACTGCTGACTTGCTGCAGTGGGAAAAGAAAAGGCACTTGGCTCAGAATGCCCATATCTGAGAAATGGCTGACCGGCTGCCTGGTGTGTTGTTTGTCGGCCACTTTCTTCATGGGCTGGAATGGGCTGGCCGGGGGAACCTTGAACAGCGGGATCTCAGGGACCCCAACAGTGCAATCTGGAGACGATTAGCCACACTTGGAGGATCACAGAAGGTTGAGAGGTCTGTGAAGTTTTGGCACATGCACGATGCTGCTCAATAAGGCACACTGGAGTGAATGTGAACTATGGTGGAAGTGAAAGAGTGGAATGCTGTCAGCAGCTTGTGTCTTTCAATAGATGGGTTGCGTAGGGGACCTGAGTTCAAATGCTGCTCTCCTTAGATCCTGTGTATATTTCATATTATCAAATAGCAACCCCTTTGCTGTTTGTTAGACATTTGGAAAAAGCAAAGGCCAAACCAGTTCTTTATCTTTCTTGAAGCACATGCATTCATCAGCCCTCTCGCCAACTGCCACCAATGATTTCATGCTGTTCGGGTGCTTCATGTGTTCAGTACCTCTGAAGTCCTCAGTGACTCCTTTACATGTGAACTTTCTGGGTTAAGGCCAGGAAAGAAAGCGAATTCAACCCAATATTCTTCATAATGTTGCACAAATGGTTAATGACCAATGAGAATGAGAACTCTGGGAGAAGAGGAGCCAAATGGCAGTTGGTATAGGCCTTGCTGCATTCCTTCTTTTTGCTGAGGTAGAGTGTCACCCAAGAGAAGAGTTAATAGGCACACTCTTTCCCTGCAAAACAAAATTTAAAAATAAACACTTGAGATATAACTTATAACTGGTTCTCACCTCCATATTAGTTGGAGTTTCTGTTTATCGGTAGGGATGGAGCAAGACTAGTCAAAACAATTTACTGCCTGAGGCAATGAAAAGACAGTGCTGCCCCTTCTCCCCAATTCCACAAGCTGAATGAATCCCATTGGACTGGAAGTTGAAGGGACTGGAGAAGACAGAAAGAAGCTTTGGGAATTGTCACCATTCAGCTCCCATAGTGGCCTCTCCCTCCACACACCCCAACTGCCACCACAGGAGCATCTTGCCCTGAGGAGAGGGGAGAAGAAGCAGTAACAGCTTTTTCTAAACAAACAAGTTATCTTATCCATTCTGTTGTAACTTTATATACCTTATACAGTGGAACCTCTGTTTTCTAACATGAACCATTCCAGAAGTCTGTTTGACTTCCGAAATGTTTGAAAATCAAGGATCAAAGGGCTGTCAGCAAGTTCAGTGGGGAAAACTGAGAAACACACCTCGGAAGCCGTTCAACTTCCGAGGCACGTTTCCCCACCACATCCTTTGCCTGATTTTGGCCATCCACTTTTTCCTAATGGTAGCTCTGGGCTGGAAACCTGAAAAGAGAACAGATTGTGACTGTTCTGTCTGCTGACAGACTTCTTTTTTTCCAACCTCACAGTGACCACCTGCCCCAAAGACTGAACTATAGGCCCTCACTCTATCACTGCGTCTAGGTATAGTTTCTCTTTCTAGTGTCTTCTGACCAGTATCTCTTAGTTCTTTCATGACACCTAACACCCTTTTTGCCCAATCCATATCACCAGTATATAGAATTATCCACCCTCCCCTTCTCCGGCAGAAAACCCCGCGTACATATGTTGTGTCCAGTTTTATACTGTAGTTTTCCTCAGCCCACCGTGAGGTAGCATTTTCTGTGCATCTGCTCTTCTTGTCCTGATGCTGAGTTTCCAACAATTCATTTCTGCCACTTTTCCTAGCATTTGCACCACTGACTTGAACCCATAGACCAGTGTTTCTCAAACTTGGGTCCCTAGCTTTTGTTGGAATACAACTCCCATCAACCCTGACAACTGATCCTACTAGCTAGGGATGATGAGAGTTGTAGTCCAACAACAGCTGGGGACCCAAATTTGAGCAACACAGCTATAGACAGAAAGTGTGAGGGAGAGCATCATTGTAGTAACAAGTTTGGTTTTCCCCTTACAGGCAGGCAGGCCTTCTTCTCCTTTGAAGTAAACTTCAAGAAAGTGAAAGGTGACATCTGGATAAATATTACAGTGACCTCTCACCTCTCATTCCTCCTCCAGCTTCGCCTTTCTTATCACTCCCTAATGAATCCATCAGCGTGGCAGCAGGAGGGAGAACAGCTCCTCCAGGCCAAAGCAAATTTTATTCCCCCAGCACCAATTTCCTCAGGGGTGGGTAAAGGGAAGAAGTGTTCCAAATTTTGAGGAATACTTCAGTTATTTTTGAAGCCAGCATCCAAACAGGAAAGGAAAGTCTCCTTCCTAGTTGCCTGGAGTGACCGGGAGGCTGGGCGAGTGTGAGATAAACATTTATTTTATTTTATTTTTGCAACATCAAAGCACTACTGGAGTGAGGCAGTCTGTACTCCCCAAGCTTGCTAAAGGCAGCTGAGGTCTGAGGTTATCAAATACTCCAAGTTGGCTCTTGGGAAAATCACTGTAATTTGTGATAGTGTTGTTTTCTCACCCCGTCTCTCTGCTCTTTGCAATAAATATTTGAAAGCTAGAGTAGATGGGGCTTTTAAAATATCAGCAATGTTCACATTGGGGTGCCTTGGTCCTGAGCTTCTGGGGGATTCCTGTGTCATTCACAGGTATGCAGGAGGGCTTTGTTCTTTGCAAGTTTCAATACAAATTCACCTGATCTGTACCTCCTGGACTAATGTGCAGACTGGAATGCAATTTACCCTACATATTTTATATTTCTCCAAATTTTGAGATGCAGCTCTTGATTTAAAAAACAACAACCAAACTGTACATTAAAATGCATATTTTGGGGGGCAAATACATTTAGAAATGTGTACGTTAAGAGAAAATATGTTTAGAAATGTGTAATTTGTGAGAAAATGTGCATTTATTGTTTTTGTATAGATTTAAAAAAACACCTCTGATTAATGCAGAAATGGAATGAATTTATGAATGAACACATGTGAAAATGACTGTTCCAGCCACCATATTAATGGGGTAAAAATGCATCTAGTGATAGTGTAAGGCATAGTTCTTCCAACAGTGTAAGGCAATTCTCTTCAACTTTGTACCCCGTGATGTGTGGGCTAAATTGATTGGGGATAATGGGAGTCCAGCAACATTCGGCGACCCAAAGTTAAAGAATGGTGATGTAAAGGGCTTTGTGGTGTGGAATCAGGGCTGACGATAACAGGACTAAGATGAGACTATAAGAAAAAGAAACAAAGGATTCAGGCAAGACTATTGAATGTGTTAATACCTGCAGCAAGAGTTAAAATGGTCCACTCATGAAGGGCAGCAGGTGGGTGATTGGATAGGAAAGGTAGATTAGGATGGAGGACAAGTACTATGCAGGAGCAAGGCTGAAATGTGGGAGCTGATGGTGGGTCACAAGGGAGAGCAGATCAAGGAACCATCCAAAGGAACCATACAGAGAGAAAAACATGACAATGATAGTGGAAATATAGGGAGCTTTTATAGCAAGATCTGGGATTCACAAGGTCCTAGCTGAGACTTCCTTTACTGCTTGCACCCCTGAGCTGCTTCCACGAAATTTGCTTGGATCCTACACCCATGTTCTGGAACATGATACTTCACGCTTACCCAGGCCCATTCCTCCTGTGATTGCGACTGTTCTATCCCTCATAAACCCTGACTTGGATATAAACAGGGTCTGTTATGATCACAGTAAACCCCTCAACAATCATGTAAAGTAGATATTATGATACCCCCTACAGATTGGTGGGTGGTGAGTCTACAAGAGAGATTGGTTTGCCTAAAACCACTGAGTACGTTCATAGCTGAGATGAGAGTTAAACCAATGGCTTCCCCACTCACACACTTAGCTGCAACATTGCACCAGTTCTTATCAGCTGCTGGGAAACCAATTTTTATGTTTCTCCCTTAAAGCACCAAGCAGCATAAGGCAGCCAAACTCCCACTGCTCTTTACCAGTTTTCAGGAAGCTGAGAAAAACAGGAAACTTCTAGGGAGCAGTGCTTAGTCACAAACTGTTCTACATATAGAGGCTTTCAAGGAAGCTGACCACTGTTATGTACAGGCCTTAGCAAGACGCTGCTGACTCACCTTGGAAAAAATCATTCGGGTTATTTCCAGAGGTGATCTCTTTAGGAACAAATGCCTCTGGGAGACGTTTGCATGCTTGCTTGAGACTCTCTATATTTCATTACTGGTCAGTTACCTTATTTGTAATCAGGGAATCCTATAAAATCCAGTAGAGGTTTGCCTTGCCTCTTCAGTAAGTAACACCTGAACTCATCTTCCTCTTCTACCTTTCTCCCTAAGTCCCCTTTCCTTATCTGCCTTTGTCTTTCTAAGCCTGATGGCAGCACCCCCCTCTTTTTAAATTCGCATTAACTGCTTTGGGGGATATTGTTTGAAAAGTGAAATACAAACGTTGAAAATAAACTGGAAAATGGGGGTCCCTCTAAAGTTGGAAATCCTTCTTTCTCACCTAAAGTTGTTCAGTGCTATGTAAATGCATAGTCTGTGTGGAATCTGGGTGGGGGGAGGGGAGACACATTAAGAGAGTGAAGGAAAGATCCATACCTGTCAATTCTACCACTTTCCAAATGAACCCAGAGCTTCGCCCATGGGAAGTGGAAACACATTCAGTAGATCTCATTGATCTGATCTGTTACGGTTAGATGAACTTGACCTGAAAGTGACATCGGGTCAATGAGATTTACCAAACAAAGTCTTCCGCTTCTCATAGGTCAGCCCTGTGGTTAACCAAAAGGCAGTCAGGTTAGCACCTCAACATTTATTCCTACCACTCTACTTTGATCTTTGCCCTAAAAGTGGAAGGCTCAGAAAGACATGGTCGCACAGGGTCTAGGCATGCAGCAACAGATTTACTATTTTGTTCCAAACCTCACCGTGCTAAGCATGGGATGTATCTACATCCAGAATAATTAGCCTCTGAAGCCCTGTGTGAGTGTCTCTGGGAATTAATGGCATCTGGTCCCCATAGCAGACTTCTTTAAAATGCTGTTGAATCCCAGAGCAGTAGCTACTATTCTCAGAGGAGAGTAAGTTGAAGGGAAGTTTATTTAGCAGCATCAGGAGCAAAAATACTGCCACCTCTATACAGTTCGTGAATGGAATGGACTGTAGCAGTTTAGAGGACCTAAGATTGCTATATATGTCCTTGGGTGGTGGTCTTTTGCATGTTCCCCAAGGACAGATATATGGAAAGAAAGTCTGTCATTCAGCCTCAGTGTGATTATCACTAAGGTTGCAATCTTATGCACACTTAACTGTGAGTAAACCTCAATAAACACAGTGAGGATGTACTTCTGAGTAAACAGCATTGAATTATGATGAACAGCTCACACTCTTCAATCCATTCCTCCCTGCTCCTGTTCAGCTGTAATGTTTTCTTTTAACAGTGTGAACATCCCCATCTTTTCTTTAATGCATTTTAGTGCTGTTCAGATAACCTACCGCACTTAGACATAGAGTGCCGGAGAAATGCAGGGCATGTTTTAATGCCTCTAGTGCAGGTGTACCAGGTTGCTAATGAGACCTTAATGTCAGTGGCATCATCATTGCCATGGAGAGGCAAGGGGACAGCAGCCAAAGCACGCTCCCTTTAACTGACATAAATGATCCATTAAATATTGCTGTGTTGTAGGCCTGCACAACTTGTGACCCACCAAGCCAAATGCCCTGTTTTTTGAAGTCTCAACTGAAAAGCAAAACCAGGAGATTTATCAAAGCCCATAGTGGACTGTAATGTGTAGACAGGGAGTTGAACTTGACTTAGTGCATCACACAGTGCTAATCACTGCAAAAGGTAAGAATGCCATGTTACCCTAGGATAACCCTCTTGTTACCCTCTTGAACCTTGAGTCCCCAGGTGTTGTTTAACTACAACTCCCATAATCCCTGGCCATTAGCTAAGCTGGTTGAAGATGATAGGATTTGTAGTGCAACAACAAGTTTGTATTCCAAGGACCCAAGAACACTGCTCCAGGAAGTCAGTGCCATAATTATATTTGTTTTGAGCCTTGCCCCTGATACAGCCTGGATCATATTTATGGCCTTCATGCAACACACAGGGTGAAGTGTCCAAATGGACAACATTGTGCTGTCCTAGACAAGTTCACCAGCACATTCCTCATCACACAAAAGTCCAGCTGCATCCCTGGGGGTATCCTTCAAGGCAAACTTTTGGAAAGTGCTAAATGTGGTTTATGGTAACCACCACTAGAGGACTCACAATTATTCCATAAATCTCCCCCACCCCCGTACTCACAACTTTCATCCTCATTACCAAATGTTTCAGTGGAAAGAGCCTGAGCTAGGAAATCCTGTACATATTTGGGCTGCATCTTTGATATCATTGCAATGGTAGACCTAATATTGCGGAAGGCCTTTTTTCCAGCCATTACCCTCGATCTAGAATCAACCTGGGAGCCTCTGGAAACATGAAGCTTGCAAAGCTCAGTGTGCTGCTACAATCTGCCTGGGCTGATAGATGCCAAGACTGGTCCATGTCAGCTTTAAAGCTGTGTAGCAATGGCAGAGAGCCTGCGAACCCAGTTAAAGAGCAAGCCTAGGAGTTCTTATTTGCTTGGTTGCTCTCTGTGTAATAATGTTCTGATAGAAGGGCTTGTGCAATGCAGCCTTTCAAAGCATAGAAATCACACGGCATGGGCAATTCTAGTGCATCAGTTCCACCAAATAAATTCTCTGACTTGGAAGTGGTCACACATTGTGGCAGCCCAGGCTGCAAAGCACCAGAACAAATTTTTGGGAAGATGCAAAGACAGCTTAAGGACTCCAAAGCCTGTTTCAGTATTTGTTCAAAAATGGATAAATTTTTATTTTATTTTTTGGCCTAAATTTTACCACTCTTCATCTAGTTTTCAAGAGGCAATAGTTGGTATTTTTGTCTTCCCAACCCCCAGCCCACCTCTGAAAAGGGATCTAGGCTTTAGTTGGTTTTAAAAAGATTATAGTACTCTGGTTTTCAGATTTAAGGGGCCCTTATAATTGACATTTAGTAGCCACATCTTCAAAAAGCTCTGCCAAGTACTTTGGAAATTTTGTCTCCATTAGGAGAAATTGGCCTGTGCAGCCCACAGAAGCTAGAAACTACCACATCTGTGTGCAGCAGAGAATAGACATAAAGGACTCCTAGGGATTGATTTGAGGGTGTATTATGCTGCTGTGTTGTTGAAGTTTAAGCAGGTCTTTGACTGGTTCTTGCCAGGGGTGGGAGGCTGCCTGCCTGTGTGAGCCACAACTGAGATTTCTGAAGGAAGAGCAGAATAAAAGTGCCATAAATTACAGCACCATAAGAGATGTGGACATCAGTCGTTACACATTTGTTATACATTTTTGTTCCCTGCATTTTCTCAGCACTGAAAACATAGTATTTTGTTACTAAGGAACAACAATTCTTCTATTGCACAGAATCAGGTTGTGCAAGTGAGGTTGAACTGGGCTGCAGAACATATATATAAGTGCGGAAGACAGCTTCTGCAACTATGACATCAGTAGTGACAAGCAGGAAACTCTCCTCTCCCCACCAGTTTTCAGAACTTTAATTGTTCAAGTCTTTATAGCTTTGCACTCATCCAGCACTACCACTTTTTGTTTTAGAACTTGAGCCCGAACAACAGCAGATATTTTAATTTAAGCAAGGGCTAAGGTCTTGAATTGGTTTTGAAAGCCAGGGAACATGTAAGGTGATTAAAAATAAACAAACCTGCATCCTACTTTTAGATGGACACATCTTAGGTGGGATGTGCAGTGCCTTGCTGTCAAAAGCATGACCAGGTCCACACTTGTTTAGTTTCAGCAATGCTACACCATAAAGTGTTCTCAGGCTACTCACAGCTTCCACATAGCATCTAATAATAAAGGAAGTTATCTCTGGGCACATGCAGAGTGTACTTCCATCACCATTGAGTAACCATAGCTCAGAAATTAGAGGTTTCTCAAATCAGAATGTATAGCTTCTAGGCAGGTTTTTGTGCCAGAAGTTTTCTCTGTAACAATTAACTACTGCATACTAGAATGTTTTTGCATCAGCATTAATTTAGCCAGTAAATGACTGTATGTTTGAAAACAAACATCCTCTAACACATCTGACACTAGTTCCTTCCTCTGTTTGTTTAAATTTGTTTTTAATGATGAAAAAATGAAATAAGAAAACTCACAAAATACTGACTCATAGATGCGGTCATCCCCAAATGATTCCTTCTCAGTTCTGTGATAAGCACCAACTGTAGATAACAACATGCTAAATTGTCTCATTATCAAACTACCTTTCTTCTTGTGGATCAGTTTTTCCTATCTAAACTTTATTATGATGGTTATTATTTTTGTCTGTGCAACACTGGGGATTTTATAACTCTTCAAAAATACTAAACGCCTGGGTAGGCTTGCATTAAAAATAGAATTCTCCAGATAAATATGCCAAACACTGACACAGGACCATCACTACTGTCGTTTGAGCTGTGGTAGTGGAAGCAGCACAGACACACACACACACACACACACACACACACACTACTTCTTCTTCATGTACTGGCAAAGTTCAGCAAAATTACATAATGTGGACTGTTGGCTCTAAAAGCAAGTGAGTTTTGACTAAGCAACAGGATGGGAGAAGTGTTCTAGGCATTTTGGAATGAGGCAGGTTTTCCTGTGTTCCTGTGAAGAACAGCCCCATGAACAAATATGCAGGTTCAGAAAGATTTATCAGCATCCCAGGCTATCCTGGATTCAGTTTCTAGGGCTAGATGTAGGAAGGAAATGACTCAGTGGCTCTACAGGCCAAAGCAGCTTAGAAACTGACAAAAGACTGAAATGGAGCTAACATTCCCACACTTGCTTTCTTTGAGACAAATGTAGGAAATAGTGGTCCCACTTAGCAGATCCCAGACCATCCAATGTCAGAGTCTGAACTGTGAGACAAGAACAATGTTCAACTTTAGCCTGTAGGACTAAATGGCAGCTTTGTCGTCTTCAGGCACAGGGAATAAAGTGTATGCTGTCCCTTTAATTACAACCCAACCTCTGGATTCTTTCCCCACTCTACCCCCATTTCCCTTTGACTAGGTAGGAGAAACCTTGTTGCAGGCCTGTATTTTGAGCCCTTTCAGAGAGCTGCTCCACTTGTGTGGAGCCTGAATTCGGTAGACATTGCGCACCAGAAAACACGTGGGAGCTGTTCTCTGAGAATGTAAGGATGCACATCAAGAGGCACTGGCCCAGTTCAGATGTCATATTAAACTACAGTTTATTTAGAATGGAGCCCAAATTTAAGAAACACTGGCATGGTCCCCATCCATTTCTTGGTCACACTAAAATGTGACAAAGAGATCATGGAACCAAGGAAAGGCATTCAGTATTTATTATCACCCCTTTTTTCCATAATGGCTCTCTGGACAACATGTGTGGGGTTGCATCCAGGCATTGACAGATCCGGTCTTGCTTAGTTTCACAGGCTTGTTGCATCATGCACCTTTGGACCATATCCTGCTCCAGCAAAGGCCCTTACAGTGTTAACCATAAGTTAGGGCTTTCGTTTTAATTGCTTTGCATAAAATGTATTTCGAGTTATTTACTGGTATTCCACCTACAAAAATGCTGGTTGTAATATGAAAATCAGGAAGGTTTTGTATTTAATTGAGCAAGAGTGTCAAATTTTGTCACAGTAGGTCTCCCTAAGTCCCTCATGTGTAATTGCATTTCCTTTTTCTGTGCTGGAACCAGAAACAGTCTATTGCTGCCAGGTAGAAATGAAGTGCTTGGCTTGTGTCAAGGGACAAACACCAGAGAAGAAAGATTGCAAAAATAAAAGGTCACAGACCCTTGCATTACACTGAGAGGGAGGAAAAGCTGGTCCCAGATCGGTATCCTGCCATTTGAATGCTGGAACAGCACTTGTTCATTTTTACATTGTGTGCACATTGCTGGGGATGCATTTTACTTGGTTCACCACAGTGTCAGACACCATGGGGTGTGTGTCTATTTTTTACTCACTATTGCAATTAAAAAGTTCCTTAAGATCTCATTCTATTAGCCACTGCACAGCAAAAGTGAACATACAAGGAGCTGCTGGCGTAACACCATGGGACAAGGTTGCCACATTTCAAAAAGTGAAAAACCAGTGATTTCTGCCCGGACAGCTGAATCGTGTCTATTTCCAGGAAATTCCTGACCTATGGAGGAATTCAACATTACCCTCTTCTGGTGATTCCATCAGACTGCCAGGTGGAATGAGCACCCTCATCTCCTTTCATGTACTCTTCTGGGGGTTCTTGTGACTCTCCAGAGTGGATTTGAGGGAAACATGGGGTGTGTGGGAGAAGAGCAGAGGAAGCCTCATTGCATTAGCAGGAGCCCATGCACTGGCTTCTGCTAGCACACCAGGTTAGTTGAACCCTGAGCCATGTCCTGTTTGCTTTGCACCAGTGTCACAAGCAAAGCCAAGTTCTTGCTGTGGCACACCAAGGGAAATACGTGTCTGAATTTAAGGAGGAATGGTGTTCTGGGAATAGTAGCATGTTCTTTAGACCTAAAGCTGAGCCTACACTGAGCTTGAACTGAAAGCTAGGTCTACACCAGTATTTTATAGTTTAGTCTTTCCCCACTACCTAGCTCTGCATTTTGACCTTGGTCAATATATATATTAAGTTTAGTCTAGGTACCTGGCTGAAGATGTAACTAGGCTTCTAACTTGGACAGCTTTAAATAGATGAGACAAATTCATGGAGGATAAAGCTATCGTAGGCTAGTCATGATACCTGTACAATGTCAGTATGCCTCTGAATGCCAGTTGCTGGGAAAGATGTGCAAGAAAGGTTGTTGTGCTCATGTCCTGCTTGTGGGCTTCTCATAGGCACCTACTTGGCCACTGTGGGAACAGACTGTTTGACAAAATGGGCTTTTGGCCTGTTTCCACAGGGTTCTCATGTTCTTATGATACCCACCATCACAGCAAGTTGTATCTATACTGCTATGGGGTTAGAGAGTAAAGCATAGTGTTAGGCAAGCATGGCAATGGCCATCTTTATATAGAACCTTCTACACCAAAGTCTTGCAAGATAAGTGAGATCTGGCAAGAGGGAAGAAAATGAGACTTCATTCCAGGCTGCCAATCCTCTCAGAGCTGAATGATGCTTAAGGGCCTCATTATATCATCACACTGGCTGGTCCTCCCTGTCTACATCCAGCCCATTTCTCATGGCAATCACTATCATGTGGAACTCTCATCAGCTGCATCCTCCACCCTGTTAGCATGGCTGGGGAAGAGAAAATGGTTTTGTGTTTTTTTAATGACAGGAACATCCTTAGCAAAGAAGCAAGAGTCAGTGTTAAGAATAAAAGAAAACAAGACAGCTTGTTTCATCCAAACAGAGAGGTTATTAAAGAAGCTTGAATTAATCAGTGATCTGCCACTGCTCTGAAATGGAAAAGCAGGGCTGAGAACTGAGTGGGAAGAAAGTCACTTTCCCAGGTACACATTTACATTAAATTATTATTGAAGAGGTCATACTGTGCTCTGTTGTGGATGCAGATATGCTCATCAGCCCTCTGCTTCTTGGGAAACAGATGCATAGAAAACACTTCAGTCGGGGGTGTTGCCATTACCAATGATCTGAGTACAAGACACCCATATTGCCAAGCATGGAAGCATTCCCACCTGCCTCCACTTCAGCTCCCAGTAGAATGGGTGCAGATTCAAATCTCAAAGTGTTCAGAATAGCATGATTACGTCTGCCTGATGGATCATGTGACTCTACACAGTGCCTAGTAACAGATCCTTGGCATTTATCCTTGATCAGAGTATCCATCCCAATGCCAGACCTCGGAAATCAGAGCAAAGCACCATGCCTCATGCAGTGTATGGGCTCTATACCAGGGATGGTGGCTCCAGAAGTTGTTGTCCCTTGCAAGGTCAGATGCTGGGGCTGCTGGGAGTCCAGCAAGATCTGGAGGTCCACATGTTCCCTTCCCTGTTGCTTAGTTACCATGTCAATTAATTATCATACTATTACTGACCAACAGGGAACTAGAATGTAATTGAGTAACTTGTTCATAGTTTACTCACAGATGAGCAAGTACAAATCTTAAAAGGTATATAGGTTTCAGTTCCTGTGCTTGCAAGCATGTTTTCCATAGTATATATATATATATATATATATATATATATATATATATATATATATAAAATACAGTTTTTACAAGCTTATTTTGATGTGTGTACTGCCTAGACCAGTGTTGTCACATTTCCCTTTTAAGCTAAGCTACTAATTCTTCTAATTCTTATTTTTATACAGATCTATATATTCAACGGGACGCGGGTGGTGCTGTGGGTTAAACCACAGAGCCTAGGGCTTGCCGATCAGAAGGTCGCGGTTCGAAGCCCCGTGACGGGATGAGCTCCCGTTGCTCGGTCCCTGCTCCTGCCAACCTAGCAGTTTGAAAGCACGTCAAAGTATAAGTAGATAAATAGGCACCACTCCAGCAGGAAGGTAAACAGCGTTTCCGTGCACTGCTCTGGTTCACCAGAAGCGACTTAGTCATGCTGGCCACATGACCCGGAAGCTGTACGCCGGCTCCCTGGGCCACTAAAGCGAGATGAGCGTCGCAACCCCAGAGTCGGCCACGACTGGACCTAATGGTCAGGGGTCCCTTTACCTTTCTTTTATATATTCAACACTCTGAACAGTTTGTACAAATTGCCTCCTTTTAAGTGGAAGATAACCCCACCCAGAGTCTCATCATACATTTCTTTGCATGTATGTAAATCTGTATAGAACTGCCATGAATTGAGCAGTTATAAAATGCCGAAGGCATCATAGCTCAATAGCAGAGCACAAGTTTCACATGTGGGATGCCCAGCATCTCCAGCTAAAAGGCCTTAGATAGCAGAGCTGTGAGTCTCAGCCTAAGATGCTGTCATTCAAAGTAGCATTTGTTGTTGTTGTTGTTGTTGTTTAGTCATTTAGTTGTGTCCGACTCTTTTGACCCCATAGACCAGAGCACCCCAGGCACTCCTGTCTTCCACTGCCTCCCGCAGTTTGGTCAAACTCATGCTGGTAGCTTCAAGAACACTGTCCAACCATCTCGTCCTCTACCGTCCCCTTCTCCTTGTGCCCTCAATCTTTCCCAACATCAGAGTCTTTTCCAGGGAGTCTTCTCTTCTCATGAGGTGGCCAAAGTATTGGAGTCTCAGCTTCAGGATCTCTCCTTCCAGTGAGCACTCAGGGCTGATTTCCTTAAGAATGGATAGGTTTGAGTAGCATATACTGGGCTAAATGGACAGTCAGCTTAATGGGAAATATAGGAAGTTGCCTCAAACAGTGCCATATTATTTGTCTATCTAATCTGGTAGTTTAGTTAGTATAGTGCAGCAATTCTTTTGGGTTTCATTCAGCGTTCTTTCTTTTCACCATGTCCTATTAAGGCATTGTCTCTTGAGAGACCAAGGATCAAACCTGGGACCTTCTGTATACAAAGCATTTGCTCTACATTCCCCCTCCCTATACTCAAACAGACCACAGAGAGCAGAGTGACATGACTTAGTTTAGCCACAAAGTCAGATCATGCATGTACCCAGAAGTATACGCCATTTGCTAGCTTCATCTGTTTATTGGAGATGTTTCCATTTCTGTCTCTGATCTAACACACCAATACAAACCCATCAAGATGAGATAAAACCTACATGAATGGAAATTAACATTTCTCATTTTTTAAAAATCATGTTAGTACAAAATTACTAAACGGTTAGCATTGGCCCAAATAAAACTCAGGTCTAGCCATACTAACTGGTTTCTACACTGTTGCATACAAAGCCCTTCCAAATGGTTTTCAACATTACATTTTATTCACATATCACTAGAATAAACAAGGTCTGTTTAGTTGCTCTAGTTCATTGTAAGCATACTTATGAACTTCTGCTGTTTGCATGCATGTGATACTCTAGTATGGGGGAGGGTTTCTATTTTCTTCTTACCTTCCTTGTTGATATGTTGGGGTACTGTCTTTGTTTCTCTGAGAATAGTAAGAACCAGAATGTTGACAGCAAGGGTTTACATTCCTGTTGATTTTGCTTGGCGCTTACTGCTCACAAGCTCTGAAGATAATCCCACACCTGGAATAGAATTATTTATCCAGTAACTAGAGAGAATATTTCAGGGCTTGTGTATGTGCGGGCTTTTGCTGCTGCTTGTTCCTAATAATATCAATGCCGGCAGCAGAGTGAAATCTATAGCTGCACAGTCGGGGATTCGGAATTTCAGAACCTAATTTAAACAAATATACAATTTCCGGGTTTACTTATGTAACAGCACTGTGGCTTCTGTGAAGCCACCATGGGGAGCATTGAGGATTATGAATGCCACTCTCTTTTAAAGGGCTGGCACGGCCAAGGGCTTGTGTTGTTTTAATGGGGTGCCTGGGGAGTCATTTAATTTGGTGCTGGGTGGGTTTATCTGCTGCAAGGAGATTTTCCAGCATACGGACGGGGGGGAAACAAAGATCCTCTTGCACTGGCTTCTGTGCTGTGCTTTGTGGCACGCAGGCAGCTAGTGTGCTGAACTTTGACACTGAAGTCTTAAATTCAATTCATTTGAAGTCAATTTTTGATACAGAGCTTCTCCATAACCTTGGACAAAGTTATTCTACCTCATGCGCCTGTTCCTTTCCTATGCACTTTTTCTACCTACCCCATCAGATCAGCCAAACGGCTTCATGTCTGAAGCACTGAGGGTCTTCACAAAGGTGCTGCATTCATTGTGGATGCAGTACTGTTGTCATATGGGCTCTGCAATGTCTGTTACATAGTAAGTGGCATTAGAATTGTGCTACATTCAGGAACAGTATGAACTGTCCCATTAGCACAAAGCAGCAGCCCATTATCCGGATTCTACCCCTTCATTGGCCTAGAGAAACCTTGCAGCTGGTTTGTGTTTCAGCTCTATCAAGGAGTTGTATAAACCTAATGCACATGCTGTGTTACCAACACCAGTGAAGAGTCTGACATCAGTCGTTCTGATCTAACAGCAAATATGACACACAACTCCAATAAGGGGTGGGGAAGAAACCCACAACCTTAACAGGATGTGAGATTTAAATTTCAAAAATTTGGTTTGTGGTGAAGCATGAAAATTCACTATATAAAAACTGTTTTGCCTAAGCCTATGCTTCAGTTGCAACCATTTTAACTCTCCTGCATTGCTTTGGTTTTAGTAAGGATGAGAAGTGGGGCCGAGTTACACTGAATTAGGTCAATGTTCCATCTAGCTCAGTAATGTTTATTATGACTGGCAGTGGCAGAGGGTTGTGTTTCTCCCAGCCCAGGTCTGTTATGCAGGATTCTGCTCTTTAAAATAAAATGGAAGTTAAACCTGAGACATTTTCTTATCTGTTTATTTAAATGTTTTCAGGCATAGCCCCCAAAGGTGGCTTACAGATAATCATAAAATATAGAATCAAACAAAATACTATTCGATGTTAAGACAAAGCCCAACAGATTTAAAAACAGGATCTTGAAATTTCAATTCATGGGCCAAAACTATCCAATCTAAATTTCATATAGTTCATGCCATCCAAAGGTGGAATGGAACACTGAAAAGATTTCAAGGTACCCTTTTAAACACAAATGTTGTTTTAATGGCCATTAGCAGGCCAGTACTCTAGGTTACATCCATTAGATGCATTCATCTGTTACACAAGCACTGAGTACTGTTCTTCCCCAGTCTAGAGTTGGGAGTTGTCTCTAACTAATCAGAACAAGGGATTGTCATTTCACTCAGGAATAACTGTAGCAGAAACATGGGAGGTAGCATACAGGGAATAAAGAGGTGCTCCAGGGTGTTAGTTTCAGCCAGAGCTCAGATCTAGAAACCTTGGACACATACTTTTAGTATGGCTTAAATTCCTCTTCCTAACCCCATCTAGCCAATACACATATGGGATATAAAACTACAGACTTTCATATAAGAGAACAAGTCTTATTTTGATTGCAGTAATCACAAATGTGAGCTTGCCAAATTCAGGATATGGGTACTTTCTTGGATTTTATAGCTTACAGGGAAATGTAGCAAATTCACTTTTGCTCTCTCTCTGGGTTTGGTTCCACATGATCCTCACACATGAAGGTTGTTGGCTTAGTGTTTCTGGAAACCGATTGGCTATCCAGCTTCACAGTATTTGCAAATAAGTGATTGAGAAAAAGAGAACATACCTGATTTTCCCAGCATGAATGTTCCACTCTTCTGAGATTTGTCCCAGCACAAGCTTGACTCCAAAATTATGTGATGCTCTTTCCAGGTGAGTCTGAATAGGGTTTATCTATTTATCCATCGAGGGCTGATAATTTTGAGATGAAAGCCATGCATGGGAATCAAGGCTGAAATTTCAGTCTGGTTTCTCAGATGAAGCTCAAAGGATCTCAACGGGCATGAAGCAGCATATATAATTACTATTGGGCTAGAGTTCATGGAGCTGGTTGTGCCTTTCTTCAAATTATTGTTTACGTAAATTCCCCACTGTGCTAAATATTGTATATATCCAGATCACTAGACTGAGATTATAACCTTAAGTCCCAAGTCACACTAATGTGTTTGGATGGGAACCTGTGGCTCAGAAAGATACAGTAGTCATTCTGAGTCATGGAACTCTTTCCAGTGATGAGTTCTGTGATTTAATGAAATCTGTGGTAGTGAGTCCTCTCCATTATTTTCACGATAGGGCTCCTTGGTGCCAGATAGCACATCATCCCAGCCCTGGAAGAAAATAATGCCTATGTGTGTGGGTGCCTCTCTGTCCTAGACAATGCTCTTGGCAATTCCTTTTGGATAGCAGGAAGGGAAGTAGCTCAGTAGATGCTCTGCAAGCAGAAGGTCCCAAGTTCAATTCTCAGCATCTCCAGACCAGGATAGGAGAAGACCCCTGACTGAAACCCTGGAAAGCTTCTGCCAATCAGTGCTGACAGTACTGGGTGAGATGAACTAATGGTTTGACTTATACCCAGTTGGTCCATCTGGCTCAATACTGGGTTTCAGGCAGATCCCACATGGGATGAGGTGGTGAAGATCTCTGGTGTAGCCCAAGGCACACATACCACTTCTTGTCTGCATCTCAAAGCATTTTCATTCTTTTCCATATCAAGGAAGCTGAATCACAGAGAAGGGAAGTAACTCACTCACAGAGTTATTTAGTTAGTCAGTGGCAAAACTGGAGATAGATTCCACCCCCCGCCCTCCACTTTGGCTGAAAATCACTATTCTTCCAAACCACTGTCTGCAGCTAAATGCTGTCATAACTTGCAATTTGCCCACAGTTATGCTTCCTCTTTTTCCCCAGACAATCTGACGTGTGTGAGGCAGAGATATGGGGTAGCGGGTGGGGGAGGAAAGAGAGAAGGCTCATCCGGTACACTTGTTGGATAAACAATATCTGAAACTGGGACAATAAGCGAGAATTAAGTCCATAATTCATGTGATTATGTTTGTTATCAGGGAAATGCCTTTTCACAGCTGGGTTTTATTCTTTCCCTCCAGCTCTCCTCCTCTTGAACCCCCCCTCCTCCCTCCAAATTTGGCAGGAAGCAATTATCGGAATACTGTACTTGGCCCTCCTAGCTATTTCTCAGATTTGTGAATACAATATTGCAGAAATATTATCCCTGTGCGTACATAAAGGGCAGGAGGAAGATGGGTGGGCCAACAGGTCCTGGACACTGACATGTTTTAGATGTGCAACATTTCCATCCCCACTACTGGTACTGTGTATACGACATACATTTAAAGCATAGCACCTGACACCCCCAAAGAATCATGGGGACTGTAGTTAAGGGTGCTGGGAATTATAACCCTGTAGACTACAGCTCCCAGTATGGTGTGCACACAGCCACTGGATATGGTCATACCAGTAGTTTTATTGTCCACCTGCAACACAGCTAGTTCTAATCCCCTGGAACTTTGGCAAGAAGGTAGAATTGTCCATTGCTGGCTCCAAAACTTGAGGAGGAGCTTTGAACAAGATTCCCTTAGTGGGGAGGGGGTCTCAGTGACACCGTGTCCTCCTTGCCACTTTCACCACAGCCCCTTTTGCCCTCTCCTTGTGAGTCCAATCTGCAGCATTGCCCAGAAGGAGAAACCAAGGCAAGTGAAGACTGACAATCCTCCCTGCTCTTGATACTATTTGGACACTTGGAGAGGACAGTTGAGCAGACAGCAATTTCAAGAAGGAGCTGGGTAAGAGGGCACTGGGGTCAACGGTACCCCCCCCCGGTAGGATATGGACCTAAGCAGGTACCAGGTGATGACAACTGCTGGTGCCAACTGTGTATTTCCCTCACCCTTCTCTTTTTCCTATTAGTTACTTATATTTATTGCTCACATTCAATGCTAACTAAGGGAAAACATTTAAGCATGCATACATTTCAATGAACAGTCATATGAAAATCGGCAAACAGGGCCCAATCCAACCTAACAGAAGCACTTTGTTATATCATTAGTTTCAATTGGAGTAGTAAACAAGTCTTTGCTGAATGGTTACATGGGGCTGGATTATGCCCACTGTTTCTCTCTCTTTGTATGTGGATGAAGCATTGGCACAGCCTGGATGAACTGCACGCTTTCTCTCAAGCCTTATAAAAAGAGGCAGATAAGTAACAAGCAAGACAGTGGGTATATTCCATTTGCCTTATGGCTTGGGAAGAAAGCTCCTACCTATCTTGGCTGCTGTTGCAGCCATGCCTGGATCCTATTATCATGGCTGCCTTAACAGATGGGAGCAAATGACCATGCCATACTGTGACAGACAAGATGCATGTTCTCCTATGTATCCTAAGCTACACCTCCCTCTCCCCACCTCAATCGACTAGCAATAGCTTTATGTGCTCATTTCTGTTCTGCTGGCTTTGCAGTGCAACTCACCTGGGACTAATTCATCTGCTCTGATTTCATTGGTTCTAGCCTACCAGCTGCCTTTGTAAAACCAAGTAGGGTTAAGTTGCGTGACATCCCCAAGGTCCAAAGTTTAGAGAGGTTGGGTTCAGATTGTACTGTTTTTGTGGGTGGAATTTAATTGTATACCAGCAATTAAAGTTGATTTGGCACGTTTGTGAAACAAACCAGCTTCACAATACACCCCGCCAAAAAGATGACTTTCTGAAGTAAGACGAGTAATGGGAAAATGCCCTGGAAAGTGCAGGATAACAATTGCTTGATGCAATGTTATATAACTTCCCTGCAAACAAATCAGAATGAATGCTCTTTAAACAGGTTGTCTGCAAGTCATTACTCTGCTTCCTATGCTGGCACCCCAGGGGGTTACTGGTAAAATATATTTGATGGTGATCTAGTTAATCCAGCTTTACCACTGGAACTAAATGTACTTCATACCATAAAATAGAGATTCTGCCACCACCTATAGCAGAGATTAAAACAATTAATGTGGGGAGCAGTTACTTTGGTTTAGAGCTAGTAACTTTTCCAGCTTTCAGCCTCTAACTGGCCAACTCTCCCAAAGTGTTATCGGTGCTAGCAACTTGGTCAAAAAGACTACAGCATTAAATGTAGGTGAGATAATAAATACCATTGGATCATAGCACACAAGTAAACCTGCCCAAGAAGTTAGGTTGATTATACAGCATAAACACAGAAATTGCAGTCAAGGAAATAAATGTGTGTTTGGTAGAACAATCAAAACCCGAGCTGGGAAGCAGTAAGCCACCCAGTCTGCAGGCCCCATTGCTATGTCAGCTCTCAGCTGGCAGCATAGTTTGGAGCCAGTTTTCATGTCCCCTCTGCCTTCTGCTGTGGGATTGTTATAGGTGCATTGCATATTGGAACCTGTAATTTAATACATGAAAATAATTGGGGAGGAATAGGGGGGAAAGGGTGAGGTTGGAGTTTTTGGAGCAGGGCAGAGTTTGTTTAGTTTCGTGTTTGAGTGAGTTGCTGGAACAAAGAAACTTCAAGCATTTGTTGCTGGTATTTTGGATTTCTTATAATGCAGCTCTCTAACAAAGTTGAGCAGTTCTAGAGGCAGTGTCTTGTGCCCCAATGCAGAGCACAGGTCAAGGCAAATTCACACTTGTTCTAGCAAGACAATGCACATTTTGCTAATTTGCTTGTGTCTGGAAATACCAACCAAAGGTGCTACATGGTATCTGAAATCTTTGCATTGGAGGCAATCTAACCAGTGTGGGAATAGAGTTACATGCAAAATTATGCACTGTATTCCTAACTTTGCATGATAGCCTGTTGGTCAACATCCAGCATCTAACGTTCCTTGGCTGTGCCTGTATCTTTAATCCCATTATGTTATTTTATTTCTTGGCCTGCATTTCCTCTTCTATTATCCCTTTCCCCTTACATGCTGTTGCCTTTGGATCTTGTCCAATCCTAAATATATGTACCTACCTTACACTGAATCTACAAATTGGTACCAGTAGCTCTCCATGGTTTCACCAGCACTTGTTGCCTGACCCTTTCACTCAGGCTGGTCCAATGTGCAGCCCAAGGGATGACTCAGTGCCTTTTGGCAACATCTGACACGCACACACACCTCACACTGCCTTCCCAAAGTCAGGTAAGCAAGGCGCTGGGTTTTGGGATGGGAGGGCTCTAGGACTCTGCCAGAGCCTTGTGCCTGCTGGCTATGGGAAAGCAGTGTGAGGGTTAGGGGGTGTCATATTTTGACCTTGCACCCCACCCTCATGCAAGGCAGTGTGTGGCCCACAGGTTCCATGTTCAAGTACTCTTTCAGCCCAAGTGGTATGAAAAGTTGGATCGCCAGACTTTAACTGAAGATGTCAGGGATTGAACCTAGACCTGCTACATGGAAAGCATATGCTCTACCATTGAGCTATAGCCCCTTCTGCCTATCTCCCTCGCCACCCATCAGCTAAGCCCTTTCTTTCCATTTGAGCTACTAACAAGCCAGAGTGCACGGGAACAGATAGTGTGGTTTGATAAATAGGGGGATGGGTTGAGGCTGGTTCAATAGGATTGCTCATAGATATATTTTTTTTAGCCGAAGTCATTGAAGCTTGTAAGATCTGCCCTTTTGGTGACCCTTGTCACAATATATGGAATTCTAGGGAATTTGTGACAGGCTGGTGACATATAACTGTGGTCAGTAGGGTGAAACAGTGCCTCCCCCTGTTCTTTGCAAGCCCATAATGAATCTTGCTTTGACATTGCAAAGTTGGTGAGGCAGAAGTATCATCTGCACTCAGAGAAACCAACCCCACCACTTCTACCTTGATACAGATATGTGATCTATCTATCTTGAGACCCTCGATGTTGCTTCTTTTCTACCTCCTGGCGGTTTGCTTTCCTTCGGTTTACTTTTTACATTGATATTACCACATGTTTCCTTCCCTGCTGACGTTTTCCAAAATCTTGGCTTTTAACTAAGGCAAGACTGCAGGGAAAACGTAAGAGCTCTTCTATGCATTCATTAACTTCAGTAACAAAACAGCAATTCTATATACCCAGGGAGCAAGCCCCATTGGGTGGCAGTTACTTCTGGCCAGACATGGATAGGTAGATTTCTAGGCATTCCAGCTGAAATTCCAAGTTTAGATTAGAACAACAATGCAAGGAAACTTGTTTTTTCATATAAGAGAATGTGGTTCTTGAGACTTTTATGTCATTTTCAGGAAGCTTGAACACCAGCAATCCCTTTAGGGGCAATATTTGGCTGCAGGTCCTGTTTGTAGATTTGAGGTGCCATTTTCAATTAATGCAAATATGAAAATACCCTTTTTAAAACAGGTTTTATTTTCAACATGGATAAGATGGTGGGGGCTTTGAATGTGATAGCGATTGGGGGACTTTTGGAATAAGAATGGCTATATGTAGGATTTGGGAAATGACCCTATGTCTTAAATTCTCCTTTTGGATTTGCTTCTGAACAAACTCGCTTAGGGTTGCCCTGCACATGTGCTTTCTCTCTCTGATGAATCCTTGCACATTTGTTTTCCAAGCATAGGTGATATGTGAAGGACAATCTAAAAAGCACCCAATTATCAAATATGATGGGATTAGTCTTAGAATGCCAATTCTCAATTAGGTCATCGTCACACTGTGTCTGTGTTGATCATGGTTTATAACATGGGAGGCAAATCTGTGGCCAGCCCTCCAGATGTTTGGACTCCCAGCTGCCATCAGCCCCAGTCATCATGGCTAAGAACATCTGGAGAGCTACAGGTTCCTCCCATCTGAGTCACAACAGGTTGCATACTGCTGCCTTACAAGCTTCAAATTCACCTTCACGATTCCTTATTTTGCTGTTGTGTTTTGAAAATTTTAACTCAAAGTGAAGTGATGGCTGCTATGACAAAGTCACCATAACATCATTATTGGGTCCCTGTGATTGATTGTTTTAATATCATGATGGGTCATGTATGTGTGATGAATGGAAAGCCCATCACTCCTAACTCAACCCAAATTCTCAAGGGTATAATGAGCTGTGACTAAAAAAAGGGGCGGGGCAATTAAGCCTGCTTGTAAATGGTTTAGAACATGTAGAACAATTCAGTGCCATACAATCATAAGGTTTGGAAATGTGCTCAAAGGTCATCTGATCCAACCTTTTGCTGATGTAGGAAAAAGGCTGCAAAGGCTTTCCTGATAATGGCCTTACAGCCTCGGCTTAAAAATATTTAATGAAGGAGAGCCCACCAGCTTCCTAACATTCTGTTCCACTGCCAAACAGTTCATACCATACCACCTGGACCTTATTTGGAGCACCAGTTTGGAGAAGGCTGATACAAGAGGTTCAGGGGTTGGAGTCACCTATCATAAGGGGACTAGGAAGAAACCCAGCAGTAGGAGCTTCCAAAGGAATAAAAGGGATTTACTGATAAATTACACCCTAGAAAGCGAAATGTATCCTATTTTCCCAAAGAAAGCAAACTCTAGTTTAATGAAGCGTGCACAGCTAAAGCACATCTAAATGTTTCTCTTGTTGCCGTTGTTATTTTTGCAGGAGATTTTCTAATTGTCTGCATACAAGACTGATGGTAGTCCATAGCATCTGTCTACTACTAACAGCAAAACTGAGAGAAAAGACTAATCATGCCTCCTGCCATCACATGGAGATTAAATGACACTTCTACAACTCCCCCCCCCCCCCCTTTCAAACACCCGCTCCCGCTTTTCCTTCAATGAGAATCACAGGCATTTGAATAATAATACTATGGTCTCCATTAAGATGACAGTGGCGAAAAAATCAGCTCAAACCCTGTGATTATGCCTTCAATCTAATAATTATTTAAATACCAGATAACGCCTTTCAGACTAATTGAGGCCTTTCAGCTGCCGGCATTCGATTGCACTGCTGCATTTACTCCCTTCTCAACTTCCTTTACCAAATGGGTCCAAATTGCTTTTAAAATTGCATTTATAGGCTACATAAATTACGCTGCTCTCTTCTTCCCCCATAAGCCACCCCACAGAGTGGACAGGCAGTATAAATGGTTTGAGTTAACTTGCTTGTATTATCCTTGTTTACACAATAAGACAAACGGAGAGTGAGAGCATGTTAGGGTGCTGTAGTGTAGGAAATTTGCAGTGGGCTAAGACATGTGGAAGCTGAATTCAAGCTTAGGAGGAAGACGCAGTAACCTAATCCTGCACATGGCTGTTCAGTAGTACCTCCCATTGAGTTCAGTGGGGCTTATTTCAGGATAAGTAGGTGTAGGGGTGCAGATCATGAGCTAAAACTCTTCTGGATCTAAAGCTTTTATGCAGCTACTGCCTTTGTATCAGAATATGGAAATAGCTATTTGCTTTTATGATGGAATATCTGTTTATTTGTTTTTGGCCACCTTGCATATTTATAGTTAAAGAAAGATGAGGTATAAATTTTGCTAATATATCAGTAAGTGAAAATTAAAGAGAATAGGTTTGTTTCCCGAAAGAAGAATTTGTGAAATCAAATGGGCACAAGATGTGAGTCATTATATTGATTTGAATCTGTGGGAACAATTGTGGAAAATAAACTTAAAATTCACTGCTGGTTTTTAAGGAGAACTCCTTAAAAATGATCCACAGGCGGTACTTAACACCAAGCAAACTAGCCAAAAAGTCTAGATCCAAGAGTGACTTATGTTGGAAGTGCAAACAAACAACAAGCACATTTTACCATTCATGGTGGTCTTGTAAAATAATAAAAGAATTTTGGGAGATGGTGTATAATGAACTTAAAACATTTAAAAGAACATTTTCCCCAAACCCAGAAGCTTTCCTTCTGGGAATAATGACAACAGAAGACTCGTTGCAACTTTCCCTAATCTGGTTCCTCTCAGATGCTTGGACTACAAATCTCACCATTACTGAACATTGATCAATGATAGGAGTTAAGAGTCCAACAGCATCTAGAGGGCCACAGCCTCTCCATCCCTGGTATACAGTCATATTTTTTTTACTACACCCTAGAAGAGCAGAGTAAGAGCAAATGTGCTACCATGTATTTTTCCTATAGTGTCTGTCTGTCTGTCTCTCTCTCTCTCTCTCTCTCTCTCTCTCTCTCTCCCTCCTTGGTATCTGCTTTCACGCTGTGCTGTCATTTTGCCATTTTATCAGAGAACAAAGCTACTTAGATACTTTGGTTCTCTGTTCCAGTCAGTAGTGTTTATTACAGGTTATCATGCTCCTTTTGTACACTTGAAAAGCAGTTAGCAGCCTCAAGTATCTTCCTTAGAGCAGGAGCACCTGAGCCACTTGATTTTGCCCTTTGGAAATGATCTTACTCCTGTAAGAATGGGGGAAGAGTTTTATTTTGTAAAACTTCACTTGGGAAATTAATGAGAGGAAATATGTGAGTGAGGTTGAGCTGAAAGGTGAGCTGGTAACCTTGCGTTCCAGTCCCATTCTGTTTCCACTCTTTAATTCATGTTCGCCTCACGGTAACTCTCCAGCTCCACTGCTGCAATCTTCCTCTTCATAATAGGAACTGTTATTTGCCTTTCATTAACACTGAGACAGATACAATGGCTGCAAATGAAAAGGCCTCCAAGAAGAGAAGGAGTCATCACTTAGCTGAACTGGCTGCCTGTTATAATTGCCCTTTCCCTCACCTCCCCCCTCCTCCATCGTGTCACTGTACCCCAGGAGAGTCTTAGTTACTTTTGAAAAACACTTGTATCTTCAGCTTCCCTGTTTGGAAGAAATGTTAGCAAACTTAAAGTGAAACTGTTCTATGGTGCTTGCCTATCCACCCTGATCAGCTCTTGATTTTGATGTGGCTTGCTTGCAGCATCTCTGCCAAGCTAAGCAGTTGGCTCCTTATCTCTCTCGCCCTGACCTAGCCACTGTGATCCACGCGATGGTCACCTCCAGACTGGATTATTGTAACTCGCTCTACGTGGGGCTGCCCCTGAGACTGACCCAGAAACTCCAGCGGGTGCAGAATGCCGCGGAGAGACTCCTTATGGGGTCTTCGCTGCGTGATCACAGTCATCCGGTACTATACCAGCTGCACTGGCTCCCGGTGGAGTACAGGATCAGGTTTAAGGTGCTGGTTTTAACCTTTAAAGCCCTATACAGCCTAGGACCCTCGTACCTATGGAACCGCCTCTCCTGGTATGTCCCACAGAGGAACTTACGGTCTGCAAATAAAAACATCCTGAAGATCCCAGGCCACAGAGAGGTTAGGCTGGCCTCAACTAGAGCCAGGGCTTTCTCGGCCACTGCTCCAATCTGGTGGAACGCTCTGTCACAAGAGACCAGGGCCCTGTGGGACCTGACATCTTTCCGCAGGGCCTGCAAGACAGAGCTGTTCCACCAAGCCTTTGGTCAGGGCACAGACTGACCCCCTCCTCTGGCAATCTGCACAGAATTTTGCTTAATGGTTGCCACCAATTTGATTTTAATTAACTTTTATAATGAAATATTTTTAGAACGTTGGATTATTTTGACTGTTGTTAGCCGCCCTGAGCCCAGCTTCGGCTGGGGAGGGCGGGATATAAATAAAATTTATTATTATTATTATTATCTTAAATTATTTTACACTTTTTCTTTGACCCAATAGGGAACCCTTTTCTAAGATCCTAAGTGTTAGCAACTACACACACAGACAGACACACACACCCTTGGGTAGTTGGCTAACACTGAATTAACCCTTCAGTTGTACACTGAATGACATTTGCTGCTGCACTTCCAAGAACGTATGGGAAGCTTGCTGAATCAAACCAGTGGCCCACCTAGCCCAGCATCCTGATCTCACCATGGCCATCCAGAGCCCTATGGGAAGCCCATAAGTAGGACTTGAATACAACACCATTCTCCCCTCCTGTGATTTCCAGCAGCTGGTATTTAGAAGCATGCTATCTTTGACACTGGAAGTAGGACATGGCCAGCCAGCCAGCCATACCTTACCAGCCCTATTGCAAGGATATTAACAATCCAGTAGAATTGGCTCAGCAAATTAGTACCTTAGCCAAACCACAGTGAACTACCTTCTATAATTTAGGACCTATAATCCAGATAGTGGAGCATCACCATAAGGTTTCTCAGTAGAAGAAACAGAGCCCAGACTTTCTTTTTACTAAGAAAAGTGTGTTTTGTTAGAAGAAAAGCAAAAGAAGCATCAATTTATGAGTTGGAGCAAATGGAGAAGAGGACGGGTTATAAAGGGGGGGAAGAAGATGAGCTGAAGTAGCAGAGAGAGAAACAGGGCTTGTTTCTTATCCTTAGTCCTCTGAGGAAAATGGAGGAAAAGGAGTTTTCAATGGTAGATTAAATTCAAAGAGTGGGAACATCAGATGTTCCCAAGCCACAGTGGGGTTTCTATTGGACAGAAGTTTGGGGTAATAGGGCACAAAGGCAGGCACCCAACTGTGAGTTTCAAGAGTCAGTGAGACAGAATGTCTGCCAGCAAGACTGTTCTCAAAGGCACACAAAATGCAGAGGCTCAAAGGCAGTTGTACTTTAAAGAAAACAAAAGACCAGGGTGTCAACTGAAAAGGGGCCAGAGATTCCAAGACAGTGATTCCAAGACTACTTTTTCAAAAGGAGGCTGTAGATGGGTGAACTCGTACTAGGCAGAAAAATCCAGCCGTGCATGGGACTCAGTGTTGTCAGAGAGTGGCAGAGTATTTCCCTAATCCCAAGCCTGATGCTTACTGCTGATCATGCACATGCATGATTTAGTGTTATGCCTGAATATGGTGATTGTTGCTTGCCAAGGCCACTCAATGAAATCATGCTTGAGCTGAAATTAGAGCATGGGATGTCTAGTACATAACTTGTGTTCTTAACCACAGGTTGCTCCAACTGTTTGCAAATATATTCAGCAATTCCTCTTGTGTAAAATAAAATTCTACCCTCCTACACTGTTCACTTGCATTAAGCCTCAAAGGATTTCTTTGTCTACTGGGGTCTTAGTGTCAGACAGAGGTTCAACTTTGTGGTTACAGTAAGGTTTCGGCAATGGAAGAAAATCTGTAGGCTCTTTCATTGTCAGAGATATCTATAAAGGTGTTGAATGAACCTCTGCAGATTAATCTCAACATCACTAAACATTAACTTCATGAGCCCTTTACATCTGGCATCGTTTTATGACATACAGTATTTAATAACAGAAGCAGAATTAATTCTAGTGCAGGAGAGAATCTCTTTGCTGGACTACACAGCTTATATATGTTTGTGAAAACTGACAAGAACATCTGCTTTAAAAAAACAACTCAACTAAATGCAAAGGAATGATAATATGTACCGTATTTTTCGCCCCATAGGACGCACTTTTTCCCCTCCAAAAATGAAGGGGAAAAGTGTGTGCATCCTATGGGGCGAATGCAGGCTTTCGCTGAAGCCTGGAGAGCGAGAGGCATCGGTGCGCACCGACCCCTCTCGCTCTCCAGGCTTCAGGAAGCTATCCGCAAGCCTTGCAAGCCCGGCGGGAGTTCTTGCGGGCTCACAAGGCTTGCTGGCAGCAGCCTGCAGCCCCGACGAGTGTCTGCAAGCCTTGCGCGCCCGGCAGGAGCTCCAGCCGGGCGTGCGAGGCTTGGGGCAGCAGCCTGCCGCCCGAAGCATGCGGAGCCCTCCGGAGGGCTCCCCGTGCGAGTGTCTGCAAGCCTTGCGCGCCCGGCAGGAGCTCCCGCCGAGCGCGCAAGGCTTGGGGTGGCAGCCTGTTGCCTGAAGCACAGGGAGCCCTCCGGAGGGCTCCCCGTGCTTCTGGCGAGTGTCTGCAAGCCTTGCGCGCCCGGCAGGAGCTCCCAACGGGCGCGCAAGGCTTGGAGTGGCAGCTTGCTGCCCGAAGCACGCGGAGCCCTCCAGAGGGCTCCCCGTGCTTCGGGCGAGTGTCTGCAAGCCTTGCGCGCCCGGCAGGAGCTCCCGCCAAGCGCGCAAGGCTTGGGGTGGCAGCCTGTTGCCCGAAGCACAGGGAGCCCTCCGGAGGGCTCCCCGTGCTTCAGGCGAGTGTCTGCAAGCCTTGCGCTCCTGGCGGGAGGTCCTGCCGGGCGCGCGAGGCTTGGGGCGGCAGCCTGCAGCCCGAAGCACGTGGAGCCCTCCGGAGGGTGCCCCGTGCTTCGGGCAGGCGTGTGCAAGGCTTGGGGCAGCAGCCGCGGCTGGGGGGGGGGAATAGATTTTTTTTATTCATTCCCCACCCCAAAAAACGAGGTGCGTCCTATGGGCCAGTGCACCCTATAGGACAAAAAATACGGTATATTTTTGTGAAACCTGGAGCTCAGATGCAGGTTCCTTAAGCTAGTGTTTTCAGATAGCATGCTAGAAAAATGTGATGTCTTTAGGAATTCTGCAAATTGTGGTATTTATATTTTTAGCAGCAGTTGAGTTGATCATACTCACTTGTGGATTTCAGCCTTGTAAGTTCAGAAAGTGGTATATTGATTTAAAAGTGAGTGAACTGAAAGGGAAAAGGCTTGATTAAATTACATAGCCAAGCAATCCAGAAGAAGTTTCTGAAATCTACTAAATCTCTACGGAAACAGTATATGATAATATTACTCAGCTATCCATCTAGAACTTTAAAGTATTTAAAGCATTTCAAAAGGCAATTTTAGGCACACTTACCACAAAGGTGGGTCACTTATTATTTGCATATTGCAGAAAAAAATTGAGACTGAGTGAATGGTGGGTTGCCTGGTTTAATTTGTGGGTGGTTTTTTTGAATCAACGATTTCTTCATTCCCAGCACTACAACATTACACCAGTTCTCTACTCTTCAAGTCTTGTTAGAAAGGACAGGTGGAACAAGTGGGGGGGTATTAATATTCCATTTCCATGCAAACTTCTAACACTTTAGTACAGAGTTTGCTCGGGTCTGGTGTCAGCTGCCAAGGCCCATGATGATGTCTGCCCTAGACTTCCTGAACTGGGCAGATGGGTTTGGGAAGCCACCATTTTAAATCTTTAAGGTCTTGTTGTCAGAGTGGGTAGCCCAGTTCCACCATACACACTGCCCAGGCTTGCACTCCAGGGAAGTCATTTTGGTGCTGCTAACACAGCAGTTTGACTTCACCCCTGGAGGCATACTCCATTGTCTCTCAGTACAGATAGCTGCCAACAATCCCAAAGTGCATGGCATAGTATCACTGCAAGGGATTGTGGGAAATTTAAAATAGTGGCCTCCCAGCCATATGTCACTGCCTCCAGGTAAGCCTGCAGTAGGGGTGACACAAAAGCTTTCCCAAGAACCTCCTTGTCCCTGGTTTTGCCCATGCGTCCAGAAACCCTATGGCTAGTTCTCACTGAGATGGCAAGATATTCTTGCCTAGCTTTCTTCCTGAAATGTTATTTTTGTTTGTGCTTTAAGTCATATAGGCCTACACCTACAACCTGAAATTATACAACCCAAATATAGGTTTATTTACCTCAGTGTGGACTAGGCCTCGGTGACAGCCGTTTGAAGAGTTGGACAAATCCGTGATACCATCCTTCCAACTTTATTTGTTCTCAGACTAATAGGAAACACACATCTTCACTACCACTTCCTTAAATGACCTAATTTACTTGCTGCTTCCCCAAAGTTGACTGTCTCTCCCTTACACTGCTTCTTAACCTACTTTGCATCAGAATTGCTAAGTCATGAAAATCAGGTTATTACAGAAGGCAATTTTTATCTTGAAGCACTAAAACCTGTATTGTGGCTTCCTGTATTGTACCTTCAGTTCATCTCTGCTGTGTTTTTAGCCTGAGGGGCAGCTTAAAGCTACAGGTTTGAATGAGGCTTATTTGGTTCTGCAGGGAGCAATCAGATTCCGGTTGGGTTGACTCACTCCATCTTTCTAAGGAGGCTAAATAAAGTAACTAGTGCACTTCTAAAGGAGCCCATCTGTATCAGGCATTCTGTTGTGCTTAATATCTAAACTGAAGGGTCAAAAGGCTCAAATCCCACATTATTAAAAACCATAACTTACAGCTAGAAAATATACAGTGTATTTCTTAGAAAGAAGGATAAAGCCTTTATGGCTTTTAATCTAGAAAACAAGGTAACTGAATGTAAAAGAGGGTTATCAGTGTATGGACAATGAATATACACTCCCCCCTTCTTCTATATAACGTTAGAATTTGGGAGCTCTTTGCCTGAATATGCAAGGACTTAAAACATAGGTGGGGTCTTCTCAGAGTCTTTTCACGTTTTAATGTCATATCAGTATGCCTAATTAATTTATGGGATTCACAGCTACAATGACTAACTTAAATCCTTTTTTTGAAAAAACAAAGAAATTAGATGTCTAACTCATGGCAGATTAGCTTTCTCATAATACTAGAACCCAAGATCATTCAGTGAAGCTGAGAACAAGTAATTCACACAGCACACAGATAAACTACAGCATTTGCTTCCACAAGATCTACTGGAAGTAATGAAGGGATAAGTCTATCAATAGCTATTAGTAATAATAGTTATTTTCTCCAGTATCAGAGGCTTCTTAATATCAGTTGCTCGAGACAGAGTTATTGTCCTCATGTCCTGCTTATAGGCTTCCCAGAGGCATCTGGTTGGCCGTTGTAGGAAACTGGATGCTGGGTTAGATAGGCCTTTGCCCTGATCCATCTTATGTTCCTTTGTAAGGACTATTGAGGATGACAGCTAAATGGAACATCCATATACAGCCCCAGTATACCTCTAAGCACCAGATAATGGACACAAATGATAGGGATGGTCATCATTTTCATGTCTTGATTTTGTGGTTCCAAAGATATCTGCTTGTCCCCTGTTGGCTATAGAAAGCTGGATGAGCAGAGCTCTCTGGTGAGATTTAACTGTGATTCCTGCATTTCAGGGGGTTAGACTAGATGACTACAGTTCTATAAGTCTATGATTCTATGATTCTAAGAATAATGTTCCATTTTAGTGAATAGTTAGAGATTTTCTGCAAGAGGAGAAAGGCCTGTTGTATTTTTGAATCGGCACCAACGTTCCTCTCCCTTTGTACCACCACATGCCTGTTGACTGGCTCTCCCACCCTCAGAAAAGAAGAACCAGGGCTGCCTGAGTTACAGCAGCAAAAATTGTGCTCCTCCTTTGAAGTTTAAATGCTATTTTTGGCTCCTGAAACAGAAAAGCATATTTTATGGAATCCAACAGTTTGACATGCAGCAAAATATGACAGAATGGGATGCTCCTGTCCAGGGTTCCAGTCCAACCAGGCATGCCCTCTATATTCCCCCTGTCTACTGCATACCCTCCAACATTTTTCCAATGAAATTAGGGGTGTCCCATTCCAGAATGATAATTTTACTATTTATACCCCCACACCTCTTACTGGGTTGTCCAAGCCACTCTGGGCAGCTTCTAACATATATGAAAACATAATAAAACAGGGTTGCCTTCGGACAGCTTGGGGGTTGGATAACTCCATACCCTCCAACATTTCTCCAATGAAAATAGGGACATCCTAAGGAAAAGCGGGACATTCCGGGATCAAATCAGAAACTAGGATGGCTTCTCTAAATCAGGCACATCCCTGGAAAATAGGGCTACTTGGAGGGTCTGCTACTGGTTTTCAATTTCTCTAGAGCAATCAGTAAGCATGTCAGGGCCACTAAGCACACTCAGTCGTAATTAGGCTGTTCTGGAGTTATTGTACCTTAGGATTCCCCCCTCCCATTTTATGTACTTCTGCAATCCTGGAGGTACCTCCAAACATGGTGATACCTTCCTGTTGTGTGTGGATTTAAATTCAATAAAAACAGAGATATTTATATACTGTAACTGATGGCACTAAGAGAACTTTTAGTATGTATATGTATATATTCTTAGCAAGTATTTCCTCACCTGTAAAATACACTGCACATAGGATTTAGAATCTGAGGAGAGATAATTCTGGGTAATTTACTAAAAAAGGGGGGACAATGGGGGAGAAAAAAAGAACTGCTTTGTTTGGATGAAATATTACATGTATTGAGGACTCCTGGGTTTATGGTGGCAATAATTATAGAACAAAAGCTTCTCATTTCTTATGCTCTCTGTCCATACAATTCAGTGTAGCCAGAACTTACTTTATTCCATTAAAAAAGGAGCCCTCAGATTGTATTGGAACTGGCACTTGGATAACAAGCTTTTTGGAGCAGTTTGGTTAAAGCGTTTTCACAGGATTAAGTTAAAAGAAGTTCTGGTTCTCACTTAGCAGAAATCATCCTGTAAATAGCATTGTGTAGCTGTATTCCACAGTGTTTCAGGTAATTAGGGAGTTCTTAGGTGAAAAGGGGATTATGAAGCATAAAGCATTTTGTCTCTCTCTTTTTTCATCCTCATGGTGTAGCTTGAGGAAGGGGGTGGTTATTTCAGAGAAGGAAAACACACAGAGACAGCTGGCTAGTAATAACTTCATATCCCGGAAGGGTGGATAAAAGGCTCTCTGATGTAAGCCTGCATCACATAACCAGTGCTTTTCTAAGGCAAGCCTCCTATTTCCTAAGGAAATCCCAACCTTATGACTCCTAATTCTACTTGACAGTTGCCTGTGTTTGAATGAAAGGGAAGGAGAGGCAGGTGGGCAGCAGAAAGGATCTCTTAAAGGTCCTACTCCAGCCCTTTGCCAAACAGCTTGCTTATTTCAGTCCACACAGTGTTAGTTCTGTTGCCATATGTTAACTCATACAACCATCTAGGTACATCATTGCTGATTGAAAAGTGTATTACTATTACTACCGTTCTTATTTTCTTACCCACATATCGCCATATGTTTCTGGGACAGGTTGCAACAATATAAAAATCTGATATTACTTATTTATTAATTAAATTTATGCCCTGCTTTTCCTCCCAAAGGATAATTTTAAAAATCAATTACAAAGGCACCCTGGTAAAGAGACCCATCTTCAGCATATGATGAAAGCTCTACAATGAAGGTAGCAGACATAGTGTATCCCCACCACCAGCCTGTTTCAAACAAGCCAATGATTTGCAGCATCTGGATTTAAGCATTACTTGGCAAACACTGGCAAAAAGTTTGTTACCAGGCTGAAACTATCCTAAAACTGATTTGATGGGAGTAGATGTGTGGGCATGCAGCAGAGGCAGAAGGACTTGCATAGGCAGTATTTTCAAAGCAAGCGCCACTAGCAGAGCTCACAAAATACACAAAGCATACAAGAACAATGGAATAAATTACTTCAACATCTTTTCTTCCAAAGCACTGTGATTGGGCAGCTCTGATGAAATCAGTCCCTCTGATTAGGAGCTAAACCTGTAGTCACAAAATACCTCCTACGCTCCCTATTCTGATGTTTTCTTTGTATGGCAAGCTTGCAGAGAAATGCCCCCAGATTAGTATGGAGCTCCTCCCTTCAGTTTGGGCATTTTGAAGAGATTGTTCTTCAGCTCAGACAAGTGCTGAATCTGTTCCAAAAAAATCCTCTGCTTTGGAATCACCCACACTTCCATTTGCTCTGCCGCTTTCTTGCAGGAAACCCCACTCTTTACCACTGAATCGGAACAAATGATGATTGGCTTTCCATAGATTGCCATTTGTTCCAATTCAGCAGTAAAGAGCATGTTTTCCAGGAAAAAGCTGCAGGGCAAATGCAAAACCATTCAGACCCATGCCTGGAAAGTGCAGGAAAACCAGAAAGCCACTCAGACCCGTGCTTTCTAGGCACTGGACAAAGAGAAGTGTGGACGAACCCTTTGGGGATTTGTCCAAATCCAAAACACATCCCTATTAATGAAGAATCTTGATTCAGAGCAGGAGATGGCCAAAAGAAAGAGAGAAGGGAGGGTTCACCAACCATCATCTCCAACCCTAGGTTGAATTTCCCTGTGGATCCACAATAGAAAAAAAGGTTCCTCATCCTTGGTGTATATGCATCTTTAAATGCTCATGTTCCAAAAATCTGATTAGCCCCCCCCCCCTTTCCAATATGCATCAATATGTGTGCTAAAAGATGAATGTATTACCGGTACTTCCATCCATCACATATCTGCTGCACAAACACTGGCATAATACTGATGTTTTCAATCACAACATATAGCATGGCTCCTCCTTTAGGTTACCTGAAATAGATGCTTTGAGCACTGTGTACACCAAAATCCAAGGGCTTCAGTGTGGTAAGTGGATGTCCAAAACTACTTGAATGAGAGCCACAGCAATTGCAGACTTTGTGTAAACAGCACTTTGCCTTGTCTGAGTCCATTGAGTGCTTTTGTTGGAAAGGAGAATTGCAGCTGCTGAACTCGACCCCCTTGCAATGAATGTTCTTTCAGACAGGTACTATGCACAGCTGATGGGCAGCGTACAGATCAAAAAAGGGACAGAAGCCGGTATTGAAAAGAGCGTACAGCTGCTGCCTGCCAGAACCAATCAAAGGCAGCCCTGCTGTGATAACAAAGAGCAGGGGTTGAGCTGCTCCTAGTCAGGGTGAGTGTCAGCTAGCTGAAAAGAGAGGAGGTGGCAGAATTGGGAGATTCCACAAGGCTTCAGCGCAGTGTTCAATGCTATGCAGGTTGTCACTGACAGAAACCCTAGGATACTGTTTACAAGAGGAGCAAATAGCTTTCAAACAAAGCACTTCACTCATATCTGACTAGCGGCAGGAAAACCTTTCTTTTTACAGAGGCTCCTTCAGTATCTCTCAGAAGTTCATCCCCAACATTTGATTTAAGCTCCCTGACTTGCCTGGTTCAGTGTTATTCAGTCTTATGTTTCTGAAGCATTAAAGACAGAAAAAGCAAGTAAGAACAGGGGAGTATATTGAGGAGCTTAAAACACACACACACCAGTGGTGTCAGCTCAACTATTGGACTAGATTTGATTGGTTATATTTCTATGCTGCTTTTCGTTCAAATGAATCCCAAAGCGGCTTACAAACAATAAATAACAATAATGTGATAGAACATAATAGAACATCACAAATACAGCATATATCATATGGAATAATTGGATGAAGCCCTGAAAGGGGTGCCCCAGTGATGCATAGTGACAAAATACTTCATCCTCGTTCTAGATGGACATTTCACCTGGCCTAGGCAGTGAATGGGATGGTCAGGGAATGTCAGATAGCAACCGGACACAATCTGCAACTGCTTTCAGTTTAAGCACAGGTATTATCAAAGGTGGGGCAGTAAAGTGGGAGAGAGGAAAGAAAAGAATGAGGATGGTAAGAGGGGAAAGGCTTTGGTTTTGTTGAGAGGCAACTTCAATGCTTCTTTCCACGTGGCCCATTTATGGGAAAGGAGCGGAATGTGAAAGGTCTCATATTCAGTTCCAAGCATCTCCAATTGAAAGAGCCCTGGCAGGATGGCAAGGAAAGATGCCCACCTGATAACCTGAAAAGCTAGTTCCAGGAAGAGTAGATAGTACCAAGCTGTGTCAACCAATGCTATGTCTTGAAAGAAGCAGCTTCACTATATAATGTCTGTATGATTTGCCTGTGTGGGAGAAGGCCAAAGAAAATATGTAGCGGCAGCCATGGGGAGCGTAAAAGTTACATGGTTATCTTCTAGTTAACTTTACTTCAGCTGAACCTAGTATCTAAAGAAATACAGTATGGTGCTCAGATGCATGGCTTGTTCAATCCATGCTCTTACTAACTAGACATTTTCAATAGATGTGCAAACTTTGCACTTCTTCTTCTGCAGAAAATGGTATGCCAAATAATAATTTTGCACCAGTCTTCTTGATCAAGACAGTTCTCTCCTCGCTTCTTGCCTTGCACAATGAACAGACATGAAAATGCTCTGGTATCGCTTTCTAATAGCCCAAGGCTCTGTCTGCACTTTTCCCTGCTGCCCCTCCATGCAAAAGGAGAGACATGGCAACACATTGTACCTTACAAAGCAGATATTCCCCATAAACATCACTTTCCACCTCAGAGCAGACCCCAGTGGTATCTATGAAGTGAACCATCAGGCATTCACTAAGGTTATAAATGAAAGCTCACACTGCAGTAAGTTGAATTCAGGTCTCCTGGGACTCTTTGTCTTCAGCGAGGGGTCAAAATTCCCAGCATGGTTGCATACTGGTGAGTGGCTGAGGCCACTTGATGCAGATTATGCAAGCAGGCATGGAGCCAGCCCTCTGTGGGCTTGCCAATTACAGAAGGTGCAGACACAGCCTAAGGCACCACAATGCCTGTGCATGTGAGGAATGTAGAAACAAACAGGAGGTGCTGCAGACATGTAAGCCATCTCTTCCTGATATTTCTTTCTCTTTAATTACATTGTAACCCTCATGGATTTCACAGAGAGGAAACCCTTCTTATTCACCTGTCAATTCAACACCTTGTCATAAGCCCCCCTCCCAGCCAAGGTTCTTAGATCTGATGCCTGGGTAGGTGAACTGTCTGCAAAATACTTGTCTTTGGGCTGAGATTGATTATTCCCTCCTGCAGCTGAATGAACTCATGACTCAGAGCATATTATGAGCAGTTAAACTGCGTAACAATTAATGCACAGAGGCGGAACAGAGTGCTAAAGCCTGCAGTGTTTACCCAAATGGGAACACTGTTCATGGGTTTAGAGATGTCCTCTTTTGATCTCAAGGAGTTTTAGTGAGTGGGTAGAGGAGGGTTTAAATTCTTTCTACATGATATTTTAGGTCTAATCTCCCCCCCTTTTTTTTTTCTTTCTTTCTGTAGAATCATGTGAGAAACACTGCTGTGGCAAGAGAGACACACAGGGAGTTTTGAGGTTCACACTCCCTTTCCTCCTCACTCTCCACCACAGGATGGAACAGAGAAAGATCTGGCCTCGGATATGGGACTCCGAAGACTCATCGGTGGCCTTGGTGTTTCTTTGCCTGGTTTTATTTTCATGGAATGCCACTAGCACTCCCGTCTATAATACCTTCCACTCTGAGAACCGTGATTGGACTTTCAACCATCTGACTGTCCATCAGGCCACTGGAGCAGTCTATGTGGGAGCCATCAATCGGGTTTACAAGCTGTCTGGAAACTTGACCATCTTGGTTGCTCACAAGACAGGACCAGAGGAGGACAACAAATCCTGCTACCCACCACTCATAGTGCAGCCCTGCACTGAGATCTTAACACTGACTAACAATGTGAACAAGCTGCTGATAATTGATTACACAGAAAATAGGCTATTGGCCTGTGGGAGCCTCTACCAAGGAGTCTGCAAGCTGCTGCGATTGGATGATCTCTTCATCCTGGTGGAACCATCTCACAAGAAGGAGCACTATCTTTCCAGTGTTAACAAAACTGGCACTATGTATGGAGTTATAGTTCGCTCTGAGGGTGAGGATGGGAAGCTTTTCATTGGTACAGCAGTAGATGGCAAGCAGGATTACTTCCCCACTCTCTCCAGCCGGAAGCTGCCACGTGACCCAGAGTCATCAGCTATGTTGGATTATGAACTTCACAGTGACTTTGTTTCATCACTCATAAAAATTCCTTCAGACACACTGGCCTTGGTCTCACATTTTGACATCTTTTATATCTATGGATTTTCCAGCGGCAACTTTGTCTATTTTCTGACTGTCCAGCCAGAGACTCCTGAGGGTGTCTCCATCAACTCAGCTAGCGATCTCTTCTACACATCTCGAATTGTGCGTCTCTGCAAGGATGACCCCAAGTTCCACTCCTATGTTTCTCTGCCATTTGGTTGTGTCAAAGGTGATGTGGAATATCACCTCCTACAGGCAGCCTACCTTTCCAAGCCCGGGGAGGTGCTGGCCAGGTCCCTCAATATCACTGCCCAGGATGATGTCCTTTTTGCCATTTTCTCCAAGGGACAAAAGCAGTATCACCAGCCCCCTGATGACTCAGCTCTTTGCATCTTTCCCATCCGTGCTATCAATGCCCAAATTAAGGAGCGCTTACAGTCTTGCTACCAAGGGGAAGGCAACTTGGAACTCAACTGGCTGCTTGGGAAAGATGTTCAGTGTACCAAGGCGGTAAGAATGTTCACAGTATTTCACCTAGATTTCCTGCAGAAGAAGATATAGAAAATATTGTAGTGAGCAATATTGAGTAGCAACAGAAATTCTCGAGTGTAAAAAACTGGTTTCTGTTTTCCTTCATAGGAACTTGGAGAACATCTCTTGAAGAATTGTTGCCTTCTAATTATTATTATTATTAATAATAATAATTCATTATTATTTATTTATTTATTTATTTATTTATTTATACCCCGCCCTCCCCAGCCAAGGCCGGGCTCAGGGCAATAATAAAAACAAGTTGAATGAATACAACTTAAAAACAAGATTAAAATACAACATTAAAATATATATATAATGATTATTTTGGTTCAAGTAGGTTCAAATCATAGGCTTCCTCTACGACCTTGAGCAAGTTCTGTTTTCTCATATTCGTATGGAAAATAAGAACACCAGTAATGATGTATCAGCCTCAGCAGGCCATTGGGAGGGATAACTAGTTATGGAAAATCTTTTTAAAAAACATTTGCCATTTATCAGCATTCCTGCATAAAGCAGAGGTATTATCGAGTTATTTCTGCCATTGCTCCCCAAGTATCAAACTGAGAAATAGAATCCATTCATTAATCACAATGGAAAGGCAAATTCTTTTATGGCCAAGAGTTGTTCTTCTGTTATAGTAATGGAGGGCAAGACGAAGATGTAGCTGATTTGGTAGATTCCATTTCTTCTTGAAATCTGGTCTGAAGCCAAACCTGAAAGTGCAGCAAAGAAGTACCCTTCCTCCCTGAGCAGGAAGGTTTCATGCAAACAAGCCTGAAAGATTAATGGCCAATTTCAGTTGCACATTTTGGTCTTCTTGGATATTGATTAATGTAGCTGGCCCACTTGGATAAGTGCAGAAGATCCAAGACAGAGAAAAATCAATTTATTCTCTAGCTTATTATGGCAAATAAAAGAAACTGGGGTGTTAAGAGACATTCCATTTAATGTATACATTCATGCAGCTAATTGTGCCAGGGTAATTAAAACATTTTTAAGACAAGGTTCCTTAATTTCACTGCAGCTAGATAGTCACCCTGTTTGGTCACACTCATCATAGACAGAAGATGCTATGTAGCATTCACTTGTTATTCAGGATCTTCGTTTTCAAAAATGCTCAAAGTTTTTATTTAACATTTATTGCAGAGGTAAGGAACCTCAAACCTGGAGGGCAAGTTGCAGCCCTTCAAGCTGCTCTGTCTGGCCCTTAGGACCCTCCCCAGGCCATTGCTCTCACCACCACTGTTTTGAACCAACGCTTTAGCATTTTTGCCTGGCTGGAAAGTGTCATTGAATTCTCATAATGCTTCTTGCTTGCCTGGATAGGGAATAGTAAGAGATTTGTGACTCTGTGTAGATACAAGGGTACTATATAGAGGTAAGATTTACACCGGTTGTTCTATTCACATTTGCCTATTTACTGACATGTGCCTCCCCCAACCAAAAAAAGATTGCCCAGAAAGCAGTGTGGCCCTTGGAATGAGCCATGCTCCTGATTTATATGGGGGAAGGGAAATGATAGACAGAAGTGCCAGCTTATGAGGCCGATGGGGAAGGGGGCGCAATGTTGCACAAGCGACATCCCGACATTGTACATGTGGTGTCAGGATGTTGGGAGGAGCCAGGGGAGGAGCCAGATGCAGCAGCTGCACTGTTCACTGACTGGTGGCTCCTCCTGGCACCACCACTGGTGGGAGGCTGTTTCGACCCTCCTTCCCCTCCATGAAAGGAGGAAGAGAAGGCGCTTCTGTGGTTTTTAGGCATGGGGAGCCCCGGCCCCGATCCCAAAAATGTAAGGGTTCCCAAAAGTGCTTGGCCTCCTGGAGCTGATTGCAGTTCACCAGGTACTTTGTGGGAAAGCTCTCTTAAAAGCAAACTGTTAATTCTTGTCATTAAAGCTGGATTGTGTGGAGATGACTGCATGAGAGAAGGAACCAAACCTGTACTTTCTCTGGCTGTTTTTGATCCTATACTACTAACAGCTGAATCTTTTTCTTTCTTTTGACAAGTGGGGAAAATGATATAGCCAATTTCAGCCATCACCCCTCTGCCATGTCATTTGCAGAGGAAGAGCAGAATGAAGAGCTCTGTGTCTGAATGAGGAAAGTCCAGTGTACTAAGAATGGTACTAAATTCAATTCAGGGCTGATAAAATGGCTAAGGAGTTAGCTCTCTGCTTGGCTGGCTTCCTGGGTCTGCTGAACTGTGGAAGCAAAAATGCTAACAGGTGATGGAATAGGGGAATGAGGGTGGGGTGCATTTCAGGAAGCAATGCATCCTAAGGACTTTGAATAGCATTTTGCTTAGGTCTATGTACACTAGCAGCTAGTGAAAAGACAACAAAGCTTTGAGGGTCAGTTTAGAGCTAGGGTGGGGAACCTGTGGGGAACTTCCAGGTGTTGTTGGATTATATCTCCCATCAGCTCCTGTCAACATAGCCAATGTTCAGGGAACATGGGAGTTGTAGTCTTTCAACATCTCGAGAACCACAGGTTCTCACCCCTGTGCTTATGATGTTTCAAGGTGTGTGCAAGGCCTCCTCTTCTCAATGAAGGTAGGGAAATTATGAAACACAGAGGAATGTGAGAGATCAATCCTTTTCTTGGGGAAAAGCTATAGCTCAGAGGTAGAGCATCTGCATTGGTTTAGGGCTGGGGATATTTGCTCTCTGAAATTCTGGAGAGCTATGCCAGCCACTGTAGACAATGCTTAGCTAAACAGGCCAATGGTCTGACTCAGTATAAGGAATCTTTGTTCCTTAGGTCCAAAGTCTGCAAAATGTAATTGAGACACCAATGGAAATGATATATGCAGTTGTGTGCATATGCATATGCACATGTACACGAGTACACTTCTGCAAAGGGTTTTGTAAAACATGTTCTGAGGATGCCACCATGAACTGAATCTTCTGGGCAAGTCTTATAAGAGATCTAAAAAGGATCTGGTCTCAGATTTTGGAATGCTGCCTTGGGCCCAGCTGAACAAAGATTTGTTATACGCTAGATGTTGTCAGGTGTTGCTTAGGGAGGCTTAGCCTTTTGAAGGTTGCTTTGTCTCCACTTTCTTGCCTGTCATCCACACTCACCAAAATGCCTTCTCCCTTTCAGCCAGTCCCAATAGATGACAACTTCTGTGGGTTGGACATTAACCAGCCACTGGGAGGTTCCATACCAGTAGAAGGGGTGACTCTTTACACATCCAGCCGCGATCGGATGACTTCTGTCACTTCATATGTCTACAATGGCTACAGTGTGGTGTTTGTGGGCACCAAGAGTGGCAAGCTGAAGAAAGTAAGTTTGTTCTTTTGGCTCTGGGGAGCCCAGACCATATCTCTTCTTTTCTCTGTCTTTTGCTGGAGAGTATAGCTGGCTTCCAATAGTTGTAGAGGCCGGTTTACTGATAAGTATAAATGTAATTTGAAAATAAAAAGGGTACACTTGAAACCATCAGACAGGTAAGTGTAATTTTTATTTGCTGTCAGTTATGCTCTAAAGTCAAAGCCCAGCCATTAAAAGCACTACAGAGATACAAAAGCCACTAGAAATGTAAAGACTCTCACACATGCACAGATTCTTGTGGGGTTCTCGTTGCTTTACAAAGGGAAAAAAGTAGATTTTATCATTCTCCTGGGGGGATGCAATTCAGTATACCTGAGACTGCGTGGTCTGCTTAATAACCACTTTCTCCCACAGTTCCATGTAGCTGTAAGAGGCACATCTGGATGTTTAGATGTTCAGTTCATAAGGATTGCCTTAGACAATACGCAAGGCATCCAAAATTGTTTGCACTTGTTTCTTGAAGAAATGTGTTCTTTTACATAGAAATGTGATTCTTTACTTAGGAAGCAAGAAACTGTCCAAAAACTGTCTTCAGTTAGAGCGAGTGAAAGGGCATCCTTTCCAGAGTGTCTGTTTAGTGATGGTAGGGCAGAGCAGTGAACATGGATTTTAACTGTAGTAGATTTGGATTTTAACTGTAGCCCATCATTTACGTTCTCTTGCTGGCTTTTTTCTCACTGTCAACATAGACTTCTGGAATATAAATGTTCATGGGATTGGATTCTGCTCTTCTCAAGTCACCCTGAAGGTTATTGTGATCAAAGATCTTAGTGGGACAGGATTCATGTGTCATGTTTGCTCAGTTCATTGTGGCAGCTCCACCTCCCTGTACCTTCTCTAGTTGTCTCCTTGCTGACTGTAGTCATTGAAGAGTGCTTATTGACCCATCACAGCACTGATAAGTGTCATGTCCTATCAAGCTGGTTCTACCTTCAGAAGTTGTCAGGAACACAGTGTCATGCTTCTCATCTCCCATAGCCTAAGCATGTGTGGTGCTTCAGACAGCAGTGGAAGGAATTGTATAATACTAAGGTGGGCTGTGCAGTGTGGCTGGCTGGCTGGCTGACTTCCTCAATGAGTGTGGTTGGATGTCCTGGAGGAAAAGGGGGATATTTGCTACAGTAGGAAGCTCCAGTAGTAAATGGAGGAGGGAAATAGTGCAAACCTGTGCATTGACATCAGTTAGCTGGCTTTTAAGTCTGAAAGAATTTGGCACAGTGTGCAAAACACCTGGTGTTTTAAGGTATTCAATATTAAAATCACACTTGGGTAGTTTCACAGTTATGCCACTACCAAGAATTAATGTGTTGCACTGTATTTGAGATTCATGCATTTATTCATGGCCACAGATTTTCACTGAGAACTGATCTTTAATCTCTTTTGGAATACTATCTATGTTTACCAAAGCCTGGTGAGCAGGCACTCTTGATAGCACTCCTACTGTTTGCTAGTAAAAGTCCTGCTTGGACTGGACAATATCTCTTCTATCTGTTGAGAAGGGAGCGGGTTAACTGGCAGTGGTAGCCTCTTGGGCAGCCCATAGCCTGAGGTAAGCTTTGCTTTTCTGAATGTAGTCTTGCCTCTCACCTTCCACCCTTCTTACTGACCTTTGTGTGATAGATTGACTTCATTAGATAACATTCCTTCCTGTTTGCATCACAGAGGAAAGGCTACTTGCCTGAGGCAAAGAAATATTCCAAATTCCTTTTGCCCTTAAAGAAAAGCCTTGTTTTGTGGAACTTTGGAGTCAGTGATTAAGTTGGACTTTCCATTCCATATATCCATGTCAAAGCTCATTGCTAAATTAGTGTCAGCAGTCTCCAAATACATTGATCCATTCCTTTCCATTGAATGCTAACAAAGCTGGTGATTTTGACCTGTCCTGGGCAGGTACCAGTTTTCATTTTGAATGGACAGAAAGCAGCCTGGTACCTGTGCATAAAAATGCAACATAGTACAATATACCAGTGGGGCAACATTTTTATTATATTATATGAACAAAATAGCCCACCATTCTGCCGAAGAGCTCAGGGTGGCATGCATGATTCTCTCCCTTCCCCATTTTATTCTCACAGCAACCAGCAAGTTAGGCTGAAGTATGGCCACTGCTTCAAGCTCACCCAGCATGGCTTTATGGCTGGGTGGGTATTTGAACTGTGGTCACCTAGGTTCTCATCCAAGGGTGGAATTTAACAAATAATAATAATAATAATAATAATAATAATAATAATAATAATAAATTTTATTTATATCCCGCCCTCCCCAGCTGAAGCTGGGCTCAGGGCGGCTAACAACAATCAAATAATCAAACAATCAAATAATCCAACATTCTAAAAACATTTCATTATAAAAATTAATTAAAAATTAGTTAAGCATTTCAGACAAGTGGTACATGGGAGCAATCTCATACTGACAAATGATAAAATTATAAACTGGCCATTCAGGGCAGGGCAATCCCATGCACATTTACTCCAAACCTGGGAGGCCACTGGATAACCTTGGGCTGGTCACCATCTCTCAGCCTAACTTACTTCATAGGATTGTTTATTGAGAGGATAAAATTGGGATAGAAGAACCATTTGCACCACCTTGAGCAACTTGGAGGAAAGGCAAGATAAGAATATATTAATAAATAGTAAGGAGTAAGTTCTACCATGATCAATGGGTCTTGTTCCCATATAATTATGTATTCATGTTTACTCATAAGTAAGTGTTAATTAGGCCGCAATCCTATGCATATTTATCTGTGAATAGGCCTTGTTGAAGGTGGTAAGACACTTCTCAGTATTCATGTGTAGTACCTGGCTGCTTGAAATCCAGGGCAGGAAATGGTTTATCACTCTATAATTGCTTCCTTTGCTTCCAGTACTGCATTTAGTACAGACTCCAATAGACTACTAGCAGCATTGTACTCTGTGAGCTATTGGCCTAACCCACTATATAAACGATTCCCACCCCCAATAGCTTTGAACCCCACATTCCAGGATAACATATTGCAAAGATACCCTAGATGAGTAGACAGTGGGTGGTGAGTGTGTTGTACTGCATTAGTGGCTGGGGAAGGCCTAGCTTTAAAGGCACTTAAAGCAAGCAGCTTGTGCTTGCATGTTAGCTGTTTAATATACCAAGTAGAATTGTGTCCCATTAATTATGTAGGATTACTAAAGGAATGCTCTTTCCGGGTTGGTTTAATCCCCGATGGCATTTATGTAGTGGAGGCCTTTTAAACATCTACGATTCTGATGCAGAGTAGATCTATATATGGTGTTTGGCTTTACTGCAGTCACAGAGTAGAAAAAAGAGAGGGAATGGGTTTTTGTGTTTATGCCTCCTGTGTTCCAGAGGTATGCAAACATTTGCTGGGAATTTAGATTAAATCTCTGGTTAATTTATCCCAAACATATACTGAAACTAATCCTTCAAGGCGTTTAAAAGATGATATTATTTGTAGTGCTGTTTAATACTATTATTACGTAACAGAATTCTCCATCATGCGTGCCTGATCTGAAGTTGCTTCGTTTTCCTATTCCACTAAAATTGCCAGCCATCCAACAAGAGGGATTGGGTTGACAAAGAGTCATCACAGAGGATTAGTTGATGCGTCCCAGAACCTGGCTATTCTTACTCTGTAATGGTTTTAGCTTTACTGGTGCATCGTGCTTTACATACCTTCTGGTTTTTGATACTGTGCAGTAGATAAGACAGCGGAACTATCAACATTCTGTAGGGTGGGAAGTGGTGCACTAAGGGCATCCTTAGTCACATTCATACATAGTGGGCAATCTATCCCAGAGTGAGTGGACTCACCTCAGAGAAGTGGGTCAGCTGCATTGGTTCATTGCAAACTTGCCAGCCTTACTGGTACACTTACAGATTGACCTGCCTTACTCTTTTCTCCAACCAATCCATCACATGGATTCTCCAACCAATCCATCACATGGAAGCGAATTGAACATCCAAGTGTTAAGTGGGACAGCAGCAGCTCCGTTGTTGGGCTGAAAGCTCTGTGTGCTTTTAGTAATGGCAGCTGGTGAGGCAAGGGTAGTAAGACAACACAGTCACTAAGTACCACCGAGGGGGAGGATTCATAGTTCAGGAGCAGAGTATGTGTTGTTCTTTAAGAGATCAGGTAGACCTTTCTGCCTGAGACCTTGGAGAACTGTTGCTGGCCAGAGTGGACAGTACTGGGCAAGCCAGACAAACACTCTGACCTTGTAAAAGACAAGATTCCTCTGTTCTGTGAAGTGGACCCTGATCACCTTGGTTGCTGCTTAGTGGTGGCTAATCTCCACTCCAGAACACCAGATACAACTACCATTTAGGCCAGGGGGCCGGTCCACCGTCCCTCAGACCTTGTGGGGGACCGGACTATATTTTGAAAAAAGAAGAAGAATGAATTCATATGGCCCACAAATAATCCAGAGATGTGTTTTAAATAAAAGCACACATTCTACTCATATAAAAACATGCTGATTCCTGGACCTTCCGAGGGCCGGATTGAGAAGGCGATTGGGCCGGATCCAGCCCCCGGGCCTTAGTTTGCCTACCCATGATTTAGGCATTTCCTTCCTCTCTCTTTATGCAAGGGAGAATTTCAAATTTAATATATCAGTCACCATGATAGGAGCTTAAAAAAAGGTGATTTACCAGCCTGTAATGTTTCTACTTTGGATTATTACTTTGTTCATTGGGAGGGGGGGAACACTCTCTGTATATCAATCTGATTTTACAGGGCAGTTGACAATCATGTAAAAAAAAAAGTTGAAAAGGGGGGGGGAGGCATCTCTTATCACCTTTCTAAATGAAATCACATACTCTGTTGTGGGTAATCAGTCTGAAAACTGTGGGCAGAGGGAGGTGCCCCAGGTAAGTTAGAAAACTAGATCTCAGGGCTGTTGTGCTAGTTGATTTTATCTTTGTTATAGAAAAACTGGAAAGGTTATCATCTTGGACTAGGACTAGTCAACCAGCCTACCTTATGAGGTTGTTATAAGGAGAAGAACCATGAAGACCACCTTGAGCTCCTTGGAGGAAAGGAAGGAGATAAATGTATTAAATTAAATAATTCATCAGATGAAGAGGGAGCTAGTTGGGAAGAATTGCAAAGGGAATCCTAGAAAAATCAGACAGTGTTGGTAAAGTTTGTTTTGGCTGAGCATATCTTATTACAACTTTGTGTTTTATTGATATTAATGACCTTCATGTGTCTCTGATCTTAGGGCTGTGACCACTTTATTCATTGCCCTTCATAAGACATTGGTTACTCTGTGGGTGGGGGTGGGGGGTTTCCTCCAGGGTTGCTAGCAGCAATTTTGGAAAATCTAGAAGGCTTTCAGGAAATTGTGTTTACACAGGGGGGAAAAGACAGGCTGTTAACAATGGATGGGACACTAACCTGCTATTGAAAGCAATAACACTTTGCCATAGCATTCAGGGGATGGAATGCTCCCTACCTCAGTTTCCTGCCAGTAACACAATTGTCTGCCTGCCTTAAAGCATTGTGGAGGAGAAGTGCATTGTAAAATCTAAACACAATTTACAGGGTCACCACTTTGATTACCAGTCTGAGCCAATGGGGGTGAAAAGCCAGGAATCCTGATTGTATAGCAAGCCACCTCATAGCTATTACTCGAAGTCTCCAGATGAATGATTTTCCCTCCCTTTCTTTTTGCCCTGTGGGGATTTCCCTGCTAGAAAAAAGGCAGGATGCTGAATGTATCATTTTTCTAAATTTATCTGCGTGTCCTCTGAGGATTCATTATTGGAAACATTACATTCCTTTGGTGGTGTGCTATTTCCTATTAGCTAATTAGCCCATTCCTGTGAAACTCTTTGGACTAGTCTGTCTCTTTTTCTCTGAGGATTTCAGTGTTGCAAGGACCCCAGTACCACAGAAAAGCTGAAGAGATTCCTTATTTCTGGCTACATCACAAACCTGCTGGGTCTCTATATTGCTTTTGCAAATACTGAATGAATACTCTTAACCTCAAGTACAACATATTACAGCTTAACAGTCAGGAATATATGATTAGACTGTTAGACTGGGAGACCAGGGTTCAAATCCTCGCTCAGCCAAGAAGCTCACTGGGTAACCTTGAGCCAATTACTGTCTTTCAGCCTAACCTACCTCACAGGGTTGTTGTGAGAATACAATAAGGAGTGGGGAGAGCCATGCATACCACCTTGAGTTCATTTCGGTAAGGGTGGGACCTAAGTGAAATTATACTCTCTCTCTCTCTCTCTCTCTCTCTCTCTCTCTCTCTCTCTCTCTCACACACACACACACACACACACATATATATATACTCAGAGAAAGAGGTTGACAACAGCACAGGCTGTGCATATCGTAACCAAATTTGCATTTGAGTGTAATCCATAAACATGCTGGTTATGGCAATCTTAAAATTTCCCAGGAGCAGATAATACTGTTACATAGCTGTGATGGTTCTAGGGGTTGCTCGTGTGTAAACCGGCGTCACACCTGGCTGGGTTGCCTGAGTGAACCTTTTCTGTCCGGACAGCCACTCACCTGTGGCTGTCTCAATCGCTGGCAGAATCCGTCAGTGGGCGTTTCTTGAATTTCTTCCAGCAAAGAAGCTCTTTGACGCCTAGTCTCCGCCTACTCTCCCTGCGCGGAAGCCTTCTGCGCAAGGAGGGTGTGGGCAGTGGAGGACCTGTGCTCTCCCCGCTGGTCCCCGGTGAGGAGTCATGGGACCGCCTCGCCGATTCCCCCATCTGTCCCCCTTCTCCACTGGTGCTACGCTGATTTCCTTCCCCAGAAGATGGGCTGCTTCCCCCCATCCCGGGACGCTCTCCGGAATCCCTCTGGAGCCCTCTCTCTCCCTCTGGCTCCGATGGCAGTTCCCTGACTATAGCCTATAATCAATATAGTCTCTAGCTCCCCACCTATGCTTAAGGTTGGGGACTGGAGAGGAGTGCTGCATCCATGCCAGGACTCCACAAATAAATTCATTTGCTGTGATCACTATGGGGAATCCTTAAGCTGAGCGTGGGCAACATAACCCCCTTGCCTCAGCTCAGAGCAACTGCCCAAGGTGATCATGATAAGGATGAGCCCTCATCCCCTTACACATCAGCTTGGAGTAAAGAGAAGTGCAGGGCCTTGCCCCTGCAGTCATGCTGGGCTTTCGCAGCACCTGGAGCATTTCCCAAACTCAGTGTGCCATCACAGACAGGATGCTGGCCCTTCATTCAAGAAGAAGATGCAGGATTGATGGCAAATCACACATCTGGGCTCTGCGACAAAGCCAACCAAAATTTGTAAAGCCTTGATGAGTGCAATGGACCATTTTCTGGAAGGCATCTTATGGTAGCCAAAAAAAAAAAAAAAAAGGCACAGAAATTCTTTGCTCATTTTCCCTCTGTGAATCATTCTGGGTGGTTGCAAACCTTTGTTTCCAGCAGCTACTTTGCTGTGTAAAATCAAACTGAACATATTTATTAACTTCCTGGCATTGGAGCACCTCTTGCTTTTCCATAAAGCTAAGGAGAGCTCTGTTTAAGATTGAAAAGCTAGCAGTGGGTTATGGTCAACCCAGACTCCTTTTGCAAATTGAAATTCTGTCATGGTGATTCAAGCCTGACCGTTCTGGACACTTGGAAATACTTCATTTCTGCTGCAAATTGCAATTCTCTGTACACATACACTTAGAGACCTGCCATTGGGTGCTGTCCCCTCTTTGTCTACAAAGCCCCCTCTCCCTGCCCCCCCATTCCCCACACTACTTTATTCCAGCCAGTCACAGCTATAACTGACTTTTGGAAAGGAGGGGGGTTTGTCTGCTTTAAAAGAGCGAGAGCTTAATGCTGCTTCCCCTATAATGAGATTGGCTCACTTCCCAGACTCCTGCTAGTGAGCTTGCTGTTTGTTTTGTTGTTTTATGAGCCCCAGAGGGCCCGGCGAGCTGGGCTTTTGGAAGCTGGGCAAGGCCAGTGTCGGCAGTTTATTTACAGTTTACAACCAGCCTATGGGGGAGCTTTATTTTTGTGACAAGTCTAGAGAATGCTGGACCCTCCAGGGACCAGGCCAAATTTTATCCATGTCAAATGCCAGGAGGATATTTGGCTATCCCGAAGCAAGGAATGAGGTGGACAAAAGCTAAGTATCTGGCAAGGGGATAGAGGTTTTGTTGTGATGTTTGGAACAGGACAATATGACACTATTGGTGTAATACTTTTTCAGGATCTCTTACTATGGGCTGTAGTAGTTCTCTGGCATGTCTCCACATGCACACTTAAATAAGACAGTTTCAGCTGAATTTTACACATGGCATAAATGCAAAAGTGGCCAACTCTTAGGTTCAAAAGTGATGGGAAGCACTTATTTAAGTCCCAGGGGCTTTTTACTAAGATTTAGAACCCTTAAACCACTTATGCACTCTAGAAAATGGTACCCATGGTGAATTTAAAACAAAACAAATCCTTTGCAACCTGATAGATTTGCATTAGTTTCTAAGCAGGTGAAACAATAATGGACTTCTGAGAAAATTCTGCCACTAGAAAACTTTGGCAATTTTGGACAAGTCAAAGAAGGCTTGGAGTTTTTGCTCAGTGATTCAAAATCTGAGATTACTCTCTAGAGGAGAAAAAAATCATGAGAAAGTTGTTTCAGTAGATAAGGGCAAAATAAATTAGGCTCCAGCAGAAATTTTTGTGATGTTGATTTAAAAGAAAGAAAGAAAGAAAGAAAGAAACACACGGGACATTTTATCTCTTTAAAAAAAAAAAAATGTTTGTGTACCAGCCAGCTCGAAGCTTTCCTCTCTTTTTACTTCTTTCAACTCTGTACTAAGCTATTTCCTCTTGGTTTCCACCCTGCAAGACCAACATTTCTCTGATGAAAATAGGGACATCCCATTCCATAACAATAATTTTACTATTTATACCCCACATATCTTACTGGGTTGCCCCAGCTACTCTGAGCAGCTTCCAACATATATAAAAACACAGTAATTGCCTTCAGATAACCTTCAGACAGCTCAGGGGTCAGATAACTTCTTACCCTGCAAAATCTATCCAATGCAAATCGGGACACCTTACCATATCCTCCAACATTTCTCCAAAGAAAATAGGGACAGCCTAAGGAAAAGTGGGACATTCCAGGATCAATTCAGAAACATTCTATGTCCTTTTAAAGGTGTTTGTGGAAGGGGAGGTGTTATTGGTTTGGTTTGGTTTGGTTTGGTTTGGTTTGGTTAGGTTTGGTTAGGTTTAGTTTAGTTTTAGTTTTTATTATGTATCTTGTGTTATCATTTTGTATTTTTATGTTGTGAGATGCCCTGTGATCTTCAGGTGAAGGGTAGTACACAAATTTTAATAATAATAATAATAATAATAATAATAATAATAATAATAATAATAATAACAATAACAATACGTTGAAGGCACTTCTCATTGTAGCAGAAAATAAAAGCTGTCAGTTTAACCACCGCTTTTTGCAGCTTTTGCAGGGGGTCTAGATTGATAATGCACATTTAGTGCTGGATTTTCCAAGAGCAGTAGCTGGATGCACAAAGGAAGCAGAGAAGTGCGGGGAAACAGCTTGGGGCGGGGGTAGGTGGGGGAAATTATATGCACAAATTTACAGAAGGTATTCCATGGATAACAGAGGGAGCCTGCAGAGGTTTTCCATAGATATTGGATGAATCTTGGATGGAACAGTGTGTTGGTGGGGGGGAGCTTTGGGGAAATAAAGGGACAAGTTATTGTCCTGTTGTTAGACATGTAACAAGCCACTGTGGAGATCTTGCATGGTTCCTATTAATTCCATGTGAACAGTCTGTAGTGATCTTACAAACAGTCTTATAGCTGCACAGCTGCCATCTGATGAAGTTTTGTGAAGGAGAAAATATTTGATGCCAAAATCTGAATTCCAATGAGCTGGTTGCTTTAATGGCATGATGCCAAGATATATTCTTTGAAAAATAAGAAAATGTGTTGCTGCTTATGCATTTAGAGGTATAATGTCCCTCTGTCTGGAGAATAATGCTTTGCTTTACTAAAAGCACCGAATGCCTGAGTTGATTCTATCCCATCAGTAAAGGTCAGCTTTAAAAGTAGCACTTTTGCTAGTATGAGTCATGGGAACAAATATTTAAGGGACTGGGCACAATCTGAGTCTAACTAATTTAATCCTGCTGTATCTGGGTTTCAAATGACATTTAGTTAGCTCTAATGCTTTCTAACCATATCCTCTTGTTTGATATATCCTTGCCTAAAGTGCAATGTGATGGCCTTCATTAGAATAAAGAATCCTATTGTTGGAGTAGTATAGCATGTAGATATTCTTCTGGGAAATGCTTTCTTCTGGCTGCAGCTGAAGGTAATGAAGGGAAACCTGTACTTAAACTGATGCGCTCCTTGGTGCTCATCTGAGACTAGCAGCAAATGCATCTGGGTTACTAGGTCTTTTCCTTCCATCCCAACCTGTTAGAAAGAATTTATTGAATGAAAAGCGTATTACTGGTTTACAGGTGGTAGGTGAACTAATGCTCGTTTCAGCTTTGCAGATTATGTTTCAGTTAACCTTCCATTAAGATGTAGTTTTTACATCCATCCCAGCCCGAACCACCACCACACCGATCCACACATGTTTTGCATTCCTGACATTGGGGTCGTGTCCCCTGTTGTGTCACAGCAGGGCAGATGGAATGACTAGGGTAGATTGCCTGGTTCATGGGTGAAAAATCAATCTTGTCTTTCATGCCAAGAAGTGGTGTGTCATATTATAGCTAATAAATCAGTGAAGTGCCCTTCATCCAGCTTGTCAGTGGAGGACAGTGTTTGTGTGATTGAGAATAAATGAAGGCCAGAGTGCTGTCAGGCATGGAGAAGTGTGTGTATAATTTTGCCATCATGCCGTTTATACCTGCTACTATAAGAAAAATGAGTTTGCTAGGATAACTTAGAGCCACACACTGCAACAGCATGTGGTCAGGGGCCACAGAAACACCCTAGAAAGAAAAAACAAACTGAAGACTGTAGCTTTGCCAATGGGTCCCCCCCCCCTTCTTGTTAGCAAAGAATTCATACCATGGCACAATTCTAGTTGTTTTTGTATCAGTAGGAATGGACAGGTATTGTGTATTAGATAAGTCTAAATGTTCTGTCAGTTATTCCATATGAACAGTCTTGTCCTCTTGATTCAAAAGGTCTTAAGCTTTCAGATTTTCAAATCCTTTGATTAAAAAATAACAGGTCAGATATGAACAAATTTATTAAGATGTAAGCTTTTGTGGACTACAGTCCATCAGATGCAAGTCCATGAAAGCAGTCGTCCATTTTAGAGGTGGTAGGTGAACTAATGTTGTTTCAGTTACCTTGCATCTACAACACAGTAAAACTGTATTCTTTACGGGTAAGAACCAGAACTTTGCATTCTGCTCAAAGACAGACCAGGTGCCACTGGATCTTTTTAAAGAGCTGTGAGCTTTTATCCCAGCTGGAGTCATGAAGTTCATTGGGTGATCTTGGGTCAATCACTGCCTATCTGCCTAACCTACCTCTCAACATTGTGAAAATAAAATGTTTTGCCACCTTGAGCTTCTTGGAAGAAAGGTAGAATTAAAATGAATAATGAAACAAATAATTATGTGCATGCACACTGATGATTGTATAAATAATAGTTATAGTTATTATTATACTTAAGACATTTAGCTGTTCACAGCATTTGATGCTGATTATATCAATGATCATTTCAACAGTATATTGCCACTTTTCACAGTCCTTCAAATTGCACATCACAAATCTTGCATGCCAACCATAGTTCTTCCCTAGTCACAGACAGAACAACATAATTTTGCTAGAACCAATATGTTGCAAATGCTAAATCATGCAAAGCTGACTAATTTGCATGCTTCTTTTTTAAAAAAAACAAAAACAAAACAAATCTGGATTTATTTTTCATTCACAGTATTTAGAATCCAGTGAAATCCTAGACAGCCATAGTTCACTAAAATCGATTCAGTCAGGCTCTTTTCCAGACACTAGAAAATATTTTGTTTAACTGAGAAGTTACCTCATTCTTGGACATTGTGCCATGAAATATGCATTGTGGGCAGTGAAATAATCAATTATATGTTGTATGAAATATGGCCAGTTTGCCAAGAGAATTAGCAGAACTATGGTTTTTGTGTGTGTTGGTAAAATCATGTATTTCTCCTGTGAGAAACTAGCAATTTAGTCAGCCACAGTATTGTTTATTTCCTATTGTAAATCTTTGTTTTCTTTCTCCTCCCCTTTTATTTTGCTTTATGTTGCATAGTTGTTGTCCTTTCACCCATTTGTGATAATAATCCTAGCAAGTCCTGCACGTGATTTATTTTTTATTTCATTTTTATTTCCGTTTCTCCATGGAGTTTCCTGGCTTAGTGGCTAATTTAAATCTGTTCATACTCTGACACTCTGTTACCACTGTACCACACCAGCGCTCTCTCTTATATAATGGGCTATGGATAGAGGTTTTCCCGTTTCTCTGTAAATTCACATATTATTTGGAGTCTTGGAATATTTCAACCACAAGGGGCTCAAGCCAAAGACTCATGCAGCTGGGAGCCAAAGACTCATGAAGCCCTGGCTCAGCAGTTCTCAAACAAATATCTGGAGAGTGAGAAAGACCAAACAAATTCAGGACCCCTCCAAATGACCTGCTTTTTGAGCATTCATCCTGATTTACTAATACAGAGTTAGAGTGTTTCCAGGCTTTATTGGGCATGTATTATATGTTCATTCTCTTAAACAGCAGTGAGCATTCATCCCGGCTTTATGCTTATTTGCTTGTTGGACACTTATACATCTTACTGGTAGTCATCCATCCATCCCACACATCTCACTGCATTTTCCTATCATTTTCCAAACCACAGAAATTCTTCTTTTTGAAAGTGGATTTGTTGTTCTAGGAAGATTTTGCACTTTAATCTACAGTACTTTCATTGCACAAACCTTACATTCCATTATGCACTTGAATCACTCCTGCAAAATCATGACAGTTTAAGGGAGGCATCCTCAGCTGTTTCAAGTGCTACTGGTCGCTCCATTCTAGCTCCTCACCAGCATGTGTCCCAGCAGGTAGTACCTGGAACACCCTCCCTGAGGGGAAGAAAGCAAACTTCATTCTCCCCATGTCCCAGGTTGATTGTTTTCCTCTACTAGCCACAGATTAGTATTGGACAGATTTGATCAGATAGGATTGCTATGAGGAACCCATGAATGCTCTTTCTCCACCTTCTTTGCAACACTAAGTGGCTGAACAAAGTTGTGCTGCAACTCTGGAAATGGAGGAAATAATACTAAGAGTGCAATCCTAACCATAACTACCCAGACGTAAGTGCTATGGAATTCAATGAGGCTTAGTCCCAGATAAGTGGTGTTAGGATTGCAAGTTTAAGACAATGGGGAGTTGAACAAAAGGGATTAGGTGTGAGTCATTGCTAAGAAAGAGAGGCTCTGTTCCTCGCTAGATAGGGAAGCTTTTTAAGCTCTTGTTTTTGATTACCTTTCCTTGTTGTTTGCTTGAGGTAATTCTTCCATACGTGCAGCCTTTAAAATGTGATTCTGTTGAGACATTTGTATTATTACAACTCCAAGACTCTGTGCAGTTAGCTTTATGTACCTATTGAATATTTCAATGCACTGTGCATAATGCTATCTATATTCATAAGCCAAGCAGGCAATGGACAATGGCTTTATACTCCACACAGTTAAATAATAGTAGTGAGGGATCACATTTGCCTGGCTCTCCTGACTGGCTAGCTTCAAATGTCATGACTTTCACTTGAATGTGCTGATTTTTTATGCAGCTTACCTGGGTGTGATTTATTCTGTTGTTGATGATTCTATTGGCCTGAGGGGAGATGAGAAAGTCTGGATGCTGGTCAGGAACCCAGGCAGCTGCTGTGGGAGACCTCCAGTCCTAGAGCAGGGATGTCCAGATCAAATATTTCATGGCCACTGGAATATAGAAATCTGCTAGAGGGTTCTACTTCTCACAGTAATCTTCAGGTTCAGCAACGAGGCGGGGGTGAACTGTGACAGGCCAGCATCCTTGTCCCAACTGATCACATGCTCTGTCACAGGCAAAATGCCCTGTGAGACATAACAGAGAGCTGACAGAGTGCTAGGCTTCAAACAGGAGGGCTTTCCCTTTAGAAAGCTGCATTCCTCAATAATGCAGCAGGACCTGAGAGAAATAGGCAAGAAATACGGAGTACTCATCTTAACAAGTTGTCTGCTTCTAGGGAACTGTCCGAGGTACTGAAAAACCTCTCTCCCTCCCTCCATCCTTATTTCCTGGTTCTGATTCTCAGTCTTGATGAGATACAGAGTGAATAGACGTCAAGTCCCCCGTCCTTGTTATCTGTTCCAGATTTCTTTCTCCAAACATCGTTTTAGGCTCACCCGCAGCAAGACTGAGCAGAATATTCCCCATAGTTGGGAATGGTTAAAGGAATTGGCCCTTTTGCTACACCAAAATATTTGTGCCCACCATCTAACACTACAGAAATACAATCTAAGCCCTATAGTCACATTGATTGCAGCAGCTGAGATTTAAGCATGTGCTTAACTCTCCCATTGAAATCAATTGGAATGGAAAGTGCTTAACTTTGGCTGACATATGCTTTAAATCATTTTAAATATAGAATTACTGTTGAGGATTGTGAACTCTCCTATGGTACGGGCAAATCCAATAGCAGTTACCATGAAAAATGTGCAATAAACTGCCACATGAATGCCAATACATTTTACAGAATTTACCTGGAAAATATACATTGCCCATGGCTTGGGCTATTCTGCCCGGCGTTGTCTGTGCTAACTGTATTTTATACCAATCCTGTTCTGTTAGTTGAGGGGGGGGGGGTTGAACTAGACAATCAGAAATCGCCAGCATGTGTTCCAAAGTCACAAAATGGATTTAACAAGTGAACTGTGATTCTTTTTCAACTGATTTTCTGGTTTCTGGTATTCTTAAGGCTAGACACGATATAGGCCACATTTTCAATTATTCCCTCATGATAATGTAAGCTGAAAATGAGTTTGTTTGTTTTTAACTCCTTGACTCACAAAATTATGGGCTTAATTCACATCCCATTGAATTTAATAGCAATGGTGTCATAGTTTGTTTGTTTTTTAAATAATATTTATTAACATTTTAAAGACTACAAAAGAAAGAAAAAGAATTAAACAAAACAATACAATACAAAAACAAAAACACCACCCAACACCAACCCCAAAACATTAAATTAACCAAACCAAACAAACACAATTTAAAACACATCTAATAAGTTCAGTATCTTAACTTTCATTTACTTGTTTCAATGACCTCCTCACACCTCCCTTTTTGTATTCCACTTTAATTAACTGTTTCAGCAATTCCTTTCCATCTTCCTCTGTTTTCTGTCCTATAATTTATCTTAACATATTCTAACCTTATTTTTCCCTTTAATATATAATTGTCTTAACATATTTTGACCTTATTTTCCCTTTAATACTCTAATAATCTATTTGTACTTAATTCCTTGTAACATTTCTACTAAAGCCATATAACTCCTTTCCAACATTTTTCTAACACACATTAATTTTGCAATAGTTTTAGAAATAGTCTTTAAACTTTTTCCAATCTTCTTCCACCGACTCTTCTCCCTGGTCCCGGATTCTGCCAGTCAAATCCGCCAATTCCCTATAGTCCATCAACCTGGTGATCTTCTGTCCGATGCTCTTAACTCTTTTCCAAGTCCCTTCTGCGAGTCTTCTTCATATTTATACATGAACTTTACTTTGTCTTCCACTGATCTTATTTTCATTTTCCTTCCTTTGAGGCTAAAGAGTAGATCTCGGGGAAACTCCCACCTAAAGATAATTTTATTCCTTCTTGACGGGGCAACCAAATCTCCGTAGTTAAATCTAAGATCCAAAAGGTATTTCAGAACGTCTTTCAAAATTTCCACTCTTAACTGTTGTTCTTCTAACTTCCTCTGGTAGTTCCAACAGTCTCTTATTTTGTTCTTCTCTTTTTTCCCTCCTCTTCCAAGTCCGAAGGCCCTCACAGTTTTAATCTCTTCTTGACCCAAGTCCTGGTCCCAAAAGTCATCAAATTTTTGTGTGAGGAAATCTATCGGACTTTCCTTCTCCAGTTCAGGTAGGGCTCTGATCCTCGGAATCTGATTTTCTTTAAATTCAATCATAGCAGGCATCAACTTATGGTCATCAAATTGCATCTGTAAAGCTGGGACTCTCTCTCTCTCCAATTGTGTTACTTTAGGTTCAACGGCAACAACTTTCTCCCTAGCCTTCTCCGCAGTTTGCCATGTCAAAGTAGATTCCTGTGTCAGTTTCTGAATAGTTTCTATATTGGTATTCACTTTTTGTCCCAAATTGTCGATTTTAGTAGTTACCACATCCACCTTTTTGTGAAGCTGTTCCAGTGAGTCACTTATCTTACCTAATACAACCACTAAGGCCTCTTCTGTTAACATTCTTAACTGATTCAAGGTCCCCAGAATCTCACAGGTTTTATCTTGCAGCTGGAAATTCCCCCAGCTCAACTCTTGTAACAGTTTCAAAGGCTTCCTCTAGAGGGAAACAGTTCCTCTAGAGGGAAACAGTTTCTATTTGTATTAGTCCTTTTAAACTCAATTCAAACAATAAAGTTAGTTTCAATTTTCTGTTACTTTTACTCCTTTTTAAACGCAGACGGAGACAATGGAAACAATGTATGCCTCTTATTTAACTAACTGTCAGTGAACGTTCTAATCACGATCAGTCCTGTTGGCAGCCCGTTTCCAGGATCGGAGCGGTGGTATATTAATTCTGTTCACTCTCTCCTACAGGTATACTCAGTCCAAAACTTTCCCCCCTTTTCTCCTGCCACCAAGGGGGGTTTAATATTTTTTACTGATGAAAATTTAGTCCTTTACAATAGACTTTCCGAGACTTCAGCTTGCATCCTCATTGCTTCAATCTATTTACAAAAGGGAAAGGTGGACTTCCTGTTTTAGACCTCCCCGTTTCGGCACCAAATTAAGACGTTTAAAAATCCAATTCTCCGCTCTACTCACGGGTAGTTGCTTTAAGATCAAATTGTCCACAGGAAAAAGTCAGCGCTCTCCGGCAACAGCTATGCGGCTTCGCTCCGTGGAAGAAGCAGTCAATTCGAAGCACCGCGCCGCTCACCCCACGTCACTCCGGATCCCAGAAACCGGGTTTCCCCGCGAGTAGGGGAGGCGCAAAAGGTGCCAGCCGAATCCCACGTTCACAGGCTTCACCCGCCTGTGATTTCTAGTGGGTCTCCACCTTCACCGTGGTGGCCAGACCCGGATTCCCACGAAGCAAATTCCTCCCTATCAGAGGAATTCCGCCATTACCGGAGGTGCTAACCTGGAAGTCCTGGTGTCATAGTTTTTAATGGAGCTTGATTGTGCCCATTAAAATTTGGAACAGAAACATTTAAAAATAGAATAAATATTACAAGACTTATTCAAAAATGTTTGAGTTGACAAAGGAATTCAAGCATAAAGATGAATCACTGTATTTTAATCGTAACACACAATAGTGATAACTAAAATAGAATGAGAAAGATGTGCAAAAAACAGATTAATTTAGCAAAATGTGGAAAACAGAAACCTCCCAGTACTTTTAACACCTTTGCAGATAACCAAAAGCAGCACTATCCTTTAACCCTAATGATAGTTTTATATGCTGCACCCATATAAAATATGGCCTTGCTGCAAAAGCAGTAGCAGTGCTGCACATTTGTCATTTTTAAAAACCAATAGGATTATTGTACACTCTGCACTGGAGCACACAAGCTCAGAACCCTAGTAGGTAATGTATGGGAAATGCATCCGGAAGACAAAATTGTATCGAGAAGTTAGTGATCTAACACGGAGCCCTTCCTGCCTCTGTTCCTCCCCCCTCCCTCACTCTTGTTAAGTTTTCTGATGGTGTGAGAACAGTCTTTAATGCCATGAGAATGTTGGGAGGAGGTGAAGCCCTACACACAGCTGCCTTAATCAGTTGTGGAGGAGAATGCTGGGTACCTTCTTTGATGTTTGACATTGTTTTGAGAAAGTGAGGCATTGGGAGGGGGTTGGCTAATGGATGATCTGCACGTAGTCAGTCTTGGAAGCCACACAGGCTATCTATAAAATTGGGCAGACAATTTGGGCAGAGTTTCTTTGAAGCTTGTGCACGGACTGATTGGTTGCAGGACCGTTCAAACTGAGGCTACCTGGGGGAGTTGCTTTGCCACTTCTTGAGGGCTTCCTAGTGGCAGGTTGAAGTGCTTGCTTGGTATGTATACATTGCTTGCTGTTTTAGAATAAAATCTTTAATCTTCTCACTCACTTGTGTATTTTGTATTGCTTCTGAATCTCATTTTAAAAGAACCACCTTGCCTTTGGCAAGACAGGGAACCAGTGGGGAAGACTGGTTCACACAGCTTCACAGGACTGTTGCTTGGTGATGTTTGCCAGGACTCTTCTTAAAGTTTTTATAGCCTATGGGCACTTTAAAAAGCAATATATTTATTGAAAATCTAGGGAAATGTTCTTGTAGATATTTCAGTAATGTGATCTTTACCTAAACTGACTCTGGAATTTCCCATGTGCAAACTAACTGAGGACCAGTAGCTGTTGGCATAGGGGTTCTGCTATGATTTTGTCAGTGGATAAGTGACCACCTTTTTACTGGTTGTGTAAGTTTTGATATCAGGGATGTTTGAATAGCATGGATTAAACTAGACAGCTTCTACTAGTTCTTCACTATTTCTGCTACTTTCTTCTCTTGCATGGTCATAACTGGACAACATAACTACCGGTATAAATTTACTTAAAAGCTCATTCTGAAGTAGAACATATTTCCTCAGGTTCCTTTTTGCTGCCCCTCTAAACTTGTGCCATGTTACACCTGCTCATGTATCCCACACAATTCTCCTGAATCAAGCACATTGTGTGATGGAACAAAGCTGGTGTTTCCACATCTTTTAGCTAGCAGCTCATTTTGCCAACGTGCAGGCATCCCATCACAATGAAAATTGATTAGCACTAATGTAATTAAAGGAATGGTTGCCAAGGTGTTCTTCATAATGTTTAAATTATCCTCCTTCCCGCCCCCCTGGTGCCTCTCCACATATTCACTATGCTTTTGCTGAAGACAAATTTCCTTTTCTTCCATATGTTCTTATTGGAAGAGAGTTTTATTTTTGCCTGTGAAAGTTCACAATACGCACCAGATAGACAGCATTTGGAGCAAAGCCTACAGAAGTGCAAAGTGTGTTGAACATTTCCCTAGACCTTAGGAAATTGATTGCCAGATTGAATGAGTTCCATCCCTTCTTTTAAAAAAATTGTTACACATGCCTGCATGCAAAATGCACCTCTGATGGATGTGTTAGTGTAGAATTAGCTGTGTGTGTGTCTTTTAAAAACCTAAGAAGTGGAGACTGAGAAAGGATCAGTATGTAATTTTTTAAAAAGAGAGAAAATTTATCCTTTAGTCTAACACCATGTCTTCAATTATAGGCAATACTGAACATTTCATAGGCAAACATAAAACATTTGTTCTACACAGGTAAATAATACTATTATCTCAAGCTCAGCTATCCTTAAAGGTTCTCATTAGAGAATGCCTTTTGAATCACTCATGGGGTCTTGCTTCCTTTAAATGATATAATTGTACTAATTGGGTGGGGGGTGGCGGGGAGTAGCACAGCTACAGTATTTCTTTATTCCGAATATTATTCCTGAGGTTTAGAGGGAGGTTTGCAACATCAGCATGTTGCAAATATCAACATAACATTTCCCAACATAATACAAATGTAAAACATCATTTCTCCCCCTGCCTGCTTCTCCCAAGCCACATCAGCACTGTGGTTTTGATGTGGGACAGGTGTACATTGACTAAGCATCTAGATTGCTTATGACTTTCTCTCATTATGATCCACTGCCTGTCCTGGCTCATCCACAGTGCTTGTGACAGCAAATGCAAGACCACCACAGACTGTGCAACCTGTGCAATAGTTTGAAACTGTAGAAAAGGGTGTCTGCTGTATCAAAGTACCTGCTTCCCATATTTCTGGGTTAGTATGAAGTCAGTAAGAAAGAAGGCAAACCTGTGGTCCTAAAGAAGTTGTTGTGACTACAACACCCATTATTCCTCACCCAACAACCTCTGAAAGGTCTAAGGATGCCCACTCCAGTTCTAGAGGGCACGTAACAAGGCACATATAATTTTACTTGCACTTCTTTTGTGAAGTTAGGGTGCAGCTGTTATGCTGCTATGCTCAAGAAAGATGTACAAAGAAATCATGGAGGAATAGAGAGAGAAGAAAGCAGTCTCTTCTCTATATCAGTTTCTACTATAAATGTTTGAGGTTTGATTGGTAAGCACGAGTTTCTGCTCTGTCTGTTTCTACCAACCAGCAAATCCATCAGGGTTTCAAGGATGAAAGCCTGGTGTTCAGTTCAAGATCCATATTTTCTTTTTTTGTCAAAGGGTAATGAAAACTCTCAGGCAAACCGTGCTGAAGTAAGACTGCTGAATTCCCATTGGGACTTGAAAAAGTAGAGGGTGGCCCTCACCCTTTGCATCATTCTTAGTAGTGACCGTGCACACTTACATCATATTTGGAGATGAACTGTGTGTGTCTGGGTAGGTAAACTACAAATTGTACAAGCCTGTTGTTTCAAAGTCCTTGCCCAGGGTAGCCAATGTGTGCCCTTTAGATGCTGGCCACACTTATTGGGGCTGCTGGGACTTGCATCCAATAGTACCTGGAAGATCTACCACGTTGGCTTCCTCTGACCTTATCTGTCAGTTCAGAGAGGCAGGCTTGTGCAGGTCCAAAGTGGAAGGTTTGGTTTTTAAAAATTATTCTTGACCTTGCCATCCTATTCTCATTGTTGGAGGAGTGGAGCATGATGAATTTGCAAAGATCCTGATAAAATGCTGCAGTGTCCCCCCCCCCCCCAACAAATCTGATTATCAACTTAATGGTTTATGTGTGCTTCTGTGTGTGTGTGCGCGCGCGCGCGTGCGCGCGCATGCACATGCACACACACACACACACAGACTATGATAGTGACAGAGGTGTAAAAGCTGAGCACAATCCCTGCAAACATAAGACAGAAGTAGCTGTGGGCAGATCTTGGTTTCAAAGCTATTCTGGAACACAGCATGCCTCCCTAAATTGCTGTTTTGGTTTCTGATCAAGTGTGCTGTGGATTATTGTTATCGTTCCTGAATGCTGCCAGCTAGTGCTGCTCCAGCAGCATGTAGGAAAATATAAAAGGCCATAGTCAAAATTATTACATGTATTGAGCATGCAAATTCATCATATAAGCCTCTGCTGGGTATTTATGGCCATATTAAATGGGCACAAGCTGGATGCAGCCAAACTTTATTTTATGGCAAGTCTATTGCATCCCTCATGATACATAGTCCCTTCCCCCCTTTTTGATGACTGCCCTTTGCATTTCTGGAAATAGATGCCTAGAAAGGCAGATGCCATCTTTCTCAGGCCTGAGTTAGGTAATAAACCAAGAGTGATAAAACATGGTTTGTGATACAAACTATCCTAGAGGCAGGAAGATGCATGCATATAGACATTGTGCTATAGACATTACTGCTTCTATGTTAGAGAATCAATGGAACAGCATAAATATAGGATTTGCTGTCAAAAAAAGGATGCAGGAGATCCTCATCCTGCATTAATTACTGTCTTAATCTGGTACATCCTGGCTGGCCCAAACCCTGGAATGCCTATGCTGAAGCTTTTGAAACATAGCCATTGCTCTATGATTTTAGTACCAGTAGAGCTGCCTGCCAGCCATTAGGGTTGGTCAAATGCCAGGTTGGTACTTTGGCTTTTCTGCATAGCACCTTCCAGAGTACATTGTGGCCTTCATTGAGATTATTATGCGTTGCAATCTGCCCATAATTTTTCGTTATTCCTACATTTTCTCCCTGCTAAGGAAATGTTCCAGACCCTTGAATTGTTGGATTGCTTCAGAATTATACTCCATAGTTCTATTATACACTAAAATTGGAAGCTCAAAAGACAGCTAGGTGGAATCTACACATATACAAAAATCGTTCTGAAAATGCTTTTTTAAAAGCGTTTTAAAAATACACTGAATTTTCCATAAGGCTCATCATCACCGTCTAGTGTCACGTTGTATATTGCACTTAAAACACACTTGAAACATTTTATTTGCAGCTGTATAGTGTGGTGTCTTCCTCCTCCTCTTCTTCCTCCTCTTCTTCTTAATTTCTAAGTGGTTTAAGTATTTTTAAAATTATGTGTAATTAAAATGCACAATATAATGTATATGATCTGCTATTTTAATTTTTGGAGACTAAAAATGTGTTTTTTTAATGTTGTGAATAATAAATTAATTGATGATGATGTAAACTTACTCTTTTCTGTTCCTGGGGTCCAAACTATGCATGGTTTAGACTATAAATAGGAGCCACCAGATCTGGGATGCGGTGGGGGAGCACAGGTGAAGTTTGTTTTTTTAACCCCTTGGGCACTTTTTCTTAATTGGGAGCACAGTGCTCTCTCCAGAGCTGCTATTTGTGTGGTGTGGAAAGCTATTGCCATGGCTGGCAAAATGAAGATGCTGATCATCCATTCTGCCTGCCTTTTTCCATTCTAGATAATAGCATGCTTTGTTCAGAGCCTGTCTTTAACTGTAACACCTCTCACAAATGGGGGCCTGACCCCATTTAAGGCCTCTAGATAGTGGTGTTCTATAAATAAATAATATCAGATGCAAAGTGTTCATGATAATAAATGAACGAGGCACTTTCTTACAAAATCCAGCAGGCCTAAAGTTAGACTTAAAAGCTCACTTAGCATTCAGCTGGTTAATCCTGTAGTCAATGAGCAAAGGGTGATTGAAGCCCACTAGTTTCATTCCATAAACATAGATGGTTTAAAGGGAAAAAACAGTCTGAATGAATAATTTGCTAAATGAGGAAGTAAGATTCTTCCAACATGCAGATCAGCAAACAAAATGCTGAGAAACAGCAGCCCAGAATAACAACACGAAATGACAGCAAGTTCAGAATAATTAGCATATGAGTCAAATGTATCCTATGCAATTATCCCAATGCCTGCTTCTTATCCCTGTTGCCATTCTAGTTCATTATTGTTATCATTAATTTAAGAAAAGAAGAAGAAAAAAGGTGGCATACATGGTCCTCCCTGTCCCCATTTTATCTTCACAACAACTCAATGAGGTAGGTTAAGCTGAGAGGCAGTGACTGGCTCAAGGTCATCCAGTGAGCTTTGTGGCTGAGTGGGGATTTGAACCCTGGTCTGCCAGGTCTTAGTCCAACACTCTAACCACTACACCACACTGGCTCAGTTATTTGTTCAGTTATGGGTGTTTGCATCAAAAAGGCACATGGATGAAAGTGGAGTGCATTTAAAATATATGTACACATCCTATTGCTTGAGAGAGACGCTACCTTAATTATTGTATATTGGACTTCATTAACATGCTGCCTACAGGCTGAATAAGTCTGGCCCAACCCATAGCCGCGGACATGCCTTGGACCTGGTGTTTACCTCTAGGGATGTTGTTGATCTGACACTAAGTAAAAACGAAACGAAAGAAGTGCCATGGTCAGATCACCTCCTGGTGCAACTGGACTTCTCTGCGACCCATCCCCTCTGCAGGGAGGTGGGACCAATTTGGATGGTCCGCCCCCGCCACTTAATGGATCCAAATGGTTTCCAGAGAGTGGTAGGGGATGCTTTATCCCATGTTGATGGCCTTTCAGCTGATTCCCTGGTGGCCCGCTGGAATGTGGAGTTAACCAGGGCTATTGACTGTTTGGCTCTGAAGTGCCCTCTCCGATTGCATGGAGCCCGGACAGCTCCGTGGTTTTCCACGGATCTGAGGGCAATGAAACAATCGTTGAGACGGCTAGAGCGGCGGTGGCGGATAACTCATTCCGAATCTGACCGGACACAGGTTAGAGCTCAACGTCGAGCCTACCAAGTGGCGATAGTGATGGCGAAGAAGAATTTCTTCACCGCCTCTATTGCCTCTGCAGAAAACCGCAGCAGGAGACTTTTTCAGGTGGTTCACAATTTAGCGGAACCACATGTTCTCCTGCAATGATTTTGCAAAGTTTTTTGCAGATAAAATTGCTCAGATTCAGGAAGAAGTAGACTCCACCGTGGGAGCAGGGCCGGGGCGGGAGAGTGCTAGAGTTTTGTCTAGTCAAGTTGAGTGGGAATAAATTCCAATCTGTTACCTCCGAGGATGTGGACAGGCTGCTTCGACGAGTGAAACCAACCACCTGTCTCCTGGATCCTTGCCCATCCTGGCTTATAAAAGCTAGCCGGGAAGGACTGGGCGATGGGCTTCGTGGGGTGGTGAATGCTTCCCTCCGTGAGGGAGCCTTCCCAGACCCGCTGAAAGAGGTGGTTATTAAACCACTTCTTAAAAAACCATCTTTAGATGCGGCCACGATGGCCAACTATCGCCCAGTCTCAAATCTTCCATTCTTGGGCAAGGTGATTGAGCGAGTGGTTGCTGAACAACTCCAGGCACGCATGGAAGAAGCGGACCATTTGGATCCCTTCCAGTCGGGATTCAGGCCTCATCATGGGACTGAAACTGCCTTGGTCACACTGGTTGATGATCTCCGGCGGGCTAGGAACAAAGGTGAGAGCTGTTTCCTAGTTCTGCTGGATCTCTCAGCGGCGTTTGATACCATCGACCATAACATCCTTCTGGACCGTCTTGAGGGGCTGGGAGCTGGGGGCACTGTCATACAGTGGTTCCGCTCCTTTCTCCTGGGCCATGTCCAGAAAGTGGTGGTGGGGGATGAGTGTTCAGACCCCTGGGCTCTCACTTGTGGGGTGCCTCAGGGTTCTGTCCTCTCCCCCATGCTTTTCAACATTTACATGCAGCTGCTGGGAGAGATCATCAGGAGGTTTGGGCTGGGTGTTCATCAGTATGCGGATGATACACAGCTCTACCTCTCTTTTAAATCAGAACCAGTGAAGGCGGTGAAGGTCCTGTGTGAGTGTCTGGAGGCGGTTGGAGGATGGATGGCAGCTAACAGATTGAGGTTGAATCCTGACAAGACAGAAGTACTGTTTTGGGGGGACAGGAGGCGGGCAGGTGTGGAGGATTCCCTGGTCCTGAATGGGGTAACTGTGCCCCTGAAGGACCAGGTGCACAGCCTGGGAGTCATTTTGGACTCACAGCTGTCCATGGAGGCACAGGTCAAATCTGTGTCCAGGGCAGCTGTTTACCAGCTCCATCTGGTACGTAGGCTGAGACCCTATCTGCCTGTGGACTGTCTCGCCAGAGTGGTGCATGCTCTGGTTATCTCCCGCTTGGACTACTGCAATGCACTCTACGTGGGGCTACATTTGAAGGTGACTCGGAAACTACAACTAATCCAGAATGCGGCAGCTAGACTGGTGACTGGGGGCGGCCGCTGAGACCATATAACACCGGTCTTGAAAGACCTACATTGGCTCCCAGTACGTTTCCAAGCACAATTCAAAGTGTTGGTGCTGACCTTTAAAGCCCTAAACGGCCTCGGTCCAGTATACCTGAAGGAGCATCTCCACCCCCATCGTTCTTCCCAGATGCTGAGGTCCAGTGCCAAGGGCCTTCTTGTGGCTCCCTCATTGCGAGAAGCAAAGCTACAGGGAACCAGGCAGAGGGCCTTCTCGGTAGTGGCGCCCGCCCTGTGGAATGCCCTTCCAGCAGATGACAAAGTGATAAACAACTACCTGACATTCAGAAGACATCTTAAGGCAGCCCTGTTTAGGGAAGTTTTTAACGTGTGATATTTTACTGTATTTTTGGTTGCTATGGAAGCCTCCCAGAGTGGCTGGGGAGGCCCAGCCAGATGGGCGGGGTATAAATAATAAATTATTATTATTATTATTATTATTATTATTATTATTATTATTATTAAATTTATGCCACCCTCAGCATTCTATAAGGCATGTGCATGGTAACAACATAACATTTTGACTGGTTATAGTTAATAATTGTTCATCTTATCATGGACTTGGTTCACCCAAACCTATCAGCTTATTGAAAACAGTTGTGTATGTTAACTTATGAGCTGATTTGCACCTTCTCCATCTAAGATCAACCAGTATAGCAAAAATCTAAAACAAATTGTTCTTTCAAAGAATTTTCTAGTCTTCCTTCAGCTGCTTGGCAGTTGACGTGTCGTGTTTGACAGTAAACATGTTCATTGGGAGCTCTTTTTGGTGGGGCTGTTTGGGACATAACCCTTTTTTCTGTCTGCTATTTCCCTTGCTCCAAGTCTCCTTTTCACCAAAAGCTTTCCATCTGAAAATTGTGCATTTGAAAATCCACAGGGGAAAAGCTAGGGAATGAGCAATGTGGAGCCAGGTAATGTCATGTGGGAATAGGATGGGGGTAGCCCACATGGTGCTCATCAGATATTATTGGACTCCAGTTCCCATTAGCTCCAGCCATCATGGCCAATAGTCAGGGATGATGGGAGCTGTAGTCCAGCAATATCTAGAAGGCTTCATGTTGGCTATACTGGGAAACAATGAAGCACATCCACCACACCCATTTCTCCACTCCAAACTGCCCATTACAAATGACTTTTTTGTATTGTAAAACATCTCTTGGGTTACCAGAACACAAGTCTGAGCCTCAGCCAGCAGCTTCCAGCTGCCTTACGGGATGCTTACATTGGGTCTCTTTCCTGTATCCTACTTAAATAAATAAAAAAGTGCTAAATTTGCTGCTTTCTGTAGAAGGAGCTAGCCTGTGTGCATAACCTGTGTACATAAATGAGTAATCTTTGGGGGACATAAGTAATCTTTGTTCACTGACATTTTAGTTTATTGGCACATTATGGGAGGCAAGTTTTGGTAAAGCAAATAGATTATAGAACAAATATCACAACCTTTTCTCCAATTCAGCAAGTGAGTAACAGGCTACTTCATATGGATACTTCCCACCCTGTGAAGTTCATGACCTGAAGGCAAAACATTACACAGCATAACCAGGATCTCAGACTGCATTCACTGTCAAGGCTGCAGAATGACACCACACCACTCCATTGCACCAGGGAATGGATTTAAGTGGGGGCTGCACAAACACAAGTGTGTTCTATTTGGCTCTCCCATACACACCTGTCCACAACTGAATGCATCATCTAACAGGGTAGTGAGAACTATTTCATACATAGTGCCAGCTTGTTTATTCAACCAGTGGAGGTTCTGAACCCATAGCCTGTGTGTTAGTTGTGTGATGCTTTTACTCCAACAAGATTCTGCATGTTTAACATGCCATCACAAACTACATCAATGTGGGTCGCAGTGACATGGAAATACCAACTTTGGTTCCTTTAATTTGTTTGCACAATGTACTCAGCACAGAAAGAGAGAACTGCCACAGGTAGAATGAAACAAGTGACCACTATGGATCGGTAATGTGAATTGGACCTGACTTTCAGGTTCCTGCTATCTTAGCAAGTGATAGTGAAAATTAACGTGCCACAAATGACAAAACACCATTATAGAAGTCTGGGAATGGTCCGTCCTTCATTTTAACCAATCCATGAAATGAAAAGGCAAGTGAAAGTACTTTTTCACACATTGCATACTTAAAAGGAGTGGAATTCATTCCTACAAGAGGTGGTGATGGCCACCAGCCTGTATGACTTTGAAAGAGTACTAGACATTTCATGCAGGATAAGGCTCTTAATGGCTACTAGCAACAATGGCTGTGCTTTGCCTCCAGTGCTGGAGGCAATATGCCTTTAAATACAATTTGCTGGGAATCACAGGTTGAGAGGGCACTGTTGTATTCAGGTTCTGCTTTCAGGCTTCCCATGGACATCTTGCTGGCCACTGTGAGAATTTGCCCTTAGAATATAAGAAGAGCCTTGATGTTTTAGGCCAACGAATTGCATTTACTAGGAATCTGTGTGCTTTATTTAGCTGGCACAAAAATGGTTTTCTATAAGGGCAGCAGGATGCACTGGTCTGTGTGGGCTTGTTGTTGTTTTTTTCCAAGAAGTGATCGTTTTGAGACTTAACTGGCTATAAAGAAGGATGTCTATCTTGATCCACCACCCTAGTAGAGGGTCCCATTCCTTTCCATCTTGCAGACAGCTTTGCAGCACTCACCATCATGGCTATGGGGACAGGGAAGCATTATATCAGTGCAGAGCTCCTGATCAGCAGGCGTTTCTTTTGTTTAACAGACTGCTGGCTGGAATTCAGAGCCCCTGGGGAGAGCAATTCCCCATCATTGTCAACACTACTGTCCTAATTATGCTCATAAGAAATAAAGTGAGCACAAGGAGATTTACACTCTTTAAACTCTGTTCCTGTTATGTCTGAACAGGAGGGGACAGATGGAGTCTATTTCAACATGAAAAGACCAAAAGGCAGAAGGGAGGAGGGAAAATTCCTTTCCACCCCTACAGCTGATACCAAAGTGTGTTGGGTCTGCCCAGCTCATAGAAGACGGAAGGCTTTCTGCACCTTTTTAATTCTTGGAAAGCTGACATCTTAATCTTCCAATTGAACATCTCTGGGGAAGATCATGCCATTACCAGATGTAACTTCAGAGGAAGCAGCTGCTTGTCTATCCAAGAGAAATTTTGACATGACTTGTTCACATGTAGCATTATAGCTTGGGATATTCCTGGTGAATTTTGAATGCTCACAGAAGATGCACATAGTTACCCTGGCATTACAGACTCCTATCCTGTAATCACTTTGCCATGAACAGTTTTCTCCTCTTCTGTGACACTGTTTGACAGATAAAGAGTGGGAAGCATCTGTAATACAATTATAAGGGGATTGGAATCATGTATGATTTCTAAAGATGTCACATTTGCAGAAACCAGAGGGTACTACAATCTATTTGCATCCTGAAGTAGGAAAGAAAGCAATGTATAGGTTTGGAATACCTATCCTGTTCACATTGTTTTCTAGCCTTCTGCCATGAATTTATCAAAATACAATCAGTCAGGTAGCTAAACTGGTGCAGTTAAATAATTTAAATCAGGGCCAGCTGGGACTCACTCAATAAACTTTTGGTCTGCATGCAGGTGCCCTTTATAGTGAACCACTTGAGACTGTAGAGCAGCGAGGAAAAGGACAGTATCATCTTCTCCAAACTCTAGAGTTGTTCCAGCCTTAAACAATCCATTGATTCTCCCTGATCTGGAATGACATATATATACTTTAAGGGCAAGCCTGGGTCTTTGCCTTGGCCAAAACAACTAGTCTTGACAGGCAATCTTCCTACCTTTGCCTTCAATCTACCTCCTTGCCACCTTACCCCTTACCCCTTAGTTTTGTGGCCTCAGCCAGTGAATTACTCTATTTGGGACTATTTATGGCTTTAAATTATGTCTAGTGGTCTCTGGGCTTCCTTGGGCCCTTGCTCTGCAGAATTTGCTTTGGCTGCTGTGGCATTAAGCGTGTGATATGCAATTCAGATCTTCCTTCCTCCAAAAATCTATTTTAAAATCTTGGTTTTTAAATAAACTAGCCTGGCTTTTTATTTTATTTTACTTTAACAATAGTAAAGCAAAGTATGAACAAAACACAGCGGGAAATACCTCTGTTTTCATTAGAATGCACACACAAAAAAGGAATTCAGCAAGTGAGAAATAGTCTTCCGGATGGGTAGCTGCTTGAGTTCTCTTTTCTTTTTCACTCTCTTTATTTTAAATCATAACTGATAAAAGGCTCCCATTAATCCAAAGGGTAGGTTAAAAATAGAGAGCAGCTTTGATTTGGGCAGCTGATAAGGGCACAGAGGGGACCTGAAGGCAGGAGAGACCCGGATAAAATTGCATCTGTTAAGATCCCCGGACTGGATTAGGGCTTGCTTAGCTTTCCAAGGGGGTCCGGATTTGCAATGCGTGATGGGAATATAATTACCGTGAAAGCGGATAAAGCTTTTCTTTTACTTTTGCAAGATTTTTGTCACTGTCCCAGCAATAAAGGAATTAGCAGTTCTTTCTGCCACCAGATCTTTCATCTCTCTACTAACCCCACCTCTTCCCCCACCTTCAAATCAAGCCTGGCCATTCTTTGTAACAAGAAGTTTAGCTCAGCTTTAAGAAGCCATTCAGAATGGAAGAATTAAGCTGATGGATGCTGCTACTTGGGAATGAAGTGTGATAATGGATCAGAAGTTCTGTTCTTATCCCCTTTCCACGTCCTTGGAGCACTGGAGTTACCTTTCACATATGAGAGTTATCACAGATTTGGAGACTGCTGATACCAACAAGGATCTAGCCACATTTGTTCCAAATTTCCCAAAATTCACCTAGTTGGCTAGGAGCCAATTTACAATTCGTCAGATGTATGTCCTTAGGAACATAGCTGTGTTTTGTGTGCCCATTTTTAAATGTACACTTTAGCATGCTGTCATCTTGTGAGGACCAACAGTGAAGCTAAGATGTCTTGGCAGATGCTTCACATAAACTAAGAATATAATATAGAAAGTGCCTGGAAATTCTTTCCAACCTGTGGTTGTTTCATCCATGCCAAGCATACTGGAGTTCCCCAACAGGCAAAACAATTGGATCAGATGCTTGAAATCTGCTTGGCTAAGCTTTTCGGATGTAGGGTTAGTTAAGAAGAAGTGGTCTTCCTCCTAGGCTCCAACTGATTCAAGTTTTCCTTTCAGTATTCGAAATCATTGCCTCCAACAGCAGAGTGTATAAGCTTGTTATTTTTTTGCAGCACTTTATCTTTCCTTGACATGCTGTTTTCTTGAACACACTCATCATCATTGTGTGGGGAAAGTAGGGGTGTGAAACAGAGGTCCCTGGAACACTTTAGCAGTGATTTCTTTTATCATGGTTAGATATATTGGTGATAATATGATGGCAGAAATCAAAGTTTGTCTGTGTAGTTCGATTTCACAGTGTTATATGCAGTTGTGTATCTGTGGTGCGGGAAGCAGATTAGTACCCCAAGGGTAAAAAAAAAAAAAAAAAAGGAGGGGGTCATCACAGACTTCTATGTAACCATGTTCAAGACAATAGTGCTGGCAGAGTTATAGATGAAGGATGAGCTCCAGGAGCTCCTATGGAAAGGTCAACAGCAAGCTTTAGCTAAAAGTGATGTGTTGCTTGCATCTTTCTGTGTTCCAATGTCAGGGGGGAAAGATGATGCTTTCCATTTACTCAGCTAGGAAAAGACCTGCCAAGTTTTCTTATTAAAGAGAGAGTAAGAAACAGCAAGCAGAGTATAGCCTTCAATCACTATTTCAACTTGCAGACAGGTAGGCCGTTGACAATCTATATGCTGACCTGGCATTCTGAGCTCTCCTCCTTGGAATACCAAGAGCTCAGGAGACTTGATATGAATTTTCATCCTAGCATCAGACAGCAGCTTTAGCTAAGCCTGAGGCTGGGATCCATGGCCCTTATGCTGAATATTCCACAGATCAGAACCCCGTTCACAGACCCTCCAAGTGTCCCTATTTTCCAGGGACATCCCTAATTTAGAGATGCTGCCCCAGTTTCTGATTTGATCCCAGAATGTCCCACTTTTCTTTAGGATGTCCTCATTTTCATTGGAGAAATGTTGGAGGGTATGGAGTTATCCAACCCCTGAGCCATCTGAAGACAATCCTGTATAGGGAAGTTTTTTAAAAAATGTTATATATATGTTTTATATGTGTTGGAAGCTGCTCAGAGTGGCTGGGGTAACCCAGTAAGGTGTGTGGGGTATAAATAGTAAGATTGTCATTATGAAATGGGATATCCCTGTTTTCATTGGAGAAATGTTGGAGGGTATGTGTTCAGGCATCCTCCCTCCCTCTGTTAACAATGGCATAACAAAAGAGCAAAGTCACTCTAGTTGGCTCCAACCCCACTGTTGTGTCTCCACCCTCAGTGCCCACAAGTTGCAGGAATGTCTGCAGTGGGGAAGCCTGCCAAATGCATATAGCTGCCTCCTATCCCATGATCTGGGCTCTGATCACACAGGAGGCAGTGTGGGCTTCTAGATCATGTGCATCCAATATCCTTCCCCATTGTAGGCATTTCCCCCCACCATATGGTTGCTAGGGGATGGTTGGAAGGGATGCAATGATCAAAGCAAGGTGACATAACCGTTTTGTAGCATTCCACTTCACTGTGGAGCCACACAGCAAAGGCACAATTCATTGGATGCTTATAAATCATTTTGCCCTTAAGATGCTGTTCGCTCACTCCAAGGATGTATAGAGAAATCATGCAGGAGGTTTGTGGCAGAGAGAAAAGGGCATAGTTCCTTTAGGTCCCTGGTTGTGCATCTTCCCCTCTGGTTGAATTGCCCAGTGAGATGAGGTAGGGCATTGTATTTTTTAAACTGTGTTGCAGAAAGAGCAGGAAGAAGCTGCAACACAGCTAATAGGTTGATTTAGAGAGATGCAAGCAGTGGCTATTTATGAATCCCAGCAAGCAGGTGTAACTATAAACACCCTTTGTCTCACATAGCAGCTGGGATCGTTAAGAAGCTGTGATCAGGGCTGCTGCAAAACAGGTTTCATGATATCTGTGTGTGTTATTTCTCTAGGAACATTAAAGAGCAGCTGACACACGCTAGAAAATGTTGATAAATAGTATTCTTTTCTTAAACTTTTCTGCCTCCACAGGACAAATGCATTTTAAGTTGGGTTCGCATTCCTTTCCCTGTTTATCTGAGATATTTGTGTAAATGGTGTAGAGAGATGAAAGCCCCAATCACAAGTTGGCCAAATCAGGAGGAGGAGGATTACAGGGAAAGGTCTAGTTACAGGGCAAGAGACTGTGAGAAATTCCATAAGAGGGAGAGGGAGGAAGAAGAGGGTAGTGTTTCATGAAGAAGAGGCTGTAAAGCTTGCTGAAGAAAGGAGAGTGAAGCCCATACTGTTGATGCAGGGCCAAGTTGCTGGCTAATTTGGCCTTAAGGGGTTTGAATCTTCCTAGACGTTCAGATTATCCCAAGCAAATACTTTCTGGCTGCTTCTAGAGAGGTGGGAACATTTTTCAGCCCAAATTTCCTCTTGAGTAACCTTCTGGGGACTACTTACCAGTGGTTGGTGTGTGACAAAAGTGGCTGTGACCAGACACACACCTTTCTCCATCCTGGAAAGGAATAGGAATCATTCCACCCAGGTGAAGCAGAGCCAGTAAGGCCTGTGGCCTGGTGGGTGTATGTCTGTGGCCCAGGGCTAGTTACAGAGGCCTGGATATTCTAGCCTATTTTGCCCTCCCAACTGGGTTCAGAGACCAGAACATCATTTACAAGAGAAAGGCAAAGGAAGGGTCATCAGACCTGCAGCCAGAGGCCTAGCAAGGTCAGGTGGTATCCGGTGTGGAATTTTTTTGTCACCCCACACACACATCAACAGTTCGGGGTAGGCTTGGGAGTCGTGGGTGGGTGGCCGAATGTCACCCCCCTCAGCGATGACACCCGGGTGGTCCGCACCCGCCGCACCCGCCTTCCTACACCTCTGCCTGCAGCTCTTGCAGCAGTCATGTTACTTTGGCAAAGAAGGACTTGTTAACAAGGTTTTGCTGAAGATGTTTTCTCCAAAAACACAGTGTCTAGGAACATTTTAGCTTGTAGGGTCACTATTGTGGATTATTAACAAAAAATAAAATGTACTGCCATTTTGGCTGCACCTGGAAAGTTCATGCTACGGGGAAGATAGGAGGAGTGCAGTCTCTAATACAAGGCACATTTTTATTACCATATTCATTTCCAGACCCCTCAGAATCAGTGAGATGTTCCTAAGTTGGAGAGGATTCAAGCAAGCAGTAAAAATGTTGAAAGGGCTGGAATTAGCTACTGAAGATGAAATATGGCTTGCTTAGCCAAGTGATGAGTAAGCAGGACTTGACAAGCATCTGCTGTGAACGTGTTTGAAATGTGCTACATCCAGACTTTCTGAGCTCACTGCAAGAAGTGCATGGAAAAGTTTGTGTCTTGTTACTTAGTTGATCCTACTAGATGGTCATCAAGATGCTTCAGACTTTAAAATATGGAAAGCACACAAATTCTCTGTTTCTCTGTCTCTGTCTCTGTCTCTCTCTGTCTCTCCCTCTGCTACTCACAGACAAGTAAGGAATAATTTAATAAGATGTGAAGAAATGTAATAAACCAAGGTGATTACTGTTACACTGCAATCAGTGTATGGAGTAGTCCATCACAGAATAATGTAACATCAGATGGGAATTTATAAGATCCAGTTTGTGCAAGTCCTATTCCTAAATGAATAGGTGCAATGAGAAGGCGATTGGTGCACAGTCTGAGCTAGGGGATCCCCTCACCATGCAATGCAATCCATTCCTCATGGGACCTCAGAAGTAAGCCCAGTTGACTTCCATGAGATTTATTCCTAGGTAAGTGTGTAAAGGATTGCAGCCAGTTAAAATCTTTAATGTCTATGTAGCTTTCGGCAAGCCAGTATTTGCTTAGCCTCAATACTCCCTGCCTCTCAATAATATTGACTTACCTTTTCAATTTGTTGTAAGGATTCCTGAGATAAATGTACGCAGTGCTAACAACAAAAAAGCAATATTATTATCTACTAATTTGCTGTGAAACTTGGGGCAGCTTTTTATTGGTTTCTTGAAGCCAGAGTAGGTGTGGCAGCTGAGTAGGAGTATGAAGATCACAGGTCTTTCCCTCATTGCTTGTTGTCAACCAAATGGCTACAGAAAAATCTCATTAGATGCAAAGCCTATGGAGCTGCCCCCCACCAACCTCCACAAAATACTGCAGATTTTCTTGTGTTTATAACACCACACCACAGCAGGAGCAGTGATTTCTATAACAGGACTTCTCGGTGGTGACACCCCACTTACGTTACAATTAAGATGCATCATGCACCAATATTGTTTTCATTCCTCCATCTTGTGAAGATGCTCCGCTTTTTCTAGGCCTTTATAAGGCCTGGAAGGTGTGGTGTGTTGAGGCCTGGGAGTACTTCTACTTTGCTTCTGCTGTCATGTGAACACATATGTTTAGTTCTAAGTATTATGTTGATAATGTGTGTGTGCACCGGGGTCTGGGACCCTCAGATGAGGGGTGGATTATAAATAACTGAAATGAAGAAGTAAACAAAAGATAGCACAGACCAGGGAATTGTTTCTCAGCCCAAAGGCCGCTTTCCTTCATACAAAAACTCCAGGGGCTGCATGCCAGTGGTGGGTGGAATGAGGAGCAAAAGTGGGTGGGGAAATGGATGTGACTCTTACCTGTGTACTATAAACTACATTCCAGCAAAAGCCAGAGATTTCTCACACCCACATCCACTTGCCATGTATCACTTCAAGGCAACCAGGGGGATTATCAGAGGTTAAGGAACATCCCAGCTAGGCAGATACATTCAAGGAAGGTGCAAGGCACAGCTAGCGAGGGGTATGGCCTGAGGAGAGGGAGTCTGGCCAGAGGAGAGTCCCAAGGAGCCTGGAGGGCCTGAGGTTCCCCACCTCTGTTATAGACACAGGCTAAGTAGAAAAGGGGACTGTTTCTTTTTAGTAAATAGAGCAATGTGTGACCAAGCAGATGCAAATTCTCATTTCTTGCTGCCCTCTGGCATAGGATGCTGAGAATTTTTTTATGAGTTGGGTTAGAGAGCTACCCCAGCTGTTGCTTCTTCCTTAACTGGTTTCAGTGACTGGTGACCCCTCCCCCCAAAAAATATTGCTGCTCAGATGAACTGAGCTTTGCAGGGAATTTTAGTTGGAGCCAGGCCAGCCGAGCTGTTAGTCTATTAAACAGTGATAGATAAACAGCATGCTGGGTTTCTGCTCATTCCCTTGTGCTTGGGGTCAAAGCCGACTGGGGCTTTAATGGCGCCAGACACAGAGAGAGAAGGAGGAGAGCACCCGTGTGGCCCATGCAAAGCACAGAATTCTAATGTTCACCCTGCCTGTGGAGAAACTTAATAAATCTGACAGTTGTAGCTGTCATAAACATCAGCCGCAGAAGCAAGTTGTGGAAGGCAGAGGAAGATAGCTTGGCTTTCACTATGCACTAGTTGCTTTATGCCTATTTGAATGATCCTTCTGGGATGTTGATGCTACTGGGATGCTACTTAGCAGCTAGAGGGTGGGCAGTTTTAAAGCTCCCTCAATTTCACTATCTTAAGAACTAAAATAACTCTAAAATACTAAAATAATGCTTAAGTAGCAATTATTTTAGTGGTCTTATGAGTACTTACTTACTTTGCATACATTTAACCTTTACTTGAAGTATTTATTTATTTTAACAGTACACACAGAGACCTGCCAATCCTCAGTATTCTCCCACCTTAACCCCAGCTCTAGCCTGATCCTGTCCCCGCTTTAGCATTTTTAAAATATCAACTTGAAAGAACCATTGTAAAGTGTAAAGGATCTTCTGCCCGCCCACCTCAATGTAATCCAAGCCCTAGTGGAGAGTCCTTGCATCTCTATTGCCAGGTGGGATCTGTACTGTTCCCACAGACACTTGGAGCTGGGATTAAATTCTTCCCCTCTGACTCTACTACGTTTGTCCCTGGTGACCTCGAAATTTCAGAGATGACCTTTCCATGATAGGGGCATTGGAGTGGTGCAGGGTCAAGCTGAAGAGCTATTTGAAAACACCAGCAGTATGGAACAAAGGGCAATAATGCTGAGGGTGGGCTGAGTTTGCAAGCAAAGCTACATGTGTGCTGTGAAACCAGTGGGCAATTCTCCAGCAGACAGTGTACACGCACACACACACACACGCGCGCACACACACACACACACACACACACACACACTGGTAGATTTAATGTCCTGAAATGTAAAACATACAGCTGAGTTCTTGCTTCAAATCAACACTACCCAAAGTTTTCACTTTCTTTCTACTGTGTTGTTGCTTCCATATAATTCCTAGCTTTCTTTGGCATATGCAAAGACGGAGATCTAAAACCCCAAGAAAAACACAGTTTTTTCTTCCTGTTTGCTATATTGCTGAATTTCCCCTAACAATCCCCCCCCCACACACACACATACACAGTAGCAAGGTTTTATTATCACTTATTTCAAGATAGCAACTGCATAGGCTGCACAATCAATAGCTTTATCAAAGTTCAAGCAGGTTGGGGCATGAAAAAAGAGCCCTGAAATAATCCAAATATGCAACGGACTTGTCATTTCAGAGATAGGTGACTATGTAAGTGTTAATATCATCCCAAAGCAGCAGGCAGGCAAGGAAGAGAGAATAGCATGCACTCTCTGCTGGAAGCACATTTGCAGATGTTACCATTTATAGCACAATCCTAACCATGTCTCCCCAGAAGTAAGAACTATTGAATTCAATTGAGCTCACTCCCAGGCAAGTAGGGCTAGGAGTGCAACCTTATCCAGTATGCAAGGGTCTTTTTGTGGCAGGGTGTTTGTGAGAAAGAGAAATGCATGTTGTGTACATGGGCTCCTTCACAGATTACAAGAAGCTGGCAGGAACGATTATGAAGACATAATGTGTACCTCTCTACATGGTATAGAAAAATGTGCTCTGCTGTTGCCGAATCTAACCTGAAACAGAGACTCTCACCCTGTTGACATCATCTCCTCGCCCTAGCCCTAACGGGAGAACAGTTTCACAGATGCCAGAAAGCTCATTGTTTATCTAGATATGTCACCAGAACCTCGGGTCAGAGAGGGGCCACAAATCTATCACTTTCCCTCCATGGGTCTGGATGAGTTCCTCTGCTGACAGCTCATGGGCAGAGCTATTCCCCCATCCTTCTTTCATCTCAACTCTCTCTCTACAGTCTTAATGGCTTTAACACGTGGGAGAGCTACTGCTAACAATGCTAATGCCTTCCATCCTGCAGAGAGAAACACCCGTCATGTGTTCCCTGAGTGATATGAGAGCATTGCTCTTGCTTCTTGCAGTATGTTTGCAATAGCTACGGTTAAAACGTTGCTGCTGTTGATCAGTAGAAGTTTGAGAAATCTGCTCTTAGCTTATTAACAGAGGGCACAATTAACCCAGAGCTCTCCAGCAAAAGTCCCATTTATACGAAAGGGAGCTACTTAACAGAATCACTGATGGTCATCTAGTCCAACCCCCTGCAATGCAGGAAACTCAACTAAAGTATCCATGACAGTTGGCCATCCAATAGTGGCAGACTTTGGGCTTTCAGATTGCTGCAGCACCCCGTGCAACACCAGAATTCAGCGTGCGCACACACACACACACACACGCCTCTCACCTTCCGTTCTAAGTCACTGTTGTGGCCCTTCCTGGGGCACCCTCTTGGCTCACCACCCAGTGTGGGCAAAACGATCACACTCTCCTAAATCCAACCTCTGCTTAAAAACCTCCAAGAAAGGAGAGTCTACCACCTGGAATAGCATTCAGTATAAGAATAGATTGCATTGCAGCAGGGAATTTCATGGTGGCAGCAGCTTTTGGAATTTGCCTCTTGTATTTATTCATACCCGAGCACACAGATGTCATGCTGCTTACATATGCTTTAAATTAATAATAATAATATGAAGGTTACCATAGTGCCTGAATATGTCACAATCTGTATTTATCCTTATAATACCCTTCTAAGGTTGGGCATATGTGTCCTTATCCATACTGGACAGATGGGGACTGAAGCACATTCAAAGTAATTCTTCATAGCAGGATTTTTTTCCAGTTAATTTCATGTAGCTGTGATTTACAGCATATTTATCTTTTTCATGTGCTCCTGATCTCATGGACATTTTCTTTTATTCTTTCTTTAGTATGTTTATATCCCACATTTTTCCATTGTAGGGCTCAAGGTGGTGTACAAGTGGTCTCCAATCCATACACCAACCTAACACAGACCTGTTTAGCTTCAGCAAGGTGACTGCATCATTTCCTCTTAGGGTCAGACCATGCCCTGATTTTGTTTTATTATCTGCACTGTTGAATAGTTCTGGAGTTAACTCAGCATCAGTTAAGTCTACATTCTGAGCAGAATGTAGATCAGATTCTACCATTATATACCGTATTTTTCGCTCTATAAGACACACCAGACCACAAGACGCACCTAGTTTTTGGAGGAGAAAAACAAGAAAAAAAATATTCTGAATCTCAGAAGCCAGAACAGCAAGAGGGATCCCTGCGCAGTGAAAGCAGCAATCCCTCTTGCTGTTCTGGCTTCTGGGATAGCTGCGCAGCCTGCATTTGCTCCATAAGACGCACACACATTTCCCCTTACTTTTTAGGAGGGAAAAAGTGAGTCTTATAGAGCAAAAAAATACCGTCATTTTGTGTGTTGCTACACACACAGAGAGAGAGAGAGACCTATTACTGCCTTTAGTAGTAAAAAAACAAAAACAAGAAGTCTCCACACCTGCAGTAAAGGAAAAGTTTGCTCATTTTATTGCCCTTCCACCTTTGAGAATTGCACAGTTCCCTATTCCCACAGGTAGGAGTAGATGTAGGGGAGTGCAACTGGTTCAGACGCATTGCGCGCAGAGCCACAAAGTCGCTGCTGGGATGCTGCAATTATTATTTACAGTGGAGCATGAGAGGCAGAGTGGCACTGGATTTGGGCACTGCCCTGGGCACTGCTGAAATTTGAGACCCAAGATCTGCCACTGCCACAGGCTGATTGTGAGCATGGCATAGGAAAACTGTAAATGAGCAAGAGAATCAAAAGTCTGTGCAAATCCAGTTCAAAAGAAGCTTACCTATGTAGATTATCACCATTCGTAGTGCAGCAGACTACAAAATGCAGCAGGCTGCTATAATATCAGGGATGGGAGGGGGGTAGTGTTACAGTCCCTGGTTAATCTCTTATGCACAAAATCATGAGAAGTGATTTCTATGACCTAGATCCAAATTTGGGTCTGGACATACTTTGTAGTGCTGTAAAATGCATAGTGCAGCTTGTAATCACTCTTCACTCAATGCACTATGCTGTATTCCAGCTGTGCACGGTGCAGAAATCACAGGCATTAAATAAATATGCACAATAGGGGTAGGGTGCTAGTTTAGCAGTGCCTCTGTAGGTTACTTGAAGATGCACAATATGTGTGTGGGAAAGGCATAGCTCTCCCAGTGCCGGCCATATCCTGCTTCCCAAGCTCAGTTCCTTCTTAAAAGCATGGAGATCAGATTTGATTTGAGCGGTTGTTCAATGTGTTGACATACTTTGACACAGCAAGCAGTAGGCTCCTCTTTGCAAACACCCATCCCTCAGTCATCTCAGGTGCAATCAGCTCATCTCAATTCTGGGAACCTTGCCCAGGGAGAGAGCAGCAGGACCCCAAGCACTCTGGGCCTCTGCCGATTTGAGTTGGCACCAAGCTGTCTGTGTATGTCTTTAGTACTGTGAAAACAAGTGTCTCTGTGCCATCCTGCTGCCACAAGAAGGCTTCTTTCTGACAGGTGCTATCCTGATTGAGGCGATGCTCCTGGAATGCACACCATCGTAAGGAGCATTCAATTTCCTCCCTGACAGGTAGGCTCTTCCTTTAATAGAATCTTGCAGTATTCATTATACTGGCAAAGCAGGGTTTAGTATCGCACAAAGCTTCGCCTCCCCCTCTTCACCCCATGTACACAAAAGCCCTGTGTGAATAAGAATGCAGTAAATGTCTCCCTCTCCCAGATTTATTCCTTCATTAGTAATTTAAATAAATTCCACTGTATAGGAGAGACTTCTATAAAACTGCTGCATTTTCTTTCTCCCTGCAGAATAAATACTGGGGCTGCATCCCTGATAGCACACATCTCCTTGGGATTTTCTCCTGGCACAAAGTAACAAGGAGAAAAGGAGATGTGTTTTTGGAAACTAGGCAGGCTCTTCGGATTCAGTACAGAACAAGATCTGCATGTCTTCCTGGCTCCTGAAAAGGGAGAATTTTTGCACGTACATTATAGTGGTTCAGTAGTAGAAAAAGCTGCACCTGTTAAAATGCTCTCATCTATGCGTGCCTTACATAATTTGACAGTCCTGTTCTTTTGCCAACCTATACATACTGTTTCAAAGGATGCATTTCCTTTGCTGGGCACATTGTAGTTATCCCAGAACAGGTGGCAAATGGGAGCTGATGGCTAGGAGATACTTGGGAATCTCTGAGCCTGGCAGTGACTAGCCAAGAAAGATATCTTTGAGTGACAGCTTAGGGGAAACCTCAACTCAGTATACAGGTCTGGAAAAGGCAAATGTCGGAGATCATTAGGAAAGGGACTGAAGAGAAAACAGTGTCGTAATGACACAACTGGAAAGCTGTGCAGAGTTTAAACATACCATAGTGCTGGAAAGCATACCAAATAGAGCAACAGAAAAGACCAAAGGAATGGAGTACATTTCATATGCAGGAAGACACTTTTTAGTTTAGAAAACATATATCTAAGGGGAGATGATAGAGGTTGCTTTTTGGGGATAAAAAGAAATGATGAGTGATGTAGAGAAAGTGGGCCTTCTTCTCCCTCTCTGGGCACCTAGTGAAACTGACTCAGTAGATTGAGGACAGACAAAACAAGCAGCTCTTAATGAACCGCATAATAACTAAATGATGTAGTTTGCTGATTTAGGATATGGAGATAGCCACTGAAATGCATGACTTTAAAAGGGGAGTAAACAAATTAATGAGGGATGGACCTTTCAACATGCTTTCTAGGCACAGGATGGCATTTTAAAGCTCTGTGTCCAAGCATTTTTGTTTTTGCCCTGCCAATTTCCCCAGGAAAAGCTGCTCTTTAAAACTGATGGGGAACAAACAGCAATCCAGTTTTTCCACAGATTGCCATTTGCTCTGGTTCAGCAGTAAAGAGTTGGTTTTTGTAGGGAAAGCACTAGGACAAAAAGAAGAGTGCCTAGACATGGAGCTTTAAAGAATATATCTCTTCCTAGAAATGCAGCACAAAAGGAAGTCTGGATGAGCCCAAGTCCACTGTTCACATGCCCTCATTTCATGTGCCACTTCCTCTACCAGCCGGATTGGGCAAGCTTCCAATCTCCACAGAAGCTTCTCTGCCCACCTACATAGGGAGATCTCAACAAAAACAAGATTTTCCACCATCCATATCTTCCATCATCACAATATCATTTCTTTTATTTAAAGCATTTTGGTATATTGTATGCTTTAGGCCATCCCACATGAGCTTCTGGGTTGCAGTAAAGCCATCAGCAGCTAAAAGGCATGAGCAGTCAACGAACCAAACAGAACAGGAGTCAACAGGGAAACTAAAATTAGTCAAAGCTGCCTTAGGCACTCTCTGGCTGGGGGAATCTGCTGATTTATTTATTTATTTATTTATTTATTTATTCCAACTTGCATCATCTCTATTTATAATTTATAGGTAATTGATTTCCCCCCCTTCTCCTTTCTCCTTTCTCTATGTGACAATTATTATTAGCACTTGATGGAGCAGCTTGCATTGCACCCTAGGTGAAGAGATAGCATCCACCACCCAGCACCTATCCCTCAACATATGCTGCTATCTCTGTTTTCTCACTATGTGTACAAGTTACTGGTGGTGAATGGAATTTATACTTAATACCAGAGGCTAAGAGCTCTGCAGGTATACAAGAGCTTTGACTTGTTGAAAGTGATTGCAGAGCTGATATGCATGACTCGGTATGGAAAACAGATATTTATTTTCTAAATATGTATTTAGATGTGATTGTAGAGAACAAGAAAATAGTCCTTTTTGAAATTAAAGAGTGAAATTGACAATCCAGTGTAGCATACTCATGCCCCTTGTTATCTACTGCTGTCGATTTGTGCTATTACTCCTCAATCCTGCTATATTATTGCATGCCACAAACGTATTCAGTATGTCGTATTTCTTCCAAGAAGGTCGTCATGTCAAATATGGCTGCCTCTCACACTTAAAATATTACACCCCTTACGATTTTTGGTGTAAGCTCTGTTTTAGCTGAAGAACCCTTCTACTCTAAGACTTTTATTTCCATTTAAGTTACATTTCTTCTGTGTTGTAATGTGTACTTTCCAAGCTCAGGTTCTGTAGTGATACTTGGACTGTCCACATGCTGCAGAGACTATGATGTGTACAAATAGTGTATGTGAGAGAGAGCCCTGCTTTTTTCAGAACTCTTTATCATGCAAACAGAGTCTACACCAGGAGTGAGTAGCTGGATCCAGCCAGTGGGCCAGATCCTTATCTCACCCACTCCCAACCTGTGAGCCAAGTTTAACAAGAGGTTGGACCACCCACATATCAGTCGCCTGATGCCACATGACCCTATTTTTTTATAGTGCACTGCACAGCCCTTTGCAAGCCCTGATGATGAGTTGCTCATTAATGCTTGCAAAGCTCTATGCACAATCCCGTGCAAGCCCCAACAACCAGTTGATTGCTTGTTAGATCTCAGTTTCCTACTAAGCATAATGGCTAGCTTCTACCTCCACTGTTGGAGTTTGGCTCTGAATACTAATTGCTGAGAATCTCAGGTGAGGAAACTGTTGTTGTGCCCATTTTCTGCTTGCCGGCTTTTCAGAGGCATCTGATTGGCCACTGTGAGAATGGGATGCTGGCACTGTGAGAATAGGATGCTGTACTAGATGGGCCATTGGTCTGATTCAGTAGTGATGTATGGAAGTGAGAGCTGGACCATAAAGAAGGCTGATCGCCGAAGAATTGATGCTTTTGAATTATGGTGCTGGAGGAGACTCTTGAGAGTCCCATGGACTGCAAGAAGATCAAACGTATCCATTCTTAAGGAAATCAGCCCTGAGTGCTCACTGGAAGGACAGATTGTGAAGCTGAGGCTCCAATACTTTGGCCACCTCATGAGAAGAGAAGACTCCCTGGAAAAGACCCTGGTGTTAGGAAAGATCAAGGGCACAAGGAGAAGGGGACGACAGAGGATGAGATGGTTGGATGGTGTTCTTGAAGCTACCAGCATGAGTTTGATCAAACTGTGAGAGCCAGTGGAGGACAGAAGTGCCTGGCGTGCTCTGGTCCATGGGGTCACGAAGAGTCGGACACGACTAAATGACTAAACAACAACAACAACAACTATGTTCCTATGTAATTTGGTGTTATCCATACAAGGGGTCCACAGCAGCAAAAAACCTCGATGGGTCGTTATCCAATTCCAAGCCATCCACCATTTAACATTTTATAGAATACCATGTCTTTATCATAGCATCTCTCTGGAGCACTGGAGAACATTTTAAATGGTGGGTGACTCCCAGCCAATCATCATGCAATGTAGAATTAAATTGTAGGAAAAAGGGAAGGGCAGGTAGGTCAAAGAAGAGCAGGCAACAACCCTTGGGCCTAGGCAGCTGTCTAAAGATACTGGGTGCTAATGCCAAGCTTGAAGAAAGCTTTCATATCTCTCTTATGATTCATAAAGCTACATTGGTCTTAGTGCCATAGATATTTTCAAGAGTCAAGTGAGGAAAGGATTATTAAATGTTCAATGAATATCAGATAAGGACTTATGATAATCCTGCTTGATTATTTAAAAAAAAAACTCTAGGAACTGGGCACAATGAGCTCCAATTAGATTCAGTGAGTTTTCAACTGAAGGATTTTTTTTCTTTTGGGCTTCAAAGACCAGAGTTTTTAGTCCAGCTTGAGGGCTCTATATCCTGAAGCTTAGAACTAGAGTAAACAACTTCACAGGAGCCGGTAAGAGCCTTCTTCACAAGACCTGCCCCCTAGATCCATTGTGGAAACTTTTTCTTAGAACCACATAGGTTAAAAGTTTAAAAGCTTAAGGTTTCATTCATAATTCACGTATCAATAAGGCTTTGATTCCTCCCAGGGAAAAAGGAGCCTTTATCTGGAGTGCATGCTGATAAGGTTACTACCAAGCTGCAGTTCAGGACCTGTTTAGGGTTTCTTTGTAGGGTTGTCTTTTAAGAAGCAAAGGCAAATTGTGCGCAGTTCCTGGGGGTTGCTGAAAGGCTAGAGAAACTACTCTGTTTTGGGTCACTGGTTTGACCCTTGCCCAGGTCAGTAGTTGTCAAAAGTCATTACTGTCAGCTTGATGTTCACTGGGCTGTGAAGAATGAGCCCCTGGGTCTCAGTTGAGTCCCTAGTATGGGCAGATGTCCATGTGATGGTTTCCATTTTAGCTGACCAGGCAGCTACTCAACTGTTGCCCTCTAGAACTTCAGCCCAAGACCTGCATTCAGGGGATGGGGCTTGTAACAGATTCACGTTCTCTTTTGTGATAACATTGTCGGGATGTCACAACACTGGGAAGTATTAATTAATGCTATTAGATATACTCGTGGCATCTACCTGCATGCTTACTCTTTTTCAATTACTTGTGTAGCATGATAAGGAGGCATGACTGGAAAAAAGCAAAAAAGATGGCACAAATGCCATAATAACAATATGAATATGCAATAATAGAATAAGGACCATGGGTGAAAAGCGATCAAATTCTCCCTCTCTCCCCAGGTCAGTACTATTTTATGGACTTCTACAACTGTGTTTCCTACCTTCCAATCCAATGATTCACAAAGTAACTTATGAGCAACTGGAAATAACACAAAACAAAAACAAAAGACAGCACATACACACATTTACCAATGGCCTGTAGGCCTCTGGATGATGGAAGGGGCTAGTGCTAGGCCAGTTGGCAGCTGGAGCAGAGTGTACTTTCTGGCAGGGAGGGGGAAAGCAAACTCCCAGAAGCTGTGCCTTCTGTGGATGACGGATGGGGGCCAAGGTGCTGCTCTCCTGGGAAGCAGAGGGTGAAACCTACCAGAGGTCTTTGTTCACCTGGTTGGTGGTACTGTTAACTTTTCTTTCCTCCCCCAATGCAGTTTTGGTACCCAAAAGTACTGGGAGGACTACCAGATAGCATAACTGATAATGCCTGGAAGAGTGACCTAGAGCTCCAGATTAGTTCAAATATAGCTGGAGTACTGCAGTAATGAAGCTGAGTTACTCATTCTGGCTGTGGAAACTTTACCCCGTGTCCTGGGGTTACTTGTGTGGATCACTGTGGTAAGATTTTCATTGTCCTGCAACTCCTGTAGCTGTCAAAGCAGCTAGAGTCATGTTCCCATTACTGTGGCGGCTGTTTGGGTACCCAATGATAATGATGGCTCTAGGAGCACCCTCAGACTTTGCACCCCTTGTTTCAAATGCAATGCAACCCCATTCAGAATAGGCAAACTTCCCAATTCTTAGATGCATTAACTGCCTACCCATAGAACTCCTGTCTTGTCAGGATTCATCTTCAACTGGTTAGTCTTCATCCAGCCGACGACTACATCCATGCATTACTTTGAGACCTGCATATGCTTCACCTGATTCAGTTGGTTCAGGAAAACAGAAATGAGCTTCACATTGTTGCCACTTGATTGGGACTAACAGGAGAGTGCATTGAAATATTTCTTTCCTCCATCTTTGAAACCTTTTGCTGTGTCTTTCTGCGAAGCAAATTGCCTGCCTCTCAATTTCCCACCCACCTGGAACTACTCCTGAGCACATGATTCCAGTGCATGGGTTGTTGTGTCTTACGAATTAATGTTTTCTGGCAGTTTCTAGTCTGTGGCCCCAGCTGGAATGGTGAAGATTACAGCTGAACTGGCTTGGACTAGCAGATGCTGCTGTTAGTTGATCCCCTTGGCTTTACTTCATGACAGTGAACCTTCATGCCCATTCCTTCCATTTTTAAAGGGTCAGGCTGATACTGAAAGGATTAATCTAATCCTCCCTTTACCCACACCTTCTCATGCAGCTGGTCCATGCTGTTCAGCTGTTAGTGTTTTTACTGGCACGCATACACACACACACACACACACACACACAGACACTCTTAACCAAATGTTCTCAAGCTTGCAGTACCATGAAACCTCTCATTTGCCATAATAATTCTGTGATAATTCTTGCTGAAAGTAGCCTTCAGAGAGACTGGTATAAGCATTTTCAGACACTGTGTGATGGGGATTTTTAGGGAAACCTGACTATCACTGTGTGTTTTGGAAGAATTGAACCATAAGCAAGCAATGAAAAGAACAATGAAATTTGTTGAATGACACATAAGACTAAAATCCCAACTGCTTCCCGAAGATTCCACAGCGCACCTGGTAGGTTCTGTTGCCATCACACTTCCCCTCCCCTCCAGATTTATAAACATCATTATAGATTTCTCTGATGACTAAAGGAAACATAATCCTTTTCATAGAAGCTCTGTGTTCAACACTGGCCAACAAGGACTGTCAAAACAGTCACTTGGACATGTTTTTTTTTAAAAAAGATTTGTCATGACGTAATTTGAAAACTGTGTTGTGTGCTAAAAAATAAAGATATTTGAAGTTCCAACATATACTTGACAGAGTAAACCTACCTGCTAAAATGTCTATTATTATTATCAAGTCCCTGTAAGACATGGATCAAACTATTTCTGAACCCTTTGTGGGTCTATCCATAAGTCCGCTCCACTCATTTGCAATTAATCTACTTTTTTATTTTTTAAAAATGCAAATCTGCTTCTAAACATATTTTAAAAGCATTTAAAAATGTATCTCAAAATGTATTTTGATAGGTTATCTGAGTGGATCATTGAAACAGATAACTATGTTCTGATCTGCACATTAATTCAGGAGGTGCAGATCAGATAATAATAATAATAATAATAACAATAATAATAATAATAATAATAATAATAATAATAATAATAATTTATTTATACCCCGCCCATCTGGCTGGGCCTCCCCAGCCACTCTGGGCGGCTTCCATAAAAAGCAAAAATACAGTAAAATATCACACGTTAAAAACTTCCGTAAACAGGGCTGCCTTAAGATGTCTTCTGAATGTCAGGTAGTTGTTTATCGCTTTGACATCTGCTGGAAGGGCATTCCATAGGGCGGGCGCCACTACCGAGAAGGCCCTCTGCCTGGTTCCCTGTAGCTTTGCTTCTCGCAATGAGGGAACCACCAGAAGGCCCTCGGCGCTGGACCTCAGCGTCTGGGCAGAATGATGGGAGTGGAGACGCTCCTTCAGGTATACTGGACCGAGGCCGTTTAGGGCTTTAAAGGTCAGCACCAACACTTTGAATTGTGCTCGGAAACGTACTGGGAGCCAATGTAGGTTTTTCAAGACCGGTGTTATGTGGTCTCGGCGGCCGTCACCAGTCTAGCTGCCGCGTTCTGGATTAGTTGTAGTTTCCGAGTCACCTTCAAAGGTAGCCCCATGTAGAGTGCATTACAGTAGTCCAAGCGGGAGATAACCAGAGCATGCACCACTCTGGCGAGACAGTCCGCAGGCAGATAGGGTCTCAGCCTACGTACCAGATGGAGCTGGTAAACAGCTGCCCTGGACACAGATTTGACCTGTGCCTCCATGGACAGCTGTGAGTCCAAAATGACTCCCAGGCTGCGCACCTGGTCCTTCAGGGGCACAGTTACCCTATTCAGGACCAGGGAGTCCTCCACACCAGCCCGCCCCCTGTCCCCCAAAAACAGTACTTCTGTCTTGTCAGGATTCAACCTCAATCTGTTAGCCGCCATCCATCCCCCAACCGCCTCCAGACACTCACACAGGACCTTCACCGCCTTCACTGGTTCTGATTTAAAAGAGAGGTGGAGCTTGGTATCATCCGCATACTGATGAACACCCAGCCCAAACCTCCTGATGATCTCTCCCAGCGGCTGCATGTAAATGTTGAAAAGCATGGGGGAGAGGACAGAACCCTGAGGCACCCCACAAGTGAGAGCCCAGGGGTCTGAACACTCATCCCCCCCCCACTTTCTGAACACGGCCCAGGAGGAAGGAGCGGAACCACTGTATGACAGTGCCCCCAGCTCCCAGCCCCTCAAGACGGTCCAGAAGGATGTTATGGTTGATGCTATCAAACGCCACTGAGAGATCCAGCAGAACTAGGAAACAACTCTCACCTTTGTCCCTAGCCCGCCGGAGATCATCAACCAGTGCGACCAAGGCAGTTTCAGTCCCATGATGAGGCCTGAATCCCGACTGGAAGGGATCCAAATGGTCCGCTTCTTCCAGGCGTGCCTGGAGTTGTTCGGCAGCCACTCACTCAATCACCTTGCCCAAGAATGGAAGATTTGAGACTGGGCGATAGTTGGCCATCGTGGCCGCATCTAAAGATGGTTTTTTAAGATGCGGTTTAATAACCGCCTCTTTCAGCCCATCGTCCAGTCCTTCCCGGCTAGCTTTTATAAGCCAGGATGGGCAAGGATCCAGGAGACAGGTGGTTGGTTTCACTTGTCCAAGCAGCCTGTCCACATCCTCGGAGGTAACAGATTGGAATTGATCCCACTCAACTTGACTAGACAGAACTCTAGCACTCTCCTGCCCCAGCCCTGCTCCCATGGTGGAGTCTACTTCTTCCTGAATCTGAGCAATTTTATCTGCAAAAAACTTTGCAAAATCATTGCAGGAGAACATGTGGCCCGTACTGGGCCCCGATGTTGCAGGTGGTTCCGCTAAATTGTGAACCACTTGAAAAAGTCTCCTGCTGCTGTTTTCTGCAGATGCAATAGAGGCGGTGAAGAAATTCTTCTTCGCCGTCACTATCGCCACTTGGTAGGCTCGACGTTGAGCTCTAACTTGTGTCCGGTCAGATTCGGAATGAGTTATCCGCCACCGCCACTCTAGCCGTCTCAACGATTGTTTCATTGCCCTCAGATCCGTGGAAAACCACGGGGCTGTCCGGGCTCCATGCAATCGGAGAGGGCGCTTCGGAGCCAAACAGTCAATAGCCCTGGTTAACTCCACATTCCAGCGGGCCACCAGGGAATCGGCTGAAAGGCCATCAACATGGGATAAAGCATCCCCTACCACTCTCTGGAAACCATTTGGATCCATTAAGTGGCGGGGGCGGACCATCCGAATTGGTCCCACCTCCCTGCAGAGGGGGTGGGTCGCAGAGAAGTCCAGTTGCACCAGGAAGTGATCTGACCATGGCACTTCTTTCGTTTCGCTTTTACTTAGTGTCAGATTACCAACATCCATAGAGGTAAACACCAGGTCCAAGGCATGTCCGCGGCTATGGGTTGGGCCAGACTTATTCAGGGACAGCCCCATGGAGGGCATGCTTTCCACGAAGTCCTGAGCGTGTTGGCATGGATGTTAAAATCCCCTAGGACGACCAAGCTAGGTGTCTCCAGGAGAACATCCGCCACAACCTGAAGCAGCTCGGGCAGGGAATCCTTGGTGCAGCGGAGAGGTCGGTACACCAAAAGGAATCCTGTACTGCCCCTATTGCCCAACTTCCAGAACATGCACTCGGAAAGCTGGGTCTTCCCAATAGGACGCCTGGTGCAAACTAATGACTTCCTAAAAATCACTGCCCACATGACCTGGTTTGCTGTGCGTAAGAGAAACCTGGTGGACAAGCAGCGGCAAGGACAGGCCCATCTGCTTCATCCAACCAAGTCTCTGTTACACATGCCAGGTCAAGTCCTCCATCCATGATCAAGTCATGGATGGCAGTGGTCTTATGAATCATTGACCTGGCATTGCACAGCAGCACCTTCAGGTCATGTGGGTATCCTTCAGGTCATGATTCTAGTATCCATCCGGTCAGGACCAGACCCGGAGGCAGGGATAGTCCTCAGACAGCGACTAAACCTGCCCCCTCTGTAATGACATGGTCTAGTCTTAGTGTAACTCTTCCTCCTACCCGTGATCACTGAGATCGGTTGTCCCAGTGCATCCCCCCCTGTGGAACATGCCCCAGCCATTTTGTGGGCTGGGGCCCAGTCCCCGGCAGCCCTGACCCCTCCCCCTAAGAACAAAACAACACCTTAAACAAACAAACAAAACCAATAAAACAATACAAACAAAAAAAATGTAAAAATTACAAAAACATCAAAATAATAATAATAATAAATTCCCCAAGCCCAACCAAACATCCATCCCACCCCTACCCCTCACATACAGAAAAAAATTTAAAAACATTTTAAAAACACTCTGCCCCTCTGGCAGTAACAACAACTGTCCTAGTGAGGCCTGTCAGGCCCCGCCCCAGGCCAGGTAGTAAGTGGCAGGAAGGAGCAGGGCCCTCAGGCACTCACTCAGGGGAGTCCTCCTGGGCAGCAGGCAGCAAGCACCAAGCAGTCCTTGTGAGGCTTCAGGCCCCGCCCCAGGCCAGATGGTAAGTGGCAAGAGCAGGCCCCCCAGGCACTCACTCAGGGGAGTCCTCCTGGACAGCAGGCAGCAGGCAGCAAGCAGTCCTTGTGAGGCTTCAGGCCCCGCCCCAGGCCAGATGGTAAGTGGCAAGAGCAGGGCCCCCAGGCACTCACTCAGGGGAGTCCTCCTGGGCAGCAGGCAGCAGGCAGCAGACAGTCCTTGTGAGGCTTCAGATGAGTTTATATTAAAATTCACAGAGATCAAATTCCTCAAGAATCCTTATTGCCGCGATTTTGGATTCTGCATATGTGTGTGTATACAGTTCTCTTTCTCAGAGAAGATCTGTGCTTTTTGAGATGTTGCTTATGAGAGATCTAATTCAACTTTGCCTTGAGGATTCTCTGACATACCGAAAGGGAAATCATGACCTTTCCCCGCCCCCTGGACTTTACTGCACAAAGCACATAATGGGAAACATTTTGCCACCTTTTCCCAAGCCCGGTAGTTTTATTAGTAGAGCAGTTAATGCCATCCCTTCAATGAATACTTTAAACTTTGCATTGCAACAAGAATATGCTGTGTACTTAAGACTCTGTTCCAATTAATGTTGTGGATATGTCAATTATCTATTCTTGTGCAAAGAAAGAGGCCTCTGAAATTCACAAGTGATACTGGGACATTCCTTTTATGGCACCATTTGTTAGCCACAATGATGTTGTCTTTCCCACCCACTTTTCAAGGGCCTTAAGAGAAATTCTGACATGTAGGGCATTGCATAAGTCACATTTGAGCAAATCCACATATCCCCAGCAACATACTGTGCTATCCTATGAATGTTTAATCAGAACTAAGTCTGAAGATGCTGAAAACATAGGAAGCTGCCTTCTACCAGGTCAGACTATTTGTTCATCAAACCCAGTATTGTCTACTCTAACTGGCAGTGTTTCTCTAGTCTCAGGCAAAGGTCTTTCACATCATCTGCTAACAAACCTCTCTTTTTTTGCAAAATGGAATGTGTTTATCACAGTAGAAGCCTCTAATGTCTGTGGTAGGGGCCCTTACCTCCCTGCAGGCATAGAAAACGACAACTTTAAGACTTTTGGACAGCAACACATTTCTAAAGTAGACATATGGCTTGTGCCACATTTCTGCAATAAAACAACATGATCAGAACTGAGTAACACAGTGGCTGGAATTGGCAACTCCCATGCCTATAATTTAGTCTACATATGTGGGCACTGTGTTCTCCCATTTCCACTTTTCTCTGTCTCTATCTGACTTGTACAAAGAGCAAAAGAGGACAGCGAGTCTTTTGAGGGGTATTTGGAAGTAAGGGCCAGATGGCAATGGGCTTAAGGTTGCTCAAGAAGCACTGATTCCATAAGAAGAACATGGACCTAGAAACAGATAAACAGCAGGTGTGCATTTTGTAGGCTTTTGCTTCTCCAGATCTCATATTAAATGCTCTAGGCATCTCTGGAACACCACACAGCCAGAAAATTGTGCTGCTTGTTTCACTAATTCTTCTGTGGTCAGGTCTCCTAATTCTAATAATCTATACAGAACTTGGCAGGGCACAGTTTAATTTCATTTGCATGAGAAATAGCACATTGCAAAATTGGCTTCACACAAAAGGCTCATGCTGGGATTCTGATCTTTGCTATAGTTGTACCCAAGACTGCTATGCTGTCTTCTAGATGGGGATATAAAGGTTTGGGGATCCAATTTGAGGGTAGGAGGAAAAGGAATCAATAACATTCCATTAATAGTCAGGAAACAAATACTGGCAAAGTCAAACAACCATCTTACATCAAGACCTTATCAGATGCCAGTTTTTTCTCAACCACAACAGGCACTTTCTTTGCATGAAACAAAGACTTTATTCATGAAGACTGGCGTGCTAACTCATTTTACATAATTTGTCTACTGTATTACAGTTGGAATTACTGCATGAGAAACCAGAAAATATGGTTATGTAAATTGCCTTCAGTTAAACCAAAACAAAAGTCTTGTTGATCGATGCAGTGTTAACCTCCAAGTTATACTACTTTAATACAGTCTACATAGCTCTGCCTTTGATGACTATCTGGAAACTGCAGTTAGTTCAGAATGTGGTGACTGGGGCTGCAATCTTAACATCACTTACCTGGGTGTAAGCCGCAGCAAATTCAATAGGACTTACTTCTGAGTGGACATGGTTAGAATTATGTTGTAGATTACTAACTTTGACAGGACATTATGGTCATATTACACTAGTGCTATGCCAATTGCTGTCTCTCAGTCCCTTTTCAGGTCCAATTTAAAGTGACAGGGTTTTTTACCTTTAAGGCTTACAATTTAGGACTGGAATACTTGTAGGATCACCTTTCTTTGTATACGCCTGCTGTTATGTCTGAAGCAAGGGGAAAATGGTGCCCCAATTACAGAATGCTGTCTCCAGAGGACCACCTGGCACCTACCTACCTTGCTGTCCTTTCAGCACATGGCAAATATCTTTATTAGTCTTAATTTAGTCTTAATTTTAAGCCTGCTGCCACATGTCTGGCATCTGGTCACCCTAGTGGGTGGGAATTCCCTAAATAGTATATGCAGGTAAAAACAGCTACCATAGATTTTATTGTTACCACTGGTAACCCATCCACCCTAATCCGAGATTATTTCAAATATCAGATGGAGGCAAATTCACAGTCATTTGTGTGTTTTAGTCCCAAGCAGAGGTAGAGGAGAAATTCATTTGGCCTGCATTTTAAAGCAAACCAAACTTTAAGCAGGTGATGAGCACAAATATTTTTCCTTAGTATGGTGTTTTGCTTTGTTCTGTTTCTTGTTTCTCTTGTTGGAAAATAGGAAGCTTCCTTATACAAAATCAGGTCATTGGTCCATCCACTTCAGTATTGTCTACCTTAACTGGCAGAAGCTATCCCAAGGTTCCAGTCTCTACTAGTCCTACCTGGAGATGCCATGGATTGGATGTTCTGCATGCAAAGCAGATGCTGTGCTATTGAGTTTGAATGGTTTAGTGTTCTTATTTGTGATATTATTGCTTGTTGGTTTTAGCATTGCATTCTTTCTTTCTTTTAAATTGAAAGATGACCTACAGATGCATAATCAAATTGATTTTAGTCTTGCATTGTGTGTCCTAAGAGCCTACTTCTTCAGTGAATGCTGTGTGTTGTGGGTGACGGAGGTTTTATCATCCATCTTGAACTTATTTCAGATTAGAATAAACACTGAAACACATCAGCTGCTCTCTGCTGTTTTCTAAACTAATCTGCCCACCTCATTGCCACATCTCTCAGGATACTAATAATTGCTCCAAGACACTTCAACTTTCATTAAAGTTCCTTTCCTGAATTTGACCAAGAAGCAAGACAGAGCTGTAAGTGGAATTTTGGAGGGTAGGGAGAGGGATATGGAAAACAGAATAGAGGGGGGAGGAGGGGGAGGGGGAGAAAGAGAGAACCTCCATGTTATTAGGAGAAGGAAAATCATTTGACAATCAGCCTCTGGCAATCTGGTGGTGCTGTCTGAGAGAACAATTTACCTGTCAGCACCCATCAGAATGGGGGAAGCTAGGAAAAGAATGGCAGCTGTATGGAAGAAGGTGGGGAGGGGAGAGGTTTGTGAGGAGGTAGAAGAGGAAAAGGTGAATCACTGGTGAGCGCTGCACTGTATTCCCAAGAGGCTTTGGTATGTCTGGGAGGGGGACCTCCTGTGGGTGCTTACCAGTCTTTCCATGATTCACTAGCATTTTCCCTCTAGAGGCAGGTGATGTAAGTTTCAAATATGAATATTCAAGTTATTCTGCACAGCAGTGGGAGTTCCCATTTCCATTGTGTTTGCTGCAGCCCAGTCCCCCCCCCCCAAGCTCATCTTGCATGAAGAAATAGAATATGAACCCTGTGGGGAAACTTCTGACATGCTTAGCTCAAACCTCGCTCAATATTTCCCAACCTAGTGCCCTCCAGATGTTGTGAGCTACAACTCCCATCGTCCCTGACCATTGGGTATGATAGCTGTGGCTGATGGGAGTAGCAGTCCAAAACTTCTGGAAGGCACCACCAGGTTAAGAAAGGCCGGGGCTGGTCAAGGTCACACACAAAGGATCTGTGATATTATGCATGGGATGAACCTGGGGGCTTGTGCCCAAATTACTGGACTCCTACCTCCTTCTCTGCAGACTGTTTCTTCCCAGGTCTCTTGCTTCTTTGCTTTATCAGTTTTCCCTCTTTCTCAGACTGCAATCCATCCCTATCTTCCCTTTGCAGACTGCTGACGTGTAGCAAGTCTATCTAATAATCCATCTCCATGTTCCCTCCAGCACTTATGTGACTGGCTGTCTGGAAACTGCCAGCATTTGAGGGGTTAATGCACCCAAAATAGCATACTGACTCTCTTTAGGGTGGAAAATTAAAACTGCCACAAATAAAGCCCAAGAAAGAAAGAAAGAAAGAAAGAAAGAAAGAAAGAAAGAAAGAAAGAAAGAAAGAAAGAAACCTTTGTTAAGTCAGTGGTGTGTCTCCTCTGAGTTATGGAGGCTTCCTCCTTTATAAAAGGCATGCCCTTCTCACAGGTGAGAAATTATAACAACCCATAGATGCCAGCATTTTATTCCACTTCTTTCCCACCCACCCCTCAGTGCAGACAACAGGTGTCTTATGATAATTGATGCCAGGCTTTTTTGGCACATCTAACTAAGGAGCAGACTGTACAAGGAATGCAAGTGATGTGACTTATTACTCCTTGGGCCCCAGAGAGGAGTTCCTGACTCCAACCCAATCAAATAACAAAGAAGAGAGGCAGTAAAAATCCATGAACAAGTCTAGGCTTGATTAACCACTTGGGCTAAAAATATCTCAGTGCCGCCTCCCACCCAATGTTCAAAGCAGAACCAAATCCGGTGTCCCTGTAGCATTAGAAAGGGCAAGTGGTCGGTAATGTGTTAGGAGAATGACTTGCATCATTATGTTATGATTGTTCCCAAGTACTTTCTTATTTTCTGTATACTCTTCGCTGATATGTACTGCATTTATATCTAACGTTGGAGCTGCAATTTAAACATACGGAGCTGGCTTCCCTAAGAAATTGACAATGCCCTCATGTTTCAGAACATTCCCAGAACATAGGAACATACAACAAGCCTTGCTGGATCAGGCCAAAGGCCCATCTAGGGAAATCTGCAAGCAGGACATGAGCAAAACAGCACTCTTGTCAACCAGCAATTCCTAGCAACTGCCATTCAGAGGCATACTGCCATCAGTGGATGTAGAAAATAGCCATTATGGCTAATAGCCATTGATACCCTTACTTTCCATGAGCCCTCTTTGCCCTGGTGGTACCTTTCCTGATCTCCTGTATACATTCCACCTGAGCTTCTAATATGGTGGGTTTAAACAACTCCCAAGCATTTATTTATTTTTTGGAGAGAATTGACCCATCATTTTACCATTGCCCTCATTTTGGGGAAATTTGCTTTTTTGAAATCAAATGTGACTGTGTTCAATTTTCTTTATGATTGTCCATTTACATATATATAGTACTGGATAGCACCATGGTCACTGTTCCCAACCACTTTGACAACAGTTACATTTCAAACCCTGTCCTTACTAATAAACTCTATGAACTGCTATTAAACCCACAGTGAGAGTTTCATAATATGTATGCAGACAGCATGACAGGGTGCAATACAGGAGAGGGTTCATGTACCTTTAATAATTGTGGAATCCAGATTCCTCATGGGCCACGTGGTTGCCACCTCAGCAGAAATGTGGCTTCATGGTAAAGTCCTACTCGGTGATTATGATTGCTGGTGCAATGCAAATAGCAGCAAATGTATCCCACTGGAATTAATTGCCACCATCTAAATAAACCACTGCAAATCACACTGCTGCATTCAAGCCATTTTTGGAACCCATCCATGGATGCCTGTGAGTTAGCAGAGACGAACATTTGACAGAAATGTGACTGCATCCGAACTCTTGATATGAAATCACAGATTTGGTAACTAAGCAGCTGCCATTTCAGGAGAATGCTGAGGCTCCATTCCATCTCAGCTGAGAGATTTGTGTCTGTTGTCACTGGAGCCTTCTTGTCTGGTGCTGCTTGTAAACTTTCCAAATGAATTACCCTGTGTAAGTCACACGCTCCTCCTCCTCTGGACAGCCTGCACTCTGATCTGTCCTTGCCCAACCTTTGGGCACTGCAGTCCTTTTTTGCTATTTCTAAGGAGCATGTGAGTTGAGGCAAGGTGATGTCTGAGTAAATTGACCTTGACAGAAATCTATAACTACTGGTGCCCCAGAGGTACAAATGTCTGAAGACAGAAACAAACTGGTTGCATTCTGGAATCTATTTCCATCCTTGCATTTGCACAGTTTTAATAATATTTTTTAAAAATGTTATCGGAATCATCTTTCTACATAATTATTCCACTACATAGATTCTAGAGTTCTAACAATGTGTCCAGCTGTATTTACTCCTGAATTGGTTCCCTGGTTCCCATTATCAATTGTGTGGGTGGACAGGGAACACCATGAAGCATAGTCTCTGGCGTGTTGACTCTAAGTGACTGAATGCATCTGAATGCATCCCTCTTCAAGTCAGACACTACAGACTTAAACTGGCTTCATGGTTGTTCCCTCTTTCTAGAGAATCATGGGGACTGTTCTGTGTTATGCGGAAGGGGCTAGAAACCTCTTACCATAAAATTCTCAACACCTCACCAGTGGGTATTTGGGGAAAGCTATGGCAGCAGAAGTGATATAAAGCCAATATAAGTTTGTAGCATAGATAGGCTTAGAGGACAATCTATGACAGTGACAGCACAATGCTTTTGAAGAAAGATATGGTATAACTTGCTTCATTCCGCCTAAAATTTTGCCATATTCTCTGAACTACTAATATGGTGTGACGGGTAGTTCAGCATAGACCAGGAAGATTTGGGTTGAAGTTCCACCTTTCTTTAATCAAGTTACTGCCTCTCCCCCTCTGACTAGCATTGTTAAAATGAGAATAATAGCTGCTTGTCTGCATGAGGATCTGTTAAAGTGTGGATCACTAAGAATATTGGCCCAAGTCTTCCAGATTCCGTTTTGAACTCCTTACTCCATCTTGAAGGACCTAAGCAGGTGGCTTATCCAGTAGCTTTTCCTCACAATATTTCCCATTTTCATTTAGCTATCTTTCAGAACTATCAGTTCTCTTTCCAACAACAGTTGTATAGCACATGTTTGATGAGATCAAACATTCAAAAGCATTTGCTTTTATGGACACAAGCCCTTGTCATCAGCTAGATGAACTGAGATTTTTTTTTTTTTTTTTTTTTTTTTGCATCTATATAAAGGAGAAAAATGTACAGTATGGTGGGTGGCAGTGAGTAAAAAAAAATACAGCCAGTGATAATTACAGTAATAATTACATTTATATCCCAGTCCCACCTTTCAAAGTGAAACATATGGTTCTCCCCTCCATTTCTTCCTCACAACAACCTTGTGAGGTACCGGTATGTTAGGATGAGAGACAGTGACTGGCCCAAGGTCACCCAGTGAGCATCATCGTTGAGTGGGGATTTGAACCCTGGTCTCCCAGGTCCTCGTTCAAGACAAGCACTACACTGTGGCTTAATTAGAGTACAGTATGTTAAATGAGCACACCTTTAAGAGTAGCAGATTGGTGTTAATTTACTTAGATTTGAGGAAATGATTGTAATAACATTTGTAAGTGGGGCAGGAACCCAATCAGAAGAAACAGCCATCAGTAGTCCAAAGGTCTATGAAAGCTTGTTTCATAGTTCCTAGTCTTAAAGCTGCAACAAGACTCTTTGCTGTTTTTGCTGCAAGAGACTAACATGGTTACCCCTCTGGAAATTCTTAAAGGAAAAGTAATAGTAGAAGGAATTGATTGATTGATCTCATGCATGAAGCATTTTTGTCCAAAATTTGATGGCATGGTCTATTATGGTTCAAGATAATCCTCAATCAAGTGAACAGGAACAAAAGAAGACACTTTGTACTGAATTAGACCATTGGTCCATATACCTCCATATTGTCTGCCTTAACTGGAAGTGGTTCTCTAGTGTTTCAGTCAGGAAATGTTCCCAAACCTACCAAAAGATGCTGGAATATTCTGCATGCAAAGCAAATCCCTCCCCCAAAGTGGATCAGCAGTCCCTTGCTGAAATTTATTTGACTTGGTTGCATCTGTGGCAATAAGTTCCAGGGTTTAGTGCCCAAGTTGACAACCACAGAACTCTGCTTCATGTCTTGCCATTCTCATGTGACTGGGGGATATGTGGATGTTGTGCTTTTGCCTTCCCAGCTGTCCCCCAGCTGTGCTGCAGCCTGAGGCAGATGGATATTCAACCAGAGTCTTCTTTTTTTCAGACAAGTTCTCTCTTTTCTTCTGGCTTTTGTTAAGGCTCAGCAGTGAGGAGAATTACAATCCACAAACATTCCATCTAATTTTAAACTGTGTAAATTATTTTTTAAAAATAAGCAATGAGTTATTTTGGGAACGGGTAGCATGTTAATTTAACCAGGATGGATGGTTTTGCCTTCCCCGACTTAATGGCTTTTGTATTGCTTGATTATTTTCCTTTTAAATTGATGGTCCTACCCTGGCTGCCCCATCACCCACATCTGCACAACTATTCTTTCCTATTTTGAACACAGACATAGACTGCCAGCACAGCTGTGCTTCTGGTGACTTATTTTCTCTCTTTGTAAACAGAATCACATAACTATCTCCCTTACATGTACAATATATGTGCTGTAATTGTTGCTCCTTTTTAGTTGACTAGGAAGCTGCTGCAGTTTAGCCAATGCAATAATTACTGGGGTTCTCTTATTGCTCATAATACTGAAAATTGACCATATGTGTAGTGGGAGGATGTGTCATGAAGGTGCAGCTGTAGCCCAAGGCATCCTTAACTCATCAGTCTATAAATAAACTCAGAAAGCTACAGCAGTTGCACAGAGTTTACAGATCCTTCTTCTGTTTTAGTGTATGGGTCATTGCTTATTTACATAGTATTTTAGTGATCTACCCCAAATTGTACTCTTGCTGCATTTTGTGGAAAATATTCTGAATGTTGCTTGCTCAGAATTAAAAGCTAAGCAAATTTCCTCAGACGAAAATGCTGGTGAGGTCATAAATGTCTGTTTATAATTTCCCACTCTCTGTCCACATTTTGTTTTCATTCTCTTCAGTCTGTTTTATTTTTTATTTTTCCATTTGTTGAAGTGGTAAGGGGGAAGAAAGAGATGTAAAGTAGTAGGTAATCAGAGCTGCTTCAGAAGTTCGTTTGTTCTTCCCAAGATTGGTCCTGCAAGCAAATGATCCCTGTACAATAACTTATGTCTTATGAAGGGGTAAGACACATGTGTATATGAGGATCAGATGTAGGGCACACTGACAATTATGGAATGGCTTAGCATATCCAGGTATGGCTTGTGCATGGCTGTGGGTATAAAGCTTTGTCCCACTATTATTATCGTCACTTGCTACAGTGCTCTTGTTAGCAAGATCCTTTTAGAAAAGATCCATATAATTATGGAAAGTTTGCTGGCATGTCACCTCCCAGCTTATGTGCAATATGATGTATTCTAGGAATAATATAATAGCTCTTGGATTTTTAACTTGATTGGGTTTCAGCTGCTGCAGTGTGAATGGCCATCTTTGTGGCAGTTTCCAGCTGCTCAATCCATCCCGAGCTGTCCATTTCCTGCACCGTGGCATTATTCTATCCTTTATTATTACAGAGCAGTTCAGCAATGGTTCCTGCATGTGGATGGCTAGATCGATCAATAGATAGATAGATCTCACCCTGATATTTTATGAGAGGGTGATACAGTGGTACCTCTGGATGCGAATGCAACCTGCATCTGCGTGTGCCGCGATTCGCCGCTTCCACACATGCGTGTGATGTCATTTTGACCATCTGCGCATGCGTGAGCAGCGAAACCCGGAAGTAACACACTTCATTACTTCCAGGTCGCCACAGCGCGCAACCCAAAATTACTCATCCCGAAGCTTTGAGCTCATTGCTTGCACCTGATACTGTCACCAAAATGCTGTTGAGGTTGCTCATAGGACCGGTCCATAATCCTTAGGAGTGGGATGAGGTATTATTGAGCTGCTCTTGGCTGGAAAATGTCATTTGGGTAGTTTTGATGCCAGTTTGTGTTAAGTGACAAACATGGCCATTCAAACCCTATTCTCTATTGCTTTAATCTAGGTGGAAAAATAATTTAGTGCTTTGGAGAGCAGCAAGCCTACGTTTTGATTTCTTCATTGTAATACATCTAGCCTCCAAGGATTCTGTTGAGGACTGTCCAAAATAAATATATTAAGATGAGGAGGGTAGACAAGGGACTCCGTGCTATACAATGTAATTCAGTGCTGATTGCACTGAGCAGGAGAAGACCCTCCCTTGGTGACACGGTGCAGCTCATTCACTGATTATTCATATTCTATGTGAATTGTGCAGTTTGCATAGTGATTTATTCATTTTCTTCGAAGTATCAAAGATGGGATGCCAATTATTATTTATTTTCATTTACAATCTGCCTAAAAATATACCAATCCTAATGGGCCAATCATCTGGTCTAGTAGTGAGAAGCCAAGGTTCATGTGTGGAATTTAATTAGCTCCCAGGTGTTCAAAATGAAAAGCAATCCATACGTTTCTGGTAAGAAATGCGAACGAGAGTCCATGTTTGGCATATTATATTAAATTATATTTGTGTACACTTCAGCATGGCAAAGAGAGTAAAACAGACAGTTTAACTTTTCTAAACTGGGTATCCTAAATGTTTTGGAGAAACATTAAGGGAATGCAATTTTTTTAAAAAATAGGTACTTTGTGAAACTTAACAGGTAATTTATCATTTCTTTTGGGAGATGCTCAGTTCAGTGTCACAGTTATCAGGGCCTGATTGTATACAGAATTAGGTGCTGAATCGGTGGACTTACATATGCCTAATTCCACATTAGATTGCAGAATTGCTTTATGTAATACATTATTTATGTGTGGGTGTTTGGAGTAATGACTCTGCGCGGAGACATCTAGGACTACTTCCTAATGAGGTTTGGACTGGGCAGCTGACCTACTTCCTTAGCTGGGGGATCCAGAAGATGGTGTGCTCCTGGAAGCTGGTGAAATATGACCCTCAAGACTGAACTATTTCAGTGTGCTCTATGAGTACTTCCTTTGAGGTTGGTCTGGAAGCTACAGGCAGTAGAAAATGCAGAGACAATTGGGTGGTTGTATGCCTCCTTCCAGCAACTCCTGCAACCAAGCTGATGCCATATTGCTTTCCTTTCCTTTGGACCATATCACTGAGGCCGAGTGGGGTCTTGTTCTCTGGGCAGCCCAGGACCTCCACATACACTGGCTAGGCTTGCACCCTAGAGAGGTCACTTTAGTGTTGCTAATGCAGTGGTTTGACTTCACCCCCAGAGGTGCACTCAGTTGTCTCTCAAGATTGGTGGGTGCCAACAACAACAACAACAACAACAACAACAACAACAACAACAACAGGCTACTAGGTACATGTTCCCCAGTTCTGAAAGTGTTTTACTGGCTATCTATATGCTACCAGGCCAAGTTCAAGGTACTTCTGCTAACATGCCAAGCTCTATATGGCTCAGGACCTGTGTCTGATGAAACACATTCTCCTATAAGTACCTGTGCCCAGACATTTAATCTATCATTCTCTTGATGCTGCTGCATTTGCCCTGAATGCAATATGCAGCAACCCAAAACAAATCATTCTTGTTACAAGCTATGAAACTCCCTTCCCTTCTCTTCCCTTCCCGATAAGACCTGTTGCAACCCCTATGAGGCTTTGCCACCATTTAAAATTATATATTTTTGCTCAGGCTTTTGGTTGATTTTTTCCCCTCCTCTGCCATTTGTCTTTCATATTTTTATTTTCAGTAGGTGCGGCAGTTTCTTTGAAGTGCTGTGGATTGTTTCAACCCCGTAGTGTGGTTTTAAATTGTTCAGATTGTTGTTGTAAACTGCTTTGGTGGGAACATGACCTCAAAAGTGGTCTATAAACCTCATATATAAGCATGACTAGCTCTACCACTTGAATGCTGCCCGGGGCATGATGATGCACTGTATGGGAACTCAGGAAGTTACATTATGCTGAGTCAGATTATCTGGCTCAGTGTTGTATACATCTGCTTTCCATATGTTTTGGACCACAGCACCCATTAGCCCCAGCCAGTCCTGAGGTGAGTTGTAGTCCAACACATCTGGAGAGTACCAGGTAGGCAAAGGCTGGTATACACAGTCTAGCAACAACTCTACAGGAGTTCAGAAAGGGTTCTCCCTGTCCCCAACTTGGAGATGCCAGGGATTGAACCTGAGACTTTATGCATGCTATAGCCCTTTCCCTGAAGATTATTGGTGATAAATAGCAGTAGTAGCAGTGGTGTTTCTGTTCTATTACAAGCAATACATTCCCAATATTTGGGGGGTGGTTTGCATGTGGATAATGGGTTTTATTTTAATTAATTGATTGATTTTTTTTGTTAGTGTAATGCCATGTCAAAAATCCATCTGTGCCAGTACTTGGTCCAAAGGGTGGGATGGAGCTCTTGTGGAGTGAGCAATATAGACACACATCTAAGAAACAGGGGTATGTGTGAGAAGTGTACATATTGGAGAATCTTCTTGCATATTAAAGAACGTGGCTGCAGTAGAAGATGCTAGGGGACCTGAGATTTTGCTATCCAAACCAATGTTTAAAAAGAAGAAGCCTGGAAGCATGTTTAAAATGCTATTGGGAGATTCTTAGGTTCACATCCTAATTAACAGAAGCAAATACAGAAATGGTGCTAAGCAAAGGCTACATGTATTAGCATTTAATTATATAACAAAACCCAAGTCTATTATAGTCACTCCTGGGAACAAAGATAGCAGGCAATGTAAGGTGGACTGGAGTTACATTTTTTTAATAAAAAAATCTGTAATGAATTAATTTAAATATATACTATATTGCCTGTCTCCAACGGGGACATCTGAAACTGTAGATCGACTACAGAGCTGAGTTATGGTCAGGTTCGTTAGTTGCCTGCTCCTTCCCTGACCTCTGTTCTACACCCAATGATAAATTTGTCGTTATTTTCACATAGGGCCAGTAGCTGTGCTTCTCTAAGGATAGAATGAGTAGTTTTAAGAAACAGATTCAGTGGCACTTTTTCATCTTGTCAAGAGGAGCACATTGAGCTCTTTGGTGTGAATTGCATTCATTGTGATTAACCCTGCAGGTCCTTATGTTAATATCAACACACTGATAGTTTTCATAGGGTTTAGATGGCTAGGAAATGACCTACAAGCTACAGTCCTAAATACACTAGGAAGCAAGCCCTATTGAACATAGCAAGCATGAAGAGGATTGCGCAGTTAGAGCTTGATTGATTGAGCAATCTATTTAATTAATTAATCTTCCTTATCACCTGCCCTTCATTGAATGGTCCTAGGATAGGTTACAAAAATATCATAATTAAAACAAGTAGAAATGATACTAAAATCAAAAATTGAAACCACAAAACTAACCAATGTGTCATAATGATGGCAAGAATCTCTTTCCTCCTGCCTCTTCCAGGTAGGAAGGGATTAAAAAAAAGTTGTGGATATGGTTATGTGGGTGTAACAGGAGAAACAACTATTTTTGCTTAGAATGCTGATACCTGGATATGTGACTATGTAATTCCAATGATCTGGCAGGAATGTATTTTCATGCTCCTCTGAATAGATACATTCTTTAAAATGTGCATTATCAATTACTGATTGCTATTTTTGCCTCAAGCGAAACAGCATAAAGACAATCCTTCTCGGGGCATGACCTCGAGAATGATTGTGGTGGCATTTCTGAAAGTATGAAACGTTAACTTTTGAGCATTCATAAATTATGCATTCTGGTGTAAAATTACGCAAGCGTGCTAGTGTGAATAAAGGGGGACTCATAAGTGTCCCTTTGTGAAAGGAACCTTTGTTACCATAGCTTCCATTGTGAGTTGTGAGCTCTTTGAAACCAAACAAATATGGTGCTCTAAACCTGAATGGGTATAACCCAAGTCAACTTTGATCCTGAACCATTGGGGAAGCATTCATACATTGTTTCCAAAACTGTACAGATCTGGTTCAGGGAGATGTGGTTATTGACCATTTCATTACATTACTGATCATATTGCATTGCACATCTGTCCAACAAAGGTCTATATTGATCCATCAAACTGAATAGAAAAGCATATGCCCAGGAGAGCTCTGTAACATCACAGCTTGGAACGGCCATACTTTTGGATCTCCTTTTCCCATCTTCTACATGTGCTACCTGTCTTGTGCGATATCTCTGCACTCTGAGACGGGTTTTGGCTCTCTTAACACAGGCAGATAGACTTATCTAGGTGAGAATGCTCTGGGGCTTTATGATGTAGGATGTAGTTAAGGACCAGTTAGGTAGTACTTTGGCTTGAGGTTGTACAGTCTGACCACTTGAAAGCTTCAAGCTCCATGGAGGTCTAAATGTGGAATTATCTTTGTGTTTTATTTACCCCCCCCCCCAAATTAGTAAACATTAAAAAAAATGGATTGGGAAAGAGATCCTTATATTAGCAGAATATTCCAAGTCTTGCTGGCACATAGAGTCCATGGCATGTGATTTTACCAGCACAAAAGACTTAATATGAGGCATGATACTAAGCTAAGATGACGGAGGGTCTGATCAAGCCTTGAATCTCCTATAATGTTCCTATGTCAATAAACCCTTGCAGAAACAAATGGTGCACTGAGCTAAATGCTCTTCTTCTCTTCTCTGGGCAATCAATATCCCTGAAGAACAGAATGCAATCCCTCGCTGTTTGAGAGATAATTGAAAAAGTCCAGGAATGTAAATAATTAACACTATTTGTAGGATATGGTGAGCTCTTTCCCTAGTGCCTTGTCAGAGTAAGTTTGTACCATCTGATTGATCACAGTTTTGATTGATGTCTTAGTAATTATCGAAACCTCCCATTCAGGTGACAGTACATTGGCCATAGAGTGGTTGTCTGGACCCAACTGATGGCTTGCTTACAGAAAATCAACTCATGGCTCTGCTTTGGGGCACTATATGTGTGAGGGACAGAGAGAGGGAGAAGTATTAAAATGGAAAGTGTTGTAATGATACAGATCTTCTAAAGGATATGTTGCTGCTTTTCCTGTTTTCTTGTACGACAACACTACTGTGGTGCACAAAATCGCTGAATTATAGGACTGGAATGGATAGTCCTCAAAGTCATGCGCTTGACAGAGTGAGGGGATTTGGGGATGTATAAGCAAGGGCATACCGTAGATCATTTCAACAGCATGTCAGGATACAGCCCAGGAGTATACACAAGCCCAAGCCCCAGACTGTTTACCTGTGTAGAATCTGTGCAGCCTTCACACACACATAAGCAGAAACGTCCAGGGTGTGAAAGGTGACACAAAAATGCAAGTGGTTCTAAAACTGTGGTTCGAATGACAGGTTTGTTCTTTACAGCATTTCTCACTGAAATAACATCCTTTCCCCTTAGCACATAGCACAGAGTTATCTTTCTCTGGCATGTTGATTTTGTAAAGAACAGGTGATCAAAAAAAGCAACCTAACATATTTACTGTGCTTAGGGGTAATTAAGTTCAATGGGACTTCAGATATTAGGGTTAAACTGTTAAATTAGATATATAATCCGTAATAGGGAAAGGCCACTGGTTTTAGGGTAGCCATGTGTCTTCCTTTACAGAGGACAGCCCTCTATTTGAAGACATCCTCTTGATAGCCAGTTTAAAGATAACTACAAGAAAGGAGTGCAGACTCTTGAAGTTGGCTGTCAGCAGTTACCAGCTGGACAGCAGATTGAGCAGACAATCAAGTTACTTCTAAGTGGCTACAAGCCTCTGTATACCAGTTGCTGAGAATCATATGGGGAGAGTGCTTTCTGGTTGTGAGCTTCTGGTTGGCCACTGTGATAACACAGGATGCTGGTCTACATGGGGCTTTGTTCTGATCCAACAGACTCTTCCTCTGTTCTTATGAAGTGTACTTCCCAGAGGCATTTAGGAGGGTGGGGGACTGATGCTCGCCAGCCAGGGTGGCACTGTGATCTAAACCACTGAGCCTCTTGGACTTGCGGTTAGGAAGGTCAGCGGTTCAAATCCCCGCAACGGGGTGAGCTCCAGTTGCTCTGCCCCAGCTTCTGCCAACCTAGCAGTTTGAAAGGATGCTAGTGCAAGTAGATAAATAGGTACTGCTGCAGCAGGAAGGTAAATGGCATTTCCGTGCACTCTGGCACTTGTCGCAGTGTACTGTTGCACCAGAAGCGGTTTAGTAATGCTGGCCGGAAAGCTGTCTGTGGACAAACGCTGGCTCCCTTGGACTGAAAAGTGAGATGAGCGCCACACCCCATAGTCACCTTTGTTTGAACTTAACCGTCCAGGGGTCCTTTACTTACTATTAAGTGTCATTCCCAGAGGCATTTAGGAGGGTAGGGGACTGATGCTCACCAGCCAGTGGTGTCATGTGGTGTGCTGCTGCCACTGGTAAGATCTGCCTGAACTCTCTCTGTCATATACACATGTCACCAAAATAAATTGTAGCATTATTCTCAAGGGCATTTGGGAGAGGTGAAAGGTGGCTACTATTTCATAATTTCTGGAAGACTGCCACTGTAAAGAGGATGGTGGTGGCAAAAAAAAAAGAAGCTTAAGTTTTGCTTAAACCCCACCCCCACCCCCACCCCACCCCCACCCCCACCCCCACAACTGCCTCAAAATTTAAGCAGGTTTCCAAGTTGGCTGCTGCAAAACAAAGGCTAAATTTTGTTTTGAAATGAAGATGGGAGTTTCCAGAATTTAGGGAGCTCAGATTCTCAGAATAAACAAGTGATTAAGATAAATGCAAAAGTTGGCACTTGCACATTTCCCCTTGCCTTCTATGCTCATTGATCCTTCAGATTTGGCCCCAGTAGGGAACAGGCACCTTAAGCCCTGCATCAAAAGCTTTGTCAGCCTGAGAAAGAAGAAGAAGATGATGCAGCTATTGATAAAGAAAATGCCTAACCCACTGCAGTGCAATGAAAAGATTAAGTGTGGGGACTTGGCTGAGATCAATTGTAATGGCTTTGACCCTGCCATGTGTAAAGCATCTAGGGCAAATGCAGAGTGACAGGTTAGGGGTCACTGATTTGGAGCATCAAGGAATCAGAAGAGATAATAAGCAGACCCTCTCCCTTCTAGGTGAGTGCCTTGCAGGATCAGCCACAAAGCCAAATTTACCAAGGCAGAAAGACCCATGGCTGAGCTTAATGGGGCATGCCAGCTACTTGCATCATCTGTTTTCAAATAAGGGCTCTGTGCTTCAGAATGGGGGGGGGGGGATAGGAGGGAGATTTTTTTTCTTATTTAAATCACTGGAACTAGTTTATCTAGAACTTTCAGTAATGCTCAGATACAGTGATTTGGTCTTGCTGGGTTGAGTTCTTATATGTTACATGGGAGATAAATGAAACTGCAATCACTATGAAGTTGTATTCCTTTGAAATGTTTCGGGGTAAGAGGACAAGGCCTTATCTGTGCTGGAATAAGTGATCACGTAGCTACACTAATGCAAACTGATGAGGTGCAGGCCAAGGGTGCATAAGAACTCCATGTATGACCTCAAACATTTAGACCTATTATTCAGCATAGGATTGCCTACATTTTTTCAGAGACTTAAATTGCCTTAGCAACCATCAGAAGACTGCACAGTATTTATCTTTCCGAGAGGCAGACTGCAATCAGATCCTTAAGGAATTAGAATTACCTGTGCAAGCTCATCAGGCATTTGAGGAGGGGATAGGCTAGCAGAATTGCAACAGAGGGCAGTCTACCCCTAGTATTGCATGGTGGCACTTTTTTGATATTTTATGCTAATTTCCCACCCATCCTCCACCAAGGGTACATAGGGTATGTTTGTGGCATCAAGTGCTTTTCCAACTCCATAGGATAGCACTCCATAGGAAGTCCCTTCCCAGCATCTGCTCTATGCAGCTTGTTTGCTTAAACAGCTGCCACTTATTGCCCTTGGGGTAGCAGCACATTATGGGCTAACTGATTTCGGTCCTTTAAATCTATAAAGAATAGGAAGTGCTATGTCAATATAAGTCAGTCTTGTATTATTAACAATAAACTGTGTAGTATGTACTGTGGTATATAGACTCATAAAAATAAAGTAGCTACACTACATAAGGAAGAGGAATAACCGACTAGATATAACTATAAGGTGTCTACTTACATACTCATCTCACTAAGAAATATATTGATGGTTTTCTGCTGTCTGGTTAAAAATCATCTTCCTCGAGTAAGACTCTACTGGTGATATCATCATGTGAAAGACTCCCTGCGGGGGATATTTTGACAGAAAGTGTGATAAAGTATAATACTATGGATATCTCCCCCATTTGCTATTTATGAGGGATTCTGTTACCTAGAGGGATTAATCCTCTATCGTTTTACAATACAATATAGATTTTCCCCACTGTTTCTCTGCATATATAATAAGCTAACATTCTTAAGCATTGCACACTATGTGACATGTTTTTGTGGCAGGTTTTTTTTTTTTTGCAAACTAGCAGGGTATTTCCCTTCTCCGTCCTGTCCCAAATCATCACTACCCTGAAAACACACAAATTTCAGCGTTTTTTAAAAAAGAGGATTGTTTCTATGTGGGTTCTTTTGGTTTTTAATTCAGCATGGAAGCACAACTGTAGAGATAAAGAAAATGTGCAGCAGTTCCTTTTTCCTGTGTCAGAAATATGAATCTTGTCCTTCATACACTGCTTCCCTGATCCAGTGATCATCCACAGACAAAAGATAAAACCATGAGAACAGCTGTTTTAAAAAAAACAAGGAAAAGAACCCTATAAACTTCACTAAAATCACCACCAGAAATGGAAATGGAAGGTTTTTTACACTAGAGTTTCTGTCATATGTTGGGCATTTATTTGATTACTATGCTTTATTCTCTGTTGGCTGCACAATGGACCTTCATCTCCCTGTGCACAATCTAAATCTGTTCTGGGTTTCTCCTTGCTCCAGAGTTTCCTCTGGAGCAGATTTGGGGAGGGTGCAGGTGGCTCATGGAGAGAGTAGAGGCAGGAGTTCTGCCATGGAGGTGGGCAGTATCCAATGAAGTGCTACCATCATTGCTATTTATGGTATTCACATGCCACCAGTTTACAAAATGTTCTCTGGGTAGTTCACCAGAGGAAGGGAAGCATGAATAAGAAAAGAAAAAGTAGCAGGATAAAAAGAACGTGCAGCAAAAGAATAACAGCAAAGTGGATACAGTGGTACCTCGGGTTACAGATACTTCAGTTTACAGACTCCGCTAGCCCAGAAATAGTACCTCGGGATAAGAACTTTGCTTCAGGATGAGAACAGAAATTGTGTGGCGGTGGCACATGGACAGCGGGAGGCCCCATTAGCTAAAGTGGTACCTCAGGTTAAAAACAGTTTTAGGTTAAGAACGGACCTCCAGAACGATTTAAGTTCTTAACCCGAGGTACCACTGTACTAAAAAGCACTAAAAAGCAAGGAGGCTGAGGTAAGAAAATGGGAGACCAAAGAGAAGAAGACTGCAGTAGTCAGAGTGAGAAATTACCAGGGCATGAACCATATATTTGCAAAGAAGATAGAGAAGAAGGATTGTACTGTATATTTGTACAGTTGTAAACAGAGGTGGAACATTATCTTCTTCACAGCTCCTTTCAGATGTTTGCCTTTTAGAAGGTGGTTTTCACAAAATCTGCAAAATAGAATTGGGATATGAAATATTTGGAGTACAAAATGAGTGGCTTTCCTTTTCCCATTTTACTGTATACAAGACAGGTAGCACCTTGTCCTTGTTAACACCTTTGCTGGTCACTAATGTTCTTTTAGTATGAACTCATAAAATATGGTTTGAATTAACACTAGTGAGTTTGACTCTTTTTTCAAACCTACAATGAATAAATCTGGGCAAGCTGTAACAGTACAACAGCCTTCCTTATGAGAATGTTGGCAAATTCTGTTTTCACCTGGGCCAGAAACACTCTTGAAACAGCTTTTCTTGGAGCTGCTTATGGCTTCTAACCCAACAGAGGCCAGGCCACACAGAAGAACGCTGTAACCGGTACAAGTCATATGTACAGGTGGACAATTATTTTCCCCATTCCATTTTGTAATTCCTCCACTGGTTGGCTCTACCCCACATTTCACTTGGCCCGTGTTTCCATTTTACATGGAAAATTTCTGCAATTTCAGAGGTAACACATGCATAGCTTCCACTTGCACAGATTTCCATTTATTGTGCTTGTTTGTGAATAATTTTCTATGTGATTGTGTGCATTAGATCACATATCCATATGTGATCATATACACAATCTCATCCTTTTCATGCAATCTTGACTTGCTAGTGTGGATCCTAACATGAATATAGATCCCCCCCACCTCATTCTCTTAAAGGCACAGAGACGGTTTGTCCAGTTTGACAGTACTGTACTACTTCTAAGTTCTGCATCTAGAAACCTTCTCTAAGAGGAGAAAGAGGCACTGTTCATTTCTTTCTTTCTAACCCAGTGCCATTGAGGCAGAAAACCTATTAATAGTAGGTAAAAGCCACTATAACTGTAGCTGTGGTTTAATTGTATATTTTTGGTATGTTTGTCTCTGAGCAAAAACTCTACACAGAGCAATGCAGAACTCTGCAGCTGTTCGCTTTCCATCCTCAGATTTGTCTAAGGCTTTCCTAAAAAAGGAAGGTGCTGTGGTCAGAGGTTCCATTTTTACCTCTGCTTTCAACTCTTTCAAAGTTCCCAAGGGCCACCATGACCCCCCAAGAGGCTGTTCTTACCCACCACAAGGATCACATTATATGAGACAGGGGCATTTATTTGAGCATTCCTGCTCCTAGTGCCCGGACTAGCTAAAACCAGATTGTCTAGCATCTAGTATTTTTGAGATATTTTTACACTTAAAAGGTGTGCACAGATGTCTCAGTTCCTCCATCAGAAAAAAAGATATGTTACTCAAGAAGATTTCAACTTCCAAATTAACGTAAGCACGTTATTAGATCAATCAAAATGGCACGACATAGAGTGCATGCTTTTGAGTTCTCAAGTAGATTCAATTCTCACTCACCAGGGATTCCTCTTAAGGCCTAATTCAGCCGACTATGATGGGGGTCCTCAAAGTCTACTTTCTGCAAGTTGACAGACCTGTCGCTCTAATGTGTGAAAATAATTAAGCATTAGGAAAGAAAATTCAATCACAAGGGGAGACAATTTCATTTCTAGCCTCATCTTTCTGGATTGGTTTCCTGGCGCTCTACTGGAAGCCTCAAACACATTTTCTTTATACCTTATGCCATTTATCACTTTAGATTTTCGGCAAATACCGGCAATCACAAATCAGCACATTTTTAATTTGCTGGCATGTTTCAGGCACATAATCATACTACATAATGAAGCAGCATAGGCTAACACCTAAGACTTAACCAGAAATTATTAAGATTCAAAGAACTAAGGACTGGGGTGTAGTTCAGTGATGGAGACATGTGTAAGGTTAGCTGAAAGAATGTATTCTCCTACATGTGCCTACCTGAGCCTTGATATCTCTTCCCTGCTCTGGATTCCCCTGATAAATGAAATGAGGCTTCTTTAGTAGTGGCACTCCAGCTATGGAATCATATTTCCAGAGGTGCACCTGGTGCCATCTGTGTGGTCTTTTCAGCACTAGGTGAACACCTTTCTATTCACCAGTAGTGGGACATGTGGGATGGAGCCAGAAAGCCACTCTCCTGAGATACATATCACTGCTGCTTACCTGGACAGGACTGGGGCGGGATGATAGCAAAGTCACACCACCATACAGCTGAGCTGGCACAATCGTCTGGTTAACCACAGTGTTTTTGATGATGGAACTACATGCCCCAGGCCCCACCCATCCAGGTAAGCAGCAGTCACACTGGTATGACTACAATACCATGTGCACCACTGCAGCTATTCATCCAAGCCTTTTAAACAACTTCAGCTTCACATTCTGGACCTCTCAATTTTAAATTGTTATAAATTGTGCCTTAAAGTTTAAGTAATTTTTAATAGTTTTATTGATTTATGCTGTATTTATTTATTATTTATTGCTTTGTAAGCTGCCACGAGAACCTCTGTTATAGGGTGAATATATAAATGTAGATGATGAAGATGAAGATAATGTCATTCCTAGTTTAAAATTGATATCGAGAGGTTCGGAGGGTGGCAACATGAGAACAGGCTTTCTCTGCAGTGGCTCCCCATCTATGGAATGCTCTCCCCAAGGTAGTTTGCCTGGCACCTTCATTATATACCTTTATGCACCAGGCAAACATGTTCCTTTTTAAACCAGGCCTTTGGTTGATCTTATTGACATCCAATGCCCTTTTAGAATGTGGTTCTTTGGGGGGGGGTTATTAGGTTATTGTTTTTTGTTTGATTTTATATGCTGTGGTCTTGTTTGTGAACCGCCCTGAGACCCCTGGGTATACGGCAGTGTATAAATTGAATAATAATAATAAATTACATTGAGACCTGGAGCGTCGCAGTTAGCCAGATTTGAGTCCGTTGCGCCAAATGGGCCAAATACTCTGAGATATAAGATACACTAACTTCCTTTACTTTTCTGGAGCTGCAGTACAGTTTTGAACTACAGCTTCCATCTCCCTGATCATTGGCCATGCTGGCTGGGGCTGATGAGATTTTGGAGTTCCAAACGTCTAGACTGTGTCAGGCCAGAAAAGGAGGTTCACATTGTGCCAAAGCCAGATAGCCTTGGGCATGTCATTATCTTTTCAGCCTCAGTTTCTCATCTGTAAAAATGGAACAGTGATCTATAGCAGTGATTTCACAACAAAGGGGGTTTTTTTGGTTGAAAAAACTAATAAACGAGGGTCAAGTAGTGTGTGATTCAATTCAGCATGGTTAACATAACTGCAGGTGTACCACTCCAGGTGAACTGGTGCCCATGTGGGCTAGACCATCTACATGGGTGAAGTAGATGGTTATTAAAGAGAATTACACAAATTCACGGGGGATAAAGCTATTGATGGCTATGTTCTATTTCTACTGATGGAGGCAGTATGCTTCTGAATTCCAGTTGCTGGAAACCACCAGAGAGTGCTGTTATACTCAGGTCCTGCTTGCAGATTTCCCATAGACATCTGGCTGGCCACTGTGAGAACAGGATGCTGGACTAGATGGGCCACTGGCCTGATCCAGCAGCTTTCAGCTTATGTTCTTAAGTCTTTCCTATTCAGCTAACTTTGCTTGCATACATGGCCTGGTTTGCCACACATAAATAGCTAACCATATGGAGAGGTAGGCCTGCAGATAGAGTCCTTGGCACCAACTATGTATCTGGGGTAATGTTTGAATTGAACCTAATCAAAATGAATGTAGAGACCCTTGTGTAGAGTGTGTCACAGCACATGTTTCCATTTCAACTACTGCAGCATGAAGCACACAAAAGCCCTCATTTGTCCCCAGTTCCTTCAGTTAGTGTCCCTTTGTTCTCTTCATACTTCCCTTGCATAGTACATTTCCAGCAGGACCACTGACATTGGGTGGACTCTGGGCTGAAAGGCTACTAGAATTAGCTTTCACATTGTGTTTGTTCTGGAAAGATAAGAGGGAAAAGAGTGAGCGTGGAGGGAGGGAGGGAGGGAGGGAGGGAGGGAGGGGAGCAGTGCGGAAGTTATGCATGAATCCATACTGTGAAATTAATACCAAGAGATATGCTCTAGGCTAGCAATATTTCTACGGGATTTATTTTGGAAATGGAATATTTTTACCTCAGGCGATAGACCTGTCTCCCTCACCCCACTGGCTTCCAATCCCGGTGCTGAGGAAGCCAATGGATACATTTTCTGTCGGCTCTGTGGAACAACTCTAGCTTGCAATGTGATACTGAGGAGGAATTTTAATTTCATGCTGTGTACGGCAGGCGCATGCACCAGTAGCAGTTGTATAATTTCAGATATGAATAGATGTACAGTATTCATAAGATGAACGAATGTGTTGCCTGCCATGCAGCTTTCATTTCTTCTGGCCTCTTTGCCATGTGCACATCACCCTTGTTGTCCAGTCGTCATTGCTCTTGCTAAAATCGAAAGTATGTCTTTGCCAGATGGACATGTACAGCAGCGAGAGGAGTGTGTCTCTTGGTTACACTACGAGCAAGTTCACGGCCCTTTTGTTGCTTTAATTTCTCTGAGAAGATCCAAACATGATGCTGTTTTGCTTGGAAGGTGATATTTTTAACCTCCTGCCTCTCTTGCTTAGCTTTACAAGCTTTAAACGAGAGCAGCGGTAAGACAGCAGAACCCATTAGTGCTGCTAGGATTACAGGGAGGTTGTTAAATAATTAGCTACTTTATTTTCTTAAGTGAATCACCCACTGGTGGAAATGGTTGGGCTGATGGCCCTGGAGATGTAGGATACTTATTTCCTTGCTTGACAGATCTGATGGTAAAAACAATTCTGTTGGTGTTGTATAGTCTATGTGCAAAAGTTTAGGACAAGGGAGTTTCATTCTCTGCATCACTATAAAAGTGTTGCACACAAGAAGAGCCCTGGGTTGATGGCTGTTCTGGCTGAAATCTCAGCTGTAAAACAAATATGCCAAAGCCAAGAAAAAGCTTTAAATGTCTTCTAACACCATCTCTGAGATGAACAACTTTGCCTGTTCTCATACTAAACTGTTTGTAAACACAGCCACGCATTTCACCATGTCCATCAAAATCAACAGACTTTGTTGCTTCACAGATGAATAAATCTTCAGCTGTATGGAAGTAGATCTTGCTAATTTGTCTGTGTGGTTGGGAAAAGATGAATACCTAAAATCATATGTTGCAGTTGCCCGAGAAGTGAATACAGAGGCAGAAAGCCTAAGGTTTGAGGGATTTATCAATAGAATTAGCAGAATTGGCTGGGATAGGTGGGTTTGTAAATGAGACTAGAAGCATTTGCAACAATACAAATGATCCTTGCTCCTTTTCTCATCTTATCTACTTGACAGCCACTGGCAATGTACTAAGTTGAAACCCAGCAGTGATAGAGCTAGCTATTTGCATTTCCTGCCAACCTGCTTGAAGGATGGAGGAACCCGGCAGAGTCACCAGATGGACCTTGCTTTGTAGAAATTAACAATCCTGGTGGGTTTGTCAGGCCACCACATCCTCTCTTGACTCTTAATTCCCATCCTGTAATTTGTTTTCAATCCACCAGGTGGAGAATGACTATTGTCATTGTCTAAAAGCACTGTTGGTCTTGGTTTGAGGGCTACATATCCACCTAAGAAAGAGATGCACAGCTGAAAGAGTAAGGTGGTTCATAGATAGGATGTTCTCCAATCATCAGCTGCAGGATGTGATTGATTGATTTAGGACAAGCATCACTCATGCTTGATTTAGAGGCTTTCTAGTCAGAAATAGGAATGTTGGAGGAATTCAATTTCTACACGTTCTTCTGCAAACTGCACCCACTAGATGAATGTGTGGATCGTAACGGAGTTGTCCTTTGCATTTCTCTAAGTTTTGAGATACAGTTTGCAACTCAAGAAACATTCTGAAATGCTTTGAAATGTATATTTTAGGATGAAATATGTTTAGAAATGCATGCATGGGATTGAGTGGGGAAATACACATTCAAATATGAATTTACATACAAAATTCAAAATTGCAGATTGGTGCAGAAATGGGAGGGAACAAACCTATGAATGAACACATGCGAAACTGGCATGGATTGAAAATGGACGGATCCAGCCATCCCTAGTCAGAACCAGAAATGCTATTTTTAGTGTAAGAAATGCACATTTCCAAGCTAAGCATGAATTTGGCAATGGCTTATCTCCTAATGCTATGTTAATCTTTGTCTTCTCTTGAATTAGTTATCCTGCAATGTTCCGACAGGAGATACAGCAGATTAAGATGACCAGTCTATCCTTTGAAGCGTCTTTCAAAGGACAGCTTGTGGTAACCATGCTTTCTCCCAGTAGAAAATGGGGGATTAGCCTTACCCATTCACCCTTCTTACTTCTATGTCATATTCAGACCAGTTATACAACTGGCACAAAGCTGAACTCTCCCCCCACCCACCCAGTCCTTAGAATGTGCATGCCCTTCCTCTACACACAAGCACCGCCTCATAATGATACCAGTTTTTCTGCTTTAAAATAAGGCACTGTGTCTTCCTCCAACTTAGCCTGCAGCACAAGCATTGTAGTTAACATTCTCAAACCTTTCCTTGAAAGTTTAAATCCTCACAAATGTTATCACAAGGCAAAAATGGCTTCATGTGCAGCTGATGAGCTGTGCATTCTTGTAAACCTACATGCTTAATTTCTGGGTGATGAATGCATTTTAGCCTAACTGTTATCCGTGCACGCACACAAGCTATTTAGACTTAATGGCTATGGATTGATACAGCTGGGGAACTCATTAAAGAGTTCAGCAGCAAAGCAGACTCATAATTAATAAAATACAGACTTTCATTTGAAATCATTGCCCAGAGTAGCTTGCTAATAGCGGCAGAGCCGTCTGCTTGGTTCAGTCAAGCGCTCAGTTTGTCACCATTCCTTTGGAAACCCACACGGCCTTGAGTTGGTATTCTCCCCCTAGATGTTAATCTGAGGTGCACATCAAGTTCAACAAAATTCCCATCAGCGCCGCTTCATTGATTGAGGTGTTTTCTCTGGGGTTTTGTAGTGGTTGTGGTAATTTAAAAGAAAGGTAGCAACCCCTTGCTCCTCAGACACCTGGGATGAACTCAAAAGAACCTAAGCAGCCAGCAGTTTTGCCTTTCTGGAAGAAAAAAAGAAATTGGGCACTTGACCTTCTAGTTGTTCGTATTTGTGGGCCAAGAAAACCAGGTTCAACTTCCCCTCTGCATGAAGCTTCTTCATACATTTATGATGTAGAGTTTTGTATTGTGTGGCTCTGAAATGCATGAGACCACCTGCTTCCCCACAGTGAGTGAACTCAAAAGGTTCTGGCAGGTGTACCCTCTGCCGCCACTGCTACTAATACTACAAGTAGCCATGCAAGTAGTGTCCTTGGCAATAGAGATGCCCAATGTGATGCCCTCCAGAGGTTGCTGGGCTACAGCCCAGATCACCTCTCACCATTGGTCATGCTGGCTGGGGCTGATGGAAGTTGTAATCCAACAACATCTGAAAGATACTACACTGGCTACCTCTCCAGATATCTGGAGTGTCTTGCTTTAGTTTTCTTGCTCTAGTGTGTCTTGCTTTAGTTTTCAGCACAAGTGCTTTATGGCAGGAGCTTCAGGTAAGCACTATTGAGTTTGAGGATTCAAATAGTATATATACTGCTTTCAGACAATAGTTGGTTAAAGCAGTGTCATTAGGTAACAGTAGACTGGCTCTCTTTTAATGGTCCTGTGAATTACCTTGCTTGCTTCAAAATATCATAGCTTCATGCTCGTTCTGCTGAGTCCCTGGACTTCTTCCCCAAAGTACTGCCCTGATGGCACTATTGGTTAGTTGCTACATTGTCATCTAAAGAACTCACTGAGTAAGCTAGGCTGAAATATAAACTAAGTGCTTGATTATTCCAACTGTACCTGTTGACGATTTTGAATCTTTCAATAATTTTTGTCACAATAAATGGTTCCTAGCAAAACACTGCAGTGGCTCATATTGTTTCTGCTGTTCCACAAACACAATAAAAATGGATTTTCTTTTCTAATTTGAAGTATAATGCACAGCTGCTTTTTAGTAGAATCAACATGATAAACACTATATGTGCACACTATAGCAAAAGATTTGCTACCCCATGCTTTGTCTGCATTCAAAACCACAAGACACTGAACCCCACAATGTAATTTGTCTACAAGTCCTTTGTAGGCCTCCGTTCTTTCCCTTAGAGACTTCTGCAGTACACCAGAGGAGCTGGAATCCTGCAGTTTTGCTCACCAACCGCATTCTCAGAAGCTGAATGCAAACCACAACATGCCTAATGAAATGTGACATTGCAGCAAGCATTGTTGTTATGAATCTGTGTGGGCTTTTAAAAACAAAACATGGAGAAGCTAAAGGATGAGTCTTATGAAAAACAGCAATAACAAATCTGGATGTCCTGACAACAAGTATTAATCGGGCCTTCAAATTGGAAAAGAGGTTGTCTGGGGTGGCACAGATTCCTTCAGTTAATATTCCAGGCTAACCCTATCAAAATTACAAATATGCTGAAGGGGAATGGCTTATGGGATGGATTTTTATTTTTTAAAAAACAAGCATAAAACTTCAGTAACTTGTATGGGGGAAATCAGATTAACATGTTGGTGCGCACCTAAACATAGTGCCACTCTTACTTCCATGCATTCACCAAACACACAGATGTCTAATGCTGTGTATAACCATTGACCATGCTGGATGGGGTCAACAGGAGTGGGGAGTCCAAATCTGGAGCATCACATGTTCCCCACCACTGATTTATTGGTGAGTGATGAATTAGTGGGGACAAAGTATTACTGGAAGTGCTAGTTAAGTGAGGCTAGGGTAGTGTGGGAATTTACTGATGGCAAAGGTCTATGTCAGGGTGATCCAACATGCGGCCCAACATGCGGTCCCTTTTTTGGCAGCCCTCAGCAACATTTGACACACACACCCAGCTCTCACACTGCCTTACCAAAGCTTGAGGGCTCTGACAGGGTACTAGAGACCTTCCTCCTCCTTCCCAAAACTTAATTAGCACTTTCCCAGCTTTGGGAAGGTGGTGGGAGGGCTCTTGGACTCTACCATAGTCTTGTACCTCCTTTCCAAAGCCCAGCCTTTCCCCCCCACCCCCATACAACAATTTTTGGCCTTTCTTCCCACACCCACGCATGACAAGTCAGTCTAGACAAAGGCACTTAAAGATGGAAGGAGACGCATACTGCAGAGTAGTTTAAGGGAGTGCGATTCCATGTATAAAGGAGCAACATGGCAGGAAATACAGAGATGTGAGTGGGAAAAGAAAGCAATGGATTCAGTAGCAAATGACCTTGTGTGCAATGCAGAGTAAAAGAAGGGAGCATAAGATAGGGCTAAAATTAATTTCCTAGTATCCAGCCACAGTCCAATGTGGGCAACAATTATGTTCTGCTTTTTCCAACATCTCTCCCCTTTGGGATGTTTCTATAAATGCATGTCATTTGTGAATAAAACTTCTCCCATCTATTTTAGCTTCTGAGCTCCTTATGGATGGCAGCAAAAAACTGGAGAAGGTGCAGTTCCATGATCCTCCAGTTCAAATTTCCTTGGAGCTACCATATCTCACTATTGATCATTTTTTAAATCAATCCATATAATAGTGATTTGCTTCGTTAATTTGATTTATTGCTATTAGATAGCACACAGAGAAAAAAGGTTAATAGCTAGTTAGCAAATAACTGATAAATGGCAGTGAACAGCTATGTCTTAAAATGGGCTTGCCACACATGCACAACCCTATTTAGGTTGTGCATATAGCAAAGCCTGGTCTCCTGCCTGCAATTCTTCTTTAGTGAAGAAGTCACACCTCTTCTCAAATCAACAGTTTACTAATCAGCTCCAGCAAAGAAAGAAATCCAGTAGCCATTTTCACCAGTGCTAGCAATCTTTTCCAGCTCCTCAGCTGGCAAAATTTAGGGGACTTGTGCTTGGCAGGAAACAGCAGGCAGTCAAAACCAATATGGGTACCAAACCCTTAAAAATGGGCTGTGACCATATAGCTTTGTCCCTCACTGACCATCAGAAAACCTGCAACTGACTGTAGCTCACTGGTGGGGCATCTGCCTTGCAAGCTGAAGGTCCCAGGTTCAGTCCCTGGCATCTCAGTGTAGACGCTGAACTAGATGGACCAATGGTCTGACTCGGTGTAAGGCAGCTTCATATATTCCTATCTAACCTGTTTTGCTCATTAGGAGACCAGAAGCCTGTTGGCAATAGTGAACATTAGGACAGTTAGGCTTGAACTAAAAAGGTTCTTGTACATTATTTTTTTGACACAGCATTTAGCTTTGTTCCAGTTGTCCTCTTCTTCCTTTATTATTATTAATAAAAATAAAATTCACATAATTTGGCTGTTGGAGTCTTGGGTGTGTTATTGTAATCTCCCATGTGCCAAGTTGCCGGGCACATACTACTTGAGTTGGGACTGAGCAGGCTGCAGGTGCTGGATGCTGGTTCTGTGTTCCTGTTAAGTGCAGTGATGCATTTATGGGAGGGAAAACGGGAGGCAATTCTCCAGGGTGGTGAATTTGAGGAGGCAGCATTTGCCAGACCAGCAGAGGGAGGGCCTTGACTCTTAATTTTTTAAAAAAGTAAAAAAAAAAGTTTGCATGTGCTGTAGGAGAAATGTCATAAGCCTATATGTGAGCCCCTCTCCCTCACAATTTCTGTGAAATGTGCTAATGTAGCTTGGCTGCTCTAAATCACCCTAATGAATGAAGTCAGAGCTGTCGGCTAAGGGTGCAGGAGCCCTTTCCAGGGACCCCACACGTGTCTCCACCAGACAGAGCCAGCAACAGTTCCTTCCTTGGGGGCCCAGGACTTATTTCTCCCCACTACTCCCTGGCAGGTCAGACAGGATCTTTTCCTCTTCTTCCTCTTCCCCTTTCTGGCAACAGGGGTGATGGTAGAAGAAACAGGTAAAAATGCAGCAGGATGGGATGGACTGTCTTGACTTGAGCAACATTGGGCAACAACAGGTTCTGTTGTTTATGGGGCAATTCTCTTCCTCCTCCTCCATGCCTCTACCCACTGAAAGGGGATTCTGGTTTATGATTCAGAATCTGTAGGGATCCGTGTCTCACTTATACTCCTGCCCCACTGCTCTTGAAACTTCCCTATCACTTGCTGCCCATTCCTATACATGTTTACTCAGCAGTAAGTCCCACTGTATCCAATTAGGAATATTCTCAGGTAGTGCATACAGGATTGCAGTCTCAATGTTTGGGAGAGAAGGGGAGCTTCACCAGTTAAGTTTCAGTAACCCTAACACACCTTGCTTCCCTGGGTAAGGGAGGGCAAAGTGGTGTCCCGAAGAGCATTGGGGTGGTGGTGGAGGTGCCTTTCTAGGAACGTGTGCCCCTGAGCTGCAGTTGCACTGTCTTCCTCATGTCTGAATGTGAGTCAATAGTGTTAAATAGTTTCTCTTTGGAGCAAGTGGGTGGGGGTGCAGACACTATAAATACATCTCTGCATAAGTGCAAGTGTAGGGTCTGCTGGTTCCCTGGAAGCGACTCTCACCTAGGGTGGGAGGTTGCTCAGGGGCATATGGTGGCAACTTATGAGATCACTTTGAGAGACCTTGACTGGCTGTTGTGAACAGAAGGGAGGCAGAGAGTAAAACCAGGATCTTTGCCACCACCCCTTCCCTTCTGTTGCACTCTATAATATATAATTTAAGCAAGTCTAGTTGTGTTGCATATAGAATTTCTATGATACAAATGTTTCTGGCTTAAACTGACTTGTCTCCCAACTGTGGCTGATATGGTTCCTCACTCACATTCTAGAGATAATTAGTTCAATAAAAATCATAGCCTTATCTATTCTCCTCACATGGTATCAACCCTATGAAAAAAAATGTAATTGACAGCTTTAAGTTAATGTAAATTAACTTAACGTAAATTAATGTAAATTAATGCATTAACTTAATGTAAATTGAGTTATTAGTATAAATCAGTTTCAAAGAGGCTTGTGGGTGTATTTTGCCATTTAAGAGGAATCATAGCTGGGGACAAGGCATAACTCGCTCAGTTGTAAAGCACGTTCTTTGCTTTCAGAATGCCCCAGGTTATATCTTTGGCATTTAAACTCCAAAGGCAGTGCTGGAGTTTTGTAAAAGTTTGCAAAGGATAGTCGGGTGTTTCTATTTTCTTCTTTTAATTGAAAAGGGAAAATTACAAACTAAACATCCCTCCTCCTTATTCTCCCCCTTTCCCCCTACCTAAAAGGATAGCTCACATCTAAACAATAATAGTAAAATGTCCATAAGCACTGTGGAAAGAGGTCAAAAGTTGCTGAGGTCAACACAAAGGAAGATATTAACACAACCATATATTACACAATGTGACAAGTACAATTCATCTTGTAGGGTTTTTGTTCATGTGCTGCATAGAGAGGCATTTCTAATGCAAATACGAGAACTTGTGCTCCTTTCCCACTCCCCTCCTTTAAAATGCTTCCTTCAGATCCTAGCACAGAACTTCACTTGCTTTCTGATACAATGTCTATAATTAAGGGGGCTTATTGCCCTTGCTAACCTTTTAAAGAGAGAGAAACCCAGTAGACTCATCACCTTCCGCCGCCGGGTATATCTCAACAGATCAAGTGAATGCTTGTCCCTGGAATCCAGAGACAGTTCTCAGCAACTGCTAGCTATTTAATGTTTAAATAGTCGCATGTCAAGATAGTTGTGTGGCAGCCGCTAACCTTATGGCTTTTGAAGTGTGATTTGAAAAGCAGCCACAATCTGTTGTTTTGTCGTCCCCAGGACTTGACTTTAGATACAGCTCCACTTGGCTCATAAATCAAGCACAAGTCAACTCCCGGTTGTGCGTTTGAGACATCTCCACCATCCTCTAGATGTTGTAAAAAAGGCTGTTGAAAAATTATTGAACTGATTTGATTGTGCTTGCTGCTTTATCACCTGCCAAGTGGCAGCACAATACGCGGGAGAGAGAAAGGTCATAGCCAGTTACCCAAGCTTTATCCACTCTACCTCAGCCTCCAGCCATCTGGCTAGTGGTCTGGCTTTCTCTGACTAATCTGCAGCCCCAGACCTTTATGATTCAGAGGCAACAAAGGGAATCTCCCGCCACCGAGTACCACCCCCACCACCCCCGGCAAACTAGTAGAAAAGTTGTGGTCGTGGATGGAAGCCGCTTTCTACAAGCTTTACAACTGTGTCATTTTCTGCCAGACATGTGAGATAAGGAGTGGGGAGGCAACTTTGCAAGGATGGCTCTGAGGCTGAGAGACCACAAACCAGCCAAGGGGCAGACTCATGTTACATTGGCATTCCATGGTGGTTTGGGGGGGCAGGAATGATTTCCCAGCAGCTGAATAAAAGGTGGAATAATGGCAAAGGAACAAAAAAAACCAACAACCCTCAAAAACCTCACCCTTCTGAAACAACCCACCCTTGCAGCAACCACAATGTGTAAACTTGATATCCCAGCTGGAGTTCATTAGCAATTCAATTCCTCCATAGTGTGTTTAGCTTAGCATGGCACTTGTGGCTAGAGAAGAAAGAGGTGAAATTTATCAATTTTTCGTTTGGGCTGTGGAGAGAATGACTCGCTTGTAAGCTTCCTCTACTGTCTGCTCCTGAAATACCCCAGTCTGCTGGGAAGCAGCTTGCTCTGGACCATTTTGCATTTGTTCTCTCCTTGCGTTTTCCCTTTTTCTTTTGGCAAGTGCAGGCAAAGGCAAAGTCTGTCCTCTATACATTCGTCAAATTACACTAAACTACGAAGGTTTACAATTCCAAGGAAATGTAAATGGTTGTGCATCAAAGGTGTCATGTATCCTCAGACAGAGGGGGATCTCTTGGTGGCTACCTATACAGTTACAAAATCCCACTACCCTACTTGGAAACTCTTTGACTGATTATCTTTCAGAAGTTATTTAAGAACCAGCTGCTTGGGCTGGCTTTTAGAAATTAGGAATAAGCCAGTTGGGGGGGGGTTAATGTTTTATTGTATATTTAGAGGAGTTTATATGATTTTTTTTTGTTCTAGGAATAGGATCCTATCTTGTCATGTCATAAATTTCACTGAATACATTTCCAGCCTGAAAAAATCTGCAGTGAGATTTAATGAAAACCATGCAATTTGTTTGGATAGAGCTTTTAATGCCTTCTGTCGCTGTTTGTATGAACCCAGCTGATTGAGGGCTCATCCACATTTCCACTTGTCCCATGCCTAAAATGCACAGGTCCAAGCAGTTTTCCACTTGCCCCTTTCCTTTTCCAGGGAAAATCTACTCTTTAGCTCTAAATCATAGCAAACATCAATCCATAGAAAACCCAAATTGCTGTTTGCTTCAATTGAGCACTAAAGAGCAGTTTTCTGGGTTGGAAAGCAGTGGGATAAGAGGAAGCATGGATAAGCCCACACTTCCACATGTCCTATGCCTAGAAAGCATGGGCTTTCCACTTGTCCTGAGCTTTCTATGTGAATGTGCAATAAAGGCAGGGCTTTTTTTCAGCCAGAACTCAGTTCTGGCACCTCTTAGGTGGGCACCATTGCCATTCTAAGTGAATGAGGGAGGTGTTCCATGGTGAGTTCTAGCACCTCTTTTTCTAAAAAAAGGTTTAGTGTGTACACAACCTATGTTAACATTGTTCGTGTTTCAGGGAGCCTCCAGATGGGCAAATGGATCGTTCAGCTAGCTAGTTTGCAACAGTATTCTTCTTCTTAGTTATTGGAGTTTGTAATTCCGGATTAAAATGGGAGGAGAACATGGGCTGGCATTTTGATGCAGCTAACATGTAGATGCTGTGAAATACTTGCATGCATGAGGAGCCCTGATCTCACCATTTATACACATCTGGCAACATTTACAGAAAAAAAGTACGCCCGCCCCCACTTCCCTCCTGCCTCCATGGCTCTTTCTGCTCTCCCATCTAGGAACATAGGCAGCTGGGGCCTGGATATATTGTGTCACTCATGAAAAGTTCAAACTGCTCTGGCATTATAGACCAGGGGAGTTATGTACTTGGGACTGGTTGCCCTTAACCAGCCATGTTTTCAGATATATGACAGTTTATAACTTCATTCCACCCCCTGCCCCACCATCATTCTAGCATATACGAGGAGCTGTTTTTAATGAGGTTTGATCCACTCTGCTGTATTTTTATACCTAGTTTTGATGTGCTGCTTTTTTGTTTCATGATTTTTATATTGACTTTTGATTCTGTATGCTGTCCTTGCAGAGGGTTTTGTGTATATTCGCCCTTCTCTTTGTTGTCTTCTCCACTGTCTGTTTTCAATTGCAGACTCCTCTCTAAAGCATAATGTACACTGATAGAATATTAGTAATGGTAAACATTAGCCAGTTGCATTAAATATGGACCTTGCTCTGACACTATCAGCTGATGCTGACAACAGCAGCAGGATAAACTAAACAGATGAACCCAGGCTCAGGCTACCCTTTTGTGTCTTGCAGGCATGCACAGCTTAGTTTTTGCCTGAAGACTGCAGATCAGGGAAACTGACACACTCCAATGTTATCCAAGCTTCAACATCCTACACCTGGGACAGCTTGCCTTACAAGCTGATCTGTCCAAACTCCTCTGGGACGGCATGTTTGAGTTTATTTCTGATGCATTGATGGCATGGGAGGAGTTGTTACATATTTGTTGTTGCAGGCTAATGCCCTATTATTGAAGTTCTGTCATCAAGCCAGAAAGCTCCAGTTGCAATCAATGCCTTGTTCCTGATGCCTCCCTTGTGTGGGAAAACTGAACTTTGAGGCAGGGGATTGGTTTACCTTGTTCAGTGCAATGATGGGTGTCAGCTGGTACATCACATAGGATTTCACTGTAAGAGGAACTTTTGTGTAAAAAAAAAAGGAGTGCATTCTTTTCCTATAACTGATTGTTACAGGGTTTAGTACAATGAATGTTTCTGGCTGCAGTTTCTGCAGACTTCAATATGGTAAGGAGGAAGAAAATGTTTGTCAATGAGAATTTTAGGCCCATAAGCTCACACATGTACCTATCAAAGCAAGAAGATTTATTTTCCTCTACTTGTATGATTAACCTAACAGCCTGCTTTTCAGAAGGGGTCATCCATCAGAATTAAGAGACAGTACTTTGAAAATGAATCTGGTTAGGGTCTTTTGTATTTGAAAGAATACACCACTGGGGTTAACTTGCACAAACTTAGAGCGACACAATTTGGCTGTTAATGAAAGGGATGGGGTTCCTACATCAGAAGAACCTTTATCTTTTGTAGGAAATCCAATATAGCCATGACTTGAAGATGGCCTACTGCACTATGGGGAATTGTGCTAAAGAGCTATGAAAAGTTTGTCTTGTGGGAAGACTTGGGAGCTAATTGAATGCCATAGGGTTAAGAAAATGCATTTCCCCCCAGGCACCCAAGGGATGAGCCATGAGGAGAGAACATTTATTTCTGTGTGCATTTTGCATGACTCACTTATTAACACCTTCTTTGTGTTCATGTAATATTCCTTCTGGAAGATGTATACTCCAGTCCAAGAAACTCGTCCATTTTCTCCCAGGCTCATTTCAAATCTTCAGTTTCAGACATCTGAAATGGGTCTCAAAAGAATAAAAAATGGTTGATCCTTTCCAGAATCTGAGCCCTTTGACAAGCCTGATGACTGCATCATTAGACACACAAAGACACCCAGTGGCCACCTCATCTACTACACCCCTTCCAACCTGCATATTAGGTTCAATGTCCTTCTACTGCCCCCACCAGTTTAATTGGTAGAGATGGTGGTCCACAGGAAGGTGCCTTCAGTCTTTTGGGTTATTATCTACATTGACAGGGTTTCAGGCAGGAGTTTCTCCCAGTCACACTTGGAGATGCTGATGATTGAACCTCAGACCTTTTCCCATTCAAAACAGATGCTCTGTCACTAAGCTATGGCCCTTTCCTGAACCAAGATCATGAAGCCTTGGATCAGGCTGTGAGCAGAGTTCTCTAGCTCTCATCAGATGTTCAACAAATAGTCACAAATAGTGTGAAATAGAAGAGGTAGAAGGGAAAGCCTGATCTGCAGGGCCAAGGGGCCAGGGGATCTACACTTGGACTGTTCAAAAAGACTGATCCTTAGCCTTTAAAAAAAAAAATGAATGTTTGTACATTCAGCAGATGTCCTCTTCATTATAACATAGCTAAGGATCATTTCTTTCTTTCTTTCTTTCTTTCTTTCTTTCTTTCTTTCTTTCTTTCTTTCTTCACTCAGGACCCATCTATCAAGGAGATCCTCAAACTTATATTTGTGGCATCTTCTAATCTACACAATGCAAAAAGAGTTGCTTAAGAATCTTGTGAATGGATGACCCTGCTCAGAGCAGGGTTTGGCAAAATGACATAAAGTCCATTCCAGTTCAATAATTCTATGATTGTGTGAATTATGAGTTCCCAAGAATCAATTATGGCAGATGGAGCTGATTATAGTATTTTGTTTTCTTCTGTCCCTGCAGAAGTTTGAATTAATGCATGTTTAAATAGAATGCTCCCAGATGCAATTTTCCTCTACCAATTCCCCAAGTATATTGAGTGTTAAGCTGATGAAACAAATGGTTAGAAGCAGCTCCAGCTCTACCATTAGCTGGAGTGAGACGACTCACTCAGGCAATAGATGCTGGGGTGAGGGTAATAGTGGCAATTACCCCCCCCCGCCATTCCCCTTTGTTGGTGTGGCAGAACTGTACCACATGACTGGTCATGTCCCCATAACTAGTTTGTGGCCTTTTCCATGTTAAGAGGTTACAATCCCATTGCCAGTGTTAAAATAAGATACAACTGCCAGTTGAAAGGGCTTTTATACATGAAAGAGGGAAGGAGTGTCTCCCTGCCCTTAGGTATTCAAGAAATGTATCCAATTCAAGTCCTACTCAGAATAAACTCACTGAAATTAATGAACATAACTAACACTCTTAAAAGGTAAAGGTAAAGGGACCCTGACCACTAGATCCAGTCATGACCAACTCTGGGGTTGCGGCGCTCATCTCGCTTTATTGGCCGAGGGAGCCAGCGTACAGCTTCCGGGTCATGTGGCCAGCATGACTAAGCCGCTTCTGGCGAACCAAAGCAGCACACAGGTACCGCTCCGGCGGGAAGGTAAATGGCGTTTCCATTTATCTACTTGCACTTTGTGCTTTCGAACTGCTAGGTTGGCAGGAGCAGGGACTGAGAAACGGGAGCTCACCCCGTCGCTGGGATTTGAACCGCCGACCTTCTGATCGGCAAGTCCTAGGCTCTGTGGTTTAACCCACAGCGCCACCCGCATCCCTTACATCAAATCTTGGCTGGATACAATTCCAAATGTTCTGGGTCTGGCCCTCTTTAGAAGACTCATAATTTTTTTCTGAAGTAGCCAATGTGTATGTGATTTTGACCTTTAAAATGTGTCCCATCTACATCTTCATTTGCACCCTTTTCAACTTGGAAGAACACATGAGAATTTTTGAATGCCAGTATGATGTTGTGATTGCATTTTCTCTTTTCTCAGCTGACACTCCCCCCCCCCAACCAAGCCTGCCTGTTTTAAAAACCAGGGTTCCAAAATTCACAGCTGGGCTTCCAATTAAAGTGGCTAAATTCTCCAAAGTGTGGAGCATCTGTCACTCTTACCATCTGAAATCAGTCAGAGCTGCCTCAGCTTGGAAGCTCTGGGAAGCCAGCCACTTTTATTCACAGGCCTAAATGTAGATTCTGGAGCCCAGGTTTAGGCAGACATGTTTGCAGGGTGGGGAGGGAATTGGCCTGAGAAAACTGATGTTGTTCTCTCCTGATGTGTGTGTGTGTGTGTGTGTGTGTGTGTGTGTGTGTTGGTTTGCAAAGTTAGAAGTGCAGATGGGGGGAAAGTTGCCCAAACTGGCAACTGCTACTACCGGTACTTGGTCTGCCAGTTTTCTTGCTACCCCAACAGGGATGCGGTAGCAGCCTTTTTGTCTGGATGAGAAGAGCCATGCAGTATTTTGAGAGATGTCAGGCCTATTACACTCAGGAAATCATTTGGTGTTGTCTAGGAAAACAAATCTACAAAGATAGTAGGGAGGGGAGGGGAAGAGAATTGGTGGTGGGCTGTTTCTTTGTGAAAACCACTGAACCACACACTTGTATTTTCCTAGCCAAATAGACCTGAAAGACTATTAAAACAGTGTTTTTCTGCTTGACGTTGGCAATGAGGGAGCTAATTATGCTGGATTAGAGTTTTCTGTTTAATTACATGAAAAATGTAGTGCAGTTAATAGTCTAGAGGCTGTAAGGAGGCTAAAGGAACATCCTTGTGTTTATCCACTGGTGGGTCAGGTAAGATTATGAAATGTGAAGAATAGAACTTTTGCCTGTTTAAGAGTCATGTAAAAGAGAGGGCTTTTTATAGCCCTCTTCTGAAGGCACACGAGGCTGGCAGCTTGCTGAAGCTAAGCAGGTCTGGGTCTGGTCAGTGCCTGGATGAGGGGCCGCCCTGAGAAACAAGCATACACCATCTTGAGTTCCATGGTGGAAGAAACGCAGATATAAATGTAAGAAAGCAAATAAACAAACCTGATACTTGTTATTTAAGGGTGAGAGAAACTGCACCTTCATCTATTGCTCTTAATAGTATAGGAGCATTGCCCTCCTCTGCATCTGGTCATTTCAAAAAGATGTGAGGGGGGAGCTTTCTGCAGGATCAGAACCACAACTACTAAGGACAGGCAAAAAGAATGAAGGACACGTCTGGCTTGATATATACTATTATTATCATTTCATTATTATTTATTAAATTTCCATACCACCCTTCATCCAAAGATCCACAGGGTGGATCGCAAAATATGGCAGGGAAGTTCAAGAGAGAGAGGAAAAAGTTAGAAGAAACAACAGCTGAAGAGAAGGGTTCAGAAATGCCAGGTACAATGAATTTGATTTCTGGGACAGGTGATTTTTCAGTTGAGTCTTCGGCAATCTTTCCCAACTAGGTGCCCTCTAAATGTTTTGGACTACAACCCACATCAGCCCCAGGCAGTATAGCCAGAGTAGGCTTGTCTATGGCATATTTTAATATCCATACAATTTGAGATGGTCAGAATGGCATTTACCAAAGCAGGCACCTGCCTCCGTTTTCTCACAGAGAAGATCCTGCGGAGTTTTTACTGTTTCCTTCATGGAACTGTGAGGAACTCCCAAAAGCTTGCTGTAATTCCTAGTGCTGATGACTGCACCATCTAAAGCTTGGCACTCCGGGTCACTGCCCTGGAGGTCATGAGCAGAAAAGCCATCAGGTTTAATCATATTATCCTGCCTGAGCAGGCTTTGAACCTGACCTCCTGACACTGGACATCTGAAACCTGGACCACAGGAGCCCAACCTAATTGCTTTTCTCCTCTAGCCTCCTGTGTTAGTACTGCTTGCCTATTGTTATCCTGACCCAGTTCTGTCCTTTGGCTGCATTACTTACACTGGCTTCCTTCAAGGAAGAATATAAGGGATGCAAGCTGTATAAGCTCAGCCCAGCAGCTCCTGAGAACTGCATATTCAGAAAATCCTGCGCAGGATTCTCTCTAGCACTGTACTGCATCATTAGAACCAACTGCTCATTTTGTTTTCATGGATGAGAGAAGACTTGGCCCTGTTTCCACTTAAGGACAGTCTCAATGTGATGGTGAAGACAAGTAGAAGATGAGAGCTGTCCAGCCTCGCCCCCAAGTGTGTTGTGCTCTTCTCTGCACAGAACTCTGTGCCCAGTTTCTTGTTAATTTGCTACAGTCGCATGATTCTCAACAAGGGAGACAGATTACCTTAAGAGGCACAAACAATTGTTTGGGAATTCAAAGATTCTAGCAGTTCTTAAGTTTGCCTCAGGATTCTAAGTGTTGAATCACTACCTCATCTCCTTCCTAACAATACACATGAAGCATCTGTGTTCTAAACAACTGAGCCTCTTGGGCTTGCCAGTCAGAAGGTCCGCAGTTTGAATCTGCATGACAGTGGTGAGCTTCAATTGCTCTGTCCCTGCTTCCTGGCTTTCTGTTCTTTTCCACTGAACTGCTTTATGTCATTCTCCAGGAGCAGGCATCTACTAGGCTAAAAATCCAGCCCAGCTGCTTATTGCCATTTTGCACTTTGGAACTTAATCTGGAACCCATAAGGCTTCCATCTGGGAATACACATCTCCTCTCCCTATGATCTAGGAATCTAGGACTCCATCCAGAGATGGGAGCAGTGGGCAGAGACGGCAGGCAGCTGGATTCGTTTCCTTAATTCACATATGTTGCCAAATCCTCTGCCATGCTGAATTGCAACACTCTTATGGGAATCTGTTTCTGCTTCCTTGGGGTCCCAGATGCTTCTGGATGAACAAACTTTCTGATAAGTTCTACCCTTCAATGAATATGCTTCAGAGACATATACTTGTGTGGCAGAAAGATGAAAGTGTCTGTACTTGTACAGTGGTACCTCGGGTTAATAACTTATTTCATTCTGGAGGTACGTACTTAACCTGAAACTGTTCTTAACCTGAGGTACCACTTTAGCTAATGGGGCCTCCCGCTGCCGCTGCGCCGCCGCTGCATGATTTCTGTTCTCATCCTGAAGCAAAGTTCTTAACCCGAGGTACTATTTCTGGGTTAGCGGAGTCTGTAACCTGAAGCATCCGTAACCTGAAGTGTCTGTAACCCGAGGTACCACTGTATATTAATATTGTAAACCAGAATGGATGCAATACAGTTGAGCTTTCCAGACCCTCCTGCACTTTGTTCCTGAATGTGTGTAGGAGCAACTCTCACCTCTCCCTTCCTTTTGCATCAAATATAAGCTTTCCTGTTGCCAATTCTGAATCAATATCTCAATAGCTGCACTGCCTAAGTATACCAGTGGGACTTGTAACATGCAGCCTTCTTTCCCTGTGTAAGTTTTCTACTAATTGCCAATTGTTATATGCAAACTTCAAAAGATAGTTCCTTACCCACATGGGTTTGCGACATCATCTATTTCAAAGAGTTCATTTCTTTGATAAGGGAGGGATTTTCTGTGACTTGGGTTTCAGCTCCTAGCCTGACTGACCAATTTCCAAAGAGGCATACTGCTGACAGCCTCCACCCAGCTGAGACACAGGCAGAAAACATTATTGGTTGGAAGAATGATCTAAGTAAATAATTATGTTTGGCTTTTTACACATAAGCTAAATGTATGCAATTAACAAAATGCTATTTTATGTGATTATAAACCAAAAAATGGCCAAATGTCTGAATTTGTTCTTTTTTTCAAGGCTCTTGCCAGCGACAACATCTCAGTCACAGCAAGTTTGAATCCCTTTATGTGTTGCTATAAAATATAGGGTAGGGGAGACACATGATTTTCCAGAAAACCATGTGCATGAAGACAGAAACCTGTGTATGGTCTTAGGCAAGGCAAACTTCTCCCTGTGGATCCCACAGGGTACAAAGCTACTGGAAGTTTCCAGAGTTAGGCTTCAGTGTGAAAGCTGCTTGGCATAATATCATTTGCAAGATGATGGCATACATTCCAACTGGTACCTGTCCCAATAAATCACTCTCCCTGTTTGGCCCCTACTTTGCTTGGGGAGATGCCTAATTAAAATGTTCTTTACGTTTCTAACTGCCTGTCCAGAGGATACATGTTGCAGCTTGTTTATAACAAGATTAAACATTCCAGAAAATGTTCTTAAGTGCTTAAGGAAAGCAATGAGCATTTTACCAACACAAAATCAGGTTCAGTTTGCCAAAGCATCCTGAGCTAACAAACAGATATCAAACAGGCAAGGCTTGGAGAGACCATTGCCTTCACCCCTGGAGAGCCATTGTCCATTCAAGCAGACTTCAACTAATAGCTGGCTCTTGTATAAGCCAGCTTCATATGTGAATGTTAAAAGTCACCCTGGCATGAAGCAAGAAGCATATGGGACTGCCTAGAGCAGTGTTGAGACCTGTGACAGATTTCATTATTTATCCAAAATGACTGCAGGTTCAAACAATTGAGTCCCACCAGTTCCCCTTGCCAGCCTCTGGGGCACAAATGCTTTCATCCATTGAACCTGTTATACAGATTGGTCCTCAGCTACTACTTATACATCCCAGGTTTGTTCATGATGCTCAGTTTCACAGCACATCACTAATCCATGCAGTTACAAACTTGCTGGATTGCTATCTCTTTGCTCCTCTTCCAGTTCTGCTGCTGTGAATTATGTCATGGCTTGGCTTAGTGTGTCATCTGAACCTGAGCTTGTGGTAAACCAAGAAGATACTCTTTTTTACATACCATAGTTTGTCTGAAATGAGACAAACCACAAGCCCAGGTACAGCGTACATAGCTCACAGCAAGGAAGCAGCATTAGAACCAGAGAAGGAGCAAAACAGCCATAATCTCCTTGCTGCCAACCTGCATGTTCGTGTGTTTTTTTCTAAGCCGTGGTTTGGCTTAGTGGTAGAAGTGAATCAACTCACTGACTCACACTTCTACTGCTACGACCTATCCCCAGTTGAGACCTGAGGTATGCCATAACACCTAAACCAATGTATTTACAGGCCATTTAAAAAAAAAAAGGTATCCAGAATGGCATTTCTGAGCATGTGCCTCAATTACAATATGATAAATAACAAAGAGTCTTGAGGCACCTTAAAGACTAACACGTTTATGATAGCATAAGCTTTTGTGGACTGGAGATTTCTTCAGCAGTTTCATCTCAGGATGAAAGCTTTCGCTATAATACATTTATCAATGATTAAGATGCTAGAAAACTCTGTTGGGTTTGTTGCAGCAGACCAGCATGGCTACGCCTCTGGAAATTGAAAGGGGCAGGTCCAGTCTTTGCAAATTGTAGGCAAAAACACACACGCATGCACACATGCACACATGCACACATACTTATTTTAAAAGATAGAACATATTCCTAACATGGAACAGCCAGTAATCTTCTGCACTGTAAATGGCAAGTTTCCATCAACAGCTAGTGTATTATTATTAGGTTATTTTTATTAATACCCTGTCCATCTGGCTGGGTTTCCCCAGCCACTCTGGGCAACTTAGAGCATATCTAAAAACAAAATAGAAACATCAAGCATTAAAAACCTCCGAATACAGTCCCTTAGGGCTCCCTTCAGATGTCTTCTAAAAGTTGTGTAATTCTTTATCTCCTTGACATCTAAAGGGAGGGCGTTCCACAGGGAGGGCGCCACTACTGGAGGGGGAAGAGTAGGTGTGAAGACTTCCGTCCTGCTCCCACACCAAGAGATTTCCCAGGAAGTTATGGGTATTCAAGATTGGATAATTATCAATTAGGAAAAACTTCTGAGCAACTATTAATTATAATAATATTAGTAAGATTTCCAGCTATTACGTTTAATTTAGATCCTTAACCACAGGGAGTCTGGCTGCATCAGCAGTTTCCACTTGGATGTCTCTGCAACACTTTTACAAAAAAAAAAACTCCAAACAAACAAGAAAACAAATTTAGCATTTCAAAGGAACCGTATAATGGCTTGCAGTCCTGCAGGAACCATTTAAAAATGCATTGTGTTCATAGGTTCACAACAATCATTCAATGGTATTTCATAGATCTCTGACGATATTATGGAATGTATTCATTCCAATGCTGTGCTAAGAACAGAAAGAGAAATCTTTATCCCATGAAAGTCAACAGTAAAGATACTATTGAGATCAGCCATTGTGCATGCTTGTGCATTGTAGTCTGGTACGCGTGTGCATCAAGATTCTCTTGCTGCAATTTACCAGTTATGATACAGGGGGAAACACAGCTCTCCAGAACAATCTCTGAAATTCTGAGCTAGCTTCATCTGGCATGGGAAGGATCCCCCAATTTACGTTTTTATCCTTGATGATAACTTGTCTTACAATTTCCTATGGAGATGAATTGCCCCGAGCAAATGATTCACACTTGAGCTATTGTCAAACAGTGCTGTGAACGGCTATTTATTCCATGTTTCCTGGTCATTCAACCAAACTCAGCTAGTTTAGGCTGTGTGCTGTCCTGTCAGCTGTGAAACCTGTTACTGTGAAACAGTTATCTTCTGGGAGAAAAATCGGCACTGAAGGTCAGGGGATTAGTCATGTCGATGGGCATGGAGAGTCATGAATGGACAATACTAACAGGGCTTTCTGTAGAACTTCCTAGCAAAAAAAGGGAAAGCCAAACACCAATCTAGATGTGATAAAAGAGCTTTCTTGTGGTTCTGCTGTTATCAATAACAATACATTTCACCAAATCACTCCCATGCTTCTTTATAAAGGCAGGACTATCCCAAGAAATACTGCTGCCTGAAGCAAAAGACAGGTGGTGTCGCCCATCCTTTATATAGGACTTGTTCAAATTGGCAATCTTATTTCAGCTTTAGTGATAGGACAGTGTCCTCCCCATAGCAGAAGTCTAGCTTAGGGGCTCATGTGGCCCACACAACTCTATCCTCCAACACATTTCTGCTGTTACACACTCCCCTCCCCCCCAGCATTTGCTGTCTGAGGCAGCTGCATCCCTCTATGCATTGCTAATGGTATTGGCAACATATGGATTGGTGTCAACAGGTTTTAAAAGTTCCTGCTTTAAAGGTACAAATTTCCCTGCTATTGGTCCTTCCACAGAAGCTAACACCAGTTGTAGAGAGTTATGCAAAACTGCAAGCAATATTCTATTACATTTTGGGTTTTTGCACAGCACTACTCAGAATTTGTCATTGGATATGTTATTCTGTGCATGCACTATGAGCCTTGAATGTCTGGGCTGCTTTTAGTTGTTACTGTACAATGGAAGGAAGAAGAGTGTTGCTCTTGCTGTTGTGCAAGGCAGCGTAAGGCTGCAATCCTGTACACACTTACGTTCAAAGTAATTGGCCCGCAGTTAAGGCAAAGGGACTGAATTATGAGTTTGGCTCCACCTCCTTTGTCTTAAAAGAAGGGAGGTCATGCCATTTTGATCAGTTGAATCTCTAGTGTCCAGAGTCGGGGGGGAAATAAAATACCAGATCATGATAAAAGAAAAACCAACCTTGTCTGCCCAGCTCCCCAAATTTGATTCTAATGAATCTATCCCCAGAAGGATAGTACTTAATTAATTAGTAGCTCATTTGCATGGAGGTGGCACATTATTAAAGTTCCTCTCCTGCGAGCAGGGATATGACAAGGTGCAGGATGACAGCTTTTCAAATAAAAAATCTTTCAAACGAAATGATCTTCCTGAACTGCTGGTTTTGTTCTCAACAAGTATTCTCGGGCAGAAATAAATTAAAGATGCTATGGCAGCTGATTACTCTTGGTGTAGAGCACGTCCTTACCTTTCCCCTTTGTGTGTGTGACTCCTGCTGCAAGTCTTATCTGGAGGCACCTTTTTCAGGACTAGCTAGTCCAGCCCACCCAAATTGGTGGCCAGGAATACCACTCTCTGCTTACTCCTAACAACTTTTGAACATTTCATGGGCTCCAAAAATGGCCGGTAACCCTCCCAGTCACTCTTGTCCCCCAAACCCATGGGACCTTGGGTGGCCCTGGCTGCTGGAGCCTGCTTAAGGGCTACACCCAATATAGGGAAGGGTCCTCACCGCACAAGACCATATTGGGGCACTCAAGGAACAAAATCATTGGAGGGTTTTATCTCACCCAATTCAGCAGGAGCCAGCCGATTTTCCGGCAGGCACATGCAAGCCTCGAGCTTTTCCTGTGTGTCCTCACATACCTCCAATGCCTCCTGCTGCATCCTTTTCTGACACCTCCACAGGCACCTGTTCAGCAGGCATCAGCTGCTCTTCTTGCATGCTCTCACACACCTCAAATTCCTCCTGCTCCCCCATTTTCCACAGCTGACTCCCAGGGATTAAAGAAATCAGTTAACTGTGGCTTCCCATTTGCCAGATACTGGTTCATTTTTATCAAACTGCTGGTTCTGCTGCTCCATCCATCACTGCTGCTATTGAGCATCTGCCCAAACCACTGGCTCTGCCATTGCTCCATTCTCCCAAGCTGCGCAATGAGAATTTGTCATGAATTGGCAGGATGACAGGGAGGAGAGAGATGAGGAGGAGGAGGATCCCGGCAAGGAGTGTAGCTGGGACTGGGATACACCCAGGGATGGGGAAGGAAGTACTCACAGGGTGATGAAGGGTGGTGAGGGGACTGGGGTCAGTGCACTGGAACCAGAGCAGCAGGACCCATTAGCAGAGCCAGAGGGGCCCCTGTCTCCATGAACACAGTGGGTTCTGAGGCACAGGGAGCAGAGGGAGGGGTACTATAGGAGGCTGAGGCAGGCAAAGGCCCACAGCCCAGCTCCCTAGCTGGCTAGGTGGGGCTCACTAGTTCTGGGAGAAGGGGTGTGATTCCACAGCTGGAGTAGGCTTGGAGCAGGTGTGGCTCACCTGCCTCATCAAGCCCAGATGCTGCAATCAGCATGCAAAGTACACAAAGCAAGCAGAGCCGAGGTGCTGGGCCTGCTCAACAGCCCTTGCTGGCTTGGCTTGGATTCTCCTGGACCTCCACAGGACTGTATTCTGACTGCTGGACTTCAGACTTGGGTTATTTAGATTGGCCCTAGACTCATTTCCTTTGGATTTTGGACTTTGCTTGTGTGGATCGACCCCTGGACTTTAAACTTTGGACTTGGCTACTGCCTTGCTGCCAGGTAGGCCAGAGCTTCAGGACAGTGTTGTTTCCCACCCCTCTCCATTTTGACTCAGGCACACCTCACTCACAGGCCCTCCTTCTGGAAACATAGATCCGACTTATGACCCCAGTGTCACATGTCACCCCAATCTCCAGGACAGTGTAAGATCCCAGGGTTTCCTGGTGATTACCCAGGGACTTTGTTTCCTTTTAGAAATGAGTCACAGCAGAAACTGTAGCGTCTTTATAATATATGGTTTACAGTGGTGCCTCGCAAGAAGAAAAGAATCCGTTCCGCGAGTCTCTTCGTCTTGCTGTTTTTTCGTCTTGCGAAGCAACCCTATTAGCGGCTTAGCGGATTAGCGCTATTAGCGGCTTAGCGGCTATGAAAGGCTTAGCGGCTTAGCGACTTAGAAAAAGGGGGGGGGAGCGAAAAAAATCACAAGACTCTCAAGACGTTTTCGTCTTGCGAAGCAAGCCCATAGGGAAATTCGTCTTGCGAAGCGCCTCGAAAAACGGAAAACCCTTTCGTCTAGCGGGTTTTTCGTCTTGCGAGGCATTCGTCTTGCGGGGCACCACTGTATTTACACATATATATAACCTCAGCCTACTATGAAGTGATTCACAACATTGGCACCCAGAGATGGTATTGTTTCTCCCATAGCTATGGATTCAAACAGAAACCAGCTGTGACTCTGCCTTTCCCGCCTGCAGCTTTTCTTCAGCTTCTGGCTAGCATTGCATTCTTCCCCCTACTTCTCTAACCCTTGGCTTTATCTGTAGAGTGAAAGGGAACCCACCTCTTTGCCATCTCACATAGTTCCTTTGATCTTCTGTTGCTCTTAATGATTGCTCTGTTGCTCTTAATAATTCCCCAGGCTATCACCTCACACAGGAGGCTAGTCTGGTTTAATTAGCTTTTAACAGATGCTGATTCCAGAGCATTTACAAGTGTCTAGTACACAGCCTAATACACAGGGTCTAGCTGTCACCTCACACAGGAGACTAGCCTAACTTAGTTAGCTTTTGACACTCAACGCCTTCATTAAATTATAGCACCTACTGGACCCAGGGCTTTAAGTTGTCTAGCACCCACAAACTCATAAAATAATAATAATAATAATAATAATAATAATAATAATAATAATAAAAAATAACAGCATATATAAAAAACACAGCATATATAAAAGCAGTCCATTTAAGTTAACAATAAAAGTATCATGAATTGAGGGTGAGGGTGAGCCCTTGCAGTGATAACGCAAGGCAAAGTATAAGATCCAGAGGGTGGGCCAGCATGTCAGATCTAAGCCTTGTTTGCCTGGATGGAGGAAAGGGAGGGGTGTCTGGGTGTGTGTAGAAACAAATGTAGTGTACAAAAGGTTGGCTCAGTCCATTTGTGCCTCTGGCTTCGCCCACCACTGGCACGCGACCCTGGAAAGCTGCCTAGAGGAAAATGCGGCGCTTGGGCTGAAAACGGTTCCTTACCCCCTTCCTTATAGATTGCATTGGGCTAGACATTTAATGGTGGCGAGGAATCCTCTTTGTTTCTGAAGTTCTTATTTCTGCCACAAGGCAGAAACCATGGGAATGGCACCAGTCAGTAAAGCATTCGTAAAATATTTAACGAGACAAATTCTTCCCTTTTTCGTTGCTTCAATTATGTAGAGCTTGAAGCGAATAGCTTGAATATTACATTTTGCTCTAGAAATATTGACTGAAAGGCAAAGTTAGTTCCACAGCTGGTTGTATATTTGCAGCTGTGAGAGGATACATTCATTGCTTCCTTTTGTGCTCAAAATCTCTCTGATGTGGACTTTACCTCTAACTTCCTTACTGAGCCTGCACTGCTCTTGCAGCCATGCACAGCAGCCTTATGACCTCCCATGCATAAATTTTCCATTTCCACTACAGTGCATGAGACAGATCTAGATTAATTTCTTGCTCTAGGATCAACTGTTTTGCATTGATATATTTATTTATTACAGTTGTGCCCTCTCCTCCACAGAGCTCAGAGAGGTATGTTATCCTATTTTATCCCTGTATTGATAGCATGGTGCAGGTTAGGCAGAGGCACTAAGCTTCATGGCAGAGTTGAAATTTAGCACTTTAATCACTGTGCCATATTATTAATATTATAATACTGTCAGTTATAATACTTTATATGCCACTTAATTGCCAAGATGGCGCCTAAGCAGTTTACAAGTGTAAAGACAGTGACATAAAACACCTGTAATTAAAATAACAGAAAAGCAATTTCATCAAACCATTCAACATCTACAATTAGAATGTACAATGCCACAATCCCATTAAAACAGCACAGCAGTTAAAACAGCAATGGAAACAGGAAGTTTAAGTTGAGATCAGGAGAAGGGTTGGGCTCATCCACACCTCCACTTATCCCAGGGGTTGTCAACCTGGTCCCTACCGCCCACTAGTGGGCATTTCAGGATTCTAGGTGGGCGGTAGGGGGTTCTACAGCACAAGCTGAATCCTCCTTCCATCGAGCAATGGTGGGCAGTAAGGAAATTTTACCATCAAGGAAGATGCATTAGTGGGCGGTAGGTATAAAAAGGTTGACTACCCCTGACTTATCCCATGCTATATAGGCATGGGTCTGAATGGTTTTTTGTTTACCCCACCAACGATCAGAACAAATTTCAGTCCACAGAAAACCCAATTGACATTTGTTCTGATTCAGAAGCAAACAGCGGGCTTCCCCAGAGGAAACCAGCGGGAGAAGCAGAAGTGTAGGCAAGCCCTTGGCCACACAGGTGTGTCTTCAAGCACCAGTGGAACGCCAGTAACAATGGGGCCTCACCTGTTTCAGCAGGGAGAGCATTCCACAACACTGGTGCTACCAGTGAAAAACTCAGCTCTGGTGTACCACAAGCTGGTAATCATTAGGCACATTAGTATTTTTCTTTTTCTTTTTTGGAAGAGAATCTTTTTCATTATGAAAGGACACTATCTGGGATGCAGAGGTTGGTAGGAATAAGCATTCTGTTTTGCTTGTCTCTTTGAGTCCCTTTAGACAGCACTTTTGTAGGGACACTGATGTGCAGCATATGCACATCTGATCCCTCACACAGCTGTGACTACATTCCATACTGGGGCTCTGTGTACTGCGATCACAAGGCAGTTTACAATATAAAAACACAAAAATACATCTCATAGTAACAAACAAAAAATAGATTAAAAGGCCATAGATTGTTTAATCCACCGCTTTTCAGCTAGGATACTTTCAAAGGAATTCACAATAAAAAAAAAAGTCTATGTAACACACACACAAAAGACCATAAAAGACTATTTTAAAAGTGCCGACTTTGTTTTGTTCCTATACTTGTGGGTTATTTCACTGACATGCCAAATTAAGAATATTGGAAGCTGTCCCACTGTGTTGGATATGTATTCATCTCATTTTGTAACTAGATTATTAACTCTGAAAAATTGCCAGCAATCTCAGCATCTTTACAGTAAGGAGAGAGAAAAAAAGGGAAAAACTAATCTAAAACCTCCTTACTCACTGAGGAGTCTAGAGCTGGAGATCAGTAGACCCTATGGTAATCCACTTGCATATGCAGTTCTGTTGATTTTGCAGCAGTCCTGGATTAAGAAATCTGCCCACTGAGCTTCAGCAATTCATAAGCAGCTCCACCACAGCAAACATGCAAACCCCATCCCTTTGGGGCAGCAAGCTGTTTGTTATGCAAAGTATTGTGTGCCCTGACAATTTCCTGTAACAAACGGTACATTTTCTCTAATGAACCACAGAGTAACAGCCTAGCAGCATATGAAGCAAAATGTACATTTGTGTGTACAGGCACTTGCATGCATGTGTTTATTGGGTGGAATGAAAAGACATTTTTTGGACTGACTCAGTTTCAGTTTCCAGCTTCTGTTTAGTGAAAATGTTTTCATACCCAAAGTAAGGAGCACTGCATATGCTGGATCCGTCTCCAAGTTTTAGTCCCTTCCCAGAGCTGCAACTGTTCAGGCTCTCTGGTGCCAAAAGGGAACCATGGGCTCTTGCTAGAATAAAAGCTGTATGTGGCATCTGCCTCTCTGTGTGCCCATGTCTGGACTCAGGAGGGGTCACTTTGTCTCAATCTTTGCCCACACCAAAGTGCCCTTGAAAGGATTTGGCCAGAGCAATGGGAAGAGGCTTAAAGCAATCCATGCCCTTTCAGTTTTTATGGAACATGGTGCACTGATCTATTTTCCTAAGACAGAACAAAAGGAATGTTGTGTCCTTGTTTTACAAAAGGAGAGAAATGAGAGAATTATTGGACTGCCACATGTACCATTTTTGTGCCACAAATTCTCAGCACACAAAGATTGGGATACTTAGAATTTCAAGTATTCAGTCATTGTGTTTCTTACACACACACACACACACACACACACACACACACACACACACATGTTCTATGCCAACAGGTTTCTTGTGTCTGAAAATGCACACATGTAATCATGGTTCTGCCAGTAACATATGTTTCCACAACCTCGTTCCCTCCAGATGTTTGAACTACAATTTTGATTGGCCCCAGTGAAAATGGCCAGTAGTCAAGGATGGTGGGATTTATAGTCCCAAATACCCAAAATACTTTTTTTAAGAACAGCCCCAAATCACAAAAGTATTATTAGGAAGACTCCAAAAGGTATAGTTTTACCAGCCCTGTTTAGAGTTTTTCTAACAGTCCAGCATCTCTGCCAGTGCTCTTTATCTAGTTAGAAGCAAATTGGTTATATCAGATTTTGTATACCATGCCGATACTCTGAAATCTCAAGGAGACTGACCTGCAATACAGGCGACAGTGAAATCCGGATTACCACTTTAATTTGTAATTTGCCAAACAAAACTCACACTAATTTCACCGGCATTTATATGGGAAGTAAGAACATCACGCAGTAAATTGAACCTCAGAGCCAATTTAAATTTCACACATTCACAGCCTCTGTGAAGAGACTGTTCTACCCCCCAGTATAAATATTATTATTTATACAGGTTTCTGTCCTAAGGGACTTGCAGTCTAAAATCCGATACAGGGCCTCAGCACATGGGTTTGCAGCCATTGTACCAAGAACGTCTGCAGTGCCTCTGAATGTTTCTGGAGGAGGCAACATGGAGGTGTGTGTGTTTATTTATTTAAATATGTATCAGCAGATAAGACTCAAAGTACAGCAACATGAAAAAAACCTACATCTCATGCAAATTCACCAAGCACCAATAAAACGAACATACACATACACAGAGTTACAATCACTGCAGGAAGCCATGACAGCTCTAGCATGGAGCATCACATATAGTCACAGTTTAGCCCAGGTTACACTAGGCTCATGTATTCTCACCATGCCACTTTTGTCTTGCAAATTGGTCCTGGTTTGCCTACTCTTGTAACAAAGCATGCCTATGTTTGAGCAAAGAGCTGAGTCAAGATTTTCTCAGGACAAGATAGCAAATGATCATCATAATACTTTATTTAAAAGTGTGTGTTTGTGTGTGCACTGTTTTTTTCCCTGGCAGAACACTCCAGAATAGGGTACTGGCACCTTTGTTCAGGATGCCACAGCTGCCTGCTAGCCAGAGGTGGGTACCTATTTTGCCCAATGCTAGGGACACACACACACACACACACACAGTGCAGAGTTATCCCTGCACACTCAGGCCATCAGTGGTGGGTGACATCTTCATCTCATGCTGGGACTAGATGAAGGGTGAGGACAGTGGGCGGGAGGGGTGGCAAGGTTATCCCCACATGCTCAGGCCTGGTGGGTGCCTCCTTTGCCCTATGATTGGGCTTCTCTCTGTGTGTGATTGAGAGAGCTGTGCTTTGTGTGAGAGCAGAAGAGATATATTTGTGGTGTGTGTGTGTGATGGAAGTGGGGAAAGAGCTCTAGATATTGTCTATGTGCATGTAAGAGAACAAGAGGCATGTATGTGAGGTCTGTGGTGGGGAGGTGAAGTTGGACAAAGGAGATATCTGTGTGCAATGTGGGGCGGGGGAGTTGCATGTGCATCTGTAGTCTATGTGTACGATGAGTACATGTATGCACTGTGTGTGTGTGTGTGTGTGTGTGTGTGTGTGCAAGTGAGAGTGTGGCTAGCCAACTTGTATATTTACCCTGACACCAGGGAATGCTCCCTGTTATTAGGCAGCAACAGCATCATTGTACGTGCAGAGCAAATCAATATTGTGTGATTGCCACAACCAGGACCAACAGGATACAGCAGTGACTTCCTATGGTACACATGGGAGATGAGGCAGGGGCAAACATCAATGACGCTCCTCTTTCTGATTTTGTGCAATGCCACACATCCTATAGTAGCCATTTTGTGACTGGTGCCCTTGGCATCAGTCTTAATTTTTAGTTCTTGATAAATCAAACTAGTAAAATCTATTAAAAATAAAACATTTGGCTTTGTGCATGTTTTATTTTTATTATCAACTCTTAAAAGCTCACCAGAAGTTCAGTAGAAAAGTGGGGAGGGACATGGGAGGAGGGGAGAGGTGGGAGAGGCATTTTACAATTTATCAAGACATAAATACTAGCACCTTGTTTATTTATTTTTAACAACAAGCACTGTACATACAGCATAAGAAAGCTGTCCCCAACCATTTCCAGTACAGTACAGCATTAGCAGGCAAGGCAGCTGCATGGAGAGATAGTTTAAAGTTTTCTGCCCTCCCTTACAATTATCTTGGCATTTAGGGTCAGACTATGAGCCTTCCTCTAGGGAGCTTCAGGCTGCTGAGTCGAGACTTTGAACATTTAGTTAACATTTCCATCAATAGGGCTTGGGAAGCCTGGGTGTGAGTGCGTGTGTGCCAGAGAGAGAAAAAGAAATACACAGCCAAACATTTTGACACGAGTGTTGAACTTACAAAAGACTTGAATCTATAAATAATTTGGGTCATAAAGCCTTATGAAAATAAACCCTGTGGCTCTTTTTCTTTTTCTTCTCAGCATTGAATGTGGTGCTGCACTCCCAATTCTGCCTCATTAGTTCACTCTCCAGCTTTTCAGATCTAAGTCCCAGCTCTCCTCTCACATTCTCTATGGCTTGAAGCTCCTCTAGTGATTCACAGAACATGCATGTGTGTTTTTTCACACAGACATGAACACAGGAGCCATCTCTTTGCCCCTCCAATAAGATATTTGCGAGGGACGGGCCCACCAAAGTGGAGGGCATTGCTATTCAAATAGTGTGCATGCACCATGTCATGTGATCAGTAATGCAGGGTGGGGCTTACATGCCCCTCCCCCACAGGGAGGGTGGTCAGATGATGAAGCTAAAGATGTGGCATCAGTGTGAAATGGGCAGCAGAAGCAGCAGGGCAGGACTGGGGGCCCGCCTTGGCCTGTCCCGGCTGTTCCTCTGCAACTCGCCTGATCCACCTGCCACCATACTGCTTCGCCATTCACTTGCCTTCCTGCTGGGACACCTGGGTGCTGCTCTGTTGTCGTATTGCAGGAGGCATGGCTGCCAATTGGCAGCCGTGCAAACTGCAGTTTGATGATCATTATAGACTATAGACTATACTAAACAGTTAAGGCAAGCTTCCTCACTTTGTAGGCCAGAGCCTGCCAAGACATTTTGGCACCTGACATGAACCACAGCATGGTGGCGGTGTCCCTGTTATGTACTGAAGTTCTCACCCTGGGCCAGCAGGGGGATACTGTAGATAGTTATGCAAATGAAGGATCAAAAGTGACATTCAGTGATTGGATAGTTTGTATGCAAATGAAGGATCGGAAGTGACGTTCAGTGATTGGATAGTTTTAGAAAGTTGCAACAGTTACGCTGTTCTGGAGCTCTATATAAGCAGGCTGACTGAGCTCTTCAGTTCAGTTCTATTCTGGCCTCTGAATAAACAAGAGCTGTTGAAGAATCGCTGTGTCATCTGATATGTTCGCCCACAACTTAACAGTCCCCCTGCCCCTGCCAAGGAGGAAGGGTGAGTGAAGATCTACATCTGGAACAAGGAGGGTAGGAGACCAGGAGCACCTTCTATTCACCAAAAGGTTGCTGTAGAGGAGGCAGAGGGAGGACTGCTAATCCAACCTCCAAGGAGTGTGCCGCAGCTGTTACTGCCACCATGGCCACTGCCATAGCAATGGGGGATGCATTTCTTGGAGGCTGGATTTGCTGCCCCTGTGCATCCTGCCACCTGAGGCAGTTGCTTCACCTTGCCTCATGGGTAGGCCAGCCTTGTTGTAGACCCAGGACAAGAGGCTGTTTATTGATGAATAGAGTAACACAGACAACTACATAGGAAAATGAGAAGTAAATGAAAGTGACCACAAGAATAAGTTAAAGGGGTGGGGTCTTAGCCCCAACCCATAATAACAGAGGCAATATTTAACTCTATAATTACCACTTACTACAGCTGGGAAGGGGTGGGTGGGAAGTGGTGGAATCATTGGATATGTATATTTGCAAAGAGCATGTGCCTTAAACAATAAACAGGAAAAAATGGGAGTAAGAATGAAGGCATATGTCAAAGAATGGTTAGGCCTGAAAATCAAAGCAGACAGGCTTGCCTAGCCTCATGCTGTGTTGCTGCTTTGTTTATCTTATGCCCAGGAGTGTGAGAAAAAGCCTGCGATGTCAAGCTGGATTTGCAGTCCCAGCTCAATTGTCTGTCCTTAGTTGCAGCCCCAAATCACATGTTAATGTTCCTGATTGTTGTGGCTTCAAAAAGCTATTTCAGTGCTAGGGTCACCACACCAGTGCCTTATATTTTATACATGGAGGTCTGCCAGGATTCATACACCTGTTTGTTTCTTGTCTTCTGCTAATATTACAACCACATCTGCTTGTGTTTTAATAAAACAGAGCTTTTGCTGCTCAAAACATTGTATTTCCCACCAGTTAGGTGAAGCTTAATTCTAAGACAGGAAGGAGAAGCAAGACAACTGCACGCCCTGACTTGCAAACAATTTCCCAAGGCTAGCTTTGCGCAGTGGCAGTATCGTAGCCAATGAGGTTAATCCGAGGCGCGATTATTGCTAATTGGAAACTTATGGAAGACATTAGCAGGTAGGAGAGAAAGGGTGAGATGGTGGTGTAAGCATGGCAGTTGCATTTCCTTTGGAACCTGAGACCCTCCAAATATTGTTTGACTTCAGCTCACATCAGCCTCTGCTAGGGTGCCCAGTGGTCGGGGATGATAGAAGCTGTTAGTCCAGCAACATCTTAAGGCCTACAGGCTAGTCATTGTGATGCCTTTTACTGTACCAATGAGTACAGCTGCCAGTATGTCTCTACACGCCACCCCCCAAAGCAGGGCTCTTGTACCTGTAATACATGTGTCGTAGAAATCTAGCAAGTAAAGCTTTGTTGCATCCACATGGTAGGAATTGTTTTGCCATCAACTAAGCTTCTTAGCTTTCACTGCCCATTTGCAGTCTAAAATGGATGATGGTGTTTATTACTACCATGTCTACGTAGCAGCCCATCACAATTTAGTCGATACAAGCCTTTATTATGAGGCTGGTTTATTTTCTATCCCATTTGGAACACTGGGAAAGAGGTAACCTGACTAGTGTGTTTAATTTCTAATGAGGTGAAATGGCTCCTTGGCTTTGTGTTTATGGCTTTCCTTTTGCTTTGGAAGGAGCTGTGCCTCGTGTCATACTCTCTCACGTACAGCAGATTCTCACAGAGCCTTTAGAAAATGAACCCATTTACTGATGCCCTCACAACAACAAATGGAGATGGTGTCCACTATGAATTACTCTATTCCACAATAATTTAGGGCTAAATAGAGGAAGTGTGACAGAGATGCTGAGATGAGGGGGCCTGCAGGTAACACGGTTAATTGGATACGCTGATTTGAATTGAATATGCGTGTAAAGAGTCATCATTAATTTCCTCATGGACATATCTATGATTTAAGGGGAAGATTTTTAATAGGATTAGTATTTCACTTTAATTTCAAAGGGGAAGCTTCCCACCCAGAAGACAGGGCACTAAATCACACCAGTATTGCTCCTTAATGTATCAGAACACAGGATGAGGTGTGGAAGCTGAACAGCAGCCTTTTGAGAGGCTGGGTGTTTCTGCTGTATTTTGTGATAGGGAAGCTATTTATATAGAAGCCTTAGCAGATGCCAAAGGTAGCAGCAAAGAGAAATGTTAAATTAAGTGACTGCCACCATGTAGATGCCGAAGAGCCCAGGATCCAGCGATCCTTGCAGCTTCACAATAGTGGAGTAAATTTCTGAAATATGCCTTGTGACTCTCTTTTCTCATTTTGTTATCATGGCATTCTGTAGTCATAAGGTTTCTCTCTCTCTCTCTCTCTCTCTCTCTCTCTCTCTCTCTCCCCTGCCCCAGTTATGGGATCTAGGGATCCCTTCACTTTCTTCAGCTATATCAGAAATCATTACAGCTAAAAACATGCAGGTGTTTCAGCACCATAACATTTCTGGGGGCACGTACCCAAAGGATCTGACTAATGAGGTTGGGGATTTTATTGTATATCGTACTGGACTGCAGCTTCTGGAAGAGGGTGTGTTTATAGCTTGGCTCATTTGTTTGCACCATCTACACACTGATGCCTGAATTGTGTAGCCTGCAAAGAACTCTGGTGGGTGGGTGAGGCAGGAGATAACACCCTCAAAAAGGTCTGAATTAAGTAGGGGTGTCACCTGCCCAGATAAACAGCAGCTTGACAGAAGCAGCTTGCCAGGTGGGACAGAGCTGCTAAGCTAGCTTCACAGCAGCTGCATTACCCTTCCTTCTTGGGAGGAAGAGGTGGCTTAAGAATTCCTGTATATTAGGGAGCAACAAGCCATGACCCCAGGTTCCCATTTCATGAAAAGCCAAACTGAGCTGCAAATTCCTGCTTGGTTTCTCCTGCTTACACCAAATGAGCAGCAAAGTTAGAGCAATGTGGTCATGTCCATGAGCATGTTGCTGGTGCACAATGAACCAGCAACGTAGGCCAGGGTGGAACCAATGTTGCTGGCCTTTCAGCCCTTGCTCATTTTGAAATATAGTCCCCATTTTTCATGATCAGTTTTCAGGCCTACCCTTCTGGTTGGGCTAAGACAGTTAGTGGGGCAGGGGTCTCCTGGAGGGAGGGGCATAGAAGGTACTGGATGCAGTTCTTCAAAATGCCCGATTGGATATTCCCTTTCTGTATGTCTGAAGACATGGGAAATGTAGCCATGGTTCTCTGGGAATTAAGAGGAATAAACCTTGCTGCCTTCATGATATGAAGCTCCGTGTGCAGGCACTTATACAGCTATTTTTCCAGCACCTAACAGTTCGTCATGAAATTCTGTCTCTATAAAGAATTCGTAATGAAAAAAGACAGGTAATTTAATCATGGAAAGTTCCCACAAAGAGTTTTTAACGCCCTTTAATGAGAGCCTGCGGAGAGGAACTGGAAGGACATGCCGACCCATCATAGCTTAGTTACAATGACAGTTGTGATGGTGAGTAAAATACTGAGAAGAAGCAATACAATAGGCGAGTGGGGGCCTCTGTGTTGTGTCAGAGACTTGAATGGATCAGACACTATCACCAGGGGTGCTATGCTGCAACATATACATGGCACAATATGGTATTTTACTAATCTCTTAAAATAATGCAGAGCTTATGCCTGCAGTCTACATTGTAGGAGCATTAGCGAGACAAATCTCCACCTTGCCTTTAAAGAACTGAAATTTCCAAATTGGAATGCATTCTGCTTGGTCACATGCAAATGTTTTGCTGGCCTTGAATGCTCTGAGCTGGTGCTAATATTTGGATTTGCAGATTATGCTGTTTGGCTCCTTTCAACCAGTATTTGCAAACACACATCAGCATTGATTGAGAAAACAAGCTTCTTCCATCCCAGGAGACTCCTCAGCATCACAGCTGAGTCCTAGTGTAGGCTTCTTCTCCATCCTCTGTTTCATGAACTGTTCTGTGAGTTTCTACCTGCAGATATGCCCTTTTCCGTGGAATTTCTGAGATTCAACTGGTCACTTATTAATTAGCTCTAGCTCTTTCAGAATCTGCATGGCCCCAATAAATGATTAATGGAGACCTTTGGGGAAAAGGTTTTAAAACTGTAGTGCTATGAAAGTGAGTTAATGTAGACAAAAAGAGAAGGTATCTGTCCCAAGATGCCACTGTGCAACAGTTGTCCATCTGAAGCCGAAGTGGTCACACTGTGGCCCTCCAGATGTTTTTGGACTCCATGCCATCAGCTCCTGAAAGAATGTCTAGTGGGCAGGGATTATCAGAGTTGGAGTCCAGCAACATCTAATGCATCTAAGGCCTCCTTCAAAATGTAATAATGGTTTATGGCTCTAGAAAACCTAAATAATGCATAGCTTCCACACTGGCATTTAAAAAACTGCACATTCTAGTTTGGATCAATGGAAACCATGTAAATGCTTGCAATTGCTTCAGGAAGCATGCTTTGTTAACAAACATATGAGGGGGACAGCAGGAATGAGCATGCTGGTTCTGCCACCTCTATTGCTGTTACAAGGTGTCACTCTAAAGCCATGGATGTACCAGGTACATTTTAGAACCTTAATAATGCAGGGTTCTAAAATGCACGGGGAGCCTTCAAAGCTCTCTTCAGATTGTCACCTTCTTGTGAGTTAGATGGTGACCAATACAATGCAAAGGAGGGTGAAACTAGCATGTTAACCCTCTTTCTCTTCCTCATGTGTAACACCTAAGTTTTTTTATTTGATAGTCATAAGAAAATGCACAGGAATGTGCTTATTTTTTCCTCTACCATTTATTATGTACCTGGATGTCAGGGTTTCTGGGAGAAGTGAGGAGATGGCAGAGGAGACGGAAAGCGAGTGGGAGGAGGGAGAGAGAGACGAGGAAGAAGATGACGGAATTCGAAGGGAATCTATGAGCCTAAGCAGTGAGTCAGAGGATTCCCAAAAGGGAGCTAGCATGATCAGGCGAAAAGCAGGAGAAGAGAGAAGCTGTGGAAAGTCAGGAAAGGAGGGGAGAAAGCCCAGTGAAGCACAGACGCTGTCAGAGGGGTCTCAGCCGGAACGGAGTAAAGGGGGTGGAGTTGTCAGCCTCTCGGAGGGAGGAGGAACAGGAGAAAACAGAGAGAGGGGGTTGGAGCAAGGTGTTCAGCCGGAAAGGGTAGAGAGTGGAACAGGGGGCAGTATAGAGGACGAAGGAAAGGTCAAAAGCAACGTACGCGCGCCAAGTTCAAACATAGAGGCGCGCGGAAGTGGGGAAAGCTCAGAGGAGGAGCCCGGCCCCAAAGCCAGAAGGAGGGGGCAGGAGGCGGCAGAGGATTCAGCCTCAGGCGAATCCCGGAAAGAGAAAACCCAGGGGGGCAGAAAGACCCTGCGGAAAAGAAAGGAGAGGAAGAGGTGGTCTAGAGCCAGGCTATTAAGTTGGTGTGGAGGAGGGGAGGAGTCAGAGGGGGACTTCGGCGGTCTAACGTGACAGACGTACAGCCACAATGCTGAACTGTGAAAGAAGCAATTATCTTCAATAAACTTTTCCTGTAAGTAAACTATAACGGAGTAAGGTCTCTCGTGAGCTGGGACCCACCTGGGTGGCTGTGACAGAAAGTCCCCCTCCCTCTGAAAGCAAAAATTTTTTTTTGCGAAGCTCACGAACGGGGCAGCCATGAGTGCTGAGGAACAGCTGGCTGCACTCCGGGATCAGATTACCACTCTCACAACGGCAGTCATTGCTTCGCAGAAGAAGAATGCTGACTTGGAGAAAGCGTGCCAGGATTTGCAAGCAAGGTGGGAAAATGCGGACAAGGCGGGGACCCCGGGCTCCAGAGCGGAGAGCATTGCGCTTGGAAGGAGGGGGGGTGCCCTAGTTTCGCATTTTAATGGCAACTTGCAAGACTATCCCAACTTCAGGGCAGATGTCGTGTATGCACTGCATTTACTCCGTCATGATTTTAGAGATGAGGAGGAGAGAGTGGGATTTATTGTTTCGCACCTGCATGGGGAGGCCAGGGCTTGGCTACGCAATCTGTGGCGCGAAGATGGACCAGCCCGTCGCAATGCAGATGCGTTTATCAAGGCAATGGATGCTTGTTTTCAATCCTCTGTGGATAAGGACATTGCGCGCCGGCAGATGCACGGGCTGAGGCAGGGGAGAGCCACTGTACGCCAATATCATTCTAAATTTTTTGCATTGCTCACCGCCTTAGATTGGCCGAAGGACAGTCTACCGGTCAGGGATCTTTTTTGGGAGGGATTGAGCCCCTCCGTCAAGGATGAGATCGCAAGGGGGGACAGACCCCAGACCCTGGAAGACGTGGTGCAACGGGCTTTGGCTATAGGAATTCGACATGAGGGACGTCCGTGGCACGAGGAGGGGGGGCCCCAAGCGCGCGCGCTAGCAAAAGCTCTCCCTTTTGTGCACGGGGATTTCAGCCGTGCGCACCCCTCACCAATGGGGAAGGAAGGCGAGGAGCCAATGGAGATTGGTGGTGCTAGGGCTCAAAAGCCATCCCAGAGCCCCATCCCTGCTGCAGCCAAAGCGAAGCCTCCTAGAGGGACCAGGAAGTGTTACATCTGCGACAGTGCACACCATATGGCGAAAGAGTGCCCCCAGAGGCTCCAGAAGCGCACTGCAGCACTAGCAACTGTGACAGCAGAGGTGCAATCAGAGGAGCAGCTTCAGGGAAACTGCAGTGCCTGGCTGGAAGCAGAGCTACTGGGGCTCAGCCAGGCGGATCTGTAGAGAAGTCCCCAGCATCCTTGCAGCGCATGGACCCTTTACCTCCCAAACCAGCAGTTTTACTCACAGCAACACTCCAGCTGCCTGATGGGCGACTTCTCGAGGTTCCAACAACCATCGATTCGGGAAGCAACGCCGATTTCGTGGGATTACAGTTCGTCAAGCAGCATAACATAGCGCTCCTGCCTGCAACGACGCCTCTGAACGTGGTCACGGTAGACGGCAGGAAGTTGCTGGGGGGGCAAGTGGTGCAGCAAACCCCTCCCATGATGATGCAAATTGGAGACCATCGAGAGCTTATTAGTTTCAATGTCACCCACTTATCGGACACGCCCATCGTGTTGGGCATGAGTTGGCTGGACAGGCACAGTCCCGCGGTTGCTTGGTACCAGAGGCAGATCACCTTTTGTTCATCGTATTGCGCCCAGAATTGCATCCAAACCGATCAAGGAGGAGAAGCCGAACAGCAGCTGCATCTGAGTATGGTGCAAGCGGTTCCTCACAAGTACGCGGAGTTCTTGGAGGTTTTCTGCGAAAAGGAAGCTGACAAATTGCCGCCTCACAGACCTTACGACTGCGCGATTGACTTAGTGCCAGGCGCGCAGTTGCCAACTGCCAAGCTGTACTCCATGTCGGAAGACGAGCTGCAAGAGCTTCGGGAGTTCATAGAACACAACCTCAAGCGCGGATTCATCCAGGAATCTAAAGCAGCGGGAGGCAGTCCTGTTTTCTTTGTGAAAAAGAAAGACACGCCCCAGAAGAGGCTCATTGTGGACTACCGGTTCATAAACAGACTAACTAAGCCCAAGGCCTTCCCCATGCCCAAAATTGACGACCTTTTGGCTACAGTCAGGAGGGGGAAGATTTTTACCAAGCTGGATTTACGTGGAGCTTACAACCTCATCCGCATCAGGAAGGGCGACGAGTGGAAGACGGCCATGTTCACTCCTTTGGGCACGTACGAATACAGAGTTATGCCCTTCGGTCTACAAAATGGCAGCCATGTTTTCCAAGCATTCATGCATCACGTCCTGGCAGGTCTCCTCTACAAGAAGTGTGTCTGTTTTCTCGACGATATCCTGATTTTCTCGGAATCGCCAGAGGATCACGATAAGGACGTGAAGGAAGTTCTGCAGAGGCTGAAGGAACACAGGCTGTACGCCAAGTTGGAGAAGTGCCAGTTTGATGTGAGAGAGGTAGATTTCCTTGGCTACAAGCTGTCCGACGAGGGACTGGCCATGGACAAGACTAAAGTCCAAGCGCTGTTGGACTGGAAGAGCCCTCGAAATCGGAAGGAGGTCCAGAGGTTCATCGGCTTTGCCAATTTTTATCGCAAGTTTATTAAGGGTTTTGCAAACGCGACGGCGGCAATCACTGACACCCTCAGTTCCAAGAAGAAGAAGTTCGTCTGGACCGAACAAGCAGAGCGATCCTTTCGGAAGCTTAAAAGCCTTTTCGCCTCCGAGGAGCAGCTGCTGCACGTGAATCCTGGCAGGCCCATGCGGGTAGAGACAGATGCATCAGACAGAGCAGTTGGGGCCGTCCTCTTGCAAGAGGATTCGCAAGGCAACTGGAGACCGGGTGCATTCTACTCCCGGAAGCTCAGCAAGACGGAGCGCAACTACACCATATGGGACAGGGAGTTGTTGGCCATTCATGCAGCTTTCAAAGCGTGGCGACACTTCTTGATAGGAGCCAAGCACACGGTGCAGGTCCGCACGGATCACAAGAACTTGGAGTATTGGCGGACGGCTAAATTGCAAACCCAACGACACATGCGCTGGGCGGAATTCTTTGCGGATTTCGATTTCAAAATAGAATACATCCCTGGAGACTCCAATGTTATAGCAGACGCGCTGTCCCGAAAGCCTCAATACCTGGAGGAAGTAGCTCCAATCGCAGCAAAGTACATTTTCGCACCGCAGGCGTGGACGTGCGCTACCATCGCAGTCGACCTGGACGCGGTGCGACGCGCGCTGCAAGAGGATCAGTTTGCACAATCCAAGATGGAGGAGCTCCGCAGAGGGTCGCCTGACAACAATGAGTTTCAGTTGCAGGATGGACTTTTGACTCGCAAGGGCGCCCTTTACGTGCCCACCGACGAGCTTCGCGCCACGGTTTTGCAACAATTGCACGATGCCCCGAGTGCGGGCCATTTCGGCAAAGAGAAGACGATGGAGTTGGTGGCAAGGGACTTTTGGTGGCCCCAGATGAGAGGAGAGGTGGCGGACTACGTAGCCAGGTGCGACATCTGCCAGAGGTCCAAACCAGTGCATCAGAAGCAGGCGGGATTGTTAGAACCGCTGGAGACACCGCAGCAACCGTGGGAGAGGGTAGCGTTGGACTTTGTTACAGACCTGCCCAGCTCCAGAGGTAAGACGGCGGTGTTAGTGGTTGTGGACTTGTTCACCAAGATGGCGCACTTCATTCCTTGTGCCAAGGTGGCGACGGCAGAACAGACCGCAAAGCTCTTCATCGATCACGTCTTCAGAGTGCATGGACTACCACAGTCCGTCTTGTCCGACAGGGGGCGCCAATTTGTTTCCACTTTCTGGCGGAAGCTTCTGGGCATCTTGCACGTCAAGATCAACCTGGCGTCGGCGAGGCATCCACAGACCAACGGTCAAGCGGAGAGGGTCAACGCGATCATGCAGCAGTACCTACGGTGTTACGCCAACCAGCGACCCGCGGCGTGGGTGGACTACCTGCCGATGGCTGAGTTCGCCTACAACAACACGAAGCACGCATCCACCGGGGTGACGCCTTTCTTCGCGAACTATGGACGTCATCCCAGAACCTTCCCGAGCTTTACAGCACCTGAAGGGGGGGGACCTCAAAATGCCGACCAGTTTGCAGCAGAGTTGCAAGAGGTGCACGAGGAGCTGCGGAGACATTTGGAGCTGGCAAAGCAGGCGTATAAGGTGCAAGCCGATAAACACAGAAGGGCGGGGGAAGACATTCAGGTTGGGGACTGGGTATGGTTAGCAGCCCACGCGATGCCGGCCAGGTCGTTGGCCAAAAAGAAGTTAGAACACAGGCAGCTAGGACCATATCAAGTTGAGGCTAAGATCAATCCGGTGGCTTTTCGCCTAGCCCTTCCGGAGGGCTCCAGGGTGCACCCGGTCTTTCATAGGTCGGTGCTCACTCCCTACAAAGCCCCACACAGGTTTCAAGAGTCAGGAGCACCTCCAGAGCCACGTAGAAGGGCGCCTGAGAGAGGGGAGTCGCCAAGACCAGAACCTCTTAATGAGGTCACAGAGATACTGGATTCACGATGGGGGGAGGAGGGAGTTGAATATTTTCTCGCCAGGGAAGGCACTCCAGTCTCTGCAAATAGCTGGGTGCCGGGTTACGCTTTGGACGAACCCCTGTTGAAGGAGGAGTTTCATGCAATTTTTCCGCACAAACCCATGCCCGAGGAGTATTTTGATGATTGGCTTTTCACGCCCACTTTGTCGGGCAGCACGTTCGGGGGTTTCTCCTCGCCCGAGGGCTCTACGCCCAAAACAAGCCCGACCAGGGATCCCCGCCTGGGGGGGGGAGAGACAAACCCTTATTGGTGGGTGGATCAGCCAAGGGAGGTATGGAGTCAGAGGTGGATGATAGGTCCTTGGCAGGCAGCGCCAGGAGAAGCAGTGAGGGAGGAAGAGACTGTGATGCCTTCAGGGGGGGAACCCGAGTTCGAACACACGTATACGGAGCTGCCAGAGGAGAAGATTGACGTGGACACCCGGTATCCTGAACCGACCCAGGAAGAACCACATTTCCCTCAACCTGCACCCAGCGACCGGGAGGGGGGAAGGGGGGGCTTCGAGGGGGGGATGGATGTCAGGGTTTCTGGGAGAAGTGAGGAGATGGCAGAGGAGACGGAAAGCGAGTGGGAGGAGGGAGAGAGAGACGAGGAAGAAGATGACGGAATTCGAAGGGAATCTATGAGCCTAAGCAGTGAGTCAGAGGATTCCCAAAAGGGAGCTAGCATGATCAGGCGAAAAGCAGGAGAAGAGAGAAGCTGTGGAAAGTCAGGAAAGGAGGGGAGAAAGCCCAGTGAAGCACAGACGCTGTCAGAGGGGTCTCAGCCGGAACGGAGTAAAGGGGGTGGAGTTGTCAGCCTCTCGGAGGGAGGAGGAACAGGAGAAAACAGAGAGAGGGGGTTGGAGCAAGGTGTTCAGCCGGAAAGGGTAGAGAGTGGAACAGGGGGCAGTATAGAGGACGAAGGAAAGGTCAAAAGCAACGTACGCGCGCCAAGTTCAAACATAGAGGCGCGCGGAAGTGGGGAAAGCTCAGAGGAGGAGCCCGGCCCCAAAGCCAGAAGGAGGGGGCAGGAGGCGGCAGAGGATTCAGCCTCAGGCGAATCCCGGAAAGAGAAAACCCAGGGGGGCAGAAAGACCCTGCGGAAAAGAAAGGAGAGGAAGAGGTGGTCTAGAGCCAGGCTATTAAGTTGGTGTGGAGGAGGGGAGGAGTCAGAGGGGGACTTCGGCGGTCTAACGTGACAGACGTACAGCCACAATGCTGAACTGTGAAAGAAGCAATTATCTTCAATAAACTTTTCCTGTAAGTAAACTATAACGGAGTAAGGTCTCTCGTGAGCTGGGACCCACCTGGGTGGCTGTGACACTAGTGTTAAAGACAAGTGCCTTAATCCAACAGCAAGACTAGCTGACACAGCCAAAGTCATACAGAGAATTTGTGGCATAGGAGGGCATTGAACTGCCTCCCTAGCACCATAGTCCACTCAGGGCATTTCTTCTGACCTGAATGAGATGAGGATATCCCATTTTATGAAGGATTTGTTGATTATCTGCTCATGGAAAGAAAAGGCAATGCGTCCTTGCCAGAAACTCCAACTCAGTCATGTCTCAGTGATCAAGAAATGCCACCATGCCAGGCCTAGAAACGCATTGCCTACTGGCCTGCGAGGATTAATTAAATTACAATCAGACATTTTAATGGAAGGACTTTGGAGGCTGTTGTCTTGGCAACTGTTTTAAACAGCTGATTTAATGATGGGTGGAGAAGGAGGTTGCTGGGAGAGCTGGGCTTGGGGACAGAGCAGCAATCTGCTTTCTTAAATGTGGCAGAGATGTTGAGCAGAGATGGGGCTTTTGGAATTAGTTTTGTCTTGTCTTACCCATCATGCAACACGGAACACTTATTTTCCTTTTGGAGCTAAACCAACGTTATAAATTATTATGATTGTCATTTTTTGGGGGGGGGAAGGAAAGTGTTCTGTAAATGTTCTGATTCTCTCCTCGGCCCTTCTCGACTTCTCTCCTACCTTTCCCAGAAGCTCAGCCATCACTAACATTTTCTTTTCATGCTTCAAAATAGCTTGACAATTAGAAATTGAGTCACTGAACAGCAAGATGGGACAATGAGCGACAGCCAGGCAGGAGGCTGCAGCAGATGGCTCCTTTGTGACAAGCTCTCCCCCCTCGCAACTGCTCAGTCTCTGTCCCCATCCTCCTAGCATGGAATCTCATGCAAGTGCTTTGAAGCGCCCCTTCGCACACAGCGGTTTTCTGGCCAGCAAGTAACAGAATCTCTGTCAGTGAGTGCCGCTGGCCCATCAGGCGGCTTCATGGAGCCCTTGGTTCACATGGCTGGTCTAATCTCCCAGCCTGATGGTTGCCAATGTTTGCAGCTTGGTGTTATGTAGACACCATGTTGTAATCAAATGGCTACTCAAATATGCAAATCCTGGTAGGGAAAAGACAATGTAATTTGTTTGTTTATCCCTCCCCCCCCCTCCCCAAAGGCCATAAATGATTAACATTGGAAAAGAGACCCGGGTGTACTCAAAACAGTTCTGTTCCTGCTGTGTGCATAGGGGTCTGCTATAATCCAAGCAGAGTTTTCTTGCAGCAGGAGGGATTTGTATAATGAAGCCTAAAATATCACCCACACCAACAGGCCAGGAGGCCTTCGTACAGAACAAGCCAAATACCCTTCTGCTTCATTTGTTTATCAGCCAAGGACTATATTTTCATTTATTGGAGTCGGCAAACTTCAGGAGGTGACCCGTATTGGATAAAAATTTCAAACTTGTTTTTAGGTATTTCATTCTAGTGCCCAAAGTTGACAAATCCAAATGGCACTCCTCACAATGGTTTTAAAAAAGACATAATAAATGAAATAGCTCACAATTTGCTGCTTGTAACAACACCTCAAAATCTTCTGCACAAGCTGGGCAGCCTCACAGGGCTGATCTAAATCACATTTTCATTACTGATTTTAGGTAAATGCCTAGGTGTTGCTGGTTGGTAAACCCATGTCAGGGTTGTACTGTTTCATACTTTATGTGGGGCTCACATGCTTGAATACTCCTTCATTTAACAACCCCCCCCCAAAAAAAACCCTTTAAGTGTTAGAGGGGAGACCTATGCTAGAATATTTTTCCCTGATGTTCTATTTTTGTGTGGATGAACATTCAATACTGTGATTCTGTTTAGTCCTACCTACTGGATAGCTCAGTTAGTTAGAGCATAGTGCTGATCCCGCCACAGTTGCAGGTTTGATCCCCGTAAGGGACAGCTGCATATTCCTGCATTGCAGGGGGCTGGATTAGATGATCCTCAACTTACTTTCCAACTCTTATTATTCTATGGTCTGCCAACTAAAATAAAATATTGGGGGTGAGGGTGGCTTGTAAGCCCTGGCCCAAATAATTGCTCACAAGACATAGTGCACACACATGCCCATCAACTTGGGGAGGGGGGCAGCCCCCTCAAATATTCTATGGGGGGGACGACAAAGGAACTTAGGCCCCTAGGAGTTGGCTGCTATGCTGCCGATACCTATAGCCCAAGGTGGTGATAGCCCAGACACAGATTTACCTCTTCAATGAGAATCATTAAAAAAAATGGGATGTAGGCTTCCGCTAACTAAATTTGAAAAGTCATTGTTCAAGTTTCTAACTATTACCAGCCCAAGCTGCAATTATATATGTAATTGCTGACTCAGACTGTGGGCTGCTATGCCACTCAGTGTACGCCATGTATAACTGATGGAAGGTTTTTGCTCTTATGTAATAAAATATTGTTTTATTTACTTTTATGTTTTGATACTAGAATTTGGGGCTTTTGAAACACTTTATTGCTTTGGAAGATGTTGCCTGTCACCTTGGAAGGCAATAGGCAGAGACATGCATGGGTGGCAGTTAGGGTCCTCTTTCCAATGCTTATAAGTGAGAAATTAATAGTTGGGGGTTTTCAGAAAAAAGGGGGGGATAGGTAAAGGTGCACTAAAGAATTGTTTTCAAATTTGGAGCAAATGTACAAAGGAATAATGGAAAATAACCTGGGAATCGGTGATTAGAGCCCCTACCTACATTGTCTACTTTTCCATCCTCTCACAGTGAAGGTACATTAAGGGTAGAAAGCCCTAGGCCTGGGCCCCAAATACAGTCCTCCAGGCCCCTCTATCCTCCCTGACAGCTATAGCTTCCAATCCAGGCCAGAATCTTGTCCAACACTCTCCAATAACGGTAACTGAAAAAAGCAATATTTTAACTGTGGCTAACAAAGAGTTATTCCCCTCATAAGTGACTATTGTGACTTCAAATTGCATTCACTTATGTGGGGGGGGGGGATGCAAGAAGGTTATGGCTGTTTTGGTTTCCCAGTGCAATTGAATGGGAGAAACACAATTTGAATTCAGGTCTGAATCGATCTGGATCAGATTGGTGTCCATTCTGAACTACTGAATCAGGTCCTGCATGAGATGAGAGGGGGTATTTGCAGAGGGAATAAAATACAAATAAAGTACTAATGGTAACAGTTGACATTCTCTCTCACACAAAGATGTATAAATAATACAAACATTCTGGCATTGTTAAGCCAATTAACACACATAGCGTGATAAAATTAAATTTTGCTGATTCAGTCCACAAGTGAGAACCTCTTGATGAATTGTAATTCAGCAGTTTCACATTGTAGTTTTGCTTTGAAATTCCTTTGTTCCAGTGTGGAACTATTTGTTCCAGAGCGTTCTGAAAGGTTGAAATGTTCTCCCACTGTTTTTATTAATATTGCTTTTGCTGATATTAGATTTGTTTCTGTTTGTTAGTTAGTGTAGCAACTGGTCTATTTCTCCTATGTTGAACACAGGAGGGCATTGTTGACAGGTATATAGAGTTATATAGAGATACAGATATACATATTTCACATTGGAAGATGAGCTGATGTTGTGTATTCAGACCTTTAATAGTGTTGTCAGTGTAGACAAAGGGACAGAGTTGCCATCTGGGTATGCTGCAGGGTCTGGTTCCTGTATTCGTACTTCTGTTATGTGGCCTGTTGCTCACAAATTAAATGAAGAACTGTGTTTGAATGTCTATATTCTGTTTCAAAGGAATGCATGATCAAACAATGCATTCAGGTCAAGCCTGTGTTCTGCTGACATTTAGAAGTGACACACTTGCTTTTTTCACTTGGTGAAATTGTATGAAGAATCAACACATAGTGGGGTGGGAATGAGCAAAATCATTCAGCTTCCATATATTCATTTATTATGTACACATAAAGCTGGGACGGGAAATCTGTGGCCCTCCAGATGCTTCTAAACTACAGCTCCCATCATCCCTGACCATTGGGCATGCTGGCTGGGACTAGCTGAATTCCAATACCTGGAGAGCCAAAGGTTTCCCATCCCTGACAAAGGGCTTGCATGCATTCAAGTTGTATCTGCATAGACACAGCTGGAACCTGAATAGTGGGGGACCCAGTCATGAAGGAAGCCTATAAGCATCCAAGTATTCATTTATGCTCTGTGCACACAAGGTCAATGGACTTGTGGAGATTGGAGCAGGGACTCTCCTCTGTTTTCCTTTCCATTCTGTGTGCAATTTAACCACTGAATACCTAAAATGCATTCCAAATGTCGTTTGTGAATTCTTCACAGCACTCTTATAATATGCTTCCATTTGGATGTGCTGGGTATCAAACCGGCCATGTATTTACTTTCCATCGTATAGCCACTTGGTTAGGATCTGCCTGTATTTCTCCCTCACATTTAATGACAGTGATTTAACCTGCAGTATGTCTTTATTCCAGATCCGAGCAGATGGGCCTCCTCATGGTGGCATTCAGTATGAAATGGTGCCAGTTTTCAAGGACGGGAGTCATATCCTTCGTGACATGGCCTTCTCCACAGATCATAATTACCTCTATGTCATGTCAGAAAGACAGGTAAGCCTTGCTCTTTAAAACCACAGTAGGCTTTAAGCTTAGCCCCTCTGCAATGGGAAAGCCTTGCATATTCCAAAGGGCTCTTAACATTTGCTTCAGGTATGGATAGTGCCAAAGGTAGCTTTATTTTTATCTGAGTCTGGCCAGAGACAACTGTCAGTGCACCAGGGGAGGAGGAGTTTTCCTTCTCATCAGCACACTATTGTCTCTAAGAAATGGAAATTGGACAGTGCCACTATGAATGAAATATGGTTCGGGGATTTGGACTTCATTCTGCTATCAAATCCCATCCCTAGCAGAAGCCACTTCCATTCATTCCTCTCCTTGTGTTTGGCAGTAGGCTACTTTTACATAGAATTGCCCTTTGTTGTTTTATTCTTCTAGATTTCAAGGTTGTGTTTGTGTGTGCAAGAGGCTATGAAATCACAATATTGTGATTGGAGATAAAATGTGTGGCATGTGGATAGTGTTCAAGTATGTGCAGGATACAGTTTTGTTACATGTGTCTTCTGTCCAGCCATATCCTGACCTTCCCTTCTTTAGTGTTAGAAAATATAGCAGTGGCAAGGATTCTGGATGGCACTTCTGAATGTTGTTAGTGTAACATACAAAGCATGTTTAGATTGAAAGTATTTTGAGACTTTGGTACTTTTTCTTTAGAAATGTAGGAAATTCAGATACAGTCCCATGACCAAATGATCAGCTTAATAAGTTTGAATGATTCTCTGATCCACCTCTAAACCTTTAAGAACTCATTGGCCCTGGCCTTTAAAATGTCTAGATATAACTAATACATTCAATCTTTTGCTTTAAATTTCACCCACACAATGCAGTTATACACCTGGTCTTAAAGGGACATGGGTGGCACTGTGGTCTAACCTACTGAGCCTTTTGGGCTTGCCGGTCGTAAGGTCAGCAGTTCGAAACCGAATGACAGGGTGAGCTCCCGTTGCTTTGTCCCAGCTCCTGCCAACCTAGCAGCTTGAAAGCATACCTGCATGAGTAGATAAATAGGTACTGCTATGGGGCAAAGGTAAACAATGTTTCTGTGCGCTTTGGCATTTGTCAAGGTGTTCTGTGCACCAGAAGCAGTTTATTCACATGACCCGGAAAAAGCTGTCTGCGGACAAATACCGGCTCCCTTGGCCTGAAAGCGGAGATAAGCACTGCACCCCATAGTTGAATTTGACTGGACTTAACCATCCAGGGGTCCTTTACCTTTAACTTACCTATACCTGGTATTAGAGCAATCCATACCCCAATTCCCCACTGATATGGCTTTGTGGGGCATCCAACAACGATCCAACCAAATGTGCCTTCTACCCAGCAGCATGGTAGGCAGGTAGATGGGGGAGGTTGGCACAAGGAGAGCTGGGTGGAAGGACACCTCTGCTCGTTTCAAACCCACCTTCAGCCCAATGTAAGGAGGGTTTGAATTGCTCATTTAGTGCTACATCTGTGCTATCTTGGAATGGGCTGATGCGGGGAAAGAAATTGTCTCTGAGTAGTTGCAAACAGGTTCTGTGATGGGGCTCAGGCTTTATCCATTCACTACTCACTAGGTTGTTCAAAAATTTTTCAATTCAGTCTGAAAGGTTCAGTCTAAGACTTTACCCAAACTGGAAATAGTCACCATTTGATTGAAGACCGTGACAACATGTGCATGAATTCTACTGGAACTAGACTGTATCAATAGATGCAATCTAGATAGGAGGTTTCTCTTAGTGTGATACCACTGTTATCTTCACGGGTTTTCCTCTTTCTTATGAATAAGCACAATTTATCTGTGTTGTCCTCCATGAGTGTCGCTTATAATTTTCTCTACTTCATAGTGATCCCTCTGCAGTGAATTCACAATGTACATATCTCAGTTGCCCCAGGCTGTTTTGTCAGTACTTCTCATTTATCGCATTTACCCTACAGCCATTGGGAATAGATGTGGGTGGTGATCCACACAGCACTTCAGCTGGTGAGCATGCACCTAAGACAGCACAATTCCACTTGGATGGTATTTAATGTGAGCATGCAATTGTATGAAATTGATGGTTTGCTCTGAACTTTCTTGATGTTCAAAACTCATTTCACTAGAGAGGAAACAGGAGAGTGACAAACTCCCTCTAAACCAAATTTTAAACAGTGAGCCGGTAGCTGAGTCACTGCTTCCCAGGTTGTGTCAGCTGTTCGATTCCCTGATATTTACTGTCTTCATGGTCCTTGCTCTGAACCTGTTTATGAGTGTGATAAACTGTGCTTCTGAAAAAAGGAACCAGATTGTACCCGGCAACACCAAAATGATTATGATGGAAATTTATTGCCTTTGCAGTCCACTAGAGTCTGTTGCTTAAGGGAGCCAACACCATGTAAATAATCCAGAACCTCGACTGTAACAGATCAACTGCATTCCACTCCTGTCGGGAATGAGAAAATGCAAGAGGTCCCAGCCATGAAGCCCTGCTCTTGGGTTCATTGATTCAGTTAAGCATTTTAGTGGCTATCATTCATGGCTCTGTAATGATGAATAATTTGTCTAGTGCTGTGTGTATGGCAGTAGATGAGGGTATCATCTCAAGGAGTCTGGTTTGTACTACATTTTTATTTGTAAAATTTAACTCTTTGGAAATGGATTTTCAGAAGGCAGTATAATGGACTTGATTTTCCAATTTTTGAATTTTCTACATTTGCGCATATTGAACAAAAAAAGACTCATAGGGTTGTATTCAATGTAGTTCTACTCAAAGTAGACCCCTTGGGCCATATTCAAATGACCGATAGTCCATAGCTAGCAGTAGGTTGGCATTTATGCATCATCAAAAGGCAGAGAAGAACAGGCATGGACTGGCAGGGCTCCAAAAAGTGTGGGGTGGAGGCAGGGGGTCAGGAGTGTGACCCAGGAGTGGGAGCTAATGATTTATGGGACTCAGTGCTGCCTGCATGGCAGGAGCCAAGTCAGGGAGAGGAGGAAGAGTCAGGGCAGTTTGAGATGGAAGAAGGTGTGCAGGATGTCACGGAGGAAGAAGAAACTATTCAGACAAGGGAAGGGCTAGTCCACCCTTTACTTTCTCCAACCCCGCTGTCTTCTAGGACCAGGAGGGACTTGAAAAGGGAAAAGCAGCAACAACTTCCATGCAAGCAAAGTCTCAGGTTGCAGTCATGCAACCCCTCAGAAGAGGGTAAATAAGCTGGAGGAGGGGAGGGGCCCCACTGTTGCTGTAACCTGTGGACAGCTGCCTAGAGGTTAGAAAGTGTGTGTGTGTGTGTGTGTATCCGGAGCACCGTGGGAGCTGCTTCTCTTGTCAATAACTATCAACTTCTTTAGCAGGGGCAGCGGTCTGTGACAGGAACACAGAACTGTTTTAGATTTGCATGGGCTTATGTGTACAGATGTAAATTTGGAAATTATTATTTAAATAGAAACACGTTGCATCTCTGCATTGTGGGGAAGACTGTGACCTGGTGATCTGCACTGCCCAGGTGCTGACTCTTGATGTGCAACATGCCCTCTCACCTTATGGTTCTTTATCTGTAAACAAGACATGGACTGAACAACCCTTCAAATGAGATGACTGTCCTCTGACAGGCCTACAAACAGAAGACTGTCCTCTGAAAAGTCGGACACATGGCCATCAGAGATGATAATCCTGCTGTGTGATTATTAAGTGAAAAGAGTTAGCCACCCCTGCCTTGGAGCTATAAACACAGAGTACAGTGTACCCCAGACAGCTTCGTGAATCATCATCTTCTTACAACTCATATTACAGATGGTTGTGCTCTAAGCCCTTTACCAACATCTTTCTTGCTTCTCCCCCCTTCTTGTTTGTTTAACATCCAGCTGTAGGAAGAGATCAGTGAATCACAAAAGCTAGCTCAGCACTTCATGACCTTCAGTTGCTCCTAATAAATGTATTATGATACTGCATCTTAGATTTTTTTCCCTCCTTCTTCTAATGGATCAACATGACTTCTTCTATTCTATTTTTTGTCAAAGCAGCAAATGGAGGTGGGCCCAGCTGTGAGGTGCAAGAGTTGTGCTTCCTCAACTATAATGTCCCATTGTAAATTTAAACTGGCTGATCATTTTTGCAAGGATGCCTTATCTCTAGCTTGGCAGGAAGAATTCAAAGAAACTGAACCACACACGAAGTTTCCCAATAGAGATAGAGCAGGGATGTCTTCAACTCATCTGTTATGGGGTGAGAGGGCCTAAATATTCATCAGAGCTGCTAATTCTCTTAATTGTGAATTGGGGGGAGTTACTAAATAATGAAAAATACCTAAAGTGCAATTCCATTAAGAACTGTGTTTTACTCAATGGTGAAGTGTTTTACATGTCTCCTTTGTTGTTAACCTGTTCGTGATTGTTTCTGTACCACTGTTCCCAGTTAAGAGAAGAGACTCTTCTCACAGAGATCTTAAGAAAGTGTTGCTTTTAACTCACAAGCTTAACACAACTGCTCTGTACTATTGTGATCTGATCTTATGGGCCACTTTGCATGCTATGAGACAGAAAGGCTCTTTTCCTCATTGAGCATTGCAATATGTGGAGGAGAGAGGAGTGTCTGAAAATACCTGGGAGATTCAGTTGGCCCAAGTTCCTGAGCTCTCGATGTATTTTCAAACAAATGCATCTTTCCTTGCAGATCTTTCTCACTTGGTGCCATTGTCTTTGCTTGACGTGAGCTGTGAGCAAGCCTCTCCAACTGTTAAGAGATAATACTAAATCAATCATATGAAGAGAAACAATTTTAGCTTGAAATGTGTCAGGATAAGCCATGTGCTCTATCTGTCAACCAAGCACAGTTCCCAAAATTTTGTCAAGCACTGGAATTACAATGATTGGCACCTAGGATAAGACAATGTAGTTGCAGCAAGGTGCAGCAAGGCAAATAGGACAGGGTTGATTCTCAGAGGCTGGGGTCACAGGCTAAACTTCCACTGCACCCTTTTATTTTCCCCCACATGAGTGCATCTCATTGCATTCTACAGGGACAAGGAGTACAGCATGACTCTCGTCACATTATGGTAATTGTGTGAGGGGCAACGCCTGAAGAGTGCTATGGAACAGTATTTTCTGCACATGTGGTCACTATATATATCCCTAGGAATCCTGCACAGGTTTGGAGGGCTGCATAAAAAAAATGGAGTACCATTTTATATCTGTGCTATTTTGAAAGTTGTTTCACAGCATCCATACTTAAAATAATGCGCTATAAATTGTCTCTGACAGAGAAGCAAAGCCGTTTGTGCTTCTGCATATGTGGAATAGCAGCAGGTGATTCTGCAACTCAGGATGAAGATCGCTGACACAGGGTGATATGCTGTGTCAGTGAAGCTAGAAACTGTAGCAACTGTTGCAGGCAAAACTGAGGCCCACTGGCACATCTGCAGTGAGAGAATTTGTGAGGAGCCATTTTTAGCTCGCTTCCCAGCATGAGCTGCCTTGCGTTTCTCAAAAACATCCAAATTCAATTAGCATGTTTTTGTGTGTGTGCTTTCTAAAGAAAATACAGCGCTGGGTCCTTGCTGCTATTTCTGCTAGTGATTTATTTTTATTTTTATTTTTATTTTTTGCTTGCTTCTGCAGAAATTAATGAGCCATGAGGATACACAATTGGGCATGTTGCACCTGGAGTCGCACTCAGTGATTACACAACAGTTTGAGGGGTTAAAGAGAAAACAACAGCAGAACACTTGTAAATGTCCAGGGATTGCCACCAGCCCACATAGTGGAGGCAGATTCATCCTGCTGTGGTCCCCAACCTCCATACTGGGAAGCAAATCCCACTGATATTAAGTGGACTTCCTTTTGAGTATACTAGTGCTGTACCAAAATCTGCCTCTGGTTTTTTGGAGGTTTTTGCCCACTGTGAAAGAGGCTTAAACTTTTCTGCCTCATTCTTAGGACTCTTGAGGATTTCTCTGGCGACTATGGGAAACCATGTATTAATGCTAGTTCTGCTGTGGTTTAATGCCTTACCACCACCACCTTTATAGAGTTTTTGTGATGGATCACTGATCTGTCATTTGAACAACTACTTTCTATGCACACAGTTCCTCTTCTGTATACCTTACCCTTAACCCTCCTTTCCATATAAAGCCTCTTTACATCACTTCAACCTTTGAGCATGGCTTGTTCACACTGCACGATAGCTCTTTTCCATTGCTTGAGTAGCTCAAAGAGGCTGTGCTGTAAACTTGGGACCTTGCTGTTCCCAAATCCTGCCTAATGCTTTATTTAGGAAACATAGGTTGTTCTCATTCCTTGGCTTCACCTGTGGAAATAATTCTTGAAAGAGAGAGAGAGAGAATAAGTGAACAATAGAGCACCTGAAATGATTTCTCATGGCTTATGTGACATTTTTACACTGGCTTGATGTAGTTCAGAGACCCTTATGCAGAATATTATGAACAGAGCTGCACTCATGCCTGTCACTCGGCGGGAGGTGGGAGAAGATTAATGCCATGCCCTAAAGATTCTCCTCACGTTGCAGGGAGAAGGGCAGGACAGTCAAAGCAGAGGGAAGGCTGGGCCCCTGCCTGTATAAATGATAGGCCTTCTTACACCAAGCCTAGGGGAGGCAGGTGAACTCTGTATGGAAGAGGTGGGAACATTGACTCTTGAAGGTTATTTGAATTAAAAGGGTGGAGGGGCGTTCTTTTAACTGCAGCCAGAGAAGAGCCACAGAAAGGTTACATACATAGTTCAGTTCAAGGAAACCTTATTGCCATGAAAAAACTTTACATAAATTGCCAAGGTTTGTGAAAGCGATAGATCCCCTCAGGCCAATCCCAGGAAGTTTTCATTGGACCAGGTAATTAGCATTTGCTATGGGGGAGTCATTCCAAGAAGTTGTGAAAGGGAAGACATGAGGGAATAGATGGGTTTTCTGCTCATTACCCAATACCAAAGTTTGGTGTGCAATTTATTCCAGTACAGCTGGAGGGTATCTCTTTACCCTCCTGAGTGAAGCTAGGCATACTAATCAACATCTACATAGGACTGCCACTTTGTCCACGGTGGAGCTGCCTCCTCACCAAGCCTGCTGTTGTGTCTGAATTTGCACATGTGAATTCATTTAAATTTAGGCAAATTTAAAATCGGTGATTGCCGAACACCGCCTCTCAACTAAGATCACCCAAACACTGCAAGATGACAGAGCCAAAATAATGAGGCTATTTTAAGGCTGACCTGATCAGAGTTAAGAAAATTGGGTGGGGTGGGGGGTTACTCAAGCTAGCATGGAGAAAATATATTGCCCTTGTAATGCATAATAGTACTAAGGAGAATTGTAAGCATTGTATCCGTTTCTATCCGTTTAAAGTTTCATAATTGCAGGCAATTATGAGATGTGTCATTAATTGTTTTAATTGCTATAAGGGCTGAAGATTAAGAGTGCAAGGTGATATTTCCCACTATCAACAGAGCAGTGCTTTTTCACAAACTTCCATTAATTTCAGTTAGAGATATAAATTTCTGGAAATTTTGAAGCTATTGTGAATTCCCCCCATACCCTTTTTTTAAAGGACATGTTGAGAAAATTTTAATATATGCAGTACATTATTTCTTATTAAACCTGGACTTATTTCACTCCATTTACAACATAAAGGGGGCTCATTTGCAACTTAATAAGAATATGAAATTTGACTATATGGTTGGAACAGGGAACAGGATATGGCTGTGGGCAATTAGAGAAATTGTCTGGAAGTTTGCTTAGAAATAATACCCTCTTCGTATAGTGGCTCTTACTTCCCAACAAACACAAATACGATGGCAGCCTTGAAAGTATAAATGTTCTTGGCTGCAGTCCTAGGGGCCTTTTTCAGCCTGAGGACCATAACTCCTTATGGGCTACACGCTGGTGGCAAAAAGTGGGTGAAGTAGTGGATGCAATTCATACCTATGTATAGTGGGCTACATTCCAGTAGTTACACGCATCAGAGGTTTCTACATGCCTACAACCACCTCTCTATCCAGGCAAGCAAGATGCTTTATCACAGTGCAAGGAGACATTCTAGCTGGTTGAGGAGAACATGGAACAGGACCAATAAGAGATTTGGGCTGGGGGAAGACAGAAGAGGCTTAGAGGGCTACATGTGGACCCTAGCTTGAGGTTCCCCACCCTTCTTATATGCACTTACCTGGGGGTCCCATTGAACCCAAAGCAGACATGCATTGGACTGTACCTTTGTACCAAGATGCCTGTGTCATAGCCACTGGAAGTGAGAGGTGTGAAGATTAACCCCAAGGGAGCGGCCAGGTCAATAAGACATCAGATTCAGGATACTTGCTTCTAATAATAATAATAATAATAATAAATTTTATTTATATCCCGCCCTCCCCAGCCGAAGCCGGGCTCAGGGCGGCTAACAACACTAAAACAATACAACATTATAAAACATTATAAAAATGAGTTAAAAACAAAATTAATGGCAACCATAAGCTAAAGTCTTGAAAAGATTGCCAAAGGAGGGAGTCAGGCTGCGCCCTAACAAAAGGCCAGGTGGAACAGCTCTGTCTTGCAGGCCCTGCGGAAAGATGTCAAGTCCTGCAGGGCCCTTGTCTCTTGTGACAGAGCGTTCCACCAGGTTGGAGCCGCAGCCGAAAAAGCCCTGGCTCTGGTTGAGGCCAGCCTAACCTCTCTGTGGCTTGGGACCTTCAAGGTGTTTTTATTTGAAGACCGTAAGTTCCTCTGTGGGGCATACCAGGAGAGGCGGTCCCGTAGGTACGAGGGCCCTAGGCCGTATAGGGCTTTGAAGGTTAAAACCAGCACCTTAAACCTGATCCTGTACTCCACCGGGAGCCAGTGCAGCTTGTATAGCACCGGATGAATGTGATCTCTAAGCGAAGACCCCGTAAGGAGTCTCGCTGCGGCATTCTGCACCCGTTGGAGTTTCTGGGTCAGTCTCAAGGGCAGCCCCACGTAGAGCGAGTTACAATAATCCAGTCTGGAGGTGACCGTCGCGTGGATCACAGTGGCTAGGTCAGGGCGAGAGAGGTAAGGAGCCAACTGCTTAGCTTGGCGGAGATGAAAAAATGCCGCCTTTGTTATAGCTGCAATCTGCGCCTCCATAGAGAGGGAGGTATCGAAGATTACACCCAAACTCTTAACGGATGGTGCTGGCACTAATTGCACCCCCGCAAGAGATGGGAGTTGCCCCCTCAGTCCCAAGTCGTCCCGTCCCAGCCAGAGGACCTCTGTCTTCGAAGGATTTAACTTCAACCGGCTCCCACGAAACCATCCAGCCACAGCCTCCAAGCATCTGATCAGTGTGTCTGGGGCCGAGTCCGGGTGGCCGTCCATCAACAGATAGAGTTGGGTGTCATCAGCATACTGATGGCAGCCCAGCCCAAAACTCCGGACAAGCTGGGCGAGGGGGCGCATAAAGATGTTAAAAAGCATCGGGGAGAGTATTGCACCCTGGGGCACACCACACACCAAGGAGTGGCGGGATGACAATTCCCCCCCAAGCGCCACCCTCTGTCCCCGACCAGAGAGAAACGAGCGCAGCCATTGAAGGACTGTGCCCTGGATCCCCACGTCGGCAAGGCGGTGGTCTAGGAGTTCGTGATCGACCATGTCGAAGGCTGCTGACAGGTCTAGAAGAATCAGCAGCCCCGACCCGCCTCGATCCAGCTGCCTGCGGAGATCATCTGTTAGGGCGACCAGAGCCGTCTCGGTCCCATGACCAGCGCGGAAGCCGGACTGGAATGGATCCAGAGCTGATGTTTCATCCAGAAACCTACCAAGCTGTTCAGCAACCGCTCTCTCAATCACCTTACCCAGGAATGGAAGATTCGAAACCGGGCGGTAATTGGATAGATCTAAAGGATCTAATGATGTTTTCTTTAAGAGCGGGCGCACCACTGCCTCCTTCAGTTCCCCTGGGAATGTCCCAGCGCCAAGAGACAGATTGATGATATTCCCCAGGGGGCCCCGCACCTCGTCTGGACACGCTCTAATCAGCCAGGACGGGCACGGGTCGAGAGGACAGGTGGTGGGCTTTCCAGCTCGGAGGAGTCTGTCCACATCAGCTGGGGATATCCAGTCAAAGTGGTCTAATACTGAACCCGAGGACAGTCGAGGGGCCTCCAGTTCCTTTATTGTATCCAAATTGGCAGGGAGGTCATGGCGGAGCAACAAGACCTTCTCCGCAAAAAAGCTCGCGAATGCCTCACAGCTGTGTGTCGAATTGTTATTTAAATTTGGCTGTCCTTCAAGGGACGTTAAAGACCGAATTATACTAAATAATTGCGCCGGGCGAGAGCTAGCGGATGCAATGGAGGCCGAGAAGTAGGACTTCTTAGCGGCCTTCACTGCCATCTCATAGGTTTTCATAAAAACCCTATAAGATGTTCTTGAAGCTCCGTCACGGGCACCCCGCCATACTCGCTCTAGCCGTCTGAGGTCCCGCTTCATTTTCCGGAGCTCCTCGGTAAACCAGGGAGCCCGGTTTCTGCGGGGTCGCAGAGGGCGCTTAGGTGCGATCTCATCGATGGCTGCCAGGAGCTGGGTATTCCAGGCCTCAACAAGCTCAGTCAATGAGTCGCCAGGGGGAGAAAGGTCCCGCAAGGCTTGACGGAATCTATCAGGGTCCATCAGCCTCTGCGGGCGAGCCCAAATTGGCTCGCCACCCAAGCAGGGTGGGGGTGGAACGTCAATCCTGGCTTTCAGAGCATAGTGATCAGACCATGGCACCTTCATTGAAGGAAACATGATCACATCTATACCGATGCCAAAGATCAAATCCAGCGTGTGGCCTGCTTGATGTGTGGGGCCCGAAACAAACTGGGAGAGCCCTAGTGTCGCCATGGAAGACACCAGGTCCAGAGCCTGTGAGGAGGGAGTGGCATCAGCATGGATGTTGAAGTCCCCCAATACCAATAGGTTAGGGAACTCCAAGGCCCAGCCAGCCACCGCCTCCAGCAGGCCTGACAGGGTGGCTGCTGGTGTGCTAGGTGGCCGGTACACCAGCCAGACAGCCAAGCTCACCTCGGAGCCCCACACTAGGCCAACACATTCAATGCCGGGGATCGATGGCGATGGTAGAGCCCTGAAAGAACAATCTTCCCGGATTAATAACGCCACCCCTCCCCCCCGGCCCACAGTCCGCGACTGGTGAAGGACGGAGAAACCCGGGGGCGCCATCTCTCGTAAGGGAACAGTATCCCCTTCACGCACCCAGGTCTCAGTCACACATGCCAGGTCAACCCCCTGCGAGGTGAAGAAATCTCGCAGGGTGGCGGTTTTGTTGCCTATAGACCTGGCATTGCACAACACCAGTGACGGAGGTGAGTAATCCTTGCTCACCCTACCCTCGTCTCTCGGGATGGGGCGCAGATTGGAAGGGGTACGAGCATATCCGTATCTCGATCCCCTTCGCCTATGACATCTGCCCCCACCGCCATACCTCCCTCGCCCCTGCACAGTAGGAATCCCAAGCCTAATATTCGCCTCCATTTACAGAATATAAAAACAAACAAATAAAAAACAATTACATGAAAACAAAACCAATCCCCACCCCACTCCACAACCACCCAACCCTGACCCAAAATAAACCAAAACAAAAAAACCCTGACCCAAAATAAACCAAAACAAAATAAAAATACATAGATAAAAGCCACCGCTTATGGTGGTACAACTAAGCAAAAAATAAAAACCGTTTAAAACATATAAAAACACTTCAAACAACCACTGCAGCAGCACTAGTGTCCCCCAAAGCTGCGGCAGTGGTAAGCGTGGGCCCCGCCCCCTGGCCTGATGGAAAGTGGGCCTGCAGGGGGAAGAGCCCTCCCCACAGATGCACGGCAAAGCGGCAGCAGCAATGATTCCAAGGGCTCCAATGCTGAGATGGAGTCTGGGGCCCGCCCCCAGGCCCAAGGTGGAGAATGGGCTTGCAGGGGGAGCGGTCCTCCCCAAGACTCACCGGCAAAGCGGCAGCAGCAGTGTCCCGGGCCTCCTTGGAGTCTTTTATGCTGGGGTGGAGTCTGGGGCCCGTCCCCAGGCCCAAGATGGAAAATGGGCCTGCAGGGGAAAGAGCCCTCCCCACAAACGCACGGCAAAGCGGCAGCAGCGATGTTCCAAGGCCTCCTTGGGGCCTTATATGCTGAGGTGGAGTCTGGGGCCCGCCCCCAGGCCCAAGGTGGAGAATGGGCCTGCAGGGGGAGCGGTCCTCCCCAAGACTCACCGGCAAAGCGGCAGCAGCAGTGTTCCGGGCCTCCTTGGAGTCTTTTATGCTGGGGTGGAGTCTGGGGCCCGTCCCCAGGCCCAAGATGGAAAATGGGCCTGCAGGGGAAAGAGCCCTCCCCACAAACGCACGGCAAAGCGGCAGCAGCGATGTTCCAAGGCCTCCTTGGGGCCTTATATGCTGAGGTGGAGTCTGGGGCCCGCCCCCAGGCCCAAGGTGGAGAATGGGCCTGCAGGGGGAGCGGTCCTCCCCAAGACTCACCGGCAAAGCGGCAGCAGCAGTGTTCCGGGCCTCCTTGGAGTCTTTTATGCTGGGGTGGAGTCTGGGGCCCGTCCCCAGGCCCAAGATGGAAAATGGGCCTGCAGGGGAAAGAGCCCTCCCCACAAACGCACGGCAAAGCGGCAGCAGCGATGTTCCAAGGCCTCCTTGGGGCCTTATATGCTGAGGTGGAGTCTGGGGCCCGCCCCCAGGCCCAAGGTGGAGAATGGGCCTGCAGGGGGAGCGGTCCTCCCCAAGACTCACCGGCAAAGCGGCAGCAGCAGTGTTCCGGGCCTCCTTGGAGTCTTTTATGCTGGGGTGGAGTCTGGGGCCCGTCCCCAGGCCCAAGATGGAAAATGGGCCTGCAGGGGAAAGAGCCCTCCCCACAAACGCACGGCAAAGCGGCAGCAGCGATGTTCCAAGGCCTCCTTGGGGCCTTATATGCTGAGGTGGAGTCTGGGGCCCGCCCCCAGGCCCAAGGTGGAGAATGGGCCTGCAGGGGGAGCGGTCCTCCCCAAGACTCACCGGCAAAGCGGCAGCAGCAGTGTTCCGGGCCTCCTTGGAGTCTTTTATGCTGGGGTGGAGTCTGGGGCCCGTCCCCAGGCCCAAGATGGAAAATGGGCCTGCAGGGGAAAGAGCCCTCCCCACAAACGCACGGCAAAGCGGCAGTCTAGAATCTCCAAAATCACCAAAAGAGGGCAAGCAGCAACTTACAGAAAATGAAGGCCCTGTATGCTCATCTCATGAAGATGGCAGCCTCTTGTACCTTGATTCTAGTGTGGCATAAATCTACAGTATAGATAGGAGCTATAATTTTCTGTAGCTTCTTCATTTTGTGTTGGGGCAGAACAAACTTAAGTGGGGCTGAGGGGTTGCAGATCCACTGCTGCATCTCAAGCCTGGCTGGCTTGTTCCAGGCAGAGTGGAAGACAGGGAGGTGGTTGTTTTGTATTCAGTTTAGATTGGAAGGGTGTGTGGAGGATCAGGGTCCCTGGAGGATTTCTGAGGATTTGGTTCTTGTGGATCCAAAACTACTGGCATATTGCCCTGCATCAGCCCTTTCAGAGCTTTCTGTCCACCTGGGCATAGACCATAGCGTAGCAGATCACCATCACAAACTCCTCTCTTTCTGCAGAGGCTAATGGAGATGTACCTACAGACCATGCATAACTAAATATATTGCTGGCCCAGTTAGCTTTTAGTGCTGGGATACTTGTAGAAATAAATTTGTATTTTTATTTTGTATTACTGTTGTACCGTGGATGTTTTTCATCATTAAAGCTGTGTTGTACGTACTTTGCTCAGGAAGTCAGCCAATAAATATTTTGAATAATAAAAGCATGTGACGTACGACTGTATTATAAAACCTTGTATTAAAACAGATTCCAGTGAGTCCTCCCACCATGTCCCCCCACCAAATACCAATATTTTTCATCAGAAAAGATGGAATCAAGACACACTTGTGTGTGTAGTAAAGACGGTAAATGGGTTTTAAAAGCAATCCAAATCCCCAGAAATCCTCCAAAAACAATCTAAACTTTTCTTGCTAGTTTTTCTATTCTGGGAACGCTTGTGAATACGTTTGTGTAGCATTCATCATTTTGTCTATCAGTAAATTTCAATTGTTATCAAGGGATCTGTTTCAGTGATGTGTGCAGGAATGTGGGAATTGACATTTACTAATAAAAGTAAAATCCTGCCAACTCTATACAGAAAAGCTCCATAGGAATGCGAGTTCCAAGAGCCTGTAATTAGAACTTGCACCTGGTGCCCTGTCACAAAGTCTCACAGCAACTTACATTGATGTTGACTTCATAGTCTTGTTGCTGTTATGAAAAGTAAGAAAGAAAAGTCCTGGGAAAGACAAAGGAGTTTTTGGACTCTGTTACATTAATGCTGGGAGGGTTGGTTTCTTCTTGAATGATGTGAACATCTACAATTCTGGCTATGTTTGTCAGCAGGACCATTCCAACAATTGGCAGGGCTGCAAAGAGATTAAAAGTGTGTTCCCAAAATTTGGAAATATTTAAAGATACAGGGGAAACACTATACATTTGCATAGGAGTGCTTCAGTCTCAATCTGAAAATATAGCAAATAAATATATTTTTTCTTTACTAGGACTGTCACTCACTTCAATAATAAATCTTGGTTCATTTCAAATGAGTTTTAGTCAATTAACTGGTAGATTATCTGATTGAATATGTTTATGAATAAAAAGAACTATAAAGATAAATTAAAAGTGTGATAAAATAACCTTTCCGGCTCATTATATCATTTGCAGAGTCCAAGATATTATTTTACCCTTACATTGTTTGCAGTCTTGCTGCTAGTATTCAGAGATACACTCCCTCTGCTTATGGAAGTTCCATTTAGCTGTTGTTGCTAATAGCCATTTATACTTCCTCCGGTTTAATCCAGCAGATCCAAGTAGGCTGAACTAATGTCAAGAAGGTGGCTTGGTGGCTCTGTCCCATCAGACTTGCCACTACTGTAAATGTTGGTTGGTTATTGTATCTTATTTACTGCATGGTGCAAAATCATCCTGATACTAAACTGCCAACCAACAACTGAATTTCAGTGCCTCTCTGGGCCCAGATTTTCTCCCACAACACACACACAATCCTTTTTCTTTTCCTTCAAGGCAAATAATGCAGTTCCTTGGAGCTTATTTCTTGCAACACTTTTATTAAACACAACACAAAATGCTTAATCAATTAATCGGTTCAGTTAATTGACTAATGTTGCTGCTCCACTCTTCAGGGGTTTCTGAAAATACAGTATGTGTTGTGCATTTTCAAGATTTAGTGCTAGTCTGAGGAGGAATGTACAGTACTCAGGGCAAGTTGTCGTCAGTATCTCCCAGAACACTAGTTGTTAAATTTTATTTTCTTGAGCACTACTGCTCCAGTTTGCTTATTCTTGGCAGACCACATTTCTTCTTTATGGCCTCCATGTGAGAAGCCACTTGAAAGACCTGAATTAAAATCCAACTTCCCCTGCCCTCCAGTGGAAGTCTGCTGGACATCTGGGCTAAAGGGAGAGGAGAATCATTGCTATCTTGCAGGTGGATGCTATTAGATTTATACAAGATCCATCGAGCTGCAATTGCCTTGTGTGTGCATCTTGTAGATGTGCCCATGAGTGCTCATATGACCAGAGGTGGAGCCTATTGCTTTCTGCTGTCTGTGTGGAGTTAGAGCCCTACTGTGTGACTTGGCCTTGACTCTGCATGATGTACCATACTACCTGCCTCCAATTTCTAAACTGCTCTAACTCATCTTTTTCTGAAATTTGGACAGCTTACCTAGGACAGCTTCCTCTTACCTAGGAAATGCTCTAGACCATATTTCCTAGGACAAATGTTCTTAATTTTATTATTGGCCCCACTGCTACACTACTGTTCCACACCACTCTATCAGAATTTCTTGTAAAGAAAGCTGTTGTCATATGTGTATCTATTTTTTTGTCACCCCTCAGAGCACCCTTTGCTGGTTGTGAAGTAATTGCCTAACAAATGTTTTAGTGTCGGGAGCCACAGAGGCACAGGAGCCTCTGGAAGTAAATTGTAGTGAAACTCTGTGCCCTATAACCCTAAAATGTGTAAGTCCCATGAAAACAGCTTTGTGTTTGAGCTGGATTTTCTGGCTGGTGAGTCCGGCATGGGGGTGGGGTGGGGAGGTTGGACAAGGAGTAAATGCTAGATGCCCAGATGATTTACAAGCATTTAGGATTGGGTTGAGGGCTAAGAAAAGTAAAGAAGGGCCATCAATTGATCAGGAAGGCCATAAATGTTCCTAGTTTCCTGAAAAGAAGTGAGATGAACCAGCAGAAATGCATGAGGATGGAAAGAGCTGGGAAATAAAATGAGGAGGGTAAAACGCAAACCATTTTAAATTTGAAGTTAAACTGCTTTTCCAGATGGTTTTCTATACATGATCCTGAATATAGTTGCTGCACCGAAACCAGGGAGCTCTGTTGTTGTTAAGTTAATCAAATATATTTTGCTCAATGTTTACACCCATTCCGGTGAGATATCTCTTCTGATAATGATTATGCTGGATGGGTGGAATACATAAGGTTGAGATTGATTGCAGTTGGTACAGGCTTTAAAAAAGTAACGGTTTGGCTTATGTATTGAGAGCTGAAGCTATAGGCTCTCTCATCTTAATGGAATTCAAGGCATACTTTAAAAAAATGAAATACCTATATATACCTTTTCCAATCTTGCCAAGTTCTGTGTTAAGGCAAGATGTTAAGGCACTTACTGGTCATGTACACACAGTTCAGAATTTAAATACATCTGCACTTTGTGTAGACGTGCAAAAGAAAAAAAAAGAATTGTAATTGGGTCAGAAACCTGCATTTACAAATGTTTCCCCTTGAGTGGAAATTAAAATGAACATTTTCAGATTCTGAGCATACCCGCCTGGAGCATTTAAATAGAGTTTTGAATAGAATTAATGGATCCCTTAAAAGTAGCAGTCCATCTCACCCCTTCCTAACCCTGCCCATCCACCCCCACCCCAATAAACAGCAGCAGCACAAGTGTTGGGAGGCTAGTGCCATGGCACCACTCCACTCCACTACTGTTCACACAAATGTAGAAGAGGCCAAAGCAGATATCCAGGAAGATATCATGGAGTCTTCTGACTTATACCAGCTGGACTACAACTCCCATAATTCCTGGCCACTGGCTATTCTGGCTGCAGTTGATGAGAGATGGTGTCCAACATCTGGAGGGTCACAGGTTCCCCATAACACTAGTTTATAAGAAATTAAACTACAGGAAATTAAGCTTAAGGAAAGTCTATGATAGGGGTGGCTTGAGAACTGCATTACCCCGATAAAAAGCTTTGAGGCAGTAGTGAACCAGGTTTCCCAGTGTGATGAGGTTGCCATGCAGTCACTCCTGCTCTTTAAAAGGGACCCAGTCCTCTAAGAAGGTCTTTCCAGCTTCATGGAAGACACTGAGTTCATTTAAAAAAGAAAAAAAAGCTGTACCCACTATGCATAGTAGGCCAAAGTGTGAACAAGATGGATCCCCCTAGGAAGCACAGAGGACAGATCTTACTGTGTGAGCGGATCCACTCAACAGCAGTCAGTCCTAACTCCTGTCAAGTCCTACTTTCATGTCACCTCATGATCAAGTGTATCGAAGAGGACTAAAAAATCGAATAGGCTTAGCAGGATATAATTTCCACTGTCAGTTTCAAGATACAGATCAGTGACTGCAAGGATGCTGCTGCTGCCTTATAGGGATGAAAACTGGGCTGGTATGGCTTCTTGTTGAGGAAATCCTTGGTTAGAGAGGGATTGGCAAAGAAGGATGCTCCTGTTGGCTCATTGCTGCCCTTTCCCCTCTCATTATGGCATTCGACTTTTAGATTAAACTTCCAGGTTCTCTTTTTCCTGTAATCACTTAAACGTAATAGAGAAATCTGGCTAAAATTAGTCTGAGGTCATTTAAGAGAAGCTACCTGACAAGCAAGACGTTTTAATTACTTTTAATTGATCTAAAAAAAGAGCATAAGCAGGTGGGATAACATACTGCTTCATTTTTCTCTGCTAGCAGATAATTTGTCCGATTTTAAGAGCGCTAGCACTTGTCCTTGCCTAAGTCAATCTTAGGACATTTCTGAATTGTCACTCAATTTGCACACGCATGCACACAATCACAATATCTCATGGACATTATTGTCTATTCAACAGGGGCCATTCAGCAAAGTATTACTGTAAGCTCTGTGTCTGTCTTTCAAACCGCATGGCTGTGTGTTTGTCTGTGTTTAATATTATCACATAATTTGCAAACTACACGTGATTGAGGGGATGAGAGGTTAAAGCTGGTTTTCTCCTTTTGAATGAAGAAAATCCAACATGAATTTATTCTAGCAGAAATTACTGTTAATGTCTTTGCTCTGAGTGCACTGGCTTTTCAGAAAGTGCAATGCTTTATGCAGCATTTCAGTCTCTCTTTTTAATGTTGTTTAGAATTACTCACTTTTAATTCCCCACTTAATCCTTTCCCACCTGCCTATCTGAGCCCCAAGGTTCCCAGCATGAACTTGCCTTGATGTTCATTTCCTTTCCCATTTTTATCACATTCCTGTTGTTTAATTGTCCGATCAGCAGTCACCAAACTGAAATGTTTCTAGCTTTCTCATAAGGGAAGCATAGTTTCTACCAATGCCAATGCAGAAGTAATGGCGAAATGGCTTTGGCTTTTCACAATGGATAATACTTAAAATCCATGTTTTTCCCCTACAACCACCTGAGTCACACCCACACCATACATTTAAAGCACTTAGCTTTCCCCAAAGAATCATTGGAACAGTAGTTTGATATGAGTGCTGGGAATTGTAGCTCTGTGGTGGGTAAACTGCAGTTCCCTTGATTCTTTGGCAAAAACCATGTGCTTTAAATGTATAGGATGGATGCATGTCTGGGATTTGGTATACAGTCATACCTTATGTTACTTCTGCTTCATGTTACGTTCTTTCAGGTTACGTCCCGCGGCAACCCGGAAGTACCGGAAAGCATTACTTCTGGGTTTCGCCGCTTGCGCATGCGCAGAAGTGGCAAATTGCAACCCGCGTGTGCACAGGCGCACCGCTGCAGGTTGCATTCTTTTCATGTTGCAAACGGGCCTCCCATTCGCAACCAAAGGTACCACTGTACTGTGACTGCTTTGATTTACTTTCTTCTCCCCTTTTCTCTGGCAAAATGAGAACAAGGCACTTTAATGCAACCTCATACATTTAACTTACAGCTGCTGTTGTCATTCTTCTAAGAACCAAGTTAAATCCTAACAGCAGCAGTTCCACATGTTTAAACACAAAACTACTCTGAAAAGACAGTTGGGTGCCCACTTTTATTTGTTTATAATTTGAAGTATTTTTACCCTGCTGCTTGGCTGCAAAGGGCTCTCAGAGCAGCTTACAAGATAAATAAGAAGACAGTTTCATGCCCTCAGGTAGACAAAATACACAAAACAAAAGGAAAAGCCATTTGAAAGGGAGGTGCAAACTCAGGACCACAGATCCCCTTACAAAGTTTACTTAACAACTAGCTGGAAAGGAAATGTTCAAGGAGAGGAGCCAAAGATGTCTGGTCTCTCAGCAGATCCAGTGGAGAAGCGCTGCTCCCTCTTCCCCTCTGCTATAGGCTGGTGAAATGGCGAATGTCAGGTGACAGTTGATTTGGGAAGCAGATGGTGCTGACCAGCAACTGAGAAGATGGCAACACTGCTTCCCTTCCCTCCCTGTGCTGTAACCTGTTAGAACTGGCTGCTGCCTGGTAACAGCTGATGGAGGAAAAAGCTTGATGGAGTTGGCAAAGGGGGTGGCTGAATAATTTGTAACTCTTTAGACTTCTGTGGCTTACATCCCCTCTCCCTAGATGCATTTCTTTCAGCCAGGACCATGCCTATTGTCTGTTCTGGTTCAGGGAAAAAGAAACTAGGATGAGAGGTTGTGGAGTGCTAATAGCAGCAAGTAGGATGAGGGTTCTTTATTTCTCTTCACCTGGGCACATTTTTTGCTTTCAAAATCAACCCACCCACTTCCCTATTTCCTAGAGGATTGGGGCAGTTCTTTGTTTAAATCAGCAACCTTTTTCAGCCGTGGGCCAGTCCACCATCCCTCAGACAATGTGGTGGGCCAGACTATATATTTTTTTTTGCGGGGGGGGGGGGGAGAACGAATTCCTATGCCCCACAAATAACCCAGAGATGCATTTTAAATAAAAGCAAACATTCTACTCATGTAAAAACACACTGATTCCCGGACCGTCCGCAGGCCAGATTTAGAAGGCGATTGGGCCGCATCCAGCCCCCAGGCCTTAGGTTGCCTACCCCTGGTTTAAATGCAAGGGAAAGTTTCCATCTCAAGTCGTGGGACCTGGAAACAGTAGTAAGCAGGAAGTCCCTTTCGTTGAAGACCATAAATACTGAATTTGCAACACCCTATTGATTTCTGCATATGAATATAATTTCTTAGGAGCAGAAGTGGGAAGCAAACTGAAAATATTAGCATACAGAACTTACATTTTTTTAAGGAAGGGTTTTTCCCCCTTAACAGCTTTCTTCTTCGATTTGAATTTAATTTATTTACCTATTTAATGTGTTTATATTCCATCTTTCCTGCAAGATAAGTGTAGGGCTCAACTCCTTTTCCTGTGATCCTCACAACAACTCTGTGAGGTAGGTTAGGCTGAGAGCCAGTGACAAGCTCAAAGTCACCCAGTAAGCTTCATGGCTGAGTGGGGATGTGAACCCTAATCTCCCAGGCTATAGTCCAACACTCTGACCATGACACCACTTGAATGGTGCTGTGCTTGTGATGTATGGGAGGGGAGCAGGAAACAACAGTAGTATTGCTCTGTTTATTCTTATTTTTGAAATTGAACATTTTAAAACTTTAGTTACACATTCCATGGTAACCTGAATTAATAGCAGCCTTGTTAAGTGAAGGGTGTGGCTTGACCAAACCTAGAGGACATAGTTCCCCACTGGGATATATGAAAACACACAGTGACTAGCAGCTGCTAGTTTAGAAAGTGATAAACAGATCCATTTTTACTGTCACTCTCCCTCCCTTTTCATAAGAATAAGAATAACAAGGTAGGAAACTATATTCTCAAGTCAGGTAATTACTTAAAGGACAAAGCTGAAATGTCCCATTGCCCAATTCAAAAAGTGCTCAACTATGAAATTTAAAAGCAAACCTCAGACTCCTTGTTCTCTCTATCAGGACTTCCTTTCCTATTCCTTTTCAGTACTGTACTGTTAGAGGCTTTTCAGTAAATGAGTTTGGCGGCTAGTCAGCCGGTGAGGAAGGGGAATTGTTCACGCTGGGCGCTAACAGAAAAGAAACATAACTCACAATATGGAGAAGGGAGCTTTGAAATTGCACAAATTATTCCATTTTATATTTTAATTAGTTTGAATTAGCAATGGGAATAGATGCATAAAATGATCCAGTGAAGGGTGAAATGGGAAAAGGGATACGGTATAGTGTATCACTTTATTATTATGAAGTTTGCAGGGAGTGAATGTAAGAGGCACACAGACCCTCTCCTGGTTGCTGAGACTCATCAAGCTGATCCATGAAGACTCAGCAGGGATGCATGGAAAGTTGTCATATGCAGAACCACCTGCAAGTTCATGGAAACCAAAGGATCACCTCTGGCCTGGACGTTCTTTCCTTCACTACTGTGAGAGGAGGGCATTTCCTTTGCATACTGCTAATACATGTTGCTATTACTGGCTTTACTCCAAAATGCCATTCTAGATGCTGTGAAAGTCCCAAATGCCATGTAAAACACTAGCATTTGGTGTAGAATTAGTGAGATGAGATCAAGCAGATGGAGAAAAAAACCATATATTTTTTTAAAAGCAGTTCTTTGCTCTCTGTATATCTGTTAATGATTTCAATTCCAAAGGACAAAGGACATGTAAAGATTTAGTGGCTACTAGAAAAGGCACTTCAAATTGTATCCTTGAGAAGATTTTGAAATACTTTCAGATTTCATGTTTTAGGTAAAACCGTCTTCTTGAAGTAGATTGAGGTCGGTCATCACATCTTATCTGAGATTAATTTTACATCATTACTGTAATTGTCATATGTATGCATACATTTTGGAAAGACAGTGTGGTCTTACTATCTCTGTCTTTCAAAAGGAAAGAAGAGTACAGTAGTACCTCGGGTTACAGACACTTCAGGTTACAGATGCTTCAGGTTACAGACTCCGCTAACCCAGAAATAGTACCTCGGGTTAAGAACTTTACTTCAGGATGAGAACAGAAATCGTGCGGCGGCGGCGCAGCAGCAGCGGGAGGCCCCCTTAGCTAAAGTGGTACCTCAGGTTAAGAACAGTTTCAGGTGAAGAACGGACCTCTGGAACGAATTAAGTTCTTAACCCAAGGTACCACAGTAAATGACTGTTTGTGCATAATGATGAGCCAGACTTTTTGGTTTATTGTAACTGATGCATGCTGGCTGATCACTCTCACTTTGCTCCTCATATGGCTCAAGCATAATAAACAAACCAGGAAACCTTTGCTTCCCATTACAACCAAACCAGGGATCATGGTTTGATGCTGCCTAAAAAGATAATTGGCCAACCTTCAAATGCAATGTAACCCCCTGGACAACCACAACTGGGCTTAATAGAGCGGCGTAGCCACTGACGCATTCATAGCCCCACTGCTACCAGGCCAGTATGGCAAAGAGTCCTAGATTGAACCCTATGCCACCATGTGATGGCAACAAGGTTGGCTCAGCATCCCACTCTGCCCCTTACCCACCCCCAAACAGCCTGTTTCAGTAGTTTCTTTTGACTCCTTTCAGCAGGGATACTGCTGATAATTGCACTCACCACTTGGGCAAATGCATTGGGGGCACTGCTTGCCAGTGGAGCTCTGCTGCTGGTGGAGGCCAGGGGATTGGACTGCTCTGCCTGCTGTAGTCCATTTTTAGGAAGCCACAAACCACAATCCCTGTTCATAACAGAAAGTGAAGTTGTTTATCCCACAGAAGAGCAAACTGGGACCTACAGTGTTATTGGGCAACATGCAGCAGTACACTTCTCATCCCTAAACCACGATCAGCCAAAAACTTTGGCTTATTGTTACATTCGAATGCAGCCACTGAGTGACGTGACCAAAACTATTTGGGGAGTTGGTGGCAGAGAAAAGATTTATGTCTGCAGCTCAGTCTTATTTCTTTTACACCAAGCCAGCTATTGGTTTGGGAAGTCTTCTGAATTGAGGCTACAAAACTTCTGCAGCTAAAACCTGGGTTAGCAGTTGAGATCTATGTTCCCTCCAAAGTGTGTGGGGGGGGAGAGTTTGCTTATATAAAGAGTCACTCTGGACTGTACCCCACAGAGCTCCCGACATTCTTCAGGAGGCACTTGATAACTTTGGCATCTCCTGGCGACGTTGCTGAGGAAAAGCAGCTCCATTAATAATCTTCTATTTATTTTAGCAATCCAGGAATGTGCCAGGCAGACTAAACATTCTGGCTTCCCCTCTACCTCAAAGCTCATAGGAGTAAGGAAGTGAGGAGGGCAGGATGCCAGCATCAACAGTGCCCACTGCTAAGCCTGCAACTTTAAATCTGCCAAGTTGCTAGTGTCCCTGCTGAGAGTGGAATGTAGTGTTCATCAGAAGGTGTCTGATAGGACAAGAATAGTAGCACCGTGAGAATCTTGCTGGGCCTTAGGCACACAATTTTAGATTTCAGATTCAGTTGGGAAGGGAAGAAGGAGGGAGGGAGGATGAAGTAGTAGTACACAATTTGCCACTAATAGGCTTTGAAAGTCATTTTCTCCTTTTATAGTAAGAATAGCAGCCAACTATTTCACAAATGTATAATGATACCATCAGCCGTCACCAGTCTGGTGCCCTGCATATGTTGTTGGACTACAACTCCCATCAGTCCTAGCCAGCATTCCATTCTGGGTAGGGCTGGTGGGAGTTGTAGTCCAACAACATTTAGAGGGCCCCACGTTGACAAAGTGAAGTGATACCTCGCTGTGAACACATAACTAATCTATGGCGTGCTTTAGAATTTTGACTTATAAGTTATGTGTTGGAAGGACTGTCAAAGGATGTGCCCAGATGTTGAGAGAGTAGTATGTAATTGTCTAAAACGAACAATGTCATTCTAGCATACTGCATTTTCTACAGACAACAGGAGCTCTGCTCAGAGAGTTGGGCATAATGTTTCTGTGTTTAGCATGACAAATGATGGATTATGATACCTTTGCAGCATGCTACGATTGCTTTCTGATTGGAACCATGGCTGGCTGTTGTTGTTTTTAAATGCACGCACAATTTATATATGAAGAAGTCCAACACAGAAGTAATTTTGAGAACCATTTGCTGTCATTGTGTAAATCCCAGACTGAATGTTGTAGATGGAAAGGGTTTCTGGAAATCCTCTTTCAGTCCCCAGGGGCAAGCCTCTGAGAAAATTCTCACTGAGCAGATGATTTAAGCCTTTTTGGATAAAATTCAAATTCCTAATCTTCCTTCTCCCAATTTAAGAGATTTATTAGCTCAGACAAACACAGCATCAGTTGGAGTGTTCTATGCTAATACTGTTGCTTTGAAAGGAAAATGCTCTTCTGGTGGTGAGTGAGGCAGTAGTGAATATGTAATCATTGCAAGACAGTTTAGAAATTGTATAAATTCCCTCTATCTGTGATACATTTAGGATTATCAACCTGTCTATGGATATCTGTAGCATTGCCTAGAGATCTCAATGACAATTTAATACATTGTAGAACATTCTGATTTCTTCCAGCCTGATATGAGACTGGCAAAAGACACACAAATCACTGGAAAAAAACAACTAAGCACAATTCTGTGGGTATTTAGTCAAAAGTAAGCCCCATTTTATTAATTGGGACTTACTTCTCAGTAGGTGTGTTTAGGATTGCAGCCAGAGACTGCAATCCCATACATGTCTACTCAGTAAGTCTCATTGAGTTCCACAGGGCTTTACCAACAGGTAATACACGGTAATTTATTTCTTTCGAAACCATTGCCTTTGTCCACATTGTCATAAGAACTGCAATAAGATGTGTTAGCAATAAGATTGGCCCCACCAGCAGTTTAGCTGCAGCATTTTGCACCAGCTGAAGCCTCCAGATGAGGGCTCAGAGAAGCCACACATAGAGTACATTAGAAGAATGTTGGGATGTAGGCTGATGGAACATAGTTGTTAATGTCTAAGAGTACAGTCCTATCTACTGAAAAGCAAGTTCTGTTGAGTTCAGTGGAGTTTACTTCCAGGAAAATGGGGTTCGGATGCAGCCGAACTCCCTTTTTATGAGCTATATACCTGTGTTGGCCTGGTAGGACATGGGAGAGTGTAAATAAAGTGGGGAATAGTAAGAAACTGAGGTTAAATTATTCAGCAGAATTCCTAACAAGAGGATTGGAAATGGGGGGGTTTTATCCCATTTTTCAGGTATAATGAGGTTAGACTTTCAAATGAAATATTGTCCGGTGAAACCTTCATTGCTCTCTTCTTCCACCCATCCCTCTCCCTACCTCAACCTCTGCTGTGCTGTCTGAATTGCTCAGAAAGCACTACCTCTCTCCATCACTTCAATGTCATGTCTTTATCAAAGCTCCTCCTCAAGATATAGAGATAGTCTTGCACAGCTCATATTTTGCAAAGATGTATGCAATGATCTATATTCTTGGCAACACATTCATTCTCAGGATAAATCTGGCAGTGCTGTCCTCACTTAGTAGTAACCCCCACACAGCATGAACCATTTCGTACCAGCAAATTTGATTCTGCTGTGCTCATGAAAGGTTATGCAATTGGGCAAGGCTACCATCTAAAATCCAATCTTCCTGCCGTGATTGCTCGTCTCTCCTTGTTGGACAAAATTGGGCTATTTTTGTACATCCAGAAGACAGCAGGAAAGAGATTATGCATCAGATTATGGTTATCTTCCAACTCTGAGGATTGCCAGCCCAAAAGGGAATTTGTCAGGGCACTCAACTGCGGAGGAGTCACTACCAGCATTTCAGAGTAAGCTGGGAGCTGGAGCATAAAGGCTGCTTTACATGGTCTTCAGCAGAAAGAAAATATTATTTCTTCTGTATGTTACTGACACCAAGGCAATGGTGTGTGTCACAAGGGGTGGAAGATTGGCAGGCATAAGAGGAAGTCAAAATACATTATTTCATGTTAAGTCACACAGACTTTGAAATTGGGCTGGTTTATGTACATTCTGAGAGGTGATAATAAGGCCCTACTGATAACATCGCCATCAAAGGTATGGGTGAATATATTTTGGACAGAGTTCGCCAATCCAATCTTTTTAGCTGTTTATATTTTTCTTGCTCTGTGGTCTTCTGTTTCTTTATTCAGTATAAATGTTTCCTTTTAATGAAAATCAAGCCAAGTACAAGCGTGTGGTTTCTCAGCTCTTTCAGTATAAATACATATGATCTGATACAGTTCTGGAAACTATGCTGATGCTATAATTTAAAAGGAATAAAGGGGATTATTTTTAGGATTTGGAAAAGGTCGGGCTGTAATTTCAGAACCTACCCAAATACAAAGCGATGAATGAAAAATGTGTGATGATGATAGTGCTGATAACACTATCATTGATACACTATTGAGAGGGCACTTTTCTCATACTGTATAAGCTTCCTTGGACAAGCTGGGCACTTATCAAAATGCCTTCATTATTGGAATGGGATTGGTGTTCATTACGTGGGGGAGCTCCATATTTTGTATGTCATAGGTCCCAGATACATCTCCAAGTTGGGTGGGAAGGACTTTTGTATTAAACTCTTGAAAGCCACTGCCAGTCAGTGCAAGCAGTACTGAGCTAGATGGACCAGAAGCCTAACTCAGTGTAAGGCAGTTTCTTACATTCCTAGGCGTGGGACTTTTTTTTGAAACCTGCCCTATGAGATATTCTCATCCCTGAAGTCTGCAAGGCAAGCTGAAACAGGTTTGTTCATTCTGGCATTTGCAGGAGGTTAATGTTTAGACCGGGCATCAAAATGTAGTTGTCTTGTTTTATAGGCACTTATTTTATTGATCTGGGACGCGGGTGGCTCTGTGGGTTAAACCACACAGCCTAGGTCTTGCCGATCAGAAGGTCGGCGATTCGAATCCCTGTGAAGGGGTGAGTTCCTGTTGTTCGGTCCCTGCTCCTGCGAACCTAGCAGTTAGAAAGCACGTCAAAGTGCAAGTAGATAAATAGGAACCGCTCCCATGGGAAGGTAAATGGCGTTTCCGTGCGCTGCTCTGGTTTGACAGAAGTGGCTTAGTCATGCTGGCCACATGACCTGGAAGCTGTACACCGGATCCCTTGGCCCATAAAGCAAGATGAGAACCACAACCCCAGAGTCGGTCACGACTGGACCTAATGGTTAGGAGTCCCTTTACCTTTACCTATTTTATTGATCAGTTTTATCTGCTCTAACTATTCATGCTATTGATAATGTATTTAAATTAATCCTTGTACCCTGCCCTGAGATCACTTGATAATGTATTTAAATTATTCCTTGTACCCTGCCCTGAGATCACTTGCAGTGAATGGTGGCTTAGTGCTAATTTAAATAAATAAATTTACTGTGGCTGTTTTAGGAAGCAACCATAGAATCGCTGTTACTGCCTTTGGATTATACTAGCATTTAGTAATGGGGCAGAGCTGAAGTTGGGAGTGGGTGAGTTTCAAATGGATTTCTGTGGTCCATTCCTAGGTCCATTTCAGGTAGGATACACAAAACTAGGCACATACTACATGCATGCCCACTTGGAAATAAAGGAGTCCAAGTTCCCTTCGAAATGCTTTGTTTTCCCCTGCTAGCCCCTAGAGGTTTGTGGAGAGAGGCAAGGAAGGCTCTTGGCAGCTGTATGACAGGGGAGGGTGCCAGGAGTAGGTCAGCAATAACTCACATGGTTTCAGTGAAATTAACTCTTTATTTAAAGAAACAATGCAGTCCAGAACCAGGCCTAGTCAGCACAGTAACTCTTCCCAGTAGAACTTGCCCCTATGAGGCAGTTGTGATGACTGAAGGCCCCTGTCTTCCTACAGCTCCCTAAGGATTCATTTCCCCCAGTTCTTTCGTAAGCAATCTGAGGCTCTGTCATCTTGCCTGTCTTTGCTTCTCCCTCATCATACCTCTTTGGGTTCTGGGAGACCAGCAAGGAGTGGAGCTGGTCACAACAGGATCAGGAGACAGCTTGGCTTCCTTGCCAGCCTAACTCATTTCTGCCTCTTGGCCCCCAGCTTCCCTAACCTCCTCTTCTGCCTCTGGTTCTGGACTGCTCTCTGCCACAGCCTTCTTTTGCTCACATAATCCTATTCTAACACCTCTTCCTCCCAGTCTGCTCCCTGTTCTCCCTCTGATCACTAATTGTCGTCCCACCTCCAATCCCCTGACTCGGAGCCTTCTTCCCTTGGGGGTTGCCTTGAGGGTTCCCCAACAGGTACCTCCCACCGCTCCTCTGCATCCAGCCAGTTCATGACACTCTAGGTCTCAGGTTTCAAGCAGCAAGCATCCAGATATGCTTGGAACTATGGGAAATATATTCTGTTGGACAGCGGCCCTTATGCACAATGAATATTAGAAAATGTGCAGACTCCTTATCTGCCTTTAATCCTGTATGTATCAGATCAATTAACTTCTACCTAATCCTGTTCTCTTTTCAGTCTTGTGTGCAATGTCCTATTAACATTGACTGGAATAATTAGTACCCTTTTCCTGGTGTGGGGGCCTGGAGTTATGGGCTACAGAGTAGATTGGCTGTTGCCATTGAATCAGTACACTATTACGCCCATGCTTGGCCTTGACTTTGGCCCTGTCCAAAGGGTTGTTTGCAGGCTGCTGTTTTCTATGTTTGGGGTGTAAGCAGAATTGAATACCTTCCCTAGGGGAGTCCTGAAGCAGTTGCCCACTGGCATCAATTGCTGTCTCCCCTGGTCTCCCCATGCACTGCAATCTCAATCAGTATGAGCAGTCCCACATCTAGGAAGGATTATTTAAAAAAATAAACACAGTCATGGTTGCTAACCATGCAATAAAAGTAGTCTCTAGGTTGGCCCTGAGATGCTTTTCATGTGTGAGTCATGCAATTTCTTACATGGAACTGACTTCCAAGTGGGGAATTGATCTTGTGTGAAATGACTATTAAGCGCAGGCTGCGTGTACGAACAATACATCTCAACTATGCTCAGACTGTGTATAACACAAGGAGAATGGCAAATGTCATTTAGCCTCCCCAAAGTTGATTTGTGATTTTACACTCTTCTGTAACGGCCTATCTTTGAGATGGAGTGGCTTCCTGTAACTCAGAGGGTCAGCTGAAATCAAGCTGTAATTCTATAGAAGGCCGGGCTTTATTTCATTGTGCAGTCTGTGTGTAATCACACTGATGGCAGTGGCATAATGCGTTTGAATTATTGGTGTCTCCAGAAAAAAGGCAGCATCTCCTTTTGCTCTCTATTGTTACTGTCTCAGGATATAAGGAGTGAGAACTGTAGGCTCCAGGCAAGAATGTATAAATCTAGATAGAAGACCATTCCTGGATAATGAAACCCTGGGAGAGAGGAATTCAGCTTCCCACCCTTAAGTCTTATATAACAGAGGTTGAGGTGAATCCATCACAGTTACTTGCAATCTGTTCTCACTTTTCTTATGGTTTTGCCTCTACACATGATTGTATTAGCTGGAGTAGATGAGATGGTGCCATTGTTCTTGAATATGAGCCTCAGGGCAGTAATTTTTTCATGTATGCTTCTGTGAAAATTACAGTTTGTTTGTCTGCAAAAATAAAAATAAAAAAATAAATCCACAACATACCAAGCAGGATGTGAAAATGGCTAACAAAATAAGTCAATTAAGCTCTGTAGTGCTTGCCTTTTTTGTTGGTCAGCTTTTTTCTGTGTGTAAATTGAAGGAATGGGCCCCTAAAGCAAATCATCGAAGCACCGTCTCCCAGATCTATGTGTTTAATTTTACATTTTCTCTGTTGGCTGGGACTGTCCATGGAGTGGAATTGGCTCCCATCCAGAGTTGTGTTTGCTTAGACCCTCACTTTGCTGCTAAGTACTGACGTGGCAGCTCCTATTGTGTGAAACAGGATTATCTTGATTCTTTCTTGTTCAGAGTCCATTATGTGTGCTGAAGTTTATGTGTGCATCTGTTGCATTGTTTGACTTATTAGAATAAATCCCAATAAACAGTTGTGAGCACAAAGGCTCATTTTCAGTTCCAGACCACACACAGGCACCAGTGCCTTTCTCTGGAGATTTCCGCTTTGATAGAGTTGGGAAACCCCAGGCCACTATTTCTAGCCACTATTTGGAGTGGCTTTGGAGTTCCTGTGATTGTGAGTTGTATCCTTACCTACTGATGCAACACCAGGCTCTAAATGATGGTCATCATATCATCCTGTCTGATTGCTATAAAAAGGCAGGACACAGCAATAAGAGGCAATAAATAACCTTACTACATTCTGAGTATATGGAGTTACTCTGTGTCTTTAGTCGTTTCATTAGTTCTAAGGACTGCAATACAAGAGTTGAAACTAGTACTAGAGGCTTAAATAATAATAAAAAACAGGTATCTGTAATCCTAGAAGGAAATCTGTCAAAAAACAGACAGGCAGGGGGACTTGAATAATGATTGCTGTGTTTTCTGCTTATGCCAGTGAAGTACCCCCAGTGGCTGAAGGAGCTGTGGTGTCTGATAAGCCAAATCAGCACTTCCTCCTTCAACTACCAGCTGAGGAGGTGTGGGAATCTGACAGCTCTAACCCATGCTAAGCAATCAAAGAACAATTCCTCACTGGTGCACACATCATGTTCCTGTTTTGTGAATTAGCTTCCCACCATTCTGCCATGCTTTGTCTTATCCACTGGCTATTTAAACTTGACCTTTGTCTGACTATGAATATTGATCTCTAGATCAGGCACACCTTCAGAATGACATCCTGCCCAGTTCATTCAGCACCCACCATGATTACATTCTCTGCCATTCCAAAATAGATTTAGACAGTTGATTTAGACAACCAACTTAATAACCTGTTCTCGTTATTATTACCTTGTCACATATCATGGATACCATTTTTAGAATGCCATTCCTTAAAAAAAACAAAAACCCCACTGTGTGATGAACTGGGCTAAGTATCATACGCTAACGGCATATAACAATAAACGGACATAAATCGGACATCAGGAATCACAAGACAGAGAAACCAGTAGGAGAACATTTCAATCTCCCAGGACATTCTATACAAGATCTCAAAGTAGCTGTTTTACTACAAAGGAATTTCAGAAATAGACTGGAAAGAGAAGCTGCTGAATTACAACTTATCACCAAACTCAAAACCATGGAAAAACCTGGTCTGAACAAAGACCTTGGATTCTTATCTCATTATACATGACAAAGCCATTTTTCACCTTTTCACCCCTTGCTTTTTCCTGTAAGACCTATTGCAGTTGTTAAGAGTCGTCAACAGGCTCATCACAGCTATCTGCCAATCACCCATTCCCACCACCCTTCTGAGTAATACCCCTCCCCACCTTCTCACTATATAGAAGGGTCTGGAAACTTCTGTTTCAGTGTATCTGAAGAAGTGTGCATGCACACGAAAGCTCATACCAAGAACTGACTTAGTTGGTCTTTAAGGTGCTACTGGAAGGAATTTGTTTTGTTTTGACTATGGCAGACCAACACGGCTACCTATCTGTAACTGGGCATATAACAATAGTTATTTATAAAAATATTAATATATCACCTTTAAACCCAGGTGGTTTACAACCATAAACATACATTCTAATACAAGAAAAATTGAAAGCAGTAATTTTTTGAAGCGTATTTGTTTGTTTGATTTCCTGCCTGTCATTCACAGTAAGGTCCCAGGGTGGCTTATAGCAGTACAATAATACAATGAAACGCAAATAAAAGAAGTTAAACAGTATGGCTACATGTATTAAAACAAGCATTTAAGGAATAACCAGAACTTTTTCAATTCAGTATGTGGAATAGATAGGTAGATATTATGCTAGATATTATGGAACAGAATAGTACCCACACTGACCAAATTCATTTTTAGGAGAGCTATTGGAGGAGCCCGTATGGAAGTGACTATGTGGTGGGACATAAGGTGATGTACTATGCTTTCTGCTTCAGTAAGCCAATCATATAATGTTTCCATGATTGCAGCAGCTGAGTCTTGCAGAAGACATGTCCACTCCATTGGCCTGGGAACCTTGGGGTTAATATCACACCTTTACTACCATCTTGCAGAAATGGTTTTCAGCATTATCTATGTGGTTCCTTAAAATACAAAGGGGGGTGGGGTTATCAAGTAACAGAATAGTTGTCTGAATCTACCCTGGCATAAACTTAATAGCATGTATTATTTTAATAACAAGAATAGATCCTAGAAATCATACTCTTAATACCTTTTGCTCCTGTGCATTTCTTCCAAAGCACCTGGAACTCAGGTGCTTGCCGCTTGTGGAGAAGTGGGCAGCAGGCATCTCCAGTGAATGAAAACGCCACCCTTTCAATCCTCTCAACTGTCCCTGGCATTGGGGAGCGATTAAAATGTTCAGTGGGTGCAGCTGGCCCGTGCACCTTTCAGTGCTGTGAAGCAAGGAGCAAAAAAATTCCCATTAGGCTTGTACTGCTGAGAGGCACACCGACCACTGCATGGACTGGTGAAAGAGTAATCTTTTTACCCACTTCCCAGTGCCCTGATGTAGGATGGCTAATCTTCTGCCACTGCTGCTCCCCACACCCCTTTGCCCAGAAAGGCAGGCAGTGCTCATACGTATATAGGGGTGGCCAATGGTACTGTGCCCTCAAACCTGGAGCCAACACTGCTGGAAGTAGATTGTGCCAGAGACCATGTACTTAAGCCAGATGGATCTTATCCAAATGGGTGTTTCCAGTTTATTAAATATTGCAGCCATTTCTAAATATATCCCCTTCACTTTTTCAGTTCAGTAAATTCTATACGTTTCTGGAACACCTTTACGGTATTACTATACAAAGCTGCCATGTTTAAAAAATAAAGGCGATTGTTTGTGGCTAATTAAAAGTAAATAAAGGAGATAAAACTGGTGACACCTGACTGTAATGTACGGGCAAAAGATTATGATTTATAAACTCCATGTGTAACCAATCAAAAATGCATGTGGTGGACAAGATACAGATGCAGTATAGAAAGAGCTTTCAATTTTGCTTATAGGACGTGGAGTTTGCATTGTTTTGCATTCTCTTCATCTCCTGCCTGGCCCAATGAGAGTTCGTTGTCCTTTGCGTATAATGAAGGCTTTGAACATTTAATACATTTTTTAAAACGCTAACTAATCTTTCTTAATGTTCCACAGTTGCATGTTCTGTAATTGAATGTGTTTTATTTAGAAAATAACATTTAGTGCCACTTTGGATTCCAATTATTTTTCAATTGGACTTTGAGGGTCTGATTGCTTTGTCGTTTCGATATGCACAAAAGAGGGAAACATCAGAGAAGGCAAACAACAAATTATTTCCGGAGCTGATTACTGGGGGAGCTGATAAAATGGGATGACACAGAGCCAAACAGACTTCATGGGACAAACACATTGAAGCAAGTAGAATTTGAAGTCAGGGATGAGCTTTGGTTCAGCATCCAAAAACCGTCAGGAAGAAATTGCAGCCCTGGAAGAAGAAAAGGCAAGGTTGACATAGGTGTGACCTACTGACAAAATGAAAGCTAGTTTTCCTATCAGTGTTTCAGAATACTATTGCAGGTAGCTTATGTTATACTTAGCTGGTGTAACAGAAACCTGCCATGCTGAGTCCAAGTGGACCTGAAATGTCAGACTACAGCTCAAAATTTGTGAGCTTCAAAGCAAATAATCAGGAAACAAGATGAAAGAGTTTTATAATTTCTCCAACTGATAGTTACTTGCAGGAGTGCCTACAGGGGGAAATATTAGACTAAGAGTGATATTGGACTAAATCATTCTCTGAATAGACCCACTGAAATAGGTGGATTTATCATAGCCAATAGGTCTACTCAGAGTATCCTAGTCAGATACCAGCCTTAGAAAATAAATAAGGGATTAGTAGGGAGGGGTCGGTGTTTTATGAAATTGCTAAAGAAAGATGGATTACTGAGTGAATCTGAACTGTCAATTTTAACTTGTGTCATGTTTATTAAAGGTGCCTGATCAGAGCTTCTCTTCTTATTTTTCAGCTTCTTAAAAGTGAAACTGTGTTTAACAATTAACAACAAAAAACTTTTCAAGTACCATAAATTACTGGCAGAATATGAATAGGGCTAGAGGAAAATCAGTTGCCCCTTACCCTCTTCCTGGACCTTCAGGGAATGCAGCTTAAGCCTGGGCTCTTTAGTGGACATAGCCCTTCAGAGTATGGTAATTGTTCTATACATCAGCCGGATATTCTGAAAGGCTTCTCTCTGTCACTGTTAGATTCCTGATATAATTTCTTTTTCTTCAACTGCAATAAATCATGTAGGGAGCCTTGCTTGAAATAAAGGTCTGGTGGGAATAGAATGAGTAGTTTAATTTTATTTCATGTTGGGAAGACCTCAGGGAGCTTCTGAGTGGTTTGAAACTTTCTGCAGAAATAGGTGTAAAGTTTTTCCTTGACTTACAGCTCACTGCATTGTGGGTAAAGGGAAGACTTCATTTCAGATCTGTAAGGAACGGTTTCGGTTTAAGAACGGACCTCTGAAACGGATTAAGTTCGTAAACCGAGGTACCACTCTAGAGGGGTTTTTAAAAGTAAACTTTTTGTAGAAACATACAGAAATGCAAAAACATTCAGAAATACAAACAGAAGGTGAACTGCTTTTTATAAAATAAACCACAATTAGTAGGGAAAAAATCCAGTTGTTTCAGTTCCATTTTTAATACTGATATTTCACTATAAATCTTTGGGCTAAAACAGAGCCAACCAGCTTTCCATTGTCCATATACCCCCAACAGCTCAGCAAAACACAAGCATGGCTTGTTCTAAAACTCAATGCTATTTGTTTCTGGCTTTAGTTTCAGTCACTTTCTAGAACGAAATCATATTAATTGTAAAAGGAAACTAATTAGTTGTGTGTCCTGCATTGCATGGGGGGTCAGCAGTGCACAGCTGGTTTCATGAAGCCTGAATAACCTTGGAGATGCTGCAGGGGTGAAAACTGTATTGTGTGCTGCCCTTTGCCAGAATAACAAATTGGCAAATTTCTATTATTAATGTGAGTATTTTCTGCCAATCTGAAAAGTTAAAAACACAATGTTTTCATGGGACAATATCGTCAAAGAAGAGCCCATACAGTTGACCGAAGTATCCCAGAGTGATCTACCTCCTACACCTCTGTATAATCCTGCTAAGTGTTAAAGTAAATGAACCACCCCAGTTTCACCTCAAAACAATCAAACCTAGCTGTGAATGCTTATATGTTGGGCAGAGAGGAAAGGTTGTCACATGGCACTTCCAAGTCCTCTATCAGTGAGCATGTGTTGATAGGCATAAGTGCTGTGTTAATAGCTGTTGCTTCTGCCACATTCATTCCAACCATACTCAGTGAGGCTTCTTTAATTCTCTCTGGAAAGAGCAGCAAGCCAAGTGATTGCTTTTGGTAAATCATTCCTGAAGGTGGTTACCAATGAATTGTTCTTAATGGGTTTGTTATTTGGATCCATCCATAAGGCAATTAAATTGGCACAGCTTTTTTCTTCCAGTGAAGTCACCTGTCAATCCCTGTGTCTTTTGCTCGTAGACAGTGTGGAGATGTCCTTAGCTATCTAGCTACAAACAAGCTAGTTCTTGGGTTCTCCAACATTTGAGAGAAACCAAGGGCAAAGATCTTACAGAACCTGTGGCAATTCCTCAGTTATTTTAATTTTATTTCATTCATGGCACTAATATACCACACTTCTTTATAATTACACAGGGCAGTTCTTCTCAAAGACCTAAATCATAGAGAGGCTTGGGATTAGATTACAAATTATTCTCTCACTGATGCAAAAAGGATAACACAATTTGCTGCCAAACCCTGATTACCAACCCTTTTAAAAGAAAGGGCCTTTGAACCACAAGGGTATTGCAGCAGCATCTAGGACAGAAAAGTAGATGCAGTCCTCCTGTGTTTGCTTCAGAAACTTGTATAGGTGTTGAAAAAGGCACCTAGGTTTGTTCACAAACACTTCTCTTTGGTGTAACACAGTCCCACAGCTGAGATTTCACTTTTTCCGAGATCTGTTTGGGGCATTTTCAGCAACATTAATCTCCCGTGGAATGTAATCAAACATCCAGCACTCTTCCTTCCCAAGCAGCTTCTATGCAGTAACCAGCTACTGCAATGCTACAGTTTTCTGCATGGATATCTGACAAAGGTTCATTTTTCACAATGGCGGTCAAGTTCCTAAATTGCTTTTGACAGCTAGACAAGCTGATATATAGAACTGGGCGGAACAACAGACAAAAAAATGTGTGAGTGCTCAAACAGGAAGGGTGATAGAAGGTAGTTAGAAAATGACACCAAACAGTTCTCTACAATAGAAGTATGTCAGGGGTGAAATCAACCCAAAGGATGGATGGCCAAGTTCTAAATTCTCTAGCAGTGTAAACTCATATAGCATCGCCATTCAAAGTGTCACTGGGAAATGGCATGGAAATTGTATTCAGTGCTATAATTATCATGTGTATGCATGCCTTGGGCATTTCTGTAGGATACATATGTATTGGGGTGGGCAGTTTTTCCTTTTGAGGGCTACAGAATGCTTTTGTAGACACACACCAGTGGTAGGCAAAGCCAGAGAGCCACTAAGAGGCGAAACCAGAAACAAAAGTTTTCTGGATTAAATAATCTTGAATAAAGACCACGCTACTTCATTTTTTACAATTACCATCAGATTAGAATTCCCAATCCTACGCAGGTCTATTCAGAAGTAAACCTCCAGGGTTTGATGCAGTTATTCCTGATAAGAGGGAGTGGGGGCGGGGAGATTACAGCAGATACTGATTTGGAAAGCAAGTGAAAATAATTCATGATATCCGTGTGCTACGGATTTTAGGGATTGCTTTCTTCCTCTCCCTATCTCCATCCTGTGCTTCTCAGTGTTGTGTGTGCATGTGTGAGACACAGACAGAGAGACCAAGGCTTTAGCCAGACTACATTTTCTTTTAGATACGGTACATTTTCTTAACCTTTTCCTACTTGTACACGTTACTACCTTTCGGATTATGAAATGTAGTTTTGTGCCTTCAATGCTACATATGTCTTATGGGCCAGAAGGGATGGTAATTACCAGATGGAGTTAATGAACAATGTGACCTTTTTTGATAGCCCAGTAAAATTATCAGCCATATTGACCATTGGTAATGGGTAGCTTGCAGCAAAACAAAATGAGAACAAAAATCCCACACCCTAATTATGTGTTTTTAAAAAGTAATATACAAATTGGGGCTATACGTTTTATACCCTTTTGCCCAAATTAGGCTCAAGTGGGCTCAAATTGATTGGAGAAAACCCATAATATAGTGAATTAATTTTTGGAAGCATCACTGAAAAGATGGTGAACCGAAGGCAAATAACGTGAAGGGGAACTTATTTTTCAGGTTTCATTTACAGGTGAAATTGTTCATAGGTATGGTCTCTGCAACAAGGCAGGTAAATAACCGACTTGATACCAATTTCTGGACATGTGAAGAGAATGTGAGAAAAGCTGCCAGGTTCCCTTAGTGCACAACAAACCCCCTGCTCCCTTTTGTCTTGGATACATATGCTTCTCATTTTTCATACCCTGCTTTCCTGCTGCCTGCATTTTTCTCGTGAGAAAAGAAACAGATAAGTATGGAGGTTCATTTGCCAATTCCTGATTTACTCAATTTCTTCTTAACTATTTTTTCCTCCCCTCCCATTAGCAGTGTTATTTATTTATGCCCTGTACGAGCTACTGAGGACACTTGCTGCTTTGCTGCTGCTTTCAAGTGCCAGCTTGGCCTTGATTAGTTGCCCAGTAAGAGATGAAAAGCAGGATTCGTGGTCTCTCTTTGCTGTACCTGAAGGGAAATTCCTTCCTTCAATCCAGCAGGTGGCTGCCAATCGATCAGTGAGAGAAGAGCTCGACTTGGCAGGGTGGGTCCACTCCATAGGATTTCCTTTCTTCCCTTGGCTGGTAATTAGAGGTTTTGGAGTGAGAAAGGGGAGGTCACACATGGGGCAGGCCTATTAACCTCATCCCTGGCTGATTGTCCTATGGAGAAACCTCTCTGCAGCACTGAGTTTTCATCCAGCTTTGAAGGGGAGGTTAAGGGAGGGAAGTCGGCACTTTACTGCTTCCTGTGCCCCTGCTGTCTACAGAAGAGAAGAAAACCAGCAAAAGAGAACTGGGATGAGCTTAGGTTGGATACTGGCTGAGTTAGGCAGTTATTACAGAAGGAGTTTTTCTTTACATTTTACCTATTGCCTCTTTTCAAACTCTTGAGGCTTAGCTACATACCTGACTTATTTATAGGGCTATAGGACATTTTCTGACACTCCCAGTTGTGCCGCATCTTTTAGTGGCTATTTTTATCATGATAGTTTTATTTGTCATTATTTCGTTTGGCAGATAATTTATCGTATTTATAAAAATGTATATAATATATAGTTATAAAAGCATCAAACAGCACTTCATGCAAGCTGGCTCTGGATCCCAGCTAGAATTTAGTTATTCATTAAAATAATATATACATTATTGTGATTAACAAAGCATAATATTTTATTTATGTGGCAAAACTTTTTGGCTTCCCCTTTCATCAACTGCTGTGATAAAAATGAAATTATACTGTTTCCTGCTCTGATTTCCACCATCATTTGATTTTTATCAGAGAAGCCAAAAAGGTTTTGCAACATAAATTTAAAAACCCTGTTTTTGTTAATCCCGGTAACATATAATATATATAGAGGGGGGGGATTAATACTCCAATAAAGAGCCATCAAGATTGTTTAATCAAATTCAAATAATCATAATTCACATTAGCAATGTGTATTTTGTTGCAATATCACTTGCCACAAAGCTGCAAATATCTCCCACATTTTAATGTTCTGTTGATCTTTGGTATGCCTGACCAGTGTAAACAAGCCCCACAGCGTCCTGGGAAATGCAGCTTTTTTGCCTGGTATAACTCTATATTTTTATTCATTTAGAAAGATTTCTAGACAGCTTAATCTTAAAGGTCATACATGGTGCACACAATAAAAATATTGGTAAAGCACAGCTAAAACCCACAAAACTTTTTTTAAAACCCAAATGTCCAAAGATAATAAAACACAAAAATAAGTCAGTAAAACTTTGAAAGCAGATGTAGATTGTATGTCTGGATAGGCTTTCTTAAAAGTGTTCAGGAGACAACTAAAACCATATAGTGAAGGCTCATGCCCAATGTCAACAGTTGCATACAATGTTGTGAAAGTGGAAGGGAGCTAACAAAACTGCTATTTCCTTTCCCTCCTCATTCCCTGCATTCTTCCCCAAAATCACTATCAAAAGGGTAGCAGAACTTGCTTGAACATTATGGGCTCTGCTATGAGAGGGAGAAATTAACTGGAATTGGACAGAGGAATCTTGCGCTACACACACAAGATTCCCTGTTTTAGACCGTTTCCTCCTTCCACTGTAATGCTAAAAGTTACAGCCCATGAGATTTGGTAGGTTTCCCCTGACCCTTTGATAAAATTTCAGGAAGCTAGGGGAGATGTAAGGTACCATCACAGAGCCATTTTAAAGTAGTTATCTCGTACATTCAACTGAAAAGAACAATTTCTTTAAGAGTAAGGTGGGTGCATCAGGAATATCACCGGGCAATCTTTACTCCATCTGGCACATTACGATGCTTGCTAATATTCATAAGAGTTAAGTAAGATGCTGTATGTTTTTTATAACAGTTTTAAATAAACGCTTCATTGCATTCCCCTAGAGGACCTCCTGCCCACCTGCCTAGCAGGCAGAAGGGGAAGGTTGGTGCTGAGAGAGTCAAGTTCCCATCACTCCATCAGCAGTGGGAGGCTAACAGCCAGCATTGCTGAATGAAGGGCCACCCTATGTGCTCTTTTCTTCCCATGGTCAGATTTAGTAGTTTTAACTATTTTATTGAACGGTTATTAAGTAATGATGATTTTACTATTAATACATGGGGTTTTTCTTATTCTTTATGAACCTATTTATTTCTGCCACTTAGAGAACATATTTTCTTCACATCAAACTAACTAGAATATTTTGAAATAAAACTGTTTGGTAATATAGTACATTCAGTTTTATAGTATTGATATTTCCTAATGCTTAAATATTAAACATGATTAGATATTGTGTAATAGTTTTTAAAACATGCAAAATTATTTCACACACACACATATAATGACTATTGCAAACAAAATTACAGAGAATGAATATATCTTTATCATACCCTGGTTTAATTTGGATTCGGAAACAGAGCTGTTTATCAAGGCTGAAGCATTAAGTAGATAATCCATTTTTGAAAGGATTCACCAAAAAATAAAAGCTCTCTAGCCTATCAAAGGCTTTTTCAGCCTCTAGAAATAAGAATGCAATTTAACTTATGCTTTTTAACATATTTCGTTATGTTACATGTTTTACAGCATTTACAATGTACTAAACATTTTGCTTGTGCGTATTGCCAACAGCTAATTATTATGCTTATTCGTGGCCAGTTCTGTCCCATGGAAAGGAAATCCCTAGTTAGCAGTTATAGCAAAATAATAATATTATTTTATAAAAAATAAAGTATTGTTTCTATTCATAGAGCCTATTCAATAGAGCCTTTTCAGGATCAATGTTTATTCCTGAACTTTAAACATTTATTATTTGATATCCTACATTCCTAATGGCAGAATTAGTTCATACAGTTTTCCTTGGCACACGCAAAATATTGCAGTTTCTCTTGATTGGGTTTCAAGGTTGAAAGTTGAACAAGTAACACAAGACAGAGATACATGGATTTTTTTCTGTTGGAGAAGCTTTCAGGAATTGGATTTCTCAAAAGTTTTTATAGTTTTAGTTTTTCTCTAGTTGTTTTATCAAATATAAGAGAAAGCAAAACCTATTTATCTAGAATCCTTTAAACTTGCAAAAAGTATTGTTGTATTAGTATCTCTTCTAAGTAGAAAAACATTTGCTCAGAATAAAACCCTAATAAACTATTAATAAGAGAAAATAATGAGTGATCTAAACAATAACACTGTGTGCTGTGTGAGACCAATACACTAACCTTATTTGACTGGCTCACGGCTGAACTCCTTGACCAAACCTCCTGTGGCTCAGACAGCTGTTTCTATTTTTAAGTAGGCTAATGGGAGCTTCTTGTATGTTCTTTCCCCTAGTTCCCTGGGGCACTTCTAAACCACAAACACTAGTACTTGCTCTGCTGTGTGCAGCGGAATAAAGGAGAAGCCAGGAACTTAAATGTACTTGACGAGCTAGCTTGTGCGAATGAGAGCTGTCCAGCCTCAAGAGGAGAATGGGATTTCTGAAGAGTCAAGTCTTGATGGGATGCTGCTAATGTCGTTGTTGCCATAACAACATGATATTTTCCCACTCCTGGCCAAATGTCCCTCAGTTAGGTTAACAGCCTGGAATGGTGAATTGATGTCTCTTGTTGAGAGATGGTCTCCTGAAACCTTGGTGACCCTCCTGTCCCCCAAAGAAATGTGCAAATCAATTTCAAATAGATGGGGGCAAAGTGAGAACAGAGTGTTGGCTGAACTGAGAAGCACCTTGGGGTGCAGAATATCTCTTTCTGGATCTGTGGAGTACAGTGGTAGGTCTGCTGCCTTGTAGAAGCTGTTTGCATCTACTTATGCTGCATTTGTAAACCAAGCAGACACTACAAAGACAAAAATGGTTTCATCCAAAAGAAACCAAAGCTTAGGTAACACTGTTGCCCCAGACACCTCTCACTGCTTGGGAATGTGGGGAACATACCATATTAAAGTGTGTTCTTACTGTTAAGGCTGAACAAAACAAATTCCTTCCAGTAGCACCTTAAAGACCAACTAAGTCAGTTCTTGGTATGAGCTTTCGTGTGCATGCACACTTCTTCAGATACACTTCTTCGTATCTGAAGAAGTGTGCATGCACACGAAAGCTCATACCAAGAACTGACTTAGTTGGTCTTTAAGGTGCTACTGGAAGGAATTTGTTTTGTTTTGACTATGGCAGACCAACACGGCTACCTATCTGTTAAGGCTGAGTTAATCATGTCATAATAATGAAGGGTGGGGGAGGACAGATACAGCTTAACTTCTTTGACCCACCCACCCCCTTGATTTGGCAAACTAGTTGCTGTTTCCAGGGCTCTTGTCATTCAACCATTGGTTTAAGAGTTACTGTAGTTTTAAGAAAAAGAATGTGGAAGGTCTATTATATGATCCACTCTTCTGTCTGCATGCTCCAAGCGCTGAGCATAAATCTCTTGCGGAAAATTATTTAACCTGAGCTTACTCATTTCTTTTGTAAGAAGTTTCATTACTTAAGATTTATAAAGGTACTGAATTGGAAAGGTCATCTGTCCCCTCAGCTGCAGGAATGATAGTTCATGTGACTCTTCTGCCTTCCTGAACATTTGGCTAGAGTGGGAAAATCAGAGACAGTGGGAAGTTAATATATATTTTCCATGAACATGCATCCCACTTCCCCAGTTTCACTCATGGTGCCTCTGTTCCTTCAGTGGCATTCTATAGAGATGCCTGCTTTTGGACTTTTCTGAAGGAAGTACTGTGTCAGGAATGCTGGAACGTGTAACTAGGAGTCTCAAAGCCTGCAGTGTGTCTCCATGCTTGACGCTGGCTTGGTGAACTACACTGTGTACACAAGCAGGTCTAAGAACTCTCTCCAATCATGGTAGGAAATAGAGACATGCAGCATCGGCCCTTCTGGTTGGCAGATAATTTGGACTAGCCAGGTCTGATATAAATGCTAGGAGTGAGATCCAGTGTAGAATGAGCAGCTATCCACTCACAAAACTGGACAAAATTGGAAGCAGCTGAGCGGGTGGAGAAGAGAAACAAGAAGTCCCACTGAAGAATAATTTAATAATAATAATTTTATTATTAAGTGGAAAATATCAACCAGGAATCTACACTGTTAGAGTATGAGCAAGAAGACCTTTGGATTACAAATCTGCGAAAGATGAGAAAGAAGAAGAGGGAAGTCCCTGGAGTACTTGGAATATCAAAACTAAAAAGAATAAAGCAACATGATTGGGACTTTCCTCTTGAGTATGGAAAAGTAGATGATCCTTTGCAGCAAACACTTCTTAACATTCTGGATGAAAGAAAATATGATGTGACTCTGACTGAACTCCTTCGGGGTCTTAGGACCAACAAAGAGGACTACCAATATAGTTGGCAGAGAGGGGCTGACAGAGAATCAGACGCCTCGGACGTGAGGAATCCGGGCTAAGAACTATATTTTTGTTTGTTTTTTGGACATTTGTTTGGGAAGGGACAGAAACCGGGGCAGGGGGGGGAGAGAGAATAGAATTATAAATTGTTATGATTTGTTTTATTTGGTCAATGTGACCTATAATTAATATAATAAAGGGAAAATTTGTGGAAGGGAAGTTAGATCGACCTTAAAAAAAGAAATTAATGATTATAAGAGAATTGGATAAGTTGAATATAGATAAACAAAAAGAATTAAATTTTTAAAAGCAATATGAATATGTTTAAGACGTTAGGTAAGAACTTGCTGAATTAATTATTGGAATTGGGATGTAAGAGGAGGGGGTGGGGGGAAGTCAATGAAAGTGGGTAAAGAAAATTAGGGTATGAAATTGTATTTGTGTGTTTTTGTCTTTGTGTGTGTGTTTGTTGTTATAAAATGTAAAAACCCAATAATAATTATTTTAAAAAATAATAATAATAATTTTATTATTAATACCCCGCACATCTGGCTGGGTTTCCCCAGCCACTCTGGGCGGCTTACAACACATCTAATAACATAATAAAAACATCAGTCCTTAAAAACTTCCTTAAACAGAGCTGCCTTCTGATGTCTTGTAAAAGTCAGAGAGTTGTTTATTTCTTTGACATCTGAAGGGAGGGCATTCCACAGGAAGGGTGCCACTACGGAGAACCAGGTTCTCTGCCTGGTCACTTCTCGCAGTGAGGAAACTAGCAGAAGACCCTCGGAGGAGGGCCTCAGTGTCCAGGTTCAACGATGGGGGAGGAGACAGTCCTTCAGGTATACAGGGCTGAGGCTAGAAGTGAATTTCCATTGTGCAAGCAGGGATAACCAGTAAAGCTAACACAATAAACTGCATATCTGACTGCAGCCTCTATCTTCAACTCTCTTAAAGAAACAAATATTGTATTTCTCTAGCTTTATAATGCTATCAGAAATAGGATAAGAGAAATCAAGCAGCTGCAAGAATATGCTTTAAAATATACAGTGCTAATACATGTTTGTCATATTCTGCAGCATTTCTCAACATCTCTGTGTGTTGCCTCTTTCTCACTTTTCATGAGATTAAAAAACTCCACATCTCTTTTAATGGCTCCAAACAGCAGCAGAGAAGAATTTGCTTCTACATGGAATATGGCCTTGTTATTTATCGATGAAGAGTAATTGAAATAATTTTATAGAGTCTGCTAATGCAGTATCCAGGGATCTAATCTATCTGTTGGATATTTATGGGTAATATTCCGGTGCTTCTTTCATTCATTACTGCTTTCATTAAGGCTCTAATCCCATTTAGAGGCTTGTTTGTCATTTTAAACTCCCCGGTTTAATCATGGCCTGTCCTAATCCTTTTTTAACAGCACAACTGAACTTAGGGGTTTCTGGCAGCAGCAGGCAGGGGGGAGGGATTCCCTGCTTCCTAACATATGGTACTTTAGAAACAGCAGGTCTCTTGTGAATGGATCGGCCTTTGTAATTAAAGGCAATGGGCCAGAGGAGCTCAGCTCCCTTTAACTGAGCTTCTGGAAAGTTCAGTGATATGGAACACAGTCATGATGATCTATCATGATGAAAAACTGGTCAGCATACTCTTGTAATGGCTGCATGGTGAAGGTGGCCCTCTAAAAGCCTGTTGACAAGGTCAGACCATTTTCTGGTAAGGGCTGGAGTGGTGGCAGCTTTGCCTTCCTGTAAGGGTGGGAGATGCATTAAGATGGTCCATCACCAGAGAATTAAGGAAGCTGATGGTATCCTGAATGTTTTGAGGGAGTTGAGTAGAGCTGGGGATTCTTTGGAGATTCTGGTCTCACTGTGGAATGGTGGGAAGAGAAGGGTCATTGAAAGAATCCCTCCCAGGTGCCTTCTCTGACATTGTCAAGTACAAAATGCCCTCTGGATTTCCAGGAAGCTTTGGATGATGAAGTAAATTGGACAATGGTTGGAGAGCAAATGGCATGAAACTCACCATGAAGATGACTTAACATGGGCTAGAGCACATATTCCTGTGCCTATCGTGTGGCAGTGAAGAGGTATTATTACTTTTCCATTTTTAAATGAGGGGTGTATGTGACCACTACTCAAACGCCTCCACTGGATCTGGAGGTCTGCAACAATTAATGTCCAGTTGCAAATGCCATTTCCTTAGGAAAGGAAATGCATTTCCTCCAAGCACACTTTGAGGAAACACATTACAGTCTTGATTCAGGCCTGATTTTGGTACAGAATCAGCCTTGGTCACTTTGATGAATAACTTTTATTGGGAAAGCCAGAAAAGAAGTGAAACTCTGTTGGTTTCCTGGATCTGTTGGCTGATTTTCATAACATTAACCATGATATCCTTCTCACGTGGCTCTCTGGGTTAGTAGCTGGGAGTTTGCTAGTTCCCCATACTCGCCTACATCCTCTGTGCGAGTGTATGCCAGAACAGTCACACTTATTTGATGACTATTAACAAATCATTGGGAATTCAGCTGATCTCTTGCCACAGTAATTTTGAATCTGTTTTGTCTTCTGAAACAATCCATGTGTTTTCAAGCAGAGCACTTTCTAAATCTGTTAATGTTGATGAGAAGAATTCTTGTAGGTAGCCTGGGCCTTAGTGGAACTATGGTGGCCAAAAATACTCTCTCCTTCCAGCATTCTTACTTGAGACACAAAGTACCATACAGATTCTTCCTACACTTCTGTTGTATTTTTGGTTTCTTTTTGAGCTGCAGTTAGTCTTCACTGACTTATTGCACATCTCTTTTACAAAATCACTCCCTTTATTTATTATGTGAACATAAATGCATATGTAATGCTGGGTACTAAGTACAAATACTCAGTGCTTTTTTCCTCAAAAAATGTTTAGGGGCACTCTCATTTTGACTCAAGAAAATTATAGTTCACATTGGGGAAAATAAATACAGTAAATGGACAAAAGTACAAATATTCACAAAATGTTTAGGGGTATGCGTACCCTTGCATCCCCCCCAGAAAAAAGTACTGCAAATACTGAATGACTAAATAGACTTCCTTTTATTGTTGGTGTTTCCAGAAGGTATGCTTCATATAGAATGTTAGACTTATTGAAAATGCTCCAACCCCACAACCCACCGTTTTGAATATTTTCACCCTTGTTTATAAAATGCCTAAAGATCCCTGTAGGTGGGTGGTATGCAAATGTGGAGCCTATTTGCTTGGAGATGCAGATGACCTAAAAGCAGAAGTTGTATGCAAATCTCAGAACCAGAAGACATGTGCATTATAAATGGGCAAGACAAAAGAAAGTAGGCCACGATGCATAGATGTGCTATCACAATGATTTCCATAGGTTCCAAATGAAAGTAAAATGAAGGCCAATCAAAAAATATCTGGGGTGATTTTTCCATCATTAAGCTCTGAAGCCCAGATAAATTATGAACACACTGATATTGGGTTGTGTCCAGCGCTGCCATTCTGCTTGTGCAACAGACTTCTACCCGCATAACAGAATATCCCCCTCCCCTGCAGTCCCTGTGCACCCCCAGGAGCAGATGCGAGCAGGGGCAGAATGAATAAAAGGTAGTTCCTTTGTGCAAGTGGAACTCTGCATGCACAGTGTTGGAATCAACCTCAAGGACTCAGTTCCTCAAGGACTTCTCCTGGGCATGGGCCATCCAACAGTGCTCCTATCTTGATTGCTCCCCTACAAATATTGGGTAGTGAGACTATGCCTACTGACCTTATTGCTCAGTTGGCAGAGCATGAGGGTTGTGGGTTCGAACCACATGTTGGCCAAAAGATTCCTGCATTGCAAGGGGTTGGACTTGATGATCCTTGTGGTCTGTTCCAGAGCTACAGTTCTATTAGTCTATGACCTGGTAATTACATCTAGTGCAGCTCTCTCACTGAATGCTCCTGTGTGGGCATTAATGCTTGAAGAAGGATATACATCCAGTGTGGGTAGACCTAGATCATGTTGGCAGTTTCCTTCCGAGTAACCTTCATGGGGCTTACTGTGTGCAGACATGGTGATGAAGAAGATGTTGCAAAACGTTTTGAGAGCAGTTGTTACTAGACAAGTGCAATAAAACCCATGTAAAGCAGAACAGCACACAAAATTTAATTGGCATATATATTTTGGGAATACAGACGCTAAGCTAACTGCTTTGCAGAGGGTGTATATTAATGTGCTAGAATCCTCTCTCTCTCTCTCTCTCTCTGTGTGTGTGTGTGTGTGTTCTAAATGTGTTACTGAAAATAATATCATGCATATGAATAACTGCACAGTTTAGCATGTTAAGTGCATGTTCAAATGCGCTCTCAGCCACAGGTGTATGATCTTGGTGCCCTTCTGCTTAAAGTGAGGTGCTGAATTCTGGCTTGAAACAGCAGCTATTAGTGGCACAAGGCCAAAAATGCTAGAAGATGGAATTAAGAAAAGTACAGACTTCCCTGCCTAGAGCTATACGAAGCACAGAGGAGAAGCATTAAAGGAGTTAGTACAAAGCAGCCAGAGATTCTCCCTAGTTACATCAGGAGACAACGGCATTACAGAATCGCTTGTCTTGGGGTGACCTTTGCAGTCTGACCAAAGAAACCAATTCTTCAAACTAAAGTAAACACCTGATCTTTGATTCCTTCCCACTCCTGGAGGCAATAGAGTGAGATTCTTTAATATTTCAGAACAGCCTTTCCCAACATTCCTTTTTTGGTTTTTTTCAGACTCTTCTGCAGCTACCGCTCACTACCTTCTAGCTGTGGTCTGCAAAGGAATGTTTGGTGAGGTCATGACAAAGCAGCATCAATCCTTTTGTCCCACAGGGATTGGTTGTGGGGGGGATAATAATTCATTACCTATAGCACCAAGGCAGGATTACATTCCCCAGGTGGTGAGGAGTCTGGGCCTAATTAGAGTTCCAGGGAATCAAACCATTGTGCTATTAAAGATTCTCTGGCAACATTCTGATTAAAACAGTAATTTTAATAAGCATAGCTTGATTGTTAAGTGCTCACTGAACACCTAATTACGTCAGTTATAACTCCAAAATTATTTAAAATCCTATTTTTGCCACTTATACCTAGAGTGGGAGGGACACCTGCCCAATAATTATTCCCCTTAATTAAGTTTCTGTCTTTAAATGACTGTAAGGCATTGTTTTGCAGGTTACATGGTAGGAGGAATAACAGCCATGGGTAATGCTGTTATCCAATGTGAAATCTAAATCCAGTTGCATTGGATAGTTCTCTACCTGGGCTGAGAATTTTCTTCACACATTTCCCCCTTTCCCATAATAATTATTTCCCTTTGAGGTCTGATGGATAAGATTGGCGGGTACCTGATGGTATATGGATGCAGTGCATGACTCTGAATCTATTACCAGGTTTTTAGAGAGCAACTTATTTGCAAAGGTTAAGGCACCACATGCTTTGAAAAAGACAGTTCAGGTGGGACATTAGAATAGGTCAGATTGGATATTCTGCCCTCTGCCCCCCCCCCTTTTGTCTTTCATTGTGTTTGAAACTCAAAGCATCAATGTTTCTCCCTTCTCAACAAAATGTCAACGATACCTTAATAAGTTGAAAAAATAAATTAAAATGAACATTTGGGTATTTCAGAACAAAGTGAAATGTTTTCAACTTTTAAGAGGGGCCATTTTGTTTCAGTATAAATACTTGGCATTTTCTCTTTTGGCTTTTGACCCAGGAAAGTTTAAGAAACAAACTGACATTTTACTCATAACGGAATTGTGGTTATCAGGCCTCATGACACAGTGAATCATCAGAGTTCCTTGAGGACCTCTATCCTCATTGTCCCTCGTTCCCCCTTGCATTGAACCGTCTCTCTTGCCTACCTTTATTAGCCTTTTGACATCCAGACTATGGTTCCCATTTGACTTCCAAACCAAAATCAAAAACTCACTTCAAACCTTGGTTTTTGATTCTGGCTTGAAGGGCAGATACGCACCAGACAAATTCAGATGTCAAGGCAAACCATGGTTAGCAGTAGCAAGCAGTGTTTTTTTTTAAGGAAAAGGGGTGCCAGTACTCACCATGAAGTTATTACAGTAAGTGCCACACTTTTAACATTTGAAAAAAGTTGTCAGGTAGGCATACCCTTGAGTAACCCCAGAAAAAAGCCACACACAAGAGAAGGAAAGTGTGTGAGCCACTGATTTATTACTGAATATGATTGAGCCATGGCTTGTTTGAGCATGAGTCTTTCCTTCTTCAGCAAAGTTTCCTCTATGTTATGTTGGGCAGGTTTGTAATTTTAGAGACTTGCACTTTTTTATTTTACTTTTTATTATTTGTATTCCTCTGCTGTATAACATTGCCCATTGTGATGCAAGCACTTTGCAATCTGTAATCAGTGATCTCCTTTTACTCAAATTATATATCTCCACAAGATTCTCACAGGAGCGTGGGCTGAGTCAGACAGGGTGTTTTCCTAAACAAAGAAAGGTCACTACTATGATTGGGGGGGATATGCAGGGGGGGGCATTGGAAGATGAAAATAAGCTTTGCGGTTCCTGCGGTTCCAATAGTAGGTGATTAGCAAAGAAAGGATTTATTTTGAAATAGTTTACTAAAGTCTTGCTTTAGTCTCTTGTCCCTAGCTATTACAGCCTTTTTGGAAGAGGAGGAACTCTGTCTCCCTTTTTCAGGAAAGTGAAAAGGTTTCTTACTGCATGCATAGATTCGAGAGCCTCGTGTTCATCTTGAAGAGATTGTGCAGAATTGGCCACTGTGGATGATGTGCCATTACTCTGTCCTGACCCGATTCAAAATCAACAGAGGCTTTATGACCTTGAACCGCTAAGTCCTAAATCACTGCATCTGGGGCTCAAGCTCTCTCATTTCTTCACCCTAGCACAGCTGTTAGTTCTGCACTGGCTTTATCTGTGACATGTACATGCGCAGGATAGCTTAAATAGCAACGCCTGTGGCAGAGCCAGGATACTATAAAGATTTCAGCAGCTTATTCAGGTTGTCTGAGTGATGTGTCTGGAAGGAGCCATGTGTTTATATAAGGCCAGAGTTTGTTCAGTTTATGGACCTTTTCTGAAAATGAGGCCATGGGTGGCACAATGGGAATTGCTGAGGAAATGTTGACTCTTATTTGATATTTATATGAAATTTTAGCCAGCTAGAGTATATATGAGCCATGCACCAAGTTTTCAGCCAGGGTGGAAATAATAATGATAAACTGCAGCCAAATATTTGACCTGTAAGTTCCAAATGAGTGATGTGAAATTCTCCCCCTGCCTCACAGACTCCTGTCCACTTCTCCATGCTCCTCATTGCTCCCCAAATTTCCCTTTTCTTTTCATTCTACTTACCATCACAGAATTATTCTGGGTGACTTTTCCTTTCAGCTTCTCTTTCCCACTGAACCATCACCAGCATACTGTCATATGTCTCTCTGTCCTTCCTGTGCTTTTGCAGAAGTAAAGGATCCCTTGATGAATGTGTGTGTGTGTTCTTGAAGTATCATGCTTTGTTGTTAGTAAAAGACTAAGAATCCTGTATTGAGCAAGAGACTACTACTATTATTTTTTTAAGCGTTCCCCTGCTACTTATAAGGCACTCCAAGCAGCATACATGTCCCTGCCCACATATAATACATGGTTCCTGTGAGGATCCTCCACATGCTGATGCTGCTGGGCCTGTCATCTCATGTTGCCCCCGTGCCCCCACTCCATCCACCCATTGGGGGGGTCTGAAGAGCAGAGCGCCCCGAGCTTCCAAACAGTCCTGCTATCCCTAACCATCCCTAGAAGCCAGCACCGATATTGGGTTTTGCAGTGCTCACTTCGGTGGTTCTAAACTACCTCAGGAATATAATTTTCCTTCCTGAGATTAGCCCAAAGTTGTTGGTAAGGAGGGGAATAAATGCTCACTTGAAGCACAAAGTTATTTGCCAGCGATCCTTTCTGCTTCTTTTACCCTCTTTTGCAGGTTTGGTATCTTTATCTAATATCACAAATATATTCTTTGAACAATGAAGGTGGGAGGATAGTTTCTTATTTTCTGGTGGACTCTTGACATGTCTTATGCTGACCACTGCCTCCAAACATCTGCTCATGTAACTTCTGTAGATGACATCTTACAGTCCACATAGATGCTGTACCTGGAGATCTGCAACATATGCAGTGTTAGCTAGTCACACCTGGAAATTTCATTAAGATACTGGAATATTTTTCATTTTGCTGTACATTTCAGATAGATGGGAATCCATTTTTAGCAGATTCATACACGGAATTTGGTAGTTCCTACTCAAAAAAGCAATGGTCACATCAGACCACCTCTTGCTTGAATACCTGGTTATGACTGTGCCACTGGTCCATTGTCATAAAATTCTAAACTAATCATATGCAGCCTTATACACAAAAATCCATATACTGTTTGCACAATACATACAGTGGTACCTCTGGTTACGAACTTAATTCATTCCAGAGGTCCATTTGTAACCGGAAACCATTCTTAACATGAGGCGTGCTTTTGCTAATGGCGCCTCCTGCTGCTCCTGCACCGCCGGAGTGCGACTTCCGCTCGCATCCCGGGACAAAGTTCACAATCAAGAGCATCTACTTCCAGGTTAGCAGAGCTCATAACCCGAAGCATTCATAAGGAGGATGATACGTAACACGAGGTTCCACTGTATATGAAAATCAAACCTCATGTGGTACTTACTATATACAGTAACTGCAGCCTAATTGTTTAAGTATTAATACAAAAAAGTATTTGTATAGATTTATATGCATTGTTGTGTGTACCTGTTTATGCACTAGTTACTTAGGAAACCTGAAGTGCATATGTGCATATGTGCATATAATATTATATTTATAAGAATGTGTATAATGCAGAAGCATTGTTCACATTTTTAGAGGAACTAGCAAAAAATAATCTCACTTATTAATAAAAGGAGTGAGATGGGAATTTGAAAAAAAAATTATCTGCGCAGATAACCTCAACATTAAAATTTTCAGAGAATTCCACCCACTAATTCCATCCCTAAAGAGAAAATTCCATCCACTAATTCTATCCCTAAAGCACAGGATACTTTGGGTGACATGAATAAATGAAGAGGCTCTCTCCAGTTTCCCTCAGCTCAGATTCAAATGCAGCAAAACAGAAATGAATTCAAGTGATCCTCAGGGTTCAACACTCTGCCTTGTCAAACACATGCTGGATAATGAAACAGACTTTTGCAGTATCCTCTGAAAGCTTCATTGTAATTGTAAATTATGGACAGAAGTGATTGGGCAAAGGTGGGGACAATCATCCGGGAGCTGCGTTGGTAAAAGTGTCGTGGATAAAGCCAATCTCCATACAAGAAAAAGGCAGGTATCAGACTGGACCTAGGCCTGTTGGGAAAGAGAAATGGACAATGGCTGATTCCACACCTCTGAAAATACAAAAAGAAAAGCTGTTACCCAGATGTGTTTCCATCCTTAGGTGAACACAAACAGGCTCCTTTGTAGGGGAAAACCAGAATACTTGGTAGGTACATTAGGTACATTGGTAGGTACATTATTAACAAAGTGCAGATTAATTACAGGTGGTGTGCTATATATATAAAAAAGGAATAGAAATAGAAATCTTGGAGGATGCAAAAGTTCCATACTATTTTGTGACATTTTGGTTGGCCTAATAAAGCCATTTCCCTAATATGGATTAGAATGGTTCTTGTTTGCATAGAAAACTCACATTTTCCCCTCATTTCATCTGAGAAAAGAAAAGATAGCCTTCCCCAAGTTCACTGTTATTTCAGCATGTTTCACTGGAGCTCCTCAAGGAACTCTGATGATTCACTGGAGTTGTGGCAAGCCACAGGCAGTCTTTGGTTTCCCCTCAGCATTCATTTGCTCCAACCAGAATGCTTACTTGGTGTTCTGAATCTTTCCTTAAGCATTCTGTTCTGTTTCATATTTTCCCTTCGGGGAACAGCCTGGGCAGAGTTGCCCTAAGATGAAAGAACTAAGATACGGGAGTTGAATTAATTTATGGCATTCACTGCCACAAGATCTGATGATGGCCACAAGTTTTAAATCCTATTTATTAAAATGGGATCAGACAAATTTATGAACGGTAAGTCTTTTATTGGCCGTGATAGCTAGATGAGACTCACATATTTATAGGCAACATTTCTCTGAATACTGAATGCTGTAGGGTGAGAACAGTTAGGGCCTTGCCCTTATTTGGTTTTTCCAGAAACATGTTGTCCACTCTTGGAAAAAAAGATGCTGGACTAGATGCATCCTTGGTCTAATCCAGCAGATCTCTTTTCATGTTCTTAAGTTGTTCTTTGAGCAAAGTAGAACTAGTTTCATCAGAGAAATTGAATGTGTGTGCTAGGGAGGCCATTTTTTCCTGAATTTGGTTTTAGTAATTCATTTTTAGTTGCGCCCCAAGGCCCCCAAGCCCTTCCCCTGAAATAGCTTCACACTGACAAGTAATTTTAGTTTAAGTTATTGGGCAGAATTTAGGCCACAACTTTATTGGTTACAGCAAAGTGAGCGGTGTTGGCTTAGGCATTGGCAACAGACTATAACTGACTCCTGCCTCTCTGTCTGGAAGTCTGGAAGGGTGAACACCAAACGAGGGAGCAACATCGATGAAGACCAACGAAGCTCACCCCGGGGTTCCTGTGGTCCTGGCATGGCCCTAGCCCCTCAAGCGGACTTCGGATGAGATCCAGAACTCCCAGATTCCTTTACCGGAATACCCTTCTTCATGGAGGGGCAGGTGATGGCCGCACCTCCCTTCCCACACACTTCAATAAGCCAATGCCTAACTGCCAAACCTTACAAAGTTGTGACGATTGCTAAAGGGGTAGGCGAAAACCAAGTGGCTATATCCAATCTGCCAAATGGAAAAATTCCTACCCAGCCCCTGCTCCAAAGCAGGCGACCCAATCCAAAGCAAGGCCAAAGCAGCAGCACCTAAAATTAGGGAGGGAGGGCGGGTGTACGGCAGGGTGATGCAAGTTCCCTCAGTTACGCCACGCTGCTGCTTTTTATAGGCCCCAAGAATCGCGCCAACTGCCCCGATTGGCCCAAACAGCCCAGCACGATCCCAGGGCCCAACGGTTAAGGCTTGGGCCACGCCTGGCAACAACTCCCCCCATGGGGGTGGCTTAGGGGCCCGTGCGCAACCAGGACCCTCATTAAGGAGGATCCCATTTGCGCCCCGAGGCCCCCAAGCCCTTCCCCTGAAATAACATCACACTGACAAGTAATTTTAGTATAAGTTATTGGGCAAAATTTAGGCCATTTGGTTTTAGTAATCCATTTTTAGTTATGTCTGAAGGAGTACCTCCCTTCACACTGACCTGCCTGGGTGTTTAGATCAGCAGGAAAGGCCCTGTTGGCAGTGTTGCCGATCTCTGTGGTTCAAGTTGTGGCAAAGTGTGAGAGGGATTTATCTGTGGTGGTTCCAAGGCTGGGGAATGCCCTCCCCTCTGAGGTGTGTCCTGTGCCATCAATGCATGCTTTTGGACAATTGGTCAAGATGTACCTCTTTAGACATGGGTATTTAGCCGAGTGGATGTCTTCCTTGCTCCTGCATTGCTGTTCTTTGCTTTTGCTTTGTAGTCTTACGTTATGGTTTTAATGTAAGTTGTGCCTGTTTTAATTGTGGTAATTTTGTTTCCCTCCCTGAAACCGCTAGGTAAAGAGCAGCTGTAGGTACAAATGATAAACGAATGTAGGATTTTTTTTACTTCAGATTTGGTATTTACCCTTTGATAACGCTGCAGCTTATAAGGGTCATCTGTGGATTTGATTTCAGAAAATTGCCCAGGCCACTGGGACCAGTTGACTTAAAATACGAGATCCAGCTTTGACTCAGCCTCTTGTCCTGCTGTGTAACCTTAGGTCATTTCTTTCATGCTTGGGGATAGTGTTTTGATCTCCAATTGTACAGATTAAAAACAATACATTGAATTATTTTCAGATTATGTTTGTGTTATCCTAAAGCCAAATGCTCTTCTTTTTGTTGCACCATCAAACTTCACACTATCTGTCCACATGCAAATTTTGAAATGAGTCAATATAGCAATGAACCAGCTAGATATAAAGAAAGTCAACAGATGCTCTGAAATGTACCTGCAGGTGTTAGTACATGGTGGGGAATCTATTTGAAAGGCAGATTGTGTTTGAGGCCATAAAACGTCATACTTTGTGAAAGAATGGGTCCAGATGCCTTTGATTCTTTGACCCAGTGGAGTTAGCTATGCATCTGCCTCTTTGCCTTCTGGAAACTCAAATCAACATCCTTCATGATGTGGAATGCTTTAAAAGTTCATGTATTATTTTCCAGGGGTGATCGGAGATGTGGTTGATGTTTCACATAGTTTCATAGGACCACTACCATCTGCACTCTATCCCCAATATACAGACACGTTAAGCCACACAACTGGTTTCATGTTGCAACATAGTCAGATACTGTGTATTGCATAAAAATTACAGCATGGTATATAATTCCAAATAGTCTATATACCAATTTATTTATTTTGAAAATACATTAACCTTTGCCAAAGGTGAGGCTAATGAACCTGTGTACAATAAGATAAAATTAGGTGAAATACAAAAGTTACAAACTCTACAAACAAATAAAATCACTGCTTTAATTATACAATTATCATTCCATAAAAAGACAGGGTCACGCTTCGGGGAAAGCCTTCTTAAACAAAAATGCCCAGTAGCCACCTAAATATCAGGATGCTAGGCACCTGTCTAATTTCAGCTGGCAGATGATTGCAGAAGACTGTAGCTAAAACACTAAAAGCCCTGTTTCTAGTACAAACTAGAAACACCATCTGGTATTGTGTTTACTGTGCAGCTTTCATGATCCATATATTGGGAAGGAATCAGAAATACTCCGAATTCTATCAGGGAACTGAAGTTTGTTCGCTTTCCGCAAACCTCTCCTAACAACCCCATTCATGGATTTCAGCTATGGTAATCAGATATGGTCTAAAAATGAAGATAACTCGTTCCCAAGGAAATCTGGAAGGTATAACGCCACACCACGAATATCCTGTTTCTATTGCACTCCTTGATGGCCTGGGGGGGGGGGGGGAATGGAATACCTTTTTAATTCTAATGAGCCACAGTGGAATTGTCAAAACAAGAATCATGTGTAATATTTTAAAATTAATCCACCTTTGGTTTGAACCAAGTGAGGTTAGCATAAATATGCATCTCTAGCAACTGCCATAATGTCAATGTAGGCAATCATACAATTACTGTCAGCTATGTGGAAACGTTGACCTTTAAGGACCAGTCAAAAGAGTGTTGGATGCAAAACTAAAATAACTGCCATTTGGGGCCCAGCAGCCTTAATTCCATGCAGACCCATCAAAGCAAGACAGATGAACCCCTGTAGCTTGATGCCATCTTTTTTATGGGTCAAATACTGATCCAGAAACACACACAACATAGCCTACGTTGCATACACTCTTCTGTTACAATGACCTATGTAAATGAACAGTTTTTTTTTCCAAAGTGAGAGTATTATCCAGAGGCACCTAATATGTTTCAGCCAGAAATATAAAGTGGTGGCCCAAACCAATGATCCAGCGTTAAGTTATCTGCACTCTAAATTACAGCAGTAGTCACTTGCAATTTGACAGTCATCACTGCTAGTCTAGATGGACGGCAGGATCAGTAAAGTGGGATCAACCATTGTGTTGTTCATCTCAGCACTGACAAAGACATATTCAAATCTGTTGAGACCCCTAGTGAGTTTGATACCCATCAGGCTACAGACAGACAGAGGCTCACCCTGGCATAGCACTGGACCTAGCACAAATGGACCAGCCTCTCTTCTTCAGCTATTTCTCAGATTAGGGTTGAGGAGCAGCGGAGTGACTCACACCCACTCCCCAGCTCTGGAAGGAATGCAGAACTTGTCCTCCGCAGGTCTAGAGAGTGGTCTGGGCACTTCCAAACTCAGGGGATGAGTCTCCTCCCCTCCTTTCCAGCTGGAAATTGGAAGTGGAGGAGTAAGGCTATGTTCCTGCAGTTGTACTAAGCCTCAAAGGGCAAGTTCCCCGAGGATAACAAGGCCACTCAAAATGTGTAGACCCCTGGCTCTAAAAATCTACAAAACTCTTCTTTGAGATGCTTCCTTTTGCAGTTCTTGGTTGATGATACTGTCATTGCGGGGAACAACTTTCTAAAAGTGTTCCTAGAAATGAGGAACTAAAGTTGAGTGAGGGATAATGGCTTGAAGTCAGGCCTCCCAGTTTCTTTCTGTTGAACCACACTACCTCCTATATTTAATTATAGGTATAAATCTTAAATGTCATGAAATTTCTTTTAGCTCAATGCTTAGAAACAGGCTGCACTCTCTTTGTCTGGTTTAGCTGAACTTTTATAAGGCTGAAAAGGAGACATGGTGCTCTTACGTTTATTTTCTCTAAGCTCATGCTTTATAACTGCTACAAACTGATAAGTTGTATATAAAGATACAGATATGTCCCAATTTTATGACTCCTAACAGAGCACATAGTTGTGTGTGTGTGTTTAATGAATGAAAGAAAATATCACTGAAAAGTTCATCAACTTTCAGCTCCTGCTCACTGAGTGATAGATAGCTTTAATTACATTGAATTACTCAGCATCTCCCCAGAACTCCCCAAAGTCATTAAAAATAGATTTTCTGTTTGAACTCCTCTCACCACGACGGGTCTCCAAGGCAGTGTGCCGCTGACGGGATGCCCCATGGGTTGGCTCCTAGTCAGAGAGGTCAGCAGCTTGTTTTGGTAGCAATCACAAAGGCGGGAATGGAGGCATAAGGAGGGGAGAAAGGTATTCAGGATTGCACCAATCATCCCTGCTCACACAAGGAGCAATTTTTTTATTATTTAATTAATTATTTCTAGGGCCATATTGCTTGGCGTATTTGTTTTATGGCTCTGATGGCTAGTCAAGGAAAGAAGTAGATCTAAACATAAGGGGTTGCGGAATGTCCCCATAGGTTTTGTAAAACAGAGCCAATCAGGCAATCAAGGAAAACAGTAATGAGTCTTTATCATTTAATTACTGGGTAGGAAGTTCTGTAATTAGGGAAGTGAAAAGTGAGCCCCAGAGCAGCTATGTCAAAGAAACAAACAAAAAGGTTGGTGTGTCTTGAGGTTACTGTAAAAAAAAGTAGAAGTAGTACCAGGTAAATGCTGGTATCCTGGTACTTGTGTGAAATAATATTAAGAATTGATTTTGAAATGACTTAAAATGAAAACGGTGTAAATTATTATACTGGTATACATTATTTGACCATCATGTTTTGTATTCATTCCTTTCATATATACTTATTCATCGGCTTTAAAAAAGAATTATGAAATACAGTATGTAGAATATATTGTACTAATAATTTAATATGTAGTCATGCTGAGATGACATGTTTCATTGAGGTTGTTGCAAATACAAGTTAGTGTTCACCCAGCTGACTTCTAGCTATTCTGTCATTGGTTCAGACCATGGCTGGGCTGCCATGAGCTCAGCACAGCAAGTCATATGACTGCTGACCCTGTGTGCTGAAACTGGCATGGATTGGCTTTTTAGCAGTTGATCATAACCTCTCAGAAGCTGCAGACGAGGACCAAAAGCTAAGCCATGCTCAAGTTACATGACACTGTTAGCCCACAAGAGACAGTGTGGTGGATTGTGTATCACATATGACCTGGGAAAACAAGAATTCTCCTTTCGTTCATGAAGCTCACCAATTGACACTGGCTCAGAAAATACCATGCAGCCTACTGCAGGGCTGCCCTGATTCCCCAAGCCTGGAGGAGTTGTGAGGCTGACTCCTGTGTCCATTGTGTTTGAGTGAGAGCAGTCTGGGGCATAGGGACAGATCCTGCTATGTTTGTGTGATGCATGTGATTTTATGTAATTAAAAAGGATACCAGAAGGGCAGGGGGATATGGAATGGGAAGGTGGAAGTGCAGCTGGTGTAGCAATTTAGAACATTTCAAACTGTACACAGATGGGAATGCTGCGTCTTTCCTCATCCTCTCGTCTTTCTTTCTCTGGGACCCACTGTAGACAGCTGCAAGTCAATCCCCTTCCCTGCTACTTTGCAAAGACAGCTCTGCACACATATCCCATTACAGGTAAAGAGACCGGCTTTTTCCCTTGAATTTACCACTCGTGGTATAAATGTGGAGGTAGGTGGAGGAGATATGTGGAAATATTCTCACCCCTCGCCACACACACACACACACACATGCTTCTGTCCTCTCTGCCCCAGGTTTTTGCTGTATGATCTTCGCCCCGCAAATCCTGTCAATCTGTTGTCCATTTCTGTTAGAGAGCTTTGGAACCTTAGGCAGGAGCAGGTAGATATGGGCACACTAATGAGAGGAGTCCATCAAAGCATAGCAGAGAGATCTTGAGACTTCTTGCTCTACTTGTCAGGAACCTTTTCCTGTGCCAAAAGTATTTCTGATTGTCAGGGACTCAGACAGTTATGTACTAGGAAAATATGTTGTTAATGGGGGTAACACTAGATAGGGTTGTTGGAGGAGGTTTTTCTTTATGAGCTCAAGGCTAATTTACTATTAACATTTCTCATCTAAGCTAGTTTATATATTTGTGTTGTGTTTTATTAATAGCTTTAATGTTTGATGTGATGCTTCTCCCCATTTCCTTCTCTTCTGTTGCTTTGCGGCATTCTTTAACTCTTACCTTTTTAAATTTTCTTTCCTCTTGGAAAAGTTGTGCAGGGTTTGTAGGAGAGAACGGGGATAAGAAGGGGTGGGATGTCAGGTTGTTCGTGAATGTTCAGTTGGTCATAAGAATCAGTCTGTGCACATTCACAACTTTCACACCTTGTTTGTTCACATGTACTGGAAACCTACTTAATCCAAGAAAGGTGTGGGTATGGCAGGCCCCTCTGCATCTGCAACACATTACTACCATATTGTAGTAATACTTTTTGAAAAGAAGATTGATCTAGTACTAAGTGCTGATTCTCACATGTGTGTACCGGTCACATTTATTCTTGCAGACTTCTTTCAGTGAGGTCAAAGTGGCATTTTAGCCTCATGAAAGCTATTCAAGATAAGCTAGGCTGAGAGAGAATGAGCTTCACATATGAGAGAGGCTTTCTCACATCTCCAGTCCAACAGTCAAACCACTAGATTTGATGCCTTGCAGCTGAATGTGTGAACTGCCATTATGTAAAAAATATTGACAGTAAAGTGGATTCTGCAGTAGGATCCTTGCGAAGTGTTGCTATATAGGCAGTGCCTGCTCTTAAAAGTGTAAATACTTGTAATGTGTTACCTCTTGTACATATTATGTAAAATACTTGTAATTTCATTTGAACGCACACCAAAAAGTGCAAGTAGATAAATAGGTACCACTCCGGCGGGAAGGTAAACGGCGTTTCCATGTGCTGCTCTGGTTTCACCATAAGCAGCTTAGTCTTGCTGGCCAGATGACCTGGAAAAACTGTCTGCGGACAGACATCGGCTCCCTTGGCCTGTAAAGTGAGATGAGCTCCACAACCCCCACGTCGTCTGTGACTGGACTTAACTGTCAGGGGCCCTTTACTTTTACCTTTTTAAAACATATTCATTAAAACTTACAAACAAAACTTCTACAATTATAAGTATTTCTTTTTTCAAAAAAGTTTATTTTGATGTTGCTCACTCCCAGATGACCTGCTTATTGGCCATTCATGTTGATTTCTTTGCATAATTTTTTGGGGAATGTTAGATGCCACTGGCTATTTATCGAGCATTTATTCTGATATGTTTGTTTGTTTGTTGCGTCAAGTAATTTTAAGCCCACACTTTCCAGTTCATTTTCCCTTCATTTTCCTTACTACAAAATAATTTAATTTGGAGGAGAAGTGGGCTTTTTGCAGAAGAGCACCTAATTAATTTTAAATGGTGCAATCTGAATTTACTGGTATTTAATTGAATCCTAACCAAAGAGAGCAATGCCTTGGAAGCACCTCTTGTGGCAATGAAATAAATTCAAGATGTTTATTTGAGATTTTAAAAAAGGTTGAAACACTCTGCCCAACCCCCAATACTTGCATCTCCTGTTGCAGGTGGAAGGATGTTGCAGATAATTTTCATGGCGGCTCTTTCAAGTTACTTTGGGTTTCTGCTATTATTCTGTTTTCCACATTTTCCATTTTGCACTGGTTTGAGATTTTTCTTAAACTTCCTGATTTCATTGCCTTAAGTCAACAATGATACATATCATTCATCCTACAGTCTTGTATTTCAGTCACACTTTTCTTTTTTGTTTGTTTCTGCCTCATGTGGCATCCCACATGCAAAAGCACTTTGATCTCAGAACGATAATTACAACGGCAGCAAACAGTATAAAAAACAATTAAGACACAAACAAGTGTGCTTTCATTTTCTGCCTTTGTAAAGAGCAAGAACACACACACTCTTTTTCTGCCTTTAGTGCTGTTAAAAGTTTCAGAGCCCAGAGTGGTGAGATAGAACTACATGATAATATGCAAATTCAGTGGCAGTTCTGTCCTCAATCAACTAAATTGTGTGTGAGAGGCAGAATGGAAATAGGAGGACATATTTAAATTGTGGATTACAAGAGCAAACACAGACAAACAAAATCAAGAAGGGAACATTTCTTGCTTGTTAAAATGAATCCACTTCAGCTATTCTTTGATGGAGATCTTCAACAGTAACTCACCTTCTCCCTGACAAAGATGTGGCTATTAGAAAATGGCGGAGCTAAACATATGTCTGGCAGAAAACAAAAGAGAAGCACCTGCCATGCTTGTTTGTGGCATAGGTGTGGAGTCTAAAAGAACCATATTTCTTAATATCACAGAGTGTTCAGGAGGCAGAATGTGTACATATTGAGAACAGTATCGCATTAGGTTTTAATCTAGATTTTTTTTCTTACTCTCAATCTATTCAAAACACTTTAGTTATAACATAAAGAGACATGTGCTTGCACTGTATGCACCACTAGGACTGCCATGCGGGTGGCGCTGTGGTCTAAACCACTGAGCCTCTTGGGCTTGCCGATTGGAAGTTTGGCGGTTTGAATCCGTGTGACGGGGTGAGTTCCCATTGCTCTGTCCCAGCTTTTGCCAACCTAGCAATTTGAATGCATAACAGTGCAAGTAGATAAATAGGTACCGCTGTGGCGGGAGGGTAAACAGCATTTACATGCGCTCTGGCTCTCGTCATGGTGTTCCATGCACCAGAAGCGGTTTACTCATGCTGACCACATGATCCAGAAAGCTGCAGACAAACGTTGACTCCCTCAGCCTGAAAGCGAGATGAGCGCTGCATCCCATAGTTGCCTTTGACTGGACTCAACTGTCCAGGGGTCCTGTATCTTTCTACCTTTATTTATTTTTTTACAAAAAGCCAAAAGTTGCTGAGCTTTTTTTAGACAAACCCGAGAGTGCCACTTTTCTGAAATTCCGCCTTTCAAATCTTGGTAATGTCTGGAAAAATCCAGACATATGGCAGCCTTATACACCCCCATTAACCTTTGATGGTCTTTCTTAAAAGGCAGGACAGGCAACCTTTCTCAGGCTACACATTCAAAAGTATCACACTTGCACACAGCTGGTTTCAGCATAGCTCTGTTAATGTGCACAGGACATGGCACTGAGTGGGTGACATGTCCTATAAAGGCAAAGGAATCAATATGGATTGCTGAGAGTATTATCATTATCATCATCAGTGCTTTTTTTAAAGGTGCTGGTACTTACCTTGAAGTTGTTACAGTAAGTGCCACATTTTTAACATTTTGGAGCGGGGGGGGGGGGAGTGCTGGTACTGTGTACCTCTGAGTGCCCCCAGAAAACACTGGTTGTTGTTGTTTCTATACCACCCTTCATCCAAGGACCACAGGGCTGTTTACAATATAAAAACATGAAAATACATACCATTCTAACAAACAAAATCAGTCCCCCCCCACCCCAGTTTAAAAGGCCATAGATTGTTTCATTAACCAAGCGCCTGAGAGAACAGCAATGTTTTTGTCTGGTGCATAAAGATATGTAATGAGGGGACCAGGTGAACTGCCCTAGGGAGAGCTTTCCACAAGTGGAGAACCACTGCAGAAAAGGCCTGTTCTCGTGTTACTACCCTCCAGAGCTCTCTTGGAAGGGGCACACAAAGAAGAGCCTCAGATAATGGATGCAGCCACTTATGCATGTATGCCCTGGGGCACATTAAAGGTTCTGTGGATTGTGTGCATGTGCGTGTGCGCACATTAACAAGGCACATAGTCACTACATGTGCATTCTACTTGCTGGAGCCATGTATGAACCATCCTGAGGAGCTATACTCAGGTAATATGAAGCCTAACATCTTGGAGAGGAAATGCATATAGGACAAAATTCTAGAAACAGATCTGGACACAGGAAATGACGTACATATTAATTCCACTGTTAAGATAATGGATCTTTAGCTCTAATGTGTGACACTAATGACATGCCTGTCTTTTAAACGCAACATGTGAGAGGATCCTCAAGTTCTACAGCATTGAAGAAACACATGTTCATGAAGCCTTTTGAACCTCAAAGACACTGCAAGAAGGGAACTGGGCAGTGCTTTGTTAGCTGATTAATTCAGTTCCAGTGCTATGCTCCTTCCCAGGATAGCTTGTCCAACCCCATCCTAGTTATAACCTCTCTGTCAACTGGCTTTGTCCACAAACACTGCATGCCTAACATTCTCCCAGCAAGGTTTGCAAGATCTAATTTATTGTGCTTTGAGATCCTTGATGAAAGGCGTGACAGGACTGCAAAGTGTTCCGTCATGTCAAAAAGCCTGGGTTATAAAGCCCCCAGTGGCCTTTGGCAGGCGTTTCATGTGACGGGCTCAGAGACTTGCTTTCCTGCTCTCTGAAGAAAGAAAAATCCACCTCTTGCATAGTGTCCCATGACAATCGCCTTAATTAAAACACTGTAGGATGTCGGTGAGCATGATGTTGCCGAGTGAGAAGAATTCCGACGCTGAGATTCAGCAGCCGTCGGGGTGACAACTTCAGAGAGAAGGGAGGGTGATTTGAATCATGGAGCTGCTCTTCTTTCTGCTTTCAGAACAATTTCCGAGAATGGGGGCTGCAGATTTTGTGGAGGGCTCGCTCTGTGTTCCACAAACAGTCCTCTTGTGTGTCCAGTTTCTGTTTTCTTTGCAGCCTGTCTGCTCATTTTCAGAGATGATGTTTGCAAAAACAGGTGTCCAATCCAAGTGTTCTTGCTGAGGAGGCACAGGGAGGGAGGCAGATTCCAGATTGGAGATGGGATTAAGTTCTTTATTTCTGGTTGTTTTTCATTCCTTTGGAAACCTCAGAGAACTTAATCCCACCTCTTTCACCACCCCACCTGATTTTGTAAATCCTTGTGCCAATGCAACATTCCTTTCAAGCATGACAATCAAATTTCCCAAAGAAAAGGAGCTGGGAAGAGAGAAATTCTAAGAAATTGTAAAGTAGGTAATAAACATATTCAGGAGTGGAAATGAAGCACACCACATAGAACAGCATAGTTTAAATGGGATTGGAAATGTACACAAACATCTGTGTCTGTGTGTTTGGGCAAAATGTGCAAGTTAATAATGATAGCAGTCACATCAGTTTTTGGTGTGTGTACCTGGTTAGAAGGGCTGTCCATTGCATGAATACAAATGTTATCTGAACACACCATTTGAGAGTGGGACCTTTTACTACCTGTAAGAAAGACTTCACTGCAGGTTCACAAATAATTTCCCAAGAGTCCAGCTTCTGTAGTGATTCATTGCCTGAATTGTATTTAATGTGTGCGTTTAGATGGAAACCCACTGGTACCCTGAATTCTTTAGCTCTGCAAAATCAGTGGTTTCATGCAGTTCTTCCAATAAATTATAACAGAGCAGTGCATTTTAAAACTGACACAGAGGTAGAAACTAGTGCAATGGGTGGTAGCTGAGTATGTCATACTCAGAGGGAATCCATGGAAATAAATGGCATTTAATTAATTATGACTAACTTCACTGGTTTTAATGGATGTGCTCCAAGCATGATGTAGCTGCAATTCTAACTCTACTTACCTGGGTGTAAGCCTCATTGGAATTCAGTGGGGCTTACATCTGAGTAGACATGGTTAGGATTGCTGCTTTAGTTGGATACTATCCAATGTCTTAGAAAAAAATGTGAAGCATACAAGCTCAGCCACTTAAACATTCAAATATCAGTTTAGATATTTGATATCTGGGGAAAGACTGCAAGCATTTGGTGCAACCCTATAACAAGGGTGGGGAAAATGGGAACACAGTAAAAAATCAATTCACAGGTAGCACTTGTAATTCAAGCACCTCAGAAGATTCCAATCATACGAAGACATAAAATTCAAAATAAAAGTAATTATATGGGAAAACTAAGGTAGAAGATCCTACAAAGTGGGTCACTCCAACAGTGATCTGTGGGCAAGTCTGGCAAAAAAAGATAAGAATATATATGGACTTGAGATAAGAGCAAAGCTATTCTAAAAGATACCGTTCTGTTGCCTACTGTACAAGAAATCACCAGTCAGTTAGCAGAACTATTTATAGTCTTTGATGCCAGTAGTGGATATTGGCAAATTCAGCTGGATGACACAAAAGTTCCAGACTATACATTCAATTTATTTTTTGGCAGTTACAGGTTTTTGGGAGGGGGGGCAGGGTTGTACTTCTGCGAATCTTTGAGTTACACACACACACAGTTTCCCTTTCCTCTTGTATGTGGGTGATGGCATTTTTAGTGCCATGTGGGAATTTGCCCTCCAATTTCTTGAAAGTTTTATTCCCCTGTGAAAGAGGCATGCATTTTTAATGCTTCATTCTCAAGGCACTTTACAATTTCTTTAGGATTTCTGCAATTGTGTGGTTTTAAGCTTACCTTAATATTGCAAAGTGGTCAGGGATAGTGTGTGTGTTTTATTCCAGTAAATGTTTTTACTCTGCAACCTCTCCAGCAACCCACACTTCCTTATGTGGGAAGACCTACTCAATTATGTCTGCGCCTGGGCATTAACAGAAACATAGGCACTGGGGAAGGCTGCGGAGTATAGACCAGGGGTCAGAAACCTTTTTCAGCCGTGGGACAGTCCACCGTCCCTCAGACCATGTGGTGGGCCGGACTATATTTTTTTGGGGGGGGAAATGAACGAATTCCTATGCCCCACAAATAACCCAGAGATGCATTTTAAATAAAAGGATACATTCTACTCATGTAAAAACACATTGATTCCCAGACCATCTGTGGGCTAGAATTAGAAGGTGATTGGGTCGCATCTGACCCCTGGGCCTTATGTTGCCTACCCCTGGTACAGACTGCTGACAAGATGTTTTGTTGAATGAAGGGACACTCACAAGCATGCATCCATCACCTCATGATTAAGGTAAGCACTACAGTAACCCTGTGTCCTACTCATGAGAATTTCACCAAATTTTTCTCTCCACTTTGATAATTTTTTAATGTGATTTCTGTTTTTAGCGAGAAATTTTCAGCACAGGGCCGGCTGTTTCTGCTACATAAGGATTGACACACAGATAATGAGTTTGCTATTAGTAGCTGATGGTGCTATTTTTAGAGATTGGGTATGGTAGCCATCTCATGTAATACTGTATCTGCTTTGTAAAAAGATGCCACAGGAGACTGAGGTGTGAAACAAATAAACTCTGCTTAACACTTCTGCATTTCTTATGTAAGAAAACCCCTGCTGGATCAACTCAAAGGCCCGTCTAGGCCAACATTCTGTTTTCAGAAGATACCCTTGCTTATTGAAATTTATTTTGAGTAATTGTATACATGATGGAATCACTTTTTTAGAATAAGAGAATGGCCTCAAGACTTAATATAATGAGTACTGAATATCATACATGACAACCATCTGCAAACTGGGGTACATAAAAGAAGGACACATATAGCTGTTGATTAGCCAGGCATAGGTTCTTGTATAGGAGAACTGGAACAGACAGGTATCAGATGTCAAACCTGCAAGAAAAAACAGAAACTACTTTGCCTCATGAAATTCCAAAAGGACCCAGTTACCATCTGTCAGAATGGTGTGTAGAAACCTGCAAAAGTGACTGAGCAACATATGACCCCAAGATAATATTTGGTTCAGACTGATGGTTCAGCTGTCTACAAGAGCAACAGAAGAGATCTGCAGAGCATTACAAGTCTTGAGCCGGTGATGGATGAAACAACTGAGAATGCAGGCATACCTATATCAAATATAGACAAGCGAGAGTCTCAAGACAGAACAAATGGAATTCTTGTAACTGAAAAGTGCCAGAGAGACTTCAGAGAAACTTTTTGACAGTGAGATGCTTGTGAGTACACAAAGTGGCAGAAAGATAAGAAAAAAATACAGATCATAACTACTTCCTTTAAAAAGAGGAGAGCAGTTACTGTGTTACTCTATGTTACTCTATATTACTATGGTATGTATTCTTGTGTTTGTATATTGTAAACTGCCCTGTGATCCTTGGATGGAGGGTGGTATAGAAATTTAATTATTTAATTATTTAATTAATAATAGGACAGCAGCAAGGTTCCTCACCTGACAGAAGGAAGCATAAAATAATTTATGCTGTTTCAAACTCATGTGGTTTCTTTTTTAACTTCAAAAAATTTGTTCCCCCCACCACCACCACCCTCAGTATTACATATGTTTGTGCTTGTGACTGAGAAAGAGTCGTTTATAACAGCCCTGCAATATAGTCCAGTTAATAATACAGACTAGAAGTGGGTTGAGGTGGTGTGGATTTTCAGCGAAAAATCTCCTATATAGAACATTGCTCAAATTGCTGCAGAGGTAAAACTAGCTCAGTTGCCCACCTCCAAGCTCTTCCCACCCCAATCCTCCACTCAGTTGCATGCAGACATCTTATTTACTTGCATGCTGATGTGCTGCATGTTTAGATACTTAAAACAAAGACAAATAATTACATTTTCATTAAAATTAAGTTTAAAGTTTGCAGAATTAGTAAATTACTTTCACAATATGCAGATTAGGCTTTCCAAATATGGAGAACTTTAATGCGGCAATCCTACCATAGTAAGCTTCTTTTCCTTGCCTCCTGCAAGATACCGCCTACGTTTTTGTCACTACTGAGCTCTATCTACTTTATCAGTGCATATATTTTTGCCCGACTGCCAAATATCGAACAAGAGCATTGTTTCACCTAGCAAGTGACTTAATGTCACCTTTCATTTAACTTGAGAATAGGGTCAGACTATGGAATAAGATCCAAGAATCTTATGATAGCTACACCTGCTTGCTTGTTCCAAGGGGACTTGAGCTGCATCTGACTTCATACCCTTTTCGTTTTACTCACTTACACACATCCATTTTTTTCCTCTGGAGAAATCTGTTAAGTAGGGCCCAGGAAACAAGAAAAATAGGGGCCTTATTGATTTCAAATGTAGAGAGGAACTGAGTTCCCACTGTATCAACAGTATTTGGCGTGAAAGTGGCCTTTGTTCCAAGGCACACTGATTCCTTTCAGCTTCTGACTCTCCAGCTGCTGGGAGCTGGGCAGTGTTTTGACGAACGGAGCAAATGCAACGCAGACAGTTGTTTTAATTCTTAGCCAGTTGCCGACATCACTCACAAGGGCCAGAAAAATTAAGAGGGGAAAAAGAGTCTGGATTCTTTCCTTTAGTTAACTCGGCACAAGAACGATATTTGGATAGCAAGGCAGAATGAGAGCCCATTGGTGAGTGTAACAGATGCAACAGGCTTTGCTTATGCATGGAAGAGGAGAACTGGAGCAGGAATTAAAAAAAAAAAAAATCTCCTCAAACCTACTGGAGCACAAAGCTTTTTGAGAGTGGGAGGGGCATAAAACTTTAATTTTCTCTTCACTTCCAATCAGAACCCCAGAAGCTCATTTTCTTTTACATTCTTTTTAGCTCCTTGCCTGTTTCTTTCTCTTTATTATTAGCATTGTGTATATCGTGCCAAAAATACACAAAAAGTACCTGTAACTTACTCATCTTCCTTTGCAGAACATCATTTTCCCTATATCAAGTTCAAGTAGTTCAATAAACATACCATTCAAGGAGAAATGTGTCTTCCACATATATACATAATATTTGAGTCCCCAATCGAATTAACTAGCCTATGAACTGCAATCAGTTGATAGATGAACAGAAAAGATCCGGTTAAGTCAGGACATGAAGGAAAAAGGCATTTTGATCTTTGGTTAAAGGGTAGTATATAAATTCAAATCATCATCATCTTCTGTGTGCTTCCCCAGTAATATGTCCAGAAGCATGTTGCTGGATGTAGGATATATGTATGATGACTAGTAGCCATTGATAACTTATCTTCCATGAGTTTGTTCAGTACCCTTTTAAAACCATCCAGGTTGGCAGCCATTGCCACATATTGGGCAAGCAAATTCTATAGTTTTAACTATGTGAAGAGGTATCTACTTTTGTCTGTCTTGACTCTTCCACCATTCAGCATCATTGGATGGCCAGGATTCCAGTATTATGAGAGAGGAAGAGAACATTTAAAGATCCCTTTCTTCACACCTTGTAATATTTTACAAACTTCTATCATGCCACCCTCCCCCCCCCCAATTCACCTACAGACATTGCAATCTTCCCTTGTAAGGGAGTTGCTGAATCCCTTGATCCTTTAATCTTCCTCTTCCAGCATCTTTCCCAACACTACATTATCAATGAGTGCATGGCTCTTTTAATCCACATCTTGCTATGACCCTTCCCTGGAGGAGGACTTGCCTGAAAACAAGGCAACGCAGAGTGCATTTTCTCAGATCCATGTGGAATACGCAGCCATCTCCTGGTCACACCCATGTCTGCTGTAATTCATGTGGTTCGACATTTGTGCGAACAGCTTTTTGATCCGGAACTGTGCCAGGAGAAGTGTTGCTTGAGGCATTAGCAGACAGGTTTCCCTTGCTCAAGCCAGGAATCGATCCTTGATGTGTTCAGCTTGGACTGCTGGGCCATCTGTCAGCACAGGCTGTACCCTGCTCTCTGGCCCTGCTAGGTTTCTCCGCAGTTACACAAAGTACCAGCAGGCAGCGAGGAGGTTGTTGGTTGATGTACAGCTATCCTTGTGCCGATGCAGTTGAAAGGAGTAATCATGATGATTGTTATTTTGTTCAGAGAAATGTTTACAGGCCCCATAAAGACACAAATGCAGCAGCCCTCATCTATAAAATGGGTATTTGATTTATTCCAGCTTGTGGCACTGACTGGCCAGACTTGGTTGCCAGCTTTCCATCCTGTTCTGCCATCTCTTCCTTTGAATTTACCCTTCTATCATAATTACATTTTCAAACACAAAAGCTGTAGCAGTTCTTGCTGCATTGGCTACCCTGTTGCTAGGCTTCATAGAGTGATATGCATGGCTCTTCTGGTGCTTCATGTGCTGCCTGAAATGTCAGTGGAAATCTCTGGAATATGTGCTCCAATGCAGCATTCTGTCTCCAACATTCTCCCAGTTTGGACCCAGCAGAGAATCCCTTCACCTCTGCAGATTTGTGATCAAGGATGCTGCTTGTAAACATATAAAGTAACACAGATCTCTGCATGGTCCCTTTGTCATCTGAATAGACATCTGTGCCACTCTACGGAACTGTACTGCTGCCTAATGTGCCCTCCCCACTAATGAATTATTTCCCCTGGCTTTTGATTCTTCATCAGTTAGGAAGATGAAAATTCAGCACCACTCAACACCTTGTTACACTTCTTCCATGGGAATGGCTGTATATGAACAAAGGCAGATTTAAGGGAGTGCAGTGAGTTTGGTTGCACTGGGCACAGAGCCTCAGGGGTGCTGCAGGGAACACCACAACTATTATTTGGAATTGAGCTCGAGAGGTGGAGGGGCACCAAATTTTGGTGTCACACAGGGTGCCACTGAAATTTGAGACCCCACAGTCTGCCACGGATATGAATGTCCAGGAGTTAATGGGATCCTTTGAGGGGGAAATCTGATGTGGGCTGAGGAAACCAGGAATTCTCCTTAGACACAAATTCATTACTTGGTCTTTGGCAAATCACTTTCTGTCAACCTGTATGTACATTGTACATGGAAAAGATATTGAATAAAAGGAAGGAAATCAGCCCTGAGTGCTCACTAGAAGGACAGATCCTGAAGCTGAGGCTCCAATACTTTGGCCACCTCATGAGAAGAGAAGATTCCCTGGAAAAGACCCTGCATGTTGGGAAAGATGGAGGGCAAAAGTAGAAGGGGATGACAGAGGACGAGATGGTTGGACAGTGTTATCGAAGCTACCAGCATGAGTTTGACCAAACTGCGGGAGGCAGTTGAAGACAGGAGTGCCTGGCGTGCTCTGGTCCATGGGGTCACGAAGAGTCGGACACAAATAAACAACTAAACAACAACAACAATTAATAATCAATATTTTGAATCCTATTGCTTTCCTCTGCTTGTCAAGATTGAGGGTTTCCATTTTATTCTTTTGACTTTTCCCTGCCTTGCTTCAGTCAGATAAATTGTTCAGATAGAAAGTTCTGCTTATGGACTCTGAGAAAACTCTGGTAAAATGCGGTCTTGACTATGCTACCACTCAGTGGATTTGTAACTGGCTGACTGACCGAACCAAAAGGGTGCTCATCAATGGTTCCTCTTCATACTGGAGAAGAGTGACTAGTGGGGTGCCACAGGGTTCTGTCTTGGGCCCGGTCTTATTCAGCATGTTTATCAACGACTTGGATGATGGACTCAAGGGCATCCTGATCAAATTTGCAGATGACACCAAACTGGGAGGGGTGGCTAACACCCCAGAGGACAGGATCACACTTCAAAACGACCTTGACAGATTAGAGAACTGGGCCAAAACAAACAAGATGAACTTTAACAGGGAGAAATGTAAAGTATTGCACTTGGGCAAAAAAATGAGAGGCACAAATACAAGATGGGTGACACCTGGCTTGAGAGCAGTACATGTGAAAAGGATCTAGGAGTCTTGGTTGACCACAAACTTGACATGAGCCAACAGTGTGATGTGGCAGCTAAAAAAGCCAATGCAATTCTGGGCTGCATCAATAGGAGTATAGCATCTAGATCAAGGGAAGTAATAGTGCCACTGTATTCTGCTCTGGTCAGACCTCACCTGGAGTACTGTGTCCAGTTCTGGGCACCACAGTTCAAGAAGGACACTGACAAACTGGAACGTGTCCAGAGGAGGGCAACCAAAATGGTCAAAGGTCTGGAAACGATGCCTTATGAGGAACGGCTAAGGGAGCTGGGCATGTTTAGCCTGGAGAAGAGGAGGTTAAGGGGTGATATGACAGCCATGTTCAAATATATAAAAGGATGTCATATAGAGGAGGGAGAAAGGTTGTTTTCTGCTGCTCCAGAGAAGCGGACATGGAGCAATGGATCCAAACTACAAGAAAGAAGATTCCACCTAAACATTAGGAAGAACTTCCTGACAGTAAGAGCTGTTCGACAGTGGAATTTGCTGCCAAGGAGTGTGGTGGAGTCTCCTTCTTTGGAGGTCTTTAAGCAGAGGCTTGACAACCATATGTCAGGAGTGCTCTGATGGTGTTTCCTGCTTGGCGGGGGGTTGGACTCGATGGCCCTTGTGGTCTATTCCAACTCTATGATTCTATGAATGACATCAGTGGGTAAAATAAGCTTGGAAATGGTGAAACAGAGGTGGCTTTGCCATTTGGCAGACTGAAGTGGCTGCCTCAAGCAACTGATTTTGGGTGTCATGAAAGGGTAGCAAAATGTTAGTTATTTAACTTATTATTGTTGTATTTTTACTATCTCCTGTGAAAAAAATAACTTGGCCAATCTTGGATACTGTGCACTTTGACTTGTAGGGGATGGTATTTACTTTTCCATCGCATGCAGAAAAATGTCGTGGGCCAGCTCTGAAGTGTCTATTCTAAACTGTTGCCACCTGCAATATTTTGAAAAGAAATCAAAATCAGTTGACTAGCGGTGCTCTGAGGACTTCATTCAGCCAGGGCCTGTGTATCAGTTCAGAAGTACTTTGCTATCAGTAGGCATATTGGCACAAGGATACTAGTATCTTAAACAGAGGTGTAGCTAAGGGTCCCTTGCACCCTTGGCTCATGGTGCCACTCCCCCCCTTTTTTTTCCAGGAGCAGGCACACTTGCTTTCTTAAGGGCTGCATCATCACCCACAGAGATGCATCCATCACATATTGCGCCCACATTAGAATGAAAGCAGTGGTGGGAAGCGACAATCTATTTACTTGCATTTCGAAGAACGTTATGTGTTTTAATTTTAAAATTTATGTGCTCACTCACTGCAGAAAGTTCAGCAGTGCATAGCTTGTTTTCTTGATTTATTGTGCAAACAAGATGAGTGAATGTTTGCTTTATTCCCTTTCTTTCTAGGTGTCTCAGGTTCCCGTTGAATCATGTGAACAGTACACAACCTGTGGAGAATGTCTGAGTTCAGGAGACCCTCACTGTGGTTGGTGTGCTCTGCACCATACGTAAGTTCAGCATTAACTGGTGATTATTATCTTAAGATCAACTCAAATACCTCTTAATTCCTTCCATATGTGATGCCATTATTACTTAATTAATGCAATTCTAAAAGCCACCATCACTATACCAGTTAGGGGTTGTTGTTTTCTTTCTTTCTTAATTCATATGATAAAAATCTTTCAGCTTTTAGAGAATACTGCATCTTGTAAGAGAGAAATTAATGCAAAAGAGTAAGGCAACATGAAATGTTCCTTCAGGACACTAAATCTTGTATACACACATATTTTAGGCATCTGAGTGATCCCTAAATCTTGCACTGTTTTCAAAAACATTATGAGCAGAATCATTTGCATTTTCACAGGCAGTCACATCAGCACAATAATCCCATTTTCATTTACATTGGTATTGTGATGTGGCTGTAAAATCTGGCCAAATAAATGAGATAGAAAATAAATGATATGAAACTTATGATGCTTTCAAATAATAATAGTAATCATTTTTAGCTTCCAAGTTACATAGACATGTGTTTTTTACCATTAATGTGATGCATTCATTAGACATTTTCTTATATCAAACTCCAGAAACAGCCACAATCTCCTCTAAAACCTGCTTATTTTAGCCCAAGATTGTCAGTTCAATCTTATTGCAATGTCTCTCCTGTACTTTGTTTTCTCCTTGCTTCTATTTCTTTTCTACAAAACAAGCTACTGCACACCTGCCAACAGCCTTTCCTGGCATCAATCACTTCCCTTACATTGTAACCTAACAGAATCACTGTTTAAATACCACTTAGAAATTTCAGAAAGGCTGTACACTTCAGTCTCTGGCTTAAACCCTGCAAAGTAATGAAATTGTCCAGGCTTCCTAGCCTAGCTATTCTCCACTGAGCTTGTCGGTGTCTGCTGGGACAAAGGATAAAGGTTTTCTAGGCAACATCCTGGGGAAAGCTTAGGAAGCTGTGCCTCTGAATTATTGAGGTGTTTGGCATCTTTTTCTCTCCCACAATGGCAATGCTGCCTCAAGCGGAAGGGGTGCCCAAAGACTGAAGGAGGGAGAGGCCTGGAGTTCACTTACAGAAAGGAGTCCAAAAAACCCCTTGGGCCTGTTGCCAGCACTCCCATTAAATGTTTAGCAGTTGGGGTGGAGGCAAAGGGTACCCACACAATAGCAGCTGGCAAAATGCCCTTGCAGCAGGTGTTGAGAGAGTGACAGGGAGAGAGCAGAGGAAGGCTCTGATGAAATATCCTGATTGGATCAGAGTCCTGCATATAGCAGGCTAATTTCTATGCCACTTTGTCAGAAGGCATTTAACTTCCAAGGCTCGTTGCGACATTAAAAAACGACAACAAACAGTTTTGTCTTTAACCTGCTCCTCATGCCATTTTGAAGTCAAAGTAAAGCAAATGCAGATGGGTTTTCCATAAAGTGCAGCTTCTGCTTGGGCATAAAAATAAGCACTGGGTTTTCCAAAATACTAAGCATCCAGTTTCATGCAGCTTCTCAACAAAAGCTTTCTACATCACAGTTCTACCGGAACCGGGGAAGCCGCGGACAGAAAGGGTGGCTCTCCCTCCCTCTGTCTGCAACTTTTAAAGGTGTAAAAGTTGATTAACAGCCTAGATTTGGCAAGTAAAAGCAGTATACATAAGTACATAGGTGCTCAGAAGCCTCTCTGAAGGAAGAACCTTACATTGTTTTAAACTGAAGCATCTTGGGATCACATTCTGCAACATTCCTTTCCCCCTCCCCTTAATAATTTTTTAATTATTTTCAATTAATTCACATTACATGTTAATTGCCATACACCTTTAACATTGTACATAACATGAATATATTATTTCTGCACATTCCCCACATCTAACCCTGCAACATTCCTATTGGCCTGATTCTCAAGTTTGAGGCTAAACTCACTAGGGTTGTTGTTAGGGCAGTGGCAGGGGCTGCTGTTAGGGCTTAAGCCATTTTAGAGCAATGTTTTGTGCATTCTGATCAGCTCTGGGTGCATATTGATTGCCTGGGTGCATATTGATTGAGAGCCAGTGTGGTGTAGTGGTTAAGAGCGGTTAAGAGACTCGTAATCTGGTGAACCAGGTTTGATTCCCTGCTCCTCCACATGCAGCTGCTGGGTGACCTTGGGCTAGTCACACTTCTCTGAAGTCTCTCAGCCCCACTCACCTCACAGAGTGTTTGCTGTGGGGGAGGAAGGGAAAGGAGAATGTTAGCCGCTTTGAGACTCCTTCGGGTAGTGATAAAGTGGGATATCAAATCCAAACTCTCTTATTTTCTGTCCTCCCTCCTTTCTTTTCTACTGGTGCAATCTACTGGGAACTACCTCTTTGTGTAAGCCCTTTCTTCTCCAGAGTTTTGTGTAGTGGGTGGGTACCTTAAAACAACGTTAGCCAGGGTGGTGACTTCCATATGTTGTTGGACTGCAATTCCCATTATCCCTTACCATTGACCATTCTGGCTAGGGCTGATGAGAAGCTGAAGTCCAACAGTATCTGAAAGGCACCATGTTGGCTACATCTCTTAAAACATGCCATAGGTTCATTCTACCACTACATAGGCTAGGGTAAGCTTAGTGACTAGCTTTGCTACATTTGCAGAGGTTCAGTTTATAATCCTAAACACATTTGCCAGGAAGTAAACTTTATGAAGGCAGCGAGACCTACTTCTGAGTAGGCATGCATAGGATTGTGCTGTTAGCTGTTCTTTTTTTCTTGACCTGCAGAGGCTCAGTATGAAAAGGTTTCAGACTATGTGGTTCAGACTCTTATGTTCCAAGACGAGAACGAAAGATTAATAGATTAGTTAGCCTGACCTCCTGCATTATACCTTGCACAGACCACAGATGTTGAACCAGTAACTCCTGCAAAATCCTTCTAATCACTGCAAAACATGTTTTGCTGGGAGTTGAACCTTAGACCCTTTGCTCCTCCAGATGGATTCTTGTTCTTTGACCAGAAAGTGTGGCAGGTTCACTGCTTTGTGTTGTACAGACAAACAGGGAATACCTAGCTAATTGCAGTCTCTTTTGATTAAGCTGTTCAAGCCATGGCATAAGGTCTTTTCTAGCATAATATTGCCTATATTTCTTTCCCGCCCCCAATGTGTCCACAATAGAGAGGTCAGGAGTCATTTGGGAGATGAGGGAGGCCAGCCACGGAAAATAGACCAGTGCCTGTTCTGAAAGAGATCTCAGAGAGCTGTCTGACAGTGCCTTCTTGAGGATTAATGGGCAGACAGTCAGCAATGTATGGAAAGTAGCTTCCAACATTTGGCCAAAGAAGAAAATGGGATATGCAAGACTGATTCATACATCTATTTTTCATGCATCTGGTGTAACATTCAAAGGGAAACGAGCACACCTTCACTGCAATGCCCCTATATCTGGAACCTGCACATTTGCCACAAGGAAATGTCCCCCACCCCTCACTTGAAGCAGGAAAAGCAAGTGTGAGAGTCAGTGGCATATCTGCTTTTCCCACTTAGGCATGACATCTGCAGCTGCTGTCAAGTTCACACCTACACAGATACAAAAACACTTGTGATTCATGAAGACAGAATAGAAACTGCAAGCAAGAATACTCATCTCCAGGGAAAGTATAATATGGTGGTACCTCGGGTTACAAACGTAATTCATTCCAGAGGTCCATTCTTAACCTGAAACCGTTCTTAACCTGAGGCATGCTTTCGCTAATGGGGCCTCCCACTGGTGCCACACCACTGGTGTGTGATTTCCATTCCCATCCTAGGGCAAAGTTCTTAACCTGAGGTACTACTTCCGGGTTAGCGGCGTTTGTAACCCGAAGTGTTTGTAACCTGAAGCGTTTGTAACCCGAGGTACCACTGTACATAATTTGAGTCAGGCAGAGCCCTACTACTGAGCAAGAAAACCTGTTTTTAAAGCTAGCATTCATCCCTAAGTTGTGTGAAGTAATCTTCTAAAAGAATCTCCCTCTGAGTAAACGCAGAGTGGCCACAGCTTCTCCCATTAAAGGGCAGAGTTTTTAGATAGACTCAGGTCTTACTTGTTTTGAAAGCAACCACTGGATAACATCCCGCTTGCTCCTATTTTCTCAATAGACTTGACATCAATCAGCTTTGTCAGAGGTGATCCTTAGTTGTCTCCATTGGAACAGTGTTTCTCAGCCAGCTGTGGTGTACTTGAAGCAAACAGGAGTCTCAAGGAAGGATCAGGATCCTTTAGTCACTGATACTTCTAAGGTTGCTTCCAGACGACCTGTTTATTGAGCATTCATCCTGATTTATTTGCACAAAGTTAGTGGGGAGGTTATAGAATGTTAGTTGTTTCCTGGGCATTCATTTTGATTTGGTTGCAATAAGTTTTTATGATGCAATAAGGTTTTGCAGTCATCTATCACCAGAAACAGAACACAGCTGGGACAAGAATTGATGAAGCACTATTGCAATAATTGTGATGACTTACTAACACCACAGAGCCACTCAGTGGCAAAGGAACATTTTAGCCTCTGGGACCCTTATTCCCAGTTCTGACATGCAGCTATTCTTAATATAACCCCAAAATCCCATTTTAGGTAACAATTGAAATGCAAGGCAAAATGTGACACTTTGTAGGTTTACAGATCAGAATAAAAATCTACTGGTCCCAAGGCAGCCAAATGCAGCATGGAGTTGCAAGTTTATACAGAACATGCTGCAGTGGCTCTGTTCAGTCTAATCATATTTTATCAGCCTTCCTTAGAATATTCCTGCCTCAAAAATGTCTTCTTTGAGCACTGATTATTTTTTAAGCCCTAGTCTGAACCTTATGAATAACTGTGTTAATCTTACTGTTCCCAGAACTGCTCTCCTATTTGCTTGGAGGCTTTTAGCACACGAGTGTTTGTATTTTAGTTGTCAGCTCTTGCTTCTAATTGTTATGTTCCCTCTGTCAGATGGGTCAGTTGCCTCAATGATCTGCACAGAAGAGGTTGGAGGTCAAGGCAGTGTTGTTCACATGGCATTTTTTAGGCGGCTGATAAAGGCAGATAAAAATATGGACATTTGGGATGGTGATATCATTTTATGGCCAACTTTTAAATGCTTGAGGCTCCTTGCCATGATCCCTTGGATGACGAAATCAGGCAGATTTATAGGTCACTCAGTATTCCCAATCTGTGAATTACGGGCCACCTCCTCTTCAGCTGGGGCTCTCAAAGTTCACATCTGATTCAGCAGTGCATGCATGAGTGCACTTTGCTTCTTCCAAGCTCTGGACACATGCACAGTGTTCATTTCCATTTTTGTACAAATGCAAAATAGCTCGTTTTTAGGATTTGGAGAAGAACTCGTTATTCCACACACTTATAGACAAGTTGGTGGTGGGTGATGATAGTGGGAAGCTGGTGAAAAGAGAGCATTTTGGAATATGGAACAACCTTCACACTGTCCCCAGGGGCCTGCTTGCTGCTGTTAGAAACGAGGGGTACTAAAGCCAGGAAGTTGAGTGAGGAAAGGGGCATAAAAACAGCTTAACTAAAATAAGAGGGCAGAGTATGGAGTCGGTTCTGAAGCAGGAACCAGAAGATAGTGTGGCACAGGAGTTCTGCTACAAAGAAGATGGTTCATAGAATCATAGAATTGGAAGGTCCCTTGAAGATAATCTTCTTCTTTTTTTTAAAGTAATATTTATTAAATTTTCCAATAAGAACATATAAATACAAAACAACTACAATGAAAACAAACACAAACAAAAAACAACAAGTATAATTTCAAAACTTATTTTCTCAACCTTATTTCCCCGACTTCCTCATACCTCACCGTTTTGTATTCTAGTTTCATTATCCCATCAGCAACTCCATTCCCTTATTTCCCAAAAGTTTTTTACTAATTCCATTCCTTTTCTTACTCTAATGTCTCTGAAAACCAATATTTTTAAGTCCATGTCAATCTAACATTCTTTAATCTTGTAATATTTATTAAGATAGTCCTTAAATTTCTTCCAATCTTCTTCCACTGTCTCTTTCTCCTGGTCTCGGATTCTGCCCGTCATCTCTGCGAGTCCCATGTAGTCTGTCATCTTCATCTGCCATTCTTCCAGAGTGGGTAGATCTGATGTCTTCCAATACTTTGCAATAAGGATCCTTGCTGCTGTTGTGGCATACAAAAACAAAGTTCTGTCCTTCTTTAACACCACATGGCTTACCATACCCAGGAGAAAGGCCTCTGGTTTCTTCAGGAAAGTGTATTTAAACATCTTTTTCATTTCATTATATATCATTTCCCAGAAAGCCTTAATCCTTGGGCATGTCCACCAGAGGTGAAAGAATGAGCCTTCATTTTCTTTACACTTCCAACATTTGTTATCTGACAAGTGGTAAATTTTTGCAAGCTTGACTGGGGTCATGTACCACCTATAGATCATTTTCATGATGTTTTCTCTCAAGGCATTACACGCCGTAAATTTCATGCCGGTGGTCCACAACCTTTCCCAGTCAGCAAACATAATGTTATGACCAATATCTTGCGCCCACTTAATCATAGCTGATTTAACTGTTTCATCCTGCGTATTCCATTTCAACAGCAAGTTATACATTTTTGATAAATTTTTAGTATTGGATTCTAACAATTCTGTTTCCAATTTCGATTTCTCCACCTGGAAGCCAATTTTCTTATCCATCTTGTAAACCTCCATTATTTGGTAATAGTGGAGCCAATCTCTCACTTTATCCTTTAATTTCTCAAAACTCTGCAGTTTGAAGTTACTACCCTCCTGTTCTAAAATTTCCCAATATTCCGGCCATATACACTCCATATTGAGTTTTTTCACAGCTTTTGCCTCCATTGGTGAAAGCCACCTTGGAGTTTTGCTCTCCAGTAGGTCTTTATATCTGATCCAAACATTGTACAATGCTTTCCTGACAATATGATTTTTAAAACCTTTATGAACCTTAACTTTGTCATACCACAAATATGCATGCCACCCAAAAAAGTTATTAAAACCTTCCAAATCTAAAATGTCTGTGTTCTTAAGGAGCAGCCAATCCTTCAACCAGCAGAAAGCTGCTGATTCATAGTAAAGTTTCAAATCTGGCAGGGCAAATCCCCCCCTTTCCTTTGCATCAGTTAAAATCTTAAATTTTATTCTGGGCTTTTTGCCCTGCCAGATAAATTTAGAAATATCTCGCTGCCATCCCTTAAAACACTCCATCTTATCAACAATTTGCAATGTTTGAAACAAAAATAACATTCTAGGCAATACATTCATCTTAATAGCTGCTATTCGACCAGACAAAGAAAGCTTCAAGTTTGACCAAATTTCTAAATCTTTTTTCACTTGGTTCCAACATTTCTCATAATTGTCTTTAAATAAGTTCATATTTTTAGCTGTCATATTAATCCCCAAATATTTTACACCCTTGAAGATAATCTAGTTCAACTTCTGCAGATGCAGAAAATGCACATCTACTCCTACAGCATCTCTGATAAGTAACAATTCAGCTGACGAATGAGAGTCCACCTTAAAGAAGATCGGTTCCCAAATATTTTATAGAACCTGTGTGCAAGTCCTATTCAAGATTGCTATTTTTCTTCCTTTTATGGACATTGAAGTGATGCTGAAAACTGCTTTGTTGAGACCCCACCTGTCACACAGCTTTTTAATGCACAAAACCTCTGTCAGGAAAACTACTCTGGGTGCTTTCAGTTAGAGATGAATGGTGATCTTGATTTTATCTTCTCCTAACATTTCACCACGGCAAGATCCACCAGCATCAAATCAAGGGTGAAAGTTGGTGGCAACAAAGATGTTCCGAGCCCTGTGAGAAACACTGTTCACCTCATCTCAACCTTTCTGCCTTGGATTTTGCTTTGAGCAGTATTCAGCAGCATCTCTTCATGCCGTACTTCAGAAAGCCTTGGCTTCTCCATAAAATCTCATTATTATTTTTTAAAAAAAGAAAGACTGTTGTCTTGTGTGCAAAGTATCCAGCAGCTGGTGTGCCTACTAAATGACAGTGTCTCCGTGTTAAACTGAAAAGAACGGAAGATCTTATTCCTCCTCCTCCTCTTCCTCCTTCTTCATTAGCCACCCTGTTGTTCTGGTGGCAGGTAGAGCCCACAAGGAGACTGCTAAAGAGTCTCCTTGGTCCAGTAGGATCTATAACCTGCAGGGCTCCTCCATATGCTGCTGTTTGCTACTATGTTATTGTCTCCAGACCTATTTATCTCTGTTAGGTCTGTTGCCATAAATAGTATGATAAAAAAGAGCCATTCCAGCAAGTCAATGAGATAAAGGCTCCAGTCAAGAGCTCACTTTAGAGCAATCTTGCCGATTCACTTAAAACACAATAATTCTTTTCTTTGGCAGCATTCATATTTTGGTCCATTATATTCAAGTAAAGGAGAGGGGTGCAGGGAGAAAATAGCAGTATCAATTGCCAGGTATCACTGTGGCTGTTTGCAAAGGGAAAATGGTTAGTACTCCCCCACCCCACTGCAGGGGGGAAGGCTATTGAGAAGTAAATGGTTTTTCAGTGAAGATTCCTGGTTTTGTGAGCTGTTCTTGTCACCTCATCTGGAGGAAGTTTGTCACAGAAAGCTTAAGACTCTTTGTTAAGCAGTCAGCATGTCTGCTTATGTAGACATTTTACGCTAGCTTGAATCCAGCCATCACAAAAGGAAAACATTGAAACTGGTTCTTTTGCAATGTGCATTGAAACTGGTTTTTTTGCTATGTGCTTGCTTTTCATTACATCTGGTCTCAATAGAAAGAGAAAAACTAAATCCTCTTGCTCTACTTACAACGATAGCCAACATGGAGGCCTCCAGAGGTTGGACTACAACTTCCATTATCCCCAACCAGCATGGCCAATAGTTATGAATGATGTGAGCATAAGTTCAGTAACATATGGAGAGCACCACATTGGCTACTCCTGGGTTACAGTAACAAAATGCTTCTAACAGTAGTTTGAAGAAGGAGTCTATAGAAGGGCATAAAGTTCTGGTGTGGAGCTCCAGAGTCTTTCAGCATTTATTCATAATTATGCCATATGTCCAGAGTGGCTAATGTGGTGCTTTCCAGATGTTTGAGACTATAGTTGCCATTGGTCACATCTGGATGGCACTATTCTGGCTACCCCTGCCATACTGATTTTATACTAAAACATTGTACCTGATGGAATTCATATGTAGTACTAGTTCCCATGTGTTTGTCTAACACACAATGCAAAATATTTAATCAAAATGGCTAGAAGATAGACACACATCTACCTTCTTAAAGAACTGTTGTATGAAAACTGTCTCCCTAGAAGAAGGGGCAAACTGGCAACTCTCAGGCAGAATGTGTGTGTTTAAAAAAATTAAAATCATATTGTTGCAAGGGGTGTGTGTCTGAACATCATCTTATTCGTCTTCCTTGAAAACTAGTAGCAGAGCAGTCTGTAGCTCTGAAAATGTAGAATTGTCTTGCAACAGCTGAGAACAGGCACCATCAAGGTTCTCTGTGCCACATTCACCTGCGGGGAATGAAATGTACCAGATAATTCAAATAAGCCAAGTAAAAGAAAATAAAAGAAAAGTGCATGGTTACCTTACACCCCAATTTCCTAGAAAAATTCTTTTTTCTTCCTCTTTTCCTTCAAAAGAAACTGGGCAATGAGCATGAAAACAGACCCCATTCCCCTCCAGATAAATTTGTTTTACTTTCCTCTTCCAGACAAGGCCATGAACCATGAATGCCACCTTTTGTTCTGGGCCTCCTGCCCCATCCTCATCATGTGCCTTGTTATTTACCCCGCTGCACTGAATAGCACTGCAGGCAGAACTACAGCATCCGTGGTGCTTCTTTAGTAGCACTCCTTCTTCTTCTCACTTTCTCAAAGCTGTTTCTTAGTGTGCTCAGTGACCTCTTAGCCTCTCGTGATGAAGAAAATGGAAAGATGGAGGGACGATTAGCCTTTTCTCTCCATTTTTCTTCATTTTGATAGGAGCTCAAGGGTTTCAGCCCGCTCTGGGGGCCTTCTCAGATGAAATGGCTTTGGTGATGAGCCAGGTGTCCAACACATGCCAGCTGCAGTGCTCATAACTCAGCTTGTGACACGTAATGGCTTCTGTTCAAAGAGGAGCGTTGGGGGGAGGAGAGAGCCTGGGAGACTCAGGCATGGTAACAGGCCTTAACTCTAGTGTCTCCAGTGTGAGGGAGAGGAATTCAAGCTTCAAGCCCCTTCACCTCTCTGGGAAGGAGATTAATTAGCCACAGGTTTTGTTTTTAACTAAAGCATAGGTGTCACGCTGCTCTTGCCTTCCTCTGGCATTTGGTTCTTTAAGTCTGAGTGGCTTCATTTTCTAACATTTAGAAAAAAAGAGAAAAGGGCCACAAGCAGACACAGAGTGTTAGCTATTCACTCTCCATAACTGAGGCTCCATTTCCAACTGCTTAGCATACAAAATCCATGTCTCCTTCAGTTTTAGACTTTAACCAAGAGAATCTTTTTGTTTGATTGGTTCTTGTTTTGTTTAAAGATTTTATCATCAGAGGTTTCCATTGCTGGCATCTGTCTGTCTCAGGAGACAGTGGAGGAGTGCGCCTTTGGGGGTGAGGTCAAGCTGTTGGACAGTTGCAGCTCTTGGTGTGGCTGTAGAAATTGATGAAGGAGAGACATGTTTTGTTGCAGCTGAGGCAGATGAAGGTGTTCAGTTGTGCTGCTGCAGATGCTACATGGTGTTTCTTCTCTCTGTGCTCCTCCCAGCGGTCATTTATCCTCCGGTCACTGCTATGGATACATGCCTGAACTATCATCTGTTAACTTACTTTTTGAAGAATTTTTAAATGGGAACTTTATCTAAAAAAAATAATATCTGCTTTCAGCTGACGGTTCTAAGGCCTATCTGGTGCTGATGGGAGTTGTAGTTCAACAACATCTGTAGGGCACAGTGTTGGCTAGTACTGCCCTTTGCTCACCATCACCTGAGCCTCTTTCAGACATTTATCATGACATTGATATTCATGGGCAAGATATTTTTTTTTAATTGTGTATGAAAAATTAGCAAAAAAATAGCAAGTGTTCTTTAGCCCACTCTCAGCCCCAGGTAACAAAGCCCAAATAAATTAGAATATGGGGTTTTTCTAAAACAGGGCTGAGCACTTTCTCTATTCAGGTGGCTCTTTTTTCCATAGAATGGTCCAGTGACACACACAGGCCAGTCTACTAATGATCAGACTCTATAGTAAAATCAGCACCCTGTAGCAGTAAAAGCTTCATGATTATGAAGCACAAGCATTCAGGCATGCCTAGGACATTATATATAAAAGGCAAATGCAGCTGTAACACGAACTGTTGCATATCTCTTATCTCTCATTTTGAAAACAATTTTGGTTATAAGCACAACCTTGATTAAAATCTGTTAGGGTCAATGGGAGCCAAATAAAATTGCTTTATTGACCAGATAGCCCACAAGCCCCTTTACTGGCCAACCCTGTTCTTTATTCAACAGATTATTCTGGTTTCAGCTGATTTTCACTCCCTGATATTCCAGACTTGGATTCCCCGTAACTGAGGTATCTGTGCCTTGACTGATAATGCTTTTTCTAGCTATTGGAAAGACTAACACAGGATGCGACCGATGGGTTTAAATCGTGAGTGAATTGGAGAAAGTGAACGTTACGTGGGCTTTCAGAACCAGTGATGAAGTCCGTTAATTAATACGAAGGTGTTGCATTAAACTAAAAAACAAAAAACTATTTTCCTCCCACAGTAGACCGGTGAAAGGCATTTCAATAGGACTAGGCCTCCTACACACAGACATTCAAATTATGTAAATTTCTATCAGAAATGTAGGTGTATGGCCAGTGTATGCAAAATGTTTTTCAATATCTTATTGCTGTGTGGATGGGAACTGGCCAAATACAAGGCTATATGGCCAAATTTTGAGAGTCTTGCTTATCTGCTTCCCCTGTACTTTTCATATCAGGTGTTCCCGGAGGGACAAGTGTGAGAGGGCAGATGAACCATATCGATTTGCAGCCAGCATCAAGCAATGCATGAGCATCATTGTGCAACCTAGCAGCATCCCGGTTTCTGAGCACAGCCTTCCGGTAGGTAGCCATGGTGGGTGGTTGCTTGCTTGTTTAAAGAGCATTTCCTTTCTTTATTCTCTGAAGTACTGCTAGAGTATTATTAATTAATTAACTATTAAATTTCCATACTGCTCTTCACCTGAAGTTCACAGGATGGTTTAGAATATAAAACCTCAAAAATACATACATACAACAACAACAACAACAACTCTCCAAATACAGCATCATTATATGCAGCATGATGTGTCATCAAAGAAAATGGCACAAGAATGATTTTGCTTAATACTTCCTACTAGAGCAGCCTTCGCCAACCAATCCACCCCCACCAGATGTTTTAGATTAGAACTCCCACCAACCCCCAGCCACCACACATTGGCAAAGGCTGCATAGTAGCCAAAAAGAAGAAGTCCTTTTGCAATCCCCACCCTCAAAGCAGTGGGGTGGGCAGTGCAAAGCTCTAATATCTTTTCAACTTAGAATTGTGAGAAGATGGACGCTGTAAGGTTACTTACTCTGTATGACAAAAAAGAAAAAGAAACCCTTCATCTATGACATTGATTTTAAAATCATGCTTAGTATTGCCAGTTGCAGAGTTATAAAGGCTACTCCATAACCCTCTCAGAGGGTGGAAGCTGCAGTTCAAATCATTCTCTGTTCACGTTCAGCTGCTGGTGCTATAGCTCTGAAGCAGCAGCATGCAACTCAGTGATAATTGTCTTTTTACCGGCCACTGTGAGTTTGGCTTCTGGAGTGTTCCCACTGGTGGATAAAGAACCAAACCTTGCTGAGTTCTGCGTGTAGCATTGGCATCTGTTCTATAACCTTGCTGTGTGTCACCAATGGTTGGCCAACAAAAATGTGCTTGTTGTACACTGGGACCTGAGTGGTTAATGGGAATAGGCCCTAATCACTCATTTTGAATGGAAAATATAACCTCATTATATTTTCATTTTTTTTTTTTTATAATAATTTTTATTGATTTTACAACATAAACAAAAAACAAACAAACATAATGCGACTTCCCCAAACCTCCCCTTCACTGCATCCAAATTTCAAAATTTTAGCAATTCTTCATCCCATTTTTATATTTAATTCTCTTTAAAAAGAGTTTCTGTTTTATAAATTTCGATTTATAGCTGTAATTCTTAGTGTCCAATCCCCTGACATCTTAACATTCCGAAATTTTACAACAATTTTTAAGATAGATTTTAAATTTTTTCCAGTCCTCCTCCACTGTCTCTTTCCTCTGGTCACGGATTCTGCCGGTCATCTCTGCCAGTCCCATAAATTCAGTCACCTTGGTCTGCCATTCTTCCAGAGTAGGTAGTTCTTTAGTCTTCCAATACTTCGCCAAAAGGATTCTTGCTGCTGTTGTTGCGTACATAAAAAAGGTCCTATCTTTCTTTGGTACCAATTGGCCGACCATGCCCAGGAGAAAAGCCTCCGGTTTCTTTACAAATGTCCACTTAAGGATTTTCTTAATTTCATTATAGATCATTTCCCAGTAGGCCTTAATCTTTGGGCAGGTCCACCAAAGGTGATAAAAGGTTCCTTCACATTCATTACACTTCCAGCAATTGTTATTGGGCAAATGATATATCTTTGCAAGCTTGACTGGGGTCATGTACCACCTATAGATCATTTTCATTATGTTCTCTTTCAGGGCACTACATGCCGTAAATTTAATACCTGTGGTCCATAACTGCTCCCAGTCAGCAAACATAATATCATGACCAATATCTTGTGCCCACTTAATCATGGCTGATTTAACCGTTTCATCTTGTGTGTTCCATTTTAGCAGCAGATTATACATTCTAGACAAATTCTTAGTATTGGGTTCTAGCAATTCTGTTTCTAACTTTGACCTCTCCTTCTGAAATCCTAGTTTTCTGTCCTGCTTAAAAGTTTCATTAATCTGGTAGTAATGTAACCAATCTCGGACTTTAGGTTTCAATTTCTCAAAACTCTGTAGTTTCAACTTTTCACCATCATATTCTATAATTTCACAATATTTTGGCCAGTCTGTATCCATGTTCAATCTTTTTACCGCCTTAGCTTCCATTGGTGACAGCCACCTGGGGGTTTTACTTTCAAACAAATCTTTATATCGATTCCATACATTATACAATGCTTTCCTAATAATATGATTTTTAAAATTTCTATGTACCTTTACCTTGTCATACCATAAATATGCATGCCCGGTACTTCCTCCTCACTGACAGTTCCTTTCTGAAGATCCTCTTGATTTCTTTCCAAAAAGAACTCTTTATCCTGGTTTGTTTTTATTTTAATTTTCTTCCCTTTGAAGCTAAAGGACAGCCCTTGTGGAAATTCCCACCTGAATGGGATATTATTCTTCTTAAGTAGATCAACTAGTTCTTTAAATTGAGATCTAACCTCCAAAAAATATTTAGGAATATCCTTGAAGATTTGAATCTGAGAATTTTTAATGACCAAGGCCTTCTGGAAGTGTAGGTTCAATATTTTGTCTCTTTGTTCCTTTGATCCTAAGGTAATTAAACAATCTCTTGGCTTCTTCCCTTGCTTCCTGCCAATCCGAAAGGCTGAAGTTATCATAAATTCATCTTCCTCTCCATCTAGCTCATCATTCCAGAAGTCTTGAAATTTATCTGTGAGGAATTCCCCAAGCTTGTCCTCTTCCTCTTCTGGAACCAGTCTTAATTTCAGATTCTTACTTTTCCTTTCCAGTTCTAGTAGGGCTAATGCTGAATCATGTTCATGTACTTTTTTTACAATAGGCGCAAACTTTCCTTTGGTTTCTTCAGCAGTGGACCTAGCACTCTCAGCTATTCTCCTTGTTTCCGTAGATTCTTGAACCAAACGGTTTATAGAATCTGTATTAGATGAAATTGTTGTTGTATTCAGGTCTAGTCTTGTTGTCAACTCCGTCAGTTTCTTAGAGTTCTCTGTAGACTGTTTAGTAAGTTCTGCAGATTGCTTAGTGAGTACTTCTAGTGACTGATTTATTTTAAGCAGGGCCTGTGTCATTGACTCCATTGATGCTGCTGTTATTTTTTCTTGTGCAGCTGCTGCTCCTGATAAGGAGCCTCTTTTTTGAGCTTGTTTTTGAGCCTGCTTTGTTTTACTTCTTGTTGAAATCTCTTCTGGCGGGTTGCTCATAACTCAAGGTCATTCACACAGGAAAGTTGCAAGTGGAAAATCCCACTGGATACACCGTAATGTAACTAAAGCCCTCTAGAGGAGGAAATTGTAACCATCCAAAGGCACCCAGAACAAAGAAACAGAAAGTCCAAAGGCAAAAGTCCCATTAAAAGTCTTTAGTTTGTAGCACTTTACTGTTAGAATTGTAATCCACCAAAGTCCCGAGTATGTTTCAAAATAAGTCTTATTTTGTAGCCGCTGTCCTTTGACAGCTCACTTGACAGTTCCTTTTTTCAGGCGATCGCTGCTCCGGCAGCCTGGCCAGAAGTATCGGCAGCAGAGGTTTTTTATTCCTTATCCCTTTCTTTTGCAGGTTAAATTAATTCTGTTTCCTCCCCCCCTTCTCCTGCACAACAGGGGGGAGATCCTTTCGATGTCTGGTTTAATAAGAGTTAAAAGGAAAGTCCATTTAAACACAGCTTAGTCTTTTCATTGCTCCGTTAATCATGCAGTTCCGGGAGGCTGACTTCCTTAATTTTTGCCTTCCCGTTTTCAGCCAAATCTTCTAAGTTTTTTAAGTCCCGTTTTACTTTTGCGATCTTACTCACGGGTATTGTTGTTGCCAATCGTTGATTTCAGAAAGGAATCGGCGCTCTCCGTTAATGGCGACGCGGCTTCACTCCGTAAGCTGGGTAGCGATCCTCAGCACCGCGCTCACCCCGATGCCGCTCCGGAGCCTTTAAAAAGGCTCTTTCACGATGCCGGGGGGGCGCAAAGGTGCCCACCGAATCTCCTTGCTCACAGGCTTCAGCGCCTGTGATTTTAGGGGTCCCCCGCTTGCCGTAGCGGGTAAGACCCGAACTTACGGAGCAGTCCTGCCTCGGAGCTCGAGGCTAGGACCGCCATCAAACGCTGGCGCCGACCGGAAGTCAACCTCATTATATTTTCAAATGGCAAGTGCACAAAAGTTCCCCTGGTTGAAACCTGAGGTGCTTGCGATTTTATTAAAAGATTTGAACTGTTAGGCTGTGAGAAAATAGTCAATTTCACCTCTACCTCCTGGTATTATGACTCTTCAGGTCTGTGGAGCAACTAGATGCTAACTAGTGATTTTGGAAACAGTTGAAGAGCAGCGTGCCTCTTTGCTTCTCATCTCTTTGAGAAAGAAAGAGACTAAATGCTCCACTTTCCCTTTCCCTTCTCTCTTATGCAATGACAGGTGGTGATCTCTTTCCCTTTCTGCTTTTTGGTTTTGTTTTGTTTTGTTGTAGCTCAGCTTGCTGGTGAGAGACGCACCTGACCTGTCGACTGGTATCACTTGCGTATTTGGAAACCTCACTGAAGTTGAAGGCCAAGTTTTGGGCAACCAAATTGTATGCATTTCACCAGCATCAAAAGATGTTCCTGCCATACCTGTGGACCAAGGTGAGCTGGCTTATGATTTGAGGTACAATATAGGCAGGCAACCCATCATACACACTGCAGGAATTTGTGGCACAAAAGGACAGCAGCTGGATGGCTGGTGGGCTTGACTAGATTTAGATTTAGGCCTGCACTCCTGCCTTCCCTTGCAGTGATGTGTAAATAAAGTTATTTTTCCCAAGAGCAGGCAAGAAAGGGATATCAACCACAAACCTGGCATCCCAGTAATTCTACCCAAATTTATGTACCACACAAATTTAAAAGTCAGTCTCCAAGCCATCTGCTTTCTGGGCTCTGCATCATTAGGGGTCTCAGTCTTTTGTTATCTGAGGCAGGCCAGAAAGGAGGTAGTGTGGGTGTTACTCACACTCTGAAGTATGACTCAGTCACCATGAGTGGGTGGAGAAGTCTTCTAATTTTTGGGCTGTTGCTTTGCTAATGCCATGGCTGTCAAACTCTCTCTGACATACACAGTTACCAAACAGCTCATTGTTTCAAACTTGTTTTCTCATTGGCTGATTTCCAAATATCCATACTTTCTTCTTATCTGTTTTATATGCAGAAAACACTTAATGAATATGCACATAAATCCAGGCAGCCCTGAAAGTTCTGAACAGGGCTCAGCACAAACTCCTGTTGCAGTTCAACTAGCATATTCATTTTTCTGATGATTTCATCTCCTCCCCCTTTAATGCTGACTTTGGAGCCATCAGAGGAATACATTTCCATAAAGTATTGGAAGCATTATGCACACCTTTGTTCATATCCTTCTAATAAGTACCTGGAACGTATGTGAAATAATCAGGAAAGCATGACCTGTCAGTCTTAGGCACGGTATTTGTGTTATCCCAATGTTGTGGGAGTTTCAGCATCAATGGCACTTCATACAGCATTAGGATAACATGAGAAGCCCCTGGACCATGCAGCAGTGCAACCTGTCTTGTCAGTATTATCCTGGGGAAACTGAGTTATCATGTAGAAAAGGTGCAGCCTGGTATTCTTCTGCATGGCCCTCTACTTCTCACATAGCCCTAGTGGATAGGAAGGCTGCCTTATACCAAGTCAGATCATTGGTCCATCTAGTTTAGTATTGCCCCCACTGACTATCGGTGGCACTCCAGGGTTTCAGACAAAAAAACACACATCCCCAGACCTTTCTGGAAATGCCAGGGACCCACTGCATGCAACACAGGTGCTCTACGACTGAGCCACAGCCCTTCCCCATGTGAGTATCAGGCCTTGAGAGATGGTGACAGGACACAAGAGAAGAAGTGGTTTCTTAGGTATGCACAGTTCAGTCGTTTTAAGGTTTTAGAAGAGTGTTCAGAAGAGTGCCAGAAGAGTGTTTAGAAGGTGTTCAGAAGAGTGCCATTTACCAGTATCTGGAACGCATTAGGGATCCAGTGCTAAAGCACCAGTGGGATGTGACCCAGTATCCTCTTAGAGCAGGAGGCAGGTCACTGCACACTGTCACAGCTGAAGATAAAAGCCTTCTGTTTGGCTTTGAAGCTCTGAATTATGTTTGCCACATCCAAGTTAGAAAGAAAAAGTTGCAAAGATCTCACTGGAGTTGTGGGGAAGCAAACTTGCTTGCAACTCAAGTACAGGAAAATGGAGGAAAGATGCCCCAAAGATACTGAATGATATATGAGGAATCTGAAATATTATATCATTATGTTTCAATTATCTACTCTTTCTTTCTCCAGATTGGTTTGGGATAGAGCTGCTTCTGAAATCCAGAGAGACAGGCAAGATGTTTGTCAGCACAGAGTTCAAGTTCTACAACTGTAGTGCCCACCAGCTGTAAGACACCCTTTCTTGTTCTTCCTTATCTAGCAGAACCTGAAGGCTTTAGCAATAAAGCTAAATCTGTACTATAAAGGTTTCTCAGCACAGGAAAAGTCTCTGTGTGTGCAGACCTATATCTGTATCTATTCAGAAACAAGCCCCATTGGGTTCTGTGGGGCTTACTCCTAGGTAGGTGAGTATAAGATTGCAGCCTGTGTCAAACATTAGACTTGAAGACCAAGATAAGATGGATAAAGGTGCCCTGGCAACAATATCCACCACAATCTACACTAGGCAGAACAATTATTTCTCGAGTGTGTCAGGAAAACTATTTATTTATTTTTAGTTGCACCCATATATTATAAGCACAACTTGATTATCTTGTCACTAATGGAAGTATAGAAATGATTAGATACTAATGACAGGCCAATATAACATTCTCATAGCATGAAGGTGTAAATCATTATAAGCTGCCTCAAGCATTTTTGTGAGGGAGGCGATTCTGTAAACAGACAAAATAAATAAAGCCAATAAATCAAATTTTGTGGTATTCTGCTTGTGCAACTATTGATACATCTCATGTTAAGCCCTTATATACTAGCTGTTGGTTTTGAAGATCCTGAACCCAAGTCTTGCTTTCCTTAATTCTGTAACCCACAAGCTTGATGTTAATCCATCTCTCCCCAAAAGAGGTGAGCGGTTCATCAGAATGACTGCTCACCAGTGATATTAGAGCAAGCTAGGCTTGTCATCCAGGCGTCCAAAGTGATGCCATAAACTTAGCATAACTAATTGTTGGGAAAGTGGTCAAGCTGCCAGGGAAGCAGGAATTCTATGAAACAAAAGCTGTCCTAAACTGGGAGAGAGGTGGGAGTCATGAGGGGGGAAATCCAAACTGAAATTCCAGACTGCTTCAGCGGAAGGCAAAGAGGCCAACAGCAGGTAGAGAAAGAGCCAATGGCAAGCAGAGTTTTGCCCCCATTCTCCTAGGGCACCACTGAGACTAAGGAAAAGGAAGCTGACAGCCAGTGGTTGTAAGTGAGAAGGCAGGCAGGTAAGGGATGGCTGACAACACAGTGAGGTTAGTGAGGCAGAGTCCTATTTGCCCTAATGGAGCTGCTGGCACTGGAAACAGGCATGTTCATGTTTGACAATGGGAATAGCCAATGCTTCATCTTAGAACTGATATGCTAAGTGAAGAAAGCTGCATTTCGATCGTGGAAATGGGAGCTGAAAAGCAGGCGCCACACAGATCCCTGCCAATCTGAGAAAGGGGGAGAGAAGTGGGTCAAATAAATGAGTAATTAAATATGCTCATACTGCTTAATATTCCTACCCCACTCAGATTTGCATTTGTATGATTAGAATAAGCTTCCTTAGCTATTAAGGTCATTACAGAGGAATCAAAAGGCAATTACAATTGAGAATATAAGATGGAAGAAGATGGTTAATGTGTGTTTTAGCACAGTAAGGGGTGGGGTGGAGGGAGCTGCCCACACTCTCTAGCTTGGCATTGAAGTATCTTCTGTTTGTGAGGTGGTGAAATTCCTCATAACTCATATTAGCTTTTTAGATTAGATTAGTTTTCTCAGTGGTAACAGTGGTAACTAATAGATCATGCTGACATTAAAAATATCTGCCTGTCCATACTGGCCTAAAAGAAACAACCTCTGATTGTCTGTTCCATTGCCATTGCTTGCTATGGGAAAACAGAACCAAAGGTTTCAGTGCCATGAAATGGGGAAATTAGCATGAGGAATTGAACTCTTACACCACACAGATGCTGTTGGCCTCTGAAAATATAAACTTCTCCCTTTTCTCCCACGTTGTTTATTATTAGAAATAGAAGAAATGGCTCTTCTGTGTGCTAGAAGCAGAAATGCTCATGATTCAAATGCTGTTTAGAAGTTTGTCCCTTTGGGAGCAGCTGCTCTCAAAATATCCCAAGGCAAAAATTGGATAAAAACACCATCTCAGTGACAGGCAAAGAAAAATTGCATGCATTGCAGAGGCTAACCAAAGCCCTGGGCAGATTCTGAAGCAATCATAGCTGTCTTTGCTTGAGCTCTAGCTGACCCACTAGATGGCATTAAACTATTGCTCGTGCTGTCACATACCAGTTATAGACAGAAACTTTCCAGGTAAGTGGCTTGCCAGCACAATGCCCATCTGGAGCTACATGAAACCTGTAACTCTCAAGACAGAAGGCAAATTTATACCAATCTGCCACCAGCAGAGACCTGGGACAAAATTATTTTTTCCCTCTGTGTGAATACTTAATTGTATTCCAAACCATTTGGCCACATTGTAAACTTTCAGCTCTGATACTACAACTGTAGAGAAAAACCCTCAGTACACAAACAGTGAAATTGACCACTCTTAATTTTGCATTGACCAGTTGAGTTATGCAAACCTAAGCTCTGCAAAGTTAAGGGAAGGGAAGATAGTCATTGTGGGCCAAAAATAATTTGACTCAAATTATTTTGGCATGGTTTTCCTTTTTCTATGTGCAGTGGTAGCTATCACTTGCAATTTACCATACAAAACCAGTAGTCATGGATCAGAGGTTGAACACACTAGGATGCCTTAGGCAAGTCGCTATTCCCTCTGACTCAGTCCTGCACTGCACTATGGAGATAATAATACTAACCTACCTTACTGTGTTGTTGTAATGTTTATTGAGATTATGTATGTGAAGCACTTAGAACACTTAGAAAGTGCAATATAAATGCTAAGAACAGTGGTTCTGCGGTTTGCGAACTTAATCTGCTCCAGAAGTCCGTTGTTAAACCGAAACCGTTCTTAAACCGAGGCTCGCTTTCCCCAATGAGGCCTCCCGCTGCCAGTGCCCTTCCACTGTTTGTATTCTGTTCTTAGACCGAGGTAAAGTTCGCAAGCCAGGACATTACTTCCGGTTTTACAGAGTTTGTAAACCTAATTGTTCGTAAACAGGGCTGTTTTTAAACTGAGCTACCACTGTATTACTATTGCGTCCTATCATTGGCGTAGGCCTGTCGGCATAGGCCTGCAGTGCAGAAACATTATTTTTTCTTAATTCTTAAGTTTTATTTAGATAATTTCACATTATTCTGCAATCCCACTGCCCATCTGTTGATTTTAAATTTTGACACTTGCTAGAAGCAAGGAAGAAAGACATTTGGCAGTCAAGGCTGACATTAAAAATGAAAAAGGCACAAAACTGGCAATATCATGGACATAAGAATGTAATAAATATTCACCTAGTAAATCATATTTAAGGGTTAATTATGTTAACCAAATGTGTAAATGTTTAATGAGCTTTCTATCATCCATAAATTTTGTTGATATGTCAATAGTATCATTAACTGGCTCTTCAGTAATAATTATACATTTGTCAATAATAAACACATTTGCCCAGACTGAAACCTAGAGGTCCTTTATTCCTTTCTTGGCAGGTGCCTGTCTTGTGTGAACAGTGCTTTTCGTTGCCACTGGTGTAAATATCGAAACCTCTGCACTCATGATCCCACAACGTGTTCGTTTCAAGAGGGGAGGATCAATGTCTCTGAGGTATGAATACTGGGTTTAAAGAGCAGCACCTTTGAGTGCTGTTCTTAGATGTTATCTTCATGATGGTGCCTGACTCTTTCCCCCCTCCTTCCATCCCCACCCCTGAAAAAAAGTCTCAAGATTTCCCAAGGTGAAAAGTAAAGGTGAGTAGTTTGGTTGATGAGCTCATTTCAGCACCAGGGGTAGGCGGGCTAAAAGTAAATGGAAGGTGCGGGACTACTCAGGTGCATAGCATGACTCAAGTCAAAGATGGATGTATATTTATAAGCAGAAGGCTTGTGAAAAATTCTCTCTATTGGAAGCATGGTAAATAGCACCTATTTGATTGATGCAAAAGATAATGATCCCTATCATCTTCTATTCTAGCAAAAATTGGGTTCTGTAACGTTAGGCGGCAATGTACCATCTGCTTATTCAAGCATAAATCTCAGAGAAATAAATGGGGTTTATCCATTCATAGCTGGCAGGATTCCACCACTTTACATGAATTGTCACAACCATGCAGTGCATATATGTTTACAATGTGTACTTCTGACATGATAGCTCAGTCACAGAACTGGCAGTAACAGGCTTTACAGAGTAATTGGTGCAGAGTAGTTTAGAGAAGGTAAAACTGTTGTATGCTTCATCTTCTGTGAGCGATGGAGAGAAATTTTAGATGCATTGTTTCTTATCAATGTTTTTACTTGAATTGTGATTGATGTTAACCCAAATGTACTAACCTATCTGTAAATATAAACATGCTTGTAAATACAGTTGTACCTTGGAAGTCGAGCAGAATCCGTTCTGGAAGTCCATTCGACTTCCAAACATTTGGAAACCAAAGTGCGGCTTCTGATTTGCTTCAGAAAGCTCCTGCAGCCAATTGGATGCCACAGAAGCCCCATCAGATGTTACGGTTCCAAAGAACGTTCACAAACCAGAACACTCACTTCTGGGTTTGCGGCGTTTGGGAGCCAAAATGTCTGAGTACCAAGGCATTCAGGACCCATGGTACGACTGTAGTGGTGTGGATTCATGTTATGGATATCTGCTGTTTGTCTCTAGGCTGAAACTAGGTAATCGCAAACATGAACACCCTGAAGCACAGGTTTGAAGGTCTGCTCCCACATTTATAGGGAAGGGCCATAGCTGAGTGGCTGAGCCTCTGCTTTGCATGCAGAAGGTCCCTGGTTCCATCTCTGGCATTTCCAGGTAGGACTGGGTCCTTGAAGAGCCCCTGCTAGTCAATATCAATGGCCTGACCCCATATAAGGCAGCATCCTTTGCCCCTAAGAAGGGGCTGAGTAAAGGGCAAGAGAAAAAGTGCAGCCAGGTGGCTATCCTTGCTGCAGGGAATAGCATACCCAGGCACACCAGCTCAACCAAGCATGTCCTCCTCTAAGAGGAAGCTCCCCTCTCATCTGTTTGCTAGCAATATGGTGGGAACACTATCTATCATCTGTCTATCTGTACCAGCTTTTTGCCTAACAGGCTTCTGAGGCTGCTGAGAAAGAGTGAAAATTAAAGCATGATAAATATAAGATTCTTTTTAAAGGCAGTTATGACTTATGATTGCTAACAGTTTTAAGAGCTACCATGCTTAACCTTTGGGTCTCTGTGCAGCTGCCCCACGTGGCAGGCTACTGAACTTCACATTGCAGCATCTGCCTAAGGTAGTTTAGTATACTCTGCCCCAAGACTGATCCCTCCAAAGCTGACTAGTGGAACCTCCTGGACAGGAAGCACCTGAGGCACCTTCTTATTCCCATTAGTTTTTCCCAAGCAACAAGATCTTCCTGAGCATTTGATTGTTCCTTTATTATTTAGTTGCTCTTCAGTCCTGACTTCTGGCTTACTCTTCAGTTCTACTTCCTAGTTTATCCCTTAATCCCGACATACTGAGAGGGTCTAAGCATTAGTGTTGGGTTTTGCTAGAGATCTGAGGCCCTATCAGCTGCCAAAGGATGTCAGGTCCTGATGCTGGACCTGGGATTCACAGGTTGTTCTATTTATTAGGGAAAGTGTCTCATTGAAATTTGACAGCTGCGTGACCTTTTGAGTTTTTGGTCATTCTCTGGCCGAAAGCAGTTGAACCTGAAAGGGCCCGTTTTGTAGGTCTTGTTATTAGAGTAATGATGTCCAGGTCTTGTTATGGATGGAGATTATTTGAGGGCTGTGCTGAAGAAGTGCTATACCCTTCTAGCTGAGAAGAGTGAGTATTTGAGGGAGGAATGAGGGACAGGATACTATCCATGAGATCAAGGGAACACTTTCATTTTCCTTCTGACATTAAGAACATTAAGCCATCAGCATTTTTAAAACATTGGAGGTGGAGAGTGTCTACATTTTGGTTGAAAACCTCACATATATTTGACATTGCAAACAGGAATAAGTGGTTGTCATTCAGCCTCATAAAGATGGAGCCTGACCAGCAAGGAAATGAGATTGAAGAGGGAAAAAATGTTCAGCAATAAAAGGGACCATCAAGTTTCCTTTCTTCTTATCAAGTAATGATGCTCCATGCTGCATCAACAAAAAAAGCATCAAGCTGAAACAACATGTGTGCCTTCCAGGTTAGAGAAGATGCCAGGAAATAGGTAACATAAAACTAGACATAATATATGTATATACATGAGCAGGGCTTGGCAACAGACAGGCATACATGATTGGAAGCCGCCACTGCCTCGCTTCTGCCTTTAACCAAAAGTGACACCAGGTGGCTTATACTGTTTGAACTTTTAAGTGTTTCATCAGAAGTGAGAGAAGACACTCGAGGGGTTCTCAACTCTGGAGACAAAGCTAAAGCTTTAAATAGCTTGATACAAAGGAAGAAGCATCTTTCCAAACTGGCAAGAGGGAGCTGTTATCTTTTATTTTTCCTGTGCTTTAGTGAGGATGGATTTTCCTTCCTATCTGGTGAGGTTGCCTGCATTCCCTTTGCTCAACTTTGGAATTCGGTTTCTGCACTTTGAAGGCAGTGATGTTAAAGTTCCCCTCTTTTGTAGGTTTCTCTTACTACCCCCAGTGGGAGGGAGGGAGAGAAACAGGATTTGTCTAGACCAGGAAAAGGAAGCGAATGAGTGGCACAGCTGGGAATCCAAATCCAGAGGGAATTCTGGCTCTGTGTCTTTTCTAATTGCTATTGCAAAACCTCTTCATGGTTTTGAGCAAGACATTCCAAAGGGCCATTTTCACATTGTGCTAAAGTATCCTAAAAGTCTGTCAATGTGGAAAGTCCTGAGGGCTGCAGAATTATGCTAATTTTTGTTACCTATTAAAAATATATTTCTAGGACCTAGTTTGGGGAAACCAAGGTGCTTGGAAATTCTGCCTGTCACTTCCTGCCTGTCCTTTATAGCTGGCAGAACTTCTGTTAAGCACTCTTTTGTTAGCTTATGTTGAGCAAACTATGCTGTTATGCTGTTCCTCTTTGCTCAGCATAGGCATGATGACACAAATGAAACACTGTTCCTCTTTGCTCCACATGCTTATGTGCTTACACTGACCCAACTAGCTCAGCAGTCTAATTTGCTTAGTCTCTCTGAAGAAAATAAAATGCTGTTTGTCAGAACAAAAGTGTAATCCAGTTATTCTGTTGCAAAAGCCACTTTGTAGATAGTAATATGGAGGGGTGGGGTCTCTGTAAGGTTTCTATTTTCAGCACCATCCTGTTAGCAAAGCTGTTCTTACATCTGCCTTAATATATTAGCAGAATATTCACACACAAATAGACGTTGTTAACAGAAGATGCATTGCCCTTTGGAAGCAAAGCAAAAATGATAATATTTCAATCAAACTACTTTCTGTCAAAGAAAGAAGTATATGCACAGTCTCCCACATGGATACTTGCCGACTGCACCTCAGCATCAGGATGTGAGTGCAGCATCCTGCCTCCACAACCATTTTAATGCATTAGTTAACACATCTGTTCTGAAAGGTTAAAATCATACCCTTTGTCAGATGTTAACCAATGGTAAGAACCATGACATGTTGCTAGCAATTGCTTGTTTGTGCCAGTGTGAAGGCAACCTGAAGCCTTTAAAGTAAGGTTATACTTTGCAAAATGACTGAAAAAGTGGCACTTTCATGTTTCTCCACTTTGTTCCCTGTTAATGCTCGGAGGCAGAACTATAGTTTACAATCACTCAAGTAAATTTGCACTGCTTGGTTTCTTTTACTGTTTGCACTTTGGCAGAATTAATCTTTAGCACAGTTAAACAACAGTGCACTTGTGCCTGTGCAAACCAACCCGCCGTGCCATCAAGGAAGTGAAATACATAATTTGTCTGAGGGATTCACTGACAACAGTATAATTCATCTTGTGTGAATCAGTTGTCACAATATTTGTTGACAGAAACATTTCTAGCCTACCTTTCCATCAAGCATCCGCAAGGCAGCTTACAATATAAAGTTGAAGAATTTAAGAACAAATGGCAATATAAAATAGCCACAAGAGAAAATTTAACACCCCCTATTTTCTTCTCAGTGTTGCTGCACCCTCACTTTACTCAAATTTCTGCCATTGTTTGAAGCAGCCAGTTTTTTTCCCTTTTCAGTGTCCCTCTCTCTATTTGCTGTACTCAAATCTCCCTCTTCCATTCCAGCTACTTCATGTAAAGATAAAGGATGCAGAGCCGTCAAAAATTCCATAGTATTTTACTCAAACCTCTGACTTTGTTTAAATCCACCATTTCCCTCTCAGCTCCCTCTTTTACTGACTTTTTAACTTCTGCCATTGTTTTAAACACTTCCCCCTCTCATTGTCCATCCCTTCTTGCTCCTAAGCCATGGCCACTGCTGTTGTGCAAGCTGCCTTGTCTTTTGCCTTCTCTCCAACCCTGATTTCACGCAAATCCAGGATTGTGTTGAGGCACTCCAAAACCTCCAATGGTGGCTTGTGTGATGACATTAACATTTTTATTATATAGAGACATTAGGATAAATATTAATGCATAATTGAACTAACTAAACAGCTCCCTACAAAAGCCTTGGTGAAAATATATTTTTAGGCAGCGCCCCAAAATAAGCAATGTCAGTAGCAGCTATATCTTGGAGAAGAAATTTCCCAGCCAATGTACCACCACAGAAAAAGTTCTATCTTATGTGGTGGAACTATAAGGTAAGGTAAAGTAAAGGACCCCTGGACTGTTACGTCCAGTCAAAGGCAACAATGGGGTGCAATGTTCGTCTCACTTTTCAGACTGAGGGAGCTGGCGTTTGTCCACAGTCATGTAGCTTTCCAAGTCATGTAGCCAGCATGACTAAACTGCTACTGGCGCATGGAGGACCATGATGAGCGCCAGAGTGCACAGAAATGTTGTTTACCTTCCCGTTGCAACGGTACCTATTTATCTACTTGCACTGGTGTGCTTTCAAACTGCTAGGTTGGCAGAAGCTGGGACAGAGCAACGGGAGCTTACCCTGTCACATGAATTCAAACTGCGAACCTTCCGACTGACAAACCCAAGAGGCTCAGTGGTTGAGGTTACAGCACCACCCGTGTCCCTGATGGAACTATAAGACATCAGGGTGATATAAGGAAAGGCATTCCTTCAAATAATGGATCCAAGTCTTTTATGAACCAACATAGGATAGCAATGATATCATGCATGTCTTAATGTTTCATCCAATTTCTGGGTTGTTATTTAATTCCTGCACATGGGCAACAACCCAATTATATTTTTTTTGCCTATGAATGTCTTCTGTTCAGGCGATTCTCCCACAGCTCAAAAGAAACAAAAGAGAAATAAAAATTAAAATGTAGGGAAGGTGGACTACTGTGAATATACAAACACTGGCTTGGAAAGTGGAAATAGAAGCAGTGTATTCTCACCATGAATTCAAAGTTAACATGAAGCTCAGCATCAAGAGAAGACGCAGTTTGAGATTGGAGTGTGGCCTAGAGACTTGCCATCTCTGTTGATAAATTGAACAGCAGTGAACCCAGCTTGAATCTAAGATCCCCACATTGTTTTCAGTGATAGCACTTAGGGGGGGAAATCATTTTATTGTAACAGAGTCATTGGAATCAAGGAAACCCTTGATGCTAACAGATCTACATTTAAGCAGAGAGCAGACATGCCATTTAATGGGCCACTGTCATAGCAATCCATAGGTGGTCAAACAAGACTTCTAGGATGTAGTTTCCATTTGCTTTTCTTCAGGGATTGAAAAAAATGCACTACAACATTAAATACTTGTATACTAGTGTAAACTAGTGTATACTTGTTCTTATTAATATTTTGAGAAATGGAGTTAACCAAGATTAAAAGAAAAGGAACATGGAACATATCTGCACCCATAAAAGCAAGGGATTTGTCTGATGAAAAGGGCTTATAAGAAAGGACCTTCACCTTGGATGTCACTTTCAAATTAACCCTATAACATGAAAAATTTATGTAAGAAAAAGAAAGTTGTCATAAAGCTGTGCTTGGGTGAGATTTATGGTAATAAAATAGTTTAAATGGGGGAAATCTTCAGATGACAGAGAATATATTTATATATTTCCCGTAGTCTCATCCCAGTGGGAAGATAGGAGAAAATAAATTCAATTGTTCTCCCAAATTTGAACATCACCATTCTGCTTTGGTGTTCAGTTTGTACAGATAATGTTGCTTCCACAGGGGTGGCACTGAATCAGGCAGGTGGAACATTCACAGGCTCTGGAAGGTTAAACTGGAGGTGTGTTCTGTTTCCTTTTAGTGGAAATGTTTAGGTAATATTATCACCTGGATAATCCCCATTTCTGATCGTGTTTTCAGCCTGTTTTGAAGTTTCTTGTAATTATAGTCATTGTCAGCAGCAGCAACAAAAACTGAAGCATCTGCCTGATCTTTAAATGCCTAGATTTATTTACTAGAGGTTGGAGTCCAAAGTCTTGTAAAGAGTTAACTGACTTATTCATGAGTTTTTGCTGATAGATTTTGCATATGAACAAAACATTAACATGGGCACATGTTTATGTTAAACAACACAGGAAAACAACACAAAAATTGCAAATGCACCCACAAGGCTTTTCATGTGCATGTTTCCCTCTATTTATTAGGCAGTACAGTGTTGCCCTGCAAGACGAATGCCTCGCAAGACGGAAAACCCACTAGACAAAAGGGTTTTCCATTTTGGAGGCACTTTGCAACACGAATTTCCTATGGGCTTGCTTCGCAAGACGATAATGTCTTGCGAGTTCCTGCGGGTTTCTTTCCCTTCCCCCCCTTTTTCTAAGACGCTAAGCCGCTTATCAGCTGATCCGATAAGCCGATAAGCCGCTAAAAGCCGATAAGCCGCTAATAGCGCTAATCCGCTAAGCCGTCAATGGGCTTGCTTCACAAGACGAAAAAACCGCTAGACGAAGAGACTCGCGTAACGTCTTGCGAGGCACCACTGTACGTGGAACCATGTACATGAAAAGACCTGTGCATGCATTTGTGATTTTTGTGTTATTTTTCTGTTCAGCATTCCTTTTTCCTTCCTGGGTAGAACTGAACCACCAAAACATGTTTTACATTTCTTCAAGATTGAAAGGCAGATTGTAGCTCTGTGGCTGAAATGGAAAGACTTCAAAATCCAGCTAGGTGCATTATGGGTTTCGATGGTTTGTAGCTTCATACTCTGCTGAAACAAGAAATCCCCTACTTCTCAACTGAAGTCATGTCTAAGTTCTTTCTTGTTCCTGCAGGTTTCTTTCCCTTCCCCACCAAGTCCATGAAATCCCTTTTGCTCCCATAGAAAGGGAGCAAGTGTACACATTGTAGGGTTGGTTGGCAGAGAGACAGAAGAGAGAGTTTGTTGAGGTGGCAAGGAGGAGGCAGAGATCCTGTCCCTACCTTGGCTGCAGAACCTTTGCAATGTGGGGCTGGGATTGAGGTTGAATTCATATCACCCAGTACTGATCCTGCAAAGGAGCCCATGAGGCAAAGCAGCATGGCAAGTAAGCTGTCAAAGGCAGATCTAGGGGAGCATGACCAGTTTGTTTACACTGGGCATAGAGCTTCTGGAATACCGAAGCTTGCACTGCAACTATTCTATCCGATGGAAAGTTAGAGATGGGGGGCACTGGATTCTGGTGTTGCACAGGGCACCACTGCAATTTGAGATGCCAAGGGCCCCCACTGCCTGGTGCACTTGCAGCTGTTCGACTGGTAGGATCCTGTAGGAGGCACTCAGTTCCCTTCCCCCAGGGGAAGGTGTCTGTGAGGGTCTTGGCTCCAGTTCTGTGTTATGACAGCCCTGATGCTATGACATCTGCTTCACTAGTACCTGCCTGCCATTCCCAGGTTCAGTGCTTTCCCCATCACCAGCATTAGACTCAGAGCCATGGATCCAGTCTGGTTCCTTAGCTGGTAGAATGGCAGCCTTTCCTTAGTGTCATCTTCACTGCTAGGCTTTGGGGTCATAACTTCTCTATAACTATTGTCCAGATATTGTGAGATCTTTCTGTATGTACAATTAAACTAGGTAGGATTTGTAGTTTTACAGCAGCCATTTTGTGGCAGTGCAAATGATACTTTCTTGAATTTCCTGTTGTAGTCACAAACGCAAATAGGTTGGAGACCTAGGATGTACAGCACAAAACCTAAACGTCCTGAATATCTGTCTCATTTAACAGAGCTAATTAACATTTCACTTCACAACACACGCAATTTGTAATCTAATTCATGAATGTGCCATTAGCATGAAATATACGGCATGTTTTGTTGAATTGCAATTCTTGAAGAGACCATATTTCTGGAAATGCAAAAATCTCTTCTTTTAACACATTTCCTATCATGTAAATTGGGTTTATACTACCTTTTTCATGTTAGGGCAAAATGTAATAATGTAATACATGAAACCAAAACATTGATTTAGTTCTCATCTGCACATCCCTCTTGGGAAATGTCTTATGTAGTTTCACACAGTGCAATTGATGTGTGGTTTTCTTTTGTGGCCTACCAAAACATTGTTTGGGTTTTGGGGCGGGGGATTCATGTCCTCAGAGAGAAAGCAATATCATTTCAGAATGCAATCCTGGAGGTATGCTGAAAACAAAATCCTTATGCTCCATGTCTGTCAGTCTTTAAGGTTCAAATGTAGCTTTAAGCGCTTGTTGTTTTGCCTTGGTAGAAATGCTGACCTCGTCGTTTTTTAGCAAGCTCCGTTCAAAAGACTTCAGAAATACCTAGCAGCTCAAATTTAGCAAACCACCTAATCTAGAAGTTCCTGCTCTACAAGGCAGCAGCAGAGGAGGCCGCTCAGGCGCCCGGGGCAGCACGAAATGCCCATAGGGGCTGGGTGCACCACGGGGCCTCCAGAGGCTGCCTGCCTCCTCCCGCTCAGCCACCTTACAGCTGGGGGGGGAGGCAGTAGGCGAACCATTTGGGCAGCACGGAACTTGCGTGCACCCAAGCCACCGCATCTCTCCCAGGAGAGACATGTGGCTTGGGCACACTGCAGGCCCTGTGGTGAGTGCCACCCAACATTTTGTCACCCCCCTCAGTGGTGACACCTCAGGCGGCCCACACACCCCTTCCTCCACCCCTGCTACAAGGTTTATTTATATATCATTTCAAGAGCTGAGTTTGCTGATACATAGGGCAGTGTTTTTGCAACATAGCTCAGTGCCTAATTAATCATTCAAAGAAAGATTGGATGGAGACATATAAAATAAAGCAGCTTGTCAAAGAGCTAAGCTGTGGTGCCAAATGCTTTGCAATTTCAGCTATTGGACTACTTACCATAATTGCCACTAATGCCATTTAGGAAACCTCAGAGAAAAGTGTAAAACATACCAGAGCAGATTCAGAAGACTAGATATCAAGATAGGAGGGAAGGAGATCAGACGTAAAACCAGATATCACTTGCTCAATGTAGAGTCAGTGTTTATTGCCAGCTTCCTAGATCAATTGGGGGGGAGGGCTGTTCATTAAGGTCCAAGAGTAGCAAAAATACATTAACAGTTTCTTTAAAGAAAACAGTTATTTCTGGAATATTATGTAGATGGCATCCAGAGAAATACGGGAAAACCTGTCCATAGATCTGACGCCATGGAGATGATATGTACCACTACAAAATATGCATTCCAAATTGTAGCTTTGTAGTCTGATTGACTGCTCATCTATTTTTTTTCCCTGCCAAGATCTTAGATATATTTTGTAGAAATTATTTTGCTGAACTTTTCCTCTGTGTATGAAATTTATTCATTTCCCAAGATGGAAACCTGCTTCAGGTGGGGATTAAAATAAGAACTTTGTGTTCCCTGAACTTTCATTATCTGATTTTCATTATCCTAGGCTGGCTGTTAACTTAAGCCAGTAGCAGTCAACAAATTACATTGTTAGCTATCATCAAGAGGTGACAAAAAGAATGTCATACTCTTTGTTTCCATAATGAATTTTTCCTCTCTTTTTTCCCTATAAAGAAGGATAAAGAAGCCAGTATCAATTTTTCCCAGTTCTCCTGAGCTTGTCAGGGAAATGATTTATTGTTGATTAGATTTGTGCTGCATATTGCCTAGAGTTCTGTTGTGTGTGTGGTATTTTGTATTCTTTATTTTTTGAGGGAGAGGGATTTCAACCTCAAGGGGGGGGGAATAGATTTTAAAATTTACTAGCAGTGGAACATTCCCTCTCTCTCCTCCCCCTGCCCTCCCCTTCACAACACTTCCAATCTATCCTGGAGGGCTGGGGGGAAACCCCAAGCAGATTTTTTTGCAGGAGGAGGCGGAGTACACTGGGAGCAGATTAGGAGGGAAAGTTCATTTGCTTGTGTAACAACTTTGTGTTAGGATATTTCCGTTCCACCTTAAAAGGGAGGAGGATGTTTGTGTCACAGCCTGCGTATTTCCTGTTCACAGGATGTTTCTGTTGTGTCAATGCTTTCGTTTTCTCTCTGTGCCTGAACACGCAAGCAGGCAGTCATGTTTTTTCCTTTGTTCTGACCAACGCTGAGTAAACTTCTAAATACAGTGGTGCACCGCAAGACGAACGCCTTGCAAGACGGAAAACCCGCTAGACGAAAGGGTTTTCCGTTTTGGAGGCGCTTCGCAAAACGAATTTCCCTATGGGCTTGCTTCGCAAGACGAAATGTCTTGCGAGTTCCTGCGGGGTTTTTCCCCTCCCCCCCTTTTCCTAAGCCGCTAAGCTGCTTATTAGCTGATCCGCTGATAAGCCGCTTATCAGCAGATCTGCTAAAAGCCGCTAAACCGCTAATAGCGCTAATCCGCTAAGCTGTCAATGGTCTTGCTTTGCAAGACGAAAAAACCGCTATACGAAGAGCCTCACGGAATGGATTAATTTCGTCTTGCGAGGCACCACTGTAATGCTCTCCTGCGTGCATCTTTCGCTGTACGAATTCTGCTGATAGAGCGTGCATCAGCTCTGGAATGTGGCAAGCTATTTTCTGGAGCTCATGTCGCTAATTGCTGATACTGTATCTACGGGAGATCGATGGATCGTCTGGAGGCGACGTGGGGGCCATGATGGGCTTTATCTCCCTGGCAGTATCCCAACACTTTGTTGGATACAAGCCAGAATGGCCTAGGTTTGTTTGCACTGGAAAGAAGATGCTGCTTTATACCAAGTCAGACTTGTGTTTGACTGAGCTCAGATATCTGACCAAGACAGATATGTGTTTGACTGAGCTCCTGTGATCTCCTAATGATCACTACAGTGGTACCTTGGTTTCCAAATGGCTTAGTAGTCAAACAAATTGACTTCCAAACGCCACAAACCCAGAAGTAAGTGTTCTGCTTTATAAATGTTTTTCAGAAGCCGAACTTCCGACACAGCTTCTGCAGCTTCTGCTTGAGTACAGGAAGTTCCTGCAGCCATTCAGAAGCCACACCTTGGTTTTGAACGGTTTCAGGAGTCCGTTTGACTCCTGGAATGGATTAAGTTTGAGAACCAAGGTACCTCTATATAGTTTCACTTGTACACACATACATCTTCATTATATTGGGATCCTTCCCTTTTACAAATTGGGCTTTTCTACACAATTTCCATGATTTTGTCCTTCCTCCTGCAGCTCTGTAGTGTAAGAGTTTTCATTTTGTTTTGTGTTTGTTTGTTTTTTATTTTAAAAAAACCTGCTGTGAATCTGATTGATTTTTTAAAAAATGTAGGCTGTGGAGTTTCAGTAACTTGGCAATGGGGAGATTTGCAACAAGATAAGAGAAGTTACCAACACTGTGTTTGGGAAAGGAGCACAAGAGGGTGACTCACATTTTAGGGCAAAATATTGACAAGAATCAAAGGCATAAATGAGATAAAGCTGAGGTTGCAGGTGCAAAGGGACATATTTACTCAAAAGAAATTGGCTGACATGAACTGCATTTTAAATTATTTGTTATGTTTAATCATCATGGTAAAACTGAGCTTGTCTGTTTGCAAAGCAAAGGCCAGAAAACAACGTGCAATAACCAGTTGGATTTCTTAAAGGAATATGAGATTACAGCAGCTAAATTCGTTGGCTTCTATTGGATTTTGGCTTTTTAATGCCAAGTTTCCAAAGGATCACATTATTCTTTGGATTCAACCAGTTAAATTAGCAATTATCAATGAAGCCATCCACAATGAACAGGGAGAGCAGAGTTTTAGATCACATGCCAATTCTGTTAGTGTTTATCAATGTGCATAATTAGCTAATGCTTCCAAAGATGCTTGAGAGAAGACAGCCTGTAAATAAGGAGCTTGTTGCTGTCCCTTGGGTTCCAAATCTTCTTTGCTTAGAAAGTCATTCTCAAACATTGTGACTGTGATAAAATATGTTTTCAAATACCCCATGATGATCTTCTTGATACGTTCTTTAGAAAACTTGCAACATATTGGCTCAGCTGGCATGTACTTCTAATTCAAATCATGGTTTAATGTCAGTGTCCGAGGGTGTGAGATCCAGAGAGGAGATTGTGGCTGCGGAACTGCAGTGAGCTAAGCCATAGTTTGTCTTAGCATTTCATTCAAAGTCAGGCTCATGGTTTGCCGGAGTCTGGACAACATGCTAAGCCAAACTGTGTCAAAGGATTGCACCCTTCAGAACAAGGGAGTTGCAGTGGGAAGAGGGAATTGATGAAGATTGCTTCAGTCTCTTGTCCACTGGTGGTAGGCTGCTCTGAAACAATAAGACTTTGGTCAGCAGAGGGACACCAATTTCAAAGAATCATAGAATTGTAGAGTTGGAAGGGACCCAAGGGTCATTTAGTTCAACCCCCTACAATGCAGGAAACTTTTGTCCAACAAGGGGCTCAAACCCACACCCCTGAGATTAAGAGTCTGATGTTCTACCGACTGAGCTATCCCAGGACTTGATACAACTCTACTTATTTTCTAACTGGATAATATGCTAGTATCCTTTTGGAACAGATGCCCAACTTTCATACAAAGTCCAGTGATGTATGTTATTTGTTTGCATCCCCCTTCAGACAGCACATCACATCAACTTTTAAAGTATTATCATCTGTTGCCAATGAAAAGGATAATGATTCATGTGGCCAAGCATTTTATTTTAACTGGAAAGTCAAAAAGGGGAATAGAGCAGATGGTCTCTCATGGCATGCAGAATTCTCTCTCTCTCTCTCTCTCTCTTTCTTTCTTTCTTTCTTTCTTTCTATTAACACCCTGGCACATCAGTTCTGTTTACCTAAGCCCTTGCATAACATACATGTGTGAATTCGGCAACCTTAAAACAAATCGCCATAAAGCAAAAAAAAGAAGAAGAACCCAATATGCAGCAAGCCATCGCAGAGCACTATAGAAACACTCAAGAGTGCTCTCCGTAATATATGTCTCTCCTAAGGAAACCCAGTGCTATGCACAAGCCCCTACAGGTTCTGTGACTTCATTCACTCATCTGACAAATTCAGTAAAAATGGCCAGTAGCAATGCAGTACTCACAAGTACCCTGTGCAGTTGGTGATGTTGCATCCTGTAGCATATCCTTCCACATCTTGGATGCCTTTATTAATGCAATCACTGAAGCTGTCAAACAGGAGAAAGGTCCTACAGTTACTCTCTTCTCCCTGGAGTGGAGCATACATGCTGTCTGAATCTTTACTTTCACTATAGTTCCGATGTGACATTTTTCGCCCAATGAAACCTTTGCTACGAGAAAAACTCCATTATAGCCTCCTTGTATGTAACAATAATAGAAATCCTTTTTGCCAGCAGCATTTCCAACCCTACAGTCAACAGATTTGGTTTGAGGGTGAAAAGGAAAGGGAACTGTCACACACTTTGCCATAGGAAAAAGCTGTTTTTTCCAGCACGCTTCAGATCTATTAAAAGACTAATCCTGGAGAATAGTGGGCCATATAACAGAGTTTTTTTTCAAGACGTAAACTCTGAGGCTATACAATGACTTGCCTACAGGGTTTTTATATTACAATTGTTGTTATATTTCAACAAAACAGCAGATCATCTTAAATGTCATGTTTTGAATCTTGAAAAGATCAGAATTATACACCTGTAATTTTGGTGCCTATCTCATCTCATGATGTTTTGAGGACTGCAGTCTTAAAAACAAAATGAATGAAATAAAATCAATGCTGGCAGTAGACTAGCACCACCAACAAAAGTGCATGATAGCCGATTAGTACTGAAGTCTGTTTCTGTCTTTCCTTTGTCTTCATCTGTAGTCTTTCGGATAGCATTTTTTATTTTTATTTTGAAATGTGTCAATTTCAAGAATCCCTCACTGTTCCACTTTTCTGGTACGTAGGTCCTGCTTTTGTAGTACAATTATAATTTGAACTCTTATCAGCAAAGCAGAAAAGACAACAGTGTCACCGGAAACTAGAGAATACAGCAACATTGACAGCCACACCACAGTGTCTTTGGTCACCGTGTCACAATATCACATTGTCATGATACTTAAAATGCTTCCACTGACTACTGCGAAGACGACTGTGGAGCAGTCACCAACCAATGGAGACAAAATTGCAATCTGGGCCCGGGAGGTGGAGAATTCAAACATGGTCATCATCAGGCATGTAATACAAGGAGAGCCTGGGCCTATCTTCAAAAGTGGTGGTTGGTTATGAGGCTCATACAGACATTACCACCAAGAGTGACTCCCTCATGAAGAACCAGTTTTTAGTATGTGCAGCTAGGATGGAACTTTACAGTTGACAGGATATCTGGGGAAGTAAGATGGATAGTTAGGATGTGAATTTAGTCACAAGTAGTGGACAGCGGGGTCAGGTGTTGCTGCTCATCTGAACTCCAGTCAGGATAGGGTAGGATCGTCAGCATGGTGCAAATGCACCACAGGAGCTAGTCTGGTGCTCCTGCTGGTGTGTTTGCACCATGACTTCATCACCCTCTCCATATGCCTCCCAGTAAACGGCAGTAACATAACCAACCAGGGCTCAGAAGAGCAGTGCTCCCCCACCATGCCATCCACTAATGTAAGTCACATAGCTTCTGTCTGCTTTCGACATTATTAAAGTGTTGCAACCAAAATAATTTTTTAAAAAGCAAATGGTTGTATATTTGTTACTGTTACCAGTATCGCATGTGAGGTTTGATCACGTATATTGAAAATTGCTTTGCATGTGTTCCCTACCATGGTTACTGATTTGTATAAAATGGGTACCAAGAAGCCCCATGAAACTATTTTCCTTAAGATATAAAATAAGGGCTATATTTACGGAGCGTCTCTTAGTCTGCTGCATGAGTTAATGTTTACTTACTTACTAGATGCTGCTTTGGTTCTGTTAGCTGTGCAAACAACATTATAGTGACACCTCATGACAAAGTAGAGGCACTGAATATTTGTGAAATGAGGAGAAGGCCTCCAAGAGAGGCTTTAATAAAAATTTAATAAAAAACACTAATAAAAATCCACAAATAACTTGATTGTGTCAACTGATCCTTAGTTTACATGTGTCTAAAATTATTTTAATCCTTTGACTTCCTTAAGAATATCTCTATTTGTAATGGTGAGCAGTGAGCATGATTTCAGCAGTACCCAAGGAAAGGTAAATGGTAGATCCGGGTCTGTTGTACTACTCCACCTGTATAAGATGAGCTTCTTCAGAAGCATGGCTGAGGGAACTCAGCATAGATGCTTTGAGCCATAAACATTTTCTTTCAGTTCATAAAGTCACTGCCTTGAAAGTAAGGTCATTTCCCCCCTGGCGACAACGTGGTTCCCCCCCCCCCCACTGGATTTGGAAATTATTTCTTACTACTAATCTGCCCAAAATCCCTTTTGAAAAAAAACAAAATAAAATATATACCAGAGGTCCTATAAAAAGTTTATGAAGCAGCAGGACAAAGCTTCTGGCTTTCCCAAAGAGGAAAGCATCTGTTTCCCGTTTATCCACACCTGAGCTAGTCAAAAAGTTGGAATCTTTAGTAAACGAGGTCACGAGAACACAGACACATGCTTTATACTGAATCAGCCACTGCTCCATATAGTTGAATATTATCTGCACTGACCTGCCCTCAGCTTTCTGGGATTTCAGACAGCAGATGTATCCAGCCCTACCTGGAGATGCTGGGAATTGAGCCTGCAAAAGATATATGAAGAAGCATCTCCACCCCCATCGTTCAGCCCGGACACTGAGTGAGGTCCAGCTCCAAGGGCCTTCTGGCGGTTCCCTCACTGCGAGAAGTGATGCTACAGGGAACCAGGCAGAGGGCCTTATCAGCGGTGGCGCCTGTGGAACGCCCTCTCATCAGATGTCAAGGAAATAAACAACTATTTGACTTTTAGAAGACATCTGAAGGCAGCCCTGTTTAGGGAAGTTTTTAATGTTTGATATTTTATCGCTTTAAAGTATGGAGCTAGTGTGAACACATAATGGCACTAGTGAAAATTGATGTGGAATGGCCAAAAGAGGACAGAGTCAAGGGTGAGACATGGACAGCACAGGAAGAAGAAACACACTTATGCTGTTTCCTGTGTCTTGTGACCCCTTTTTTTACAAGCCATGCAAAATGTGAGTGGAGAGATTTCTCTCCTTCTCCGTGGTTGAGCTCAAACTCCTTAATGTTTAATTTTTTAAAAAAAAAGTTTCTTAATGGAAAAAGATTGTGACACCAGGAAACAGAGTATTACATAAATGGTTATGTTGGAAGCCCAAATTTTCCATTTCATAATTAGCAAATATAAGTGTTGTCATTTGCTGTTAACAAATCATGCTTCAGGGCACAGTATGTAACTAGATGAGTGATTTATTTTGAAAGTTGTGAGTGCTATGAATTATATATTTTAGCTTTCTTGTTTGTGAAGCCAGACAAATGAAACAAATTATTACAAATCAGAAAGGAAGTTCTCAAAGCAGATTAATATGCTAAGCCAACATATTTGTCAAAAGTTTATATTTGTCAGTTTGAAAAGCCCTACTTGTTTGAGCCCTAAATAGAAAAAAATCCTTATTTGAAAAAGACCCTTTGAAACTGTTTTCCTGATTTCTTTTCTAGGGGCAGTGATTTTTAGAGCAGCTCCAATTTGGTTGAGAAAGCAAATGGGGAGTTTTGACTTGTCAGTTGCTCATAATTTTTATTCACTAAATCATATTCCAGGAGCGGTATTCCTTCCTAGCTATCTGATTGATAAGTTGTCTGTCTAAATCAGAGATGTTTTCTTTGTTGACAGGCTGGTTTGTTTATTCCCGTGCTTAATAAGAAGTTGTTCTAGGGCATCAAGAGAGATTGCCCCAGAAGAGTTTGGGCTTAAATTCACAAGACCATTAAAAAAAGGATAGATGTGGGTGGTTGCTATAGACAAATTTGTTCTTCACAAGGAAAAAAGTGATATTTCTTAATATGAGTTGTATGAGGGGACAGAGCTTGTTACCTTGTTATAGGTTTCTCAAAAGCATCTAGCTGACCTCTGTTTAAAACAGGGTGCTGTACTAAATGCCCTCAGGAATCTCCTAAGACCTTCATCAGCCCTCATCCATGCCCTCCTCGAGCGCTCTTAATTTAGTCGGAATGTGTCTTTGAACACCTCTTGCTTTTCTGGAAGAAAGATGCATATATGGTTGTCTGTTTGCGTGTATAACCTTTGTTTTTTTCATAGCTAGACTGTGGCTGACTATACAAAGTAGGAGACACACCCATTGCTGTGTCTGCTTTTTGCCCCTGGCCTTGTCCACTACTGGGATGAGAGCGCCAGAAGGTTACCTATGAGGGATTGTGGCCTTTCGGCTGATCAAAGATTCCCTGCTGCTGTCATATAGGTAAAAATGTAAGAGCCCTTCAGGATCAGGTCAAAGATTCATCTCAGCTAGAAGAACCCTGATCCCAGCAAGATTTAGTTATTTCCTTTTTGTGCATTTCAAAATGAATACCCTTCATTCTAAGTACCTGAGAAACTGTGGCTATTAACTTTATTTATATATTTGATTTTACCGAACAAAAGAACCCTGGGTTTCCTTTACATTTCAGTTGCTAGAAAGCAAAGGCTGGCAAAAATATTACAAAGGAAAAGTATGAAAATAATCCAGAGTTTTTAGCTGAAATGGATGTTTTCATTTTTAAAAATGCCTTCTATCTCTCTTGGGTTTTTTGTTTTTTTAAGGTAATTCTTCCACCTGCTCCAGTTACAATTACAGCTGAGCCAAAATGCCTCTCCCGAAGCCTTTGTTTGCTACACTATTGGGAGCAGGATTTTGGCATTGCATGGCTGGGAGAGTGGCATGAAAGAGGGTGAAGTGAATTTATCACTGGCTGCAGTGGTGACACCAAGAGTCCCGATAGCTGCCATTTTACCCCTGCAGGCCCTGAAAAGACTAGATGACTAGCAAAATGACTAGATGAAGATACTTTGGGATCAGAATAAAGTCCGTGCTTCCTGCTCTCACTTTCTCTGTGGTCTACTGGACAGGCCTTTGCCTGTACTGCTAAGCCCACAAAAGACATGGCAGTGAAAAACATTTTTGTGAACTGTCTTCCCTCCCACCACCTCCCCTCAGAATCCTTGAATTTAAAGTCAAAGTTTTAAGCTTAACCCTTGTTGCAACCATTTTTCAGCTCAAAGGCTACATTTCTTTCTGGGAAACCTTCCAGGGTTCAATGCCCATGGTGAATGGGGATGGAGGTGAAAATAGGCAGAACAACAAAAGTGAATTCTACCATTGTATAGTAGGCTGGTTTCTTCAAACTCACACATCTCCCTCTATCACCCATCTAGGCCAGCAAGACATTCAAGCTATGTTCCAACCAGGCAAAAACAGAAGGGTGTAAAGCAAGGCTGGTGAGGGGGTGGCCTAGAGAGAGCCACATTTGTCCCCTCCACCTGAGGTTCCTCATCCCTTATTTATGTTTTGTCTCTACAACAGATTTCTGCAAAATAGCCGAACCATAATTGTATCTGCATTTACATTATTGATATGCAATTCCCCAGAGTCCACGTGTGTCTTCAGGAAACAACTGTATTCAGAGTACCTTGTGCCCGCAGTTGCCTAATACATTGCTGTTTTCAAATATGTTTTCCAGGATTGCCCACAACTGTTCCGTACAGAAGAGATTTTGATCCCTGTTGGTGAAGTGAAGCCCATCACCCTGAAGGCTAGAAATTTACCTCAGCCTCAGTCCGGCCAGCGTGGCTATGAGTGTGTCCTCAACATCCAAGGGGTAGTCTATCGGGTGCCTGCTCTGCGCTTCAACAGTTCAAGTGTCCAGTGCCAGAATAGTTCTGTAAGTTGATGGGGGATGAGGAATAATAAAAAAAGGAATAGCTGGAATAGAAAAGGTTGTGCATAAAAGGAGTTGGGGATTTGTTTATTTGCAATATTTCTAGATTCCCTTTCAAAAAAAACCAGTACAAAGTGGCTTTATAGAATTTTTTTTAAGATGGGAAGTAGAATATAAAATCAAAAGAGTAGAAGGTAGTAGTTTAAAACTACATAAAAGCAACAGCAAAAATGTCCAACTAATTCCCAATTGCCTGGGAGAACTAAAAAGTCTCCCTCTGCTAGGGGAGCACTGAAAACTAGGTTTCTACAGGCTTCCTACCCTAGCATTTAGCTCCTGAGTTATATGGTATTACAGGATTTGGCTTCTAGCACACAGTGACCCTTCAGTGATCTTATTAGTCTGAGTTGCTTTAATTGAATAAATGAGTGATACTTACCATCCCATCACTTGGCTGTTTAACTCATGATCCCTGTAGCTTGCTGAGCTGCTTCCGCACACTAGGCATAGGTGCCAACTCCCTGGGGCTCTGGGTGCCCGAGCACCCACAAAATTCCCCATGAACGGCCCAGGCACCCACAAATTTTGGTGCCAGGGACATGCACACTGGATGGCACCCACGGCCCCAGGCACCCATGGTCGTGGGGCCAAGCTGGCACTCCTTTCACTAGGTTATTCTGAATTTATATGTTGATAAATCTGACATAAAACACATATGCATATACTGAGGCTGTGTCCTCAGTTTCAACAATCAGTAAACTATATGAAGAAACTTCATAGATTACCTCAGAATAGTGCTGTTAATGTTTAATGCATTACTGTATTTTAATATTTTGTTGGAAGCTGCCCAGAGTGACTGGGGAAGCCCAGCCAGATGGGCGGGGTATAAATAATAAATTATTATATTATTATTATTATTATTATTATTATTATTCATTCACTAGGAAAACTCACCCCCAAGACTTTTGCATCCTTGCCACTGCCCTCTTGAAAGGGTCTGGGGTACAGATATAGTTCAGGTTTTGTATCTAGGTCTGCTGTAATAGTAAAAACCTGTTATTTGGAAGGAATTCTCTTTTCTTTCTTTTTTAGCCTGACAATTAGACAAATATTTAGAAACTAAGAGATCTCCCGGGAGTGCTTATACAAAGCACCATGCGTGGAGCATTTACCGCTTCCATCCATTCATCATGACTGCCCATTCCTTAATGCCACAGCAGGCTGTTACACAGCACAATGCTAGCCTTTCTGTCCAATCCCTTTGAATAGAGCACACTTAGAATCTCTTTTGGAAATGAGAAATTTCTTTTATGGTGCTTGATAACTGCAGGAATATCTTGCTCACGTATGTTTACTCATGTTCAAGGTACTGAAGAGGCTGCCACCCTAGAAGGCAAAGCTACAAATGAGGCAAAGCTACAAATGAGGAAAATGTAGATGGTAGAATAAAAGGCATTGGGAAGCACTATTCTGGGAGATGAAACAAAAGAACCAGGGGTTAAGCTAATCCTGAATTCCAGACGGGAATGTGCTACAGGCAAGTGAGGTGTCTAATTAGAATCCTGGCCCCAGAGAAGATCTTTTATCTGTCAGCTTCCCCGTCTGTGACTGTGGGGGGTCAGGAAAGGGGGAGCTGGGGCGGGGATGTGACAAAGGTGTTAAGGCAAAGCTAATTCACACAGGAGAGATAAAGAGAATTGCAGGCCTCTTATCAGGGAGCTGTCAAATTCCAAGCTGCAGTAGCTTGATAGAATGTGTAATACTGGAAAGCTGCCTGTTGCTGGGAGAAGAGAAAGAAGGAACTGGGATGAGGAGAGGGAAGGAAGATAAAACAGCCTCCCTTAAATAAGCATAGTCAAGGAGGTGGCTGCAATGCTTCTTGCTGCGAAACGGGAGTTCTTTGTCCCACAGGAGTGTCCAAGCTGACAAGAATAATGTTGGAATCAATCACACCAGTCAGGGCAATTAGCCTTTATTGCATTCCCAAGCCCCGTAAAAACTGCCATCACTGTGGCCAGAAAAACAACTTTGCAGCCTTCAGAAGCAAACAAACAGACAAACAAACAAACAAACGTGGGACTAATCCTTTATATTGTGCTCAAATCCCACTCACATATACGATTTCTACAAATGCTATGTATTTCCTATATTCCTTTCAGGTAAGGAAAATGAAAGCTTATAGAACATTACATGGGATGAGCAGGCTCACATCTTTTTCACTGCAGCTAGTAGTAGGTACCTGTGCTATGAAATTGTACAGAACTACTATTCCCTCAAGTTAAAAGGGAGTAGGCTTTGTGGCACCTACAGTAGCAAGCTGGATGGCTGTGTCTCACTTGCCTGCTTAGAATGCCACTTTAATTGCAGAGGCAGTCAGATCTGTGTGCTAAGACTGGACTCTTGTAGTGCTCTCTGGGAGTCACAAAGAACAGGAGAGGGGAGGAAAAGTCTACTTACACACTTACTGTTCATACTTTTTGACTTCTGCCATGGATGGTACTGCTGCTTTTTCCCGACCTGGGGCTCCTTTTCCCTGTGGCATTTTTGGCCCTAACTGTGCAGTTCAAAAGTACCGTGTCTGTAAAATCAAAGAGCACTTGCTTCATTGTGCACATATTACAAAATGCACAGCTTTTTCTAGATAATGAGTCTAACTTTCTCATTAAAAAATGTAATTTGAGGCATAGACCTTTTTTGAAAGGGGAAGGGGAGGACAGGCTAGCTGAATTATAGATTTTGTTCTTCCACACAGGCAACCTCTAGAGGCATTGGACAGCCCCAATCCTAGTCCTCTATCGGTTAGGCATGAGAATTCCAGCTCTTGAAAGCCAATACTTTTCTTGAAAAATGGGGCCCGCAACATTATAGGGTTGCCATATGTCTGGAGTTTCCCAGACATACACAAATACTGCAGTCAAAAGCATTGTCTGGGCGGAAATTGGGGAAATGTCCGGGAAAATCCTGATGTCTGCCAACCCATGTCAGCAGTGTCATTTTTCCTTTAAAAATAGCTCAAAAAAATAAAAAAAAATAAAGCTCAACAACTTTTGTGTTCAGATTTTCATTTTTTGAAATATGGCAACCCTACACAACAAATTTTGCAGCATGGAATGCTCTTGGCCAGAGCTCCAGCCAGCTAGCCATCCCGTCTTTTATGATGCTCCATTGCAATCCTCCTCTCATCAGATTTCCTTCCTACCTCCTCCAACAGGCACTCAGCATTTTATGGATTCTGAGCATGGTTGGTTTTCATTGGGCTGTTTTGTTTTGTTTTTGTGACACCTTAAGGTTTCCCCCCAAAGTTTTTTCATTCTTTTCTTCTGCAAACCTCAGGATTTTCCTGAGCCTGCTGATAACTTTCCTCTACTTCATGGATAGTGCCACTTAAATACATAAGGATCAGCATTCAGAAAATGAGTTTGCTATTAGTATTGTTGTAAACTGTGGTGATGGGTTGAAATTCAGCCCAGTTTTGCTTTTTGGTACAGAAAGATGGAAAGATTGGTTTTCAGAATTTAGAATAGAGAGTTTTTAAGGGTGAAAGGTGAAAGCGGTGATGTTTTGAAGCAGAGCTGGTGATAACAAGCATTTGAGTGATTATCTAACAGTATATACGGTGGTGGTAGTTGAAGAAGAGAGAAGACTGTAGTTCATATCAACCCAGCAAGCTTTGAGCCACTGACCTTTGGATGAAAACTTTTCCTAAAACTATGGTCATATGTATTTTCCTTTGTACTGCCTAAAGCATCGCTATGCCAATGCCAATTAGAATATATTTTCCAAGTAAGTTCCATAAAATACTCTGGCATGTTTGCATATAGTAGAGCCTAATGTGGCCTCCTATAGGAGTGTAGGATTTTCTTTTTCATTTCATTAATTCTTGGTGATGGGGCTTTATTGGCAAACCAAGGGCTGAGTGGTGAGAACAGTCTGCATGAATTGGATAATTAATCTATTACCTCTCTCCGGGCCCATCAGCTGATTTAATTATGCCTCTATGGCAAGCAGAAGTGTCTCCCCATGCAGATAATGGAAATATATGTTGCAATTCAACTCCTGCCACCCATTCCTAAGTCATGTATTGTCAAAAATCTCTAAACAATATTTGTCCATTCTAATGGCTCTTCCTTTTATTTTCACACAAAGCCTTCATATATGTATTTCATTTCTTTGTTCCTTAGTATCTCTATGATGGAATGGACATAAGTAACTTAGCAGTAGATTTTGCTGTGGTTTGGAATGGAAACTTCATTATTGACAACCCAGAGGATTTGAAAGGTAAATAATATATTCTTAGTTTATTTTGATATATTTTCATTTTCATTAATATGTATTGTGGGAATTTTTGAAATATTATTTTCATCCAATTCAGATCATTTGATGCTTTAAAATTAATCCTGTTTCGCTAGAGCAATATGGTTATATTTGCCATTTCTTAAACTCTGGAAGACCAGACTCTTGACAAAGGGGGTGGGTGTGCAAGATCATATATATATATATATGCAGTATTATAATTCTCTTATCCTTAGACCTCTCCAAGGATGACTGTAAATTTGCTGCAGGAAATTTTTATGTCATTGCTTGAAACAATCCAAATGGGATGAGTGTGTGCCACATTTCAGTGGTGAGAGGGAAAATAGATTAAGAACTACACAGACTTTATGTAAATATATATTTCAGATAATTTATAGGAAACAATTTTCTGCTGTTCAAAGCTGTATATGATATTACACCCTAAACTACAAATATTTTTTTAAAAAACACCAAAAATACATAAAGCCGCCAAGGCTCATACTGCAAATGTTATCCATACTGTTAGAATTCTAAAAAAACCAAAAAGGCTTTTGTTACTGCCCCAGTGACAATAGGCAAGTCATCCTATGAATTCCCCATGTTCCACAGGGTCGCTATTTTCAGGTGGGAGTCAATCACATACCTGCAGTTGGAGGTTGCCCAATTAAAGATGATTTGATGCTCTTACAGAACAAATTAACCTCCCCACACACCAGAAAAAATGGAAAGTGCACTGGAAAGTATGGAATAACCCTTGCTTGTTGCAATGTCGTCTAGCCTTCCTGCAAACTGTGCAAATCAGGATGAATTCTCGATAAGCAGGTTGTCTGAGAGTAACCAAGGAAAATCTATTCCATGTCCTAAGTGCAAGGCAGGGCCTCTCCGGCTGCTTTCAGGGAACAAGGAGGAACTTGATTATGAAGGGTATCAGGATTATCATTTAAGCCCAAACTGGCATAAACATAACTGAGATGGAAATGTGCAGCTGCCTTAAGATTCCTTTTACATTATTTCTTCTTAAAGGCTTGGAGGGGGGGGGGAGGCGTGAATCTGGCATTAACAGTCTGAAAAAATGAATCTCTCAGCCTGCCATAGAACATAAGTTGAGCTCTAAGCTCAATCCTCTAGACATCTGGATGTAAGCGGGTTATAAGGCTTTACAATCAGTGTTGGAGAGGTCTGAGGGTAATAGGCTTACAAGGTTGTATGCTTGTTTTTTGCAATACCATGTTGCCATCTATTGCCCTATATGCACTATTTATGACCTACCTGTTGGGTTAAATGAGATTTGCCAGCCTCTATGACTCACTTGAGGTGTGACATCCTTAACCTCCTATGGCTCTGATTCTAACTCTCACAGAATCCCTTCTGCTTAATGTTGACGTTATAAAGGTGTCAGGCTGGAGACAAATAGTTGCTGTTTTCTGAAGCGTTGAGGGTTGTTAGAAGAAGGTATCACTGCTCATGATGTCCACGTTTTGCAGGAATCTATTCATAGGAGATTTGGTTTATAATGCCTTCAGAATTTATCAACTGGAAGGCATTGGGAACTACAACTCCTGTGTACTCTGGAGGGAAAGAGTGTCCTAGTCCAGGGTTTCCGAAACTTGGGTCTCCAGCTGTTTTTGGACTACAATTCCCATCATCCCTGACCACAAGTCCTGCTAGCTTGGGATAATGGGAGTTGTAGTCCAAAAACAGTTGGAGAACCAACTGGCAGAAAATCTATTACAAGCCAAGCCCGGACTTTGCAGAACATTTGGGCTCAGTTGATAGTCAAACCAGGATTTCTGACATGGGGAAGTTTACTGCTTCAGTTATGAAGCCCTGGTTCAGATGGCATGCTAAACCAAACCAAACATTGCTTAGCACAGTGCAGCAGCAAAAAGATCCAGGGAAGATCAAAGGAGCAACGTGCTAACTCCAAGGTATGAATCAAACTAGTGATTCACAGCACTTTCTAGTGACAGATGAACTCACAAGAAAAGTACTTGCCCCCCCCTTTAAAATTGACATAAGTTTCTATTAGGATATGGGTTTTTTTTTATTATGGTACAGTCGTACCTTGGTTTTTGAACAGTTTCGTTCACAAACAACTTGGAACTCAAACATCGCAAACCCGGAAGTAGCTGTTCCGGTTTGTGAACTTTGCCTTGGAATTCGAATGTCCAGTGCGACTTCCAATTGGCTGCAGGATGCTCCTGCAGCCAATCGAAAGTCACGCCTTAGTTTCTGAATGTTTCGGAAGTCGAACGAACTTCCGGAATGCATTCTGTTCAAAAACCAAGGTACAACTTCACACACACACACACACACACACACACACAAACACAATATTTCAGGCATGAGATCCCCATTGTGGAAAGAAGAAGACTTGATATAATTGACCCATCACATCTTCAGATCCTGAACCAATCCATATTTGAAAGACTTTAAGACTTCTAAACATGGGTTAGCAATTGGATTGACCCATTCAGAACATAATTATATGTGACTCAAGATGATTGAAAGGAGTCAGCTAAATTGGTCTAGGATGGCAGCCTTAGTTGGTTGACTCTGCACATTAAAGAAGGAAGGATGCTTAATGGTAACTGCTGCTACAGGTGACGTGTCTAGAAAAATACACATGATGCCAGGGTCAGTTATTATATGACCCAAACAAGCCCTGTGAAAACAGCAGGCTTGGTCCATGAAATGAATACCTATTAAAGAATCTGGTTTTTACAGCAGCAAGGACATCCATTAAATGGGTTCCCATTTGTTCCCCTCTGAGCTATATTTTGCTTTCAAATGCTTTTGAAGTTTACTGTGGAACCTGATATATTGTGAGTCTTGCCAGGCTCCCTGGGAATGGAGACATTGTTTTCAATGAAGTCTTTCTTGGTTGAAATCAGTGGAGGAAACTAAACAAAGAGGTTTTGAAGGCTGTCGTCCAAATCAAGCATGGAAGAAATAGTATCTAAGAACATCTGCAGAAAGGTTCAACAGGAAGGAGAAGGGTTTATATGTCCCCATTGTCCAAACTCTTGTATGCAAGTACAAATCTTGCTTGACCTTGCCCAAAGTACTTCAGTTATGCTTTCGGTTTCATGCTGGCTAGCACTATTTACTAATATCTGGAGATATTAGTATCTGGAGCCACTAAATCAAAAAAGGAGGAGGAGTTTACTCAGCAATCTTTTCAAAAGTGATCTTGATCCACAGTTTGTATGTCCTTAGTCTAGCAAACCTTAACAATCTGAGATATAAGATATTGCTCTGAATGTTTGGGGGAGGGGGAGCCAAATACTCTTCAGATGCGTGAGAATATTGTATATGGAGCATGGATATCCAAATTAAATTGTTTTGTAAAAGGTTGGGAGATAGAGAGTAAAATCAGTAATATGAATGCCCATCTTTAAACAGAGGTTTAGTATCGTAACTAAAACCTACTAATCCTGAAAATCAGAGTCATGAGTAAAGTTTGACTGATCCCTCAATTCAGATTGCAAGTATCAAAGCTGCATTCATGTTAGTGGTTTGCCTCTAACTATATCTGGACACACTATCACTATTAGGTTTGCACTTTACCAGTAGTTGGTTTGGTATTAAATTACTGCTGGAATATCCAAGTATCAGGGGAACCAACAGTAAAGGATCAGCGTAAACTATTCTTAAGCATAGAACAATATGCTTGTCTACCTAGGCAAAAATAGTTGCACTGGTGATCATTTTCAAAGTCAGGATGCTTCATTCTCCCTTGCTCAAACAAGAGAATATGAGGCCAAAGCAGCAAATAGAAACAACTGTGACTTCACACACACACACATACACACACACACACACACACACACACACACACAGAAGTTGTAGTTTGGACAGTGTGAAAGTGATTAAGATATTTGGAGAAGTAGGTGATAATGGACCTGCTCCTTTTACAAAGCAAATTTACCTAATAGCTTTAATTTTATTATCAAAACATTCTCTCATTTCTGCCATATGACTTCTGTGCTATGAATTCTTTCCTTTTAAGGATTATGTATGCATACATTTAAAAAAATCGCAAGTATTCTGGCATATTAACTACTAATATGTTCATAGTCCAAAAAAGTTTATAAATTTATGCTATAATGAATTGTTCGTCTTTAAGGTGTCACGTCTCTTAGCTGTTTTTGCTGCAACAGGCTAAAATATCTACCCCTCTGACAATTGTTTTATGTTTAAAGTAGAGGTGGGTAGCCTGTGGCGCTGAGAAGATGGCAAGCAGAAAGAAAATGGGAGGGAGGCACAAAGATAAAGCGAAGGGTATGCCCTGTCCTCTTCTGGTCTCACTTCCATCCACCACTCGTCCTGGCCCTTTCCACCACTGGCAGATACCCCCTGAAAAAATGTGGTACTTGACACACACACAAAAAGGTTCACCCCTCCTGCCCTTGTTTAAAGAGTAGGAATTGTGGTGGAGGTTTTTTTTGTTATTATGAGAACCCAGAGATATGTTGAGATATGGACAGGGACTAAAGCAGCTGGTTGTAAGCTCTTACCTTCACTTTGACCAGGGTTCAGTGCCTACCCAGCCAAATAAGCTCCTGGCAGAGATGGCTTCAGTTTCATAGCTTGGTTGCATTTTGCCAGCCCCCGAGTACTTTAGTACCCAGAAAATACATTTTGTAGTACAGGGATGGAAAACCTCTACTACTAAGCCTCAAAATGTTGATGAACGCACCTTACATTCAGGCTGTACTGTTCCGAAAGTCTCCATTGGTCTGAACTACACATTCAAGCCATGCAACTTCTCTTCAGGTATTCAGTCTGCATGCACGAGAGCAAAAAGTGTGTTGGGGGCTGGGCAGCCCCACCTCAGGGTCTGAACATGATTAGAAGACTCCTCACAATTGGGAATCCTGAAAATGTAGGTTTCCGGATCACAGAAAGGCTTCTAAGCACATTCAGCTAAACACACTTACAAGCCCTTTTCCAATCTTTTGTCTAAAGTTAGCAGTGAAGGGAGTTTGGAATGATACATAACTCTCTGCCCTCTCATGCTCAGACCAGATACCTGAAGATAGCTGAAGAATTCAATCTGGACAAGTCTTTATTCGTTCATTTATTCCAGTTTTCTTCCATCATTGGCATTCGTGCTAGTTTAACAAAATCTCATAAAAACTTCCATATAATAAAAACATAAAACATATAAAATCAGAGAGCATGCCATTATGCATAAATGGCAACAATAAAAGGACCAATTTAAACATTAACAGTTGACAGAGTAACCCAACACACATCCACAAAAAAAGCAGTGTGAGTAAACAGGACAGGCTTTGCTTGATGCCTTTACGATTCCTGCAAAAGGGCCAGGCAGGTTTCCTTTGGAAAGGGGTTGCAAAGTCAGGGCACAACCACAGAAAAGGCCCTGTTTTCAGTAGTCACCCATCTAACATTGGCAGATGAGGGTACCCAGTAAAAGGCCTAAGATGGCCATTTCACCTGATGGGCAGATTTGTATCTGGGTCAGTACAAGCATCAGTTCACACCTTCCAGCAATGTGAGCAGGTGTATCTCCTTTGATCTGTCAGGTGTGGGCTGTCTCCCACTCTCTGCTCATGCTCCCAATCTCTGTCTCCACAGTTCACCTGTACAAATGTGCAGCCCAGCGGGAAAGTTGTGGGTTGTGCCTGAAAGCAGATCAGAAATTTGAGTGTGGCTGGTGCACTGGAGAAGGGAGGTGTACTCTGCGTCAGCACTGCCCCTCTCCTATTGGTGGATGGGGAAGGTGGCTCGACTGGTCAAGCAGGAATGTCAAATGCTCCAACCCACGAATCACTGAGGTAAAGATATTTAAATCAATTGGTTTTCTTCCTATTCCATTCACTTCTTTGCTTGTTTACTTGATTTATCTTTCTATTTTTAAGCCAACCCCCCCTTTTTTTTTGTATATTACAACTACCTTAATATGCATGTTTCAATAATGATCAGGAAGAGGCTTTTTCAGTGGTGACACCCTGGCTCTGAAATGCCCTTTCCAGAGACACTTACCTGATGCCTCGTTTCATATCCTTTCAGCACAGGGCAAAGACCTTTTAATTCTGTCAGGTCTTTCCATCTATTTTATTGCCAGTTTAAAATGCTTTATCTCTACCATGGAATTTTAGGCTGATGTTACATTTTCATGGATTTTTAAAAATCCATTTCCTGTATTTGATGATTAGCCATGCGGAGATACTTTTAAACTAAGGGAAGTAAACACCCAAAATAAGTAAATGAATAAGCTCTACAGAAAAGAGACCCATTTGTCTGCTTTTTCTCCGCCTGCCTGATCAGTGTGTCTCCTCCTCCCACCACCACTTAGCAAGTGATGATCTGGGGACTCCACAGAGGGCATATTGATCCCCCCCTCCTCCATCCCCCCCCCAAAACTTGGCAGAACCACCACTTAATTCCACTGTTTCACTTCCATACACTTAGGAATTACCTGTTCCTGGTTCCACCTGGTTTGTCCCAATATAACATGTTCTCCTTGTTACATAAAAGTGGAAAATAAAGTGGTATGTGATTTCCTATTAAATTAATTGTGCAGCATCTGTGCTTCATGGCCAACATGCACTTTTACTGGCCTTGATCACCTACTCTCGGTTGTCAGGCTCAGACATCAGTATGAGGGTGTCCTCCCTGCCCTTCGGCAGGCACACTAATTAAAACAAGGAAGTAATTAGTCCGTAATTGATTTCTCTGGATTGCAGGCCAGTGCAGGGGGCAATAGTCTTATGAAAACTTTGTTCTCTCTGATGCTGTCATTGGTAGAAACTGACAATGTTTAGCAGTAGCTTTCAGTAGTGAAACTACAGACTGAGATAATCACTGGTCCTCTGCTTGTTGATTCCAGACACTGAGCTTCCTTTATTCATTACCTTGATATTTATACCAATGCTACTTCAAAATTTCAGAATTGTGTAACTTACCAGAGAAAGCCTTAGAGCAGTGCCAGAACTTGTAGCAATAAAAGCATCACCCAGTTAAAGACCATAGTAAAAATAATAATAATAAATTAATTAAAATGCCCTGTCAAATAAGAATTCTTAATGTTCTAGTTAATTCAAATTTGGTGTATAACAGAGGCAGAACAATCTCTACTTAACTTCTGACCAGAGATTATATAGAATTAGTTCAGCCTTGTAAACAGGGCCATAAAAATTACTAGCCTGCAAACAACTTTACTAGCCTGTGGGGGGGCTGATGAAGCAGGCACCGAGAGCTCTGACCCTCCTCTAGCAGATCACTGCATGTTCAGCCTCCCCTTCAAGCCTGCTCACTTGCCTGCATAGAATTACATGTGCTAGCCTGTATTCAGTACCTTGTTTGTGGCTACTAGGCAGATGCTTATGTAGAAGGCTGAGTTTGTTACAGGAAAAGATTTTGGCAGGGACTGCCTTACTGTTGATCTTTGTAAGTCACTCTGGGAGCCTTTTTAGCTAAAGAGCTCTGTAAAAATGCTATAAATAGAGAGCCAGATTCAGTATCAGCCTCATTGCAGAACTGCAGGAGTAGTAACTTGGTTCTTTAGTGTTAATGTTATAACGTCCGGAAGTTTGCCATAGAGAATTTTGCCATAGAGAATTTACTTCACCAGGGATTAAGCTCAGCCAAATTTCAGGGAGAAAATATAATGAAGTCTGGCTTGTTGGTGGCAGTTTTAGAATTTTGCATTGCACTCTAAGGGTGACGTTAGTCCCCCTCCCCTTTCCAAAACATGCTTTAGATTTTTCTCAGATCATAAAACATACTTGGGCAGTTTAGATTTTATTAAATATTCATGCATTTTGGAGGAGGTTTGCTTTTCATTACTTTGGTGAAATCCATTGTGTCTTTTACAGGGTCCTCATTTTAATCAACAGGAAATTATTTAAGGGCAAGTTATGCATATTGTATAGTGCTTTATAGTGGTTCATCTTGCCACAAATGGCAAATGCATCAGGAAGGAAGTAGCTTGAAGAAGCAGAGGCAGAAGGCCAAAACAGATGTGATGTGGGAAATCCTTGTTTATAAAATGCTATGTGTGTTTTAATTCATATATTGATTAACTATGATTCTTACTATTAATACCATTTAATACTTATATAGTATTAATAAAATTAAATATATTAATTGATGTGGAGTGGATCCACCATGAGGAAGGGGGTTAACTGGTAAACCCTAGGTTAGATTTGCTGAAGGCAGTTCAGAAACTTCAGCTGGTTCAGCAGCTAGGTTGCTTATGGGAACAAGATGGTGAGAATATAACACCAATCATGTCCTGACTTCACCGGCTGCCAGTTAGTTTCCAGGCCCAATTCAATTTGCTGGCTTTGATCCTTAAATGGCTCAGGATTGCAATTCCTCAAGGATTGCCTGTCCCCATGTGAACTGACCCAGACCCTGCAATCATCATCTGAGGTCCTTCTTTGTGTGCCTTCTCCATGAGAAGTCCAGAGGGCAACACAAGAATAGGCCTTATCTGCAGTGGCCCCATGTGGAATGTTCTCCCCAGAGAGGCATTGCCTGGGGATTACATATCTTTAGGCGCCAGGCAAATGTATTCCTCTTTTCCTAGGCCTTTGGCTAATTAAACAATCTATGGCCTTTTGATTGCCTGGATGGAGGATATGTGTATAAAAATCTCTGATTTAACACAACTGGGTTTAGTCTGCTGCTCAAACATATGAGTCACATCCATGGCTCCACACATGTTTTGTCCTTTGTCCCATCTGCCTTGTGACCCCCCAGAGAGTTGTCCACAAGAGAAGGCCATCCCGGGGGTAAAAAGGTTCCCCATTCCTGACATAGATAATGATGTCTCCTTGTTTCAAGCATAGAATCATAGACTTGTAGAGTTGGAAGAGACCACAAGGCTCATCTAGTCCAATGCTCTGCCATGCAGGAATCTTTTGCCCAATGTGGAGATCAAACCCACGACCCTGAAATTAAGAATCTACCGACTGAGCTATCCCAGCATCTATGTAATTATCTTTGTAATTATCAACATGGTTATTATGGTAGCCCTTCCTTGTGGCAACACAGTGGCCACATAGTGTGCAGGAACAGATTAGAAGGCAAGCTCTTTCGTGCCAATCTCTTAAAAGCCAATGAAGCGAAAGAGAGAGACTTCAGAGCTGAGGAACTGAGAGTTTATGCAAACCAACAAGACTAATTAAGACGGGGGCTTGCAGCACCATTGTGTTATAAGAAAGATACTGCTCCCTTTCCTATATGGGGTATCCAAGAGCCCATATAGAGTCCTTAAGTAGGTTCTCTATCGGTAGGAAAAAATAACAGAGGCCAAACAGAGAATACTGAGAAGCAAAGCAGCTAGTAAGCATGATCTTTATTAAACTGTTGCAACAAGGTCCCCCACTCCCCCCCCCCATGCAGGGTGGAAGAAGAGGAACCCAGAACAATGGTGTGCAAGGTCTTACATAGACTTTTTGAAATTCCCTTCCCTGTAGCAGAAGACCACCCCCCAAAACATACACACATACATGGGGGGGGGGCAGTCTACAGCAGAAAACCTGTCTGTCAGGATACCTGATAATGGTCAACCATTGCTCAACCTGGGCAGTCTGGCCATTCTTTTGTGATGGTAAATACTTTAGTTCCCAAATCTCTTACATAAATTGATAGTTTGCTCAGCTTAACAGATACTTGGCAGAGTGTATTTGCAAAGGGAGGTGTAATGCCCCTACAGTCCAAAGCCAACTGGAAAGCTTTCCCCATTTCCTTCCTCCTTGCAGAGGAATATTTGAGGTCAGTTTGGGAGAGTCAAAATGGCTTCAGGATTGCTCTCCTGTACTGTTTCAGACACTATACTTATGCACATGTGTTTGCCTTGTACATTTATGAACATTTGTTATATATATATATAGGATTCCTCACCTTAGGATTCCTAGAACAATTGCAAAGAACAATTGGCTGTGGAGTGCTCAGTAAGTACTGCAAGATGTTTCCTTTTCGCTCATTCTGCAGAGCAGTGGCTGAACAAATGGCTGGAATGGCTACTTGAACAGAATATTCTTTTCACCACTTTTCCCACATTCCTCATTAAGCTCCCTTGAATCACTCCTCGCCCTCTTTATGGGTTGTTAGTTAAAAAAAACAACTCCTAGTGCTTCAGTTTATTACTTTTTGACAAGAAATGGTACCTATTTATTCTAAGTAAACGAGTCTCAATTAACTTCACTCAATCATTCCCAAATCCCAACTTGAGTGCTCTTGTGAAAGCACATACTGTTTATATGTCACACAGAGACACCAGTCAACACTCAAAAGCCCTATCAGCTCATTTGTTGAATGAGATCCTGCAACATCTGCAGCAGCCTTGTTTTGGACTACAGCTGCCATCACTCTTAGCCAACATGGCCAAAGGTCAGGGATGATGGGAGTTGTAGTCCAAAACATCTGAAGGGCCCCAGGGTAGGGAAGTTGATCTGTAGTACATATTTTGCCATTGCTTGAGGTGGAGACCGAAGAGGGAATGGTTGCAAAAACTCAAATGTGTACATGGAACTGAGACACACATGCCAAGGATACTAAAATGGCAGGAAGAATAATCTAGGATAATTGAAATAACTGATTTTAAATGAAAATGATACTTTGTGGAGAAAATGAGTATTAGATAGACCAAAATGGGTGTTGGATATAGATCAAATGCATTTTCAGAGAAATACCACACTAAGTCCTGGTATCAATTTTGTTGCTGTTAAGCTTCCTCGGGAGCTCTGGGAGGGGGGGGGAGTGACAAGTAGCAACTGATGACTTAGGACTTCCTGGCTCCTAGTGTTTACTTCAGATGGTTGTTAGTTTCATAAGCAAAGTGGTTCAGTCTTTGTTTCTCTATGTTCTTGTTTGTTTGTTTGTTTGTTTGGCAAATGTATAGCTTTTCAACAGTTGTTTTCAAAGAAGGTTATAATTAAAGAAAAATAAGGTATCAATACAATTATAGCAATAATAAATAGAGTATTAACAGAGGCACAGAGTAGGATAGAAATGTTATATATAAATTGCAATTATGCAAAAACTCAGGCAATTACGTTAATTTACTTTTATGGCTGACTAATACAAGAAGCGTAACCAGTGGGTTTTTTAAATCCATGGCAAAACAAATGGGCAAACATTCACACCATTATGAAGCTCATCCCACTATTAAAATGAATATTGTGTTTGTAAGTGATTATTGAAAAATAGTACTACAGATCTTCCCCTCTACATAATCAGGGACTAAATAAAGCTCCCTGCCCCACCCCCATTGTTGCTCTGAAAGTACAACATGCAAGCATGTGTGAAAATGTATTTAGCTAATTTTGGTATCCCATATTCACTAGGTTTTTGGTGCTTTGTTAGCCACAGCCTTTCATTTTCAATAGTATTTAAGCAAAGCGCAGACATTATGCTGGCTCTTTGCCCAAGACTGAACTTTTCATCTCCTTTCTACAGCCATTAGAAACCAAGCAATGTTCCTCTCTTTCAGCTTGATTCTGTGTGACACTAAGACCCGCCCTTTCTGCCAACCTGATGGGCTTAGTGCATTTTATTTTCATCCCAAAGGGTTTAGTTTCCATTTTTTATTTTTAATCAAAACCTTGAGCCCTTCTATAAATAAACAAACTTGCCTTCTCAGCATTTTAAAGTTGTTCTTCTCACAAAAATCTCTGTGCTGTGTGCAAAGACCTGGGGGGTTGCAAGTCACCAGGAGCAAGAAAAGGGATCGGAGAACAATTTCCCCTTCCAAATGAAACATTCAGACAGATGTAACATTTTCAGAAATCAGAGATTTCACTTCCTTTCCTCAAGCGAACCAGAAGGCAAAAGCAATTCCTTGACTCAACAAAGAAACATCTCACAGCAAATGCTGGCCAAGTTTTTTCTCCAATATCATCCTTGAGTTAAATTTCAAAATCTACAATATCTTTATTGAGACTTTAATTCTCTGGAATTCTTAATCAGACAGGATGTTAATCCAAACAGAGAAAGTGAGGATAGAAAAAGCTGGTTTGATGTTGACTATTCTCAGTTTAGTCATGGTCATAAGACAGAATGTGCAGGCTAATAGTGCAGGCTGTATGTGTCTACTGAGAAACATGCTCCATCAACACTTACCTGAGAGTAAGGCCCATAAGGTTGCATCCAGCAAAGCCATTCCAGAAGTCAAACACCTTCTGTACTTACACCAGAACTTCCTCTTCTTCTTCTGCATATCCCTCACACCACAAACCTTCCCTGAGAGTTCCCACAAACCTCCAGACCAGATCTGTTGGGCGGGTGTGCTTGTGTACGTGCTTGTGGGGTTTACAATGAGTAGAGGTGGGATGCAAAGTTCTGTTGCACATGTGAAAATTGTTCAGTTCTCACAATGACTTGGTTTCAACCTACTGATAGCAATATAACTTGCTACCAAGCAGACATGTATAGGATTGTTTTGTGAATTATACTGGACTCTACTAGGTGTTACGATGATTTCAGATTGCCCATAGGACTGTTGTGGAAGAGAAAAGCATAATGGTTTAGCCTCTGTTGGGGGGGGAGCATAAGACCCCTTAGTTATGAAAGAATGGTATAATTGGTTTGATTGTCTAGGAGGAAATGAACACAACTCATCTTTGTTAACAGGAATTCAAATTAGAGTTAGGAAAATCTTAGGCCACTCCTCTTCATCAACTCTCAATGTCCATGGTAGATAGTAATATGTATCAATGATTTCCATGAGTGAAAAACAGTGAGGCTACTTAAGTTTGAATCAGCCAGTTTGTGCAGCCTATCTATGTGCAGGCATAGATACTTGATGAGTTCATACCATTGAACTAAGAACATACTCCTGAGCACCAGTACGCATGTAGCATTTTGTTTCTTAACCATAGGATTGCAAAATCTCTCCCCACCCTCTGCATTCTGGAGCACTAATTTGAACTCCTAGTCTAACGTCAGTTAAGCGTTACTCCAGCAGTATCATTAGATATGGTTAGAGCTACCCAGGATTCCCATTTAACCCAGGTTCTGAAACCATGCTTTGAAAACCGTTTTGCCCAACCTGGGGCTTGAACCCACAACTCTGAGATGAAGAGTTCCATGCTCTACTGACTGAGCTGTCCAGGAGTGCTGTACCAGCCCTCAAAAAGGTATAGGACTGCAAGTGAACTTTCTGGGAAATAGAGGAAGAGGGTGAAATTTCATCAAAGGAAGATTACTATTATTTCCATGAAGTGCTTCTCAAATGTGGGTCTCCAGCGAATGTTGGACTACAACTCCCATCATCCCTGACCACTGGTGCTGCTAGCCAAGGATGATGGGAGTTTTAGTCCAACAACATACTTGGAGGTCCAAGTTTGAGAAACACTGGAAACAGATCAAGGAGATGTAAGCTTTTTAAAATGGTAATGAGCCAATTGGGAGTGGAGATTAGGGGGATATTTACTTGTTGACATAAAAGAAAAAATCAATAATAGTGTACATGTTAGCATGAAATCTTTTCCATCCACACAGTGCATCGTTGGGATCTATCCTGTGTCCCCCCTGACAGCATAAATCTTCCCCTGCTGCCCGCAGCATCAGTGATTAAATAAATAAAAAATCAGCTTCCTTATGAACAAGCAGTGCTCTGATCTCCTATTCATTTATTTGCAGGCCTCATTAATATAACATCACTGCAACAAACAGCTAACGGGCGTTGTGCAGGGAGGAGTGTCAGGCTGAATAATGGAGTTGCTCTGCTGAGATAACAATTAGGTTTGGAATGTACTATCAGCTAAGACAGAGACAAGGAGTGATCATGCCAGGCTGATGAACTAGCTCTGTGGATGTGCTGAGCCCCTGCTGGGCTCATCTACTGGGATGGAGCCAGCTACAAATATAACCATGCAACAAAAAGCGTATGTTATTCGTATAGCTTTGAAAGGCCACAACTTTGCTACTCTCCCCTCCCCTCTTTTGTCAGATACGGTGCTATTATCTTCAAGATGGCTTTTATTACAGGACTTGATGGGCTCATTTTTTCCCACCTGTGATTAATTGATTTTATTTATCCTCTCTTTCCTCTCTTGCTTGCTGTTGCGAGACCTTGGAATATATTATAATATGCTCAAAACAAAATTCTAAAAATATCACACACACACACACCACCTGTTCTCATCCTTTTGCAGAGTATGGACTTGTGAATGTCAGTAGGATGGTGTCTGTGTTAATGTGGTACATGCAATGGCAGCTGTGTGTCAGTTATGTTTGTTTTGCTGAAGAGGTGCTGCTTGTTTATGTGGTCCTGGTACCCACATGTTGGAATATTACCCCCTTTTGTCTTTGCAGTCTAATTGTGCTGCAGAAATTTATTTCCTGCTTAGTTGCTGTTTCTTGTGTTGTATCAGTGCAACATCGTGACCTGCAAGGCTGTACTGGCCCATTTACCCAGTGCTATCCAGTTGTTTGTTTTGCACAGCAGACCACAGGAATGAGCTAAATTAATGATGATGGGAGGTAACTAAGAGGTAAAGGTAAAGGGACCCCTGACCATTAGGTCCAGTCATGACCGACTCTGGGGTTGCTGCGCTCATCTCGCTTTATTGGCTGAGGGAGCCAGTGTACAGTTTCCGGGTCATGTGGCCAGCATGAACCAGAGCAGCGCACAGTTCTGGTGAACCAGAGCAGCGCACAGAAACACCGTTTACCTTCCCGCCGAAGCGGTACCTATTTATCTACTTGCACTTTGATGTGCTTTTGAACTGTTAGGTGGGCAGGAGCAGGGACCGAGCAATGGGAGCTCACCCCGTTGCGGGGATTCGAGCCGCCGACCTTCTGATCAGCAAGTCCTAGGCTCTGTGGTTTAACCCGCAGTGCCACCCGCTTCCCAACTAAGAGGTACAGGAGCATAATGGAGTCATGGGCAAAGGCTGCATGTAGAAGGTTTCAGGTTCAATCCCTAGAATATCCAGCTAGAGCTGAGGGTGTCTCCTGTCTGAAACCCTGAAGAGCTGCTGCCCATTAGAGTGGATAATGGTCTGACTTATAACACATGTGTGCCTATGTAGTCTTGCTTTTCAGTTCTTCTGCCCCTGTCCTATAGGAGAAATGTTTTAAAAGAACTCCTGTTTCAGTTTCTGGGCAGGCAAATAAGGTTGTTCCTATTATCAGCGAAGCCTTGTGATGGGTAATTAATATTTTTGAGCTTGGATGACAGGATTTGAGGAGAACCATTGGAGGACGTTTCCTAATATATGTGCGTCCCCATAGATACTTCTCCTGACTGACACCTTCATAATGATAATATAATACTTTGCCTTGCGTGGCTTCTTTTATCCAGTGATTGTAAAGGGCTTTAAATATCAGAAGCAGCTGGAGCATTGTGACATGCTGGCAGAGTTGGGATTAGAACTCACAAGTAGCAAATTCCAGGAGTTGGAGGTTTGTCCTAGAAACACCCTCCCTCCTTTCCTCTTTGTTGCAACGATGAATGCAGTAAGGATTACTAAGCATCTTGTGTATTAACACACCAGCTAACTAGGGACTATGCATTAATAGAAAAAGGCTCTGCATATATATCCCTATCTGGATAGGGAATTGTATATGCAGCAGGGTGCTATTCATGTGATTTCCCAGCTCAATCTAGTATTCATAGCTACTGCACACATTTTTTTTCTTTTTCTTTTTTAAGCTAGGATCCCTGTGATCTGCTACCTGGGGACTGGATTCAATTCCGTTCTCTCCCCCTTACCCACTGATCATCAGTACAGCTGCAGCTTTTTAAAAGGGCTCTGTGTGCACATCTCTGACTGCTGCGCACATGCTTTGCTGGATCAGAGCTGAAAAGTGAAATATAGATGATAATTACAATGATCTGGCTGTAATTTGGTTGCTGATGCTAATAACACCCCTCCCCTCACCCAAAGCAAGCATTTCTATGACATATTTAATTAACATCTTCTGACACCACTGATCTTGTGCCTTTAGCAGCCTGACACACAGAATTTTAGTTTTTTCCATCATTTATCTCTGTTCTAGGAAAAGCGTCGCCTGCTAAATTTCTGTGTGATAGGCTGCTGCTATACCAACTTCTGATGTGTGGGAAGAATTCCAGGAGCCAGAGGGAGCCAGTAAAGGCTTACTCCTCAGAGCCAGTTCCAGCTAGACGTTCCCTTCTCCACCCTCTCAGGCCTGTCTCTGTTTCCCACTGATGCACACATGAATCCAAATGGATTAGCCACATGAAGGGGCAGAAAGGTGCTTTAAGAAAATAAAAATGTAGTCTATGAAAGGTATGCCTAGACAAATTTAGGTTTCTCCTCAAAAGCAGTGCAGCATTTTGGAGGGCAAGGGGCAAAGAAATGTTGGCAACATTTAATTCTTAAGGGCTCTTGACTCAAGTTGGGTTCTGATGGATTGGCTGGACAGAGCCACCTGTCAGATGGAAATGTGCTGTTCTCGCCTTTTAGAAGTTGGTAGCTGCAACTGTCAGGGTGTTAACTACTGCAGGAGTTGCTCAATTTCCCAGAAAACCAGCTTGTATATTGGGACTTAGAAGGAGCTACAATGGTCTTTTTGCCTCTAGGGAATGGAAGCTGAGCAAACTGTCAGTTTTTGAAGAGAGAAGCTGTGAGTAGGCCATAACCATGTCACAAAGATCACCTCGGAGGCTGCTGCTCTCCCACCCCATTTTACCAGTTGTCCTGTGGGAAGGATTTCAGAGAGAAAGAAGAGACCACCTCAGAGCCTGCTTCAATTGGACTTTCCCCTTCCCAAACCACAGAGCCATTCTACAACCATCTGCCCAGTGAGAAGGATCCTGATGAATTTTTATATGTTGATCTTACTTATTGTGGCTTTTAGAGCTGCAGTTTGGTGTTCCTTGGAAGAATTTGTATCCTGAAAGGTAAAATATAAATAAATGAAATAAATGAATTAATATTATAGGTAGAGGATTATAGTAAAAGGATAGCAACTGTGTGGCTGGTTTTATGTCAACATGGTAATGCCAAAAGAAACCTGATGTTGGCCCCAACTCATATAATTTACCTTGAATCTACATACAAATAGGATCTAAAAGCTACTCTTTTTCTTTATAAAAAAAAATGCTTCTAGTTTGGATACCAGAGACATGGCAGCTGGCTGGACTTTGGCCTGGTCTTGTTATGTCTAGAGAGGTCTATATAACTGGCCCCTTTAAGTATTTGCTGCCTTCTGTGATTATTACTGAATTTCCCCAGCTGTAATTAATTGAATGCATCTGTTCTAACCCCGCGGCTGCATTGTGACACAGTTCCTTCAAAACTGTTCAATTAGCGGCCACTAAAATCTAGGTCGAATGGGAAGTCTGGTTCGGGTATTTTCCAGGTCAAAACATTTGGAAAACAGAAAAGCCACACTGCGTTGTTTGACATTGTAGTAAGGTTTTGTTGACTGAAGTCAGATAAGAAACGTTCCCAGTATCTAAATAAGTGTGTGTGTGTGTGTGTGTAAGCTTTGGATTTTTATGGGAGGGGCAAAGCACCTGTTTGTGATGCAAATTCTGCAGCAAATGCATTTTTAAAATAACATACGGATGTAAGGGAAATAACTGTCAAGAATCGTGAACCATAGTGTACGGGTGACTTGTAAACATTAGCAGCAGCAGGCCTTCAACGGTGCTTAGTATAATATAATGCAATTTGATTTTTGTATCGTGTCCTTTGTAGACACATGATGCTTTGCAAAGGAAAATGATACAAGACACACTGCAGAGTGCTAGTTACAGAAAGCGGGAGTGTAACAGACGCTACACAGTGAAGAGATTAAAGCTTTTAGTCCCAGGGCTGAATGCAGAGGGGAGGATGGGAACTAAAGCAGAGGCAAGAGAAAGAAAGGAGTGTTTTTTAGAACACAATGCAGCCCTATACATAATGGTACCTGCACAGTCAACTATATCTTGGGATGTGCTTTGCATTAAAATAATATGATTTTAGACTTGCGGAATAAAGGAGCAGAAGTGAAGTGAGAAAAATTAAGAAACGTAAGTGAGAGAGGAAAGAATTGGGTTTGGCTGTGATTTGATTGAGGGCAAGAAATGAGTGAGGAAGGCTTGCATTCAGAGAAGTCATTGGGAGTGTCTAGATCCCCTCAGAACACTCCTCAGTTATTTCCAGCACCAATCAGGTGGACAGCAAGAGAGAGAAAGCACATGGTGTGATAGGAACAGCTGATGAGTGTTACCATAGGAGCACCTCTCCACTGCTCCTAGAGCTAAGCAGTGGGAAGAGGTCCTGCATACCTCACAGAAGTTGGCCAAAGGCTGCATGTAGCCCATGGCACTCATATGTGAACTAGAAGACCAACTTGTAGTGGGAGTGGAGAGTGAGTACACAGTGGTACTCAGGTTATAATTTGAGCACAGGGCACTGAAGTTTAGGCAATGGTGTATTGGAGATGGTTGGTGGTTGTAGATCAGTGGTGGGCAGAAGGGAGATCAGGATCTACTGGTAAATCTCTGGGTGCTTTGCAGATCAGGGTTCCTGACTCCCAACTGCTTTATCAACAGGAACAACAAATTGATTTTCCCCACCTAAATTAGGCGTCTGCAGGCATACTTTTGTGTGAAAGGCTGGGACCTCTGTTCGGTTCTTGAACCAAAAGCAATTTCTTCAGCTCAGAATGTGCTTAGAGACAACCTGATGTTTAATTCTGACTATATATCCTTTACATCTGGCTCTGCTGGGTAGATCTTACGGTCCTAGTGAATCTGACATGGCTGTGGTTCGCCCACCCCTGTTGTAGAGGGTGCCTTTTCCTAGACTAGGAACTGAAGTTCTTGTGGCAGAGGTGTACTATAAATAGACAGGTCATGAAGTAAACTCCCCCTTTTAGTATTTCAAAAAGACATTTAAGGAGGTGTGAATGCTTTGCTCCCTAATAAAATGTGGTATTTAACATTCAGTGCCTGTCCAAAGTGGAGCTTAATGAAGTTCTCCAAAGTAACTGTCAAGCCTTTTAAGGTTAGTAGCTTTTATAAAAGTCTATAAAAAGCCAGTCCTAAACCTCCCAGCAGACATTTCTGCCACTAACAACCAGCTGTAGCCTCCCACCAGCTTTCTTGTGTTCTACCATAGTAGGTACGGAGGTTGCCTCCCACGCCTGTAGGTTGTCAGGGCATGATTCAGAAGCTGAGATGTAGATGCTGGGCTAGGAGTGATTACGGTAAACGACACAGCCTTCTTAGCCGGACAGAATTAGTGGGTTTGCAGTGTTTAGAGCGCATGTGAAAATTGCAAGAGGAAATGCAACAACAAAGGCTAAAATGAATGATTGGATTGCTAGTGACACTTTCTAAGGATATGTTGTGAATATCTCACATTGGTATGAATTTAACTTTCACATCTGGCCTCCCACAGCTGTGCAAGAAACAGGTGGCAATTGGCACAGCTGTTGAATTATTATATTTAAACTTATACTGGAGTTACGGTCCATTGGTGCGGGGTCATATTATATATTACATAGCCATATAAAGTACAACAGAGTAAAATAACACCTTAATTCTTAAGTTTCTACCTTCACAGTTGCTGCATGAGATCATATGGAAAGCTCTTGCTTTCTCATTTCCTCCTTTCCTTTCCCTCTTTGTTATCTCCCCTGCTGTTAAAATTTATTGTAACCTCCTTAGGGCAGAGATCCTACTACCCATTTTTATTTTTATTTTGCCTATGCTGCTCTATACAGCACCATGCAGATAGATGGCATTAGAGAGAGAGAGAGAAGTAATAATCTTATATTCACTGGGTCCTCTCTTCCTCATATCACATGTGTGTTTACTGTTTCTTGATTATACAGTAGTGCTGCAGTGGACAAATACATAATGGACTGGAAGGAATAAAGATTCTCTCTCTCTCTCTCTCTCTCTCTCTCTCTCTCTCTCTCTCACACACACACACACACACACACCACTTAACCAGACAGGAACATGAGTGCTGCAGATGTATCCTAAGATGAAACCAAATACTGTGCTGGAGGGGGTTAGCTATAGTCTGTTTTATGGTCCATTTGTAAAACAAATAAACACCGCACATGCATCCCAGTGAAACAACTTTTGGGGTGATTTTTCACACCCCTTTGCAAAAGGAAGCACAACTATTTGCAGAAAGTGCCTCAAAATCTGGCCTATTCCTAGTTCATAAGATGACAGCCACAAAATTTACCAAGCAGTAGAGGCAATGGGAAATTATAGAAATTTCTGGGAATCTGTTCAGTTCTTCAGTTGTTGTTTTTTTTAATACTACATGCTGAAAATGTGAGAATCTCAGTTTTCCCTTCTTAATAAAATAACTTTATCACCTCTACAAATGTGGGAGAAAATTCAAATGTGGAACTATATCACAAGAATTAGAGGCACTATAAAAGTATAATATACTAGGAACTAGATGTCAATTAAGGGCTGTAAGATGTTAGTCTTTTGCTTTGTGAGTTAGCATCATATATATTTGGAGTTTGGGAATGACATCTCAATTTTTATTGGTCTTATTATCTCTTATTGGGTGAATATGTTATTATCAGGGAATAATAGTTTAACATACATAGAATTTATTTTCCATTGATGAACTTACTGGAGATCTACTAACTTTTACAGAAATAAATTGGCCTAAATAATCAGTTTTAGGATCCTACTTTTGACCAATGCAATTCAGGATTCTCCAAGATACACGCAAAGTAGAGAGATTCAAACTGGTCTGTTGCGGGGAGGGGAATCTAATTCTACAATCAGGAAATACCTTTATAGGACCAACAAAAATGTCGCATTAACTTTTCAGGGTTCTATACCCCCAAACCACTAGTTAATGCCACCTAATTTGACTTTCATGGACTTTGTATCTAGTACACAAGCTAAAATTGTAAGGTGAACATTTCCCCCTTTATTTACCTTCACAAGGAATCTGTGTGTTTTGCTTAGAACTGGAGACAAATTTGGATAACTGCTAGATTTTACATTTTCAAAATGGGGAATCAACCATTATTTGCTTCTTTGACCCAACAGCCCTTAGTAATGCCTGCCTGGATCCTAGCAGCATATAATCCAATTAACAGAGCAAGCCTAGCTATAGAAAGCCAACGTTAAGCTGTTAGGTCATGTGAGGAAGCTGCCAAGGGGTTTCAAAGAGGTGTCTCTCCTTGCCCTATCCCACCCCCCACCCCTTTCCCCTTTTGGGGGAACAACCCTGGCTCAGCCAACTGAACCCCTGCTGAGCTGGGATGAGGGGCTTACACTAGTTGAGACCCAGTTGGAAGAGCCCAAGATCCACCAAATCCAAACTCTCTCAATCCCAAGGTTTAGATTGTGCAGTCAGTCTGCAGCGTCCTCTTACAAGCTGCCTTAAGGCTAAATGTAGGCTAGGCTTCATGCTTCAACACCAAGCCAGCTCTCCTCCCCGTTCCCTCTATTTTGCTTAATGTTAGCCCGATGAAGAGCTCTGGAGAACTTGAGTGTTTGCTCACCATTTTGTGGCATTTACATTGGTCCTCATAAAAGTATAACTCAGCTGTGTATTTAGACTTTTCACAGTCACAGGCCATTAAGTTGTTTCTGCTACTGCAATGTTCACTGAGTATATTCAGATGGGCAGATTTCCTCATTACTCATACCTGGAAACACTGCAGATGTCTTGAACAACTTACACTTCACTGAATATTCTGTTCCAGTTAATGCTTCATTTCCAGGTATCTTTGCTTAGTAACTCATTAAATAGGCACTAATCTCCCTGCAGTGATCCTCCTTTACATTTGGACAAAAGCAGCTCTGTCCAAATCTTAAAAGGCAATTTCATGAATCTTTTTAACAGTGATTTTGCACATATCTATACCAAACAGGGGGTGCATTCTTCTGAGTGGGGGTGACAGGAGGGAGAATTGTTTTTACCTGCATAATGATAACCTTTTTCTTCCCCTTACTAAGCTTTCTGGTATACCACACCAAAGTTATTGTGATGGGGTGATAATTTTTGAATATTTAGCATCATTAAAAAAACAAAAACAGATTTCATAATCCTAAGAAGATGGTGGTTTGTGTACCACAAACTAACAACAGTATATTTACAAGGATAATTAATGACAAATTGATTTCCCCAGCCCCTGCTCTCTGGTTTCATACATTACTTTAGCCACCTTATGCTCCTAAATTGTATGCTCATTTTCTAGATGGGTCACGGGGGTCTAGAAGTACTGTAGTGTGCTCAAAGTTGTTGAAACAGTATTTTGTGTGGCCATACAGCTTTGGGCTTTCTGTGAGATATACCGGTAGTTTGTTTTTATTGTTGACCCTGTGCTCTGCTTCCCTCACCAGATCCTAACAGTGTCAGGCCCACCAGAGGGAGGAACACGAGTTACAATTCGTGGTGTTAACCTGGGCCTGGATTTCTCCGAGATCGCCCACAACGTACAAGTGGCTGGTGTGGAATGTACACCATTGGAGGAGCAGTACATTATTGCTGAACAGTGAGTTGATGTGGCGCCACCTGAACCTTTATGCGAGCTAAAAATCGTTTACAGCATTTAGCATAAATGCTGTTACCCCTTGCAACAAAGGGGGAAAGTACAACTGAGTATACTTATGCTAGGAGGAACAACATGGCAGGTGATTATATTTTAAAGTTGGAATCCTAATTGGTTATCTGAAGAGGATAAACCTGTAAGCCTGGGTGAGGCATTAGCGGGAAAAGTGTATATGCTGTGACATTTGCTGCTTTAGGATTGTAATAAATGTAATAGTAATGTAATGTGCAGGACCCAATGTAACCCTCTTACATGTGTAAAAAGCACTTTACTTCTCATATATTGGGATCAAATAGACCCCAATTAAATCACAAGTTGTGGGTTGGTGGGGGTTTTTAAAGATGTATTTGGCAATTACTCCAGTGTAATGTAAAATATGAAATTGTATTAAGGATTATTGTTTATAACACAGGAGAAAGTACCAACCTGCGCTCTTCATAGAAATAGTATCTGGTGTCTTTAATGACTTCGCCATTTGAATTCATATGGAGTCTAATTCACCCCAGTAGCACTTGTGTACTTTTCCCTTGTGACCATGTGGGGGCGAGGGGGTGGTGAATGTGAACATCTCATTATATTAAGTGCATCACCAATAAGACATGGCTATTGTGAAGTTAAGTGACAGTTTTCACCTGGTTGAAATTATTAGACTCTCTCCACCACCACCTCATTCCAAGTCCATCTTCTGTGAACAAAGGGGCAAGCATGGCTTCTCCAACTATATAGGACAACATAATTCCTATCAGGAATGTCCTTCCTTTAATAAGCTTTCATATTTTATACAAAGTCTCAGTGTGAATACCTTTCAACTAAAGTTGTGCTCCAAGTATAGGTTATCTTAACAAAAGTTAACTTCTGTTTCTGCATATAAAACTCTGCATGTCAACAGCATGCAGATGAAGGAATCATGGTTGTATTTTAATATTTGGTTGGGAGCCACCCAGAGTGGCTGAGGAAATTATTATTATGGTTAGAAAGGGGTCCTGTTTCAAAACCTTCATGCACGTGCATTTTGAGGTTGTATGGTCCCACGGGCTTTTTCTCAGGGTGCAAATAGATTCTTCCTAGATATTCTGATGCAAAACCATACTGCTTTTCTTAAGGCCATCATGACCTAAACAGCATATTGTGTGTGGCGGTGAGGAGGGCAACAATTCCAGTTAATAGTTTATGCTTAATTAACCCTGCCTCGGCGCTGAGATGATTTCTGGGGTCACCTTCCCGCATAACACCTCACACAGTCCTATATTCCTGTCATTTCCTCCTTTCGCGTTCCACAGCACTGCACAAAGGAAAGCCCCATACCTGTCAGGCCAGATTCTCGGTGAGTATAAATCAGCAGCGCTCCAAAGATCTAGGGCTGTCTTGCACCAACTAAGAACGGAGAGGCTGGATTTTCTTTCTTTCTATCTTGTGGATTAAACAACCCTTTAAAACTTTTATTAAGCATTTTGGTTCCTTCCAAGCCTGGGCTCCTGCTTTGCTAAGCAACTTTCCTGATGAGCACCTTGCAGTTTGCACTCAGCCTCCTCCTGGTTCCAATTGGAATGCGTCCTGCCGTGCTGCCGGATGCAGGCAGCCATTTGTTAAGCGTGTGAGGCAGTGACAGCAGTTTAATCCGAATAGGCCTCTGCTGGAGTCAATTCATTTATTTCACTAAGAAAAATGTCAGCTGAAAATTAGAAAATAGGCATGTAACAAAGGATGGGCAAACAACCCTTTCCCAGTGACACATGTCCTCGTGTTAGCTGCTTATTTGTTTGTTTTTGTGGAGTTTCCTATTGGGGGGGGAGTCAGTATACTGAAAGGAGGAGCATGTCAGTAAGTGCACATCCATGCAGCATAAGGTAAGAAAGAAAACATTAAGCATTGTTTTCACCCACTGACTAGAAGCTTTAAGAATTTCCAGAGGGACAGTCTGTGGCAGGAAATAAGAACAAGGATGATTACTGTGGCACCTTTAAAATGGACACATTTATTATGCCATAACCTTCATTGACACAGCCTGCTTCATCAGCTACCATATGTGACGTAATAGCCTAAATTACAGAAATATACACACATGGTTGGGCATTTGTATGTAAACACTGAGGTCAGAAGTTTTTTGCAGATAAAATCGCTCAGATTCGGGAAGAAGTAGACTCCACCGTGGGAGCAGGGCCAGGGCGGGAGAGTGCTAGAGTTTTGTCTAGTCAAGTTGAGTGGGATCAATTCCAATCTGTTACCTCCGAGGATGTGGACAGGCTGCTTGGACGAGTGAAACCAACCACCTGTCTCCTGGATCCTTGCCCATCCTGGCTTATAAAAGCTAGCTGGGAAGGACTGGGCGATGGGCTTTGTGGGGTGGTGAATGCTTCCCTCCGTGAGGGAGCCTTCCCAGACCCGCTGAAAGAGGCGGTTATTAAACCGCTTCTTAAAAAACCATCTTTAGATGCGGCCAGTATGCGGATGATACCCAGCTCTACCTCTCTTTTAAATCAGAACCAGTGAAGGCGGTGAAGGTCCTGTGTGAGTGTCTGGAGGCGGTTGGAGGATGGATGGCGGCTAACAGATTGAGGTTGAATCCTGACAAGACAGAAGTACTGTTTTTGGGGGACAGGAGGCGGGCAGGTGTGGAGGATTCCCTGGTCCTGAATGGGGTAACTGTGCCCCTGAAGGACCAGGTGCGCAGCCTGGGAGTCATTTTAGACTCACAGCTGTCCATGGAGGCACAGGTCAAATCTGTGTCCAGGGCAGCTGTTTACCAGCTCCATCTGGTACATAGGCTGAGACCCTATCTACCTGCGGACTGTCTCGCCAGAGTGGTGCATGCTCTGGTTATCTCCCGCTTGGACTACTGCAATGCACTCTACGTGGGACTACTTTTGAAGGTGACTCGGAAACTACAACTAGTCCAGAATGTGGCAGCTAGACTGGTGACTGGGGGCGCCCGCCGAGACCATATAACACCGGTCTTGAAAGACCTACATTGGCTCCCAGTACGTTTCCGAGCACAATTCAAAGTGTTGGTGCTGACCTTTAAAGCCCTAAACGGCCTCGGTCCAGTATACCTGAAGGAGCGTCTCCACCCCCATCGTTCTGCCCGGACGCTGAGGTCCAGCACCGAGGGCCTTCTGGCGGTTCCCTCATTGCGAGAAGCAAAGCTACAGGGAACCAGGCAGAGGGCCTTCTCGGTAGTGGCGCCCACCCTGTGGAACGCCCTTCCAGCAGATGTCAAAGTGATAAACAACTACCTGACATTCAGAAGACATCTGAAGGCAGCCCTCTTCAGGGAAGTTTTTAACGTGTGATATTTTACTGTATTTTTGGTTTCTATGGAAGCCGCCCAGAGTGGCTGGGGAGGCCCAGCCAGATGGGAGGGGTAAAAATAATAAATTATTATTATTATTATTAACAAAACACAGAAAAATTCAGATAATGCTAATTGTTTACAGTGGCCATTCACACAAAAACAGTTGTTGATAACAGACATTGGCAATCCAATTGGCACATGTAGTGTGATTATAAAAACAACAGCCTACCTTTGTCCCGATTCAGTCCGCAGGTGATAGTATTGAACATCTTGATGCTTTGTAATTTGGCAGTTTCATATGACAAGTCTCTGTTTGATGTTCCATTGTTCAGGATTGTAACTTTAAGGTCAGTTACAGAAAGTCCTCTTTGTGTGAATAGCCATTGTTAATAACATAATTGTCATCATCTGTACTTTCTGCATTTAATTTCTTTCTAATCTCACTGTTTACAATCCCACTACTGTCCCTAAACATTTATATTTTCCTGTAACTCAGGATAACATTCCATGTCTCAAGTGGAATGTAGTCCATGAAAGTTTATTTGTTATTTGTTACTCTTTGCCACTGGCTTTTTCTTGTTTTTCCCTGCAACAGACTAAGATAGTTACCCCTATGGAAATTAATAATAGTACAGAACTACTAAGCAAGATAAAGCTCTTTCTTGGTAAAGGCACAGAGCAAAGCACAGGGTAATATTCTCAGCTTGACTTCTCCTTTGAGTAATCAAGTTCAATGAGGTTTAGGAAGATTCTTCAGACAATCTTGCTCCCTATAGGTTACTGCTATCAGTGTTCATACTTTGGAATAAACTCCTGTTAAGATTTGACACCTGGCCTATATACAAAGCAGGATGAGGTAGTAGAGTAGACCACTACTTTCGACTGCAGGTAGGAGATGCCTTTTTATTGTTTCTCCGCATAAAGGTAAAGGGACCCCTGACCATTAGGTCCAGTTGTGACCGACTCTGGGGTTGCGGCACTCATCTCGCTTTATTGACCAAGGGAGCTGGTGTACAGTTTCTGGGTCATATGGCCAGCATGATTAAGCCGCTTCTGGTGAACCAGAGCAGCGCACAGAAACGCCGGTTGCCTTCCCGCCGGAGCGGTACCTATTAATCTACTTGCACTTGATGTGCTTTTGAACTGCTAGGTGGGCAGGTGCTGGGACCGAGCAACGGGAGCTCACCCAGTTGCGAGGATTCGAACCGCCAACCTTCTGATTGGCAAGTCCTAGGCTCTGAGGTTTAACCCGCAGTGCCACCCGCATCCCTTAGCCTTATCCTTATCCTTATTCTCCACATAACCTGCTGTAAATAGAAAAGTAGCATTTCTGGGAGGGAAGTTTAGCTCTCATTCTGCTCTGCAGGATTTCTATTTACTGGGAGCTGCTGCCTTTTGAAAAATACATGGAAGCATTTAAATGTAATTTCCCACTGACAAAGCTGCAGCTTAAGAGAAGAAACTTTATGCTGCAACAATTCTGTATTAAAGTAGATGCTAATGATTGTAGGATATATGAAGGGGGTGGGCAGAGGAGACCTTCTTAGTCTTGTTCTCTGATGGCATGCTCCCTGAAGATTAAAGTGATGTGGGTGGAAGCAATGGATTTGACAGTACTAGCAAATGTTGTACAGTGCAGGACAAAAAAAAAACCATTCCTGCTTTGGTGAAGGCAGTGCATTCAAATGGTTGCACCAGGAGATTCTGCTCCTAGCTCTAACTCACCTTGGGCAAATCACTAAATTACTAAGTGCCTTAGTTGCCTCCTCTCGAAAATCAGCATAGCTATATTTATCTATTGTTCTTGCCTGTGGTGGCGTGGGTGGCCTAGTGCTTGAAAAGTACCTTTAGATCCTGGGATAAAAGATTCTATAGAAGAGCAAAGTAACATTATTATTACAGTAATAGCTTGAGGCCGTGTACTAATGCCATCATAAGCTGTAGTAGGAATGGGTTTGCACAGCCATTACACGTTATAAACTGTAATATTCTGTTTTATTTTTAGGAGAAGGGATGGGGGATTATTGAAATTATCCTCTTTTGATGGTGGCATGAAACCCTGATTTTATAATCGCAATTCTAATTAGAGCTCTCAAGCTTTCAAAGATTGTTAACATCATTAAAACATTTATCCTGGGCAGATAACAGCAAGTGTTGGCTGCCTTTTCAATAGGAATCCAGATAAAAGGGCGCTCTTAAGGGTTCTGTGGGCAGAATGAATCCTGAGACTGTAATGATTTGCCATGTTCTAGGCATGCTATCTATCAGCTGGCAATTAGGTTAATATTGGTTAAAGGGCCACTTAACCTAGTAATCGGCTCCCTATAGCTCTTCTAAGAGTGTCGGGTTTTTTAACATGATACCTGTAGTTTTGGCCTGAATTAGGATTTCTATTTTGGATTAGGTTGACCATAGCAATTAATATCCCATCTTTAATTTCTTACTTGTCTGTGGGCATCATAACTGTGCATTATTATTCAAAGGTATAAATTCTGCCTTTGAAATGGAAGAATGAAAAGGTAGCTTTAACTAAAGGCTGCTAAAAGCAATGGAATCTCAGTCCATGGAAAACACAAGTTGTGTTTTGTCAGAGACACAAAAGGTTGCAAAATTTACAGCAATGCTTTCTTATGTGGTTTTGAGACCAGTGGAATGTTTGAAGTACCTTTACTTCAGAGTAAATTTGGATAGGGTTTTGAAAAACTGTGAGAAACTACATGGTTTGTATATTTTCATCAAGAGCCTTATATAATGCACTTTCCCAGGAAGTACCTGTCTTGTCTATGGGTACTTAGAAATCATAGAATTGTAGAGTTGGAAGGGACCTTGAGGATCATCTAGTCCAACCCCCTGCAATGCACAAATATGCAGCTGTCCTATACAGGGATCAAACCTGCATCCTTGGATGTATGTGATGTTTGCATAGGGGTTATGTTTGAAAAATCAAACATGTGTAGGCCCAAACCACATGATGGTTAACCTACATTAAATACAGAAAACAACCATGCAAAATTTGCAATCTAAATCTGGGCAGCTATAAATTTGGAGGAGGGACAGACATACCAGGGGCGGGTGCAATCCTGCTAACCCATCACAAAGTTTTTGTCAATTCATCTAAATCAGCTCATTTACCGGATGCATGCTCAACTAGATTTCAGAAGCTCTGTAGCGTGTGGCATGGTGAATTTAGGATAGGTTGCAAGGTAAGTGGAGGTTAAACAATCACAGAAGTGTCCTTAATATATCTAATTCACACAAAAATGATGCTGATAATACAGTTTTAAAACACATCATTATTTATTGAAGTCAAATTAAATCAGCATTCAAATATACTTGAGAAGAAGGGGAATTTGCGGGAGATTCTTTACCTCCAGTAGGTTTTTATTCTGTTTATATACTGTGACCAAAATGAATCCCACTGAGTTTAGTGCGTAAGCTTGGAGAAGGAAGAAGCTCTATTTTGATCAGAGTGAAAGAGAGAGGCACGCACATAATCCATGATTAAGATGATGATAGAGAAGACCATACAAAGGATTTAGGAATACAGGACAACTGCTATGATTCTCCAAGGGCAACAACTCTTTGAAGAGCTTGTGTTGCTGTGATGTGCAGCGATAGCGGATCTCACATTTGGTAGCATTTACGTGTTTAATGTTAAGCCTCTTTCAAAGATTTTGTCTAAAGTGTTTCTTTGTGGTTTATTTAAGTTTCTTTGTGGAAGGAGATTTGACTAAGGCTGCAGAAAGTGGTAGGATGGTATAGGGTGCTGTTGTTATTGTGCTTTCACAGAATGAGCTGCCATCAGTACAGCAAGCAAGGGTGTTGCAAGAAATCAAGTGGGTCTCGGTCTCTCTCTCTCTCTCTCTCTCTCTCTCTCTCTCTCACACACACACACACACACACACACACACACCACAAAACACAAAACACAAAACACAAAACACAAAACATATTATATATATATGGCACAGTTGCACCATGAAGTACGGACAGTTTGCTAAAGAGATCTGGGCTGTATCTGGTAGTATAATCACCCCCACTTTAGCTGTAGATCCACCCACTCAGTTGTATGGCACAACATGTGATACATTCTTCACTGTGAGTTACCACCCTTTTTCATTACTTTGAATCCCAACTCACCCTCATTTCCAATACGAGCTCAGATTTTGTCAGCAGCCCTATTTAAAGGAGCATCTCATCCTGTTTCAGCCTGATAATGGCAATGAAAATATAAAGGAGACAGAAAGAGACGTACATGTACTAGTTGTCTGTTATGCTCCCCCTCAATTAGGGCCAGATTTAGGTTTGATTTAGTTTTGATGAGGCCCTAAGCCAGGCATAGGCAAACTCAGCCCTCCAGATGTTTTGGGACTACAACTCCCATCATCTCTGACCACTGGTCCTGTTAGCTAGGGATGATGGGAGTTTTAGTCCCAAAACATATGGAGGACTGAGTTTGCCTATGCCTGCCCTAAGCTCCTGAAGGTAATGGGGCCCTTTATATGTCCTGCTGTCCTTTGTCAACAACAAATTGTCGCTGTTTTTTGTGTTGAATATATGCTATATGGTAATTTATGGACCTAATAGGTATCTAAAGCCCATTTGCACATAACAAAATATGTATTTTATCAAAGTAATTGTTGAACTGAAATACACTTAAGAAGAAATATATCAATAGTGATTTTTTGGGGGAGGGAGGAGCCAAGAGAGTGGGGCCTTAAGCTATAGCTTGTTTAGTTTATATGTAAATCTGGCACTGCTTTCAATGCATTCAATCCATTTAGTCAGTCATTGTGGCTGGTCCCACACCACATTCCTGCATATATTCTAGCCCCGATCCCACCCCAATCTCTGGTTTTTTGGAGGGGGGGCATAAGAATGGTTCTTGATCACATGTACAGTTGTGCACAGGGTCCATTTGTGCATAATGCCTGTTGTATGAAAAGTGGGACCAGCAGTCACAATGATCTCCTTCGTGCATTGATTGAACATGTGGAGAGAGAGAACAGTAGCTGTTTTTTCTGTGAATATTATATCATTGTGCCAATGTTATGTTCCACTTGCCTCATGCTCTCATCACTATCTGAGCATTCTCTTGTGATCAACTTGCAGAGTTTATCGTACCCCATTGGTGTATGTGTGCCTGTTGTTCATTAAACTGTGACCTGCAATGAGAGCCATTCCGTTAATGAACTCATCTTTTAATTCAAGGACTTCACACTTTCTCTTCTATAGGCTAATATATTTGCCATTTGTGCTTTGCTTAGCACTCAAGTTTACAGCTTGCAATAATTGTAACTAGTTTTGACTTTCTCCCCTTTGAATTACTGCATGGCAAAAGGAAAAAAGAAAGACTCTATCATGAGCTCATTCAGAAGATGAGAGAATCAAGGTTGAAAATGATGGGGCTGGGAACACAGCTAGGTACAACTTCCTTTCTTTTTGTAAGACTCACTATGGATTTTACATTTTCAGAATTGTGTGTGAGATGGGACAGGCTGAGCCTGACATCAGTTCCGGTCCTGCACTTCTCTGCATCGGAGAGTGCAAGTCAGAATTTGTGGCCAAGTCTGCACAGCATTACACATTTGTGGTAAGTACCAGTGCAGTCAAATTCTTACCAAATAGGAAAAAGAGTCTTTCCACCTCTTACAAATTAATATTTACTGGGGATACAGAATTTTTCCAAAGATATATAAATGGTTTATTATCCATGCTTTGATGATGATCCAGCAAATGTTTAGTTGATAAACTGTAATCATGTTTAGCATACCAGCTATCACATACCCTCCAAAATTTCTCCAATAAAAACAGGGATGTCCCATTTCATAATTATAATTTTACTATTTATAGCCCACACATTTTAGGGTTGCCCCAGCCACTCTAGGCAGCTTCCAACATATATAAAAACATAATAAAACATTAAACTTTTTAAAAAACTTTCCTATACAGGATTGCCTTCAGGCAGCTCAGGGGTCAGATAACTCCATACCCTCCAACATTTCTCCAATGAAAATAGGGACGCCCTAAGGAAAAGTGGGACATTCCGGGATCAAATCAGAAACCAGGATGGCTTCTCTAAATCAGGGATGTCCCTGGAAAATAGGGACACTTGGAGAGCCTGCTATCAGGATATGATCGATCATTTGCTTTTGCATTACTGTCATCTTATTAACTTGGATATGTCTTCCTCGACTTCTTCTCAGCTTGGTCTCAGTTTAGTAAAGTAGTATTTGAAAGCATATCACAATAAATTAAATGTGGCTCCATTGCAGTGCCAGTGACTGTCCCCAAATTGCAGCTTCATGTGATATCTTGATCTATGTGATAAGTTGTTAAGAAATGTAAAGTCTGTTGTGTGAGAGGGCTCTGGAGAAGTGTTTTCTAGTGACCAGCACATGGAGGGGGGGGGACATCATATTTGAGCTCGCCATTAAGATTTAACGTGTAACAACTCCTTTTGTATTTTGATAGAATAGTTTTATATATTAATTTTATTACTTTTCTACTTTTTCCCCTTTATCACTCAGGCACATAATGATACCTGGGCTTTGTTTCTTTAGACAGCCATGTACTCTCCACCTGCTTGAATGATAAAAAAGAGCAGTCATGAATTTATACATTCCTACTTACTACCGAAGGCCTTCAAATTCCCTATGTATTTGTCCATTGTATTATAGGAGAAGCAATTTTCCTCCCACTTGTCATGCAAGGCTTTGCATTTCTAGAGCAGTGTTTCGTAAACTGGGGTCTCCAGCTGTTTTTGCACTACAGTTCCCATCATCCCAGACCATTGGTCCTGCTATCTAAGGACGATGGGAGTTGTAGTCCAGCAACAGTTGGAGAGCCAAGTTTGGGAAACTCTGTTCTAGAGGTTGTGTAACTCACGGGGAAATGAAGAAGAATTAAATGAAGACTTATTTAGGGGTGAGAGAAGCAGTGGATAAAAATAGTAGAAAGAAATATAATTTTCAGCATATAAAAAAGAATCATGGAACAACTTTCTCCCTTAAGACTACACTATTCTATGCAATAAAAATACATTAACTAAAATTGGGATTTAGTACTTAAACATTACAGTCCACATTGTATAAAGGAAACTCGGTTCTGATCCAGACCAATAGTGTGTCCATGAACCCCTCTGTTAAGCCTGACTTAAGCCTGCTTAAAGTGGTTTACAAATAAAAAGGAAAATTAATAATCCAACCATTAAAACACAAATTAACAAACTAAAGGTAATGTGTGGCCCTAACATCAACCATAATTTTGGTTCGATCTAGTGATTAATTTGTGGGCCAAATGTTTTGTGAAACTTAAATCTCTCATTGCCCCTAGACTGCTTATTATCAGTTTATGTGTTATGCTTATATTGTTACATACATAACAATGTATGTATTATGCTTACACTAGTGCCTTGTAAAATCATGTTATATCCTCACCCAAAAGTAAGGCTGACTTTTACCGCTTACAGGTATCTTCTGTGCCAAAGTGTGTCTTTGCAATGTGAGTTTGCAATGCTTTTGATATCTTCCTCCCTCTTTGTCATCCTGCCGAGGATGCATAATTCTTTCTCTCCCCACGCCCTACTTTCACAATGGAAATAATAATGAGAACACTTATTACTCTGGAATTTAATTAATATAATTAATCTATGGAGTTGCCTCTTTCTATTATGTTACACATGCATTCAGAACACTATGGAATAGTTTTGTGTAGCTGCTAAAAACAAGGTTTTCTTGTACTGCTTACGCTGAAAAGTAAAGATTTCTTTCTCTTCTATCTCTCTCCTCAATCCTCCCCCACTTTCTTTTGCATCTTTGCTTGATTTACAGTGGTATTTCTCCATTTAGGTAGCAAATGGATGCTAATTCAATAGAGGTTCCATTTATCTGCTTAATCCAGAGTTCCTCATTGCAGCCTTCCATTCCTGAAGCGATCATTGCACTCTTCTGTTATTTAATTATCAACCATTTTGTTCATATGATTGCAAGTCACACCTGGGGCTTTTCTGCATTCCCTCTTTTGCCTAAACAAGGCATTTTATCCAGCCTCATTGATTTTGTGTTGACTGCATGCTAGTGCTTACCAATTGTCCACAATTTGTATAGTAATTGATAGATGAGTCAGTTAGCACCTGCCTTCCCATCACTGTTATGAGCAACATGCTAGAATGGAAACTTAATTTAGTGGTGGCACAATATTACTTTAATGGTGGCACGTGAACAGCTTGCAAAAGACAAGGAGTCAAGAGATCAGAGTTCACAGAATCACAGAACTGTAGAGTTGGAAGGCACCCTAAGGATCATCTTAGCAGAAAACATTTTATTATTTTTATTTACTTATTATATTATATTTTATTATGCCTTCTAATTTTATTACTAAAACACCAAGGCAATGGTGGAATTGCTTTGGTGACATCTTAGTCCATTTGGTGTTGCATCAAGAAAGCTATATGTAATGTGATGGGGGAGAGCCCTTCATTGAGGAATCACACAGTCTTCCTTAAGCCTAAAGAAATCCTGCTAAAGCCTAAAGAAATATGCACCCATGGGTGCTAGAGTTGAATCAAGCCATAACTTTAAAGGCTGCCTCAGATGCTAAGGACAAAATTGTTTAAAGAGCTTAAGGCCTGCTTTTGAAGATACTTTCAGGCATATTTTTGAACCGAGAGGCCTTGTTTGTTGATAAACATAGAAGTTTTACTCAGAGTAAATCTGTTTAATGGACCTAACTTAGTCATGTAACTTAATTTTAATGGGTCTCTTCTTAGTAAGCCTTAGTTGAAAACCATCCATAGCAGGGGTCAGCAACCTTTTTCAGCCGTGGGCTGGTCCACTGTCCCTCAGACCATGTGGTGGGCCAGACTATATTTTTTTTTGGGGGGGGGAATATGAATGAATTCCAATGCCCCACAAATAACCCAGAGATGCATTTTAAATAAAAGCACACATTCTACTCATGTAAAAACACGCCGTCCGCGGGCCGGATAGAGAAGGTGATTGGGCTGCATCCGGCCCCCGGGCCTTAGGTTGCCTATCCCTGATCCATAGTGATAATTTTATCCAGAGTAACCATATAGGGCTTGCATGAAGCTGCTTTTTTTATATAGAGTAAGTGCTTCCAAACATCCCAAAATGAATCCAGAGCAGTGCCCAAAATGGCCGCTGTGCTCTCACAGGAAAAAACAGGATGTCCCGGTTTTTCTAGGACAGTTGCAGGGGATAGACTAGTAATCTGATTTTTTAAGCCCATGTAACCTAGGCTACATGCACTCACACACTCCTCTGAATCCTCCAAGTAATCAAAAAGCATTATCAGAATTCGTGGACTCATCCCAGTCAAGCAAAAACACTTCAGGTGTGAAGCAGGGTCAGTGAGGAGTGTGGTCTGGGGGGGGGGGGGGGAGTTCTGAGGGCCAGATAGAAAGGCCCAGAGGCCCCTGGCCTGAGGCCTGCCCCCTTCCCACTCTAGGAGAAGCAGGCAATATATGTGAGCAAGAGGAGTGTAGGGTGGCTGTGCTTCTTGAAAGGAATGAGAAGGGAAAAAAGGAAAGGAAAAGGATGTTGTATCATAGCAAATAGTCATAGCTGTCAACTTTTCCCTTTTCTTGCGAGGAATCCTATTCAGAATAAGGAAATTTCCCTTTAAAAAAGGGAAACGTTGACAGCTATGCAAATAGTGCCTGCAGTGGAGGCAGGTTTCACCTCCAACAATTTATTAGAAAGGGAGCTGAGACCATTCACAGTTTCTTATGTAAGGTCTCTAAATAGTCTAATAGAAGTAATGATATTCTGTAACATAGTCTGCCGAGTTTGATCTGGCAAGCCGACCATAGGAGTTCGTCGCCCAGCTTAGAACTGCCTTTTGTATTCAAACCCTTCAGCATCAGAGGAAGTCACGTCGCTAGTGCCAGAGGCACAGAGCATTCATTGTATTGGTCCATGTCAAACTGCTTGTTGTTGAACAACAATTATTTTACTGTACAGAAGGCCAACTGTCTAGGGCCACGTAAAGTAATAGCCAGTGCATGAGTGAAGGCAGTTGTGAAGATGAAGCTCCATGTAACACCTTGCAGCAACTTGTTCAACATATGTTGTAAGTTATCATCCTTTGCATTGCAAGGCCTTTTTATGAATGGAAGAAGCCTTCTCCTGTTGCCTGGATATATATTTTTTTGCTTCTCTGTTGGCACAGGCTTCATAAAGGCAAGTCAGTGGTACTTAAATATTGTAATGAGATGGAGAGATGGCAGAAGGTGGGGCTCAGCTTCAACACTCTCTTCCTATACTTGACACTAAACAGATTTTGCTTGTATGTTTTACGGCCAAACTAGATATGATGGCAGCTGCCCCATTTGCTTGTTCACATGTCTTTCCCATTCATGTATAAAGCAGAGAATGTCTAATTTGAACATTAAAGGCAATGTGTAGGTAAGGGGAGCAGAATTACGACCACTGTCTTCTCCTTGCCCTGCTTGATTCCATGTAGTTAGTCCAGCATTTGTGTTCTTTTGTCTAAGTCTTCCTCTTCTCTGGTATTAAATCTGGCAGGAGAAAAAGGAGCTTGATCAAAGGGCCAGAGGAGAAAAGGTTTAGCTCTCCACACCAGTGCTCCTTTTTGATGTGACAGTTAGACACCCTTCCCACTTTATACATGTATGTGTGAGCAGGTTAGACGTGAAGTAGCAAATGTAAAATGGCCACATTTTATTTGGCCATAAGACATCAGTTATATTGGGTTGACAGTCTTCTGAGTCTGATTCAAGAGGTGAGTAATCAACTGAAGCAAAATAGGAGTCAATCACCCCATGCAAGGTAAATTCTGTCATCCTCCCCCTTTCATCCTTGGACAAACCATTACGTAAGCAGCAGCAGGGTTGTGACTCTAGGTGAGATGTTCACAATTCATAGAGGGAAACAGTGATTTAAGAGAGTCAGTAAGGGTGTCTGACTGAAACACCCTGAAATTCCTTGTTTATGTAGACAGAGCTTGTTATTCCAGCATAATAATCGGTAAGTGTATCAGAAAATACATGGGGAATCACAGTGAAAAAATTGGCTGCTAGCCAAAACATGGGGGACTGTTGGCCCAAGGAAAGGCGACTTTGTTTAGCACCAGAGGATACTGCGAGAGTCATAACTAATTTGAATACTTCATTATGTGGGATTAATCTAATTTGCACATTAGCTTCAAGAATGGAGAACTGCAGCATGTTAGGTCTCTTACATTTAATTTACAGTATTTATATTCTGGGGAGATACCCTCAAAAACCTTGCTCTGTCTTTGAAATCATAACAAGCAAAAATAATTTGAGCTTCTTATTACTGTTCCTCATAATTTTGAGCCTTTTCCTTATTTTGGCTTGATATATCATGAGGGCCAGAATCTTCAAAACTGAAACAAAATAGCCTAACAAACTAAGACACCTTGGAGACCATGTGAGACCTAAAGTCTGCCAGTTTCTGCAATAGCCATCCTGTCCATTGTTATCTAAAATTGCATAGAATTGTGCATTTTACATTTCTTAGGAGTTCAGGGCTGTAACCACCCTGTGTTAAGTGCTATTTAATATTAACAATGCTGTGCTTTTCACTGATAGATTTCAGAGCATTTTGCTCTAGAAGTCAGCATCATTATCTACATTGTATAGAGGAGAGAAATCATGACACAGAAGAGCCATTCAGTAGGCTAGGCAGGAACTGGGATAAGCACTTATTTATACTGAGTTCAATCACCTACCTAGACTACAATGCTGTCATTAGAGCATCATTATGTAGCATAAAACTCAGGCCCAGATGTAAGTCTCATATCTGGATAAAACCTATCCTTCTGATTGTTCCTTATATAGCCTCTTTGAATGCCTTCCAATCCCCCAAAGCTGGGGAAAGCATATCTGAAACATTCAGTGTAGGTCACTTTTCAGAGCCAGGGCACTGGATTAGTTTGACCACTGAGTTGATTTTATATGGCAGTTTGGATGCTGCCTTCTGGGAAATACCATGATCTGAGAGTCTGTCATACTATATGTAGTATGAAGTGTGTCATATTCACTGTACTGTCTGTTATTGAACAAAGATGGTACTGTTCAGGGAATTCAGAAGGGATGTTGCCCAACAGCGGCTATGAGTCATTGTGGGGAAAGGACTAGCTAAACAATTTGGTTATATCCATGGACTAAAAACAAAGCTGTACCTGATTTATTCAGATTTATTTAGTAAGAATAAGCAGCAGTCACTAATTATGAACACATTGATTGACACGTTAATTCTTTTAGTTCTGCACGGGGAGAAATGCAGTCTCTAAAATAGTTTCATTTCAAATCCTAACAGTTCATAAAACTTCTATGTTTATGTATATTTTTGTGATCTGTGACATTGATGGTTTTATTTTATTGTTACTATGTCTTCCATTGCTTTTCTCCAAGGAGTCCAAAGCAGTGTTTTTTCCTCATGAAAATCCTGTGACATGGCTAGGCTTCACAATAGTGCCTAGGCCCAAGCTAAGCAACTTTTATTGTTTTGTGATGTTTTGAGCCTCAGGGTTTATCCACACTTCCTTTTGTCCCACTGCTTTCCCCCAGGGAAAACCCTTCTTTCACACTCAGTCAGAGCAAACAGCAATTTCGGTTTTCTCTGGATTGATGTTTGCTCCAATTTAGCACTAAAGAGTGGGGAAAGGATTAGAGCAAAGGGAAAACCACTCAGATCTGTGCTTTTGAGGCACAGGACAAGCAGAAGTATGGATAGCAGTTTCCCACATCCAAGCACCAAATTGGGGGAGTTATTTACATTAAAAAACTTGAGGGGAGGGGCAGAAAGAAAGAAATACAGCTGGATACAAACTCTTCCTGCTAGCTGTATTTGGTCATGTATTTCATGTCTTCAACCAAAAGACCTACCTTCACATAGAAATGCAACTTAGTGCTGTAGTCTTATATGCAACAGCATCACACCATAGCAGATTATCTTGTTCTTTTCTTTCTTTCCAAGAACCCTGCAGTGAGCACCTTGAGTCCTAGCCGTGGACCAGAGTCAGGAGGGACTATGGTGACCATCGCTGGCCATTTTCTGGGGGCTGGCAGCAGTGTATCGGTGTTGCTGGGTAACCAGACCTGCGAGTTTTATGGGTAAGGGGGCTGGTCCATGGATATCAGTGTGTGTTATTGTAATTGTGCTTCCATGGGCAGCGTTTCAGCTACTCCAGCTATAATATGCCCAATATCTTCTTAATCACCTTAAGCTACCCTGTCACTGACAATAATGAGCATTGCATAGCAATGAGCCAGTTTAATGTTTATTCATTTTATCCATTGCTTTATTTTCATATAGTAAAATCCTGCCCCTTCTGCAGATCCCAAGCATGTTCTGCTGTTGTAAAAATCCCTTTAAAGTATCTCCACCCCCCTCGTCTCATGAGTAAATGCAATCCTGAAAGAACTATAGGCATCTCTTTCCACTTTAGTATCCTGATTGTAGATGTAGCAGAAGATTGGCAGTTGCCAGAATGGTGGGGAAAGTTCTAATTGACAGAGACTAAGGATAAAGTGTTACTCTTTTCTTATTGAAACTTGAGCTGTCACGAACAAATACCTGTTTTTATTTCTGGGATGAATTCCATATTTCACCACTTTTACTCTTTATGGAAAAATGCATACTATATTATTTGTCATTTTAAAAATATACAGTACATTGATAGATACACCCTGATTTATGCACCATTCATATGAGCTACAGTGATCATTAATAAGCATCTGTTGACATATGCCTTTCTGCATTGTAGTACTAGTGTAGCTTTTTATCAACTGTTCCAAATATTTCATAATACGAAAAACATTCTTTCCAGGCTTCATGAATTTGGGAGGCTCTTATGCTCAATGGCACTCCATCCCCACCTCAAATGTCCTAGTATGGGGGACATGTCATATGTTCACAGTAAAAGTGCTCTCGGGGCCTAGTCTGAAGTCATATGGTGCTGCAGCTCAGTGGAGCAGCATGTGTGTGGCACACATATGGCCCCAGATTCAGTCCCTGGTATCTCCAGGCAGGGCTGGCAAAACACTAGACAGGGACTGCCAGTCAGTACTTGTGCACAGTGCCTTGAGTTCCGTGATAGAAGAAATGTAGGATATAAATGTAACTGCAGTAAAAGTGATAAAATAGTTGCTCAGAGGAGTAGGAAATGTATGTGCATTGTTCAAGAAGGGATGTGGAAAGTTAGGTTCCACCTTTTGGTCTATTTTCCCCACTTGGATCTGTTGCTTGTTTGTAAGATAGAAGGAACTTGGTGAGATGAGGAAGTACAATGTCACTTGCCTGTTCTGCTTTCTCCTTTCACCTGCTATAAAACCAGCTTTTCCCAAGCTGTGTTATGGAGGCATAATATATGGGAATTGCTGCTTTCTGCAGCCTCTGAAGAGATAAAACAGCTGAGCACCCATTTTATGCCTGGACTGGGAAGCAGTAGATTAGGGACAGCATGTTAATGAGTGAGTAGGATTTAATGGACTTAGTATTTCCTCATCTCATTCAATAAAGGGTTCATTTATACCTTTGGAACAGATAAAAAGGAAAACAGAATATGCTTAGTTAAACTTTACCACCTATTTCATTTCATATCTGTAGATGAGATTTCTTCTTCACAGCTTTTGGTTCTCCGATGTCTTTTTAAGTCTTGACTTGCGTAGAAGCTTTCTTGGAAACTAGTGCTGGGACGTAGCCAATACTTTTTTCCTAGAAAAATAGGTGCCAGTACTCACCATGAAGTTGTTGCAGTAAGTGCCACACTTTTTAACAACAACAAAAAGAGGTGCCGGTACCTCGTGCCCTTAAGTACCCCTTGGTTTTAATTTTCTGGCCATCCAGAGCTCTGGAATGCTGAATGTCCCGTTCGAACAGCTTAAGGTTTCAAGGGCATAGCTACCAGTAAGCCTTTACAACTCTGCTAGAGGGAATAGTTTTCCTGGTAATCAAAATTATTATTTTATAATGGTCTGTCGGTAGAATTTTTGTAGAATATTTTATTTCAGTGTGCTGTTCAAGTCTGGCTTCCAAGGCCAGACTTGGTCCAGCATAATAATCCATATAAATAAATGGTTATATTTAGGCATTGCTCCTAATTCACTGATCTAATTACTCCATATAACCTGTAAACTAACACTGCTGAGAATCCAGCAGTATGCTGTTTACTCCAGCCTTTCCATACAAGGTCATAACATGGCCTGTTTCTTCCCACCCCCTTCTCTCTTTTTTATTGCACGGTTTGTAGGTGATGAACTTGGCATGTACTCATGATGTGCAGGGAGACTGATTAGATGAAGCAGTTTCTAATGAGATTCACTATAATTACAGCTTCCCTCTATTCTCCTGCCTCTGATCGGAGGAGTGGGGAGATTCACCATGACGACATGGTAATAGCGCAGAAAGCTAATTAACTGATCACAGGGAGCTTGCAGTAATTCTTTGCCAGCAGTGATGTGTCGCTTTGGATCTCACACAAGGGCTAAGCAGGCTTCTCTGAAGTCTGGTCTCTAGCATGCTAAAATGCCTGTACTCACATGAGGCCACTGGTGGCAGGGAATAGCTAGGACATGACAGAGAATAGCTAGGAATCATTCAGCTCTAAGCAGAGTTGACTTTTTCTGAAGCCCAAGATAAATAATTGTAGCTGTTTCTACAACTCTACTTAGTCTTCCTTTTTTACTTTGCATCTTCCATTCCTTCTCTCTCTCTCTTGTTACCCTTTCTTCCTCCTTCCTCTTCTATTGTCTCCTCTCTCTCTCTCTCTCTCTCTCTCTCTCTCTCTCTCTCTCACACACACACACACACACACACACACAGAGAGAGAGAGAGAGAGAGAGAATGTACTGACTCTTGCCAAAAACACATCAACAGAGGCTCTTAACTGCACATTAGAGATATTTACTCAATAGCAGTAGGATTCAATAATTCAGGAGCCAGGCTAGAAACTTAGAACTGAGCAGAAACAACAAAGATGTCCCAACAAGTCCTCACACCCCTCCTGTCAAGTTTTTATAGACGAGGTGTGGCAAGGTTTCTCATAAGACTCTTTTGCCTTGCGAGAATGCATTCTGTCTGGGCGAGTGAATCTGTTCCCATCAGTTGAAGTAGTGCACAGTGCTTGGCAAGAGAAATGCACTCATTCTTCTGACTCCTATTCAGTCCCTGCCACCTCTGGCTCAGCCATCCCTAATGGGTTCTTCCTAATGAGGCTCTACACTCAGCAGAAGAGGTGGAAATGGGAGAACCTGCATCCTCCATACCCGGTCCCCACAATTCCCCCACTTCTGTTGCCTCCTCCTCAGTCTGAGACTGCCAGGTCATGGCCTGTCCCAAAAGGGAAGTGGGGCTCATGATACACACATATAAATTTGAGTTGTATGATCCTTAAAACAGAATGCTTACTGGCTGTTGGAAGGGGAAGCATGAGAACTCTTTGAACCTTTTTTGCATTGGAAGGGGAGAGTTTGGCTTACTTTACTTAAAAATGAGGAGGTAACATTTCTTCCTCTTGCTTTTTCTTTAAGTCTGAAAAGTCTTACATAGCTGCTCCTGTCTCATTTCCTGGCTTGGGGCTGGCCAGAATGCCCATGGTAAGATAAGGAAGTCCTGTCACAACATACACTTGCTGCTGTCACCACCTCACTTTTAAGAAAGGAAGCCAAACTCCACCTCATGAGATTTCTCCTATCCATCCCAGTTTTTGAGGACAGTTTCTTTTCAACCTCCCTCTTTCCAAATTGCCCCCCCCCCAAAGTTGGGCTGAAACTATTGATCCAGCTCCAACATGAACTATGTTTTTATCACTGCAGTCTAACTTGAAGCTCATACCTTGTACTGAATCTTCCTCCTGCTTTTGTGTGCCAACATCACACTTGACCCAAGCAGTATTACTATTAATATATTATGGTTAATCATGTTTATTACAGCTTTTCTTAAGAAGGCCAAGAACCTTCAGAATTCTAATTGTATGATTGCACATTTACACATCAGGATTGTATTTCTAGGGCATATACTCACTGTGGCATGCAAGTCTTATGATTTAACTATCTCTTTTCCTGACATTTGCTAGCTCAGAATCATTCCTCTCTCCTAGCTGCTTTCCCATCCTTAGGGGAAATGTACAGGTTCTCCATATCTTTTGCTGGGGTTGATTTTGAGCAGACTAAGAGCAGAAAGTGGTCACTTCTAGACAACCTGTTATTAGAGTTTTTCGCCTGATTTGTTCATGGAAAGATTAGGCAACATAGGCTATTTAATTCATCTTGATTTGTTTGCAGGCAGATTAGATGATGTGGCATCAAGCAACTGCTATCCCACACTTGCCTGTTCATTGTCCCATCACTTTCCTTATCATTAAAAGTTCAATCTTTTTGAGGAAGCAGGTTTGTTTTGCAAGAGCTCGAAATCAGCTTTAATTGCGCAGCCTGGAATTTGTCAGGATGTGATTGACTCCCACCTAAATATAGTGACAGTCTGGAAGCGTCCTTAATTAACCCTTCCCTGCCCATTTCTTTTCTCAAACCTACACCCATCAAAGGCTGTTTCCGTTGAGAAACAAACTGTCAGGAGTACAGAGGCATGCAAACCTTCCACCCCAGCTTCTTTCACACACATACACATTAGTCAGCCTTTTGCCTAACCTCCATGAAAAACGGTTTTCACACAAACGTGTTTTTAATCCAGCAAGGACCCACATGCAACCTGATGCTGAATAGATAGGACTCTACCACATGCTTGGAACACTTGAAACACCACATCAAATTTAAAACTCTGAGCAAGTTCCAGTCTTAATATTACAATGAGTTGTATCATTTGAATGCAAAAAGTTGTAATGCCTTCAGTTGGTTAGTCCTTGTACTGCAGCATTATTTGTCTTGTGCCTTCAGGTAGCTACCATATCTGTTAGGTAGGCACTACATCTCTCCACAAAGGTTGTCACCCATTTGTTTTTGGTAGAGTAAGCCCAATGAATTTATTTTATCTGTGGGTCATCCTGAGTGCTTGTTGTTAGCTGCCCCTTGATTGCCTTCCTATTTGTTAAAGGTTCCACTTCTCTCTTCTCTTTTACAGGAGGTCCATAAACGAAATTGTGTGTGTGTCGGCACCTTCCACTCATGGCCTTGGCTCTGTCCATGTCTCAGTCAGTGTGGACCGGGCCCAGTTAGAGAGCATGTTGCAGTTTGAGTACATTGATGACCCCAGAGTTCAACGTATTGATCCTGAGTGGAGCATTGCCAGGTAACTGGAGTCTTTTAACAGCAGGAGCACCAGGAGAGCAAATGGTTAGAATTAGGACATGGCTAATCCCCCAGCTTCCCAACAGTGGTGAAAGTTATCAAAGCTGGTTGTAGTTTTGGAAGGATTGCTTCAAAGCAGAGCCGTCTTTCCTATTGGGCTTACAGGGCGCTGGCCTCTCAGGGGTGCCCTAGTGAGTGGGGGAGCTGCGTGGCTTTGCTGGCGCCTCCCCCTTTCCCTGCAGGCCTGCCAGCTGTGCCCCATCAACCATATGGCTGGAGGGCATGCAGCTTCCTTCCCAAGCCTCCGTGGGAGGAGAGCATCTCCGCAGAGGCTTGGGGAAAGGGCGACAACTCTGGGAAACATGGGGTGGGCGCCGGAGGGATCTTTGCACCACAGCGCCGGATATGCTTAAGATGGCCCTGGTTCAAAGCCACAGTTTTTGCAAGGACTGCAATGTTTTGGGAGTCAGTGGGGCTTCAAATGAGTCAAAATGCATTGAAATGTCTCCTTTTGGATCATGCTTCAGTTCTATGAGAATGCAACCATTCTGTGAGGAAGGTGCTCAGTGAGAGAGTTGTCCAACCTCATATAGCAGTTAAAAAACAGAGATGATTGTGTGGTAAAATGAGTCAGACTATGTTTCATGTGACAATACCATTTTGATACCTTGCTTTAGGTGTGTAATTGGGACTTGAAATAGGCTGAAATTGCAGATTCACTCTGGTATCCTAGGGTATCATAGTTCAAAGTAGCATACTTGGCTACACAGCTGATAGCATGCATACTATGGGCGATGAGCAGTGATCTTCTCAGTCTTGGTGCTAGTGTTTACATCAGATTGTGCCTCTGGCTAGGCTATTGCCTGTTCCAAGCCCAAAAAGAACAAATAAAACAAATATTAGGTGTGAAGGAGTGGAAAAGAATTGGCATTATATTGGCTTGTTCTCTAGAGCAGATATAAAAGGCACACATAATACTCGTCTCCACAAATGTCTTTAATAAAAGGGATAGATATTAGTAATCTTAAAATAATTTTTTTGCAAAACCCATTAAGCATCTTTAGTGTCTGCTGAAAGTGTTTCATCGTTTGAAAACAATTGAAACAGTTGCTCATAATTGCTATACTGAAATAATGATGGGGGGGTTATTTTGTTTTTAATTCATTCCAAGTTCCTCTCTAAATGCCTCTTTCTATAAACCAAGAAGGGAAAAATCTGATTGAATTAGTTTCTTGTTGAAGATACCTCTTTGCAGATGCAAATTCTATAAATATATTTGATAGACATGACAGTGCAAGAGTCCATTCAACTTGTGTGTGTGTTTTTAAGTACAGCTAAACTTTTAAGGAATTATGAAAGCCTAAACTGTGTGTCACTTTCTGCAGATTCTCCCGCTTCCTATCCCTCTCAGCCCTTGGAAACTTATTAGTGATGACTCTAGAATCAACACTAACTTTAAAAACACTAATTTAAAAACACACAGAGCAAAGAAAACATGGTCTATGACTCAGTTCAGCAAAGCCAAACCCCTTATGTGAAGAAAAAGGACTATTATCTATAATTCCCTTCTATTGCTTTACTCGCTATTGTCAACACCCAGCTTCTCAGGCTCCTTGGGGATTTATTCCACCTGTGTAAATACTGCAGATTTATGGATGAGGTCTGATCTTCCAAGAAGCTTGGGACATCCATTCTTGTGGATTTTCTGGACTCAAATGACCTGGGCATATTGATGAATTAGGCCCCTCAGAGCAATGCACTATGATTGCTGGGCCTCTGAACAGTAGTTCTGTATAAATTAGCTTCCTATGTTCCAACATAGTTGCAGAAGCTCAGAAGTCTCTCTGGTGGTGGGGGGTGGGGATCCCACTTCATTCCTGTTCAACATAATGCAAAAGTACAAACTATCTGGAATAGTATGTTTCCCATCCACAGACCTGCATTCATCATTGCTAGGCGGTTAGAACATCCCTGTTCCCTGAGTTGGAAAATAAGAGTTATTAACTCAATTGTAATTACTGAGGCAATTACAACCATGGCAATCTGTGACAAGATTCTGGGAGAGCAAATGGAGCCCTGTGATCGCTCCCATCTGCTGGAGAAGTGCACAATTGCTCATTAAGGCCTCCTTCTTAAGAGCACCAGAGAGTAAAAAAAAAAAAAAAAAAGCTGATCAAAACATACCGGTTGTCTAAAGATGTACAGCTATACATTCCAGGAGCACTCTAAAGTGCAGGAGCTGATAGACCACTGTCTAAAATGCTGGGTCAGTTTCTTCACTGCTGTAACTTTTTTTCACTTTTGTAGAGCTGCACGCAAAGGAGGAAATGTTTATACAATAGTTTCACACTGAAAACAAAACTGGACATCTGGGGAGCTGGAAATATTCCCTACATAAATGAGCAGAAGTGAAATCTTAAGAGGAGATTCTGCCTTGACTCTAGACATCACTGGGAACATTGTGTACGTCATGCTGGGGGGGAAATCAGTATGAGAACTTTTTAAAACTTCCACTTCTAGCACCTTAGGGAAACTAGTTCTGTGCACTCAGTGGCACAGGGACTGTGCTTGAAGATATGTGGTCTTACTTACACATATACAGAGCCGGAGCATCGGATGGAGGGGCTTAGAGCATTTCACCCCATAATATATTGCTTCTCTATTAGTCACAGCTTTCAATCCAGCACAGAGAAAGACATGTCTCTATCATCAGCTCTTGCGGCATCACCCCTCCAGCTTCCAACTCACTGAACACAGCAACTTTCCAATCCAGCCCCACCCCCACCCCTTTTTGGTTGTTTCTCACCTAGATGCAGTTATTGCAACCCAGCTCATCGCTTTGAAAAGCTCATCAGGGCAGGGTACTAAAGTGGCTGGCTGGTCTTCATCTTCAAAGAAACTTGCCTGACCAGTTCCCCAATCTCCTCTAAACTCATAAGAATACTATAATGAGCCTCCCTAGATCATATCAAACTTTGGCTTTTTGGATGTAGGGAAGACAAAATAAAGACTTGGCGAGTAGTGGCCAACCTTCTCATCAGCCGAAGGCCAGGAATAGGGTGAAGGGAGGGAGAAGAATTTGAGTGACTGGAGCTGAGCAGATCTCTGGTACACTATAAATTCATTGCAGGAGAAACTGAAGATAACATTTATTGCACAGAAGTGATTCAGTAGACTGCCAAGTCATAGACTCAGACTGGGCTAAGTGTGATTGTGAAGGCACTCATAAGTTACGTAGGAATTTTGAGGGGCTGGTTTTCTCAAATACAGCAGGGCTATTGTCAAAGAAGCTCTGCATAAGGTCAGTGTTTATAGCAGGCTGGATTGGCTGTGGGTCTTTTTTTAACTTCTCATGTGGAACAACCATAATTCCCCACTCCTCCCTGACATCTCTGCTACTGCGGAGGTTAAAAAGAAATTTACTGGTTGATTTTCAAATGAGCTGAGCTGTGCTAAGCTGTGCTGAGTGTTTCAGCTGAGGAAATGGTCTCAAGTTCCTTGATGAGCAGCTTTGCTGTCACTCGCTTTGGCCATCATAGTCCTCTTTTCACTTATTTGACAACCGTTTCTTCCATGTAAATTCTTGCCCTGTGTGTAATAATTTTGCTGGGAATTACAGAGGAAGGAAGGCTAGCAAAACAGCAACTTGTTCACTGCAAGAGTTATATAATATGACACTTCTCTTTCTTCGGAGCATGCATCGCTGTATAAACCATTAAGCACGCTAACAAATTCATTGTTGTTATTTATTTAGTCCTGGATCTTTATATTTTTCCTCCTGCCAACCCTAAGAAATGTTACGGGGAGAGGTGACTGCCCACTAGGGGGACAGATGATACTAAAAAATCCAATTAACTTGCAAGACAGCTCTAGCCAGAGTCAGGGTGATGGTATATTAATCCGGTTTGTCACCTAGTTCCTATACAGCCTGGAGAAAACATATTGCTGAGTTCAACAAGCATTTGTATTTGCCAGAAACATGGGCAATGGGCTCTGCCCCAGTCCCCCTTGCCAAACCTTATTAACCCAATGTTATCTGCTTCCCCACAGTGGCCACACACCTCTGACTGTCACAGGGTCCAACCTAGATGTCATACAAGAGCCCAGGATCCGAGTGAAGTACAATGGCAAAGAGTCTGTCAATGTAAGTAGTTGCTCTTGCCAATGGTTTCATCTTGCCTTAATCCACTCATTGCATGGTTCTTTGTGGACATGGCCATGTCATCATAAATTGTATTTCTACAGAGGTTTTTTTACTAGCTTGCTTGCTTGCTTGCTTGCTTGCTTGCTTGCTTGCTTGCTTGCTTGCTTGCTTGCAGAAAGTTTCAAATTTACACTTACAGTCCAAGACATAGAGTCATGAATCACAAGCAGCCATGTGCATAGAAGTCCTTTGAACCGGAAAGCTTAACAACCTGATCCTGTAGAGTTCAGTAGCAATTATTCCCAAGCAACTGTGCACAGGATTTCAGCCTCAGTTGTCTACATTCAGTGGGAGAATTTCAAGCATATTTCACTCTTATGAACATCACTTCTCTACATGAGAAGAAAAGTATTGTGAAGTGAAATCTAGATGATGCACCATCTTAAACTCCCTTTGGAACATACCTTATTTTAATGTAAGTCATTTGACTATAAGGTAAAATGTAATATAAATACTTAGTAATAATCAGGGAAGCCATTACTAACTTGTCCGTTGATTTCAGCAGGTCTGATCTGAACATGACTCGATTGGATACAACCCATAGCTTCTGCAGATCTTTTTCCAAACACACATAAGCAAATTTTTTTCAAACATACAGTCAACAAAACAATTATTTCCCATGAGCTCCAAAAGTACAAGGGTAACCTTCCAATTACTGTCTCATTTTACATTTACCCTGAAACTAACACTACTTTAAATCTTTAAAGCCATTTAAATAAAAGCATCTCTGTATCAAAAGGTTTCAACTGCCATTGTTTATCATTTAGATGATTTATTTGTTAAAACTGGATTTTAAAAATAACACTTCAACACTCAGGTGTAAGTAACACTTCTCAGGTGTAAGTAACAAGATTCCAAAGAGTCCAGACAGTTGATGCATTCACACAGCTTTCTGTTGTAATAAAAGGGATCAATAGGATAGGCTATTAACTGTGATAACCTTTGACATTTTATTAGGAGATGGATAATCATATGAAGTCTATTTCATTTGGTGGGGTTTTTTTACCCATTAGCCACTAGTACTGACTTAACTTGTCCATTGGCAACTAGTACTGACTTAACTTGTCCATTGCAGATTCATGCATCTAAACCCTACAAATTTACAAGTTCAATTTGTGAACATTAATGGTTCAGTCTCACAGCAGTCTGTCATAGTGGCTATAATGTTTGATTTCACTACGAGAGAGGGAAATTCAGAATGATACTCAGCTGTTAAATTCCCTGAATAGTTTTGAGCAAGTCACAATTGCTCAGCTTTCCCTACCTCACAGGGTAGTTGTGAGGTAACTTAAGAGCTCAGTGGGATAGAAATGGAATAGAAAACAACTTTGTACAGTGGAAGGAAATACTGTAATTCACTACCATGAGATTCATATTTGCATGTGGCTACTTTTTCACTGGTTTCACAGAGGCACTAGAAGTTTTGCATAGACAACTACCTGGAAGGCACATGCCTGTGCATAATGACTTTTTCCAGGATAAGATCCACTCGCTTGGCCACGCAGTGCCTAAGCTAAATGCTGGATTCTTCTTCATCTGGAATTGTGAGGTCTGTGTGGGCAGTGCAGTGCATCCAGAAAAGAACTGTGCTTGTGCAGAATAGCTCACTCTACATAGTACCTTTTTATAATATCTGAAGAGTATACCCTACATCACCATTGTGGAGTTAAACTGCATGAGTGACCCCCCCCTTGTGCAGTCACATCTTAGGGGACATCAGGTGAACCTACTTTTTTAGGGCAGGGAGTCATTATCACAGAGGGCTCATTCCTACTTTGCCCCACAAAGCCCTGTCATTTGGAGAAACTGCATTAAGCAGAGGACAATGGAGACATATGGGCTGGTGTCATTAGTGAGGCCCCACTATATATCATCCAACACACACACAAAACCCTCAGCAGAAGGGAGAGGTGCGCTAAGTAAACATGCAGAGAGGGTTTGAAAGAGACACAATGGAAGTGGTGTCTCCGCTGAGTCCACCCCTCCTGAGCACCTGCTTTATGAAAAGAGGCTACCCTGGGGGCCATTGTGAAACTATCAGAGCCTCATAAAAACAAGAGATGAAGAGCCTTTTTAAGCACACACATTTACCCTGCCCCAGGTCAGTGTGAAAGATAGCCCATGGGCCTTGCAAATGTAGTTCATGTTTGCAGTTCCCCATAGTTTCTCCTTGCTCTGAGGATGCCCTCTGTGAGTTCAGTAACTAAGGGTCGACACCTAGAGGTCCGCTTTCAGTCATACCTCTAAAATGATAATAATTGTACCACTGCAAGTTATTGTGAGCTCCTTCCCTTTCATAGCATCCAAAGAAGTTGCCGTCCTAGCTCAGTCCCCCCCCCCCAACAAGATACTCTTGAGGTACTTTTCTTCAAAGCAGGTTTAATTTTTAAACATGGTTTGTGTTACTGTTCCATTGCCAAAACATGTGCACCTATGAGCCAAGACAAAATGCAGTAAAGATTTCTGCAGCTGCTGGTCCAGATGTTTCTCTACATCTTATGAGAAAATTAAGAAATTACATATGCAGCTGTGCATGGTACTTACACAACACAATTGAAGGAAGAAGACCCGCAGAGAAGGAAGGAGTGCAAGAAATTGGTTTATGCACAATGCTGTTGTGAGTACAGCATTCCAACCCAAATGGCCTTCATGCTTCCCAGATGGTACTCTTGGTTAGTCTTCGTTGCCACATTGAGATTCTGTGCTTGTGCAGAATACCCGGATATACATGTTTGTAGTGGAGGAGAGAAGCAATTTGCCTCCTGTACCTTACTGACTATGGAACTTTAGGAACTTGAAACCTTAAGTAAATATGACATTCTTTCCTTTCCTTTCCCCTGAGTGAGTGCCTGAGGGCCCTGCTCCTTCCTGCCACTTACTACCTGGCCTGGGGCGGGGCCTGACAGGCCTCACTAGGACAGTTGTTGTTACTGCCGGAGGGACAGAGTGTTTTTAAAATGTTTTTATATATATATATATATATATATGCTTTCGTAGATTTTCACGGGTACAGGAATGCAGGTTTTGGTGTCCTCGGGTGTCTTCCCGTGTAAAAGTTGGGGTGTCTAGGCTACGTTTCGACGAGGTCTCACTCGTCATCTTCAGGCTGGTGCTTTCGGCTTCTTGTTACTGGAACAGTTACTGTTACTGTTACTGTTACTGTTCCAGTAACAAGAAGCCGAAAGCACCAGCCTGAAGATGACGAGTGAGACCTCGTCGAAACGTCGCCTAGACACCCCAACTTTTACACGGGAAGACACCCGAGGACACCAAAACCTGCATATATATATATATATATATATATATATATATATATATATATGGGGGGGTGGGGTGGGATGGATGTTTGGTTGGGCTTGGGGATTATTATTATTTTACTTATTATTTTGATGTTTCGTAATTTTTACATTTTTTGTTTGTATTGTTTTATTGGTTTTGTTTGTTTAAGGTGTTATTTTGTTCTTAGGGGGAGGGTTCAGGGCTGCCGGGGAGTGGGCCCCAGCCCACAAAATGGCTGGGGCATGTTCCACAGGGGGGGGATGCACTGGGACAACCGATCTCAGTGATCACGGGTAGGAGGAGGAGTTACGCTAAGACTAGACCATGTCATTACAGAGGGGGCAGGTTTAGTCGTTGTCTGAGGACTATCCCTGCCTCCGGGTCTGGTCCTGACCGGATGGATACTAGAATCAGCAAGGGATACCCACATGAACTGAGGGTGCTGCTGTGCAATGCCAGGTCAATGATTCATAAGACCACTGCCATCCATGACTTGATCATGGATGGAGGGCTTGACCTGGCATGTGTAACAGAGACTTGGTTGGATGAAGCAGATGGGCCTGTCCTTGCTGCTGCTTGTCCACCGGGTTTCTCTTACGCACAGCAACCCAGGTCATGTGGGGGGGGAGGGGGGGTTGCAGTGATTTTTTAGGAAGTCATTAGTTTGCACCAGGCGTCCTATTGGGAAGACCCAGTTTTCCGAGTGCATGTTCTGGAAGTTGAGCAATAGGGGCAGTACAGGATTCCTTTTGGTGTACCGACCTCCCCACTGCACCAAGGATTCCCTGTCCGAGCTGCTTCAGGTCGTGGCGGATGTTCTCCTGGAGACACCTAGTTTGGTCGTCCTAGGGGATTTTAATATCCATGCCGACACGACCTTACAAGGGGCCGCTCGGGACTTCGTGGAAAGCATGGCCTCCATGGGGCTGTCCCTGAATAAGTCTGGCCCAACCCATAGTCGTGGACATGCCTTGGACCTGGTGTTTACCTCTATGGATGTTGGTGATCTGACACTAAGTAAAAGCGAAACGAAAGAAGTGCCATGGTCAGATCACTTCCTGGTGCAACTGGACTTCTCTGCGACCCATCCCCTCTGCAGGGAGGTGGGACCAATTCGGATGGTCCGCCCCCGCCACTTAATGGATCCAAATGGTTTCCAGAGAGTGGTAGGGGATGCTTTATCCCATGTTGATGGCCTTTCAGCCGATTCCCTGGTGGCCCGCTGGAATGTGGAGTTAACCAGGGCTATTGACTGTTTGGCTCCGAAGCGCCCTCTCCGATTGCATGGAGCCCAGACAGCCCCGTGGTTTTCCACGGATCTGAGGGCAATGAAACAATCGATGAGACGGCTAGAGCGCCAGTGGCGGATAACTCATTCCGAATCTGACCGGACACAGGTTAGAGCTCAACGTCGAGCCTACCAAGTGGCGATAGCGACGGCGAAGAAGAATTTCTTCACCGCCTCTATTGCATCTGCAGAAAACAGCAGCAGGAGACTTTTTCAGGTGGTTCACAATTTAGTGGAGCCACCTGCAACATTGGGGCCCAGTACGGGCCACATGTTCTCCTGCAATGATTTTGCAAAGTTTTTTGCAGATAAAATCGCTCAGATTCGGGAAGAAGTAGACTCCACCGTGGGAGCAGGGCCGGGGCGGGAGAGTGCTAGAGTTCTGTCTAGTCAAGTTGAGTGGGATCAATTCCAATCTGTTACCTCCGAGGATGTGGGCAGGCTGCTTGGACGAGTGAAGCCAACCACCTGTCTCCTGGATCCTTGCCCATCCTGGCTTATAAAAGCTAGCCGGGAAGGACTGGGCGATGGGCTTCGTGGGGTGGTGAATGCTTCCCTCCGTGAGGGAGCCTTCCCAGACCCGCTGAAAGAGGTGGTTATTAAACCGCTTCTTAAAAAACCATCTTTAGATGTGGCCACGATGGCCAACTATCGCCCAGTTTCAAATCTTCCATTCTTGGGCAAGGTGATTGAGCGAGCAGTGGCCGAACAACTCCAGGCACGCCTGGAAGAAGCGGACCACTTGGATCCCTTCCAGTCGGGATTCAGGCCTCATCATGGGACTGAAACTGCCTTGGTCGCACTGGTTGATGATCTTCGGCGGGCTAGGGACAAAGGTGAGAACTGTTTCCTAGTTCTGCTGGGTCTCTCAGCGGCGTTTGATACCATCGACCATAACATCCTTCTGGACCATCTTGAGGGGCTGGGAGCTAGGGGCACTGTCATACAGTGGTTCCGCTCCTTCCTCCTGGGCCGTGTTCAGAGAGTGGTGGGGGGGGATGAGTGTTCAGACCCCTGGGCTCTCACTTGTGGGGTGCCTCAGGGTTCTGTCCTCTCCCCCATGCTTTTCAACATTTACATGCAGCCGCTGGGAGAGATCATCAGGAGGTTTCGGCTGGGTGTTCATCAGTATGCGGATGATACCCAGCTTTACCTCTCTTTTAAATCAGAACCAGTGAAGGCGGTGAAGGTCCTGTGTGAGTGTCTGGAGGCGGTTGGAGGATGGATGGCGGCTAACAGATTGAGGTTGAATCCTGACAAGACAGAAGTGCTGTTTTGGGGGGACAGGAGGCGGGCAGGTGTGGAGGATTCCCTGGTCCTGAATGGGGTAACTGTGCCCCTGAAGGACCAGGTGCGCAGCCTGGGAGTCATTTTAGACTCACAGCTGTCCATGGAGGCACAGGTCAAATCTGTATCCAGGGCAGCTGTTTACCAGCTCCATCTGGTACGTAGGCTGAGACCCTATCTGCCTGCGGACTGTCTTGCCAGAGTGGTGCATGCTCTGGTTATCTCCCGCTTGGACTACTGCAATGCACTCTACGTGGGGCTACCTTTGAAGGTGATTCGGAAACTACAACCAATCCAGAATGCGGCAGCTAGACTGGTGACTGGGGGCGGCCGCCGAGACCATATAACACCGGTCTTGAAAGACCTACATTGGCTCCCAGTACGTTTCCGAGCACAATTCAAAGTGTTGGTGCTGACCTTTAAAGCCCTAAACGGCCTCGGTCCAGTATACCTGAAGGAGCGTCTCCACCCCCATCATTCTGCCCGGACGCTGAGGTCCAGCGCCGAGGGCCTTCTGGCGGTTCCCTCATTGCGAGAAGTAAAGCTACAGGGAACCAGGCAGAGGGCCTTCTCGGCAGATGTCAAAGTGATAAGCAACTACCTGACATTCAGAAGACATCTGAAGGCAGCCCTGTTCAGGGAAGTTTTTAACGTGTGATATTTTATTGTATTTTTGCTTTCTATGGAAGCCGCCCAGAGTGGCTGGGGAGGCCCAGCCAGATGGGCGGGGTATAAATAATAAATTATTATTATTATTATTATTATTATTATTATTTCCTTTCCTTTCCTTCTCTCTCTTTTTATTAGCTCTATATGGCCTTTCAGACCATTTGTCCCTCACTTTATAAACCACCATGAATACTTAAAGCCAATAAATAGGGTTGTAATCCATTTTATCTTTGGGTATAGAATGTAAATTGTGATCTCCCTTGACTCTGTAATTCAGATATTGCAACAGCTGCCAGGGTAATCAGAATTCATAGAAGAAAGGGGCAGAGCTCACTCAGTAGCAGACATGCTTGGCATACACTCAGCTCCGTTTCAATCCCTGACATCTCCAGGAGGAACTGGGAAAAACTCGAGCTGGAAGAGCCAATAACAGTGTGAACTTACGGTAGCCAACATGGTGCCCTTTGGATGTTGGATTATAGTGCCCATCAGCCCTGACTGTTGGCCATTCTGGCTGGGGCTGATGGGAATTGGAGTCCCAACAACATCTGAAGAGCCACAGGCTACCCCCTGCCTCCCCCCGCCCTGGCATAGACAATTCTGAAGCAGATGGATCAATGGCCAGAGTTAATATAAGGAACGTTCCTGTGTATTTATGTTCAGGTAACATGTTTCCATATCAGGGAACTTTTAAATATATATTCTTCCTTTCCTTCAGTTGATAATGAGCTTTTCCCTGCCCTGCTTCTGTTCTGTGCCAGTGTCTATAGGGCCATGTCACCAATGCATTTTTACCATATTTATTTATTTATAAAATTTGTATAACCCCCCCCCCCTTCATCTGAAGATCACAACATAAAAATACAAAATGGCAACAAAAGATCACAAGAGATTTGGGTCATTATGTTTTCATCTAGATTCACCTTTCTCTTAGACTTACTCTAGTACTCAGAGAAATAAAAAAGCACAATCAGTGTTGCCTTGAGTATTGATAAACCTAAACCATTGCTCCCTGCAACCCTACCTGGACTGCAATAGTCTGGCCTCAGTCTGGCCTCAACCATGTTAACTGTTTTTAATCTGGCTTTAAGATTTTGTTCCCTTTGAATCCTTGTGATTTATGACTGTTCAGATTTTTTATTGAGGACTGGTACAAGTTGGTGTGAAACTTGGAACAGTGAACACACTTTGGTTTAGATGCACAGCCATTCAATTTTCACAATTAAATACTTGTTTGGGTCCCTCAGATGTTCCCATCTCAAGACTAATATCTGAAGACTGTGTACAACTGTTTCAGCATTGGCCAGCATCAGAAATTCATTAATGATATGTCAAATGCACACATCTTATACCTCAATGAATTGTGGTGCTGCAGGATGTTTTATGTTTTTGAATATTGTTGTTTTGCAAGGAGCTTAGAACACCATAAAGAAAGCAAATTTACTGATGCCTTTAAGTGACTTTCAGGAGCTGTTCTTCAATAAAACAGCTGAATGGCAACATGACTTTGTCTGTGTGCATGTTACCGGCAGTACTCAGAGTTCACAGCCGATAAAAAGATCCTCATACAGGATTGGATATTGACTATTGAGGTCATGAGGAAGTCTATGCAAGATGTCACATTGATGAAGGGCATGTAGATACGTATTGGTGGGATACTGTGCTGATGAGCTGTGTGCTTTTATGATGCCTGCCATTTTTCAGGTAGGAAAACCACATAAATCTGTGAAAATGTAGCTTTTGATTACTTACCTTTTAAAACGCACTGCTGAGGCAGTTCCCCACAAATGTCAAGACTTGAAATGGTAAAACTGATGACTGCAGTTGTGCTTACAGTTATTTGCTCTCAAATCCATTAATATAAATGAAATTTAAGTGCACTTAAGTGAGCGCAGTGTTGCTGCTGAGATTCGTACGATTCTAAATGGTAGCTATAGAGCAATACTCTGAAATGGTCTGATGTTTGCTGGCAGAGCTTTCTTCTTCCTTCTCATTTGTTCTCATTAGGGATGTTATCAAGGGTCAGAAAAAGTGCTCAATAGGGATACTTCTGAAGCTGAACAGGAAAGTGGAATGGGCATGTTCCTTGGTCCAACTACCTTTCCTTCTCCCCCTGTCTTTCCCCATTGTTGTATAATTTCAGCAAAATGATATACAAATATTTAATTGATTGTGTATATATATATATATATATCAGATGGCCTAAACTTCCAGACGCTTACCTAGGGTTCAGTTTCTGTGGAATGAAGAGCATTAGAGACTGTGGTGTCTTTATGATATATCGTTTGTTTACACACATATACAACCCAGGCCTATGATGGAAGGGGTTTTTGTTTCTTCTATGGCCACAGCCTTGGATTCCAGTAGAAATCAGAGATGGTTCTGTCTCCAAGCTGCCTAATCTGCAACCTTGCTTGTAGCTTTTACCTTACGTACACACACACACACACACACACACACACACAACTCTGTCCTTTCTCTTTCTAACTACCAGTGAGTTGAGGGAGGCCCATCCATTTGCTGTCTGACACAGAGCCACTTCCTTTGTTACCTTAATGACCCATACTTAGAGGGCCATTACCTCACCAGGAAGCTAGCCTGGCTATTCAAGGAACTGAATCTGTTCTGGATTCAGGAATTGGAACGGGGCTCAGGCATACAACCTACCCCTGCCCTGCAACTCATAACACTATTTTTAGATACAATTAAAGGTTAGGAGCTAGGGGGTGACTTGGAATGCTCTTGTCTTTTCAGCATTCCAGCTGCATACAATACATGCAGGTGGGTTCCAAGTATTACTGCCACATGCTTTCTCACTGCTCTGGAGCTCTTCAGGCAGATTGACATGATGGCTTCAGTGGAAGCCAGCATAGGAAAAGGTTTGCATCCCAGACAAAGATGTGGCTGTTGTGGATTCCTCATGGCAAAGCTCTCATTTGTAGACCTGGCTCTGCCATTACTGTTGGATTCTCACTCGCTGGATCATCACCTTGTCGTAGTGAGTGGGTTTGCATGTTCCTATGACTGATCGCCGAAGAATTGATGCTTTTGAATTATGGTGCTGGAGGAGACTCTTGAGAGTCCCATGGACTGCAAGAAGATCAAACGTATCCATTCTTAAGGAAATCAGCCCTGAGTGCTCACTGGAAGGACAGATCCTGAAGCTGAGGCTCCAATACTTTGGCCACCTCATGAGAAGAGAAGACTCCCTGGAAAAGACCCTGATGTTGGGAAAGATGGAGGGCACAAGGAGAAGGGGACGACAGAGGATGAGATGGTTGGACAGTGTTCTCGAAGCTACCAGCCTGAGTTTGACCAAACTGTGGGAGGCAGTGGAAGACAGGAGTGCCTGGCGTGCTCTGGTCCATGGGGTCACGAAGAGTCAGACACGACTAAACGACTAAACAACATGACCCTTATGAGCGAAGCCGTCGGGAATATTATACTCCCAGCAGGGTCACCCAAGGTGGTAAGGTCAAAGGGAAGGAGCTAGACAAAGAATGATCCAAGAAGTCCTCAATGGCAGAACAGGCGGATGATAACAAACAGTATGTTACAATGGCTGTGAAGGTGGATGAAGGCTGCAACAGATAGGAATCTACTGGTTCGTCGTGACTACTCATGCTATCAGAACAGAGCCCTACTGTGAAGACTGTGCATTGGTCAGCATGCACTGATCTACACACATAAAGCAAATTCACACCCCGGCGTCTTCCAAAAACCCATCCCAAACCCCAAAAGTCCCATGGCGATTGGCAAATGGTAACAGGGGCAGGATCAACAAATCTGGAAGCCCCTAGTCAAGAACTGGCACATGGGTGGGTAGATTCAGTTGTTCTGACTCAAGGAATGAGGCAGTTGAGCAGCTCGGCAGCTGTATCCATGACTGAGTGGCCCTTTTTAGGATCCACTCTGCTCTTCCCGAAAAGGAGGAGGGAGGGGCTAGAAAAGGTGCCCTAAACATAGTCTGCCTCCCTTTTCCCCTGTCTGGATTAAAACCATGTTTATGTAAGACAATCTTACTCAGCTATGAGTGATCAAGAAAGAAAGAAAGAAAGAAAGAAAGAAAGAAAGAAAGAAAGAAAGAAAGAAAGAAAGAAGACTATTGGATTAGATGAGTCTACAGGTCTGAGGCACGTGTGCTTTAACGCACCATTAGTTTTTTAAAAAAACACCAAAGATGTAAGCCTACCTTGAATCATGCTTAGAAAGGTATAAGCACCTTTCAGTTGTAGTAGCCACGCTCTGCTTCCCAGGGGGAAAAGGGAACTGGACTGCCAACTTTTTACCAGTGGGACATAACCTTCATTTTACCTCAAATCCCTTGTGACCCACTGATTGTTCTATACAGCTGGCCTGGGGAAATTGCTTAGATTTGTCACCAGAACCAGACATTAATTACAAGTTTAGCTGAAAGGCATATGTGGCAGACAATAGCACAGCATGGAAATAGTGTGTGTATATGGAGCAGGGGGTAGAGGTCTGGTTCAGAACTTACATTTTGCTACTGTTTTCAGTTTCAAGTGCTGTCTGCTGGCCTAGTGATTGGCTGAGGACAAAGGGAGAGTATAACATGCAGATCTGAGCTTGTGATACATTTGCTACATTCCATGTTAGAGAACCTAAGGAGAAATATCATTTGCCTTACATCCACCAGTAGCAGGTCTTTCGGTGTTGTGGCCCCTTTAATGTGCAATTCATTACTATTGTGATAAGGCTGCTCCAACAATTGAGGGTACAACCCAAACCTCCTTTTCACCAGGTTAGAAGGGAGTATTGGGCAAATGTGCCCATCAGCCCACCTCTGGTGGCCTCCACCCACACTCCATTGACACAAATGTGGTCCAGCTAGCAAGATTTAGTGAAAAGACCAGAAATGAGGCAGTCAGAGGCTGGGCTGACCTGCCCCAGGGTCCACTGGATCTCAAGCTGACCCAATGGCAGTGGGCCTGATAAGGGCTGGATTGCTGCACCAGCTCCAGGCTGCCTAGCCTCCTTCTGCCCAGTTGGTACATGTGGCAGGGCTCCTGCTTTAAGAATGCCTGGCAACAGCCAGGTTTTGGCTTCCACCTTTCCTCTTTTTGATTCTACTCCTTTCTTTTACATGCATACTCAGTACTTTTTTATTTACCCAAGACTATACTGAATGAAATTCTTAATGATTTTCCACTGCTCATCTTCTAGTGTTATTTGTTATTTAAACTCTATTACTTTTGCTGCAAGTTTTATACTTATCTTTAGTTTTCTATACACTGCTATGATATTATAATGTGAGCAGGTGATGAATAAATAATATTCCAAACAGGTTTGATTCAACGACTCAAGATTTCTTCACATTTCTTTCTGGTATTCTTCTCTAACCATCTGTTAAAATGAACCTGAACCTGAATAGATGCCCAGTTTTTGATTAACAAATTGTTAGTTTGGTGCAGCTTTTATTGTATGTTCAGTACACTTATCAAAGTTCCTTGATATTGCCCCAGGCTTCTCTGAATTTTTCTTTATGTAAGAATTAGGGAGGGGGACAATGAGTTTTGGAATCTGGAGTTTTCCCATAAATACCAATAATTTAAAGAATTTTGGTTTATTTTTGTTTTCCTTTTGTTTGTTTCTCTTTCTTGAGGATTAATCAGCATGTGAAATAGAAAAGAGTCCCACACTTTTACAAACCTTCACTGCAGTCAGTGAATTACACAAATTTTAATTTTGAAACTCTTGGGGCAGGGGTTTCTAACTTTGTGCAATGAGAACTACATTGATATAGTGCTATATCGTTAAATCTTTCTGCATAGTAAAATAGGGAAGAGAGAGATGTGAACCAGATATGTGTTGTGGAAACCACTTTTATACTCAATGCCTGTGGTTACACATGCTTGTAAAAGCGAAATCTATAGTCAGATTAGTGTGATGTTAAAACATGGAAGATAGCTTGTGAGCTGTTTCTTGTAGTCTGCAAATTCAGAGAGAAAATATCTTCATGAGTCCCTGTATTTATTTTTGTACTTAGGTAGCATATCCCATTATTTCCAGCACACTACAGCTATGCCAAATCTCCCAGTGTCATATATCTCTATTAGTTATCTGTGACTTGCAAGGACATTTTAAAAAATCTCCTAGTGAACAAATGCAGAAGAGAAAATGCTCCTCTTTCATGTACAGAGTCAGACAAACACACCAAATTGAGTCTTGTCTGTAGACAGTTGGTGCAAGTAGCACATGGAGTGGAACAAGTTCTGATGTTTTGTTTGTGTCCAACTCCAGTGACATCAATAGAGATACATGAAATATTTGGGCACTTCCCAAAGACAAAAAGATTTTATTCAAAGCATAAAATCCTTGGTAATCTGCTTCCAGGTATGCAAAGTTGTGAATTCAACCACCCTAACTTGCCTGGCTCCCTCCCTCACTCTGGAGTACCGACCCGGTTTGGATACTGTTGAGCGACCTGATGAGTTTGGATTCATCTTTAACAATGTTCAGTCCTTGCTGATTTACAATGACACCAAGTTTATCTACTACCCAAACCCTACCTTTGAACTTCTGAGTGCCACTGGGGTGCTGGATCAGAAGCCAGGCTCACCCATAATCTTGAAGGTAAGATGATGAACATAGCCCTGATAAGAGCACAAACCCAAACTCATTGGAACACCACATTTCAAATCTTGCTCTCATTTGACAAATCTCCCTATGTATTTATTGCATTAGGACCACTTAACACTTTACATTTTTAGGTGCACACATTGGATTTTTTAATTGTGCATCTAAAATTGTAATGTCCAACAGAGGTCTCCACTAATGGAAGAGGAAAGCAGACAATATTTGATGATTCCCCCTGCACCACCCAACAACACTTTGATGTTGGCCTCCACTAGATCAAAGACTTCGGCAAGCAGAAGAACTATTTAGTTTGCACAAGGATGCTGTTGGATGCCACCCTGAATTTTGGGAGGTGGAGGAAGGTTCAAGCTTAAATGCAGCAGACACACACTTTCATCATGTACCTTTCCATACTAGGAGTTAGCTCTCATTAAATTGTGCAGTTGATTATAGAAACATATACCATTATCACTAATAGCTATTGGAAAATAATTATACACGGAATTTGTTACAGCATATCCTTAAAAGTACACAGCACACAATATGTCATAATTGTTGATTTTGTGCTGAAAAGCTGATCAAGAAGAAGCCAGGCATTTACTAGGATCTTCATAGAACCCTCTCTCACTTATTTCCCACAGGGTAAAAATCTGTGTCCCCCTGCCACTGGTGGAGCAAAGCTGAATTACACTGTTCTGATTGGAGAGACTCCTTGTGCTGTCACCGTCTCTGAGACCCAGCTGTTGTGTGAACCGCCAAATCTCACAGGGCAACACAAAGTTATGGTGAGGTCCAAGAAGAATACTTTTGTCTACCCATCTTCTGATTTTGATTTTCCCCTCTTAGTGATGATTTGGAAGTAGTATCCCTTTCTGCTCCATCTACTGTTCTGGCTTTTGACATGGAGCTGAGATAGGGCGCAATCCTTTGATGTGAATGTCCCAGATTTTTCAGAGATACAGGAAATCCAGATGTATGTCTTTGAATACTCCTATGAATTTTATTGAAGGATGACATGGATATTTTTCTAAATAAATGAATGAATTTGATAACACACTGCAATAAAACATTTTAACTTATACATGTAAATATATAACACCTTGTGGAAGTTATTGCTGCAGGGAATAGACTGTGGACGAAAGGGATATCAATGACTAATCACCATGATGGCTGTGTTCTATTGCACTGCTGGGAACAGTGTGACTCTGCATACTGGGAATAACCAGTGGGAAGAGTCCTGTTGCGCTCTGGTCCTGCCATTATAGCCTTCTGGTTGGCCATTGTGGGAATAGGGTGCTGGACTAGATGGATCTGTTGATTGATCCAGTAGGGTTCTTCCTATGTAGACAGGAGGTTCTGTATTTGTAGAACCTTTTTTTTTTTTTTTTTTTTTTTTTTTTAGCCACACACACATTACACAAGCACACTCTGGATCAGTGTGAATTTTGCATGGTAATATATAGCAGCGATGGATAAATCAGATTTAGCTCTGACCTTCTACCTGATAAGTCTGAAACCCCATAGCTGTTGAAAAATAAAAAGTGCCGTAACACTTTTGAGCCTAGCTAGCTTTATTGCGGCAAGAGGTTTTGCAGACAGCAAAACATGTAAGTGGGTGTGTTGGGCTCCCAACACAGTGGGAAGCAAACCCCTCATCTCAGCTCATGCTAGCATAAGCTATAGCTGAAGACAGGATTAGCTTGTCTGTCAGGTTTATTGATGAAAACCATTTATTCAGCTTTATGCTCTAAGGGCACGTCTGCGCCAGATACATCCCATAACAAATAAGGCACAATGATGGCAAACAAATAACCATTTTAAAAATGGTACAAGGACAATAGTGTGGACACAAACTAATTGTTGTTTGCAATTTTGCTCCACTCAGATGAAAAAGTGATGCATAATTCTATGAGAATTTTTACACACTTGTTTTAGTAACTGGTTTCTTGAAACAAAGTGATAGGATTAGAAGTAGATGTTTTTCTTCCAGCTAGTCTCACAAATGGTAGCTAGACACAAATGGTAGCAAAGTGCTAGTGTGTTACCTCATTTTTAAGCTACAGTAATCTTTTCACCTAAAATGAATGAGCCAGGGAGCACAAGGGAAATTACAGTTGTATGATAATGCCCCATTCAAAATACTGCCACTGGTGTATAATATAATACAGTTAATGATCAAACAGGCAACCTCTGAAGAGTTTTGGCAGTGCTTGCATGATGCTTTGGTTCCAGATAATTTTCTCAGGTTTACCCACTGAAAAGGATTGAACTGAAATGCAGGGGAAAGGTGTGTTTATTGAATAAGGCAAGCTTCTCTTGGGACTCTTATTTATTGTATTTGGAGGACAAACCAGTGAAGCTGGTATGCTTACATTTCAAATCCCCAAAAGAAGTTGGTCCTTTAATCAATCCTGCCTAACGATCTTCCAAGTTTATTTTGCTGTGATCTAGTAAAACCTTATCTGCTTTGTGTCTTATACTCTCTGGTGCCAAGTCATAACAGCTCCCTGTTGAAATAGCACTGTAACATAGCCCATTCCCATTAGTATCTGCAGTTATCAGAGGCCATGGCATGTTCTGCAAAACTTAGTCCATCCTTAACTGTCTATCTGTTTATTCTGCCACAATCCCATGGTTTACCCTAGGCCCCCGCCATTCCATCTCTTTTGTTTTTCCTCTCTTCTTTCCTACTTCCTCTTTAAACTTCTTGGTCAATGAAATTGTCATTCTGTCTCTAATGTCCATGGTTTACAAAAGGAAGCTGAAAGCTTGTGAAATGAAAGTCAAATGGAGCCATCAGATAATCAGAACAAAGCCAGAGATAGTGCCGGGATGACGCATTTATCGCAACTTGAAGCCTTTTCTGTGTTTCAAGTAGGATGTGCCCTTTCTCTGTGTAGATAGACAAGACCATGCAAGCGGTGTCTGTGATTTGGCAGACCAAACTTTAGACTATGTGCCCTCTGAAGGCATAGTTGGCTCTTTGGGAATTATTCCCAGAGCAGGTCTGACATGGGCAGGGGACCACTGTCAGGTACTAGTCCTTGATGACACACATATCTAAAGAAAAATCCTGCGAAGATGACTACTGGAGCAAAAATAGAAGTTTCTTTCCATAGATCAGCTCCTATGCAGATAAGCAGAGAGACACATTTAGAGCCTGTAATAGAAATTCTCAGGGTCTTTCTGGGGGTGGCCCACCCTGTTTTGATGCTCAAGTTGAAATGGGAGGTGCCGTCCTGCCACTGCTTCTGCTGCCTGAACCACCAGCAGAGAAGTTGTGCTGGCATCACCACTGATTTCAAGTAAGATGTTGCATGGTCCACAAGTTCCTATGTGATTTTGGTGAGCTCTCTCCTGAAATTGGCACCAATGCAGGCACTGCTTCTCTGCCAGGAGTGGTGGTGGTGGGACAGGCAAGGTCAGCCCTGAGGTCTTCCTCAGAAGCAGGTTGTTGAAGCTGTTTGATGCTTTGCACAACAGTTGGCATGACCTCCCTAGGTATCTTCTCCCTAGACCACTCTACTTGAGAGCACTGCAATAAAGTTTGATGACTATGTCCAATGTCTTTTGCTTGACTAGGTGCATGTAGGTGGCATCATCTTCTCCCCTGGCTCAGTGAATGTGATCTCGGACAGCCTCCTGACCTTGCCAGCTATTGTCAGCATTGCAGCAGGAGGCAGCCTTCTTCTCATCATCGTCATTATTGTCCTCATTGCCTACAAGCGCAAATCTCGTGAAAACGACCTAACCCTCAAGAGGCTACAGATGCAGATGGACAACCTAGAATCTCGGGTGGCCCTTGAATGCAAAGAAGGTCAGTAGTACTACCCCAGGTATTCTCCTCCACTAATCTGGTAATGTCTAATGACACATGAGAAAAGGTCTACTTAAGCAAGGGCTTGTGCATGTGTCTTTCACAAAAAGTATATTCGCAGCACTGCCTAGCATAGTTTGACAGAGGCATCAGAGGGATCCAGAGAAGTTCCTTATCAGTGAAAATAAGTTTCCCTTGTTGCACTGACAGTGACATAATTTGTGAATGAAGGAAAGTGCATCATGGAGATCAGTTCCAGAAGACTATTGAAAGCTATATATTCTTGATCTAGATCCCTTCTCCTCAGGTTATTGATAATATGTGAAGTCCATTAACAAATGACTAAGGCATCTGTTTCATGGTCTCAAACTGATGGTATCAACTTGCCTGGCCAGCAGCAGCTTGAGCCTGTCTTGGCTGGACAGAAAACCAGGTAGAACATAGGAACCAAGAACTGAGACATGTTACCACAAGCCAATAATCACCAGCCTATGGCAAAACTACCGTAACTGGGTTCCATTTGTTAATCTTAATTGTCCTTACTGAGCAATGAAGGGGAAAACAATTTCCCAGGTAACCTGGTTCAGAATGATTTCTGGCTTTGTATGTACAGAGTCTTAAAATTTGCTTTATTAATACATGTCATGGGGTCAAATAACTGAAATCCAAAAATGGCTCAGTTGATGCACCAGCTCTGGCTGTGGATGGGCATTCTTTGCCACAGAGGACACCTGGGAGTCCATGGACAAATATGGTTCCAAGTGAACCCCTAAACTGTGTATCTGTTCTTTCAGAAGGAGTGCAGTCCCATCTAGAACAGCCAGACTCCCCAGTCCTCAGACCTGGGAACAACTTACCCACAATGCTCCTTCTTAGCACGTTCCATCTTCAGTCTACTCTTCCTTATCCATTCCACCAGTACATCCAGGTGCTAGTTCAGCTTATGCATGGCTTCTTCTGACTCATATTTAATAGAAAAGTAGAGATGAGTTTCATAGTGCCCCATATATCCTCCCAATGACTTCATATAGATGTTAAATAGCATTGGGGAAAAGCAGTGCACAATATGTGGTCTATCAATGCTAGTCTCTGGTAGTGGCCATGCAGATAAGAGCAGAACCACTGTAAATGGTGCCTCTGGCTCCCTACCCCCAGAGATGGTCCATGAAGATACCATGGGTTGATGGTATCAAAAGCTACTGAGATCCAATAGTAGCAGTAGGGTTGCACTCCCCTACCTGTCCCTTGAAGGAGGTCATCTGTTACAACCACCAGGATGATTCTGTGCCAAACCCAGACCTGAACCCAGACTAGAATGGGTCCAGATAATTTGTTTCCTCCATAAGTGCCTGCAGCTGAACTGCCAGTCAGCACCCCACAAACTTGTATGAACAAGCCAGGATGGGCAAGGGTCAAAAGGGCAAGCAGTGGGATGGACAACCAGAAGCATCTTATCCATATCCTCAGGTCTCAATCACTGGAACTGATCCCACAGAATCGGATGAAACCATGCACGGTATGGTTTACTGGACACAATATTAGCAGTTTTTTGTCAATGACATATGTAGCTGATAATGGGAAATAAGTTGAGGTCTGACACTTGCAGCAACTCTCCATTCCTACCTGTGTGTGCACGGTAGGTAGGAGTGGAGAGTCGCTGCAAGTGTCAAACTTTAACTTATTTCCCATTATCAGCTACATACGTCATTGACAAAAAGCCATGGACATTAATCTTATATTATCTTTTGTCCCCTTGGTAAGAGTTATTGCCATAGCATACTTCCTGCCTTGGTGTTACTGGCTCCCAAGGCTAATTTAACCTTTGTAAACTGTATAAATCTTCGAGGAAAGGGTATCATTTTGCCAATACACATGACATTCAAGCTTCAATTGAAGGGACACAAATGCAGCAAAGCACCAGTGTCTGAAATGGCCAGGGCTGAGAAAAAACCTGTCCCCATAATTCCACAGTGCTAAAAATTCCACCAGCCCACAACATAACTTTGTTTAAATTGAGCTTTCTTGGAACAAGGACTGCTCAACTGATGAACACAGAGAGAGAGACAAGACCACAAGGAAACACATAGCAATGTACTCATAATCTTATCAATCCACTATGTGTTAGGATTAGACAGACTCAGACAAAAGAATCATTCACTTTTTCCTACCCTTGCACTATATACAGACTTTACTCCAAAATAAGTGTCTGAGGATCATAATCATGGCTGTAACAACATTCTGAAGAAACAACATTCTGAAGAAACAACATTCTGTAACAACATTCTGAAGAAGTGTGCATGCACACGAAAGCTCATACCAAGAACTGACTTAGTTGGTCTTTAAGGTGCTACTGGAAGGAATTTGTTTTGTTTTGACTATGGCAGACCAACACGGCTACCTATCTGTAACTGTAACAACATTGTTATAGAAGATGATAGACTGCCATAATCACACATTAGGTCTGCATTCTCCACACACTTACCTTGGATCAAGGTCCACTGAACACTGTGGGGGCTTATTTCCAAAAACATTCATCAAATCAGGATGGAAAAACCCTGCAGACACTAGGATGAGCCATTTCACACAAAACTTTGTCATTTTCATATATACACACATATTTCTTGGCACATCTGTTTTGCCTAACATAACTTTTCCCTGTTGACTGAATACATCTCCAGTACTGAACAGTACCAAGTCTTGTTTCCGTGGTAACTGCCTCCTGCTTACCCTGTTGCCTTTGATCTGGTGTGAATTTAACAGGGCCTAAGCTCACGTACAGCTGTCAAATAAACATTTGGTCAATCTCTCTTAAACACACCCACTCATAAAATGCCCTCTTTTGCAGACGGAGAGGCTCAGAGCTCTCCCGTGAAGTCTGTATGTGAGGGAAGACAGTAACGAGTGTATTGGATACAGAGACATCCATTGCCTGACTAACGTGTGGAGAACAGGATTAGCCCTTGATCCTATTTAAGCAACATGTACAGAGTTTGTTGGTGGCAGGTCATTAGGCCTTGCTGTCTGCTGACCCTTTCCTGAAGGCATTTTATGTGGATGTTAGGAAAGCCAGAAACCTTGCAATGATCCAAGTGTTACATGGAGTGAGTTAGAACCAGGCAGAAAAATAATTTACAGCCCTCGGTGACTGACAGAGTTAGTGAGTGAATTCACACATTTTTACACTGAATAGGAGCGCAGGCCACCCAGTGGAGGGGGAAAGGCCAAAGTCTGGAAGTAGATGTGGAGTTTCTTGCCCGTATTTTGCACAATAAAAAAAAAATAATCATTTCCTATCTAGTATTTCTGCTTCACCCCAAAGCAAACATTGAGATTTTTTTTAAAGAAGACGAAGAAGAAGACAACTTTCTCTTTAAATACTGTTTAAATATTTTTCATTGGGAAATAGAGATGAACACATTCCATGTTGTAATGTTCTGAATGGCAAGAGAGATGGGTCCTCTTCTCAAACCAATACAGCCAGGATAGCTCAGTTAGAGTGTGGTGCTGATAACACCAAAGTTGCAGGTTCAATCTCTGTACAGTGGTGCCTCGCAAGACGAAATTAATCCGTTCCGCGAGTCTCTTCGTCTAGCGGTTTTTTCGTCTTGCGAAGCAAGCCCATTGACGGCTTAGCGGATTAGCGCTATTAGCGGCTTTTAGCGGCTTATCGGCTTATTGGATAAGCAGATAAGCGGCTTAGCGGCTTAGAAAAAGGGGGGGGGAACCCCGCAGGAACTCGCAAGACATTTTCGTCTTGCAAAGCAAGCCCATAGGAAATTCGTTTTGCGAAGTACCTCCAAAACAGAAAACCCTTTCGTCTAGCGGGTTTTCCGTCTTGCGAGGCATTCGTCTTGCGGGGCACCACTGTATGGGACTGCTGCCTATTCCTGCATTGCATGAGATTGGAATAGATGATCCCAGGGTCCCTTCCAACTCTAAAATTTTATGATTCTTTGATTCTATTATAGGCTCCACGATGCATCAGGGCTTCCATAGTGGTGCCATCTTGGGATTTGTAGTCCTTTTAAGGGACTCTGAGATTACATTTGGAAAGTTGGGGAGGTTGCTTTGCGGACAGGGCGGGGGCCTTCTATGATCTGGTTATTGGTCTCAGCCAGAAAAGGATTTGAACACTTTTGGGGGTACTAAAAGCCCATTTATCCTTTGAAGTGAGCTTTTGAGAGCCCAGGAGTTCATTTCTGAGCCATGGTTGTGAACAGTTCAAAGGCAAGCCAGTGAGTGCCATCACTTCCCTGTTCTTCTGCCACCCTGTCTTGGGCAAAGCAGGCGAGACATTGGTGGAAGGTGCTTTGGGGGGGAACCAAACTTTTTTCAAACATTCACTGTAGAGACTTTTTTAAAAAATAGTTTGAGCCATTACAAGTGTTCATTATGACTCTTTCAGGTGAGCAGCAGATTCATGTATGCATGAAGAGACTTATTGTGGTTACTCAGCAGGGTACATATAACTCTGGGAATGTAGCACTCAAAGGTGACTGTTTGAAATGTGCAATTTGTTGGTTTGGGATGTTTTCTTTTTCAAATGAAACACATTTCAAAGCTAAAAGGACAAAGAAGCAGAACACTCTTGTTAGACTGAAGTCTAATTAAGAATCAAGACATTTATTTTCAGACAGTGCTGTTGCAGATCAAAAACTAACTCTTCTCAGCAGTAGTCATGGGTGAGCAATAGAGCGATTTTTACAGAGTTGCCATATAAATGTCAGTCCCATAAAAGGAAGCACCAGTAAATTTTCTCAGATAAGTCGATAGGGTTGAAATCCTATACCCACTTACCTGGGAATAAGTCCCATTGAACTCAATGGGCCATGCTTCTGAGGGAAATGGTTTAGGATTGCACAGGACCTAAAGGTCCTCTAAAACATTTCTGAGATCTTGGAGATTTGAAAACTCATTATTGCAATCACCCCACATCTTCATATTTTACCATGTCATCTAGCTTCTCATCCAGGTTTCCACAAGCAAGACAAACCCAGTGTAGTTTCCCAAGCAGGTTTATAGAAACTAATTGGAATGTAAGCTTATCTCATCAAGCAAGAGCAAGCTGTCTTGAGCCACTCTGCACTGACCAAAAGTCTACAATGGACGACAATAGCCAAGTGTGGGTGGGCAAGTTCTGGGTATCTAGACCTTAACTTGTTCAGCAGGGAAGTCTGCTGTCTTTTACCATAGAAGAGTTTAACGAGAACAAAGAAACACCCCCTAATCAGCACTGGTATTTTTTACAAACAAGTATGCAATTATGTTTGCATCTTAGGGCCAGTTTACATTCACCAGAACAAGCTTCTCCTGTGTGTATGTGTCTTAGGAGAGCATCCACATTCGCACAGTGCCGCCATGCCAACACTTAATGTGTTGGAGGCATGACAGGTGATGCTGCCATATGCGCAGAATGTTTCTGCAGTCCTTCCTCCTTGAAAAGGGGAGGAAGGACTGGATATATTGTACATGCACACTGCCATGAAACATGTTGCACTGCCGCCAGCATTTAGTTTTTGTGCTCTTTCCCTATGCACATCAAAAGCCCATTGCATGAAGCCTGTTGCAGTCCTTTACACCTGCAGTTCTCTACCCCCACTTGAAAGCATTGTTTTCTTCCTGGGCCCTGGCTAATGCCATTTAAGCTGCAGAGCATGGGGAAGGAATCCATGTGCTAGCCACAGCAAAAAAAACCCAAAAACATTTAGGGTGAGGTGTGGATAGAGTGAGTGAGTGACTGTGAAAGAGAAGCTGCACAGTACAGTGATTTAAAAATAGGATCTTTATTTTTATCTAGTGCCTTTCAAGGCATTTTCAGTGCTTACATACAAGGTGTGAACAGCATACAAATTAGCAAGTCTGTTTTGTTCTCAGCATCTGTTCTTTGCATTGTGCTTCTCTTTCTCTCTCTCTCATGCTGGGGAAGTGGCTCCCAGCTTGAGGGCATGTCTGAGTGACACAGAGAGGTCTAGAGTAAACGAGCTTCCCTGAGCTGGCTCATTTGCAGTCCTTGATTGCTTGTACTGCAGCCTGCATTTCCAGTGCTCACTTCTGATTGTCTTGTCTTTCTCCCTCCCTTTCTCTAATAGCTTTTGCAGAGCTGCAGACAGACATCAACGAGTTAACCAGCGACCTGGACCGCTCAGGGATCCCGTACCTTGACTATCGCACATATGCAATGAGGGTCCTCTTCCCTGGCATAGAGGACCACCCTGTCCTGCGTGAACTAGAGGTAATGGAATAGCAGCACATTCTCCCTGTCTCTCTGTTTTATCAGGTAGCAAGCGTTGTTGCTTCCCAGGTTCCCACTAGGAAGCTAGATTGAAACCTACACAGCTGTGAAAGCACCTTTCTGCCTCCCACGCTGAATCTTATTAGAAGTGCTGGGCTAAGCACATTGAACACTCAAGTTCACTGTAACAAAAGGCTTGTGTTTTGTGTAGTTTACACGCAGTTTGCTTCCTCTTGATTTCCTCTGTGTGGCTGCAGTCCTACTATTCCCCGCACCCCCAGTTGCTTAAGCCCCATGACCAGCAGCTGTTTAAAGGTTTCTTGAATTCTCTGTTTGTTGAAAGAAAACCAGAGAGTGGGGGTGTCTGGGGAAAATTACACTCTGCTTGTGCCCCAAGGAAAACAACTCTCCTGTTTTGCAAAGAACAAAACCCAACAACTTCTCAAATTTTCTACATCTCTTCCTCCGCCTGGCAGAGCTCTTGGACCTTGGGCTTTGTCCGCTGAAAAATTGTGTTGCCAGCCATCCCAATTTTGAGTTACTTTTTATATAGATAAAGCAAGTGCAGGAGCAGATGGAACCCATTATTCAGTATGAAAATGCTGCTGCTGGCATTTGACCATGGAAAAATAAAAGAAGGAGCATTGCCATCAGTTGCATTTCTGTGCATTAGTCGCATATGCTGCCTTTGTGAGAGTAATAACATGGAAATGCCCATGCCTCAGTAGTCCTGTGAAGCTGTTTGCATTTCATTTTTCCTGCTGCTGGATCCTGTACAGACATTTCCATGTCCCCTTTGCCTTGTCAGTCAAGATTCTGCTGTAGAATGTAAGGAGCTCCTCAGCCTGCCTCTTCCTACCCCCAGTTTGCAAAAAGGTTACACATGATGGCAGAGAAAATTCAATGTCTGCATATAGGGTAGATTAACAGCTTTGCTGTCCTACTATACTTCTGCAGTACCCTGCCGATAGCTGTTTAACTTATTGATCAATATACGAAGTCCTTCTCTGGGGCTCTAATTAAAACAAGCCTGGTAGCTACTGTTCGTAGCTCAAGTGGTAGTATTTTGAAGACCTGGGCTTGGAGGATCAGACCTAAGTTAAGTGAAAGAAATATACACTAGGTTTTATTTTTCAAGTGTGTTTTTACAATAAAAAGAAAATTGACCAAGCCCAATGGCAAAAATGTGCTGTAGTACAAGTCTCATGGGTTCTGACAGGCTTGTACAACACTTCTTATTTTACTACTAAGCCTAATCAGCTTGTATGCAAATCTCTTTGTCCCTAGTAAGACAGCAGTTATAGACTAGTATGAAAAGGTCATGAACAAAGCTAAATTTGATTGATTGCAAATTAAGCCTAACTAAAGCTTAACCCATTCATGCACTTTTTAATTATTTATTGCTCTAAAACATTGGTCTACATATGGGAGGGTTATATGACGTGAATGGCAGGACCTCTTTCAACCTATATGATTTGATTTTTTTCAAGATGTTTAATGTATATTATAAATTGAAATAACTTGCAGTCAGATAAAGACGAGTTTTACCCCCCAACCTTCCTGTCTCACACACTTTGGGGCAATTAGCCGAGCCACTGGTATTGCACCTGTGGAAATGGGTGTTTAAGTAATCAGTCGTGCCTTGCTTTCTCTATTTATATCACAAAATAGCAAGCAAATATTGATGCTAGCTACTTCTTTTATTTACCATTTCCCAAAAAAGCTATAGTAGTGATGAATGTGCTGCCAATTACACAGCTGCTTAGTTACATAACGTGAGCAACTTGAACACATAAGTCACTGAAAACTTTGGAGAAGAATTATGCTCAGTGCTTTATCATTTTGACTCATAATGAATTACTTACAAACAGGACTAGTGGGAAAGCCTGAATGTTTTTTGTTGTTTTACTGCCATTTCACAATAAAGCAGTTGCCTAAATTAGTAATTAATTTGCCAGTGGGAGTGTCACTTTTGTGCAACCGATGCACAATTCACGTGCCACTTAGTGGGCTTTTAACCTAAGTGCACAGACAATATAATGTACTTCTTAGCAATAAGGTCCTGTACGCAGACCAGCTTTGTGGTCAACCTTAGGTGGGGGACATCACACTTTATCTGCTAGCTCGCCCCATATATAGAGAGACAAGAGATCACTTTCTGAAACCTTTGCTCACACAAGCAAACAGGTACACCCCAGCAGAAATAGTTCAGTTTCTTCTGAGTGACAATAATATATTTGTAACACACAGAGTGGCCCTGTATGCATTGGCTACCCCCCCCAAAAAAAAAGCAGGAAAAAGGAGTTAGATAAAATCACTGTAAATTGTTGTGCTGATTCAGAAGTTTAATTTAAAATCAAGCTGGATTTGAGTTTGTTGGTGTCTCTGATAACTTTTTCATGGGTGATGGCTCATATTATTCATGTATGGTCTGCATTGGTACTGTTGCTGCAGGTTTGTCATGGCCTTTGGCTAGAACAATAAACTTATATTGATGGATGGATGGATGGATGGACTTTGTAGGGCTACACTCTGAGCTTTTGGAAAGTTGAAGCCAGGCTGGAAATAGGAGGCATTGCTCTTTAAACTGATCCCTGAAGACACACTTCCCATTTTACAGGTGCAAGGGAATGGACAGCAGAATGTTGAAAAGGCCTTGAAGCTATTTGCCCACCTGATCAATAACAAGGTCTTTCTGCTGACATTTATCCGTACCCTGGAGATGCAGCGAAGTTTCTCCATGCGTGACCGTGGCAATGTGGCTTCCCTCATCATGACAGGACTTCAGGGAAAGCTAGAATATGCCACTGATGTCCTGAAGCAGTTGCTCTCTGATCTGATTGAGAAGAACCTGGAGAACAAGAATCATCCCAAGCTTCTCCTGCGCAGGTAAAAGTGAAGAGAGAAGGTGGTTTGTAGATGTTGTTACCTTTTTTGGAAAGGCTGTGGTTCAAGAATGCAATAGCCCAGGTGTGCTAATATGAAGGGCATGGGGGCTGGAAAAGTGAATGCTCCCAAGTTCACCCACCAGACTTAACCTTTGAACAGTCTTCTTCTTTGGCAATAACTTGTAGCCAAGTAAGATTTGTCTTTCATAAACACGGTTTTAAAAATGAGTCTGTAAGTGACCATGGAGGCCAATTCTGGATCCACACAGTGGGGACATTGGTTTCCGGGTGGGAGTTGATCACGGTGTGGATTTGCCAAGTGTGCCTTCCTCTTAGCACGTTTCTCCCTTGTGTCCTACGTTTGAGTGTCTTCAAAGCCATGACACCTTTGGTAAAGGCTGTTCTCCAATTGGTGCGCTCGCAGGCAAGTGTTTCCCAATTGTTGGTGTTTATACAATACCATACAGGGACGCGGGTGGAGCTGTGGGTTAAACCACAGAGCCTAGGACTTGCCGATCAGAAGGTCAGCGGTTTGAATGAACATGACGGGGTGAGCTCCCGTTGCTTGGTCCCTGCTCCTGCCAACTTAGCAGTTCAAAAGCACGTCAAAGTGCAAGTAGATAAATACTTTCCAGCGGGAAAGTAAACGGCATTTCCGTGTGCTGCTCTGGTTCGCCAGAAGTGGCTTAGTCATGCTAGCCACATGACCCGGAAGCTATATGCCGGCTCCCTCGGCCAATAAAGCGAGATGCACGCTGCAACCCCAGAGTCAGTCATGGTATTATACAATACCATGTGCTTAAAGACCTCTTGCAAAAACCTTTGCTGTACCATTCTGGTTTTGCCCTGGAAAATCTGGTGTCTCCATTAGAATGTTTGATATCCCAGCTTTCTGCTGTTGTTCCTCTTTCCCAATGACTTCTGAGAAAACTAACATGTTATGTGGATGACTCTATTTGCTTTTGTATTGATCAAGCACAAGCAAGGAGGGCGGAACCTCTGCCATAAGTGTAAGATTTTAAAGTGGGCAAGTCTGGAGCAAAGTGGCAGTAGCTACAAGAGTAGCAAAGGATAACACAACTGGCTAAGAGGAAGCCATGGAGGAGGAGCATCATTCAGTCATAGTTATGGTAGCAAAACTGAAATGTTAGCCTCCTGGCTACAGTTGATGCTATGGGCCAGTTTCCTGCTTAGGGGCACCAGGAAGGCAAGTAACAGAGGGCAAAAAACATGTCAGTTGTATCTGACTATTCTATCTTCTATTAAAGTTATCTGTTGATTTATCTTCTGTAGCACCTCAGTTCCTATGTAATGTCAAGTTTAGTGATGCTGCACTAACACAAAACTTGTGCTAGACCAGTGAGTCTTAGAAATTTGCTGTATGTTCAGAGAGACTTCTGTAAAGAGTCTTTGTTCTGAAAAATCTGAGGACAGAGTTTCAGGCAGTAAAGAGCAGGGAATTCTCATTGTAGTACGACACACCAAGACCCCATGTGACTTTCTCATTTTTTTATTAATTACTTTTTCATGTTGCCTTTAATGTCTCAGAAACTGAGCCAGGGTTCCTTGCCTAAGCTTTTCACCTGACCTGCACCAGGAGTGCCTGGAGGTCTCAGTGTTGTCAAGGAGCAACTCCACATGGGGTGACCCTAGGTGACAGTAATAAGTAAGAATATGCAGCAGAGGTTTTGACAACTTGACAGTTTAAATGCATTACTCAGCTTCAGCAGCCTGACCCTGACCTACAGGGACATTAGCCATGTTACTCTACATTTTCCAGATGTCAGGTTTTTATTCCCAGCCACACTATTTTTAGCCTACCTGGTATGTTGGTAGAGATTCTCTCACCCCTCCTCCAAGCTAGCTATTGTGAATAGACAGGAAATCAGATCCACCAATTAAGTCATGTCCATATAGAGTAATTGCTGGGTCTGAGAGGAATCATTTTCAATATGTCTTCAAGCCACTGGGCAACTGTTCCAAACCGTGCATATCTATTTTAATCCAAATGACAGAAAAAGGAAATAGTAAGGTCACTGTAGGTAGAGCATAGCACACCAAATAAATTTGCACAAATTTTGCATAATGGCACCTACCTTTTGTAGCAATATCTTCTATTTTATTCCTGCATGGACACACTTTGACTGACACAGAGAGCATCAGAGCCTGGAGACTCATGCTAGCTTCTCATTTTGACATCACTCTTGGTAGTGATGGCTTTCTCTAAAGTCTGAACATTCCATCCCTCTGCATATAACCAGTCCCATTTTACTTGCTAGGAAGGCAGTATCTAGGGTACAAACCCTACCAATTTCATTGGATAGCTGCATACAGCCTCATCTATGCTAATGAAAGGAAGGGAAGAAAAGTGCAGAAAGTATGTCAAAGAAAAGCACTGGAAGCAATCATTCTCTTATATCCAGTTTAAGACCTTGCGCAGCCACCCGTGAAATCATACGATAGAGTTAACCTCATGTTACTGGAGACAGGAAAGGGAAATGAATAGGCTGCTCATGGCCCCTGGTAGAGAATAGCATTTTTCTTCATGCCACCAGCCCTGTATAGCACAACTGGGACTTTGTGGTGAACTGGCTGCTGAGTCTTAAAGGGGTTCACTTTGATAGATGGATGAGGATAGAATTCCAGAGTCTACCAGATGGGATCTGTGCTTTCCAAAATTCTGACACCAGAGAACCATCATTCTCACCACTGTCATGAGGTTACACAGGTCCTTAGGTATCAGACACACTCCCTGCCTTTCCAACCTCCACCTCAATTGCAACCTCCACCTTTCTCCAACCTATTTCATCTTCTATTTGGTTGAGCAAGAGAGTAGCTGTCAAAAGGAGGGAAACAAGATGAAGGGCAAGTATACAGGAAAACATGTTCCCTCAGGAGTTAGGTATGGACAGGAGATTAATCTGAGGGGAGATTCAGGTCAAGGATTCAATACACCTAATTTATCTGAATCTTTGAAGTGACATAGTCCTTATGACAAAGCCACTCGGTGTTATGTTTCTTTGGCCTGTTTCTCACAGAACAGTAGTACATGGGCTAATTTTCGCAGTCAGCAGTAATCTTACAGCCTTCTGTCTGAATGATATTCCACATAACATTTGTTGTGTTCAAATATATTATTAGGTACAGGTTATGCCAGGGAAAGTTAACTCATAGGTTGAAAAGGAGGAAAAGGTATTTACCAAGGCATTTCCCCATGATTTTGTGCAAATGCATGCCCATTTTCTGAATGGCAGCTATTCCACAAGGGCAAGACTTAATGAATGTCATGTTGCATTGCATTTTTACATTAGATATGTATCCTAGCCTCTTTGAGTTCTATTTACTCAGTGTTATGACAGAAATGGGACGCGGGTGGCGCTGTGGGTAAAACCTCAGCGCCTAGGACTTGCCGATCGCATGGTTGGCGGTTCGAATCCCCGCGGCGGGGTGAGCTCCCATCGTTTGGTCCCAGCTCCTGCCCACCTAGCAGTTCGAAAGCACCCTTAAGTGCAAGTAGATAAATAGGTACCGCTTTATAGTGGGAAGGTAAAGGGCGTTTCCGTGTGCTGCACTGGTGCAGGCTCGCCAGAGCAGCTTCGTCACGCTGGCCACATGACCCGGAAGTGTCCTCGGACAGCGCTGGCACCCGGCCTCTTAAGTGAGATGGGCGCACAACCCCAGAGTCAGACACGACTGGCCTATACGGGCAGGGGTACCTTTACCTTACCTTTTTATGACAGAAATAAAAAGAACACTATGAAGAGTGAGAGCTCAGTTCCTGCCTTTTCTAAAACTTGGCATGGTTCTTTCTTTGCAGAAGATATTTTGGACTAAAGGTTGCAGTTAAAAGTTTAACAAACTAGAGTTTGGGTAACACAAGAGAGTATTTGCAGCAGAATATATCTAATTCTCTTCTCCCATTCCTATGCAGAGTGAGAAGGCCCTGTGGTTCATATATGTTTGCATTTTAAATGCCATCCAGTGTTCAGCAAAGTGGTAGTTTTGGAACAATGCCAGGGGCAGAATTTCCTTTTGCTTGTGTCTCTGAATTGTCTAACTATATTGCATGTTACCTAACTTCTTGTTTGGCTCCTTACTCTGGCCCTGCTCAGACATTACAGAAATTGAAAAGGCATAAATAACCAGACAGACAGGGGTAATTTTGGCTCATAGACTGCAATGCTGGACTGCCTTGGTACTTGGAATAGGTATGTTACAACACTGCTCCAACACAATCCTTTTCTTGTTCTAGGAATAAGAAAGAGGTGTCTTCAGAGTCATGAATGGGACTGCCAACAAAAGATATTCTAGCTATTGGTGTAGTGTAACTACCATAATAGTAATAGTAGTATTAATTCAGCAACCTGTGAATCTTTGTTTGCATGGAAGGAAACCCTATTTCTGATAGTGGAGTGGAATATGGTCACAGAAGGAGTAACTCAGCTCAGAAATTGAAGTGCTCTGTCATTCCCCAGCCCCCAATAATTTTTGCAGCTGCAGAAAAGGACAGAAGACTGAATTCTTCTGGCAGAGCTGTTAGTAATGACTTTTCACTGTTCTCTAAAAATATAAGGCTGATGATCTCAGCATTTCCTTGCGTCCTGCCACCGCCACCAGCAGGTTTTCTTCGTAATCCAGTGCACCACATCAGAGCCAGCCTGGCAGCTTCATAGCTTCATTCCCAGAGAGACAGAGCACGAGGCAAGAACAACAAGCCCACAGAGGCTGTGTGTGGCAAGCTGTCCTACTGCTCTTGTCTTCTCTTGCCTGCCTAAAGTGTACATGACATGTTTTATTTGACTTTTTCCATGCCAAACCCAGAGTCTTCAGTGCATCCAGTTATGAGCTGTGAAGGCGTCTTGAAGCTGAAAAGGGAAAAGAATTAAGTCAGAAGCAGATGTTTCTCTGCCTGAAGAAGGCTTAGAAAGAAATCCCTGACAGCCTTTCTTGTGGCAGAGTCAGATGCTGGGAAAGTCAACCCTCTGATAACACTAATGCTACTCAAAGTAAAATAAGAACTGCTAAACTGGGACAGAGCAGTAGTCCACAGCCCAGCACAGGATCCTGTTGAGTAGTATAGAGCTAGCACAGAAAGCTTTTTGCAGCCTGAGAGACACTTTCTTTTCTGGGCAATCTTATAGGGGCCACATGCCAGTGATGGGCAGAGCTTGAGGCAAAAGTGGGTGGAGCAATGAATGTAAATATTACTTTTGTACAGTAAACTAGTTTCTACACATACTCACACACCCCCTTCTAGCCTTCACCCATATAAACAAGGCGTGTTCGGCCCCTTAGCCTGAGGTTTCCCATATTACTGCTTGCTCTGTGTCTTAGAGTTTGAATGGGCAGAAATCAAGTACTGTATTGCATGGCTGATGCAGTTTTATTTTTTTAAGTTACAGAAACATGTCAGGAGTAGTTATCAGGAATCTTCATTACAGGCAGCCATAATGTTCTAGGCTTATGTGATAGGTATGGCTCAGTTTCTATAAGCAGCTGGGTCCTATTCAGGTATCCCTATGAAGTGACCCTTCAAAAGCAGAGGTGGAGCTACACACTATGATGACACAAATGGTTGTTTTTACTCCCCACTTCAAATACTTTAAAGTATGACCATATTCATACCATGTATTTAAAGCACTTTGATTACACTTTAAGCAGTCATAGCTTCCCCTAAAAAAATCCTAGCAACCGTAGTTTGTTAAGGGGACTGAGAGTTGTTAAGAGACTCCTATTCCTCTCACAGAACTCTCAGTTCCCAGAGTGGTTTAATAATCAATCCCTCTTCATATGAAACTCTGGGAATTGTTTTTTTTTTCCCTCGCATAATTTTTATTGTTTTTTAAATCATAACAAACAAGAAAATAAAACAGTTTACACCTTGTTGTCACAGATTTCTTTCTATAAGACTTCCTTCAGCTTCCCCTGAAATCATCCATACCCTAATTTAACAAATTCACACAAATCCTAGCTTATATTGACATTATTTTCCCTTTCCTTCTTTTTCTCTTTAGACAATATTCCAACCTTTTCACAGAGCTTTTTTAAACCCAACTAGCGTTATCTGACCTTCACTTATATTTTCCAGATATTCCACAAATTTCCCCCAGTCCTCAATGAACCTTTGGTCTTTTAAATATCTAATTTTCCCCGTCAATCTGTCCATCTCCGCGTATTCTAGTAGTTTTGCTCTCCATTCTTCAAGCGTCGGTATGTTCTGTTGTTTCCAATTTTGAGCCAATAGGACCCTTGCGGCCGTTGTTGCATATTGAAAGAATTTACTGTCATTGTTCTTTATATCACTTCCTGCTAGGCCTAACAGAAAAGCCTCCGGCTTTTTCCCAAAGTTATATCTTAATATACTTTTCATTTCATTATATACACTTTCCCAAAAGCCTTTGACCTTTCTGCAGTCCCACCACATGTGGAAGAAGGATCCCTCTTTTTCCCTGCATTTCCAGCATTTATTGCAAGTTTTATATATTTTTGCTAATTTTGCAGGTGTTATATACCAACGGTAAAACATCTTCAGAAACTCTGGGAATTGTAGCTCTGTGTGATGCACTTTTTCCAGCATTAATCATACAGTGTAGTTTGCCCTAGGGTGCATGAGAAAGCTCCAGTTCATGCAAGACATTGCCTTATGCAAATTAGGACTCTGTACAGGCTTAAACTTCTTGTGAGCTCTCATCAAAATCAGCTGCAGAATAGGTATCAATTTTGATGTAGTTAGATTGAGGAACAGGACGTCAATCCTGCATGATTTCCAATCAACCCCTCAAGTTTCACACAGAAATTTGTGAAACCCTATTCTCTTTTTGCAATAGTGCCATTGGTAGAGAATGAGACTCTTAACCTCATGGACTCGAGTCCCACATTGGGCAAAAGATTTCTGCATCGTAGATTCCTACATGTCTATGATTCTATGAACACAAGTTCAGATTTCTAAAATGTATCTTTAATGGAGATTTGTTACCACACCCCGAACTCTGAAACACCTGACCAGACAGAAACCCAAATGAAAAAGTAGCATTGTTTGCTAAAGGTGAAGGCTGCCATTCTAACCCCTAAAGAGAGTTAAGATTAGGAGTAGCGCTCTGCTAGCTGGCAGGTGGGGAGGTGTCTCCACTGCCAGTGTAAAGCCTGAAATGGGGCTCTGCGGGGATGAAGCATGGCCAGCAATGCGTAGGTCTGGAGAATAATTGATCTCTTTGTTGGACTTCAAGCAGATTATTATTTATTTATTTATACCCTGCCCATGTGGCTGGGTTTCCCCAGCCACTCTGGGCAGCTCCCAATCAAATATTAAAAACACAATACAGCATTAAACATTAAAAACTTCCCTAAACAGAGCTGCTTTCAGATGTCTTTTAAAAGTACGATAGTTGCTTATTTCCTTGACATCTGCTGGGAGGGCGTTCCACAGGGCAGGTGCCACTACCAAGAAGCCCCTCTGCCTTGTTCCCTGTAACCTCACTTCTCACAATGAGGGAAGTGCCAGAAAGCCCTCAGTGGATCTCAGTGTCCGGGATGAACGATGGGGTGGAGATGCTCTTTCAAGTATACAGGACCGAGGCCATTTAGGGCTTTAAAAGACAGCACCAACACTTTGAATTGTGCTCAGAAACGTACTGGGAGCCAATTCAGGTCTCTCAGGACTGGTGTTATATGGTCCCGGCGGCCACTCCCAGTCACCAGTCTAGCTGCCGCATTCTGGATTAATTGCAGTTTCCGAGTCACCTTCAAAGGCAGCCCCATGTAGAGCGCATTGCAGTAGTCCAAGTGGGAGATAACTAGAGCATGCACCACTCTGGCGAGACAGTCTGTGGGCAGATAGGGTCTCAGCCTGCGTACCAGATGGAGCTGGTAGACAGCTGCCCTGGATACAGAATTGACCTGCACCTCCATGGACAGCTGTGAGTCCAAAATGACTCCCAGGCTGAGCACCTGGTCCTTCAGGGGCACAGTTACCCCATTCAGGACCCACCTGCCCCCCAAAAACAGTACTTCTGTCTTGTCAGGATTCAACCTCAATCTGTTAGCTGCCATCCATCCTCTAACTGCCTCCAGGCACTCACACAGGACCTTCACCGCCTTCACTGGTTCTGATTTGAAAGAGAGGCAGAGCTGGGTATCATCTGCATACTGATGAACACCCAGCCCAAACCCTCTGATGATCTCTACCAGCAGCTTCATATACCGTATTTTTCGCACCATAGGACGCAGTTTTTCTGTCTTAAAAACTAAGGGGAAAAGTCTGTGTGTCCTATGGAGCGAATGCAGGGGGGGAGGCAAGCAGGAAAAGCCCCCAAAAGCCACACACAAGCTTCCCGCGGCTCTTGCGGGCTTTTCCCCAGGAGGGAGAAGGGACTGACGTGGCCAGTCAGTCCCTTCTCCCTCCTCTAGAAAAGCCTTGCGCAATCTCTCCAGCCACGGGAGGCTACGCAAGGCTAAAGAGGAAGCCTGGGCAGCGAGCGCGATCCATCCTGCTCGCTGCCCGGGCTTCCTCTTTTGCCCAGCACGCCTCTCCAGCCGCGGGAGGCTGCACAAGGCTAAAGAAGCCAACTTTTTAAAAATCTCTCTATCTCTACCTCTTTTTCTTTTTTCATCCTTTCTCCACCCCCTTCTTTTCCTCTGGATCAGTGTTTTTATCTAGATTAACGTTTTAGGTTTTTTTTTTGGGGGGGGATATTATAAAAAAGGAAACTTTGCAGCTTTTATTTTAGTATACAATAAAAACAGATTAAACAAAACACAAGAGAAGGAAATAGCATAGAAGAAGAAGAGAAAAGGGAAAGAGGGAGGATACAAAGCCATTTACCAGAGGTAGATCTTAACCCTTGCCTCACCTGGGAGCTTCTCTGGGCAGGAATTCCCTTGGCTTAAGTGGGGTGAGCGAAGAGTGGCAGGTAGGGGGGTACCTACCTAGACAGTGAAGCCACATGTCTCTCCAATGAAAATTGGGAGTGGGCATTGTGTGAAGTGGCTGTGGATCTCCTGCTGCAGAAGTGCAGGACTGTATAGAGTTGGGAGGGCCACCCAAGGGTCATCTAGCCTAGCCCCCTCACAATGTAGGAATCACAGCTAAAGAACGCCAGGCAGATGGTCCCCCAACCGCTGCTTAAAAGCCTCCAGTGGTGGAGACCCCCAACAACTTCCGAGGTCACAGAATTGCAGGGTTGGAAGGGAACCTCAGGAGTCATCTAGTCCAGCCCCGGTGGACAGCGGGCACGATCCATCCCGTTGTGCAAGGCTAAAGATGCTGCTCAAGGCTAAAGAGGAAGCGCGCAGCCTGTCCGTTGCTCTTTGGGGCTGGGGGGGAATAATATTTTTTTCCTTGATTTCCCCCTCTAAAAACTAGGTGCGTCCTGTGGTCCGGTGCATCCAATAGAGCGAAAAATACGGTAGATATTAAAAAGCATGGGGGAGAGGACAGAACCCTGAGGCACCCCACAAGTGAGAGCCCAGGGTGTTCCCCCGACACCACTTTCTGGACACAGCCCGTGCAAAAGTGAACATTCCACCTTCTACTGCTTCACATGCAATCTACAGTTTCAGGCTTTCAAATTTAAGAAAACGGTGTGAATATTAGAGTTCAGGGTTAGATCTAGCATATAAGAACCTCAGATATTCACGTGCCACCTTTTTCTTTTGCAAAGAATTCTGGTCTTCAGTGGAAAAGAAGTCAATGGAGTGTAGTTATGAAAGTTAGAGTAGTTTTCTTAACATAAAGTCCATGCGGAGGGCAGGTGAGACCTGAATATTGCAACCCTAAGCGATCCCCGAAGGTCTCACTATGAAGAATGCTTTCCAGCTGTGCATTTAAGACAGTCACCTTCTCCTGCACTTCAGTGCACAGTGTGTTGCATTTCACCTCTTCTGTCCCAGAAATGCAATGCCGGGAGTGCTATACCACTCTTCCCCTTGCTCCTGCTCTGTTGTTGACTTTGATAGATGACACGCTGCTGAGGTTGAGAGGAGGAACCCACAGCAGCAGCTTCAGAAGGGTTAATGAGAAGTAGCAGTTATTCATAAGGCAAGGGAAAGATGCAAGGAGGGAACCAGAGGGAACAGCAAAACAACTTAAAAGCCTACTCCACTGTGTGAAGATCAAACATTTCAGACAGAAGGCTACAAATAAAGGCCTGTTCCAGCCCTGTGGATCGGCAGACTCCTTGAGTTTTATTTAGTATGCAAAATATTGTGAGATGGAACATTTTGTTCTAAGTTAATAATGAATGAGCAGCCACAAAGTGGGAGATTATTTTATTTTATTTTATTTTATTTTAGAGATCTGGGATGGAAGCACTTTCTAGCTGGCATTTGTTTCCCCCCTTTCCCACCCCCCTTCCCCCTCTGTCTCTCATTACACTTTCCTTTTCAGGAATCTGGGGAAAGTTGATACTAAATGAAATTGCTATGCTTGTACTTAGAACAAGAATCAGACAGGCAGTTCAGAGTCCCAGACAAACCCAAGAAAAATTAATAAAATACACATTGATTTTTCAGGGAATCTCCTAAACCTCTTTGATTGGCTTAGTTTTATTCCCCTTGCTTCTAGACAGCCAAAGGGCTTTGGTTTCTGGCGTCAGGCTTCCTTCCCCCCGCCCCAACTTTTTTTTAAGCTGGCTCATCTCTGGAGTGTGATTTGCTGTCGTTATGTGGTCAATATGAAAAGGATTTTCTTTGAGTCTGGGGATGGTCCCATGCTGCTTTAATCTTTGAGGGCTTATTTAATATTTTTAGAGGCAGATCTATAGCAGTATTTTCCGAGTCTGTGGACCAAAAAGCATACCTGCTGTGTGGGTCAATGCAGTGCTCCAAAGGAGCTAGCTTTCCACATCAGAAGGTCCTCTTTAGCAGATGAAAGAATAGCAGAGGTCCCTCCAGAACATGGCAAGAAAGCATTAAGGGAGTGCTTGTGGGACCTCCAGCACAGGCCAGATTTCAGAGATTGCTGAACACAGTAATATGTGGGTGGCAAAATGATATGCAGAAGATTAGAAACTTACTGTGGGAGCTCAGCGTAATGGGTGAAGAATGTGTATATATTTCTTGCTGGAACTCAGGAAATTAGCACAGATTTGGGTGTTCCTTTTTGAGTGATGACATTCAAAATCATTACAGTGGCAACAAAACTATAGTAATGATTTTATTTTTATTTTTTAAACAGCCAGTATCCAAAGATCCTTCTCTATCTAGCCCAGTCAAACTTATGGCCTTTCCCCCCTTTGAACAGCTGACTCGCATGCAGTTTCACAAATTGCTTTATGAGATGCCCTGGAAAAACAAATCACCATGCATCATGGTCAGGGAGTGGGGCTGTGAGAAAAGCCCCCTTGGGTTCACACAGTTAGTTTCATAGTTATTTAGATCATACCTGATATTTATTGTTTGTTATAGTGACTTTCAGTCTAAGGCTGCAGTCCTCTGAACACTTACTTGTAAGCAAACCCCATTGAACACAGTGGGATTTACTTTTAGTGCTGATTCAACACATACACAGAATCAGGCTGCACACCTGGTCTGATAAAGGTTTCTATAAAGGCGGGCTCTGGATCCAGACATTGTTATGCTTAGAGCAGACTTGTTGAAATCACCCACTGAAGTCACAATTATCTCAAGTCCCTTTGATTGCAGAGGCTCTGTTCTGAGCTAGTCTGATTTCAGTTCAAGGGTGAAATGTGGTTAAGATAAACAATAGAATGAGAAACATCACACCTAACAAGAAGGATAAAGAAAGAATATTAGGAGCAACAGCAATCATAAAGAAGTAACAGGGGAAATATGTTAAGTGCCAAAACAAGTTTAAACTGAATTCTGTACAGAAAAACAAAAACAGTGTAAAGTCACAAGATGAGATGTGATATGATCAAATTGGAGAAAGCTTAATACTTCCCCTCCCCCTGGGCCTCTGTTCAAACTCAAAATTGTTGAACAAACAGTTGGGATAAAGATACAGATTATTTGCTTGTTTGGGACCTAATGGTTCGAACTATTGCGTGTCTAGTCACAGAGCCCCCATTCTGGCATGCCCAATCAGTAAAGAGGGTTAATAAGTGGACATGACAACTGTCTGGGATTTGAAATGGCCGCATCTTTATTGATTTCAGATGTAGGAAGCCTTGGCATGGGCATTAAGCGTATATCCCTTTCAGCCCTACCCTGCTGGGAGGACTGGGGCATGAGGGATTCGGGGGTGGATCCATCGCAAAACACAGGTTTACATGGATGGCTCCCAAATGCTGAGGGAGGAGCTCTATGGCCCACTAGCCCACACAACTGACTCTTTGGACAGAGACTTCCCTCCAGACTCCTCTAATGGCGTATGCTGTCAACACCGCCACAGGGAGAAAAAGAGGGGGATGAGTCACCACTTCACCCCCACCCACCCCCGCTTGGATGAAATACTATAGGATTCCTCCCAAGACCTAAACCTAAACTGCCAAAGTTGTGCCTAGTGCTGTGGGGAAGGCAAAACCTGCCATGCAGGGAATATTCCTTCCTGGCCCCAAATATGGCAACCATCAACAGACCACAGCAAAGCCCATCTAGCTGAAAGGAATGAGTTAGCAGAAAGCAGCTACTAATGAAAGGAGGGGGCAGGGTGGGTGACGCTCCTGGTCAACTGGACTGCCGCGTGCAGGGTTGGCCGGGCTAAATAGATGGCGGGCAGATCTGAGGGAAGCCTGCCTCCCTCAGGTCCGCTCACCAGGCCACACACCCCAGACACCACAGATTGGCTCATTTGACTCCAGCTTTTGGCAGGAACCCAAGAGCCTCTGTGGTGGCCAGGGAGGCTGCAAGACAAAGGATAATAGTGTGATGCAGCGGGGCAAGGTGAGAGAACTGAACCAGGTCGCAACTGCTGCTCACCGCGGATAGGATGGTAAGCGGCCATTATCAGGATTGTTACAACTTTCTCTCTGTATGGCTTTTTAGAGCATTTGCCTAATGATCTGGATACTTATTTTTTATTTTTTTCAATGGACTGGTATATTTGTTTACTGTTGGCTGCTTGTTTATTCATGGTGTTTCATAGAAGTTAACTATTATTTGTTCTCATTATCAGAAGCATTTTTTTTTTTTAAAAAAAGAAGGCATTAACAAGATACTTTCCTCTCATCAAATAACAACTATTTGCAATGTGGAAATCTTTTGTCTTCACAGTTCCCTACACATTTTATACATGCATCTGTCTATGGAGTAAAAAACCAAACATACAAAAATAGATGGAGCTGCAAAGCTATAGTTAATATTTGTTCTGAGGGTCTGTGAATTGTTGGCAAAAGAAACAATAACACATTCCATATCAACACTATTCCTGGAATGAGGGGCAGACAGGATACATAAAAACATATTGACCTACAATTTCATATAGTATATGACAAAGAAAAATCTCTAGAATATCACCTTCACTCATCAAGTAGCAAAGAGTCATGCCTGAAATTATTTGAAAAATGTCTGTACCAGTTGTAAGGTAGGAAAAAGTGTTTACTGGATCTCTGGTGACCAGTTACTCTGCCAAAAACGGATTCTTACTAAAGCACTGTATACTTCATTGTCATTTGAGAAAGATGCACCCTAGCATATAATTTTAGGACAACGTGCAGCTGAATGATGCATAGCAGCGCTGTTCGTTGCTGGTGGGAAAGTCAGATGGTTAAACATCGCCACTGATCAGTGTCCTATGGAAGAAAGTCTATAGACGTTCCACTTATAAAGGATATCATCCTGCCTTGAAAAAGATTCATTTGCAGCATGTTTTCGGATGGCACAGCTGGTAATAAATTAAGTAGCTCATCTACAGCTGCTCTATGAACACCCTGGCTCAGCACGTAGTGAGAACAGGAACTCTACTCCTTTCATTGATGCATCTTTCAAAATCTTCCCCTTTTCCCAGGAACAGAGGTTGTATCACTTTTAAAGAGGAATCAGCAATCCTGCCGTGCCAGCATTAAAAACTATCATTAAGAACCATTGTATTTAAATTAGAGATAATCTTGGACACAATGTGAGGAGCTAGTGCTGGGTGTGGCCCTTGAGAAAAGCTGCAATTTCCCCTGCCATTGTCACTCTGCTGTCCTTGATTGCCACCAGCCACAAATTCCAGTGATTTACTGAGCTACAGGGTATAATTTGCACCAAGTGTGAGGAGTTACAGCTCCACCAGGCATCCCCTTCAGAGGGGCTGCTGTGATGGGCTGTCAGCTGGGCTTTGTTACTTTCAGTTCATGAGCAATCTGCATTTACTTCTTGCTGAAAATGTGGGAGGGGCAGAGGAAGGGACAAAAGCTTCAGATTGACTTTCCAATTCCAATTGATCAAAAATCAAGAGTGGGACCTTCCAGCATTCATAAACGATGGCATCAAAGTCAATTTTTATTGTTCCTTGAACCCCCCCCCTTCCCACTTTCTGCTGGAATGCATTGCAATCACATTTTCAGACACCCTGAAGGCGGGAAACTGACATTTTCTAACAATTACTATTATTATAGGTATTCCATTGGCTCCCACCCTTCCACCAAGGAGCTCCCTGTAGCATTTCAGTTCAGCCTTCCCCAACCTATTGACCACAAGATGTTTTGGATTATACATTATCCATCAGTTGTGCTGGCTTGGGCCAATAGTTGTCGTAGTGTGGAATATCTAGGACACAACAGGTTGGGGAAGGCTGTTTTAGCCCCACAACAACTAGGGGCTAGTTTGGGAGAGTATGTCTTACCCAAAGGCCACCCAATGACAGAACTTTGAATTCCACAGGGATTAGGACACACATTTTCTGTATCGTGAGCCCCAAGAACATTATCTGCTGCTTGGACAAATGAATGCATACTTGCTGTTTTTAAGATTAGCCTTGAAAAATGCACCATTTCTGATGCAATCAGGAGAGGTATGGTGGCCTTAAAAAGCTCAGCGTACCATTTTCCTACTTCCAAACTTAAAAGGGCTATTTAACTCTTTGGGTGCTGTTGCTCACATAACAGGTACAGTATTAGGAAAACAGAGTATCCCTCGCCCAGCAATTGTTAGTTGTGACCAAGGCAGCAGCCCTTCTCACAATAAATTGGGGTTCCAACTTGGTTTGTAGTAAGATAAGGCTGCATGTTCCATTGAAAGGAACACTGAAACATTGTAGTTCACAGCTTGATAGATATTAGCACATAGCATATGCAGCAATGAGTATTGCAATAGATTCCTACTGTAGTTCACGTTTAGTTTTGCCCTCAGAGTACATTGTGGAGTTTATGTTTATCTTTGTTTGAACTATTTTTCTTGCAGCAGATGGCTTTCTGTTACTTAGCGTATTGTCTTCTGCTGTGGCTTTTGTCCATTATTTCATCAAAAAGTAGAAAAAATTCTAAAAATAAAAAAAATACAGACGGATACACAATTATATTGTGTGATGAAATGCCACATTGTTTGAAATCTGCTATACAATTACATTAACTTCATTTTTCTATTGCATTGGTGCCCTGGCACTAATCACCTGGTTCTGCGAAGAAAAAGATTGTAAAGGGAGGAGTCTTTGCAATCATATATTTTTAATTGATTGATTGATTGATTGATTGATTGATTGAATTTATATACTTCCCTATACCCAGAGGTCTCAGGGCTGTTCACATAAAAAGATACTGTGCTTAATTTATGAGGGAGGGAGAAGTTAAACTAGTCCTTACTTTTGGGTTGGGGTATTGTTTAGGTGGTTTGGTTGTTGCTGCTGTTATTGATATTAATATTTTGTATCTTAATTTTTTGATCTTATAATGATTTATGTGGGACTTGTTGGAATTTTTCAATTATGATTGTGTGCTTTTTGGTGTGTTTTATTTATGACTACTTTTGTTATGTTTGTAATTGTGTAAATCTTTTCATGTTTCAAGCAGCCTTCAGCATGGCTCTAAAGGCAACATACAAATTAAATTAAGATGATCTATTCATTTTTTTAATTTTAATGTGGGCTTAATAAAACTCCTTCTAATCTCTTCCCAGGACTGAGTCAGTGGCTGAGAAGATGTTGACTAATTGGTTTGCTTTCCTTCTCCACAAATTCCTAAAGGTAAAGAGTCAGCTGCTTCTACCTTGAATCCATTTCCTTTGTTATGTTCTTTTCAAGTTCTTGTTTTCTGTGGTCCCCTCCAAAGTATTTTGCAGTAAGGATGCAAACTCATGCCAGAAATGTAGGTTTCCATAATTAAAGTGGATTAAAGGGCTTTGTAACCCTAGCACACACAAAAACCAGACTTTATGCAGTTAGGAAAGTAATGGGGAAATGCGCTAGAAGTGTGGGATGGACAAATAATTAATAGGAAGCTGTAAAATCACCACATAAGCAAACAGGATGAATTCTCATTGTTGTATCGCAAATCAGAACAAAAGCTCAATAAGGACCAGACATTGTCCAATCTGCATGTAAGCTTTGTCTTAACTCTTCAAGTTGCTGGAGGAAGTTAAACCCAGAGACAGGGAGTAACAGGAGGAAAGTGTAGAGACCACCCAGTCCTGTGTACAAATGCATCTTTGGTTCTCTTATCTGTGGATGGGTTTTTGCCCTCACTACACTCTGCTATGCATTCTGAGAACTGTTACTATTTGAAAAGGCCATAATTCTGCAAAATAATTCTCAGCACTTTCCCTAGACTCACATGGGGGAAGTCAGGATGATTTAGGATTGTAGTACAGGTGTGTTCTATACTGGTTCCCTTAGCACATGACTTTCTAGATTACATTACAAATCTGAAATGTCACACATGTGTACTCAACAGAGGGAAATCAAGGCACGGATACAACAGATTAAAAGAGAAAAGGGTAGGAAGAAGAAATACTCTACTGGTCTCAAGCCAATGCAGTTCAGTTCCCCATTCTCCTATACTGTATCTAATGCATTATCAAGAGCTGGATATTCATATTTTATTTTTAGACATTGAATACAGTTTATGGCTACTTCATATGGCTACAAAGACCTGTTGGCGCCTGTTTGATCTTGTGGTGTTTTATAATGAAGTCCAATAGACAGTTATTCCCCTTTTTATACATTTGATGATTGTGATCAGAGCTTTTTTCTCAGCCGAAGCTCACTGGAGCTCAGTTCTGGCACCACTCAGATGGGCGCCATTGCCATTCTAAGAGAACAAGGGAGAAGTTCTTGGTGAGCTCCAGCACCTCTTTTACTAGAAAAATAGCACTGATCGTAATTATTGTTTACACAGCACCATCTATATACTTGATGACTTTAGAGTCCTATAGGTAAAAATAGTGAGGTCCCTGCTCTTCAGGAGCTTGCAATTGAAAATAAAGTGGGGTGGGGGAAGGCAATAATACAAAGGGTTGAATATGGAAAAATGCAGTTGCACATCTAGTGGATGGATTTGAAGAGTGGTGTCATGGAATTGTAGAATTATAGAGTTGGAAGGGACCAGGAGGGTCATCTAGTCCAACCCCTGTGATGCAGGAATATTTTGCCCAACGTGGGGCTTGAACCAACGACCTTGAGATTAAGAGTCTCATGCTTTACTGACTGAGCTTTCCTGAGCTTCCGCATCATGTGGGTTGAAACAGAATAATAATTTTGACAGCAGAGTTTTGGAGCAATGTGAGAAAACTTAGGTATAAAAGGGGGGAGCCAGAGATGAGAATGTTGCAGTAGTCAAGGCTGGAGATTACCACAGAATGAATCAGAGTTTTAGCCAAGGGATCAGAGAGGAGTGGGTGAATTTTTGTAATAACATAAAAAGAAAAGTGTCTTTGTAGCTGATTGAATGTAACAAGGGAGATATTATGTGGCTTCTTTTTAGATGTTAGGTGTAAAAGCCAATGTTTGCTTTTTCCTTACTAAATGGTGCATAAAACAAGGACACATCCTTTCTGGTTACATATTTTTGCAACACATCCTGTAATCTTTAGAAACCAAAACCATGCAAACTCAAATCAGCCAACATTGCTTGTGAAGCTCAATGAATTTAAAAATCAGGAGGGTTGTGTAGCTGCTTTTAAATTATACTTGTTTGCCATGGTTTCTCTGCCTTTGACAAGTTCTATCTTTATCAGTGTGCAAGTTCTCTTGTGTTCTGTGTCAAACAGGAATGTGCTGGAGAGCCACTCTTCATGTTGTACTGTGCCATCAAGCAACAGATGGAGAAAGGCCCAATTGATGCCATTACGGGGGAGGCACGTTATTCCCTGAGTGAGGACAAGCTGATCCGGCAGCAGATTGAGTACAAAACTCTAGTGAGTGGGTGCCTTCTCTGAACAATTTTTGGTTGCACCAGCCATCAGACATCATGGGGAACATAATCCCCAGGGCTGGACGTAGACTGAATGGGGAAGTTAGGTGGCAATTTTTTCCTGTCCCAGGTGCTTTATATAATAGTAGAATGTTTGGGTCCATATCCAAACTCTGGGTCCATATCCAAGCAGAGAAGCTTCCTGAGAAAAGATGTGAAGCCCGGGCACCTTAGTGAATAGTAATACAAACTTAGTACTTTTACTTTTAAGCCAGCCCATTGTTTTTAATGGTGGGGAAAATGCCTGAAGATTCCATATAGGGTGGAAATAGGCAGTTAGCCATCTCAGCTAGTTCCAACCCTCATTTTCAGAATTGTGGCTGATGTTCCATGATACAGCGTGAGTCTTTTAAAAGAGGCCCCGTGGAATATGTGTAATCTGTATCCATGGGGCCTCTTTTAAAGGACTCGCCCTGTAGTATAGGATAGGATAGGATAGGATAGGATAGGATAGGATAGGATAGGATAGGATAGGTACAGTTGAATTACAAATGGGGAAGGAATATGGGAGGGGGGAATCACATCCCAGTGTGGACTCACCTGTACAAAACTCTTAGACCAATGTATACATTGTCCCTGGGAAGGACATTGGACAAATGTATGGGGGGGGACATAGTGAATACCATGGGTTCAAAGTGACAATCACATTTTTCCTCAGACAATATCCCTAGGCAGGGCATCATATCCCAACACCAATATTCCAGGAGGCATTTGCCACCTTGTTTTCTGCCTGTGTGGAGCCAGTCACACTTCCTAGCAGTTCCAGGTGGCTAGGTCCTGTTGCAGAAAAGAGGGAAAAGATTGTAAAGCCTCTAGACCAGGCATGTCCAAAGTCCATTTCGGGGACCTAATATGGCCCACCGGTCGATTTAATCAGGGCCCCATGTCCTGGGGTAAAATCCTTTAAAAAAGCTCAGCAACTTCAGTCGGCCCTCATGCATGTTCACTTCATCAAAACTGGCCCTCTTTGAAAAACGTTTGGACACCCCTGCTCTAGACCACCTCATTAGTTCCTGTTTTTTAACTACATCTGTGTAGATTTGTGTTAAAAAAACCCAAAATCCTGCACATTAAGCTGCAAAAACAGGACAGAGTTAATCTGTTAGTGTCTAAAAATAAAACATGCTTAAACCGGACAAAGAGCAAGCCATCCATCCGTAATCTGAAGGGATGAACCAGGCTTTCCAAAGCATTATGTACATCACCCGTGGGCATCATCCATGCACAAATTTTATCCACCTTCCCAAGGGACAGAGAGAGCTACAGTAATTGTATGTACGCAATTGTCTAATTATGTAGACTACATCTCTGCATACTTACAGATCTAGGTCTCCACATGCTTTCTATGAAATGGAAAATCTTTTTTTTAAAAAAAATCAGTTTAGCTTCCCTGTCTAAATAGGACTTAATTGTGAAGAGGCATTTTTATACCTCCAACTTAGGTTGAGAATTCCTGTAATATGCAGATGATTTCTTCTTAGCTTTTTTGGGTTCATCTTAATATTCCCATTCTTTTCTCTTCTCTAGATCTTGAACTGTGTGAATCCAGACAATGAGAACAGTCCTGAGATTCCTGTGAAAGTGTTGAACTGTGACACCATCACTCAGGTCAAAGAGAAGATTCTGGATGCAGTGTATAAAAATGTCCCATACTCACAAAGGCCACGAGCTGTTGACATGGACTTGGGTAGGAACATACTTGGTTTGGGAAAGAGCTACTTATGGAAATGGGGTGGGAACAGCAGTTACACAGGAATCAATAGAAGAATAATTTAACCCATTCTTCCTTTCTTGGAGGTTCAGCATTGCAGAGAACCATCCTACCAATGAGATGACTGTGCCTCTGTCCTTGATTGTCTAACATTGTCTTCCTTCTCCTGCAGAGTGGCGGCAAGGCCGAATAGCACGTGTGGTCCTTCAGGATGAAGATATCACCACCAAGATTGAGGGTGACTGGAAGCGGCTAAACACCTTGATTCATTATCAGGTAAGCAAGTAAAGCCTAGAATTCAGCCCAGAGAAATCAGCTGAGTGGAAGACAAAGCAAAAACAAAAAACAAAAACCAGAGAAATTTAATTCCTCTGTATCTCCTCTAACAAGACAGGCAGAGAGAGTCACATTCTTATGATAAATCAGAACGGCTCAATGTGTTCACGTATTAAAAGGGAAAACAGCCCTGACACACATCTCACAGGAACAAGCAGAGCTGAAAATTGACTAAATTAAAAATGCCAGCCATGTTCACAAGACAGACAGCATATGCAGAGGAGCTGAGCTCCCAGCGCTAAGGATACCGAGGCCAGTGTAGTAGCTGCCCTGTCAGAAGCAGAGGGCTGGAATGTGACAGAGGAGTGTGGGGGTGAAATCTGCCACGGGCTGCAGATCATGCAGCTGGATAGAGCGATAGTCAGAACAAATGTCCTGAGATATCAGGCTGCATGGGCAATTGGTTTTCCACCAATTCACACATACAAAGCTCTGCTACAGCTCAATTTAGGGAGACTGGTCCATTTCATATGTCACTGTCTCCATACTGTGAAGATCTGGGCTCAGTTCCCTGCTCTGCCACAGAGCCAATCTGTGACTTTTGAGCAAATAATTGAGGAAATAATTTGTCATGCCATGCAAATTCAGTGTTGATGAAACTTGCAAAGGCTGCATAAGCCAGAAACTGGTTAATTATGTTGCATTGCAGATCACCAAGTCCATCCGCTAATCTGAGTCTGGAGTGATACACAAGAAATGTGTGTATTGGAATGGAACTGTATTAGCCCTAGGTGGTGGAACAGCATTCCTAAGGGCAGATGTGCTGTCCTAGTAATCCTGTCTGTTTTGTCATTTGTTTCAATTGACACTTCCATTCCTTTACAATGAAACCTCCTACTTAGTAACTTTTCTAATTATTCATCAAAAAGGGTGGGAGACTGACTCTTGCTCAGCCAGATGCTTGGCATTTAAGGTAGGAAGGTCGTGTGGTTTTTATGAGGTCTACAACTTTCAGATCATTTCAAAGGATATTGTTAATCCCCTGTGGCCATGAATTCTATGAATTGTTTGATTTTTCTGTGTGCAGTACAGTCGTACCTTGTTTTGCGGCCGTGATCTGTTCTGGAGCCCCGGCCACTAGCCAAAAAGGACGCAGGGCAAAGCGCCGCATCTGCATGCATGTGCGGAGCGGTTTGCGCTTCTGTGCATGCGCAATTTAATGCTTCTGTGCATGCGCGAGCTGCAAACCCAGAAGTAACCCAAACCGGTACTTCCAGGTTTGCCATGGATGTTTGCCGGAATGGACGCTAGACTAGGCGGATGTTCGCGGAGGTATTACTGCATATCCTAAAACAGAACAGATTTCCTCAGCACTTGCTCTTTCAGAAGTCCTTTTCAGTTTGTCTTAAATGTAGTCCATTACACAGCCATGTGGTAGCTTTCCTTTGCAGTAAGCCTGGTGGTGGGTACAGTAATCTGCTCCTGTCCATATCACAAATGCCATCATCTCCATTGGGTTGTCAGGAGGGAGGGTACCATCAGAACAATTCAGCTCTTAACCTGTGGTTATGTCCACATGCCCACAAGCATAGAAATAAAAGAGAGAAAAGGTAAAACTGTGTTGTTCAGCCCGATAATTCATAATACTACTTGAAACTGAATATCAGAAATGCTGTTTGACTGCGTGTATATCCTCAACATAAAGCCCCTCCACATGTTAGCTGTATGAAGGGGTCCTCCTGTAATTACCAGGGAGTGAAGCTGCATCACTTGCTTGTTCTGCCTAACTCCACCCATCCATCCTTGATTTAATAGATTCATAGAATTGTACAGTTGGAAGGGACCACAAGGAAATCCTTTTGCCCAATGTGGGGCTTGAGCCCACGACCTTGAGATTAAGAGTATAATGCTCTACCAACTGAGCTGTTGTCTACACTGACTTGACTGGACATCTGCAGGAGGAAAACCTATAGAGTGGTACCTCTGGTTACTTACTTAATTCGTTCTGGAGGTCCGTTCTTAACCTGAAACTGTTCTTAACCTGAAGCACCACTTTAGCTAATGGGGCCTCCCGCTGCCGCTGCACGATTTCTGTTCTCATCCTGAAGCAAAGTTCTTCCTGAAGCACTATTTCTGGGTTAGTTGAGTCTGTAACCTGAAGCGTATGTAACTCCTTTACATGCATACCTCCTTTATATATAGATTTCTTCAGAAGTAGAGCCCTAATCGTACAAGGTTCACATTGAACCCTATGCACACTGTTGTCTATGCACATAAACATTCCCTGTTGCAGATGTGCATGCTTAGTACGTTGACTTTGGAGACAGAGAGAGAAAGCTATCTGATGTGGGGGGTAGGGTCAGCACTACAGTCTCAATCCATAATAATCACACAAACACCCCTTAAATTGCAAAGCATTTCCATTTTAGTCACCAAGGTACACCCCTGAACTGCAACGTTGCTTTCCCTTGGATCTCTTCCTTTTACTAGTTCTCAATTTTATTAGATTGTATCCCTCATAATGCTCTGTGCTCCACTAGCCTCTTAGAAACAAGACAAGTGGACACATAGCAGGCATGTGGATTTCCCCCCCAGAAATTAGGTTCCCAACACCCTTCTTTTACTGTAAATATGTATCATTCATTTGTGTGTATCAGTTAAGCTATGTGCTTGCAAACGCTACACTGGTTAATCGAAAAGGCATGACAAGTGTATACCACTTTACTATATTTAGCAAACTTAAAAAATTGTTTTTCTAAATCTGTATGTCCAGGAAGCTAAATGCATGTTGAATCCTTTGCGTGATATGGGTTTGCATGGATTTCAGTATGAGCCAAGTGAATAAATTACTGTCTCTTTCTGATGGTCAGAAAGCACCCAGGTGAATCCTGTGCAGTCTTAAGCATGTTTATTCAGAGGTAACCCCAACTTTGTTAAATTAAACATTCCTTTGTAAGTGTAGTTTGCATTGCAACCTAAGTTGCCTATTTTAGGAATGGTAACATATTCTTGCCTGCTGTTTCAGCAGGAGGGTTTGTGTCTACTATAGGGATTTTGGGGGCCACATATACTGTTGGTGTCACATGCATAAACCATTTATTTATCTTCAGTCAGCAAATAAACGAGCCAGTCTCCTAGATGCAGCTTCTGGCAACCTCTGCAACCCTTGCAATTCACTGCTTGATAACCCCATTTCCCCAAAGGATTCAGCCTTGTAATGTGTGCAAATGACATTGTCCAGACAAGGATTGCATGGCAGAGGAATTCAATGAATTTTCAATTGCAGGTGCTGATTAGGGTGAAATAGAGAGTGCACTAGACTGAGAGCAGATTTAACCCTTGCTGAGATAGGGTTACCTCACCACCAGCGAGCCAGTGGTTAGGAATATTTGACAGGTGAGGGAAGGATTGGAAGAAGGGGCTGACTGATCATGTTGCAGCTGCTTTACATTTTCCTGTGGGAAAGGAAAGGAGCTTGCTAACAGGTGGCTGTCCTCTGGCTTTATGCAGTTTCCGATTAGGTTTTGTTTAAAATATCCAGATGTTTATGGAGTGAAAATTCTCTGAAGGGTCCTGATAAAGTTCTGTTTCTGAGGCCAAACCAATATCTGGATAAAATATATCCAACCCCATGTACTGTCCTTATTAGTTACTGTATTTATATAGACCACCCAATGGCATACGTTCTTGGGCAGCTTATAAGAAATAAAAGAGTCATACTGATTAATAAAAATGAACGAGCAGAACAAATAAATAGCATCATAAAAACTTTAACCCACAGAGAAAGAAATAAGACCAATTATATATCAGTCACTGAGCCCAAATTTTAAAATCACAAATTATTTTAAAGACTTGGGCAATTAAAGAAATTACATCTGTTGCTAAAAAGACCATAAAGAAATTGTCAAGCAAGCCATTCTAAGGAGGTTATTCTACAGTCAGGTTGCCACTACCAAGAATGTCCTGTCCATAGTAGCCGCTCATCTTGCGTCATTTGAGCAGGACCTTTGAAGAGGATCTTAAATTCTCAGTAGATATACACAGATGGAAAAGCTAATCTTTTAAGTGACCTGGCCCCAAATTATTTAGATATAAAGGACAACACTCTGAACTGGGCCAGAAACAAACCAAGAGTCACTACACCTGATAAGGCACTGACAAAATATATCTTGTGACCATATTATACATATTGTGGCTCTGTTTTAAACTGAACACACACACACATATCTGTGCACGCAGTTCCCCCTACTATGCTAATTATTAGCTCCTCCAGCCTTCCAAGAGAAAAAATGGGCTTAAAATGAAAAACCTGCTTCCCTCCCTGCCCTCAACTGAGATTCAAGAGTAGTAGAGAGTTGGAGCAGCTGTACTATCAGTGGTCTATCATAGAGATTCATACCATATATGTTAATCGGAAGATCTCAGGATTCCAGAATGGAAAAGCAACTAAAGAAGAGAGGTTGCTCCATAGAAGGAGAAAGCACTAGGTAAAAGGGGGAGAGTGCAGAGTTGAGAAGGATGAAGGGGGAAGTGTTAAGGAATTCTGGACAACGATGAAAAGTGAAGCTTCAGTAGTTAGACAAACCAGAGTTTTGCTTGGGAAGAAAATATTATCTGATTGAGGGGAATGCAGTCTACGCACCCATTACAATCCTTCTGATTCCCTCCAACCCTACAGTCCTTGGATGTAAGATTGCTGATTAACCTATTTCAGCCTGTCTGATTCTCTTGAACTTTCAGCTCAGAATAAATATTGCTTCTTGAAGCCTTTCAAAGGATTCCCCCTGTGCACTGTAACCCCTTCTCTATATGCTGTATAAAGAAGAAAACACTTTTAAAACATTTCACTTTAGAAATCTAGCCTTCTTCAATTGCTTTCATTGTTATTGTTATAGGCTTGAAGGAGGCCCTCTTGACAACCTATCTGCTCACAAAACCAAGCTTTAAAGCCAGCAGCACTTAACTGGCCCAGGACTGCCACGGTTCTCAGTAAAATAAAGAGCAGATTGGGGGGGGGGACTCTCCCTGTAGATCTTGAGAAGTGGGCAGGTCCATATGACTTAGCATCAGTCGTACTATGTCCAGTCTTCATAAGGTAGCTGTTGAGGTGTTCATAAAAACTTTCCAGTTGGTGCCCATATAGCAATCACACAGCTACAGTCATGTATCACTCACCATAGAGGTGCTTGCAGGGGGCTGTGGGGGACAACCACGGGGATAAAACAATGGCAGTTATTGTCACGAAAATGTTATTTCCTTGCAATAACATTTAGGGAGGCTGGCAAGAGAGAAGATGTTTGGATCCCCTAAAACAATTGCAGAGTGCATGTTTTTCTGCAACAAACTAGTAACTTAGAAAGGCCTTTAAACAGGGTGGTGCCCCTTGTTCCAGTTATAATACAGATTGTTAACCCAGGCCAGTATCCTTGACTGCAGTGCAGTATGTGAGGAATTAATATACCTCATAGGCTACTGTGGGATTACCAAGAAAGACACCTTGGACTGTAATGCATCTGTAATGCCCTGTGCTTCTGTTTTGTCACGTTCCATTTTGGCTGGAGCAGAAGGGCACGGCAACTCCTGTGACAGTGCAGGTGCATCATCATGAGCCAACAGCATGATGGCAATTGTGGCAAATTGCACAGAAAATACTCTTGCCTGTTTGTGCTACTGTGGAAGTGTGGTCGAAGAGTTCTTGCCAGTGGTACAGGGTCTACACCCACACCCACACCCACACCCACACACACACACACACACACACACACACACACAAAAGCATAGGAGTGTATTCCCACATGTAATTTGTGAAAATAAAAACATGAGAAGCAGTTGTATCCATGACATTATATAAGTCAGATGCAGGTGTGCTGGGCTACTTCCAGGATTCTTCATACAGACAAACCCTTCCTCGTTTGAAGCTTTTTCATGAATTAAATTCATACTGTTGGAAGGAGTTATGTCAGCAGCATTTTTCAAGGTGCAGAGTGCTTTACAGCTCTCTCCTGTTTTATCCTCATGGCTGCTCTGCAGAGCAGGTAAAACTGAGAGATCATGACTTGCCCACAGCCACCCATGGAGCTTCATAGCTAAGCAGGGCTTGAGCTGCTTTCTGCCCTGTCTAAAACCAACATTTTGCCTACAGATCAAAATGCAGTCTTCTGGTCGTAGGTTTGCAGACTGGTATAATATAGTACAAATGCAGGCTAAGATTTCTGCAAAGCCACCTCAGCTGTTATTAAAGGGAATGGAGAAGTGGGGATTTTCACAAGCAGCTAAATAACTAAAAAGCACAAATTCCCTTCACTTTGAAAATCCCGGCCCAGCCTCCATTTAAAATGATTGGGAATCAACTAGTATCCAAATCCCTTTGGTAATGTGGAAAGTCTCAGCATTAATAAATAGCTGGGGCTATCACCCGCTCTGCCAGGGTCATGTAAGGGTTTAAATGCCCTGTTCTTTTGTTCTTTCGCTGTGCTAAATCAACCTCTGTTGTGGGGGCATGTGTGCTGTCGTATGCATGTATTCAGTAGCAGTTGCCTAAGGCATGCATTTCAGGGATGCTAGCATTTTGCTGTGCTCCTGGTTTGTCCTTTACATTAATCAGCCCATTGCCCCAACTGACAGTAATAGCTGTTTCTATTTCATGAGTATGAAAAAGCAATAATTTGCTGCCAAATGTGCACAATCCTTTTTTAGCGTATACCAGATCATTTAGCAACCCAACTAGAGATTGCTTAAGCTGCATAGAGCAGCTGGCCTTTCTGCGACAGAAGTCTTATCAAAGTGACACTCTACAAATGCTAGTCACAATTCTGAGTTCATTCCTAACAAATTTTCTTTTCACTTTCAGTAATAATGTTCCTTTTAGTTATCAAAATTACAGAAGCTTCAGGACCGGACAATGCAATGAATGCAGGTGTGTTCTAAACAGGGCAGTCATCAGGTGTCCACAGTTTATTATTCAGTCCTGAACTGAGGACAATTCATTTTCCTGCAATAACTGAGTGCCCCATACCATTTAAAAGTGACACACATTTGTAGCAAATTGATGCTATTCTTTTGAAGGACCAGGTGCACAGTCTGAGGGTGCTGCTGGACCAAGTATTGCTTCTGGAATCTCAGGTGACAGCTGTGACCAGAAGTGCCTTTTATCATTTTAAGTTGATTTGCCAGCTGTGGCCACTAGGAAAAGATCGCCATGATGCATAGCTTGGTAACCTCCACATTAGAGTGCATAGCACACTCTATGTGGGTCAGCCTTTGAAAACTATTCAGAAACTTCAGTCTACCTTGCTGGTGACTGGGAGACAGTGAGAGCACATTACATGTCTACTGGAAGTCTGTGGTGGCTCCCAATCGGAATACAATTAGAATAGTTACTTTTAACCTTAAAAACCCACAACCTTGATAACACACATGAACATAAGAGCAACTTTGCTGGATCAGGCATCCAAAAACATACAACATTAAGCTCTTAAGATGAGGGTTTTGCTCTGAGCTCTTTCCTAATCAAAAGAGACATATAGCAGACCCTTCTCAATTGTAGCACCTGTATTATAGAATTTCCTCCCCAGGGGAACTTAGACACTCTAGATCTGTTCTTACTTTTAGGCACCTGGCCAAAACTTCTTTTCAGCATGCATTTTGGAGGTGCTTTTAAAAGCCTGATTTACCTTGTTGTTTTATGGGGGGGGGGAGGTTATATGTGTTGATTTTAATAGTTAAATTGGTATTTCCTTCTGTTGGGATTTATTGTTTGTTCTCATCCTGAGCATAGGTGAAATGACAAGATATAATCTGAAAACAAGCATTCATACATATACAGTGGTACCTCAGTGTAATGGGATAAGGGGTTGCTTGTGTGTAAGCGCTAAAACGCTCCCAGTTTTGTAGTCAGTTTTTAAACTCTCCCTAACCGCACAGCCATAAGTGCGTGGCTGCCTTAATCACTGGCAGAATCCGTCAGTGGGCGTTTCCTGAATTTCTTCCAACATAAAAGTTCCTTGACAGAAAGTCTCCTCCTTGATTCCCTGCGTGACAGCTTTCTGCGCAGAGTGGGCGTTCCAAGGGGAGGTCCTGAGCTCTCACCACTGGTCTCGCTTGAAGCGTCTCTGAGCCTAACCTCTGATTCTGTCTCCTCCTCCCCTCCTTCTTCAGCGGAAACTCTCCCTCTCCCCCTGCTGGTTCCTTCCTCAGCATCTGAGGGTCTCCCAGCATCCGAGAGCCTCTCCACCCCCCTGAGCTCTGATGGCAGTTCCCTGACACTCGGGTTAAGTACTTAACTCGTTTCGGAGGTCCGTTCTTAACCTGAAACACCACTTTAGCGAATGGGGCCTAACCGCTGGAGCACAATTTCTGTTCTCATCCTGAAGCAAAGTTCTTAACCCGAGGTACTATTTCTGGGTTAGCGGAGTCTGTAACCTGAAGTGTATGTAACCTGAAGTGTATGTAACCTGAGGTACCACTGTATTTTGTAGTCTTCCCTTTTCTTCCTGCTATAGCAATATACTAGGCTACTGTGAGGCTTTGGGCCACCACCCAGCATCTCTGAGCCTAACCTTGAAAAACATAACGGTGCATTTACAGTAAACCCTGTGGCCTCAAATATGAGAGCGAGAGTTTAAAATCTTGCCCATAGCTTACTGTTTACAGACGCTTAAGAGGAATGTCTGTCCTAGTTGCTCCCTTTTTCTCTTGGAAGTAGGCATGGCTACCCTGCTTAATACTGTGCTCCCTAGATATGGTCTGCCTCCTACAGAACAAGCCCAGGAAGAATGGCTGCAGCATCCCCATTATCAGGACAATCAGGCTATCTAAGCTCTTCATATGGCCTAGGCTGGTTCCCACAGGAGGTGATAAGCCAGGCTCCTAGCTATAGTCCTTCTGTAGAATTAAAGTTTAGCTCACAGGTCATTCCTTTCACATATGCAAATGCTAGGTGCAGGTCGTGATAGTGATACTGAAATACAATATCAGATTGAAAGCTTAACAACTTTTTGATGGGTGGATGGGAGTTTAACCAGAGGGCAACATAGGTTATCTTTGCTTTTGTGGATTTTTAATGCAGCCACAGAACCTCCAAAGGTGTTGAAGAACATAACTGTCCACACAGTTGCACCCTAGATATTTGCATGTGTTGTATAAGTGACTCACACAGCTGTACGGGACTCCTCTGGTGCAGCAGCTCTCCAAATAGAGATGCAGCTGAAACACAAATCAAATACAGTTGAGGCACTGTAGAACTGTACAGTTCAGGTCAGTGGAAAGCTACAAAATCTCCATTTACGGTTTCCAAGGGCCAGCATATTGCAGCATGTCGTTAACTTCAGATTAGCAGTCCCTTGAAATGTACACCATTTATTACCAATTGCAATAAATAAAACTGAAAATGTAAGTGCTCTGAAAACAGATTGAAAGATTCAAGAAGATTGAAAGGGGGAAATATAGCTTTCACAAATACATCCTATTACAAGAAAAATGGCTTGCCCTCAATTTAACATTGAACAATGTATAATTGCATGTGTAAGGTTAATTCCAAGGCGGCAAACCAAGTCAATGGAAAGCTGAAAGCACTAAGGAAAGAGAGATTAGAGACTATTTCCAATTAAATATTAAGGATAGGAAAGAATAAGCAAAACAGAAAACAAAACCCAGATGCCTTATCCAGTAGCTCACTCTCATCATTTCATGCACGTGAATGGAACATGTATTCCCCAGTTATTTTTATTGTTTCTTAACCTAGTAGGTTTTTAAAAAGGACTAGGAAGAAACTTCTCCACTGAATAACTAGTGCCTTTTGCATGCATTGTTTGGACAGTTTTGAAACTAAATGAGCTAATGAGCTTGGAAGAATCATATAATTGTAGAGTTGGAGGGGGCTACAAGGATAATCTAGTCCAACCCCCTACAATGCAGAAAACTTTCACCCAACATAGGTCTCAAACCCACGTTCCTGAGATTAAGAGGCTCACGCTCTACCAACCAAGTTATCCTAGAGCCTTTGCTACATAAGGTACATGTATAGAACTGGCAAGTAGGGCCCATGCATGAGTCAATTCACATGGCAATATGAATCAGATATCATCTGTTAAAGAGGTACTGTTAGGAACCGCTTTAGGTTAGGTTTGGGATACATCGTTTTACCCATTCTTGTCATAGCATTCTGATGTTACATGGCTCAGGTGGAAATCGCAACACTCTGTTGTAAAATATGTGCACCAGCTGCCACTGATGTCATTGCACTGAATTAAGTATACAGGTTCTACAAAGATACGGATGAAAACTGAAAGACATCCATCAGTTTCTCCTTCTTCACCAGATTTTATGTTTGGATGGATATGTGTGAAGTGGGCTGGAGCATGGGCATCAGATATTACTTTAGCTGACAAGAACAAGCCTTCCACCGAAGCCTAGGATGGATGCAGAGCTGCAAAACCACTAGGTGTTTGGTTACCCAGGAATTTAGTACTTTGACACTGGTGACTAAGAATTTGAAGTATTTGTCAAACCCTGTTTGAAGTGGGAGTACGTGTGCGCATGTGTGTTGTATCTGGATTTTTTCTTTTTCTTTTGGTTAACTACAGCTCTGAAGAAACTCTGCAAACCCAGAAGTCTGGGAGTGATTTCTTTTGTGTGTGAACTGCCTTTTGTATTTCAGCTGCTGGAATTAAACTGAAGTGGCAGCTAATAACATCATAAGAAAATAATATGATTGTTGATCGTTCCTTCTAGAGACTTATAAATTGGGTGAAAGGATGTGGAGGAGGAGAAATAACAGAGGCACAAAGTGTTGTGCTTGCCAAATATAAATACATTATTCTTGCTGCATATCATGCTAGGCCCTATTATTAATAGAAGGAAAAAATAACATTTATAATAACTTCTGTAATGAAGGGCTTCATGGGCCTCCATACATTAGTAATCGTTTGCCTTTTGCTGGGAACTCTAATGCTTATCACTGATGTAGTGCTTTGACTACACAATCCTATGTGTGCCTACTCAAAAGTAAGCTCTGTTGAGTTCAGTGGAGCTTTCTCGCAGGTAGTATGTATAGGATTACAGCCTAAACTCACAATCTTAGGAATTCTCACAACATCCCTGTGAATGAAGCAAGGTGTGGGGTTTAGACCGAGGGTTGTTAAATTCAGATCAAAATATTTACTTGTTGTTGAGACAAATAAGCTAAAATAATGTAAGGCACCCTTACATGCTGTATTCTAGATACAGAAATAATAATTAAAAGAGGGCTGTGACATCCTTGAGTCTGGTTTATTTCTTTATTATAAGTATTTTTCTACCACCTCAGGGCAGTTTACAAAGGAATAACACAATAAAAATGTAAATAGATTAAAAAAAAATGCACAAAATTATAAAAGATTCATAAAACAGAATGATTATAATTGCATCTAAAAATAAATATAATAGGACTGAGACTCTTGTAGGTAAGAGCAAGGCTGGTGTCAAGACCAATATGCAGCATTTCAAAATGTGAATCTGCCTAGTCTTACTGTTTAAACAAAGCTATATCATTGACATCATGTCTGCACTTCAGCACTCTATTGGCTGAATTGTAGAGTTGAAAGGGGCCCCAAGGGTCATCTAGTTCAACCCCCAGCAATCCAGGAGTCTCAACTAAAGCATCCATGACAGATGGCCATCCAACCTCTGCTTTAAAACTTCCAATGAAGGAGAGTCCACCACCTCCCGAGGAAGTCTGTTCACTGTCGAACAGCTCTCATTGTCAGAAAGTTCTTTCTGATGTTTAGTCAGAATCTCTTTCTTATAACTTAAACCATTGGTTCAGGTCATACCCTCCTGAGGGGAAGAAAACAAAGTTGCTTCATATTCCATTTGATAGCCCTTTAGATATTTGAAGATGGCTATCATAGCTCCACTCAGTCTCCTCTTTACCAGGCTACACATGCCCAACTCCCTCAGCTGTTCCTCATAAGCATGGGTAAGCAAACTAAGGCCCAATTGCCTTCTAAATCCAGCCCACGGACGGTCCGGGAATCGGCATGCTTTTACATTAGAATGTGTCCTTTTATTTAAAATGCATCTCTGGGTTATTTGTGGGGCCTGCCTGGTGTTTTTACATGAGTAGAATGTGTCCTTTTGTTTAAAATGCATCTCTGGATTATTTGTAGGGCATAGGAATTCGTTCATTCTTTTTTTTCAAAATATAGTCCAGCCCCCTACAATGTCTGAGGGACAGTGGACAGCACCCTGCTGATAAAGTTTGCTGACCGCTGATAAGCCTTGGTTTTCAAACCATCTTGGTTGCCCTCCCCTACACACATTCCAGCTTGTCAATATCCATCTTAAATTGTGGTGCCCCAAACTGGACACACCACTCCAGGTGGGGTCTGACCAAAGCAGGATAGAGTGGTACTATTACTTCCTTTGATCTGGAGACCATACTTCTGTTGATGCAACCTAGAATAGCATTAGCTTTTTTTGCTGCTTGATCACACTGTTGACTCATATTAAGCTTGTGGTCTACTAAGACCCCCTAGATCCTTTTCACATGTGCTATTGGCAAGCCCGGTTGAGCACCTTCAAAATGAACAGGTTTTTAATGATTTAACACCAGCAGTGGGGTGATTTGAAAGGGTATAGGCCCATCCAAACTCATATAAGTCAGGCACAAGTCAAGAGAGCATTCCCAGTTTGAATAGCTTGCCATTTAAATTCCCACAACTGTTCCACACTAGGAGGCTGTTAATACAAATCTCAGAGATGTAAAGGTCTGTTAATGAAGATAAGTTAAAAACTGTATGACTCTCAGATTTATAGGGAGGGTAAAATTAAATGCTACCACTAAAACCTGCTATAACAAAATCTCGTTAGTGTTAATGTTCGTTTATGGTTTGACTTCCCCAAATTTAATTCACCCCTCCTTTTTGGTGCATTTGTGGGACTGACAATTTAAGATCTTGAAAGATGATTTTATGACTTGTTCTGCTGTAAATCAAACTTTTAAAGTTCATAAAAATGGTTAAAATAAAAAATGGTTTAATATGAATGTTTTATGGTCCATAACATTATTATAGCTGTTTTATTCCCAGTGCGTTATTGCTTTAATTGGGTTGCTACAATTCTTGGGAATCTCAATTTTTATTGGAGTAAATGTAATCCTAAATCAAATGACCAAGAATGCCCTCAATATGTTTCCCCAGCTCCATTCTCAGTCATTTTCTTCAGGGATAGAACAAACCAACAAGGGAAATATATCCTTTGTTTTCTCATTGGTCCTCTGGCACCATGTGCCGTTCCTTATGTTTCTGCCAAACTTTCAGTGTTCTTAGCTAGCTGGACTCTGTGAACAGCTTTCTTTACAATTTTCCATTGCTTTCTTATCTTTTGTGCTCCTTTCTCCCAACAGGTGTCTGATCGCTCTGTAGTGGCCCTCGTTCCCAAGCAGACCTCATCCTACAACATTCCCGCCTCTGCCAGCATATCACGGACCTCAATTAGCAGATATGGTAAGAAGCAAAGTGATGTGATGTAAACTTTCCTTGAATTTCCAGATTAGTGGTCTAATCAGCTAATTGTGCCAGCAAGCTTATTAGAGTTCTTACCTCTGGCTCTGAGGCATGGGACATGCTATCTTTTTATTTTTTGTATACAAAAAATCCCTGGGCAATCCCTGGGTGCAGTCCAAAGCTGTACAGTAGCTTTGATGCACACATAGATCACACCACATACCAGGACTGCCCCTTTCTGTCTTTGAGGGCTTGTCCACACCTCTGTTTGCCTTGCCACTGTCTCCCAGGAAAACCAGAGTTTACTGCTAAATCAGACCAAATGTCAGTCGGATTTTCTATGGATTGCTGTTTGTTCTGATTCAGCTGTAAATAGCGTGTTTTGCAGGGGAAAGCTGCAGGGCAAATGCAAAACTGCTGGGACCTGTGCTTTCTAGGCATGGGACAATGGAAGTGTGGGAGAGCCCTGAATTATGAGTTGCTGTGCCTATGAAATGGGACTATCTGTGTGTATACCAGAACTAGAAGCATTCTCTTAAAGCAGTTACTCCTACAGAGCTGCTGTTTCTTCAATTCTCTATTTGAAATTTGTTGGAATGGGTGCTAATTTGAAATATCCAGGGTTCTCAGATGTCCCCACTGAAATTATCACAAAATTAACCAATTTGGTAAGAAATTAGACCGGCAAAGGACCTATTCAGATGTTATCCTTTTGATGTGTGCACCAAAACTTGTGCAATTCAGCATTCCTGACCCTGCTGTCCTCTGGATGTTCTGAGCATCATCCCTGGCCATTTGCCATGGCCATGGGTTGGGCTGCTGGGAGATGTGGTCAAAAACATCTAGAAGGCACCAGGGTGGTACTGTACACCTAAAATGTAATTTGTGACTAGACGCAGCTGTTTGGGAAATGGCTGTGTCTATTATTCTCATGTTTTGGTTTGGGGAAGAAATCAGTGGGTAATTTTGACTCAGCCCTAAAGTGGAAACTTGTGTATCCTCAAAGAGCTGTATTGATTATAGTTTGCTCTCAAGTGTGCACTCAGTCATTAACCCAGATATGCTGCTGTTTTGTTTGCAAGATACCAAAGAACTACATTTTGCAGTAAAATGAGCTGCATGCCTATCCATTTTTAGAAAAGTTGAAGAAATTATAATTTGTTATTGGTTATCTTTTTCTTGCAAGATAATTATAATTTGGGCTTTATTATATTGTTTTGTTACTTGGTATCATTTATTCTCCTAATTTCTGTATGGTAATTATAAAAGGAATGTTGGGAGGGAATCAAGTCCTGATTGTGGAGGGCACAATTGTTTTATCAAAGAATCAAACTGGGATTAAAATTAAATAACAAATTTGAGAATTTGGACTTATTTATTTTTGCCATCTGTTTCTGGCAAAAGTTTGTGTTGAATGAAATAATTGCTGTACATTTTCCTGTAACAAAAAGGCTAAGATGTTTTGCTGAAGTTACAGGTGAAATGGATTTTCAGCTCTTTCATTCTGCTGGCTGGTTTGTGAGGAAAAGGTATAAGTACTGTCCACCTCTATTCACCAAAATTTCAAAATATTTATTTCAAAACACCAAATGAAAACTATGAAGGGAATACTTTATAGAGACAGCACCATTACAACTATCTGCAACAACTTATCTCTGCTTGCAATTAACTGGGTCTGCATCCACACTATACCTGTAAGGCACATTATTTCCCTCAAAGAATTCTGGGCCCTGTAGTTTACCCTCCACAGAGTTACAATTCCCAGAAACCCTTAACAGTGCCCAGAGTTCTTTGAGGGGGGAATGCTTTGAATATGCTTTAAATTTATGGTGTGTAAATGTAAAAGGTAGGTAAAGGACCCCTGGATGGTTAAGTCCAACTATGGGGTTGCGGTGCTCATCTCGCTTTCAGGCTGAGGGAGCCGGCATTTGTCCACAGACAGCTTTCCGGGTCATGTGGCCAGCATGACTAAACCACTTCTGGCGCAACAGAACACTGCGATGGAAACCAGAGCGCACGGAAATGCCGTTTACCTTCCTGCCACAGTGGTACCTATTTATCTACTTGCACTGGCGTGCTTTCGAACTGCCAGGTTGGCAGGAGCTGGGACAGAGCAACAGGAGCTCACTCCATTGTGGAGATTGAACCGCCGACCTTCCAATCGGCAAGCCCAAGAGGCTCAGTGGTTTAGACCACAGTATAAAGCCCTTTTGAGAGTTCTTCTGGGCAAGGACCCCTGATTTGGAGGATAGAACTCAAGCTGTATTCAAGCAAAATCAATATCGAACTATTCAGAGTCAGAAGTTGCCATTAAAGCATTTGCACACTAAGTCTCCACAGTTGTTGCTAATATTGATATTGATATCTCTGATTGCGCAGATGGCATGCAAATGAAGCCCTATTTACTCTCTCTGCATTTGCATTATGTATTGGTGCAAAGCTAGATCTAAAAATAGAATGATTCAGTGCTCTCACCCCTTAATTACATCCACAGGAATATTCATATTTATCTGAGCATTAATCAAGAGTGAAGCTTCAGAAAATTTTGTAATGATTCACTCACTCGCCTCCTAATTTATGGGGATCCCTTTAATCCTACTGTCACCCAGAAGGGAAGAACAGCAAATTAAGAAACTAGCCTGAGCTGGTCATAGCAAAACAAGGATTTGCTTAAAAACAAGGCATAAGAAATATCAAACAGATGGACAGTGGCTAGTCTAGCTTTCATCTACTGCCAAAACAAAACAAAACCCTGTTCCAATCCCCTGGTGAATAATAGTAGACTCCTCACATGGCATGGGCAGATACTGCACAATTTGTCATCTTACCTTAAGCGTCTACTGTGTGTTGTAGCTATAGTAGCCAAGATTACTTAGGTTTAGAAGGTTTTGTTTTCAGTTCTAACTGGATGGCCACCGTGTTTCACCTAATCAGTTCTTTTATCCAAGGTCAAGTGTGGTTGCACATAATGGTGCCCATATCCATCATAAAGTACAGAAAATATCTGGCGCATTTTGCAATAGAATGGCAGACTGTTTGTGAAAGACTGTGGCTTGATAGTGTGTTCACATTTTCACTGCTCTTTAAATAAGCCACTAAATTTGCCTTCACTGTTAGAAATTATGGACGAAGTAAGACAGAGATATAACCAAGCCTGTTTTCCTTTTGTGCATCACCAGCTTCTTTTTCCTCCTGCCCAGATTCCACATTTCGGTACACAGGCAGCCCAGACAGTCTCCGTTCCAGGGCTCCCATGATTACCCCAGACCTAGAGAGTGGGGTGAAAGTCTGGCACTTAGTCAAGAACCATGACCACGGTGACCAGAAGGAAGGTGATCGGGGCAGTAAGATGGTGTCAGAGATCTACCTGACAAGGCTGCTTGCTACAAAGGTAATATCAATTTCTGTTGCAAAGCCCCCAAAGCACCGTCCATGCAAAACTGTGGTATATTAACCAATAATGTTAACAAAGAAACATCAAAATCTGTTTGGGAAGCAGCATATTAACTGGCCACCTGTAGAGCTTTGTGAAAATGAGACCATTGTTCTCATTATGCTTTTGGGTTACTGATGAACAGGTGAAAAAGCAACCATCTTGCACCTTAAAGCTTCTTGCACCTTAAATGTCACCCCAGGGTCCCATATTTTATTAATACTTGACTGGCTGGTCCAGCACCATAGTTTTGATCCTGTATCTCTTTTTCATCAGTGCATGAAGGAATCGTAAGACACAAGTGAGTTAATATTATTATTCTTTCCCTGAAGATACACTTGTTTGCTCAAGCATTTGCTAGGTATTAAAACTGACGCTTGTGATGATTTACTATTTTAGTGGTTGTTGAGGTTGTGGGGTTTTCCAGACATCCTTTATACTGCACCCTGACAATGATTTGCGTTCTTCATGCTATCGGGGCAATCGCACGTGATCTCACTTCCAATACTTTTTGCAAAAGTTTTGGAATGATCACACTGCTTCATTTCCAATCAGTGTCTATCCTGTAACTTCATGCTGAAAACCTGTAACTTTTTATATTGCATATATTCTGGTTTGCTTTTATCCTGCTTTTGTTGCAGACAGCAATGGGGAAGCACCTATAATGCCAAACCACATATAATGCACCATTATTGTATCAATAACATGCTGTAGAATACACCTGCAATTAAACACCAGTCTGGATAATATATATAATTTTTCGTGCTGTCTTTTAATATTTTTATTTGCCACATTCTGGGATTGTTTGTAACAATGAAGCCTGAGTGACACATATATTTTAAATAACTATCAGTTAATAATAACAAGTGCAGCTTTACAGTCTGTAAATGAGTCTGTGAAATTACTGAGGCTGGTTCAGCTCAGCCCTGCCTATCATAATACTGTCCTGCAACTGCCTCTGCTGATGATTTGTGGCCAAATACCCTCACACTCTGGTCTCTGCTCCCATCAGGGTACGCTGCAAAAGTTTGTGGATGACTTGTTCGAGACCTTGTTCAGCACTGTGCACCGAGGCAGCGCTCTCCCACTGGCCATCAAATATATGTTTGATTTCTTGGATGAGCAAGCGGATAAGCACGGCATCCACGACACTGACGTGAGGCACACATGGAAGAGCAACTGGTGAGAGGGGTCAAAGTTTATGAGTGTGACAAAAATTGCAGAGATACAGGAATGTGTAAGCCCTTGTGGTCAGAGCAGGGTTTGTCTCATTCAGTTGGAGGCCTCCTGAGCCTATCACAGAACTGTCTAGAGCATGTCCAGCTTGCTTTCTGAAGGCAAACACAGTTTCTGATTCTCCATATTGCTCTAAAAGTAGACGGAGCCATTTTTTTACTTGTGAACTAGCATGTTTTGTTGCATTTCGTGGGGCCTTAGGCATACATTTTTCACAAGGAGAAATCCTTCTGCCAGCAGATCTATTTAGCTGGATACCGACCATTGATTTGAGATGCCTGAAACATCCATGTAGGTTTAACAGTGTAGCTCTGCTCCTGACTCAGCCATTTCATGCTGCTTTGCTACCCTCCCTGAGTCCTGTTCATTCCTATAATCCATCATGCATATGTGTAAGCTCAGTCCTGATTTGAGTCACCGATGCTCTAGCCCAGCCAATGACCCAACAAAAGAGTTCCAATGACCCAACAAAAGCTATGCCAGCACAGCCCCAACGGTGCCTTGCAGAAGCTTACATGGTGCCACAGAAGAGGTCTATATAGCAGAGTCTTCCACAAAGCAGTCCCCTTCCTCCTTAATTTAAAATCATAATCTCTTACTAGGGCTGCCATATGTCTGGGTTTTCCTGGACACATCTGGGAATTCGGCTGAAAAATGGTGTCCAGGTGGATTTTCAGCAAATCAGAAAAATGTCTGGGAAAACCCAGATATATGGCAAGATGGGTTAATATATATTTATTTTTAAAATCCTTTAAAAATTCAGGTGTGAAGCAGGGCCAGTGAGGGGTGTGGTCTGGGGACAGTTCTGAAGACCAGATAGAAAGGCCCAGAGGCCCCTGGCCTGAGGCCTGCCCCCCTCCCCCACTCTAGGAGAAGCAGGTAATATATGTGAGCAAGAGGAGTGAAATGAGGGAAAAAAGGAAATGGAAAGGACTTTGTATCACAGCAAATAGCCACCAGGGAAGCTGCAAACCACCTCTGGTATGAGTTGGAGATAATCAAAAGATAAAACCAAGGCAGAATATGCTCTGTTGGATGTAGCTGGGCATTTCTGGGCAAATCTAAACTGTATTGAATTGCCTTGTTCAAATTCATAGTGCAGTGGAGCAGGTCTCAGCCAAGGGAAGGCAAATTCAGAGACTCAGATTAAAGTCCGTTCATTGTCTAAAAGCCTTTCAAGCTTGAAACAAACAAAAGAAATAGTTCTCTTGAAAATTCTTATTTGGTTACTCTTGAAAAAGAAAGTAGATTTCATTGTGCTCAGTTCCATTTCTAACTAGGTACTTATTCTTACTGGAAGTATTTAAGTAGAGTTGCTGATTCTTTCCCTGTTCAGCTCTTTTTTTTCTAATATTTTATGCAGCTTTATAGTTGTAGCACCATCTGCTTCCTTCGGACAACAATACAAATTACGTCCTTGGTGTCTTGTGCAGAATTTACTGTGTTTAAAACTATTTCTCTAGCACAGAATGATCAGATTTGCTTAAAGAGCAGTCACATAAAAACCTGCCAGCCTCCCTATCAGATCAGCACCAAAGCTACCAAAAAGAAATACAATTTCAATTTGTGGTCTGCTGGCCTGTCAGTACTCGCATAGCCACAACCCATATTCTGGTTGATGGCCACACTGGCAGAAACCTAAGCTGATAGTAGCCTAGTTCATCTGAAGCTGTAGTGACCATTTGCTCAACAACCAATATGGAGAAGTAGCTGAATCAGGAATGATTTTCAATGTTTGAAGTAATGAAAATAGACTTCAGAGGCTTTCAGGACTAAAGGTACAATAAAGGACACACTTATTTCTACTCCATCCAGCAGAGGGCCCTGCTTCACCAGATTCACTATTTTGTTCTTGACAATGATAAAACCCTATCACTTCAAAGAAAGCACAAGATTTGCATTAGGAAAGTGTGGAATAATTTGACCTCAATGTCGCTCAGTATATAGCCATTTATTTTCAGGACAGAGGCTTGGAATTGATTCCTACCTGTCTCTCTTTAATTATTCCAGCCTTATTAATTATTCCATTACTTGATAGTGTTATCACATCTAGAGCTGATTGAGTGATGCTCTCTCAGTCAGCAGAGCCAGAAACACAATCCATGTTTGCTGAATTTGCAGAGAGGCGCCTAAAGGGCAAAGACAGCGTTCTCCACTTTATCACTGAGAAGAGGTGACAGGTTTTGGAAAAGGCTGGACAGGAGCTGAGGAGGGGAAGCCAACATGAAGTCACCCTAAAAGTGCAGTTGTAGCTAAGACCAGGGAAGGACCGGAGCTCAGTGGAAGAGCATCTGCTTTGCATGCAGGAGGTCTCAGGTTCAATCTCCAGGTAGGGTTAGGGGAGATCTGTATCTGAGATCGCAGAGAGCCACTGCCAGTCAGTGTAGAGTAGACTATAGACAGAACTCAACTATATGGACCAAAGGTCTGAATCCATATAAGGCAGCTTCTTACGTTCCTAAGACTCTGCCAAATGTTCATGAATTTCATAAGTCTCATTTTAAACCCTTATCACACCCCTGTACTTGTGGTAGGGTGGGGCAGGCTGTAACTATTTTGTAAATAAATTTTTATTGGTTTCCATAGATGCATTGCAAGATCTAAGTAGACAAACTAAACATTAGCATAACAATTACTTGGTTGCTGGTGAGATCCCAAGGGGGAAGCTTGTTATTATTAACATGCATGTTTGAGAGCTTCCCCACTCTGCAGTTTGTCTGTCCAAACCCCCAAAACCTTAAAAATGAACTTTTAGGAGATGAAAGAAAAGTCTCAAAGGGGCTATTGGAAGTAGAACAAAAAAAACCTGAAAGGATAGTTGTTACAGTGGTGCCCCGCAAGACGAATGCCTCGCAAGACGAAAAACTCGCTAGACGAAAGGGTTTTCCGTTTTTCGAGGTGCTTCGCAAGATGAATTTCCCTATGGGCTTGCTTCGCAAGATGAAACCACTAATAGCTGCTAAGCCGCTAAGCCGCTAATAGCCGTGCTTCGCAAGACGAAAAAACCGCAAGACGAAGCAACTCGCGGAACGAATTAATTTCGTCTTGCGAGGCACCACTGTACTTACCTTAGTTGTAACAACTACTTAGTTCAGTGGTTTCCAAACCCTTTTATTGCACACGAACCACTTGAAAATTGCTGAGGGTCTTGGAGGGCCACTTAATAATTTTTTCTGCCTTTTGTAGCAATTGTAATGTGCAATCGTATTTTTACAGACGCACTACAGATCACCTGAATGTGGTCCATGGACCAGTTAGGGAACTCCCGACTTAGTTTGAGCATCTAACAGATGTGACTGGTCAAGTACCCACTTCCCAAGTGTGTTTGATGAGTTTCACCCAAAATCTTGCTTACGAGATAGGGTGTCTGAGAGGAGGTCATGCTTCAATCAAGTACAACTGATTCAAGCAGCAGTTTATTCCACACTTTCAGAACAATTGCTGCTTTTACATCTTTCTCTTGGATTTTATTTTAGGATTAAGAATTCCCTGTGTTAGAAATTTACCATTGGAAGGAGAATAAAAGCTCATACGTATACCAAGCATGAACCCCCAGACAATGTGTGTGTGTTGTGTGTGTGTTCTTCAATCCCTTGTGGTTTGAAAAGCCTCTAATCATCCTGTCTGCCAAAGCCAGATTCCCTGCTAAGGCAGTAGGGAGCTAAAAACAATTTAACAGAAGCTTTAGAGGAATGAGTTATTAGGATAAAATGTTGGAATCTGGAATAAAATGACACATCTTAATGCTACCAAGTGGTGCTGATGAGTAGAGATTTCCACCCCCTGTGGCTGCCAGACCCCATGAGCCTTTAGTACGGAGAGATCCTCAACCGTAGCTGATCTCTGCATACAGCAGCTGGGGGGGGGGGGAATCTTGAAAGGAGAGACAGACACTCCTGTGTCCAAATTCCAACCGGCATCCAAATCTTCCCCTTTCAACTGTGATCATGCAAACACACAAAGCTGCCTTACACTAAGTCAGATCATTGGTCCATTTAGCTCAGCAAAAGTGTCCACTCCCTCCCTGCCATCTGAGATATTTTAACTGGAAATACCAAGGATCGAACCTAGGGATAGATTAATCTCTTTCCAGCTCATGTCATTTTTGCATCTTTTTTAACCATACAGTAGTCCCATTCCATCTCTGCATTAATCTGTGAATACATGTCTTAATTGTCTCAAAATGCATCTTGAAATACATATTTCAATATCTATTTAATTGTGCAATTTCTCTTAAAACACATTGTTTTGATTTATCTCAAAATTTTATTTTGGTTTTAAAAAAACAAAAAACTTATTTTGGTATGCTCAAACTGCTAAGAACTGTCGCACAACATTTGGAGAAGTGTACAGTGTATTGCATAGCTAGGTTCCAATCCACACATTAGTCCAAGAGGTCATTTGGTCAGGGCAATTTGGTACAGCAATTTGTGAAGACAGAATTCTTCAAATCATCTTAGTTGGGCCTTGGATTTTCTACATGCAAAGTTGGTATCCTGCAATTGACTTGTTGCCCTTTCCCAAGCACTCAGATCCTGCCACAGCTGGACTCAGGAAAAGGAAAGCAAGAACTTAATATTTATTTCATGGTTTTAATTTGTATGCCTGCCAGATTGCAGAGACTTGCAGGAAGCATTTCTGGAGTGGGCAAGTTCCCCTTTTTGACCTGCTTTTTGGCAGCTGCTGAATGATAAATTGAGGGGGTTTTTTCCGATCCTCGCTGCCACCACACTGCCAGCAGCAACTTGCTTATGTGAGACAGAACTTGCCTCTTTCCAAATCTATCTAGTCCTTCCTAGTATCACCCCCCCCCCAGTACATCTGCTACATTTGGAGCTGGCTAGTAATTACTGAAATCAAATAAATGTGCAGATTGAATTTAATGCAGAGGGTATCATAAGTGATCTAGAAAGAAAAGCATGTTGTCCCAGGCCTTCCAAGAAAAAAAACTTAAGATGCCTTGCACCTTTTCTATGGGATTCCCTTATGCCTCTTTTGGATTCGTTCATTCCCACAGCACATATACAGCCTGGCAAATAGTGCTATCAGCCAGGAGGAAGCAGTGCTGTTTTTACAAATGGGGAATCAAACTCACTGAGATTTAGGACCATGCCCGGCATTAGCAGCAGATTTTGGCAGTTGACCCAAGCTGCCCAGACTATTTAGTGCTAGAGCACCATCTTTTTTCTTTCCTGGGTATTGTCGCTCCACTGAAGGAGGGGTTACTCTTATCCCCTGATTGTCCTGAAGAAAGAAATATTTAAGCATTATAGTGTTTTGTAGATTGAGGTGTTTTACTGGTGCTGTGAAGGTCAGTCAGGAGAAGTGTTGAGTGAAGTAACTGAAAGTTACTGAAAGAACAAGGTTGGCAATTTGTTGGGAATTACACTCTTTTGCAGACTGGGAAATGCTTATTGGACAGAATCCAAGTTGGAACAGCAGAGAAACAATCTAGCTTAGCATTGGGTGCACACAGTAGTTCATCTTTATTAAAGCAGGATTCCCTGTCACATGCTCAAAAGCTAGCAGGAAGTGGCAGCTTTGTTTTGATCCTGCCACAGAGGAAAGTAAATCATATATTGCAGATGCCTAGGATTTAGAAGGAAAGCCTCTAACTCGCTGTCCAAGAGGACAGGGCAACAGGCAGTCATCCTCTGCATTTTCTGGCAGGCATCTGGCAAAGCAGTAAGAAAATGGCTAAAAGTGCCCTATGACTTTGTAGTGTGACACTGACGCTGCAAGTCTTGAGCTGCATGAACAATTGGGAGAAAGGGTTCTAGAGATTTGTCAGAAACATGTCTCAGTGTTGCACCTCATCATGAACACAGTCAAAAGAAACTTGCCTGTGGTCATGTTCCACTGCTGACACAATTTAAGGAAAGATGTAAGGAATTAGCCCCTGTGTATTAGTAAAATGCAGTGTGCGGGAGTTTAGCAGCCAGTCAAGTTTCCTCAAGAACGGCAGTGCTGTTTGTGACCTATTCCTGGTTCAGCTCATGTATTTATTTCTTATGTCTTTAACACAACTGATCTATTAACTATAGAACAGAAGCCCAGAGGCAAAATCTCCCTGGACAGGTATTCAGGAGGGAATCAAGCCCACAGTGGGCAGTAATTTCCCCTGGAGATTCATGATCCCACTAGTACATTTTATGATTGTGTTTGTCAAACCGAACTCTTTTTAAAAACTGGAAAATAACACATTTTCAAGCCCAACTATGACCCAAAATTGGGCATATGCTCTTAAGTCTGCATTGATATTATCAGAAGCATGGCAGAATCTAGCCTGTCCCTAAACCTCTCATAGATACTCAGGATCACTACACTTTCCCCCCAACCTTACCTTACCTGCTGACAGGTTTAGGCTTATTCAATTTATACTTCATTTCCCACTTTAAAAAATCTTGAAGTGATTTACAACCCAAGTAAAAAAATAAAAATTGCATAAACATTATTAAAAACAGATTTCACAGCACAATAGCATATAATTGCAGCCTAAATCTCCAGGAAAACATAAACATCTCTGCCTGACATCTGAAATGATGACAAGTTTGGCACCAGGGGAATTCCCTGGGGAAAGCATTTCTTGTGGTCTGCCAGAGGGAAAGAAGCAACTCAGTTTTCCCTCCTGGCATAGAAACATAGGAAATAGCCCAATCTATTCTGACTTGAAGTGACTCTCCAAGATCTGAGGCCATCCCTTGCTTAAGATTGAATCTGAGAGACTGAATACTGAGCTAAATTAAAAACCCATTCCCTAGAAATACTCAGTGGTTAAGCAGTAGTGGGCAGCATGGTGAAACGAAGATGCTTACCTGACCTCTCAGCAGGTGAGTCACTGCTGCTTACCAAGAGGGGTAAGGCAGCAGAGAGGGTAGCATAGTGCAAACACACTGGCAGGAGCACAGGGTTGGCTCAGCCAGTGCATTTGCACTTCACCACCACCTCACCTCTCCTGGTAAGCAGCAGCAACTCATCTGCCAAGAGATTGGGTGAGCGCCTCTGCCCTACCACACCACCTGCAGCTGTATTCAAGGCAAGAATTATAAGTCACCAAGTTTACCTTCTAAACCAAGGAATTATCAAGTATGGCAATATCACTAATTTTCTCCAGCAATGGATGAAAATAGCTGTTGACATGCTTAGGACCAGCCATTATTCACAAACTTCTGTAAAGAACATTTATGCAATCAAAATGTATTGTTCTCTTTCTGAGGATGGTTACCTGGAGTTTGAAACAGATACTCATTTTTTTAAAAAATAGGAACACAGAGTTTTTGTTTTTTCTCAGAGGATAATGTTGGCCTTTATGAGCAAAAGAGACAAGCAAGTAAATGAACACAACACTGGCTCTCTTCAGATTAATTAAAAATTAAAGAGAAGGGCTGACACTCTCTAAAAAAAAACTTATTGTGAGTTGGCTCTAGGTACATAGGATGAGCCTATTGGCACAATATATGCAACAGGAACCTATTAACATATTAAATGCAAACACATACCCATTTGGAGAGTAGCCATAGAACAGGATTTGCACAGAACTGGCTAGAAGACATAATCACTGTAGTGAGTGTTCAGCACACAAAAAAACAAAAACAGAGTTCAACAAGAAAATCGCTCAAATTTGATTTTGTGTACTTTTCCTAACATCTTACAGGAAAAAGATTTTGAATTTGGCTGCAGTTTAGTTCCCATTGTAATCTGGCTCTTATTCTTTTTCTGTACTGCTTGGAGCCTTTCTTGCTAAACATATACTCTTATTTTTTTGTGGGCATTGCATGCTATTTTGTGAGGGAGGGAGGGAGGGAGGGAGGGAGGGAGGGAGGGAGGGAGGGAGGGAGAAAGAAAGAAAGAAAGAAAGAAAGAAAGAAAGAAAGAAAGAAAGAAAGAAAGAAAATTTTGGTGAGAGAAGATGTGTTATTCTCTTCCTTGAACTTGTAATGTGTGCTTATGTTTCTACAGCCTTCCCCTCCGTTTCTGGGTGAATGTAATTAAAAATCCACAGTTCGTCTTTGACATCCATAAGGGAAGTATCACAGATGCCTGCCTCTCAGTCGTGGCCCAGACCTTTATGGATTCTTGTTCCACCTCAGAGCACCGTCTGGGCAAGGACTCCCCCTCCAACAAGCTGCTCTATGCTAAGGACATACCCAGCTATAAAAGCTGGGTAGAGAGGTAAGTGGGGATCAATGAATGCCTACTATGTCGTGAGCTGCTTCCTCCAAATTTCTCCCAAGTATGCAGTTGCTGTGGTACTTTCACTGAGAACTGCTGCATTGGGTTAGCACAGACAGAAAAGTGTTGTCTTCTTGTGTCATCAAATATCTATTTGCACATACTGGAAGTGTTGTAGTATTAACCACAGTGTCCTCTCCCATTCACGTTCTTGTTTTGCTTCCTAATGTACTTTCCTCTTTTTCTTTCAATTCATTCTAGTGCTGTTTTAGTTTTTGACTGAGCTTTCACTCTTTGATCATCAGTTGTTCTTCTCTCTTCTCAAGCTCCAAAAGTATTTCTACAAGTGGAGTTGCTTGTTTCGTTTTCCATTACTAAGTAATACAGGGTTGTTGTTTTTTTCAGAAATAAGCAGTTGCTAGTTTTTATGTAATGTTCTTAACATGGCATGTAGCAACATATCCATTATTTGAAAAAATGCAACTTACTTTAAGCTTCTTTATATACCCTACAAGACCTATCTGTCTAGCAATATACACATTCCTTTCTGTTTCCAAAGTACACCATTCTCATGTATTCCTTTCCATTTCTTTTGCAGGTATTATGCAGACATTGCAAAACTCCCAGCCATCAGTGACCAAGATATGAATGCCTACCTCGCAGAACAGTCACGCCTGCACTCTATTGATTTCAACATGCTGAGTGCACTCAATGAAATCTATTCCTATGTCAGCAAATACAGTGAGGAGGTGAGGAAACATTTCTTCCTTGGAGGGGCCCAAGGAACTATTTGTCTCTTGAGGCACCTGAGTGTTGTTGCCATAACATGATGGATAAGACACACAAGGCCTATTCAGTTACTATTCAGTGGGGGGGGGGCATAGTGGAATCATGTAGGGGGCACAAAGACATAAATGCTGTCCCTTCAACACCCCCACTACAACCCCACCAGCATCATTCCTGGTCTTTCCATGCTGAGCAGAAAGGGCTTGAGGAAGGATATAAATACATTTGACTGAAGCTCTAAGGAGCCTGCTCACACTTCTATCCTGCAGCACATAGGACTAAGCAGTTGAACCACCTTTGGATTTCACACACACACCAACACCGAAAAGAAAATATTTTGGATTGCAGCCTTAACAAATTACAATATTAAATATTAGTAGTAACATTTCATAAACAGGGCACCACAGCTAAGAAGGCCCTCTCCCTAGTTGCTTTCAACTCAGCTGGTGAAGTCTATGTGCACAGTCAGGCTTGTACCTTGTCCCAAGCCATGAAGGGCTTTAAAGGTTAGCACAAGCATATAGAATGATGCTCAGAAATGAGTCAGGGATCAGTGAAGATAGGGTTGCGCTACGTCCAGAATTTCCCGGACATACTTGGAATACTGCAGTTGGAAGCAGTGTCCAGGGAGAAATCGTAAAAATGTCCAGGAAAATCTGGCAATCTATGTTGGCAGTGTCGTTTTTGCCAACTTTCCTTAATAATAGCTCCAAAATTACTTTTTGAAATATGGGAACTCTAGTGAAGATTCTTAAGAAAAGAAATTGGTCCCGGTCAAAAGCCCTTCAGCTGTATTTGAACAGCAGACACACACACACACCCTTATCCCATATCAAAAGATGTGTTTGAAACACCCGAGTTTTAAAAACAGCTTGCCATTGTGGCATTTTGTCTGTGAAGGTACATGTCCAGTTCTTGAGATTCTGGTCCCATATATCATAAACATATTCTTAGTGTAACTTGGAACCAAAGAACCCAAACCATGCATGCTCCTAGTTTTTATGTATCGCATCCTAATGGTTTAAAAACTAAACCGTTAAACGCCTGGGGAAATAAAATGAATGGTGTCAAAAAGAGAGAAAGGTAAAGGACTCTTCCTGAATTCCATATGCAGAATGCCACAACCAAGAAGTCCCTAATAACAGGCACCAATATAACATGGGCTAGTTTTTAATATTGAAATTTAAAAGCAGTCATCTCTAAATTTCTATAAATGAGCTTGTAAATCCCTGTAGTATTGTAGATTTAAAACATGTGTTATAAAATAGCTTTATTGTGAAATGTGGAGTAAAAACCAAAAAAACACCCTCTGAAGTGCTATTTGAGACCTGTGATAATTTCTAGTTATCTTTGTCAGGTTGCCTCATTTGTGATTCTATCCACTATCTACCATTATCGAAATTTATTTCAAAAAGAATTGAATTAGTGACTACTCTTCATCATTATGTAATTACATCACAGTCGTCAGAGAAAGCAGAGTTGTGGTTTAAATGTTTATTTTTAAAAAGCTGCTTGAAAAGCCAAACTGCTCTCCAAATGCTTTCAAAAAAGCATTCTGACCTACGGTGCTGTCCCACCATCCCTTTCCCCCCAGAAATGAATAGTATGGCACAACTCAAACACAATCTATTTTGCAAAGTGTTGCTGGCAGCATGGGCTCTTCTGATGGATGCATCACTTGAAACCAAGTTCCCACCATCTGTTCAACCCTTTAATTTGCAGTGCAAGAAAAGCCTATTTTGCAATTACAACCATTAAAAGCAAGGCTTTTGTCATTTAATTGCATGTATAAGCGCGTGGTACTGTGCAGCAGCCATTTGCCGATTAGGGATGAGAACCTCATTACTTTCTTGTTAAATGATACAGGAAATGTAGCATCCAGAATATGATTGTGTTTTTTGCTGGTAATGTGCACCACTGTGATAACACAAAAATGCGTATGGGCTGGTGAAGGCAGTGGCACTCTGCTTTGCAGTCACTTTACCCCTAACCTTTTTCTTGGGGGGAAATACAGCTAAAGGCTAGGATTAGGTTGGTCATCTACCCTCATGCATCTTCCAAGCTTCCTAAAAAAAGTAACAGGTGTATATATATCGTAACTACTAACAAAGCTAGACTGAAATGTCAGAACATCACTCCTGTGTATGTATCTGGTTGGCCACTGTGAAATCAAGGTGCTGGACTTCTGGTCCAGCAGAACTCCACTTTTGGTTTTATGTGTAATCCACAGAATAGAATCAACACAGTTTTCTTAGCAGAATATATATAGATACCAAAATCACCTAGATTTTCTAAAACCATTTCTTTGTTTCCATCTTTCCTTTTTTCCACCCCTCTCTCCATTTAATCTGACTCACTATTTTGGCTGTGTTTTATTATTAGTTCTGCTCTTTCTAACGTGTTGGCATTTATCTTGGTTCTAGATCATCGGGGCTCTGGAGCAGGATGAGCAGGCGCGCCGGCAGCGCTTGGCATACAAAGTAGAACAGCTTATTGGTGCCATGTCTATGGAGAGCTGAAGAAAGGAGCAGGAACTCCTGGAACAAAGAGGTGGAAGTAGTTGCCTCAAAAACTTCTGGGAACTGAGTAAAACCAGCAAGGAGGCTGCTGGGAACACACCTAAAGTACTGTGACAACCTCCACCGAGGAAGAGATGTTAGCCCAGATACGTAGCTCAAAATTCGATCATCAGATTTCAGCCAAAAGGACAGGAGAAAACCAGTAACAATGGCGCATCTAAAAAAGAAACCAGTTGCGTTTGCCAAGAAGTTGAGTTCCTCAAGTTGTACACCTAGAAAGGTTCTGGGAAGCCTAGATTCCTCCATGACTGCTGCTTTGCATGAAAGTTGTTTGATGTATATTAGGAGATAACAAAAATGCTATTTAAAGTTTTGTTTTGTTTTTTAAAGAAAAAGGAAAGAGAGAAGAAAAAAAATGAAATGTAACAAAAACCACAGTGGCCACATCAAATATCCCATTGAAAAAATTCCGCTGCATACACTGCCCCTCCCATCTCATGAGATCCCCATTGTCTGTGGCTCAGATGGATGGTTCACAAGTGGATTTTCACGCCTTTGGGAATGTTTGAAAAACTCCATTTATGCCTCTGCCTGGGAACTTACAAAAAGCCCCGCAAGCACAAATTTGCACCAAACCTTTCAAATAGTGCGGCTGGGGAAAGAAAGTCCAGCAGTCTGTATCTGCAAGAGGCACTTAGCAGAAATGTACCTGAGTGGAAAAGCCATCCAGTCCTTCAGCCCATCTGTCTTGAAATTCATCTTCAGCTGTGTATTTATAGAGTACAGATATTTTTTTAATACTCCTTATTTACCGTTGGAGGGGCATATGATTTTATGAAAGTCCTTCATTCCTCTTCTGCGTTGATACATACCTTCTCCCTGTTGAAGAGATTCCTCCCTGTCTCTGTGTATTTGACAACTGTGTTCCTAAGGAATGTCCTGTCCGTTTTGAAGCTAAGGAAATTGTGAGTGGTTTAAACTGAAACTGGTGCATTATGGGCTTCTGCAGGTGCGATTTGTGTAAAAACTAATTGGCTTTCTTAGTTGCTTGGGGTGTGGGTTGGTTAGCTTTTGGGTCGTTGTTTTCCTAGTCACTATGTGATTTCTTGCAGTAAAGGAAAAAATGTTTACAGCAAGTAATACTTGAACAACGTAGACCTAGTGAGGCAACATATTTATTGCTTTCCCACATTGGATTCGCTGGTGCTTATGCAATCAGGACAAATGGCATTTGCATTTTTTTTCCCTCACACCATATGCAAGGTCATGCAAAGGTCGAGCATAAGACTTCTATGTCTAGTGGGAAGGGAGACAAAAGGAAATGGCACACTCTACATGCCTGTTAATGGCTGTTGTCTTTGTCTTTGTCCATGTGTCCTGTCTTGGGTTAGGTTTCTTAGCTGACCCTAACAGCCCATTTCTTAGTGATCAGTTGAAGGCTGGTGTCTGTGAGTTGTTGTAGTTGTTCCTTTTTAAAAAAAGAAAACAACCAAAGCTTTCTTGTCCCTTTCGAGAGTGCCAAGTAGCAGGTGGGATGCTGTAAATATTTCTCTCTGTAATAAATATTGATATTTGTGCAGGCTGCAGCTAAGAAGGGTGACTGGGGCAAGACAATTAGGCCTAATGGAAGGCAGGATTATCGACCACACTGTTTCAGATCCCGTGACTGGAATCTGTGTCGGATTTGAGAGAAGTAGAATGGTTCCCTCAAGCAAGGTCTAGGAAGAAGCTGGTTGTGACACCAGCTTGTATGACCATTCTGACTGTGCCACCACCTCCCAAACTGTATAGCATTTTCAGCATAAGACAATTAAATATCTAGGATTTAAAACAGCTGCTCTTGATTGATTCAGTGGATACAATCGCCTGTCTGTTTATAGGCTGCCAGGGCACCAGTACTGTACTGGAAAACCTAAAGGTGTTTGGGGAAGAGTTGTCATGAAGTAACCATTTAGTAACTTTGTATAGCTGTTTGATGAAGGGAATTCTCAGAATAAGGAAAAACAAGGGAGGAATTCAACATTGTGCTAAGGTGAAAATTTGCTCTCTCCCCCCTGCGTACTGTTCTGGGACACACACACACACACACACACACACACACACTGAATCAATTTTTGGGAGGATAGTGGCAAGTATGGGGAGGAGAGGGTTAAAGCCATGTTGCACAAGTGGAAGTCATTGTGCAGTGCTTCCACTGACAGGAGGAGTCATTAGGTGAATCCCCACCCCCACCCCAAAGGCTTTTGCTCCTAACTCACTTCTATAGCACCTATATATCTCAGCTATCTCCTGGGCCTATCCTTGCCACATCAGTCCAAAGCAGGATTTAGATTTCAGAAGCACTGGAAGGTACTATTATATGCATGAAGGGGGCTCCATGCAATTAGGAGGTGGGGTGGTGCTGGTGGCCCTACCCATGACATTGTGCACCTCCCTGCCCCCACGCTGAGCATGAACATCTGAATGGGGGAGCCTATGTTTCTAGAGCTCTATGTGCACAGGCTTCCACAAGATACAGTATTCTGCATGAATGGGTTTCCAAATTGCGTGGAAGTGCACAGGCGTAGAGCTGTCTGTTTGTAGGCTACCTCTCTTGAGTTGTCCATACTCACTGGGTCAGGGAGGCTTGCAGTATCAGGGGAGGGACCACCTCAGCCCTCTTTCCTGTTTATTGAGTGGAGTCCTTTCATGAGCAGGCTCATACATTATTAAGATCCTGTTCACCATATGAGGAAGGAGCAACTTCTCTGGTAGAGCAGACACGTCTTGCCACTAAATGGCTTGGGCAGCCATGTCACTACCCCTATTTCCTATAGTGAGAGATGGAGCTGCTTCCACAGAAGGCTGAGGGTGAGTGGGTTGCACGTTAAATTCCTTACTCTGTGAGAATCCCCAGTTTTTACTTTCTAATCATTATCCTGAATGCTGCCAGCAAAAGGATAAAGGAAAGGAGCAACTTGCTGCTTTAATTATAATTCATTAAAAGCTGTGCCAAGCCCACTTTCCCCCTGATAATTCACTTTCATAAGTTTCCCTGGGCCCTATTAATAGCCTGAAAGAAATACTAATGACTGACCTTGTGCAATAAGCCAAAGCCTTTGACATTCACAGCAGCCAAAGCTTTGCAGCCAGAAAGCTCTGATTTACATTGACTTGGCAGGAACAGGGACCAGGAGCCAAATGAATGGAGGCATCTCAGAAGAAGGGCAGCTTGGTTTCCAGAGTGTTACCTCTGTACTGTCTGGCAGTGTGAGTTTGACTGCAAGAGCAGATTTGTCTCCTCTGTTCCTGAACTTAATTGTTAATGTTTAACAGCCAATTTTTGTTAAAAGAATTTCTACTTCACCCAATTACAGGTACTTCACAATTAGATCATGTTAGGTCTCCTTCAGTGCACTTTCATTTTTATTGGTTTTCACTTTTTACAGATGTTCTGTATGGGTGTACCTTCATCTTTCCAAACTGAGGCTGCAGTTTCTTGAGTATTTAGTCAAAAGTAGAGGAAGAGGTAACTCACCCAGAGGTACTATCTAGAAGGGGTGGGTAACACCAGAGTTCCTGGTTTAGGTTGTGTAGCCATCTAGTGGAAAAATGCACATCAATTGGCTTGATCCTTTTGTTGTTAGCAGATGTCAGGCATGCTGATTCAGGCACTGTCTGCAAGTGCCCCCTAACTATAAGCATTGCTTCCTACAGTTACACTTTTCCATTGTATACTGATGATCACCACACACAGTTTTTAAGGCTGGAAGGGATCTCCTGTGTGGTATCATTTCTTCTAGTATTTTCTGCCCTCTGGCTGGATGAAATTTATCTAAAGCTGAACTGGGAATACAAGTCGTTCTCGAATTTCTGCTCCACAATTAAATAAATATGGTAACCAAACGGCTACCAAACAGTCCAGTTGTGGCTGCTTCATAGCCTGATTCATGAATGGCTTAAGTATGGTGGGGTAAGATTCAAATAGTATTTTCTTTGGACAGCAGGGTTTGAGCATTTAAAAGCCGTTGCATTTGCCTTAGGTGACATTCGCTATCTGTGTCAGTGACTCCTTCCCCTGATGTTTGAGTCCCAGCCTGCTCTGTTTCAGGTGTTTTCACATCAAAGCCAGAGACGTCATTTCTGGAATTTCTGTGCCTAGCACGGCCGTTTGAATAATTCCATTTAATCTTCCATTGATGAGTGCTATCCAGAGCCATCAAAGAACCCACTGCAAGGGGTAGTGATGTGCTAATCAAATGCTTCTTTCCTTTGAAGGCCTTCATTTAAAAAAAATAAAATTCCATCTAGTTAGCATACTTGCCTGCCCCTGCTGTAGTGGGGGTTCCCCCCCCCCCTCCTAGCACTAAAATTCTGCATCCGCTTCACTTGCCAAAGCAATGGACCCTTCTGTCAGTAATAGGTTCCATGATCATTTAGAGTGTGGTAGAAGGGGTAAACAGCTAAAGTGCTACAGCTGTTCTTAGAAGAGCCTCTGGCTAAATTAACAATTTGTGTTGCAAAAATGTTTATAATTTAATTTCTTTAAAACAGGTTTAGGTCACCTTAAAAGATGGAAACCCTCTCAAAGTGATAAAAACAAGGTAAAATCAAATACAAGGTAAAATCAAATACAGTACAGTCACAGTCTGAAAATACATAATAAAGGCCAGCAGTAGTTAAAAAACAACAACAATACCCATCTGACCCCAAATTACACATGTATTGAACCAGCTACTGAACCATGAAACAGCCAAAGGAAATATCTCATGTAAAAGCCAGGTCTTTAATGTGCTCCGAAAAGCCTGTAACAATTAAGTCTTCCCAGTGGCGATGTATACCAGCAGTGCGGGGCCACTGCAGAAGAGGCTCTCTCCTAAGAAGGGTGGTTGGTGATCATAACATGTAGGCAGGCTGTTATGCATGAAGGTGGTCCTTTGGTTGACTCAGCCCCAAACTTTTTTAATGCTTTAAAAATTAAAAACAGCACTTTAAATTGGGATCAGAAATGCACAGGCAGCCAGTTCAGCTGTTGCCATGTGTCACCTGAATTGACCACCTGGCTTCCACCAGAACTTGAGTAGTTACATTTTGCAGTAGCTGAAGTTTCTGAACTCTCTGCAAATGCAATCCTACAAAAAACACAGATGCAACTAGTACACATATCTAGATGGGCTGCTGTGCCAACAGCTAGCCTAAGCTGGCAAAGAGCATACCTACCCACCTCAGCCACCTAAGCTTCCCTATTTAGTGCCTATTTAGTGTGGACTTTGCTCTTAAAAGGGAGTGCAGCCCCACCTAAGCTCAGTTGTAAATCTCCTTCCAAAATAGTCTATTTCCCTATCTGTCGTACCTCCATATTTTCTAGACTCAGTATCATTGTCATGGGCTGACATCATAAAGTAGGACTTTTTATCAAAGTGTCCTCCCATTCCTTGCTGTTAACAATATTTTGGATCACAAGAATGCCTGCCAGGGCAGCTCATTTCTGCCCTCTGCCAAAGTGGTAGAAGGGCTCCCAGACCCCTTTAGCAGCAGATACTTTGCTAGAATGGTCCCACTTACTCATTTGAGTTTACTTCAGTTTAAGTGAAATCATTTGTCATCATAGTCTAGATGAACTGCCCCAAAATTTCATCAGCCCAACAAAGGGGCCAAAGTTTTGATATATCATTTGTGCATCTCAGTGCAATGTCTCTTCTCTTAAACTTTTCCTCCCATCCAAACACAAGAGCTGCTGGTACTGTGCTTCAGTTCTTCTCCAAGTAGCCCTGTTTGTTCACCTAAGCTGTGTAGTGTGTGGATGAATGGAACTCATCTGCAACCATTCCAGTTAGAGGTAGACAACGTCCTAGGATGCCTCCAGTGTGCAAATGTTGCAATAATGGAAAGGCATAGTGGCATGTGTTTTGTTGCTCTTGCTTGCCATGCTCTACACCTGGATGAAGGATTGAGAACATCCCCAGAAGGCTCCAGTTTGAGAGAACTCTTATTTCAACTTGCGTAAGAATGAGAGCAGTTCCCATTAGCATCGCCAGGTGCTGTGACTTCCCCTTCAGCCCTCCTTTTAGGCTCCAGTATTATCTACAGTCACCTGTCAATGGGAGTCAGTTCAACAGGCAAAATGAAACAAAAATAGCCTGACCTGATTAAGCTTTGGGGGAGGAAAGAGAGGCCGAGTGGAGACTCAACCCTGGTAAAAAAGGACACAGCAGCAGGAGCAGTTGGAGAAGAATAAATACCCAACATGAAAGAGCCATTTAAACTCCAGCAGAGCTAGAGTTTATCAGATTTCAGCATTCCATTTGTACTATAAACCACAAGCCAGTAACAATACACAGAGATGCTAACTGTATATGTTTACTTGCTAGTCAACAGTCTGATCTTCTAAATAATAAATGTGTTTCCAGAGATAACTTCTCTCTCTTCCCCCAGTTAGTTCTGGTTCCCATTAACTGTTACCCATCTGTCCAAGATCCCATCCAGTGAGCACAGCAGTGGGAGCTAAGTGAAAAATATTCAAGAGACATGCATCATTTTTCAAGATACTAACTGAATTTTCCAAAACTATCAACAATAAACAGATCTCCCTCATTTTGTATCTGTGTGTGATGACTACCAATCAACCTCATACCTTGCCAGTGTAATGCAGATAAGGCACCTTACCTTTGTAGACAGGGATATGTATCAAGGGATGTTAATTTGAGTTCGATGCATTAGCCTACTCTTAGAGGAGTTTCTGAAAGAAATCATAGCCCATAAACCAATGTGCTGAGGAAAGGCCACAATCTAAATGCAGGTCATTCAGTTTTAGAAGATTTTTTTTTAAAAAAAAATGTTTTAAAATTGAAACACCTTTTGAATGTATTTCCTTTTGAAAGACTTCATCGGAATTTAAAAAATGGTTCTGTGGAATTCCAGTAAAATATGTCTCTGAAGGATTTTGTAGTGTCTTGAAATATTCTTGAGATCTTCTGTGACTTTCCTCCCCCCCCCTCCAAATGTACATCTTCACTTAGTATATATAACTAGCAGTGTCTCACAATACTAGGAAATGAGAAGAAGCATGAGTCAGCCGTTCTTTTCTTTTTGGACTTCTTATGTCACTTGCAAATGGGGACCTTTTCCCTCAGTTCTCTCAGAATGAGAAGAATGAGCTGGGAATCAGGTATCTCACCAGAAGTGATTGCAATTTTTCTCTTGATACATTACATCAGAAGTGCAAAAAAGAAAGTGCACTCATTCTTCCTCCTAAAGCATGGGTAGGCAAACTAAGGCCCAGGGGCTGGATCCGGCCCAATTGCCTTCTAAATCCGGCCCACAGATGGTCTGGGAATCAACGTGTTTTTACATGAGTAGAATGTGTTGTTTTATTTAAAATGCATCTCTGAGTTATGTGTGGGGCCTGCCTGGTGTTTTTACATGAGTAGAATGTGTGTTTTTATTTAAAATGCATCTCTGGGTTATTTATGGGGCATAGGAATACATTCATTCCCCCCCACCAAAAAATATAGTCTGGCCCCCCACAAGGTCTGATGGACAGTGGACCGGCCCCCTGCTGAAAAAAGTTTTCTGACCCCTGTCCTAAAGCCATCCTGGGAACCAAAAGCAGTGTTTCCAGACAAATTGAGGATACAAATGAACTCCAGAACCCTGTGTAATCATTTATGCATCCGTAAGCTAGGGATGGTGAACAAGTGACCCCCTAGCAATTGTTTAACTTCAGCCACAGCCAGCATGGCTGATGTTCAGAGATGACGGAAGAGGTAGTTCAACAACCTCTGGAGGGCCACAGCTTCCACAGCCCTGCTGTAAACAATTTTCAGATCTGGTGACCATCTTGAAAGGATTTCATAAGGAATCAATGTAGAGAGCTCCTCCCATAACATTTCAAGGCTCTGTGGTACATCTGTATCCTTACCTCAGATGCAGGCAGGGAGAGAATCTGCTTAGATGCTGTGTTCAGCTCCTATTAGCAACAAACACAGCATCAGGAAAATTTGAAGAACATAACGCAATTCATCTCATCTAGTCATTTGAGACTGCCATTGTTTTTCAACATATGGAATCAATCAGGTCACGTAACTGAAACACAGTTTGTTTTCAATGTGGTTAATGCTTAGGTGTCTGTGTTTGTCTATTGTTTTTGACCAGAATTTCTCTTTTATGTTGTCTGTGTTTTGCCTTCTTGTCTGTGTATTTCCCCCCTTCACAGATGAAACCTGATGAGGGTCTGAGTCTGAAAAATACATTTATACCAATAAACAAGCAGAAGTGTGGACACTTTAAACCTTCCATATCTTTTGTTTTGTCTTGTTACAAGGCATGTGGTGCTTCAGAGAAGTCAGTAACATTTTTAAACCAACTTTTCATATGGTTGTTTTTTTAAAACCATGTTGTTGGCCAAAAATGGACGCTTTTTTAATAGGATACTATAAAATTGGGGAGGGGGAGATACCAAAATACACTTGACAACTTGTTCATAAGTAAAAAGGGAACTTTGGTACCTGACAGTTTTAATTCTCCAAAATTTAGTACCATTTCTGAAAAGTAAAAATAGTTGGCATTTCAAAATTTGCTGTCAACATTCTGCTTAGATAATGTCCCAGTGATCTTGGAACAAGATATTGGAAGGTTTACAGGGACCGTACTTTGCACAAACAGTTTCTGAAATGGTGCTTTTGTTTTGAAATGTTCAAAACACTTTCTAGATTTATTGTGAGCATGATATAGGTCTTGTCCATAAGCTTTCATTGTGCCTGACAGCAGGATGGGGGTTATTTACAACCAAGTATGTTCAGACAGCACTGGCGGCTGAATCCACTGAGCGGCTCCTACCAAGCCTTGTTAAAATGGATGGGGGCCCTGACGATGCCATGCTCGGTGGATTCCTTTCCAGTGTTGTGCTACAAGGAATCTATATTCTCATTTGATGTTTCGTTCTGTAACTGCACTAATATCAAAAATAATAATAGAGAGGACCCAAATCTTGTGGAATTAATCTGGTGGGATTTCTAATAATGATCCAGTTGAGTACTGTAAGGAAGATTTGAGGTGGCATGAGAAAGGGCTTCTATTTAATTTGTCCCATTCCTGGAACTGAATTGCTGCAGCAGTCTGGTAAGGCTTTTGGACTGCATAGCCTACATGTACCCACTCTACACTACCCTAAACATTTTCTCATCCTCTTCCTCCTCCTTTATACTTGACACACTGGAGTTCTGTATTATTATTTTTTTTAAGATGGTTGTCTGGTTTTTGTTGTTTTTACAAGTGTTGTGGGGGGGAATGTAAGAAAGCTGAAGTATTTAAAAAAATGTTCCAAGGGGAAAAAAGGTTTTTGTTATTCTAATATATTATTGTGTACCTATTGTAAATATGAAACACTCCTATTTTGCAATCCAAGGACTCACTTTGTACTGTTGTTATATATAAATAAAGTTTACTGGATAAAAATATCTGTATCTTGTTCCTGAGCGAGCTTGGCTTGGGATAGGTAGGATTTACTACTGCTTGCACTTGCTAAACCAGTGAGGGATATTTACTTGCTGTGTTGCACCAGTAATAAATCAGTAACGGGAGATGCGAAACGAAATATTTAATCTCCAATTTATTTTTGCAACATGCCAAGCACTTAAAACTCAAGAGGCTGAAGAAGAAGAAGAAGGTTAAACACTGCCATCTAGCTACATGTACTGATTTTTTTTCCTTAACAAAGAAACATTTTCCCCAGCAATAACTCTTTTCTAAAAAAAAAGTCATACTATTGAGAAATACTTGTGACTGTCAAATAATTAAGAGTGAGGAAATACTTGTTTAGGTTGTGGAATGATAATGGGGGAGATTTTGTTTTCTGTGCTGACTCTCCATTTAGGGTATGGGAATATTCATTTGTACCTGGCCTGCGGTATGATCCTGAGGACATTTCCACAATATCTCTCCTCCTATAGCCAAAGAATATGCACCTTCACATTTAGCCTTTTATAGCAAGAGACTTGTGTTTTAATTCACAGCCTGATCAGATTCCCAATTCTCTAAGGCATATATACGCATCCTTCTCTAAATGAGGAGCTGCATTCACAAATGGGTGTTGCATAGAAGGTTTATAGGCCTATGTAGGTGCAGAGCAGGTCAGAAAATCAGCAATAACCTGAACAGCTGGATAACATCACCAGTTATCTGGTGCAACATGTGAGCATCTGCAAGTATGCTCATATGATGCTGGGTGGTGTTGCTAGTGTGTTTGGTGATTTTCTTGGAAGCTATCCCCATCCCCCTTACCAGTTCATCCAGAGAAATCTGATCCTGCATATAACTTGGCATCATGCATAATTGTCAAAGGCATAGTCTTCAAGACAAGACCTTGAATGAACTGCTTGATTAAGCTGAGTACTTTAGATCAGGTTTCCAGGAAATTTAGTATTCATTTGACTATTTGTTGACTATTCCGTCAATCCTGTGCTTGTTCTAAACATTCTATGGGACTTCGAATTAGCATGCAAAATCCTCTTCATGTTGAAACAGTGAGTAATGCTACCTCAGTAACATAATACTTCTCTCCATGTGATACCAGTGCCTCTCATGGAGAGTACCCACAACCAAGCTCTCCAAGTCTACACAATAAGTCAGGATTGTACAGAGAGTGGTGTTACATGATGCATGTTATGGAAAAGACACCAAGCAGAGGCTGTTTCAAGTGACCTCTGAACAATAGTCATAACATGTACACAGATCCTTTAATTATAAATTCTGGCGTGTAAGATCGCCACCAAGACAGTTGTGAGCTGCCATTCTTCACTGAGCTGTTTCCCCCTGCTCACATTGTGTATTAGATTCCATATATTTACTTTCTCTAAATTATTAAGCAGGAAGCAGTAATCAGAAGGAACTATTGATGGATGCTGGGGAGAGATTTTTTGTTTTCGTTTCTAGAAAACTGATAGCATATCCATGTGTCTTGCCTGTTTTCTGTTGTACTCTGCTGCAATAGCCCTTTATTTGGACACCAGAGAAATCAAGCTTGTGTCCACCAACAGCATAAAGTAATCTTAGATGAAGCTAGCAAACACAGTCAAATTACAACAAAAAGAAGGGTACCACACTGAGCAATGATGCGTCTTACCACAAAGTATGCCACAATTTTTAATGCTGTAAAAAACTTGTCACATGGATGCTTTAGTAGAAGTTGGACTACATGACCCTAGGGGTCCCTTCTAACTGTACAATTCTATCATTCTATTGTTTTCCTCTCCCCACTTAACAAATACTGTGGCCCATTAGATATTATAACATGCTTTCATTGTTTTATCTCAGGGTTCTAGCATAAAGGCCCACCACCATGTGGCTAATCTCAAAGTCCCTTAGGACTTTCAGAAGCACTTAGGGATGGTAAAGTGTAAAAACACACACGTATGGGCACATAAAGCTTTGTGTTAATTCACAGGAAATAACTGATTTCTCATTCATTTTGTCGTTGATCTACCAAGCAAGAAATGCTGACTACAGCCCTGCTCTTGAATCACAGAGGACCCGGTACTCACCATGAAGTTGTTACTGTAAGTGTCACACTTTTTAACAACCAAAAAAAGAGGGGCTGGTACTCTGTACCCTTGAGTACCCCATGGGGAAAAAGCTGTGTGTGTGTGTGTGTGTGCATGCGTACACACACAAAAAAAATTTCTCATGAAAATTGAAAGGGTGGAGGGAGGAACTGTCAACCATAAGAGTTCGGGGGTGCCTTGAAAATAAGGTGGCCAAGTGCAAAAAAGGAGAGGGTTCCTGCACCTGTAATAGTTGTTTGGAAAAGGTAATTGCAGCAGGTGTTGCTTATTAATGATGCAAGCTACACCTGCTGAAAGTCCCTTCAACTCAGCTATTCTAGGTATAGGAGCCTCCTCCCCCCTCTTGTATCTGGCCACACTTTTGAAAATACAATTGGAACTGAGCTGGTACAGCAACATTATTCTGCTCCCCTGTGAAAGAGGTGCCTGGTCCAAATCCTGTAGTGACAATTCAGTTAGATTTCCCCAGGGGAAAGTTTTATAACTTTTAAAGACAGTGAACAAATACTTATATCAGGAAACTTCCTGTGGTTGCTGAAACCCCTTTCAAAAAAACCCCTGGCTTCCAGTGTGGATATTTAACTGTACAATCTCAGGCATGCCTGTTCAGAAGAAAGTCCTACTTACTCAACGGGAATTGCTGCCAGGTGAATGTGCATGGGGTTGCAACGCCTAACGTAAAGACTCAGATTAAAGGTGAGCAAACATTCATCTCAGTCTAGTCCTTGTGAGCTATTTTTGTGGTGGTGTGAACTGGTATATATTCCCATGATGTCGCAAAACAGGTTCATTCCTGAGTTGCAGGTTTCAAATCTGTGTCACTGGAAACAAGTGGAAGGGAGGGCTCAGCCTATCCGTTTTCATATTATTAAATGGACAGAAGGAGCTAGGGAGTTCTGCTTCAGAAAAGCAATCTCAACCAGGAACTGAGAACCTATGCACAGTGTATGGTATTCCTGTTTTCCTAAGATCCTGGGAGGTAAGCTGTTCTCTCAGCTGCAAGGATAAAGCATAATCTTTCAAAAATGCATTACCAACTTTGTACCATAAGAGAGAGCTCCAGGGGAATCTTTCATTTGCTGACTAGTCTGGCTTGATTTAGCAAAGCTGCATGTGAACCTTGTTTACATATGAAGGCATGAGTTCTGAGCACGTTCTCCCCCCAGAAACTATTGTTCCTTGAGGTAGAAAGAATGCACTGCCTTTCCCAGCTTGTCCTTTGAGCCGGCACTGGGAGCTGCTTCTGAGTGGCAGGAATCAATGAGCGACTTTCCCAGCAGCTGTCTGTCAACTTTAATGACCAATCTGGTTGCAATTACAGCAATGAACTTTCTCTAACAGCCCCAAATTACTCTGGGTGATGAGAAGAGACAGAGAAATGGAGACCCTTTGGGGAGGGCAGAAAGGAAATATGCTAATCCAGGACAAAGGTGGAAGGGGGGGGAGTTGTTCACTCATCTCAAAATGAAGCTCAGATTTTTAAATATATTTTGAGAGACTCTGCCAATAAAAGCTCCTCATCAAGTTCCAGTGTGGCGAACAGCAGAGAGTTAATGGATCAGAACATTGCTTTATTAGGGGATACTGTCCAATTTTCAGAATGTAGAAATGACTTCATTTAGAAAATAAACTTACAGCCTCACAGCAGTCCAGCATAGTGATGGGTAAATTCTCCCAGACTGATTTGGATTGGAAGCAGTGATTTACAATTGAAAGTGCACTAAAAAGTTTTCTTTCTTTCTTTTGCTACAATTTGTAATTGTTAAACTCTTCCATACCCACCTACCCCGGCCTACTGCAGTGGCAACTGCCCCCTTCTGCCAGTGTAACAAGGAGAAGGGCTACTGGGTGCCCAGAACCTCCAGCATTGTTGCAATGTGTTTGGGGGGACAGTGGTGAAGTGATGAATTCTAAAGCAATCTTTAGCCACAGCCTTTTTAACACTCAACAAAACTACATGTTTTTTGACTAATGGATTCACCATGTCTTAAAAACACCAAGCTAGCCTTTTCCTCACTCCTCTTTCTTAGCAGTCAGCCTGAAGAAGCACTCCGATGGATTTTGGAATTTTTAAAAATGAAAATTGTAGCTTAACCCCTATCTATGTATGCTACTGCAGTTTACCTCTTCTTTAGCTTAGCTTATTTGGTGTGATTCTCTCTGAGAAAAACTTGTTGATTTGACATGCAGGTGACTGGCAAATAGCATTGTTGCTGCTATGAAATAAGTGGCAGTGTGTCAGCCCTTGCACATCCCTGCTCCAACACACCGCCACTGGAGGATGAGAGGGGATCTACCTGCTGTAACAGAAGGGTGGGAGACCTGATATTCCTTTCCTTCCATAACTGCTAGACTGGGTAGGTCAGTCTGTACCAACTTGCCACCACACCCATTGTGCTTCCTCTAACCCTGGATGGGAGTGCTTCCCAAAGATCCGAGACAGTATCCACCCTCCCTTCCCCACATGTGGGCGGGGTTTGCGGCACTGAGCGGGGCTCACCTGGGCAGGTGCCACCCACCTGCTTGAGCCGGCCTTTGACCTGCCCTCAGCCAGGGAGGACAATGGACGGCCGGCCAGGGGTGGGCCCAAGGCGAAAAGAAAAGAGGCTGTCTCAGTTGCCCAAGCCTTTTTTGCTGTTCTTCCTTCCAAGATCAGGATCATCAGGAGCGTGTCCAGGCAGCCGGACTGAGGTAAGTAACTGGCCTCTTTGAGTTTTGCCTGGATGGGGGGGGGGCTTGTCCCCTCTCCCAGGCTAGGCTGCATTTTTGCGGCCTTCTTTCTTTCACTAGGCCGCATTTTTGTGGCCTTTTCAGCTTTTGCCGGCTAGGCTGCAGCTAGGCCGCAGGGGTGGCCTGCTTGTTTTTGCAGCGGGGGGCATGGCTCCCCTGCCTCTGCCAGCCCGAGTGGGTGGCACAGCCCCTGACTAGGCCGCAAGGGTGGCCTGCTGGGCCCCTGGCTAGGTCGCAGGGCAGCCTGCTTGTTTTTGCGACGGCGGATACAAGGGGAATACAAGGGGAAATACAAGGGGAATCAAGATGGCATCCAGTGTAATGTGTCCCTCCCCAGAGATCAAAGTAGCTTGCTTTTCTCTGTCGAGCGCCACTCATACATATGTACCATCAAACAATTGCCTAAGTATATGAGAGACTGGAATAAGTGTATTAAGAATTTAAAAACAAAACAGGAGAACAAAGGTTAAAACAGAATGGTACATGAAAAAGAAACACGTTTCATTTTAAGTTCATACTGAATACAGTGGTGCCCTGCAAGATGAATGCCTCGCAAGACGAAAAACTCGCTAGACGAAAGAGTTTTCCATCTTTTGAGGTGCTTCGCAAGACGAATTTCCCTATGGGCTTGCTTCGCAAGACGAAACGTCTTGCGAGTTCTTGCGAGTTCTTTCCCTTTCCCCCCCTTTTTCTAAGCCGCTAAGCCGCTAATAGCCGCTAAACCGCTAATAGCGCTAAGCCGCTAATAGCCATGCTTCGCAAGACGAAAAAACCGCAAGACGAAGAGACTCGTGGAACGGATTAATTTTGTCTTGCGAGGCACCACTGTATTCTGTTACAGCTTCTTACAAACAGGCTTCTGGTCTCCTTACAAGGAGCCGTGTTGACAGTCATTTAAGGGACAAAGGACTGTGTGGAAACAGTCAATTTTTAAGAGTGTGTTGACCCAGATGGATCTTGACTGACAGCTGGCATTGTCCTGCCAATCACAAGGCAGTCAGTAGCCAGGAGAATGCTCAGTGTAGAAAAGTGGCAATAGGCTGGAGATGGGCTACAAACAGAGGCAGATTTAGGGGAGCATGATTGGTTTGGTTGTACTGGGTGTCAAGTCTCAGGGGGTACCACAGAGAATGTCACAACTATGATTTAGAATGGAGCACAAGAAGTTGGGGGGAGGTGAATTTTGGAATCACACAAGGTGTTGCTGAAATTTGAGACCCCAAGGTCTGCCACTGCTCTGAAGGCACAAAATAGCAGTCTTTCCTGAGCTCTTGGTGGTTTCTCCTCCATTGATAGAGAATTAATGACTGGGGAGACTGAGCAATCTTAAATGGGTTGGGGAGAGCAGAACTGCACCACACCTGCTAGAGTCATTGAAGCAAGCTGCACAACTGAGCAGTTCATAAGGTGGAGAGCTTAAAATCCAAAGTGGAGAAAATTCAGGAGCCACAAAATTGAACACAAGCATTATTAGTCATAAAGGTTCATTCAAATGATGTGAAGAAGGAACCTAGGTGAATTAGCACCTTGTACTGTATGAAGAAGTAACATGATTCACATTAAGCATGTCTGGAAGGTTTGTCAATCTCTAATTTGCAACCATACCATGTTTTCAGGAACCAGAAGCCTTTGCATTTAAACACCAGTGTTTTTGGCAATTTCTGGGCTCTGTTATTGCCAAGGGGAACAATCGTACAGAGAATGCTCATGTGATACTTAATGTATCTTTTAGTCTTCCATTCATTACTTCTGAATGTTGTTAATGGTGAACTGTGGAAAGCTTAATATATATTTTTATCAAGGTAGTCTTTTCATTCTTCTTATGAACATATACCGTTCTTAGTACCTCTTTAGTGTGGTCGTTCCAATGACATTTCAGATGCGGAACAAAAAGTCATCTGGTGATGACAAATTAATTTTCTGAGAACTTTCTCAGATTTTACATTCATGCAGGATGCTTTTGGTCTGCCTCCACAAACACCACAGCAGGTGTGTACAATATATTGTTACACAAGGGGTATACTCTGTGCTGCTCGCTGTACCATGGCCAAAACAAATCAGGATATGAAGTGTCTTTCTCAACAAGCCAAATAAGTGATGAGAAGGGAACAGAACAGAAGCTCCTGCAATTCAGTGCTCTGGAGAAACTAAGATACGGCTGTGAGTTTCAGGGGCATCTCAGTAGTGCAGGCAATCAGATACCAGAAGATGAAGAATTCCTTCTCCAAATCCTTCCTCAGGGAGGCCATTGTCTCTTTTGGCCTTGTGGGTTACAAAAGAAATTTTAATGGGAATAAGGAGGATTCTGTGGTGGCAGGGTCATTTGTATTCCATGCCACCTTGGCCGGATATAACTATACTTAATTAAAATTACATTTTGTCTAGTGTGCACTTCACAGGGCTTTATGTGCACTGACAAGGTCAAATGATGCTTAGGAAAGTTAATATAAAATGCAGATAGTGTGCTCTTCTCAAAGCCCTCACCCTATCAACCTCTCCTGTCGAACATGGCGAGCCCAGGACCTGCATCCAGAAGAGCTTCTGAAGGAACTTCAAAATGCAACCTGTGGAAACTAGCCCTTTCCTCATTTTTAAGGAGCATGTTTAATCCTGCCTGAACAGGATCACGATGCTTGCTTTAATGTTTCACAGTTATCATATAGTTATAAACACAAGCTCACACAAGAACTCTGAGGAATCCAGCATTTAGAAAAGATGGTTTTAATTGTCAGCTTTGCTTTTCCTTTCCCATCTTCTTCCTTCACTTTCTTTCTGATGAACCACCTAGATGAAAATCTAGGTGAGGGTGGCATTTCAGAATTTGATTTTGTAAACCTTTCATGAGAAACAGTCATCCAAAGGACAACTCCTTTGATTGCTGCCCTAACCCCTCTCCAAGCTCCCTCATCCCCAGTGCTGTCTGTCTCCCTCCTGGATTTTGTTTAGGTAAAGAAAGCATGGACTAACTGCCACCAATTAATATGTAGCAGACCCACCACACAGTACGCCAATTAAACAAATTTCTACAATTTGCCACAGGCTATCTTGGGAGGGGGGCTGTTCTTGTGCAAGGGAAACTTTGATTCAGGGAGTCTCCAGCAGGAGTTGAGCAAACAAGAAAAGTTTTATTTACCAAAGGGGTTCATGAAACAAAGTTGGGTCAGAAGATGCGTTCTTTCAGGTAGAAGTTATTATTTTAAATATAAAGTTGTCACATGCTTAAACATAATAGTATATGCTCAGCTTTTCATAAACTTCCCTTCTAAAAATGAGTTGTTACACTTCAAGAAGATGTTCCGGTTTCTAGAATAGGTGGTAAAATGCTCGGCTCAGTTTCTGTTACTTCACTCTCATTGCTTTACTTAGTTCAACTCAAATCAGAACCAATTCTCCCTCGGACAAACCCTATCCTAATGATTATCTCCCATCTCAAATCAAGCCCTATCTCTCCAACTAAACCCTATTTCACTGCAGCTCTTTCCCTTCTCTATTCCCCTCTCCAAACTCCCTCAGAAATTGCTCATTTTATTCTCCCTCCCAAAGTGCTGCTCCACACACGAACCCTTCTAGCTAGCTGTCTTGGTAGCCAATCAGAGAGAGGCCCCAGCACTCTGGTGGGATTCTGAGGGACTGCGTCAACACACTCTAGTCTGGCTCTGCTGTTCATCACAACAGGAAAATCCACAATGCTGCTATGCTTGCCACATCACACTTCCCAAAGGCCTATTCTGGCAATCAGAAACCAAAATTTCTCCCCACCTCCTCTCTTTTCCTTGCAAATCAGCAGAAAGAGAAGGTGACAACTGTAATGATCACGTGGAAGAGGGAAAGAAAGCCCATACAGGGCAAAAGGCAGCATTCTCTGGAGAGGAAGGTTCTGGAAATCTTCTCCACCACTTCTCATGAGCTCTGTCAACCATTATCAATCTTAGGCTACAGTGAAAGTGGTTGTAAGGTTTGTAATCTACATGTAACTATTTTTCCCTCCTATGTCTTTGAGCTCTTTCAAAAATATAGCTTCTTGCATGCCTGGTAAAATATGAGTGTTTATAAGCATTAAAATGTCTGGTTGGCCATTTGGGCACAGTGTTGACATGACAGCTCCACTGAAAGTCAATTGTTTGTTTTGGTGCAATGATCAGTGTTGTGCATGGTGAGTACTGAGACCAAGACTCAGGATATCCTGGAATTGCCATCAGAAAGCCAGGAGCAGGGATGCTCAAATTAATTATTCTGCCTTTTACTTCATGTTATCGTAGAATTGTAGGATCTAGTGAAGAAAGCTCATGCCGCAAAAACATGTTATTCTTTAAGATGACACACAACTCTGCTCTTTTCGCTACATTCAGTTTCATATGGCTACTCTTCTGGAATTTTCCCATAGGTATCTCCATTCTTCATTGCCAGTCTCAGCTTTTGTTTAGCCTTTTCTCTGTCCTTTTAAGCTGCATCGTATCAGGAACATTTCTCGATTTCTTCCTGCCTGCCTTTCAAGATAAGCTAATAGATGTGGCATTTTTAATCATCAGACATAATCACTACATTAATTTTGACCTGCAGTTGTTGAAATCCCAACATCTTTCCATCTCTACAATGTTTTGCTGGAGGGTGTCACGTAATTGGTTTTAATCACAGATGGTTGTTTTAAATTGACAATAATAAACCCCCCAAACCCAGTGCCTTTTATTCCAATAAGTATTCCTTTGAGTTAACACGTATAGATGGATCATTTGAAATTTAAATTTACCAGTGGCATTTCTAGTGGCAGGCAGATCAATGTAGTCCATAGTACTCTGTACCACATAGATCTTCAGAGCTTTCTTTCTTCTGCTTGGAGAAAGATTCACAAGTTGAATATTTTATTCTCCTAATAATGAGTTTAGCTTTTGGGCCGGCATGTAAGCCCCTCCTGAGGCCTAATGAGTGAACTCCCCACCCCAACCCAAAATGGCTTATTTATGGAATCTGATTATTTGCATTCCCTTGTGGGAAATTCCAGACTCATTCAGCAGCTAGGATGCACCGAGGACATCATTAGCAAGAGAGTAAGGTGATGGGAATGTGCTTTTGCTTATCCCACAGTGGTTCTAAAAGGAAAAAACCAGCTCTATTGTCTTCATCTGAGTGCAGTATTCCACTAATTATGCACATCTTGCCAGTGGTGTACTAGGACCCAATGGTGAATTTAAGTATCAAAAAGGTCAGCAAAAAATTGCTGCTCCCCATTTCCAAATTGGGCCTTTATGACCTCCCATTTCCCACTGGAGGATGGGCCATTTGGAGCATTAAGTATTTCTGGCATGCTGACTTTCCCATGTGTTGACCTTTAATTCTGCCCTTGTAGGATGCTCCTACTGATAGAGGCTCCACTTCTCATCACCCTGATGAAATTCTAATTGCCTGTAACTAATTTAAAAGAATTTGCAATTGTATAATCTTTAGCCATCTCTGTAATCACACACGTAATTTTAGGGAAATTCAAATCACATATCTCATAGGCAGCAACTCTCATATAATGCACAGAGAAAGCTGGCTTTGAATATGGGAGACTTAAATTTAAGTCAGGGCCAGATCTCAGAAGCAGAGCAGATGCTTTGCCTGCAGAACTCCCTGGTTCAATCTCTAGTTAAGAAGATCAGGTGGCAGAAAAGTTTTTTGCCTGAGATCTGCCTCAGTCGGAATAGACAATATTGGTCAACATGAACAAATAGTGTGACTTTGTGTGTGGCATGCTAATAAGTAAGGTGCTAATGCAAGTAAGGTGATCAGGCATTCTCTCCCTGAAAAGTCAAATCGGAGTCCAGTTACCAGCACCAACCCAGAATACTTCAGCTTATATTGGACCTACTCTTGCTAGATAAGGACTACCACAATGAATCTCACTAAATGTCCTGTTCTGGTCCCATAGAGGAGCATATGGAGAGAGGCAAGTGTTGCAGCACCAAAAGAGAGCTGCCAATAATAATTTAATAATAATTTATTTGTACCCCACCCCTCTGACTGGGTTTCCCCAGCCACTCTGGGCAGCTTCCAGCATATATAAAAGCATAATAAAACATTAAACCTTAAAAAGCTTCCCCATACAGGGCTGCCTTCAGATGTTTCCTAAATGTTATATGAGATAATAAAAATAATTTATTATTTGAGCCACTTGCTCCAACAAGAGATAAAAGTGAACTGAGGCCTTTTGAGCGTCTGCCTCCAGTCAACCTCTTATGCTGCACCCTCTTTGTTGGACAGTCCTTAAGGGGTCAGCCCTCTGGCTTGAAGGTAGTGACTTTTCCTGTGCTTCAGAGCCTCCCACTATGCCATTGGACTGGCATAGTAGTATGGTAGGCCAGGGTAAAGTGCCCTTGAGAGTCCCTGGTGTGGTTCTGTGGGTTGTCACATCTGATTCACTGGGCTCCTACCAGCCAGCCTCAGGCTCACATGACCCCTGATCACCAGCTGAAGAGGCAATGTGACCCACCTCATCAGATAATGGCACTCTGATTCTGTGTCCTGATCATTGCCAAACTCCATGATCATAGCACTCATTAAACTCAGCTCCTACACTTTGAGTAGATTCTCAGACAGATCTATTCTTCATCAGTTTAAGGTTATGATCTTAAGTCAAATCAATTTCACTGAAATCAACAAATACTACATAAATATGTTATGGCTGTGGTGAAAAGGTTAAAGACTACACAATCTTCAGTACCCAGAAGCAACTTTGAGGACATGTATACCAGGAGCTTCTTTGAGAATTGCACATTTGTGTGCCGCAAACTTTCAGTGGGGTATCAGAAATATGAATGATACTTATATAAATGGAACAAGCACTTTCATTCACCTCTAAAAGTTAACTCCTCTTCAGTGTCCATTGATATGTATTTCAGGTGCCAAACTGTGAAATTTCAGCACATTCTTCTCATTGATAAAGTTTTCATTTGGACCTCAGAAGGACCTACTGTAATCTTTTTGCCTCAGGGTCCTGCTCATGTATCAGGCATGGTGTGGATGTTCCCACTTTCCTGGGCACGTCAAGGGGCCTTGCTTTGACAAAACTTTAGTGGCAGAAGATTATGGTGTTTGGTTGCTTAATGTGAAATCTGTCACCCAGGAAACACTGTGCTCTAAGACAATATCAATAGAAATACTTCCCCAGAATTTGAAGGGATTATTTTGCAATAAAAGAGGAAAAGCCTACTTACTCTGCATGAATTCCCTTTCAGTCTTGCAAGTCTCTTTTCAGGAGTTAGGGAAGGGGAGGTAGTGTGCATATGCAGGTCTGCCTAGCAGGAAGACCAGAATGATTATTTTCTGAATAATGTGTTTGCATGGTCAGGGCCAGTTTAATGGAGGAGTGTTCCTCTCCAGTGCTGGGAGTAGTAAAGTTCCAGCTGTGTTCTAAGTGAAGGGTGCTTCTCTCTTTATTTTATTCGTTAGAAATATGAAGGGGGGTTATTCTTTACAGCACTTCCCTGTGTCAGTCAGGGTGATGTCCTGATGCATTAACCAGACATTGAAAACGAATGCTACAGACATGGAATTAAAATTGCAGAGGAGGTGTTACAAATTTGTAATTTCTTGTGTGTAATGCATTCAGTGATCTCTGGTAACTCTGAACAGAAAATGTGTGAGTGAAAATTGGTGGCTATGTTTGAAATGAGTGGTTAATAGAATGTTGCTTAATGTATTGCTCTTTTGTATTTGAAAAAGTATTCAAATAAAGTGGTTTCACCCCCCCCCCCCAAAAAAAATGCAGAGTTGTAAATCTGGGCAGAATTCAGTGTAGTACATTGATGTGAAACTTAAACGGGAAACAGTGTGTTTAAGAGAGCTGCCTGCAAGTGGATTCACATCTCATGGTGCATGCACACATTTCTTTTGTTCCACTGTCACATCTGATCAAAAAGATTGGGAATTTTTTTTGAAGCAATACAAGACCTGCCAAACTTGTTATCAGAGGCATAAGGGAGATGACTGTACTTACTACGAGCAGCAATCCCTCTTTCAAATTGCCTCCAGCTCTCTGAAAAAAACCACTATTATTTGACTTTCCTTTCAGGACTGGTTCAAGACATTTTGCTGCCTAAGGTTAAAGGCAGGAGGGCACCTTCTCCCCAACCAGGCTGGCAGCTAAACCTTACTTCAACACTGATGACACTGAACCTGAGCCCTTGCTGCCTCAACATGGCCTTCACCCTGCACCATTCAGGTAAGTGGCAGTGATGCTTGTGTCAGGAGGGTATCTCTGTGGCACCACCACATGCACTGATTATTTCTGCAGCAAACTTGTTTAAGTGACTCAGGTCAAGCTGTGTGGCATACATAGCTCTGTCCTCCAATACAGAGGAATGGTTGGGGATGATCAGAAGGAACAGCCAGGGATTTGTCATCTGCTGCCTGAGGCAGCTGTCTCATTCTGATCCTGTCTCTTTGGGAACAGCAATGGAATTGCTGCCTAATATGTCCCTAGAGTTGTGAGAAGGCATTGATTTCTATTTCAATTCATGTTCAGCACATGCAGTGCTGTTTCTTTTCCACTGCAATTTGACTTCTGACAAAAAATTCATTCATCAGCTTGTGCTATGCAATCAATTACATTGTAATTATGTTATTTCACACCGTTCATTTCAGTGCAAAGGAAACACAATGCAAATGGGTGGGATCATCAATTATGTGTCAGTTGTATGAATTGTATTCACTGGATTGATTTCCATTTCTGGCATAGGACAAATAAGCAAACTTCAGCAAATTCTGCCGGAAATCACTGACATCCCTAAATGTTACCTAACAGTTCTGTCATTAAAATATCTTGATATGTTTATTTGTTTCTCCAAATGATGCAGTGCACAGGTTGTGTGCCAAATCATTCACCTCTCTCTCCTTTCCCCCCTCGTGCATATTCCTGTACTTTATTCTTTACACTTACGGGTTGAAATGCACAGTTGTCAGTGGAGGGGGAGTTGCAATACCTTCTCCATAGCCATTCTCCTCCCCAGATCCACAAACCAAAACCCCCTCACATCTCTATTCAGCCCACGCACACTACTAAGTCCTCCATCATCACTCATACACAGGCTACAATGAGCAATTTCTTCCCTTTTCCTTTTCTTTCCATCATTACTTCTCTTGAAATGACATTTCAGATAAGATATATGAACTTATATTTGAGCTGCAGCAGACAGCATTAAGGAGAGGTTGAGCGCAACATCCTTTGTTAGCGCCTGGCTCCCTAGTCTAGTTCCTTGCTTCTGTAGCAGCTCTTGCAGCCTTTTTTTCTGAAGCAGCTTAACCTCTTGCCTGTTTCATCCTTAGGTCTGTCCAACCCTGGCTGACTATATCCCTGGAACAGTCCTCCTCTATCCAACAGAACCACATTTCTATAGGTCTCCCCATTTGCATTGTGGGTTCTCCTGAGCAGAGCCAAGCATCATTTTTTAGTGTGGCTAGGTGGAACTGATGAAAAAATGCACCACTCCACATGTGGTTCTTTCATGTACTTCTATGGATCTGGGGCTTAATATACTTCCAGCAACAAATGCTAGGTCAGTCTAGGGCCAGAATGCTTATTTGAAGTCATGCACCTAGTGTTTCGGAGCTGAGAATTGCACATTGGGTTCTCGCTTTGGGAAGCAGAGCTGAAGGTCGTTCATTAAGTAACGAAGCTAGATCCTTAATGAATGGAAGAATAGGCTGAATAAGCCAGAGTAGCTACCATGATTTGTTGTCGTGTTGGACTCCTGAACCATGAAAGGTTAGGGAGAGCCACTTTTTTTCCAAACTACTCTTCTCAAGAGCACTGCAGCCTACTATAATTGAACTGTGGCAAGAGATAGCTCTCCTACAGTGAAGCAGCAAACACATACTGTACCTGGGAGTGAGTCCCATTGAAGGGAGTGGGACTTCCTTCCAAGTAAATATGTATAGTAATGGGTTGTTGTAAGTGTGCCCTCTTTGTACAAGCATATATGAAAATTGGGAACACTCACAAAGGTGATATGGTTTGTTTGTTTTTTTTAAAAAAATCTGTTCCTTATCCCTTTTCATACAGTAATGAAAATTATTATTATCTAATATAACAGAAGTCCATCAACATTTGCTGTGCCCTTATACTTATTTCCAGTGGTGGAATCTAGTCTCAGTTGTTCACCAAGAGGACAGGATCACGCTTCAAAACGACCTGGACAGATTAGAGAACTGGGCCAAAACAAACAAGATGAATTTTAATAGGGAGAAATGTAAAGTATTGCACTTGGGCAAAAAAAATGAGAGGCACAAATACAAGACGGGTGACACCTGGCTTGAGAGCAGTACATGTGAAAAGGATCTAGGAGTCTTGGTTGACCACAAACTTGACATGAGCCAACAGTGTGACGCGGCAGCTAAAAAAGCCAATGCAATTCTGGGCTGCATCAATAGGAGTATAGCATCTAGATCAAGGGAAGTAATAGTGCCACTGTATTCTGCTCTGGTCAGACCTCACCTGGAGTACTGTGTCCAGTTCTGGGCACCACAGTTCAAGAAGGACACTGACAAACTGGAACGTGTCCAGAGGAGGGCAACCAAAATGGTCAAAGGCCTGGAAACGATGCCTTATGAAGAACGGCTAAGGGAGCTGGGCATGTTTAGCCTGGAGAAGAGGAGGTTAAGGGATGATATGATAGCCATGTTCAAATATATAAAAGGATGTCACATAGAGGAGGGAGAAAGGTTGTTTTCTGCTGCTCCAGAGAAGCGGACACGGAGCAATGGTGTGGGAGTTCAGAACTTAACTGGTTAAGTGTTCTGAGCTGTGCGTCACTTTCCGACGTCAGCTTTAGAAGCTGGGAGGAGTCTGGGAGGAGACTGTACTGTTGTTGTTCTCTCTGTGTGTCTTCAGAGAGACGGACATGTTTTCGACATGGCTGCAAGCAGTGATGGACAAATGTTTGAATAAAAGCTGTAAATAGACGAATCTGTCTGTGTATGCTTGCATGGAGCAAGGGAGAAAAAGACTGTTTTTACACCGCTGTAAGCCACTCTGCTGAGCCGTGGCCAAAGAGACAGCAGACTTTGGTGCGCAGCTAGAAGGAAGCGTGCCGGACGCTGCGAATGATTGATTGGGATCGTAAAGCTGTCTGAGTACACGGCTTCAACGATCAAGCTATCAAGATCGTTATCTCGCACAGGTTATGGAAGGTCAGTAAACGCTCGTAAAACAGTCGGTGTGAGCTCCAGGAACGCTTTGAAGTCGGCACGGAAGCTAGCTGGAGGCTGGAAGCTGCATTCCTTGAGTCTAGCCTGATGCCGGGAAGCAGAGGGAGTTTTTGCCTGCTTCCGAGAGACAGTGAGAGCTTCTGATACAGAGAGCTGGCTGGAGCTAAAAGCTGAGACGCAGCTGCTGTCGTTTCTCCACGGAAGGGTGAGGCAGAGAAGCTGTACCTGATCGTAAGTAAGCTTGGGCCCCCTTGGGAGAACGGGAAGAAATGGCTGAGAGCCAGGATATACCGGTGGAAAAGCTCACTTTAAAAAGTTGGGCAACCTGGAGCAGAAGAATAAGGGGCTGGTTCTTGGTCACTGGGCTTTGGGAAGGAAGCCAGTCAGAGCCAGCTGAAGCAGGCTGTGAATCTGCGGTGCCTGGAGATGGCAAGCAGAGAATGCAACAGGAGCTGAATATGCTCAGAGCATGTGTTGATGCTTCACTGAGGCCTCATTTGGAAGGTGTACAGACACCAGGGGCTGCCTGGAATGTGCTGCGAAGTTTGTGTGAAACTGCAGCAGGAGGCCAGGGCCCTGGAGAAGAAATGGAGAGCCCCAAGATGGCTGCGGCCCCAGTTCCCGGTACTTCAGTCTCAAGGAGCACTGTTGGGCAGATCGGGGGGGCGAAGAGTTCCAAAGGCAAGTTTAAGAAACTTTCCACTGTTGCTGAAGCGGAGAGCAACTTCAGCAGGGGCCAGGCTGGTGGGAGGTGCCGTTCCAGGAGAAGGAAGGCCAGGCCAGCTGGGAGGAGCCCCGGGCAGTGTTTTTCCACTGGAGTACAACGTCTGCATGGCAGTTGCCCCCACCGGAGCACAGAGCCAAGACAGGATGTTTGCAAGGACACTTCTCATGGGAACCAGGCGAGTTTCCATGGCAACAGGCCTGGGAAGACAGGCAGGCGTGGAACTGAGCCAGGTGGTCGTGGTAAACAACAGGATGAGGCTTATCAAGTCTCTGCGAGTATGGCATTGTTCGAAGACGGCCGAATGGAAAATTTGAAAATGACTTTTGTAATCGACTCAGCAGCTAACCGCAACATGGTTCCAGAGACATCTGCAGTCAAGATGGGGAATTGCACGGCAATTCCGGCCGGACAAACTGTTATGTTCGCAAATGGACAGAGAACCCAGATTAAAACTGTCACTAACGTTTTCCTTTCTGTTTTGCAGGAGACGCTGCAGTTTTGTGTTATCCCAGAGGGGGATCATTGTTTGTTATCTGTGCCTTATTTGTTAAGTAAGGGGTTCAAAGTTTGTTTTGAAAATGATGTCTGCACAATCTCCAAAGGAGGGAGGTTACTTGCCGAGGTTAAGAAAGGGCAGAATGATCTTTTCATTCTTAAAACGTCTCTTGGGGGTGAGGGGAAGGTTGAGAGAGCACAGGCGCAGCGTGCTACAGTTCCCGGCCAGCGTGCTACAGTTCCCGCTCATGTGTCATGTGCTTGTGTTTGGCATGGGAGAACCATTCATGGTTCTGTAGAAGACTTGCAGGTTCTACCCGAGGTTTCCACAGGTTGTAAGATTCGAGATTGCAGAAGTGCCATTAACTGTGACACTTGCAAGCAAGCAAAGGTGAAAGGGTGCAGTTACCCAAAGGTGGAACGGGTAACCACTAAACCTTTTGAGCTGGTTCACATAGATTTGGCCAGTCCTGTCAAGGAACCAAGTCTGGGAGGGGCCAGGTTTCTGCTAACTTTTTTGGATGATTTTTCGCAGAGCACCTGGACCCACGGCCTCAAATCCAGGGAGGATGCAGCACAGCTGATCAAGAGCTGGGTTGAGGGGGTGGAACTGAGATTCTCCACCAGGGTTCAAGCTATCGTCAGTGACAGAAATGCTAGGTACACTGGTTCTGCTTTGCAGCAGTTCTTTCACAGAAGAGGGATACGTCACACAGTTACTTCACCCAGTAAGAGGGGGGTGGCAGAGCTGAGGAGTGAAGCTCTGGTTAAGGCTGGACAGGTGATGCTGAAAGAAGCCAGGTTACCTCCAAAGTTTTGGCTGGAGGGAATCCGATGTGTGTCATTTACCTGGAATCGTGTCTACAACTCACTGGTAGGTGACACACCGTACTCGTTGTTAAATGGCCGCAAACCCCAGGTTCACTTTCTGCGCAAGTTTGGATCTCCTGCGGTTGTCCCTGTGCCTAAGGCTTTGCAAGGGCCAGATGGAGCCAAAGTCCAGAAAATGATCTTCTGTGGGTATGAGCCAGATGCTCGTGCATGGAGATTTGCATATCCGTCAGGTGATCAGAGTAAGGTGTTGATCAGTAAACACGCTGATTTCTGTCAGGAGGATGTAAAGTCAAAGACTCCTGTCAGGCGTGATGTTCTTTCAGAATGTCTCTCTGACCCAGAAGACAGTTCTGATGAGGCAGAGGAAGAAGAGGCTGAGTCTGCTGATGACGACCAGGTCACTGACCAGGGTCAGGAGCAGGGTGGGGCGTCTCCACAAGTTGTTAGGAAAGGACAGCCCAAGAGTGAGCCTAGTTCTCCTGTGAGTGTAATGGAGAGGATTCGAAGACGTTTTAAGTCAGAGGGGGAAACCCGTGATGCAGAGGACACACCTGCTGGTGACAGTGAGCCAGAGGAAACACCAGAGTTTGTGCCTAGGCGATCCAGTCGCACAACCAAGGGTATTCCACCTGAGAGGTACCAGGCCACAGGTACGTGGGTAAGTTTCGCACAGTGCGATTCTGAGAGTTGTGAGGTGATTCCACAGATGCCCAACAGGTACGCCAAGGTAGGGCGCAAGGCATTGGGGAAGGGATTGATCTCACAGGGTGTTGCTGAAGATGTTACACAGGTTTTGTCAGAAAGCGACGCAAGGGGGTGTGTGGGAGTTCAGAACTTAACTGGTTAAGTGTTCTGAGCTGTGCGTCACTTTCCGACGTCAGCTTTAGAAGCTGGGAGGAGTCTGGGAGGAGACTGTACTGTTGTTGTTCTCTCTGTGTGTCTTCAGAGAGACGGACATGTTTTCGACATGGCTGCAAGCAGTGATGGACAAATGTTTGAATAAAAGCTGTAAATAGACGAATCTGTCTGTGTATGCTTGCATGGAGCAAGGGAGAAAAAGACTGTTTTTACACCGCTGTAAGCCACTCTGCTGAGCCGTGGCCAAAGAGACAGCAGACTTTGGTGCGCAGCTAGAAGGAAGCGTGCCGGACGCTGCGAATGATTGATTGGGATCGTAAAGCTGTCTGAGTACACGGCTTCAACGATCAAGCTATCAAGATCGTTATCTCGCACAAATGGTTCCAAACTACAAGAAAAAAGATTCCACCTAAAATTAGGAAGAACTTCCTGACAGTAAGAGCTGTTCGACAGTGGAATTTGCTGCCAAGGAGTGTGGTGGAGTCTCCTTCTTTGGAGGTCTTTAAGCAGAGGCTTGACAACCATATGTCAGGAGTGCTCTGATGGTGTTTCCTGCTTGGCAGGGGGTTGGACTCGATGGCCCTTGTGGTCTCTTCCAACTCTATGATTCTATGATTCTATGAAGTCAATTTGAAGCAAAATATCTGTAACTAAGAAGGGATGGGACACCTATCCAAGCTTAAACAATTACATTAGAATTAAATTCATGGCTCCATTTGATAATTAAGACAGACATCTCCTTTAGTTTGTCATTGTATTGATGAATTGAGCTATTGTTTTTACATTTGATTACTGAAGTCTTATGGCTACCATTTCACCCTTACTGCTCTTGAAAATTGTCTTCCCTAACTACATGGGCAAACCCAAAGGGTTAATGTTGGGGGAGATCATAATTGTTATTTTTGTAAGCTTCTTGTACAACATTTGCTATTTTGGTCAACCATATGTATTAAATGAGTCTGTTCAGAATCATGTAATTATATACACATGGTAAGCTGGGCCTTTTGTTTGTTTTGAATTTCAGTGTTTCCTGAATTACAGCATATCATTTCTGTTTTAATGGGAATAAAGTCAAATGTAAGTCCCACTATCTGGATGTGAAACATGGATTTAAAAAAAATCAATGGAAGGTTTTTCTTGGTATTTTCATGGTTGCGTCAACTGATTTTAACTCATAGATTAATTGGGTAAAGTTTTAATTGCTCTTGTCTGCTCTCATTGAAGTCAATGAGGCCTGTGCTTGCTTGTTTGCTTGTTTAGAGCTCTTTTATCCTCTCAGTTTGCTAACATTCCTAAAGCAGCAGTATCATTCATACCACATAGAATTCATGCACGAAATAAAACAATAAATAGCAGAAGACAGCACAAGAGATATAGAGCAGCAATATCATTTAAAAGCCACCAAAAGTCACCACCCCCTTTAACTGGGCATTGAAAGATTAATAAGGTTGGCACAAGGCAAGGAGATAGGTGGCCATGACTGAGAAAGCTCCATCTATCTAGAGAATTGTTGTGGATTGTGCTCTGTACTAATCGCCTTCCATAGCACAAGATCTTAATTATTCTGTTAATTATAATAAAAATACTCTGTATTCCAGATTCTCAAGTCTATGGGGGAAAACATTGCCATGAGCTTTTCCTTTACATTTTTACGGTATCTTACATAAGGAACGAGTCCTTCCCTCAAAAGGGTCCCTTGCAACTCTACAGTTCTATGATCAACGAACCCTGTTCTGCCATCGCAGGCAGTTGCCTCCGAATACTTGTTGCTGAGAATTACAAGTGGGGGTGATGCTGTTTCACTCATGTCCTGCTTCTGGGCTTCCCAAGGCAGCTGGTTGGCCCCTGTGAAAATAGGGTGCTGGACTAGAAGCCTTTTCAAGCTTTTTGTGAAACAAGTGTCTGACTGGGTGCTGCACCATAAAATAGGAGACTTAAAACACTTTTGAAAATACTCATTTTGGTCCAGTTTTGTAGTAGAGGGGTAACATGTAGATATGGGAACATTTTTTTTCCAGAGCAGTCTGCCAGAGTGCCAGAGTAATTGACAAACTCTTCCTGCTCTGGCAAGTGAATTGAGGTGATAATGAGGCTTTCATGGTTGTTTCGTGGTTGTTTCAAACCGGTGAGCTCTGTTGCTCTGTCCCAGCTTCTGCCAACCTAGCAGTTCGAAAGCATGCCAGTGCAAGTAGATAAATAGGTATGGCTGAGGCGGGAAGGTAAACAGTGTTTCCGTGCACTCTGGCTTCCATCACGGTGTTCTGTTGTGCCAGAAGCAGTTTAGTCATGCTGGCCACATGACCCGGAAAGCTGTCTGTGGACAAATGCCGGCTCCCTTGGCCTGAAAGCGAGATGAGCGCCACACCCCATAGTCGCCTTTGACTGGACTTAACCGACCAGGGGTCTTTTACCTTTTTTCTTTTTTTTACCTTTTAAGGCAGATTAGCATACAGAAAATCAAACAAGGAGGAAAATGTTCAAGCAGAGGCTAGATACAACTACCCTTTTCTTTGATGGGGTTCCTACCTCATGCTAGCAGTTTGCATCATAACACTTCTTTGCGAGATTGTTTGTTTTTTAATTAAAATCTAAAGTTGCATTTTAGCTGGTTGATGTTATTTCCTTAAAGCTCAATCAGAAGTAAGTGTCACTGAGTTAAATCCGGCTTACTTCCAGGACACTATGCAGAGCATTTCAGTCATGCTGATCCTAATAAATTGAGTATTGAGCTATATACTACTGCTCGGGGGGGGGGGGGTTGCATGCACAGCTATCTGCATTTTGGGATTCTTCTTGGAGTATGGCTATGGACATCCCTTTAGGGGTGTGGCTGTAGGGACTATCAATATGAGCCCTTGCCCTTCAAAATTTATCAAAATTGCTCCATGTATTAGAATTACAAAGGTCTCTATTAGGCATTCACATTTTAAAAAAAATAATCCACACACCTCAAAGGCTATTTAAGCTGCCTGTGAGAAACCACCTTCCCTTTTTTTTCAGGTGAGGCTGTTGCTTAATGCTCTCCAAATTGCAATTCCAGTCCAGCTCCTGGTTTCTGAAAGAAAGAGGAAAGCATTTTCTCCCTTTTTAGATCTCAATTAGATTTGGCTTTGAAGGGAACATATAAAATGCTTAGGTTCACTTTTTTCTTTTTTAAGCCATGTTCAGCTTCTCCAAAGGGATGTTTGGGGAGGGGGGCACTGAGTGGGGAGTGCTCCTGAATGAGGTTTTTAAACATCCCTTTGACAGAGTCATTTGATTTTTACAGCAAGAACCCACAGTCGGCCTGAGCTCACCACAGAGGCATTGCCTCAGGCAGTACAGGAGTTTATAGCCTAGGTCAAGGATCCCAATGCATATTTTACAAGTACTCTCAAATGGCACTTTAGCCTTTGGCAGGCAGGTGTAAGTCGGAAGAGACTGCTGCACACAGAAAAGAAGGAGCATCATCCCTGTTATCTGCAAGGGCAAATGAGCAACAGATAGAAAACCAGGAAGGAAATGTGAGAGGACTTTAGGCTGGGGATGTGGAAACACAGCACTCCTCAAGGCTAAAGAAAGTGCACAAAATATCGCTGCCAAAGAATTTGTTCAGCAGTCTTCCCTTTCATATGAATAATCTCTTTCATATGAATATTAGCTAAAATATTGTACCACCTAAAATAGTATTGTTTGTATCCTGTTGGTGTTGATATCAGCTTTGGTTAGTTGGACTTAGTTCCCCAAATGCTTTCCTAAGGATAAGGAGCCAAAACCTGCTCCATTCCTGCTCCTTGTCTTAATACCAGCAAGGATCTTTCCACACCACACATTTTCCATAGTTGCACTATGCTCACTCAATTTTAAGAGGTCTTCGTGATACTGTCATCAGTGCCCTTCTGTTCTTCCATCTTTTGTCAAACCACAGAAAATCCAACTTCTTAATTAAAAGTGTGTAAATACCTGATGATATGCTTTTGACTTATACAGTGATGTAAAAGGTGGATGAGCCTATCACCTGCATCCATGTTTTCATGCACCATCTGGTTACCTTGTTAGTTAAAAATACAGTTTTTTTATTCAATCTTGTGATTTATGGGGGGGGGGCAATTTTATATTTAGAAACTATTAAAAAGTTCACAGAATAATGTAAGATGAAAATATATTGGTGCCATTTTATTCAAATTTATAACATTATTGAAGTAATCACATCAATCATGCTGTTCTTCTTTTCTTAATGATTTAAAATTTTGATGGGGGGGAGAAATATTATTAAAATGGGGTACTCGGGTGAATTCTCTTTCCCCGTCTATAGAGCCATGCCATGCCCTGTATAAGAAACACAGTAGGATGTATACCACACAAAATGCAGTATTTTTCAATTTGTACAGCTACAATTCTGCATGTAAGTTACAGTGGGAGAGAAGGAATTGGATAGCATTAGGAGCCATCAGGATGGAAGTGCCCTATAATTCTGAAGTAGGGAAGAATAAGAATTACTGGGCAGGGTGGTGATGGATCCCAAGTACAAACAGTGCTGAACTAGCTGTGCTAGCTCCAAGTTGCTGGAGAGATCTAGGATCCAGTGGATCCTTGGCTGGCCCAGCTCTGCCCTGCCCTCATATAGGGACCTTAGTCTTCCAGTCTGAAAACTGCTAGCAATAGTTTGGCAACAGCCCATTTTGTTGGCAGGCAATGTGGGGCATTCTGTGATAGCTGAGCCTTGCTCCTCACTAGCAGATATGGGGAAAACTTCCAACACACAGCAGCACCAGCTTGGGAAGGGGGGGGGGAGGTCAGTATTGCTCTGCCCATTGTGGAAAGTCATACAATTTTCTGTGACTCAGTTTTCTACCTGTAAAACTGAATAACAGCATAAAGGAATGATATTAAAGCAGTGAGTACATCTACTACTAGATTTATAGCTACCTATACAGAAAGCTGTACTAAAATGACTTCATGTCCTAAAGACTTATTAATCACCCAGTTAATAAGTAAGGAGCAGCACCCTGATGGAACTGTCTCCATCCACTCCCTGTTGGTTATGCTCCAATGTTACAGTGATACCTCGCGTTACATACGCTTCAGGTTACATACGCTTCAGGTTACAGACTCCGCTAACCCAGAAATAATACCTCAGGTTAAGAACTTTGCTTCAGGGTGAGAACAGAAATCATGCTCCGGCGGCACAGCGGCAGCAGCAGCAGGAGGCCCCGTTAGCTAAAGTGGTGCTTCAGGTTAAGAACAGTTTCAGGTTAAGAACAGACCTCCGGAATGAATTAAGTACTTAACCCGAGGTACCACTGTATTCTGTTTAGAAATGGAGGAATCCAGGCAGAACCTGCCAGGTAACAGTTGAGATCTCCCCAACCTGGTGATGGTAGGTGACCATTGTTGCACAAGACCCAGAAACCATGAAGTTATATCAGTAAAAGCAGTTGCCATATCTTCACTCAGAACAGAAGAAAACTCATGGCCAAACAAGGGCTGCTTCAAGGGGATAAGCCCCAGGTAAATCTTTGTCCTGCTTTGGTCTGGCTCATGCCAAGAGGCTGAGAAACCAAGTTTAAATCACAGGAAATCCTCACAAAGCCGCCTTCAGTAAGCTGTGTGCGCTCCCAGAGTTTCATGTTCTGACACACCTCCTCTCCCTGTTTGTAAAACAATCTTTTTAATTTTCTGGTTGGCTTGGCAAATCACAGCTGCTCGTTCCCCAGAGCTGCCGAGTGCATTTGCTCAGGTTCCTATTTACATACAGTTGGGCTTTTAATTTCCTTCTCACCACACATTTTATAAAGAAACCTTCTGAAATGCTGCAGATGGCTGAGAGGGGGGAACCATCTACAGGTCTCAGATCTGAAAGCCCAGCGTGAAAAAGGCAAATTTCACTTAACAACAGAGCCCCTGGTTTGTTGTGGATGCCCCATGGCGAGGGTTGGCTTTCCACTCATTATTTCTTTAACTCAATAGCTTTTACAGTTACCCAGACTGAGCCAAGGTACTTGAGTAATAATTGATACATGCCACTGAGAGAGGCTTATTAAACACTAGCTTTTGAAGGGTGAAAGTGGCTGTCCTCACAGGTGGTAACAAGCAGAGAGAAACCCGGGACTGGAGGGAAAATTAGCTCTCCTTCAGCATCTGTTATCACAATTACAATACGAAAAGGGCTGCCACAAGAAGACTCCTCCTGCAAACGCCCCCATTCTAGAAAATGATAGGGATTTTCTCAGCTTGCTGCATAATGCAGCTGAGTTAATTACTGCCATTTTGCAGAGCACTGCCCAATACCACTACCAAACAAATCCTGAATAGAAACAGAGGGTAGCGAACAGGAATTGCTAATTCACTAGCAATGGGGTTGATTGGCAATAGGGATTCTCCTTTGCAGGTTAGAGGGGGGGAACTAATTGGCGCACTGTAGTGATTAATACACTACAATTTGTACACATGGTGATTATGGAGATAATTTATGCATTCCACCAATGATTATTTCTGCACTATTAAAATCAGTAGCACAATTAAAGGAGTTTGAATATATATATATATATATATATATATATATATATATATAGCGTTCATCTCCTTAATATGGATATTTGAATTTCACACACCACATTAGAAGTCCCGTATAGATAATCATTGCCTGAAACAGATTACACATTTTTTTTAAAAAAAGGATCTTGGCTATTCTGTTTTATGAAAGCGTTCTTGAACCTTTTAAACACTGTTAATTAACAGCAATAGAGCTCAAACTCTCAAGAACTTTGAGCCACGCTAGGCTTCAGACAAGTCAAAGATGAGGCAAAAATCTGGTCAGCCAAGCTCTTAAAATATTCACCTGTTGCCTCTCAACTCATATACAGGCATAAAATATTTCTCAGCGTGTTTATAAAATCATTATTTGTTTTGCCTCCATGTACCCCTGATTTATATTTAAGAGCAAAGTAGGTTAGAGATCCATAGTGGAATCTGTTTGTGTGTAATTTCATTTTGGCTTAAGAGCTTTGACAAGTCCCACTGGAAGCGGTTGGAATTTAGCACACATGGATAAGATTGAGCTACACAAGTATGTGATCTCAAAATGTGTTTGGACAGAAGATCTGTTTTTAAAAGGATATCTTAAGAGTAGTTCACAAGGCAGAATTAGCCTATTGAAAAGATAGGGTGGATGCCTGGAAAAGCACAGGTTGCCTATCACATGCCTGATTCAGACCTGATCCACAAATACTCAGTCAGAAGTAAATTCCATTGAATTCAGTGAGATTTACTGCCAAGTAAGTGTGTGTAGGATTCAGACGTTAACAACGACAACAATAATAAATAAGTTTATTATTTATATGCTGCCCATCTGACTGGGTTGCCCCAGACACTCTGGGCGGCTTTAGAAGTGTGGTTGTTGTGCAAACTGATTCTATGTATTTTTGGTTGGAAGTAAGTCCTCCTACCTAAGTTTGAAATCCTGTGCACACTTACTTGTGATGGGAATAAGCACTACAGTGGGGCTCACCTTTGACTGAGCTGTTAATAAAGGTGTGAGCCTAAGCTGTTCAATGGTATTTACTCACTGGTAAGTTATAGGTTTGGGAGAGAACTAAATAAACAGTTTGGATCTAAACTTACCTATTAAAAAAATATTATTGACTCAGCATGCACAGTTTAGTTATACTCAGATGCACCGTATTCTTTTGTCAGTTTCCTCATTTAAACAGGACCTGTGTTAAGCGTTGTGATAATTGGTTCATTAAAAACAGACACCCATTAATGAGAAAGGGATAATAGCTCTAATACACTGGGGGAGTGATAGTGTAAGGCACATGTCTTTATTCTGAAACCCTAACAGCTTATTCCTTTTACTAATAAGATTGGTTTATTGTGACTCTGCATGTTTACAAATCCCATGCATAAGTTATTGACAGGCTCTGAAATGCCATTAGGAAGGCACACTGCTCTCAAAACATTGGAACCTGGCCTTATATTTGCCCAGATACTCTGGGCAAAACCAAATGTCATTCTGCTGTGGTATCAATATTTGAGCAGATCTGCTTGTAAATGGCCAGTTCTAGGCATAAATGTTTCACAATTGTGACAGATAAACTCAGCCCTGCACCCAGTGAAAGCTTCTCTGGATGTTAGCCATGACTTTACAAGAAGCCTCTGCTGAGACAGCAGGAGGAGGAATAAATGTTCATTTTGGCAAAGTTAGCAACTACTTCTGTGGTGCTGGGGCAGCCCACAAGACCTCCTCTCCCTTGGAGATTGTAGCCATCCTTCCTCATACTGCAAGCTAAGCAAGCTTGATCCAAGTTCAGAATTTGGACAAAAGATTGATAACGACTCAGGTTTGTTTGAGAAAAACTGTGTGACTTGTTTTTTAACATCACCTGAGATGAATGTAGGATTGATTTTGGTAAAAAATAGAAACTGTGGAAAACCACACAGGTGCAGAACAAAAAATAGCTGAACAAATAAGGAATGAAATGTGATAAACTTGATACGTGTTTTGAGTATCAGTCTTCATTATTCCTTATTTGTTCAGCTACTGTATTTTATGCTTGGGAACCTGAGTCAGGCCATTAGTGCATGTAGCTCAGTATTATCTACACTGGCTAGCAGCAGCTTATCAGAATTTCAGATGGCGTCTCTCCCAGCCCTACATGGAGATGCCATGTTTTTACATTTTTTATTGCAAATGGACTTGCAATGGAAAATTTCTGTGGTACCTCACTTCCCTTGATGTTCTAAGCACATGCTTATTTTTCTTAATCCAAGCCTGGGTAGATACCCTAAAGGTGGATTATCTGATGTTGATCCATGGCCCTGAATTAGGGCAGGGTGGGGATCCTGTGGCCCTCCAGATCTTGTTGGACTCCAACTCTCACCAGCCACAACCAGCATGGCCAATGGTCAGATAGGATGGGAGCTGTATTCCAGCAAGTGTACCAGCTCAAAGTGTACCAGCTCAAAGGGACTGAGCCCTTTTGGCCCTCCCTATATTTTTGGGGTTGGGGCTGCCATCACTCCATGTTCCAGAGGTGAAGCATGGAGCCAACTGTGGTGCGGCTCCAGTGGCTGGTTCCTTCTCCTTTTCCTACTATGGAGGGGAAGGAGGGTTGAAGCAGTCTCCTGCTGGAGGGGGCATCAGGAGGAAGTGAAGAAGGAGCCACCAGCCAATGAAGGCACACAGCCGCCACATTTGTCTCCACCCCGGCTACTCCCAACGTCCTGACATCACGTGTGTGACATTGGGATGTCACAACATGACGTACATGGCATTCCCCCCTCCCCCTGACAAATTGCCTTCATAAGCTGGCACCTCTGATCTGGAAAACCATGTTCCCCCCTCCTGGCCTAAATTGTTGTAGAGTAATACTGTTTGTTTCTGTATTTATTACATTGTGTAAGGGGCTTTGCAATTTGTTGACAGGATGAACCAAATATAAGAACCTTGCACTCAAAATAGGCAATATTGCAGCATGAAGTATGCAAGAAAGAAGGTGTATGTCTTAAGCAGAGGTAGGAAGGCAAAAAGCATTAAGGTGAAAAACATTCCAATGATGTTAGGAAGAACCTGCAATAATATTTTACACAGAATGGGAAAGTATCTAATGGATGGATATCACTTTTAAAAGAGTGAACAATGGGAAAGGCTTACAATAATATTTCACAAATTGGAAAGAAAAGGTCTCTTAAAAGTGGTAACATTTGAGATGAGTGGCACAGTCATTTATGAAGCACTTAGAGCTTAAATTTCCCCCAGACAAAAGTTCTGTCATTCTTGCAAAGTGCCTCATGATGACATATAATGTGGGCAAAGTGGCATGCACACATACCCAAAGGAGAGCAGGAACAGCATCATAAAAAGGTTTTCTATTGACACAAGATAATAAGGGATGATAACTCTAACTCTGCTTGCAAATCTATTGTCCTCTAAGAGGCTTGCTCCTTTCCCATCATTAAAAAAGAAACCTGCAAAAAAGGTGCAACATTTGTGATTCATGCTATTATTCCTAAAATTTGATATAATATCATCTTAGCTAAATTAATGATATATTCCTGTGAAAAGCATAGTTAGGTTTATGACTCTTGTTAACTTCATCTGGTGTAGTTGGATCCTGTTCACTGTAAATAAAGAAATTGCAACACTGGAGTTTACTAATGGTGTGGGTGTGGGTGTGTACACACACACACACACACACGAAATCAACCAAAGCCCTCTTGAAGTGTTCTTCATCCATGTTAAATAAATGCACAGGGAGCCCCCAAGAGCAAACATGCTAACTCCACTCCAGCACTCTGCACAAGTTGGAGGGTGGCCTTCTGAAATGGAGAGCTTCCTATAATTGTATAGACTCCCTGTGAATTTTAGAACCTTGGTTTTTCCACAAGTACAGGAGGCGCCACCAGCACAGAAAGTTTGCCCTCCCATTTGTGGAGGGCAACTGGAATGGTGACAGTAAGTGGAGACACTAAACTTGTCCCCACATCCCCTCTCAGATGTTTACTTCTATCAGAAAATGAACATGTGGAAAGGGCTTGGGAACCATAGTGGATAGCACATCTGTGGCTTCTATTTATGTGTGAGCTGGGAATGGTCACCAGGTCACACCTTCGCATTTCCCATCTGTAAAATGTGAACAATATTTCATTGATCTTTATTTATAGGCTGCTTTTCTTATATATGACACAGTTCTCTATTCATGTTGATCACTCACTCATACAATGAACAATCAATGCTGTATCTTCATTATGTGCTAAACAATTTTCAAGCACAGGAATATATAATATGTGTTGCAATAATTTAAGTTTCAAGGTTTAAACAGCATAGATAGATGACTTTTGTTCCCTATTAGACAAAAGATTCCCCTCAAAACTATTAATTAGATTGGTCATTAGTTAATCTAATTGCTAGATAATATTCCTTCTTATCAAAAGGCAAGCTATGATACACTATGCCTTATAACGACAGTGACTTTAGAATAGCTTTGTCAAGTGTGGACAAAAAGAATGCTGGTATTTGGGTGTGATGTGCGGACCAGGCCAGAGGGAGTGTAGGGTTAGAGCCAATGGCCCAGCCTGAAGCAGGTTCAGTTGCAGCTCAAATGTTTCAGGTATAAGGGCGGTACGTGGAGTCAGGGGCAGAGAGCAGCAGTCAAGAGATTAGTGTAAGCGTTTGAGGGAAGAAACTATCTGAGTAGTAATGATTACACAGAGTTTTTCACCAGAATTAAAAGAGCATAGCCCCACAAAAGATTTGTGCAATATGTGCTTACAGGAAGTCCCTGGTTACCCCTGCCACCAAGCAGCACATCTGTACATGATAGAAGTCCAACACAGTTCTGCTGTTGCAAAGTGAGCGTGAGCAGGGACTCACTAGGTGCAAAATAAGGATCAGGCAGACTCAGTAATAGGAGAAAAAGAAGGTGAAGTTTATTGCCAGGCAATAAGGACCCAGTTGGAATCTCTTCCAAAAGGACTGGGACCCCGATTGACAGAAATCCAGAGGTCTTTATACCTGAGTAGATCACAGCAAATCATAGATCATGAGACAATCATGAGACAGTCACGATATTGTCAGCAAGGAATAACCAATTAGCAAGCTTCTTGCCATGCTTCCAGCACCTGGTGAAGCACTGGTCAAACACCGAGTTCAAGTTCTGCTTTCCGATGCTTGCAGTGACGCTCTGTCTAACCTCTCCCCTAGTTATGACAGGACAGGGAGTTTGGAGTTTTTGTGGTTTTGCTCTTCCTGTTCTGTGGACTAATTTAGCCTGTATCTGAGGGGATTTTGTACCAGAATCTCTGATTCACGTCTTCCCCATGTCCAGGGTTCACAGAAGTAGTAGGGGAAAGGTCGGTTCTTAAATCTTGCTGTTCCAAGCAATATGCAATTCGCTAAGGCACAGCTTCCCTTTGATTCAAAATGGATTTTCAAACACTGTAAGCCTTGATTATGTGTGAGCATATATGAATATATTGATTTCTGATAACTGATTATATGAATAGCATAGGGGTAGCCCTTCTTCCTTGCCTCATTCCCCCCTTTTCAAGCTCAGAAAGAAGATTCATCTGATTCCTGAGCTTGAACACCACTCTGGACATCAGAATAAACCACTGCTTCCTGCAAAGGGGCCTGTTCCTGCACTGGAACCGGTTCCCTATGCATTCGCTCGTAACCATCATCTTCCTCTGGCTCATCTGTCACTGGGGGCAAAGCTCGGTATATTGCCAGAATCTGAGGGTCAGTGAGATGCTTAACATTGCGGGCTATCATCCCCCTAAGCAAAGACAGACAACAAGGGATTACAGAAAGAAGCAACAGAAAAATAAAACCTCCTACGGCTAAGACAGTCAGAAGGCTGTCCATGACCACATCTCTCCCCAGGGATTCTGAGTGGGTGTGTTGTCAGCTACCAAAGACTGCAGTTTTTGCAATTTGTCCTCGATTGTCTTGTTAAGATCATGGAATTTTACCTGGCATTGACCCTTTGGGACAATTTTGCAAAAACCGCCTGAACGTGCAAGGAGGTAATCCAAAACCAATCTATGGGTCATCGTCAATTGGTTCAAATCTTCAACCTCTGCCTGCAGCGAGCGCAAAACACGGGTGGTGGCATTGATAGTTTTCTCCAATCTACATGTAAGAGCAAACAGCGCCTGTCTATTTTGCTCAGAAACTATTCCTGGATAAACACCCATCAAGAGGAATCCTATAAATCCTCCCCCAACGCTCCCTACAGAATTTGACAGGAAAATTTCATCTGCACAGTGTTCGCCTAGGCTGCCCTTTTCCGTCTGCTTCCAAGGTGGGGTACCTGGTGATTGACCCCCACCGTAACCGGAAACGTAAATGCGCCCACGCCGACACACTGGAAATTTCCTGGGTGGGAATTTGTCGCCAATCCATCATATAGAAACCAAAGGTTAGGATCTTTAATCATCCAGCCAGAACAAATGGACCCTTGTCCAGTGAAATTAACCGAATACTGGGGAAAGTATGGGTACAAATCTGAAGAGGTAGTATTGCCCTGGTAGGAGGCATTGTGGGATCCCCAAAGCCAAAATTTATCCGTGCATTGGGTATAGTTTCCCAGCCATCCTTTGTCAATGTGGTACTTAACTTGGGGGCAATACTTCCATTTTGAATTCCATACTCCAGTAGAACGACAACAAAAACATAGGCCTTTTGTGGTTCTGGTGTATCGGATGTATCGATAGGGGATGTCATTCATTTCTGAAGGTGGGGCTGCAAAGAGACCACTCTGATTGTAAAGCAAGCCTGCCAAAACAACATCAGGATCCTTGATTAATCCTGGTATTAGGGACATGTCTGCTACCTTCCTTGGGTGTTCATAATATAAGGTAGCATTCTCCCCATATATTTGGAACATGTGTTCTGCATGTTTTATAAAGGCATTACCCACTACCATTGGGCCTCTCTGGAGCCACAAGCACATCAATATGAACAGAAGCTTCATCTTCAACTTCCCCCCGTAGGCCATCAGGGTTGAACCTTATCAGTTCCGGCTCTGGGTTGATGTCACTACCGTGATCCTTCTTATATATGCAGAATAGAATGATCAGGACCAGAAGGAGTCCTTGCCTCACTGCTTAACACAATCCAGATTCCAATTGTGCCATACGCACGAAGCAAATAGTTGAAAGTCTGTAACTCAGACTAGTTTATTTGGATCATTTGGCAGAAGGAGTTTTGTCTGTTGGCTGGATGTTAATTGTATGTTTTCAGTGTGTACTTCTGTGAAGACATAATCTTACTTGTAAAAAGGTAGGAGAGTGTTCAGCCAGCACAGGTTTGATGATGTTGGGGTTTGTTGCTTTTACAGAGCATTGGAAGTATTTTATTTTCTCTGTGCTGGCTTTCATATTCAACAATAGAGTCAAGTGTTTTTAATCAATATTAAAGGAAGATTTTAGCAATTCCCTCCAGAAACTATTTGGAACCAACGTTAGGTAACTGTGTTGCCAGACCCAACTTCTGTTACAGCATGGAAATAGTCTCAGTTGGGGAAAGAACAAAAACAAGTCTTCATACTTGCAACAAAGATTTATTACTTTGTAATACAAGAGGGGAAGAACCATCAAAAACCTGGGTGGCTATCAAAGTGCTTAACTTTATGGTACCCGATCAAGATAAAATAATTGTTCTACCTAACACCATTACACTGACATTTTTCTACACTCATGCCACTTAATGAAAATAAAGGGTCACTTCTCCCTTTATAATGAACTACATCTTCAATATTTCAGAAAGATTTTTATGTCTCATCTCCACTACTGGGTTGTAAAATTCATGCCACTCCTCTGAGAGTCGCTGGGCAGTGGGCAGAAAGACAGAAACGGCAGGCAATATTTGGGCTGCAGTATGTGTTCTGTTGGGACGCGGGTGGCGCTGTGGGTTAAACCACAGAGCCTAGGACTTGCCGATCAGAAGGTCGGTGGTTCGAATCCCTGCGATGGGGTGAGCTCCTGTTGCTCGGTCCCTGCTCCTGCCAACCTAGCAGTTTGAAAGCACGTCAAATTGCAAGTAGATAAATAGAGTCTTAGGTTGCCTACCCCTGTGCTAGTACATGCTTTGCAATCCTGCCTGAAACTCTGGAAAGCTCCTGCCAATCAGCGCAGATAATACTGAGCTTGACAGACCAATGATATGATTCAAGTTTCAATAACTGTCATTCTTTTTTTTTTTTTTTTTTTTTTTTATTCATTTTTCATACACATACAAAAGAAAAAACAAACAAAACACAAGACAAAAGCTTTCAATCATATATACATATATACATGATATTCGAGTTTCTACATTTCTTCTCATTTTGGACTTCCTTCAGCGATGTTGGCATTCATTCATATTTTAATCTTAGAATCACATCCCATCTTTTCATATTGTCATTCGTACCTCCTTTTTTACATTATTTCAGTTGAACAATACTTGTTAACTCTTTACAAAGCCTCTTTAAATGCCACTAACGTTGTATTAACTGAACATTTATTCTCCAGATAACTTACGAATTTACCCCAGTCTTCAATAAAGTTTTGATCTTTTAAATATCTAACTTTCCCTGTTAGTTTGTCCAACTCAGCATATTCTGTTAATTTTACTCTCCACTCTGCCACCGTTGGCATTTCTTCCTGTTTCCATCTCTGAGCAAGCACGGTTCTAGCCGCCGTGACCGCGTACAAAAAAATTTTGAAATCCTTTCTCCTAATATCTTTTCCCAGGATACAGAGTAAGAAGGCCTCTGGTTTTTTAACAAAAGTATAACCTAACATCTTTTTCAGTTCGTTATACACTTCCTCCCAGAAACTTTTAACTTTCTTACATTCCCACCATAGATGGTAAAATGTCCCTTCCTTCTGTTTGCATTTCCAGCACTTGTTGTCTGCCCCATACATCTTTGCCAATTTTACGGGTGTCAGATACCACCTGTACTGCATCTTCATCACATTTTCCCTGAGCAACATACAGGCTGTGAATTTTATATTCACTTTCCAGAGTTTTTCCCAGTCTTCCATTTGAATGTTATACCCCAAATCCCTCGCCCACTGTACCATCACTGACTTCACCTCCTCATCCTTAGTGTGCCACTCCAGAAGTATTTTGTACATTTTTGAGAGGTTTTTCTGTTCACTGTTTATAATCTCTTTTTGAAATATTGACTCTTTTTCTTCATAACCCCTCTCCTTCACCTCTACTTTAAACATCTCATTTATCTGAAAATAATGGAGCCACCCCTGTGTAAGCGATTTAACCTGTTCGTATGGTTTAATTTTCCACTTCCCACCTTCATTTATAACCATTTCTCCATACTTCCCCCATTTTTCTTCCATATTGACTTTCTTAACACCCATTAGCTCCTGGGGAGAAAGCCAGTGTGGTATTCTTGGTTCTAATATGTCCTTATATCTATCCCAAACCTCTATTAGTGGGCCCTTAAAAATATGACTGGTAAACCCTTTATGCACCCTTTTCTTGTCCTTCCATAGGTACGCATGCCACCCAAATTTGTTGTTGTACCCCTCGAGATCCAATAACTCTCTATTTTCCAGCCTAACCCAATCTTTCACCCAACATAAACATGTCGCCTCATAGTAAAATCTCATGTCGGGTAGAGCGAAGCCCCCTCTCTCTATAGCATCCGTCAACAACTTAAATTTAATTCTGGGCTTCTTCCCTTCCCAGACATATCTAGAGATGGCTTTTTGCCATTCTTTAAAAATTTTTGTTCCTTTTAATATGGGTAGGGTTTGAAACAGAAATAACAACTTGGGTAGCAGCATCATTTTGACCATCGATATTCTCCCCCAAAATGATAATTTCAGCCTGGACCAGACCTCTAGATCTTTTTTGATTTTATTCCAAGTCGGGACGTAATTATTTTGATATAAGTCTATATTTTTGTTAGTAATCCAGATTCCTAAATACTTTACCTTTTTAACGATTTCTATTCCAGTTTGTTGTTGCACTGATTCAATCTTGTCCTGATCCAAGTTTTTAACAATCATTTTTGTCTTACTCTTATTCAGTTTAAATCCTGCCAGTTTCCCGAATTCCTCCGTTTCGTCCAGAATTGCCCTTATACTTTCTATAGGTTCTTCCACCGTAAAAACCACATCATCTGCATAAGCCTTGACTTTATACTCATTTGATCCTAACATTATCCCTTTAATTTGTTTATTTTGCCTTATCGCATTCAACAGCACTTCCAGGACCACTATAAAGAGCAGCGGTGAGAGCGGACAGCCCTGCCTCGTTCCCTTACCAATTTTTATGTCCTCAGTGGTAACTCCATTAATTATCAATCTTGCCTTCTGCTCCGTGTAAATTGCTTCTATACCATTTAAGAACTCCTGTCCCACCTCCATTATTTCCAAATTCTTAAGCATGAAGTCCCAGATCACATTATCAAAAGCTTTCTCCGCGTCTATGAAGATTAAACTAGCTGGTTTGTCAATTCTATCTGATAAATATTCAATAAGATTTATTATAGATCTTGTATTATTTCTTATTAACCTACCCGGGAGAAAGCCCGTCTGATCTTCATGTATCTTTTTTAATAATATCTTTTTTAGTCTTTTGGCTAAGATACTCGCAAAGATCTTATAATCCGTGTTTAATAAGGAAATGGGTCTGTAGTTCTTAATTTGAGTTAGGTCCGAGTCTTGTTTTGGGATGATTGTTATGAAGGCCTCTTTCCACGAAGCGGGCATGTCTCTTTCTTTAAGAATGTTGTTCATTACTTCGGTTAGTGGTGTTAACAGCGTACCTTTCATTTCCTTATAATAACTCGATGTAAACCCGTCTGGACCCGGTGCCTTCCCTCTTTTTAATTCTTTTATCACCTCTTCTATCTCTATACTACAAATTGGGGCATTCAACTGATCTTTTTCCTCTGGTGAGATCTTCTTCGTCACCTTATTTTTTAAGTATTTTTCTATCTTTTTCTTATTGTTCCTTTCTTTGTTTCTGTAGAGCTGTTCATAAAAGTCCACAAACCCTTTTCTAATTTTTTTCGGGTCAGTTGTTTCTTCTCCATTTATTACTATTTTATTGATTGTATTTTGCTCCTTCCTCTTTTTGACTTGCCACGCAAGCCACTTACCAGATTTATTGGCAAATTCAAAGTTTTTTTGTCTTAACCATTTAATATTCCACTCGACCTCCTTGTTTATTATAGTTGCAACTTGTGTTTGGAGGGACTTTATTTCCTGTAGTATCTTTTCATTGTTCGGCTTTTTAATCAGTTTCTGCTCATTATCTGTAATCTGTCTCAAGATCTCTTTTAACCTCTTTTCTCTGTTCTTTTTTTTCACGACATTTTGCTGGATAAAGAGACCCCTCATTACAGCCTTACTTGCATCCCATACCGTGCTTGTTTTCACCCCCTTATCGAGATTATCCAGAAAGTATTCCCCTAGTCTTTTCCGAATTTTTTCCACAAATTTTTGGTCATCCCATAAATTATCATTTAATCTCCATCTAAAGATTCGTCCTTCCACTCCTTTCATCTCCATTTCAATTGGGTTATGATCCGATAAAACTTTAGCTTGAATTTCGACTTTTTTCACTCTTGGAGACAGTTCGTTCGAAATCCATATTTGGTCTAATCGTGAAAAAGACTGGTTCGGTTCTGAGTGGTATGTGAATTGTTTCTCTAAGGGATGTTTCAGTCTCCATATATCGATAAGGTTACAGTTCTTAGTCAGTGTAAAAAATGTCTTAGGTAATTTGCCGTCTCTATTATTTGAGTTTCTTAGTCGATCCATTTCATTTGAGACCACGTCATTTAAGTCTCCCATTAATATGATTTTTTGGTCCATATAGTCAAATAGCTTTTCTTCCAATAAGCTAAAAAATTCTGTCTTATTCCCATTGGGGGCATAAATCCCCACTATTATCAAAACTTCGCCTTGCCAGTTTATTCTTACCGCTATTATTCTTCCTTCCTCGTCCTTAAATAATTGGTGTGCCTCAATTTTGTTTTTTATGTATAGAACAACTCCCCTTTTTTTCTCCTTATCCGAGGAGATGAATTCGTTCCCTAACCTCTTATTAATCAGGATTTTCCTATGTTTCTTTGCCACGTGCGTTTCTTGTAAGCATATGACATCTAAGTTCTTCTTTTTTAAGAAACGCTCAATTCCATTCCGTTTTTTTTTATTATTCATCCCATTGACATTCCAACTACATAGTGTTAAAGTCATTTTTATTGAGTTTTTTTTTTTTTTTTTTTTTATTGGTCTAAAGTCTCTCTGATTCTTCTCCTTCTTCGTCTTCTTCCTCTTCCTCTGATTTCCTTTCCCTCCGTTCTACCTCTTCCCCCAGCTGTAATTCCACCCTCGGACTCCTCCCGCCTTCGGCTCCTCTCGGCTCCTCCTCTCCTTGTTGAAGATCTTTATATCTTCTTGTGAACTTTCCTATTTCCTCGGGATTTATCAGTCTTCTTTTTGCTCCTTTATAAAAGAATGAAACACCCTCCGGAAATTCCCAGCGAAAATCTATTCTATTTTTTTTCAACAGTTGCACCAGTGGTTTATATGGTTCTCTACGTTTCAACAGTCTTATAGGGATATCTTTAAACACAATTATGTAATTCCCATCGATGTACAATCTTTTCTCTCTATTCCTTTGTAGAATCAGATTCCTCATCTCTTTATCTTTAAATATAACTAAACAGTCGCCTGGAAATTTTCTTGCTTTGCCTACATTCGTTTTCATTCTATATGCATTTAAAATTGCTCCTGCCACTTCCTCCTCTGCTAGTTCCATCCACTGTGCTAATTCCTTTATTAATCTTTCTTTTATGTTTTCATTTTGTAATTCCGGGACCTGTCTCATTCTTAAGTTCACTTCCCTTTGTTTGAGTTCATTCATCGCAATGGAGTCTTTTAATTCTTCCTGAGTTTTATGCAACTCTACTATCTCATCTTTCATTTTTTCCTCTTCCCGTCTCATTTCTTTCAATTCCTGTTTAGTCTTTTTCAACCCCTCATCCACTCTTTTTGCTACCTCCTTAATCTGTCCTTTAAGTTCACTCACTGTCTCTTCAATCTTTTTATCCATTTTCCCAATTTTATTATCTACCTGCTCTAATTTTGTCTCTAAATTTTTCTCGCTTTGTTTAATTTCTGCAAACATCCTCAGTATTTCTGTTCTAAATTCTGTTTCCTGCTTAGAAGCTTTCCTCTCTATTGGGGTTCCCCCCTCCACCCCTTTTTTCTGATTGTATGACATTTTCGCTAATCTTAATATATCTAATCTTTATATATCAGATGTCCCACTGTTTTTAGCGGTCTAACCCTTCTTTCTTTATTTTAAAATTCTTGTTCTTACTCTTACTCAAAACCAGTTCTTGGGTTAGATCAATGCCCCTAAGCCGAAACCAAAATTAATCCCTACAGGAAATATAAACCAATTTAAAGATATGGGTGCCAAATACCATGAAACACCAAAAAGCAACAGCCAGAATAGGGCTACAGATATCCGATGAACAACTCAAAATACAGCTGGATACAGTAATTGCCGACTTCAATCAGTATTTCTGTCCACTTGGTTGATTTAAATAGAACTCCTTCACCCTCCAATCTCGAGGGGGATAGGTTGCCCGTTATATACCAGAGTGATCAGTTTGAAATCTTCTTGCCCCCGTTCAGGCTATTCCAGTCGGCAGCTTGGCGCCCAAAAACCTAATTAGTAAACTTGTGAGACCATGCAGTCCAAATAGAAATGGGGTATGATTATGAAAAACCGCTCTTCAGGCTTCTAATCTGGAGGTTATGAGCCCTTAACAAAAGACATTCGTTTAGTCCTAAGGAGTGGATAGTTTAGATCTTTCCTAGACCAGTATCTGTCCGGACTGAAACCTTATCTTGTCCGAGCTTGAAACTTTCACTAAGTCCAGGACCGCGAGGGGGGAGCCGCTGGTATTTCTGAAATTAATACTAGAGGTTGAGTGTCCCAGTATAATACTATGCACGCACCCCAGAAACAACCTATCTGTTCCGTCTGTTCAGTCTGTTTACAACTTCACAAACGGGGGTGGCAGGGGAGAGAGCACGACCGATATTGTGGAAAAGAACGTGAGTACCTGCTCCCATCCGTATCAATCTGCTCCCTTCCGCGTCAAACAGCAAGCGTTTTCTCTAAGTTTTTTTATAGTCCTACAATATGGCGTTTGGGAGGCTTCTCCTTGTCTCTCCTTGTCTCTCCCTCTAAAGATGGCGTCAGCGCGTCCCCTCAGTGCTTTGCCTCTTCCCGGAAAAGATTATTCACGACAGCCTTATCTGTATTTTCAACAACACCAGTTCTTTATTTTCTGGGCTTTCTTTCAATCTCACTTCTTTTCTGCTCCCTCTTAGTTCTCCCCTTTAAAATAAGAGGAGTTTCTCTTCAATTGTAACTTAGCTGCCTGAGAGAGACAGATACAGTATCCATTAGCGGTAACTTACTTTCTCTTTGGGCTCTGCTCGCTGCAGTGCGTCTTTTTTCAATGAAGCCAAAACCACCGCTGAACTCGAACTTTTCCCTTATTACTCGGAGACTTCCTTGTTGTTATTAAGTCCAAATCTTTTGCGAATCCGAGTTTCTTTGTTTGAGAGCGGAGCGCTATCCCTTGCAGGCTCGGGGCTTTGCCGATTCGCCATGAAACGCCGCTGTAATGGCTACCCGACTGCCTGCCGCCGTTCCGTCGTACTCTTCGCCTTTCTCAAAAAGACTACCTGACGACCGAACGCGCGGTTACTTGGCTCTGCCGGGAACCTGAACCTCTGGACACCCTCCAGAGGCTTAACGAGAGGGTTTTTGCGCCCTAAAAACCCCCAAATTCTGGCAAAAGAGCTAGGGTTTCCTCCGCAGAAAGAACCCTCGCCTGCAGACGGTTCCGCGCTCCACCGGAAGTCCCCAATAACTGTCATTCTTGGGCAGACGCCAGGTAACTGGATCCTTCACAGAACCCACTGTTGACACCTGCCCAATGACTCCCTTTTCCAGTACTCCAGTGAGTGATGGGGTTGTTTGCAGCCACCATTTAATCTCTGTACAATGCCACAGAGTACCCAAACATAGTGTCACTCTTTGGGGCCACTGTTTAAATTTCCCAAATGTTATAGAGCTGGTTATTAAAACCTGAGCTAAAGATCAGGATATCAGCTGAGAAGTTGTTGTTGTTTAGTCGTTTAGTCATTTAGTCGTGTCCGACTCTTCGTGACCCCATGGGCCAGAGCACGCCAGGCACTCCTGTCTTCCACTGCCTCCCACAGTTTGGTCAAACTCATGTTGGTAGCTTTGAGAGCACTGTCCAACCATCTCGTCCTCTGTCGTCCCCTTCTCCTTGTGCCCTTCATCTTTCCCAACATCACAGGCCTTAAGTAAGGTACTCTGTCTCAGCCTCAGTCCCCTAGTCTGCAATATGGGGGATAATAATACTGACTTAGCTTATGAGTTTGTAGTTAAGTACACTACAGGTTTGTTGTTATGTACAAGGTGCCCACACCTTAAAGTCAGAGGAAGCTTGGTTGGTGGTCCTCATGCAGAATGAGAACTGGTGGAAGGACCTTTTTGGTGGTAACTCCACATCTGTTGAACACTCTGCCCAATGAAGTGTACCTAGCCACACCGTTGTTTTCATCTAGAAAGTAAGTAAAATGCATTGCTTCTGGTAGATAGGGACTGTGATGGCAGGGACTGTGACTATAACAATTTATTAGTAGTTTGATTTTGATGCTTGTATTATGAGCTGCATTGAGATAATTGTTTTTAAGTTCTTGTGTTGTAAACTGCCCCATGGCCTTTGGGTGAAGCCAAGTTCATTTCTTAATGAATAAATTGCAACTTGATCATGTATGCAAAGCATTTTGATTGAGCATTTCAAAACAAAATGAAAGTAAGCAAACACCAAGCAGGAGGAGGAGGATGGGTGCTCTGGTACATTTGAAAGAAATGTAAATGGTAGCTTCAAGTGGTCCCAACACTCCCAACATGGGAGGCATGAGCAGAAGTAGGTTCCACCAGAGGGCACAATGCCAAGCACCCCCTCAAACCTGGAGCCAGTCCTGAATATAAGGCAGCATACTATGTTCCTATGCTACATCAACTGTCAGTACCCCACTGGAAGCATCTGGTAATTGTCTAGGGCTTTTTTCAGCTAGAACTCACCGGGATTCAGTTAGGACACCTCTCAGGTGGGTGCCATTACCATTCTAATGGAATGAAGGAGGTGTTCATGATGAGTTCCGAACCTCTTTTTCCACTGCTAAAAAATGTTAAGACATCAGTAGCCTGTAAATAATAATGTTTTCTCTAATAACTGTATTGATTAGGGGATGCTATTGGGATGCTCTTGTTTTTTACTGCACGGCATAGAGAACATGGGAAAGAGTGGTTTGAAACCCTGAAACTCTCTATCTTCCCAGGTTGTGAACATCTGCACTAGAGTATCCTCGGGCTAAAAGTGGCATTAACATTTGTGTTTCACCCAAAGAATGGGACTATTTAAATTCATGGGTTTGGGGGGGCTGGCGGCTTGTTTTTGACTCAGACACCTCAAGCTAATACACCCAGTCTGAACTGTGAGTCTTAAACAGATGACAGAAAATGAATTATTTCTTTGGACCCTGGGGGACCGTCTGTAATAGAACAAGGTTTGCACAATTTATTCCTGGATAAAGAAATACCTCCTTTTATCTTCCTTTCTATTTTTCCGGTTCGCTGCCAAAATTGCCTCTATAATATATAATTTTTTTAATTTAAAAATTCATTTTCATTTTTCAAGACATAGGGAGCTCACCACCAGATAAGGAGCTCCATCTGTCTTGAAGAAAAAGGATACAGGATTTTTTTGTCACTAATCCGGTAACGTCTTAAATGATTGTGCCACTTAGAAATGCTTTCTTCATATTTATGAAATGATTATTTGACAGAGAGAGACATTTAATATTGTTAAAATAATTACTGTGCCTGTTTAATACATCAGTTTGAATTGTTATCAGGCAAACTATGAAATGTGGGATAATTTCATAAATAATTATAAAGCCTTTTACGAAATGGCACCTTAATGCAAAGCATTGTTGCTAATCCTTTTTTTTATTCACAAACACAGAAATAACAATTAGATTTATGAAATGAAGAAGGGCTGTATGTGGCACAAGAGAGAGTGGGCGAGAGTACCAGGCTGGAGTCCATCTTCTACTACGTACATCTAAATCTCACCACTGGGAGAAAGGAAGCATCAGACCTTAAACTAATGTCCGTCACCTTGTTTTTCAATACATAGGTTTTTATATCACAGTTTGCCTGCAGCTTTACTGAGATCCAGCTGAGATTCTGTTTCTCTAGAAGTTAAAAAACAAAACAAAAAGCCATTCTCAAGTTTTTTATGGATGGCTGCTCTGACTTCAACAGATATGTGACATTATCCAGTGCACTCTCATTCATAGTGACCTTTTACTAGCTATTTTTAGGGGAAACTACACAACACTTTACAGTAGCTAGAAGGGAGTGGCTAGAAGGCTGCCTTGATATGAAACCATGTACAAATATTTTATAATGAAATGTTGACCACTCAGAGTAGTTTGTCCATATATTTTCATACCATATATTGTAAAACAATAAAACATCATATAATTGATATTAACAGACTCACAACATAACAAAATAAGTGAAGATGGCTCAGCACATGCAAATTTAATACCAATAAGAACTATCCTAAATAAAAGGGTTTTCAAAGCATGCTTTAAATGCATAGCCTGCATCCTAAGCACACTTAACTGAAGTTCAAGGAAGTAGAGTTTGCTATCCATTTCTCTACCCTATAACTATCTGCAACCTCTGGGGGGGTCAGAGGGAATGTATGGGGTGGGCTGCTGTGGGGAGGAAGGAACACGAAACAGGAGTGCCAACTTGGCCCCACAACTATGGGTGTCCAGAATTTTGGGTGCCATTCAGCATGCATGGCCCTGGCACCAAAATTTATAGGTACTCGGACACTTCATGGGGAATTTTGTGGGTGCTTGGGCACCCAGGGCCCCAGGGAGTTGGTGCCTATGACAAGGAATTTTCCTTCTGTAAATGCCCTTATCTTGGGATCCTAGACATAGAGAACAATGAAGGCTTCAGAACCAAGCAGCACCCTAACTTGAAACTGTAATCAAATTGATATTGTAACTGGCAAAGGATAACTATTTTATCTTACCAACTTTTACCAGCCTGGCAGGTGCATTTTGAACCAATTGAATCTTCTGAGTTGTCTTTAAGAGTAGCCTCAAGTAGAGATCAGTGCTGTATTCCAATCTGGATGTCACCAGAACATGCGTAACTGAAGCCAGGTCTCCTTTCTCCAGATAGGGAGAAAATCAGCCAAAGTGAATAGAAGGCACTACTGGTCACCAGTGCCCCTTGAGCATATAAAGTTATCATTGGGTTCTGCAGAGTCCCCAAACCACAAACTTGGTCCTTTAAGGTGTGACTGTATCTCCATCCAGAAATACTTGTATATCCCTATCATGTATTGCATAATTTCCCACTAACCATATTTCCGTCGTGGCTGGATTAAGCTTCAGCTTTCTTTGCCCTCAACTACCCATTCCAGTACTGTCTTCAGACAATGGTTCAAGCTTTCCACCCCTCCCTGGGATGGTATTGGAGGTGGGAGCTGAGTGATTTCAGCATATTGGGTGGCCCTTCAGACCAATGGCTTCATGTAGATTTCAAAAAGCATGGGTGACAAAATGGAACCCTGCAGTAGCCCATAGGCAAAAGGTCATAGGGGCAGAGTACCATTCTCTCAGTATAAACTTCATGGGTCAATGCTTCAGGAAGTGCCAGAGCCACCAGAGCTGATTTCATTTACTGCCCGGAAGTAAGAGCAGAGAAGCTCTCTTGACCTCCTTTCTCCATTTTTACTTTTGTTTTTCAAAAACTATTTCCCTCCCATGGAAACAGTAGGAGGGAAATGAATGGGATTTATTTATGACAGCACCTGGGATGATGTACTTTTTTCTGGGTTTGGGGGCATGTTGGAGGATCAGGAAGGTATTGGATCCTTCAGATCAAGCCTTCCTCTAGTTCTCTGCCTACATGCACCCAAACCTCCTCTGACAGGCCCCCTTTCTGGTGCTACTGACATCAGTGCTACAGTGTCAGTAGGGCCAGGGGCACGAAAGTTTCCACAATGGAGGAGAGGGGAAAGTTGACATTAAATCTTCCTCTCCTACATCAGAGCTCTCTCTCCTGTCTGTCTTGTCTGGCTGTCTGTCTAGCTAGCTAGCTACTTTACTAATATTTTGACATAGCCTGTGATTATTATACTTGCGTTTTGATGCTCTTATAAATTCCTTATGTGTCCCAGACTGCTGTCTTATCCATTTTGTTTATTGCCAGAACCTGAAACTGCTAGTAGGGACTGATTCAGTACTTATTTGGGAGAAAATGTACCACCAAAGGGTTAGATTCTTGTCAAGTGTAAATCTCCTCGTTGATTACACTGGGCAACAATTTTTTACTTTTTGAATGTTGTCTAGATTTCTACAACTGATTTAGGGTATTTTTGCACTGCTGAATCAGGAAATGGCATCCGTTTCTCTCCATCAGGTCAGGTTTACTGTAAACTGAATGGTGGGCATTGATAAAGGTAAGTACACGTAAATTGCATGCTGCTTCACATTTTTCAAACTTCAGGGCTTGAACTTCCGTTTCTTGGAACTCCTGGAATGCTCAGTGGCAGGGAGGTCTCTCTTCAGAGTCCAACAGTAGTCAGCCATCATGACTGCGTCCCAGCGACCCTGATACCTGGTCTCCATCTCTTTCATGTCCTGATGGAATCTCTCCCCCTGCTCGTCACTCACTGAACCCAGGTTCTCAGGAAACCGGTCCATATGTGAAAATAGGTAGTGCATCTTGACGCTCATGTTGCAGCCCAGGTTTCTGAAAGCAGTCAGCATGTTGTTGACAAGTTCTGCGTAGCTTCTGGCCTTATTGTTGCTAAGGTGTGTATCTGAAGAAGTGTGCATGCACACGAAAGCTCATACCAAGAACTGACTTAGTTGGTCTTTAAGGTGCTACTGGAAGGAATTTGTTTTGTTGCTAAGAAAGTTCTTCACTACCAGAACAAATGCCTTCCACGCTTCCAGTTCCACTTCGTTCATTGAGTTTCCGAACTCTGGATCTCTGATGAGCTGATGGATCTGAGAACCGTCAAAGATGCCAGCTTTCAACTTCTCCATGGTCAATCCTGGAAAAGCCTGGCACAAGTAAGTGAAGCAGTCACCATCCTTGTCCAGAGCCTTGGTGAATTGCTAGATTAAGCCGAGCTCTTTGTGCAGCGGTGTGAAGAGTATTCTGTCTCTGTCCACCAGAGGGTCGTTGATGACGTTCCTTTTTTTGCAAGGCACCAATTCCTCCCGCACAGGCCAGTCCTTCTTTGTGTAATGCTGAGCACGGTCCCTACTATCCCACATGCACAGAAAACATGGGTACTTGGTGAAGCCAGACTGTTGTCCCAACAAAAAGTTCACCATCTTCAGGTCAACACAAATAAACCACTTATGCTGATCATAACCAATTTTCTCCAGCACATACTTCACCGCTTCATAGTTCTCCTTCAGTGTACTTGAGTGAGCCGGGGTATAGAGGCAAACTGGTTGCCGTTGTGTAGCAGAACACATTTCAGTGATCGCTTGCTGCTGTCAATGAACAGTCTCCAATCTTTGGGTTCGTACTGTGGCACTCCAAGCTTGAGCAGAAGCTGCGCAATATCTGCACAGTACACCAAGTCCTTCTCTTCTGAGAAAAAACGGAGGTACTCTTGATGCCTGTTGCGGAAGAAGCTGATGCGAGCACTGTCAGAGAGGAGGTTTTCTTCCTTCAATCTGGATGCCAACAGTTCGGCAGAGTCCTTTGACAAGCTGAGGTCGCGAACTAGATCATTCAACTCCTTTCGGGAAAATGGATATGGAGCCTCATCTTCAAGAACCACTTCTTCTTCTTCATGTCCTTCAACACTGGAGGCATCTTCATCACTAATGTCAGGAAGTTCTCCGAAGATAGGCACTGGAATTTCATCACAATGAGCTACAGGACGACGTGCTGATTGAAGATCAGGATTAACTTAGTTTTGATTCCTCAACTTTATGCTTTGCCGCACCAATTTATGGAAGATTTTGAGGTTTTATTACTTCAAACTGATCCCTTTTCGACATAATCACCCAGAACTATCGGACCTGAATACTTCTTGTCATTAGAATAATCATTTCCAATCAAAACAATTATTTGACATGGCATTTCACCCCCACCAACTTCTTCTAAAATGCTCCACACAAGCGTACATGTGAACAAAAACGTAAAAAAAGACATGTGGCCATAGTTCAAAAACTTGACCTGATTGAGCAAAACCAATGTGATTTTTGGATTCAGCGCATCAGATTTGTCCTAAATCAACTGAAAAAATGCAGACAACAAATTTGTTGTTGACCAGTGTTATATACAAGCTTCTACTAGTCTGAAAATAACTCAGCAGGTTCTGATGATGTTAACTTGGAATTTGGTGTCTGTCTTCAAAGTAACATTTAGTGACTGCTTTCATAGTCAGTTCTTCTGTTCTATACATTGTGAATGTGAATTTTATTATTTCGGTCACAGACCAGTTCCAGCCCTCATACAATATCAAGGAAGTCATAAAACACGATAGGGATACATTTTAATTTGCAATTAGGTATAACAGGGACAATACAGATATAGCAACAGTTAAAAAATATTTAAATTAAAACTTAGTGCTCTGTTCATTTTAAAGTTGATACTTGCTTAATGTGACACTAAGTAGTTAGGATAGGTGAGACAACCCTGGGAACCGAGGTGCCAACTTGAATAAAATATTGGGGCGGGGCAGGTAAGCACCACCCTGCATGGTGTGGTGCATGCACACAATTTGAATGGCAATGCCCATCAACTTTGGGGAGGCCTGGCCCCTTGAAATATTTTATTGTGAGGGGCCAAAGACCCCTTGACCCCTAGGAGTTAGCTTCTATGCTGGGAATATGGCTGCAGGTTTTTTTTTAAAAAAACTCCCTCATAAATGGAAACCATTAGTGCCGCACGAACAGTCCTCACTCCAAGATTGCCTGGCACTTCCCATAAGTCTCGTATCTGGCCCAGAAGTTCTAATGCTTCCTTACCGCCAACACTACTGTTGCTACTAACCACCCCACTGTGGACAAAGGCTGTGAGTGAGCAAGTAACCCTATGAATCAACCAAGTTCCTTCCTGTCCTTGCTTTTGGGAAATGGAATCCTAGCCATAAGGTGACTAGTTTAAATTGTGTACACACTGGGAAATCAATGCAGAAGGTAATCCAGTGAACCTTCCCTTGTCTGGCAACCAACCCAGAAATTTGAAACTGGCCAGGCCAGCCACAAACCAGTAAGCTGGTGATCCTAGTGCCTTCCAGGTGGTGGTGTTCTACTACCATCAGCCTCATCCAGCATAGTAATCAGAAGTGCATTGCAGGGTGCTGTAGAATTTGCATTAGTAGGACTATTTTCTTTCACACTAAATACCAAAGGAGGGAATGATGAGGGCTAGAAACATTAGTTTTTTTAAGACCGCTGAGATTCTCAGGTTGCCAAACTTCTGCAACAGACTTCATTTTCCTCCCCCAATAATGGTCACAGGTTCTCTAACTGAAACCCAGGAGGAATTGCATATTTTGAAAGAAGTTTAGGTGCTGTGCTTAACATTATTCCTGGGTTTTTCATGGAGGAAGCAAATGTTAATTTTTGTGTTAAAGAAATGTGTAAGTTGTTTTTTTAGTTTTATTATTTTAGTAATGGTTTTCTCCTGATTTGCAAGAGAGCATCTGGAACTGTCAGCTGAGCAGTACATCACATCTTGGTGACGCTGTCACTGAGAGACATGGTGGAACGAAAACAAAAGAGGTGACAAATTGTGCCCCCCTTCTCATAATTAGCCCAAATATCTCAGTATGAAGCAAAGCATGGCTCTTAATTAAGAGGCAGGCGGGAAGTTATTTTTCAAAAAATTGCCGTTCTCTCCCCCAACCCTCAAATAATTATATTTGCAAGGGAGAATTATATTTCAGTTAGATGCACAGACTGAACGCCCAGTCCCCAGTGTAGCAATTAATATTTCACACCTGCTAAGCAGAGCGGTGGCAGAAGGAGAGAGGGGAATAGCATTGAACAGGGAAGGTTGAAATGTGAGGGTCCAAGGTTTTTTAAGTGTGAAGTAGCAAAAAACTAAATGCCTTTTGTCACACAGCGAACTGTGAGGTGATACCATTGTTACTGAAGCCTGGACAGTGGGAAGAGGCTTTGTAAAAATGAATGTCTGTGAAATAACGATTTGGGAGGAAATAGCCTCTGAGCTGGAGCATCTATAAGGATCAGATGGAACATCAGCTCTGAAATGAAAGGAAAAGCTTTCTGAAGATAGGTTTTATGATCAGCAAAAAGTACTGTGTGCGGTATCCTGAAGCTCTCATAGTCACTTGCTTCATTTTACCACATTGTTTGAGTGCTTTGGGATTTTAATACCACTTTCTTCCCAGACAACCCCCTCCATGCACATGCTTCATCACCCCATGATATAGGATGTGCTGTAAGCCTCATTAAATGGCAATTTGCACAAGCGATAGGGGAGCTTGTATTCCAAGCAGAGTGATAGTGGGGAAAGGCCCCACATGGCCCATGTTAACAGTTCCACAGACAGCCGTCAAACTCAATGTCTGCACCTCAGACATGTTACCTCGCAAGTATCTTGTGTACTTCTGGTTCATGTTTCTCGTTTCTCCCATAACCACAGCCTTGGTCTCAAACAGAAACCATACATTGCTCTCAAACATTGCTCTGTCTCTCTCTGTCTGTCTCGTTTGCTGCTTTACCTCTAGGTCACATCACTGCCACTTTCAACTCTAAACTCAAGCTTTGTCCTAACTATCTCTGAGTTGTGGGAGGGATCTCATAATAAACCCATTTCCTTTGTTTCCCAACAGCCAGGCTATCACCTCAACACAGAAAACTAGCCTGGCTTATCTTTTAACACTTGCTGGATCCACTTGCTTGAAGGATCTCGCCTACAGCCTACTTCCCAAAACACCACCCCAACTCATAACAATATAAAACAAATTCCTTCCAGTAGCACCTTAAAGACCAACTAAGTCAGTTCTTGGTATGAGCTTTCGTGTGCATGCACACTTCTTCAGATACACTGAAGTGTGCATGCACACGAAAGCTCATACCAAGAACTGACTTAGTTGGTCTTTAAGGTGCTACTGGAAGGAATTTGTTTTGTTTTGACTATGGCAGACCAACACGGCTACCTATCTGTAACTCATAACAATATAGACTTTTTGCAGCTTCCACTTCTAATTTGGCATATGCCATTTTCTTTTGGATTTCTCTGTAGAGAAGACTTCAAGGTTTCTCTAGACTTCGGTCCAAAAAAAATGTATTGAATCTCAGTTAACAGGGGAAGAGTGAATGCCTTTATACTGTAATCTGTATATAATGCCCAGAGCATGCAGATACCTAGACAAATAGATAGTGTGTGTGTATACAGTATGTGTATATATATGTGTGTGTGTGTAATGGTTCTAGGGGTTGCTCGTGCGTAAACCGGTGCAACACCTGGCTGGGTTGCCTGAGTGAACCTTTTCTGTCCAGACAGCCACTCACCCATGGCTGTCTCAATCGCTGGCAGAATCCGTCAGTGGGCGTTTCTTGAATTTCTTCCAGCAAAGAAGCTCTTTGACGCCTAGTCTCCTCCTACTCTCCCTGTGCGGAAGCCTTCTGCGCAAGGAGGGTGGGGGCAGCGGAGGACCCTTACTCTCCCCGCTGGTCCCTGGCAAGGAGTCATGGGACCGCCTCGCCGATTCCCCCATCTGCCCCCCTTCTCCACTGGTGCTACGCTGATTCCCTTCCCCAGAAGATGGGCTGCCTCTCCCCATCCTGGGACGCAATCTGGAATCCCTCTGGAGCCCGCTCTCTCCCTCCGGCCCTGATGGCAGTTCCCTGACAGTGTGTGTGCGCGCACACGCGCACTCAACAGACATATATTGTGGACTTAATTTAAGGAACTTCTAATTTTCACTATGAGATATTGTAAATAAGCTAGAGACTGCCTCTAGTTACTTACTACTGTATGTAGTGAATTTATTTTACATCGATGTCAACCCACTTTTAGCAGTAAAGTTTACATAATTAGAATTGTTCCATTTTATCTTCTGGTAGCATTTGCTAATGTGAAAATCACCAGAATTATATTTAACCACTTTCCAATATATTTCCATCTTACTGATGCAGAAACTGAATTACACCTTAGTTAATGTTTATCACTATGCTAAGTTCAAATGCATCAGAGATGTTACACATTTCATGGACTGGTTAAGTCAATAAGATTAAGCTAGTTTAGACACAGAAGTGGGAATGTGTTTATTTGCTATGTTTATTTTTCTGTCAAGTGCCTACATTGCATCACTCTGAAAACTTGATACTATCATTTTCACAGATACCACATGTCCTTAGCACTATTCAAGTATTATTGCTTCCTTGTAGAGCAAGGGTGGGAGGCAAGAGTGCCAACTTGGCCCCTTGAGCATGCATGGCCTTGGCATCAAAATTTGTGTGTGCCCGGCCCCTTCGTGGGGAATTTTGTGGGTGCGGGTCCCAGGGAGTTGGCACCTATGGTGGGAAGCCTCTGATCCATGGACCACATCTGGCACAGCACAGGCCCGAATTTGGTTGGTTAGACCACTTTAATCCAACATGTATTTATTTCAACAATTTGTATTCTACTTAATCACAGTCATCTCTAAATATGAGATGTCGATTGTAGAACAGGGAGAGATATGGCTAGATCAGTTGTGCAACCAAGTTCCCCACGGGGACAGGATTACAAAGCCGATCCCTGCAGAAAGCAGATTGGCCAGTTCAATGCTTGGTGCCGGCAACCATAGTTTTGGCAAAGCCCCTTGTGCTGTGGTTCTCAGGTGCCCAACAACCAGCTGGCTATCAGATACTTAGGAATCACTTCACAAAGGACTTTGATAGAAGCAGGAAAGCAACTAGAGAGGTAGCTGGACTGCGGAATGACAAGGAAGTTGAAAATGTGCTAAATAAGGATGAGGAGATGACAGAAAAACTGAATGACTTCTTTGCACCTGCTTTCTTTCTTTTTTAAATAATATTTATTACTTTTTAAAAAGGAAAAAGAGACAAGAGAGAGAAAAAAGAACAAGAAGAACAAGAAAAAATAAAACAATACAATATGTAAACCATACAAAACACAACCTTAAACAAAACAAAACAAAAACAATTTAAAAACATACGTCATACCTTTTCCATATTCTAACTTTCATTCCCTTATATCATCGACCTCCTCTCACCTCTTAGTATTCCACTTCCATTAATTGTTTCAGCAATTCCTTTCCATCTTTCTCCATTTTCTATCATATAAATGTCTTAACATATTTTTAATCTTATTTCCATTAAAATTAGTATACTTATTTAAGCTTAACTCCTTATAACATTTCTACTAAGGCCATAAAATTTCATTCCAACATTTTCCTGTCACTCATTAATTTTACAATATTTCTATATATAGACTTTAAATCTTCCAATCTTCTTCCACCATCTCCTCTCCCCGGTCTCGGACTCTGCCAGACACTTCCGTCCACTCCATACAGTCCATCAACCTGGAGATCTTATGTCCGAGGCTCTTAACTCTTTTCCACGTCCCTTCTGCAGTTCTTCTTCATATTCTTTGATGCTAAAGAGCAGATCTCAGGGAAACTCCAATCCAACGACACCTCCACTCCCTCTCGACAGGTCAGCCAAATTTCCACAATTAAAGCTAGGATCCATAAAGTATTTCAGGGCATATTTCAAAATTCCTCCAACTCCAAAGGCCCCCGAGCTCCAATCTCCTCCTGACCCAAGTCCATATTCCAAAAGTCAGTATATCCCTGCATAGAGGGATCTTTCCGACTTTCCTTTTCCAGTCCAGGCTGGGCTCCGATCTTCAGAGTCTGACTTTTTCTAGTTTCAATCATAAAGGGCCTCAACTTGTAGTCTTCAATTTGCCTCTGTAAGACTAAGGCTCCTCCTTGTATTGCTTTAGGTTCGACAACAGCAACTTTCTCCTTCTCCTTTTCAACAATTTGTCCTGTTAAAATAGATTCCTGTGCCAAATCCTGAATAATTTCTGTATTGGTGCTCACTTTTGGTCCCAAAATGTCAGTTTTAGTAGTCATAACATCCATTTTTTATGAAGCTGTTCCAACAAATAGTTTATCTTGCAAAATGCAGTTACTAAGGCTTCTCCTGTCGACATTCTCGAATGTCCAAGGTCAATCTCTAGTTCCCACAATTCTTATCAAGCAGCTGGAGATTTCCCAGCTCCACTCTTGTAACAGTTTCAAAAGCTCCCTCTAGAGGGGAACAGTCTCCACTTGTATCAATCCTTTCAAAGAAAGTTCAAAAAGTAAAGTTGGTTTCAATTTTCAGTTACTTTTCCTCCCTTTTAAACGCAGAAGCAGACAATGGAAACAATATATTTCTCTAATTCAACCGACTGTCAACATCCGTTCTCTTTGCTGTCAATGAACTCTCCCAAAACGTCAATCACTGTCAGTCCGTTCCCAGGTTCAGAGCAGTGGCAATTTAATTCTAATCACTCTCTCCTGCAGGAAACACGGTCCAAAAATTTCCCCCCTCTTCTCCTGCTTCCAAGGGGGGGTCTAATAATTTCAATCTATGGAAGTTTAATCCTTTACATAAGGCTTTCCAAGACCTTAACTTGTAAACTCTTTGCTTCAGTCTATTTACAAAAGGGGAAGGCGGACTTCCTGTTTTGAACCTTCCCCGTTCGATGTCAAATTAAGATATTTAAAGATCCAATTTTCCGTACTACTCACGGGTTGTTGTTTAAAGTCCAATTGTCCACAGGAAAAAGTCAGCGCTCTCCGGCAGCAGCAATGCAGCTTCACTCCGTGAAAGAAGCAGTCAATTCAAAGCACCGCGCCGCTCACCCCACGTCGCTCCGGATCCCCAAAACAGGGTTTCCCCGCGAGTAGGGGAGGCGCAAAGGGTGCCAGCCGAATCCCAAGTTCACAGGCTTCTTCCGCCTGTGATTTCAGTGGGTCTTCGCCGTGGCGGTTCAGACCCTACTTTCCACGGAGCAAGTTCCTCCCGATCGGAGGAGCTCCGCCATTGCCGGAGGTGCTAACCCGGAAGTCTCTTTGCATCTGCTTTCAATGTGGAAGATGTAAGACAGAAGACAGAGATACCTGTGCCTGAACAGATTTTTTTCCTCAGAAGGCAGTCTGAAGCCTCTGAAGTAATAAGACAAGTAGCAGTGACAAGAGATGATTATTTAACTTTATTAACAATTTCAAAAACAACAAAGATCCAAATGGCACTGACCCAAAGTTTTTGGGGGGAGGCACAAAAGAGATCCAGGATTACAAAGTGCAAAGTCCAGCACATACACTGCCACTTCTCCTAAAATGTGCAGCTTTAAAACGTGGGATGGGGATGGGGAAATACCCCCCCCCCAAAAAAAAACCCTTTCTTTTCTGGCAACTGACCTAAAAGTGAATCAAAAGCAACTAGACAAACTCAATGTGCGTTGTTTTTCCTGATCAGTTGGTATCCCCAGCACAGAGGGGAAAACCAGGATTCCTGATTGCAATAGTTCTACTAATAACTCATAAAGCCTCTGAGTTCAAAAAACACAGTGGGATAGATATGTCCTGTGTGTAGCCTTATGACTTATAAAAATACAATTCCTTCACAACTCCCGTGGTTACCAAGGCAACCATTCTCTCCCCCACTCCCCAAGATAATGTTGGGATACTGAATATTTCACATCTCTAAATAATAAAAACCCTATGATTTTTATTATCTCCTCACTCTTTTCACTGGTCTCTCCAGCAACAAAATCTGCCAGAAGGAGGGGTTACTAGTTGCCTAGCACAAGGAAATTCTCTTCCAACAAAAACATCTGGATGGCATGCATCACAAAAGAGCTAGAATGTCCATGGAGACCCATCTCATGTTGGGGAATCTCCCCATTCCTGGAGGCTCTCCACCATTTTTGTTGCACTGAAATCTGCTCATTTCTTTTTCCTTGCTGAAGCTAAAAATGTTCAGAGATGTGTGTATTAAACCACCCTCAGGATATATTTTCTTCATTCCTCATAGCAGCATAGAACTGTGAAAAACCTCGTTTCTTATGCATTTTTAATGTTCCCTGTTTTACAGAGTTCCATTATAGAGTTCCTACGCCAAATTTCAGTCTTTCTTGTGCCACAGAGCAAGACAGGGGAGGAACAAGATATCTTATTGAATTAGTGTTCAGTTCCCTGATATTATATCTGTAAAATGGGTTGTTAAAGTATGGGAAAGTTGGTCTCAAGCTGTGGTAGGGGTGTGTGGAGAATAAGCAGATCCTGATTTCTATGTTTGTCTGTGTAAACATAACCTCATTCAACCTAAGATGCTTTCCAAACAGCACATTTTTGGCTCCAAACATTTCTGATCCTGATAGTCTTCTGATTAGATTTTTTTTTGTAACAGAAATGTTCAATTTCTTGGGTAAGGGTTCTTCACAGGAAGTGAGCTTTCACTAGTTGCTAACTGGATCTGAGGTAGGTTTTTTTCCTTTATTGTGGATGATGCTAAAAAAAAAAACATTTCCCCCCAAAATCAAAACCTTTGCCTGGGCAATAAAAATCTGCCACAATACCTTCCAAGAGAAGGAGTAGGAATATTCAACTAACATTGCATGCTCAGCACCACTGATACTGCTAATTGCTTGATTAGCATCCCCATAACACACTTCAGCCATCATTTTGGAATGCAGCCATAGTATTTAAAGAATTATAAAATATGAAAGATAAAATGTAAAAAGTGTTTATTTTTGCTATTATTGCAGTGCATGCTTCTGGAGGATTCAGATCAGCATCAGTGGTTGTGAATGTGGAAAGTGCGGTTGGTGATTATTTTGGATGAATTAATCCAAACTTGTGGTCTAGTGCATCCCCTCTTGCATTGGGAAATGAATAGTTTTCTTATTCTCAGGCATTGCTGATCCCAGGGGCATTTCTGCATTTTTGAGACACCCTTTAGGTCAGAGATGGGGAATCTGTGATTTTCCAGATGTTGCTGTGCTATGGTTCCTATCATCCCTGTTTGTTAACCATTCTGCCTGGAACTTTTGGGAGACGCATGTGAGCTGGTTTTCTCTGGGTTCATCTCATAATGTTACCATAATGTTTAAAGGCCTATGCAATCAACCAAGTCATTATTGCCTGATTGTTGCCCCCATGCCACCCACAAACTGGACAGTTATTCTGTGGGAGGAATTGGAGCAACTGGTTGCACCCTTGTGGTAGTGAGGCTTTAAAAGTTACCCAAACTATCCTTTGATTAAAAAATAATAATCAGGAAGTGGCTGGGCTCTTGACAAAGCAGGAGTCCATCATCTCTACATGTGATTACAGTGGTACCTCGGGTTACATACACTTCAGGTTACACACTCCGCTAACCCAGAAATAGTGCTTCAGGTTAAGAACTTTGCTTCAGGATAAGAACAGAAATCGGGCTCCGGCGGTGCGGCAGCAGCAGGAGGCCCCATTAGCTAAAGTGGTGCTTCAGGTTAAGAACAGTTTCAGGTTAAGAACATACCTCCGGAACGAATTAAGTACTTAACCTGAGGTACCACTGTATAAGGAAAGCATCATGCAAGAAAACAGTGCCTCCCTATAAAATTGTGACAAAATGAGCTTTTGTGGTGTGCTTCATATGAGAAGGTAATACTTTTTCCTGCATGAAGATTATCTTAGTATAGGGGAAATGTCACATATGAAAAGGCTCTGAAAAACAAACAAGCTCTCTGATTGTCATCTGGTTCTAAATAAGACCTAAAAGAATCAAGCAACTCTATCAATGCAGATTTAGGTTTTAATTATCCTTGAAAGCAGGTGAGACTAAGAAGACTCATGTGGCATAAATATGCTCCAGGCTCATGATCAAATAACAGAAGGGATTATAGCAGATGCACACACTTCTGCAGAACTGCACGTTGCTAATGTTCATTACCAGTGAGGGATAAAACCCTAAAGATTTGCAACAGGAAGAGTATTTGGCTAATATCTGGGGCATTCGGCTCTCTCTAGGTATTTGTGTAGTTCTCATTGCTACAGTGCTGCAACATCTGAACATCACATTATGCTTAACTTACTTTACTCACATAACCTCAATGTTGTGGTGGTGCCCAGTTTGCTATTTACAAATGGAGGAAGAGGGAGAACGAGTGCAACCAAGAGAAATAGGGACTTTTGGTAAATATGATCGCTCTCACACCAAAGCATACATCGATTCTCTCTGCTTGGGAAAATTCTTACACTATGACCAGTTCATTCAAGGCTATTATCAGTTTTGTCCTTGAGCCGCTAATTCAGAGGTGCCTAACTTGTTGCCCTCCAGATGTTGCTGGTCTACAACTTCCATTGACCATGTTAGCTAGGGCAGATGGAACCAACAACATCTGGATGGCCAGATGTTCTCTACCCCTGCTCCAGAGGCTGATGTAGTGCCCGATAGGTAGGCAAGTTCTAATTTCGCATAGTGAATTTGATAACTGAAAATGGGAAGATCTGATAATTGCTCTGGGAAGCAGAAAGAGGGAATAATCAAACAGCAATCATCTGTCTTTGACCTGACAGCATTCCGTCAGACTTTGTAGTCAATTGATCTCCTCAGAATCCTTATCAACTGCTTCCTTATTTTCCTCTCACACACGTTCAGCTAAAGCTCTGTGTCAGAGGTTGGCATGCTGTTTACTTTCCTAAACATATATTAACCACTTTTGAGGGTCACACTATGCAACTGAACCATGTTTTCCCAGTTCAAGCAGAGCCTAAAAAAGAAAACCCTGCTCCCAAAATTGTCATAAAATTCTTTTCCAATGATTTTCACCTCACTAGATGTTGTTGGATAAAAGAAGCTATAGGCTAAGAGTTGAATGTTGGAAGGATTTGGACCAAGTCCGCTGCATCCTTTAAAAATATTAAATTAACAATAATTCAATACAAAATTCAGAGAAGGCAAAATTGGGATTTATTTATTTATTTATTTATTTATTTATTTATTTATTTATTTATACTGCCGTAAACCTGTAGAACTCAGGGTGGTTCACAACATAAATTTTACAATATAAAACACACAAAATTAATAGCAAAAACAACCACCACCACCCAATTACCCCCCCCCATTCACAACGTATTTAAAATAATCCATTGGTGACTTGTTTTCCTTCAACTGAGCTAGAGATTTCTGCAGCCCTGCCATTTGAGGACCATTTGTGACAACCCCCCAGCAAAGGCACACAGTTATCTTCCATTTTGCATGTTCCAATGAAGTATTCAGGGCTATTGTTCCCTTACTCCATGGGAGAAAATCCTTTCCACTTGATCTCCAGAGGAATAATATTCAGCATGTCTGCAGCATTCACCTCGCCATAGTGTGGAAGACACCGGGTGGCTTGTTGGCTTGTTCAGTTTGCTGAACAGGTGCTGCTGGCTGTTGATGGACATATTCAAGGCTCCTGCTCTCCTTTATATTTAAATCAGACTTAGGTTGAAGAGTCCACAAATGGAGGACACTTTCAAACAGAGGACAGTTTTTTTACAGCCCTTCAAAATAGAGGACTGTCATCTGTAAGATGGGACAGGTGGCCACCCTAGTTCTATATCATGAAGGGTGCCTGCATGGATAGAAAATGCAGCACTTCAACCCCTTTGTTATCAGTTTTCCCAAGTAATATGTGAAGAGGGTGGATATTAACAGGTTTGGGCTTAACTACATCCCACATAGGTCTGAAAGCGCAAAGGGAGAGTTGCAGTCCATAGAGGTTTCATGAGCTATGCCATTCTGCCTTGGTGCTTTTCCCAGATGACACATCTCTGACATACCAATGTCATTTGGCATCACAGCAAGGTTAGGTTGGCTCAGCAAGCTGTTCCCATCACTCTTGACTTTGCCCAGAAAGATCTCATTGGCATCCCTTGTACCTGGTTCTTGACAATCTCTGTAACAGTCAGGGCTCATCAGCTGTCATTGTAATGCTAGGCTGTGCTTGCAGCAAGGTGGCTGGAGAGAGCACATACAGAATAAATAGGACCCTTTGCTCCCTGATAGGTGACTGGAAGGGGAAGCCTTCTGGGGCTGCTTCCTACCACAGCATTGGAATTGGCACTATATAGCTTTTTGATGAGAGCCCTGATTGAATGCCCCCTCTCGTTCATATGTTTTTCCCAGATCAGGTTCAGCTGCAGAAGGACATGAAGGGAGAATTGAAGGTTCTCTAAACAAACAAAGCCACATTTCTCCCCTGATGCAAAAGGTGATCTCAGCATTGTGTTTTGAAATGGCTTTGCTCCCAGTGAATGCCAGCTTGATGTTTTCTGACAGCTATGACAGGCCTCAAACGAGACAATTAATATTTCACAGCTGCCAGGTTTAGACGGTGACAAGAGAAAAAGGAAAGGGGGAGGGCATTGAGTAGGAGAGTTTGCTTAAAACATGCAAACAAAAACAAAGGCAAAAGTAGTGAGTACTGAACTCATGAACAGGCAACTTGATTAATTGTTTTAAAGGAATTCTTGCTAACTTTAAAGGGGGGGTTATACTTGTCCTCATGTAACATGTTGCAGCTCTCATCTCTGTACTGAGAACTAGTGTGGTGAAGAGTGTGGGTGATAAATTGAAAAATGCCCGATTCCAGCGTGTTGTCATGGTTAGAGTGTTGCACTAGGACCTGGGAGGTTGAGATGCAGATCCCCACTCAGACATGAAACTCAGTGGGTGGCCTTAGGCAACTCACTGCTTTAATGATAGTCACAAAATGCCTCATGTCCAATGGACAGAACTAAAGGTGGGGATCAACATGCATACAGCTTAGTCTGAGCTCATTAAAAAAAACTGCGCCATCTGATAACTCGTAAATCAGAGTAAGAATTGACTGAGGTATAAAATATATATTTTGAGGTAGAGAAACTCAAGTCAACATCAGGGCCCATGACATTGAAAAGAGAAAATAATTTATGTTTGCTTACAGTAAGGAAAGACTGCAGACATGACATCATGGCACCCTCCATCAAGAATGGACAGGTATGATGAATGTCATAAGAGACAAGAGTTTCACAAAATTGAATTGGTAGATGGAAGGGGAAAGAAGAGTGTGTGGGCTGGGGAAGTGAGGAAGGGAAAAGAAAACAAGGTATAGGAGACAATCAGACAAACTCATTTTTAGTAATGCTAGTAGAATCATCAGTTTTAGAAACAAACCACATGCCATGAATTACCATTTCATCTCTGGGCTAGTTTTGTTACACATGAAGGTACAGGTTCTGGTCTTTTCATATTACAAATCTCTGATGACTGCTAAATAGGGAATCCCATCAAGATAGGTTGAAGGTAATATCTCTATTCATGCCTTGATTCTGTTCCTCACTACACTGGCATGTCCTCTCCCATCCCTACTTTTTGGTTGGGAGTGAGGAGTTAAGCCAAAGGCCTCGAGGGAAGAATGGGTTTGGGAAGGTTTCATCTTTTGCTAGCTGTAATCTCTGAAGTCACCCCTAATTTCTATATTGTGGAAATCCTGCAATAATTTCCTTTCCATTCTTCTGCGCTATGTACAGATTTCAATATTTTTCCTCCCATTCCCCTGTGGTATTGAAACTCTTTTCCCATGGTGTCGTTTGGCATTATTCATATTTGGAATTTTCAGGAGAACAGTGAATTCCTAAAAACCTGCTGAACAACGAAAGCGTCAGGTTTACACATTGTTCCAATAATGCATAAGATCTTAGCAGCCTTGTAAATCTCCAGGGTTTCCATTGTATTGAAATGCTGACAGACTTTGTGGGCAGATTAATCCTGATCACAGTTAACACTGGCACATACCACTCTTCTACATAACTGATCAGAGATTATTATTATTTTAAAACTAAACACTGATTGTATGAATATATATACATATATATGACAGCGGGCAGTGAATTATCAATGCTTTAGCTCTGATTTCCTAAATGTTAACCCTGCAATTTCAGTAGGTTTCGCACCCAAGAAAAGATCTTGCTGTCTTCTGTAATTTGCAAGCAATAACCTGAAAGGGGGACAAAAAGGTCAGAGACAATAGATTCACAAGAAGGGTATTTTTAAAGGTCATACAGAGTCCTTGCCTTGAACATGACGTTCTTGAATCCCAGCAATAGCAAAGGCTCCACTTTTGTCTTTCCCAAGACTGGAGTGGAACCTCCTTCTTCAGGCAAAGGCTACCATTCCCCAATAGCAGAAATTCTGGGTGCCTTGTAACCAACCGTCTTTCCCCCTTTCCAGAAACACATCCAAGTTTCTTCAGCCTTTCCTGATCTTCATAGTTTTCAAAGTAATTCAACAAGGCGCCACAAAACCATTATTTAAAAAGCCTGTTCTTTCCTAAGGAATTTAGAAGAATGTAAATAATGCTTTAGCCCAGAAATAAGGAACTGGATCCAGATGGTGCACCAGATCCTTATCCCATCACGCAAGGGATTTAATGGGCTTCACTCCTAGGTAAATGTGCAAAAGACTGCAGCAGCATTAATGGTAAAATTAGAGGGCCATATGACTAAGGCTGAAATCCTAATCTCATTTACCTGGGAGTAAACACCTTTGAGTTCAATAGGACTTATTCCTCAGTAGGCATGGTAAGCATTGCACTATTAGTTGAATATCAACCTTTGTTCTGTTACTTTGTTATGGCTTTTGCTTAAACAACTAAATCATTCATAGTGTGTGCCCTTACAGTGGCTGACTATGGTTGCTCAGTGGTGAGATCAGAAGATGCATTTGAGACTGTTTAGTTTAAAAGTGAACTTTATCACACTGCACAAAAATGAACTGCTGCCAGTTCTGTTTTTACCATAGAAATCCCACTGACCAAATGTTAAAAGTTAGAGCATATATATCTGCCAGTATTTGAAAATCCAAGATAATTTTTGGCTCCTGCTGAAGCTGATTTTTCCCAATCTCCATCATGCATATCAGTCTTCTTTGCCAGAGGGGGGGGGGGGAATACATAAGTCTCCTAATAGTGTTTTAATTTTTGAGTTGGACTAAATTGGTTTTTTGGGGTCCTCTCCAAGCTTGTGATTTTATAGCTATATGATTGCATTCTACAGAAGAATAACTCTAAGGAGGTAACCTGGATGGACAGGCTTTGCCTGGTAGATACACCTGAATTGAAATAATGGACCTTTGCCTTACAGAAGACTTGGTGAAATACAGGTGGTTAGTTGTCACAGAAACTAATAGTTGGAAAACCTCCTTGAAGGGGACATATCTTCTAAATCTTCTGGCTGTAGGTAATGTCATCAAGGTGTGTCCATATGAAAGAGAACAATAGATTGGTAGTCTTGGGAGTGGAGCTGGAAAGAGACAGATTTGCTTTATGTGCAAAACCGACAGCTATGGCTGTGCTATGCCCCTGTAGAAACTTAATGGAGAAGAAGTATGGTATGTATCTGTTGGAATGTTAATGCTGTGAGCCTTCTGTCTTGATATATGTGTGAAGAAACCTTATAACAGAGAAATGTCACCAAACTCTAGTGACTTCTGTTCCAAGGAAACCAAACCCCAAGGTACATGCAGGGACCTCTAAAACCCCTCATTGCTCAGAGGTCACAGGACATGTAACAATAGCCATGGTCAAATGAATTATTTTCCACCTTGAAAGGGTTGAGTCCATTGTTCTGTTTACCAGCCTTTCTTTTATTTGGCATTCTTGTTATATGATCAGCCTATTAGAAAAGGACAGAAGATAAAAGGCTGTATTCAACTAAACTTTACCCAGAATAAACCTATTGGCATCAATGGCCATTACTAACTTAGGTCCATTGGTTTTAATGGGTTTAATGTGCATAAAAATTATTAAATATAACAGTGCTTTTTTCTGTGGGGAAGCAGAGGTACGCATCCCCCTAAACATTTTGTGAATCTAAGTTTGGCTTCATTGAGGGGCAGTATTTCAATATGAGTAGGAAAATGAGAGTACCCCTAAACATTTTTAGGGGGGGAGCACTGAATATAACCCAGTTTTGCAGCACAGCTAACTGAAAGGGCCCTTGCTAGGGCAGAGGTTTTCAACCTTTTTGAGTCCACAGCTCCCTTGACCAGCTACATTCTTTCTGTGGCACCCCTATGGGACTCAGGAGCCCAGTTATGTCACCCCTTGCCTGCAGAGCTGGCAGCCTCTTACCCTTTTCAAACACCACCCCCTTGTGAAGTGTTCCCTCAGCCTCCTCTCCTCTCTGCTGTCCTTGGAAGTCCTCCAGGCAGCTGCTGCTGCCATCCCTGGTCTCTGAGCTGCCCTCCCGTCCCAAAGCGATGTGCCCTCCCCCTGCCCCACAGGGCCCTAGGACTTGTCTGTCCATTCCCAACAGCAAGGACTGGTGGACTAGCTGGCTTGGCTGCCTCACCCCCTTGCTTGCTTACTCTGAGGCCCTCTCAGCTCTTGGCGACCAGCACCCCCTGACCAGCCCCAGGGGCATCATTCGCCTGTGGAGCTTGCAACCAGGGCCTCTGCAACAAACAGCTGTGTGCAAGCCTTTGAGAGGCAGAGATGCAAGAGGGCATCAGAGAAGGGAGGGAAGGAAAGAGGGACAGAGGCCAGTGTTGCCTGTGTGACCCCTGACCATCCTTCAAGGAACCCCAGGGTGCCGTGACACACTGGTTGAAAACCACTACACTAGGTAGCTCCCTGACACGAAACTGGTCCTGCAGCCAAGGGGGGTGGAGGAAGGGGCTTTGATTCATAGTGCTTTGCATTCAAGCTCCTTCCTCAGGCAAGAGAGAGAAAATGCTCTATTTGAATGCCATAATCCTATGGATACTCACCTGGGAATAAAATCCATTGAAAATTGTGGACATTATTTCTGAGTAAACATGCATAGTAGGATTGCACTGTAAAAGTGATCTAGTTTTAACCATTAAATATATATTTTTTATTTGCATCTATGCAAGAAAGAAGAGGAATATTTTGATGAGTTGGATTAATGGCTTTTAATGGTCTGAGTTGAACCGGGAGTTTTTTATTCTAATGTGTGCTATTTGGCTGAATAACAGCAATAATAATTTTCTTTACACCTTATTCATCTATTCATTTCAAAAGCTATTGACAGTGTTGTTGCAAGCTGTTCAAAATGTTTCTTGTGGCTTCCAGTTTTAAAATGAACTATTAGACAAGAGTGGAGTTGTCCAAGTTTGTATCCTAGCATGCCATGTTCAATTTAAAACAGCAAACCTATTATACCTTCTTCAGTTTGGAACAGAACATTTAATTGCCCTCTTGATTTTGTTTTTATCTGATTTGGGAAGTTTGATTTTATTTCCCAAGCTTGCAAGACTGTGCAGTCTTAATTTAATTTGCTTTCACTTTTTACTAAGGAGAGATCTCAGCATTCCTCCCTGCCCCCAGATTCAACTGCAAAGTAGTTGATCCATTGTGTGCTTCAGCCAGTGGGGAAGAGAGAAGTAAGGAGATGAATGGAAGTAGCCAGGGCAGTGTGTGCACAAGCAGCTGCTGCAGAGAGTTCTGCCACAGTCTTCTTATTCCTTGCTTGCTATTAACATTTCTTATTGAATTTACTGGAAGCCAGAATCACACGCCGGATATAGGGATGGCTTCCTTCCTTCTGTTCTTTCTTTCTCTAAATATGGAAGCATATAACTTTAGTACCCTTTGTTTCTTCTGGTATTAAAATTTGCTGCCCTTCTAGGCTACCTTTTGACATTTCACTCTTCTGTATCTTTTGAAGGTGAGAGAGCCCTTTTCTCCTTCTGCTTCCAAGAGTTTGTGATGTGCAAAACAGAAAATCCCCTGACATCTAGGACAGTCCTAGTTGTCAATATGCTGCACACCCTGCTCCATCTTAAGTTCTCATCCCCAGTAGCGATAGTACTCTGATCCTTGTGCAACAAATAAACAGCCTAATAGCAGCAATAAGGACGCAGGTGGCGCTGTGGGTAAAACCTCAGCGCCTAGGACTTGCCGATCGCATGGTCGGCGGTTCGAATGCCCGTGGTGGGTTGAGCTTCCGTCGTTGGGTCCCAGCTCCTGCCCACCTAGCAGTTCAAAAGCACCCTTAAGTGCAAGTAGATAAATAGGTACCGCTTTATAGCGGGAAGGTAAACGGCGTTTCCGTGTGCTGCTCTGGTGCCGGTTCGCCGGAGCAGCCTCGTCACACTGGCCACGTGACCCGGAAGTGTCTGCAGACAGCGCTGGCTCCCGGCCTCTAGAGTGAGATGAGCGCACAACCCTAGAGTCTGTCAAGACTGGCCTGTACGGGCAGGGGTACCTTTACCTTTACCTTTAATAGCAGCAAAGCATATTAATCATTTTTTTCTGATTCAGTGTACGAATCATAGAATCATAGAGTTAGAAGGGTCCCTAAGGGTCATAGGAGCCAACCGAGGTCCCTTGGGAGCACCCAATAAAATATTTTAGGGAGCTGCCATTTGACATTTCCCCATGCGCTTTGAATTCCTTGGAGCAGGGGTGGATTAATCATTAAGCAAAACAAGCATGTGCTTAGAGCAGAGGCTTTTGACCTTTTTGAGTCCACAGCTCCCTTGACCAACTACATTCTTTCTGCAGCACCCCTGTGGGGCTCAGGGGCCCAGTTATGCCACCCGTTGCCTACAGAGCTGGCAGCATCGCCCTTTTTCGAATACCCTCCCTTGTGGAGTGTTCCCTCAGCCTCCTCTCCCCCCCTTCCCTTCGGAATCCTCTGGGCAGCAGCCACCACTGCCCCGGCCTCTGAGCTGTGCCACCTGCCCCAAAGAGAGGTGCCTGCTCACACTGCCCCACAGGGGTCTGGGAAGAGAATGCCCCCAGCCTTAGTGGCCCAACGGAGACTGGCCAAAGTTGAACATGATGCCAGCACCTTATCGTGGGAGGCAGCAGTGGCAGGAACAGGTGCTGGGATTGCATGGTGGAGAGGCTCCCCTTCAGCACTGGGCTGTCAGCTCCCAGGCAGGCCTTGCATACAGCAGGCACAAGAAATGCCAGTGGAGTGCCTGTTGTTGGTATGCAGAGGGTCGCAAGGCCAGCTGGCTAGTCCCAGCTGGGTCGTCTCCTTCCATTCGCCCCTCTGCGAAGACCCATTGGCCTCTGCTCCAATGTAAATCAGTGACCCAGGCTTCAAAGCTAGGGCACACTATAACAGCCGAGCGAACTGTGCACACAGAATAGGCATGAGGCTTGTGGGAGCATACTACAACTACAGATTTATTAATCATAAATCAGGACAAAGAAACATGTCGTCTCTCTCTTTGTCTTCTCAGAGAGACAGAGAGAAGCAAAAGCTATACGCACAACAGAAGTTCCCAGCAGACTGTGCTGGTATGTAAACAGACATGTGACATGCAACTAAAGGTGGAATGGAATTTTTCAACAGTGCTTGCCTGCCTGCCTGGCCTCCCACTTGTCTGCCCATTCCCACCACCGGGGGTGTGCAGTTGGTGTGCCTGGGATTTGTGATGCACAGTGATGCTTGGCTGCCACTGTAGTGAGCATCGCTGTGAACATGGTGGACACTCCATCTCCTTTTTGCTTCCATTCCTTTGCTGTGCCACTTCCCATGAGTTTTCTATAACCAGCCTCACAGTTTGTACACACCTGATATGGGTGCCTGCCACCAGCCTCCCCTTCCTGAGCCTCCTGAGTGAGCTCTAGATCTGGTGTACTTTATGCTGGCTTTACTTACGCCAGCATAATTTACTCCAGCTTCCTATGCTTCCGTTTGCCCTGTAAGCTTCAGTAAATTGTGCACCTATAGCCACTGTTTTCCTGCTTTGCACAGAGGCAACTGGCTTCAGAAGTATTTCAGCAGAAGTAATTTTAATTGATCAGCATGCGACCCTAACAGGGCATGTGTAGTTGTTGCTGAAGAGAAGCAATGTACCTGAAAGAAGCTGGTGGGGGGAGAGGAGGAGGAAGCCAATGCAATTGAATGGATGGTGCTTTCTATTTAGAGTGGCATAGGGGCAAGCCATCCGTAAGTCCCCTTGGAAGAATAAACATGCTTTGTGGGTTTCCCCCTCCCCATTCTCTCTGTAGCAACAGCGTGTAGCAGAGGCAAGTCTCACTGGAGGTTGATGGCTTACAACAGGTCAAGGTTAGTGGAAATGGGCTCTGGGTCTCTGTGCAGCAGAGCGTACCACATCCATGCTTGTACTCATTGTAACACCAGGTCGTACATGAAAATGAACAGGCTAACATGGTCAGGTGGGTGTTTGGGGGCAAATGGAGCAAGCAAGGGGAGAAGCTGCCAGAGTTGTTGTCCGTCCGTCCGTCCCCAGCTTATTTGTTTCTTTTCTTATTATTTTCATCTTTTACAGTTTCCTGGAAAATCAAAGTATTATTTTTTTTTCATGTGAACAGCCAGGATGTCTTGACCATTTCCCCTCCTTTTACAAAAAAACAGAAAGCAAGAAAGCATTTAAGCCAGTGACTTAAATAAAGCGGCACCTGATTCATAGTTGGTGTCTTTGTTTTGTTTTATGAATTGCAGCCGTAGAAGCTGCAAAGAGCAGTGGAAACCCAGCACAACCCTTTCCCTGGTGCTATTTTTCTGCTGAAATCTCCCCAGCTGCTTTTTGCTGGGGTATGTAATTACTTATGTAATGCAAAAAGCAGTTTTGATTTTGACTGGGGAAACAGCACATTTCACCCCATGCTGTTCTTCTCCTTTGGTTTGTAGAGTCCATAGCTGCATTTTAAAAGCAAAGAAGAACAAGGGGGAAAGACTTCCCCAGGGATAAGCTACATGCTACTGAGCTTGTCATGTCATATGGCCCTCAAGGACAGAAGGGATATCTGTTGAAAAGAGAAGAGTTCCTGTTTACCCAGCATGCTGACTACTTAAAAAAAACCACTGATATAATAAAGGGCACAATAAGACTGCAGTATTTTTAATTTGCAAGGTTGCTTCCACAGAGCACTGTTTTGTGGATGTAGTGCTGCTCATGCATGGAAGTTTTCTACAGTGTCCACACACTGAAATGCTCATTGAAATGCTGTCCGATATTATTTTTCCATTTAACTCACATTTACTGTTTCTGCAAAAGAAAATTAAAAAACAACATGGAAATAGTGCATCTGCATTAAAGAGGATTGTTGTTGGTTTTTTTTGTTTTTTGATTACCTGTCCTTCATCCTAATTTCCTAGGGTAGATTATAACATTTAAAAAAAATTAAAATAATATTAAAATCATTTTAAAACAATTTGCACTCATACAAATAAGGTGGATCCTAAAAACATACACCTCAGATGTCAAAAGCCAGGGTAAAGGAGTACATCTTCAGCATTCTCCTGAAGCTTTATAATGAAGGTGCCAGATGCCCCCCTGTGGGGAAGGAGTCCCACAGCTTAGGGGGCATCACAGAGAATGCCCTCTCCTGGGCTGCCATCTCTTGATCCTCTGAGAGCAGAGGAACTACCAAGATGGCCCCCTTTCAGCACTCAAGAGGGTCAGTATGGAAGAAGTCTGTCTTGTGGGTATTTGGGGCCGGAGTGGTTATAGGTTTTAAACACTAACATTAGCACCTTGAATTGGGCCCAGAAACAATCTGGCAACCAGTGCAGCTATTTTTAGTTCATTTAGAAAAGTACTTACATATCACCATTTTGCAAAGCATCAGGGTGGAGATAAATAAATGAATAAATGTGAATGGTCTCAACCAGTCTATATCATCATATCCAGGATACTAAGATGGTGAGTACACTATTTCAAAAATAAGAGAATTTAGAAATATTTGACGCTGACTCCACTAGAGCTGCAGTGTTCTTACAGGAAGGTCATTTGTTTAAGGAGCTGCAGGGATCTAGAATAAGGGTCACTCCTATCAAATAAGAAGCATCTGGCTTCTCTTCTGTTGCATCATGAGAGGTGGCTTTTCCAGCAGAGTGAAAGATTCCCTGGAGTTAGATTATGTAGCAAAACAATTAACCTTTTCTCTGTTGGAAACTATTCCTTGCCGATACCTATTAATTGTCATAACCTGTACGGAAGGCAGAACAGCAATGTCAATAAAATATACCCTGTATTACTGCGAGTGTTTGGTACAAGTATGACTTTAATGTTTAGCTGCTGAAAAGATGCCAACCATGAGCAAAGAAAGGACAAACTTGATTCACCCAGCAAGCATCCATCAGATCTGACATCCATCCTGTATCTCTAGACAAATTAGGAATCATTAATTCTTCATTATGCTGGGGAGTCTTATCCTACCTCGAGTATTCGTAATGTGTCTATTATTCTCACCCACTGCAAATACAGTTAACCTCAAGGCCATGGGACATCAAGATAGATGGCAGTCAGATGAAAGGGACAAGTTAATGGTTCTTCATATGTCTCATTATAGTACACAAGCCCTGAACATTTTGTTTTATTGCAAAATTATTCCGGCATTTGTGAATTCCATATCCTGTTACAATAAAATATTTGACCTCCTGTGGTGGCCTCACTTAACCTGGAAGATAGTAGCCTGGAGACTGATTCAAAAGATTCCAAGGAAGACGATTTTATGTATAAAATGACTACGCAAATGACTATATAAGATGTGGCTGACATGGTCCTTTTGCACCGGGGTTTCATGATAATTTTTACACCAAAAAAGGCTAAATTCATTCCACCACTTTTCACCTTTTAACAGTTAGCTGCCATTGATTTTTGCACTTTGCTTACTGACGACAATTCAGTGTAGTCCATTTTGTCTCTAGCTAAGCAGTTTTCATTTATCCTGAGGTGTAAACAAGGGGAAAGTGTTTTGTGTATTTTGTGTATCTCATCGTGCAACCAGGTATTTAGTAAGTATTTGCACTTGTTAGTTAGAAAAATACTTTTTCTAGTTCAATGAAGCAAAATGTGTGAAGTTGGAAGGCAAGCATGTTGGGAAGACTGGTGATAAAATCAGGATTGCATACCACAGAAAAAAATGGCAGAGAAAAAAATGACAAATGCTTGGTTTACATGCTTTGAACACTGTACCAAGGCAGGGGTTGCCAATCTTTTTAGAGCAGTGGGCACATTTTGAATACTGAGAAAATGTCATTGGTACCAGTTACAAAATGGCTGCCATGGGAACATGGCATAATACAACATGGCTGGTGTGCCGACATGGTGCAACACAAAATGAAGGAGAGTATAGTCATTGCTGTCACCACATAAACAACCTTGTGCTTGGGAAGCAAGGGAAGAAAAGAGAGCAGCAAATAACTGAGTACCAGTATTGGGACTTCCGGGTTGGCGCCATCGCCGAATGGCGGACTCCCTCCGAGCTCCGGAGGGAGCCTGCTCGGCAGGGGCTGGGTCCTACCGCGCCGGCGACGCGGGGACCCCTAAAAACCATGGGCGCTGAAACCCATGGACATGGTGACTCGGCTGGCACCTTTTGAGCCCCCCCCCGACCCGTGAAGGAGCCTTTTTAAAGGCTACGGAACGGGTGACAGGGGGTGGTGGTGCTTTGAGTCCTCCGCTTCCCCTGCCGAGCGAAGCCGCATGCCATTCGACGGAGAGCGCTGACTTCTTCTATTGGAAATTTGGACTTAAAAGCATAACCCGTGAGTAATCGGAACTTGGATTAAAAAAGGCGAGAAATTTTTAAAGAATTCGGAACGAGCGGGGGAGGCGTAAAAAGGAAGTCAGCCCCCCCCCCTGTTGTAGAGGAGCTAAAGTAAAGGACTTAACATCTAAGATTGAGCGCAACCCTATTTTGATAAAGTTATGAAATTTCGCGATGGAAAACTATAAGTTTGAGCTGGAGGAGAAAAGTGGAATTTAATCAAAAAGCAACACCCCCCCCCCCGGAACCTGGGAGCGTTTTAGTTAGAGCGCCGGGAGAAGACAAGGAGAGGTTTTGACAGCTGTCAAAGAGCTGTCAAAGCAGAAGAACAAAAATGAAAACTTTGTTACGAGGACTTTGCCGGTTATATTTGTTACAAATTGGATACAAAATGTTTAAAACAAGGAATAATAAGTTACTTTGACTGGTGGACGTGATCTGGAAGGGAACTGAGTTATTACAATCCACCTAGAGGAGCCGAGGGATATTACAAGTTGTTGGCATCGAATTTGACAGAACTTTTTATCTCCTGGGAAACTGCAGAAATGGAACACTATTTTGGCTACAGAGGTTTACACACTAAAGTAGACAATAGACTTATCTATTGAAGAATGGAAGGGACTTGGCATCATGTTTCGTTCCTGAATAACAGAGCCTCTGCAGTGGAATTTAGAAGCTTTTGGAATTAGAACATTTGTGCAGGAAAACAGGAAAAGAAAGAGGAGAGAGATTAACAAGAACAACAAGAATAATAAGAATTGGACAAAGTTGGAAGTGGGAACATTTGGGACATCCAGATTTGAAAGGTTTAAGAAATAAAATTGGAGTTTTTACTCCCAAGTATATAAAAATCTGGATGGAAAAAATGGGCCTTTTTGAGATAGACTCCTTCCAAGATTGGACATTTAAAATTAAAGAAGACTGGTAAAGGACTATGGTTTAAATAAATGTGGGAGCTCCAGGAAGACATCAGATGTTGATTAATATGGGGAACGCAACCAGGAAAAGGGGGAGGGAAATTTGGAATCCAAAGGGTGTAAAATCATATTTTATTTTATTATATTTTAATCTATTATGTATATTAAAGGGGGGAACGCGTGGAAGGGAATAGGTCGATCTTAGGAGATGGGAAAATATTTTTAAATTGGGTTAATGATAATAAGGTTAAAATTTGGGATAATAAATTGCTGAATTTATTTGTAAGAATTGGAATATAAGAGGGGGAGGGGAGGGGAAGTCCTGGAAAGATGTTACGGAAAATAAGATCTTAAATTTGGATGTTTTGTTTTTTTTATATTGTTATAACTGGAAACTTTTAATAAATATTATTAAAAAAATAAAATAAAAATAACTGAGTACCAGTATTGATGGAACTGTCTAGAAATTTTGTCTGACTGGGCTAATAACAAAGGAAAGAAATGTTAAGTGGGGCAGGTTGAAAGAGAGCATGCCTTGGTCAAAGGGAGACAGAGGAATATGAGAGAGTTCAGAACCAGAATAAGGAAAAATGGAACAATAACCAACAAATTATACCTAGAGATCTATTGTTATTGGCTGACTTATAAACTGAATTAATTAATAAATGTTTTTTTTAATGCATTAAAACTTTAAAATCTTTTCTCTCTCTCTCTGAAGTTTTGTTTAAACCCTCTTGCAACACCCCCTTCCTATCTTTTGCCCTTCTAATGAGATATTTAACTACTTTGTTTATTTTTTTGTGCACTTTGATTTGTGGAGCTGCTAGGAGCTTTTTGTTCTATTATTCACCACAGGCCTCTGTGAGTATGTGTGTGCGCATACACATGCAAGCCTCCCCCCACACCTGTGCTTATTATGTGTCATCAGAAGGTGCTTGGCAGTCCACAGCCTTGCCAACTGCCACTAATATATAAACACATCAGTAAAATATATAGGGTCATCTGATGGTTTGGAAGGTCTTTTATTTCTCACTTCTGTAATCGAAGTAGAAGGGACAGATTGATTTTTTCCCCTTCTGCTTCTAGAGAAGAAAGATAGTTCAAATGAGTTGACTGTACTTCAGCTGACAGACATTACTAGGGATAAACAACACCAGTGAGTCAAGAATGTTATAATCAATGGGTGAGCAGCTGTTATTCTGTTCAAGTGGTTTTCTTGTGCTGTCTATAGACTGCTCTCCATCCCTTGTGTTTGGAAGTCCAATTTCCTGTACGTGATACATATTCTGTGTGGATGTCTAAGTGGTAGAAGGGGGGCAGTATACAAGCTGCTAATTTGTTGGAAGAACAAATGATGTGGCGTCTATATAAGGCTTTGTGCATAGTGTATTGCACAGCTGCTGTTTGTTGTGGTATTTGGGTGCATAGCATTAACATATGTAATGTGTTGCTATGGGGCTATGCATTGACTGTAAAGGTAAGGGGACCCCTGACCATTAGGTCCAGTTGTGGCTGACTCTGGGGTTGCAGCGCTCATCTTGCTTTATTGGCCGAGGGAGCCAGCGTACAGCTTCCAGGTCATGTGGCCAGCATGACTAAGCCGCTTCTGGCAAACCAGAGCAGCACACGGAAACGCCGTTTACCTTCCCACCAGAGCGGTACCTATTTATCTACTTGCACTTTGACATGCTTTCAAACTGCTAGGTGGGCAGGAGCAGGGACTGAGCAACGGGAGCTCACCCCGTCGTGGGGATTCAAACCACCGACCTTCTGATTGGCAAGTCCTAGGCTCTGTGGTTTAACCCACAGCGCCACCCACGTCCCAATGCATTGCATTGACTGTACTGTACTATAAATGGTATACATTTTGGGGTTTGGACTCAAGAGAGCTAGCGTGCCAGAAGGATTTCTTAAAGCTGATTAAACCTGCTGGCCAAGTCTGGTCATACCTGAGGCTGCTGGCTTATGGCTTGAAATAGTGAGGAACAATTTGAATCTTCCTTAACTTTAAGGAAAAACAACAGACTGCAGTTGTCAAGTTTGAGCCAGAGATTGAGAAAAACCTGGAGACAAAGAGATTAGTTTGGTCCCTAACAGCATTTGGGCTGGCTGGGACAGTGAGTTTACTTTGGCTGTTTGTTGGAGTGCTCTAGGTTTTGCATCCACCTATGCCTAGCTGTAGATTTGTAAATAAATTCAAATATTCCAAGTTGCAGCAGTAGACAGCTGTAGCTGCACTCATAAATGGTGTCAACAAACAACACTTCATTTGCCAATGTCAGAGATTAGATTCAGGCTATAAAGTAGTCAGTTATGAAAGTAGTGTCATACCAAACTCTGCAAGAAATATACAAGCTTCCATGCTGCACAAATCAGGCATGATTAAAGCATTCTCCAGACTTGCTAACCCATGAGGAAAGATCAGGGGGATGAATGCATCAGCGCCATGCTCTCCTCACCCTCCACAAACTTCTGAAGTGGAGACCACCTATGGTGCTTCCTGGTGTATTTTAAAACCTTCTAAAACGTGTGGGGATCCTCCATGAATATAGGGGCTCCCCACTTCAGAATTTCAGCCTTCAATTCATGTAGGCTGATGTATGGCTACAGCCAGCATGCTCATTCATTCCCACAGCCCCCATTGTGTGTTAGCACCTAATCCAAATACCTGATGAGGCTTTCTGTCTATGAGTCTACAAAAACAAACTTGTAGATGAGTTGTTATGTAGAAGCTTGATTCATCACATGTGGCCTGAATCGAGATAATGGATTTAATTGTCTTAGCAATATAGTTATTTGTCTTATCAGTGCCAGTACCAGGAAGCTTATGTTATTATCAACACTGCTTTGTAAATCATCACTACAGTATTTATTTTCATACATTTAGCATTTTATCCCTAACTTCTGGCCTCACTATTAAAATTTTATATCTTTTACATCAATGCCCATTTATATATCTGCCAATTTGTCATAACCTTCCATGCATCCAATGAAGTGGACTCTAGTCCTTTAATGCTTATGCCATAATAAACCAGTTAGTGTTTAAGATTGCATAAGAACTTTTGCATTTGTTGCAACAAAACTATCAACAACTACCCCTCTGAAACTTGTACCTTGCTATTCCAGCAGGAATTGGTCCAGTGAAATAGATATATAATACCTTGTCATCCCTATTCTCTTGACAGCAAAAGCCATGTATACTGAGAAGGATTTGCAGAATGGAAGATAGTCCCGTAATTGTAATGGCTGTGTATCTTTTTACGACAGTTGTTGACATATTGGTTAGGAAGTCACAATATGTACATTTTATATGTTTTATTTGAATAATATTTGTAAGAGTTCATAGGCTTTTGAAACACCAAGCCAACACAAACATTGGCCAACAGAATCTATGCACAGAAGGAAAAGATGCCACCTATTTTGTATGCCTCTGGGCTGAGCCTGGCACTGACATACAATACGGTGGGCCTCCTATTGAGCTGCCGGTGCCAGTAACTCTACATTTCTCTCCTTTCAAGTACTGTCAGCCTCTACTAAGTTTTGCTTGCAAGGTTCATAAAGACTGTCATTCATTGTGGTGTAGCTACATAAACACCGATTTGTTGTGCTCTAAATGTTAGTGACTTCACAGCGAAGCTGTTCTAAACAGTAAATCTCTTGTAGAAGAGCCACACTCTCTTTCCTGTTGAATGATATTGCCACTGCTTTAGACTGTGCTTACTTTAAATAAACTACAGCTGGAGGGGATCTTCCCCTTTTGAATGATGGATTCTGAGGGGTGTTTTTCTCCCCCTAATCCTAGTTAATGTTACTTTTCTGACTATGTCAGACTATCCAATTAGGCCTAACGATCAGTTACAAGCACCAGCACACTCAAGTGTTCAGTTTTTCAGCCTCTTTCTTTCTTAATGCACACACCATATTAAATTAAACTCTCTTCCAGTCTGCAGCTTTTACAAGCTAAATGAAGAGACTGTACTCTTTCTTTGCAGCTCTTCATCAGATGCAAGAGAATCGTGTGCCCCTTGACTTTCACAAGGTTATTCAAGAAAATGTTTTTTATTCAGTGGCTGGGCCTGAGAGACCTGCAAGCAAAGGACAGTGTATAGGTGAGCTATTGAACAAGTGATATAAATTCTTAGGGGTGCTTTTGGCCCCATAATAAAATGGTGGCAAATGTAATCATGCAATATTGCTCAGGTTATTGCTCAGGTTGTGGTTATATCACAGTTTGTATTGTGTTGCAGTTAATGTTCATGGGTCCTTTTTATCTGAATAAGGGCACTCCAGCATGCAGGTTTTTGTGTTTTTTAAGAGAGCTGGGATGCAAATTTACTGCTCCTCTATTCACATTACTAGAGACACTAGTGTTCCACTCTTCCCGACAATCCATGTTCAGGAAAGCATTCAGGAAAGTAAGAGGAAGGGAAGGACTTCACAGCCCTAGCTTTGCAAATGTGAAAAGGGAGGAAAATGAATTGTCTTTTTGGAAGAGTCCCTTTTGCGCACTTGCATCTTGATTTGGAAAGGGTGATGTGAGGGCAGCAACAGATTTTGATACAATCCTATATCTAGAATGGAATTGGAATTGGAAGGAAGCTGCTTTACACCAATTGTCCTTTATTCTGGGGTAGGAAACCCAAAGGTTTGCCTCTGAACTGTGGTCCTGCCCCACAGCTTGAGATGCCACAAGTAGGCACCACATGATATATATTTGGTAAGGGTTAGCACTCACTACTCCGGCTGAAGTATTCTGCACAAGCTGCAACCTCAGGACCAGCCAGAAGAGAAACCTCATACAGGGCACATTACAGTAGTCTATGATTACCAGCATCTGAACCTGTGAATGTATCACAGGAGGCCTGGGGTTCCAACATCCCATTCACTGACTATTTGAGGGTGCAACAGAGACAGCAATTTAGGTCTTTTTTTCTGCCTTTGTCACTATATCTTAGGCATGGTGGAATGCTTTAAACACTGTTCCATTGGTTTCACACTTGATCCTCCAGCCTACATCATTGTTTGTAGCTCTGAGGAAAACCAAGGAGCACAACAAGCTCCATAGTGTTGAAGTGGGCACCCCCAAGCTGAACCTCATCTCACTGCTCTACAATAAGGTAAGTGCATCAACAAGAACGACAGGAGTTTTATATCAAGACCACAGCGCCCCTGGTTTGCCACCACCATGCTAAATCAAATGTGCAGAACGCTTCTGTACAACTGAAAATGAGAATTTGCTGTCAAAAATACTTCCAGCTAGACATAAATTTTTGGATAGTGTCCCAGAATGCTCTGGGTGGTCTTTTAAGACTACAGAGCACAGACCACAGTGGGCTATACATTTTGGCAGGGCTATCAGCTTTTTTCATGTCTCCTGCCAGTGATAGGATGGAAAACATAACCAAAGATTTGTGAGACTTTTCTTGAAAACATGCCATGAAGTAAATAAAGGAGATGAAGAAAGAAACATTTTGTACTAATGCTGTACAGATGCCAATCTACTTCTTAGTGAGCACCAATACCCCAAGGTAAAATTGGATCTTAAAGCATTCCTCCCCTTGACTTTGTAATCTGTGTGGAGTAACACTGTGCGTGTGTGTTTTGTTATATCATATGGAGTTATTTGGTTACATATTTATGTTGTTCTTGCTGGAAATGTAATGTAAGCTGTTTGTCCCAAACCAGCTGAAGTTAATTGACTTTAAGTTCCAATGAGGAGGAGCTCTAAGTACTTACAAAGTACTTCAAAGGGCCTCTGGAGAGCTCAGTTGATTAGAGTGTGTTGCTGGTTACACCAAGGTTGCAGGTTTGATCCCCATATGGGATAGCTGCATATTCCTGCATTGCAGGGGGTCGGAATAGATGGTCCTTAGGATCCTTTCTAGCTCTACAGTTCTATGATTCTATGAGACTTGTCCTGAAATATGCCATGGAGCAGCTGGAACAAACTGAACATGTTGGACAACATGATCCCCTCAGAAGAATTGTGGTTTCTGATGGGTTACCTGGGACAAAATGTGACCCATTTGGAGATCATAGTTGGCTAAGGAAGGGCTTTCCAAAACAATCGGTTGGCATGCTAAGCAGCCAGTTCTGGGCACCACAATTTAATAAGGATATTGACAAGCTGGAGCGTGTGCAGAGGAGGGAAACCAAGATGATCAAGGGTTTGGAGACCACGCCTGAGGAACGGTTAAAGGAATTAGGTATGTTTAGCCTGGAAAAACCTGAAAAAGAGGAAATATATGATAGCCACCTTCAAATATCTAAAGGGCTGTCACATGGAAGATGGAGCAAGCTTGTTTTCTCCTGCTCTGGAGGGTAGGACCCAAACCAATGGATTCAAGTTACAAGAAAAGAGATTCCGACTAAACATCAAGAAGAACTTTCTGACAGTAAGAGCTGTTCAACAGTGGAACAGACACTCTTGGGAGGTTGTGGACTTTCCTTCATTGGAGGTTTTTAAGCAGAGGTTGGATGGTCGTCTGTCTTGGATGCTTCAATTAAGATTTCCTGCACTGCAAGGGGTTGAACTAGATGGCCCTCAGGGTCCCTTCCAACTCTACATTTCTATGATTCTTTGCACAGCCACCTATGGAGGAAAACAGAAGAGTCAAGGGGTTAAGAGGCATGCTCAGAGTGCCAACAAGACTGGGCATCTGGAAAACACCTTGACATCTCCTGTTAAAACAGGGATGGGGAACTTGTGGCCCTCCAGATATTGTTGGATTCTTAATGGCCAGTGGTCAGGTATGATGGAATCTGTAATTCAACAACCTCTGGAGGCCACAGATTCCCCACCCTAAATTGGAAGGATCAAACAGCATAGGAATTGATGCGAAAAGACCTCTGCCCAAGGCCTCAGAGACCTCCTGCCACCTGTCAGAGTCAACTATATAACTACTACTACTACTACTACTACTACTACTACTATATTGGGCTAGTTAGACAAACAGTCTAACCTGGTATAAGGCAACTACCTATGATCTGGGAATTCATTCTTGCCCTCCTTGTACCTGTCACACAGCAATGCCATTCGTGGCAGACAAATTAAGAAAAGAAAGCACCATTTCACTTTCTCAGCACAGAGCAGGCTCTAAATCCTCCAGATCTCTATTACCAAGGAGATTGCCATGACTAACATATGCTTTCACAAATAGCTTTGATAATCATCAAATCACTAACAATGGAATGCGCTTAGGCTATCTTAGCTGGGATTCTAGCACCCCCTACAGTTTGTCCCATTAATTAGCAGTTTATCACTTTTGTTCTCTTGTGTTATGGTAATTTTAAAATGCAATATTAAAAACAGTTTGAAGCAAATTGTTGTTTTTTTAATGTTGCAGAGATGTTCCTTAGATACTGTACACCATGATGTGCTTCTTTGGATAGACATGGTATTTTTTCAGTTAAAGTTGTGAGGTTTTTCCATAGACATGGCTCTGAAGCCTTAATGTGCTTCAGATTTCCTTTAAGGCATTTCCCTTTTTAACAGATCCCTGTCCCTTGTCCTTAAATCTTGAAGATCTCTCTCCCCAGACAATGCATGATGCTGATGTTGTCCTCTCTCCGGTCGCATGCAGGCCTGCAGCACCAATCTACACCCTGGAAAAGAGAGAACAAACCAGTACAGCACTATAATAACAGAGGACTGTGAGACTTATTTCTTCCAACTTTTCTTATTCTGACTTTAGGTTTACCAGAGTTCTAACACCTCTTTAAAAGCTCTCAAGTTGGCAGTCATTGAAGGCCGCTCAGTGGTGTGGGTGGCTTTCCTACTTTTCAATGTATTAGTACTCTCTTCTTAATCATCCCTCTTTCCCCTTGTCTGCTACTGTCTGCCATACTGTTCTGTGGCTATTCTGTGGTTTAATAATAAGCTGTTCACTGATTTAACAATGCTAAGCTGTGTTCAATAGATCCTAGTTAACCCACTGATCAGTGGCCTACCCTCTGAGACAGTCAGTTGATGGATGACAAGAATTCTTCAATTAGTGTGTTCTTAATAAGCCAACTAGCCCTGCTGCAAAGGCCAATCAAGTTAGGAATTATACAAAGTAGACTTCAGGAACTGTCTTACCAGCAGCATCAGGCTAAAAAAAAGCCTGAAGCCCAATGATGAAGCACATTCTAGTGGCCATTAACATTTAAGTTACAGAATTCACTATGTTCCGCTTATTGGCTAGACTATCAGAATCTTAAATTTGCCTGCAACTGGAAAACAGGCTATTCTTCTTTAATGTTTGCTCATGTAGAAGGGCATGTAGCTGAAATTTTGTTTTCTAGTCTCTCCCTCACAAAAAGCACCTGAAGGCAGGAAGAAAAGATTGGGTATTTAAAATTAATAATTAATTTCATTTGTTTAATTAAGTGAATGCATTTGTTTAAAATTAATATTTGTTTTATTATTCTGTGCATGGATACAGAACACTTGCAGGCACACCAGGGATAGGCCCATAGCACTGTATGTTTCCAACAGTGGGAGGAAAAATGCAAATTCTTCCTTTGCCACTCCTGATTACTTCCCTGCCTTGGAGCTTCCCATGGGCCACATGGCAGAGTAGTGGTGGTGGTGAGAGCAAAGTACTCTCTTCTTCACTGCTCATGGCAGCTGCAGTGGCACCAGCAGAATAATGACAATGATGCCACCTGCCACCATTGCAGGGTCAGATTGGACCTGGGTCAAAGATGGTGGGACAAGGAGATGACATGCTGGATGGACTAGCTCTTCCTGTTTGTTGCTCTATTTTCTATTGGTCCAAATTGTCTCTGTTGCCAAAGTGCTCTCCAACCATCAGACCCATGTTACCCAGAACCAACCATAGCTGCCAACCTCCCCTTTTTTTGCAGGAAATTCCCTTATTCCAGCGCTGTTTCCCGCTGCTTTCCGCTTCTATCCCGGATTGTTAGATATCCCATAGACTGTCCCTGGGACAGGTGAGGCTGCTGATCCCTTATTTTTGAGGCTGCTGATCCCTTATTTTCAAATCTGAAAGTTGACAGCTATGGAACCAACCCAGTACAGAACTGGTGCAGCAGCCACAATTTCAGGTCCCAGGAAGAAGTCTGGTATGTGGGGGTGTGTGTGTGTGTGTGTGTGTGTGTGTGTGTGTGTGTGTGTATACGTGCATGCGTGTGTGCATGTACATACATACATATGTACATATATACAAAAGAGTACAGTGGTACCTCTGGTTACAAACTTCATTTGTTTCGGAGGTCCATTCTTATCCCGAAACAATTCTTAACCTGAGGTGTGCTTTCGCTAATGGGACCTCCTGCTGCCACTGCACCGCCTGCGCACAATTTCTGTTCTCATCCTGGGGCAAAGTTTTCAACCAGAGGTACTATTTCCGGGTTAGCGAAGTTTGTAACCCAAAATGTTTGTAACCCAAAGCGTTTGTAACCCGAGGTACCACTGTATGCTGTTCATACTTCCATGTCCCTGATTGTTGGTCATGCTGGCAGGACCTGATGGGAGTCGAAATCCACAACATCTGGAGGACACCAGGTTGCAGATGGTTAGCCTAGACTATTCTTCAACCTTGAGTCCCCAGATGTTGCTGCTATACAATTTCCATCATCTTTGTCCATTAGATAAACTAGAAGAGAATAATGAGAGCTGTAGTCCAAAACTCCTGCTGTGTTTTGAGTTGTGGCCATGCTAATATTGGGCTTTCCTGTGGCATGTACGACTAACTTTTATAGGAAAGGAGCACAGACAATGGGACCCTACTCAAGCCTTCTCATTGTCTAATTGGGTCTGTCTGCTTACCCAAATGTCAGCATTTGCCATGACTTCATTCATTGGCTAAAAGCATACCGTCCAAACTTATGGAAACTCAGAACTGTGATGCACATCTTCCATGATGCACTCCCGGGAGAATCACATGACCCGCACCTTGATGTCACCCTGAAAGAAGCATTTTTTTTCAAAGTGAGTGCAGTGCGAGAGTGTGGCATCCAAGATTCCCCGCAATCTCATGGGGAAAGAACAGGGCACAGGTATGGAGTAGCCGATTTTTCTTCAGAGAACAAATGAGGAGCATTGTGGCTGCACATTTTGCCTCAAATCTCTGTTTCCACAGAAAGGAAGGAAGGCATGATATAAATCTACTAAATAAATAATAGGGGTAATATTGCTGACCAGATATAAATCAGGGAAAGGACAAAGTACCTGTTTTACTCTCAGTATAATCAGGAGCTAAATATATAATTTTCCTCTCCTTTCTTCCTCTCACTTCATTATGTAAAATAGGATTTCCCCATTATCTATTAAGGAAAGCCTATGTGATAATCTCATTAATCACAAAAGACTTCAAGGAAAGAGCATGAGACTGAAGAAGACCAGCACAAAATTAACCTCATCGATGAACTGGTTGTTACTGCTGTGTTTGTATTGTGGTGATGCCAATAGTGTGTCTTCTAGTGGCATCTATAATTTTCATAGGAAAGGAGGGAAGTAAAATTTAATAAATGATGCACTTTTATATTATTGTGAAAACTGAAGCAATAGCAACACCTACCACAAGGGGGAAACATTGTGCCATGTAATCCATATTCTAAAACTATGGATATAAATTGAGACACTTGCAGAATTATAATGCAAAATAAATTGATTCTCGCCTCCTGCACTAATGTGTGGATCAGAACATAATTGTCCTTTGGATTTCACACCATTCCCAATGTTATGATATAGTTCTTGGCAAGAAACAAAAAAAAAAAAAAAAACAACACCAAAATGCATTAAAATACATATTTTATGATAAAATACACTTAGAAGTGCATTCAGTGAGATAAAGTACATATTTAAAATAGTATTTGTGATAAAATGCATAATTAAATAAATGTTTAGGAATTCTCATGCCATTTATTTTTTTAATCAGATACATTCAGAAATAGGACCTAAAGGACTTTTGAAGGAAACAAGTGAAATTCACTGGAAAATATGTGGACTAGAAATATATAGATTCATCCACGGGTAGGAGGAGGAGTTACGCTAAGACTAGACCATGTCATTGCAGAGGGGGCAGGTTTAGTCGTTGTCTGAGGACTATCCCTGCCTCCGGGTCTGGTCCTGACCAGATGGATACTAGAATCAGCAAGGGATACCCACATGACCTGAAGGTGCTGCTGTGCAATGCCAGGTCAATGATTCATAAGACCACTGCCATCCATGACTTGATCATGGATGGAGGACTTGACCTGGCATGTGTGACAGAGACTTGGTTGGATGAAGCAGATGGGCCTGTCCTTGCCGCTGCTTGTCCACCAGGTTTCTCTTACGCACAGCAACCCAGGTCATGTGGGCGGGGAGGGGGGGTTGCAGTGATTTTTAGGAAGTCATTAGTTTGCACCAGGCGTCCTATTGGGAAGACCCAGTTTTCCGAGTGCATGTTCTGGAAGTTGGGCAATAGGGGCAGTACAGGATTCCTTTTGGCGTACCGACCTCCCCGCTGCACCAAGGATTCCCTGCCTGAGCTGCTTCAGGTCATGGCGGAGGTTCTCCTGGAGACACCTAGCTTGGTCGTCCTAGGGGATTTTAACATCCATGCCGACACGACCTTACAAGGGGCCGCCCGGGACTTCGTGGAAAGCATGGCCTCCATGGGGCTGTCCCTGAATAAGTCTGGCCCAACCCATCGCCGCGGACATGCCTTGGACCTGGTGTTTACCTCTATGAATGTTGGTGATCTGACACTAAGTAAAAGCGAAACGAAAGAAGCGCCATGGTCAGATCACTTCCTGGTGCAACTGAACTTCTCTGCGACCCATCCCCTCTGCAGGGAGGTGGGACCAATTCGGATGGTCCGCCCCCGCCACTTAATGGATCCAAATGGTTTCCAGAGAGTGGTAGGGGATGCTTTATCCCATGTTGATGGCCTTTCAGCCGATTCCCTGGTGGCCCGCTGGAATGTGGAGTTAACCAGGGCTATTGACTGTTTGGCTCCGAAGCGCCCTCTCCGATTGCATGGAGCCCGGACAGCCCCGTGGTTTTCCACGGATCTGAGGGCAATGAAACAATCGTTGAGACGGCTAGAGCACCGGTGGCAGATAACTCATTCCGAATCTGACCGGACACAGGTTAGAGCTCAACGTCGAGCCTACCAAGTAGCGATAGCGACGGCGAAGAAGAATTTCTTCACCGCCTCTATTGCATCTGCAGAAAACAGCAGCAGGAGACTTTTTCAGGTGGTTCACAATTTAGTGGAACCACCTGCAACATCGGGGCCCAGTACGGGCCACATGTTCTCCTGCAATGATTTTGCAAAGTTTTTTGCAGATAAAATCGCTCAGATTCGGGAAGAAGTAGACTCCACCGTGGGAGCAGGGCCGGGGCGGGAGAGTGCTAGAGTCCTGTCTAGTCAAATTGCATGGGATCAATTCCAATCTGTTACCTCCGAGGATGTGGACAGGCTGCTTGGACGAGTGAAGCCAACCACCTGTCTCCTGGATCCTTGCCCATCCTGGCTTATAAAAGCTAGCCGGGAAGGACTGGGCGATGGGCTTCGTGGAGTGGTGAATGCTTCCCTCCGTGAGGGAGCCTTCCCAGACCCGCTGAAAGAGGCGGTTATTAAACCACTTCTTAAAAAACCATCTTTAGATGCGGCCACGGTGGCCAACTATCGCCCAGTCTCAAATCTTCCATTCTTGGGCAAGGTGATTGAGCGAGCGATGGCCGAACAACTCCAGGCACGCCTGGAAGAAGCGGACCATTTGGATCCCTTCCAGTCGGGATTCAGGCCTCATCATGGGACTGAAACTGCCTTGGTCGCACTGGTTGATGATCTTCGGCGGGCTAGGGACAAAGGTGAGAGCTGTTTCCTAGTTCTGCTGGATCTCTCAGCGGCGTTTGATACCATCGACCATAACATCCTTCTGGACCATCTTGAGGGGCTGGGAGCTGGGGGCACTGTCATACAGTGGTTCCGCTCCTTCCTCCTGGGCCGTGTTCAGAAAGTGGGTGGGGGATGAGTGTTCAGACCCCTGGGCTCTCACTTGTGGGGTGCCTCAGGGTTCTGTCCTCTCCCCCATGCTTTTCAACATTTACATGCAGCCGCTGGGAGAGATCATCAGGAGGTTTGGGCTGGGTGTTCATCAGTATGCGGATGATACCCAGCTCTACCTCTCTTTTAAATCAGAACCAGTGAAGGCGGTGAAGGTCCTGTGTGAGTGGAGGCGGTTGGAGGATGGATGGCGGCTAACAGATTGAGGTTGAATCCTGACAAGACAGAAGTACTGTTTTTGGGGGACAGGAGGCGGGCAGGTGTGGAGGATTCCCTGGTCCTGAATGGGGTAACTGTGCCCCTGAAGGACCAGGTGCGCAGCCTGGGAGTCATTTTGGACTCACAGCTGTCCATGGAGGCACAGGTCAAATCTGTGTCCAGGGCAGCTCTTTACCAGCTCCATCTGGTACGTAGGCTGAGACCCTATCTGCCTGCGGACTGTCTCGCCAGAGTGGTGCATGCTCTGGTTATCTCCCGCTTGGACTACTGCAATGCACTCTACGTGGGGCTACCTTTGAAGGTGACTCGGAAACTACAACTAATCCAGAATGCGGCAGCTAGACTGGTGACTGGGGGCGGCCGCCGAAACCGTATAACACCGGTCTTGAAAGACCTACATTGGCTCCCAGTACGTTTCCGAGCACAATTCAAAGTGTTGGTGCTGACCTTTAAAGCCCTAAACGGCCTCGGTCCAGTATACCTGAAGGAGCGTCTCCACCCCCATCATTCTGCCCGGACGCTGAGGTCCAGCGCCGAGGGCCTTCTGGCGGTTCCCTCATTGCGAGAAGCAAAGCTACAGGGAACCAGGCAGAGGGCCTTCTCGGTGGTGGCGCCCGCCCTGTGGAACGCCCTCCCAGCAGATGTCAAAGCGATAAACAACTACCTGACATTCAGAAGACATCTTAAGGCAGCCCTGTTCAGGGAAGTTTTTAACGTGTGATATTTTACTGTATTTTTGCTTTCTATGGAAGCCGCCCAGAGTGGCTGGGGAGGCCCAGCCAAATGGGCGGGGTATAAATAATAAATTATTATTATTATTATTATTATTATTATTATTATTATTATCCATCCCTAAGTATAAAAGGCTGAAATAACTTGTGTTCTGAAAATGAAGCCTGGGTGAATAGTAAAATGTTCCCTTCTTCAATTTAGTGAGTTCAAGTTCACTATTCTCTTGGTAGCACTAAGAAGATCATTCTGTCTGCATAAGCATTTCTGTTTGCCCAACAAAACAAGCTACCACCTCCTCCCCTTTCCCCACGCTATTTTCAGGATTCAGCTGGCACTCCCAAGAGGACTTGGGGAGGGAAAGGAGAAGCCCACCACACTCATAGGAATAATTGCACTGGCTTCTGCTAATGCAATGATTTAGCTGAATGCAGCCCACGGAAATTCATTGGTCAAAATACATTTCTATAGGCCTCTGTTTTGTTGGTATATAAATGATAGCCACCAGTTTCAGTAACGTCACACAATTACCGGTATATTTATGGATACTAAAAATAGGTAGGAGATTTTGGCACTGGGGCAGACAACCATATGTGGAGAGCTGCTTATAAAAGGGGAAATAGGTAAGGCAGTGAGTTTGTATTTACAGCAGTACATCTTTAGGGGATATGTATTGATCCCCAGTTCCTGCACCATTCATTAAAAAAAGTCAATAGATAAAAAGATATTATGGGAGGGAATAAAGCATTTCAGCAAGGAGTAAAATAATGACAAAGTGGTATGAAGAAGGGGAAAGGGAATCTAACTACCTATCAAACCACCTGAACCACTCAATACAGTTCATTGTGACAGCTGTAACTGTGTGTTTACACAGATAGGTCTGTTCAGCCAAGGGACAAAAATGCCTGGTGGAAATAATGATCATTTATTTTTGAATGTAATGGATCCTTTTGCCTGATGGGAATTGAACATTCATGAAAATAAGGCACAAGCCATCTTGATACTGTTAACATTCACCCCTCCCAAACCATCACCCAAGGCATGTCCTAATTTATGGCCATGTTTTTACTATTTTATGGTTTTACCAAGGCTTCACATGCTCTGGTTCACTTTTTGTTATCCTAGTCCTGGACCCGTCATAGCTCCACCACACCCAAGACTGGGGCATCATTTCCTCTTATTCTAATCCAGAGCTGCCCTTCCCTGTGCTGCGGCTTGTGGCATTTAGAGCTTTATCTAATAGTTGCGTGTTATCAATAACATTTGCATCAAAATCTGATGCTTGTAACTGCAAGATACTTGTCAATATGCTGTGGTTTAAATCTTGATGAACATTGCCAATTTTTAAAATAATCTTTAAAATATATGGAGTGGCAAACAAGCCATTTATTGAAAATTAAGGTTAAATTAAGCACCCAACATCTATCTCTGGTAATAACTGCCCATTTTTGCCAGTCAAACTGCTGATGGATGAAATATCGCCGTAATAAATCTAGTGCACGCCTTCATGTGACATCCATAAATGGGTGGAATAAATCGCAATCAGCAATCTGCACATCAAGTATGGAGAGGCTAAACTGTATGCTAAATTATGAAGCTTATGCTTTAATGATTTTTATTGGTGTTTTGTTGTGATGCTGTTTATTATAGTTAAGTACTTTGGACAGTGAGGCATTGGAGAGCAGTCAGTGAAACCAGCCAAGTTAATGGGACTCCCTGACACCTTCCAAATGTACTGATAAATTATTAGGGAACCTGACCAGTTAATCTCTGTCTTCCTGTTTCTTGTTCTTTTTTGTCACTGTACCTTCAGAAAAAAGAGCACACCTCTTTGTTCCTTTAGCACTGACCTTTGTGGACGGACTTTGACTAAATCTGACCTCTCTGCTCTTCCTGCCTTGTCCTTGTCCTTTTTTATTTGCCAGTCTCCCTGGAAGTAGTATATTTGACATATAAACAAGGGGGCTCCCCAACAAACTGTTGCATTGTATCCCTGGGTGTGAGCCTGGGGTTGGGAAAAACAAAAATTAGCATCAAAGGCAGGAATCCTTGATCTAACTTGAGTCCATGTGCAAAGCTTGCTTGCTTGTTTAGAACATTTAAAAATGCAGACCAGTCACCATGCAAGTCAATGGAGCACAAGGCTTCTGCATGCAATTGAGTGCTTGATTTGCCTGGTTGGAGGCAATATTAATAGGTTGCCCTTTACTGCAAGATATAGGGAACTTTTGCCTGAGAATCAGCTAGCCAGAGTTTTGCCTCTGAACTGCAATGTTAGCAATGGATTACTTGGCAGGACCTCTGTATGCTATTCTCTCTCATCACAGCTCTCCAACACTGCAACATGAGTGCAACAGTACACTGCAGCGCTGGTGGATGCAACTCTCTCAATCTATCCTGCAATGGGGGAGTTAAAAGCGACAGATAACTCTACAAGGTTGTTGTACCTTCTCAGCTTCAGCCCATGCTCCAGCCTACAATAGAAGCCTTAATACTTCTGGACAGTATTGTAGCCCGAACCGCAATATTCAGTGTGAACTACAGTGCATAGTTCCATGGCTTTGTCTTCATGCATTCCCTCCCCCACCCCCACCATCAGTTTAAAAGCAAATACTGCTTCTGAGTCTACTTGTTGCATGAATCAGCTGGAAGGGTGTGTGGGATGGGGTGAAGTACAAAGCAGCACAGTCAAGTGGTTTTGAACAGAGGCATCTAAAATAACTGGATGCTCTGAAGCTTTTTCTGTATCTTCTTTCCTTCCACCCACTAAAAACAGGTGACTGGCATCCCTTACCCTGTAAATGTCAGGACTGGTTAGATGGTTTGAAATGCTCACAGGGAAGTCAAGCAATTAATTCTCCCCCTTCACACATTCTCAGGGGTCTGTCTTGTCAGACAATTCAGCTGTATCCTTAAAGAATTTCACTCCCCTTGCTGTATTTACCCCCAGGGAATAGCTAGTCTCTCAAGCGAGATTAGGATCACTGTAGGCTTCTTCCTCTTGTATAAAGCCTAAGCAAGCAGGGCTGGGGGAAGGAATCAACCTAGAGATGTGAAGGCCCAGGAAGGGGATGGACAGATGGGGGAGGGTGTTTCCAGGCCTTCACATCTTTACACTGAGTTTCCTGAAATTAAGAATGTCTCTGAGGGAGACTGCAAGTACTTAAATGAACACTACCTGCTACATACCGGATGAACAAGTTTCCTAACATTTCTGGTATGGCATCTGAAGGTAACTTCACACATACACATTAATCACTGACTGAAACATCATGATGACTTGCATGTGCGAAAATGCCAAATGGCACAAATAGATATTTCATTTTACCTGTCATGACCTCAAACAGTATTTTTCAGTTGAGATACTTCACACATTCAGCTGTCAGTCTCTGAGTGATGAGATTTGCTTCAGCAAACGTCCTATGTCAAGTGAAATAGGGTATACAGTACTTGTTTTCATACATTTGTATATCCAGGGATTTATTAAATTTTTATTTTCAGCTTTCAGTCCAGTGGAAATTAAATGCAAACGATGTAAACAGATTACAATACATGTCTTGATTTTGCTAGCAGGGAATAAATAATTGTGGAAATCTTCAAAACTTTTCATTTCCCTTACAGCAAGAAAACATATTTGTAGATTTGCTTTTTGTCTGCTGTTATTTTGTTTGCTTTTATTTTTGCCAAACATTATAAATTTTAGAATTACAAATCTTAAGGCCTAAAGCAAGAAATCCTCTGCCAGTCTGATCTATTATGACCCCCTACCCACTAAATTATGCTGCTGAAATAAAGGAAGTGGAAAGAAGGGTTCAATCAGTAGTAGTTTGGTTTTGGTACTCAAAACAAATTCCTGGGCTCAGAATTCTTTAATTCTATGTGCATACCTTTGGCACCTGATTCTCCTTGATGGATCTTGGTGTTCTTGGTTGTTGTTGTTGTTTTTTAAAAAAGATCCTGCATGCCTGAAATTTGCTCACCCCATAACAATGACGACTTCAAAGTTGCAGCTGGGTTAGAGTTCCTGTGGAAAGAGGGGACAGCCATTGTTCCTTCAATTACAGTTTCCTACTCGTGAGACAGTCATATAATGCTTGTTTGTGGTTATGCACTAAATATCGATTCAGTGAATCAACACAGGGCAGGAATGGTGACACACAAATACAGCCTGCAATTTCCCATATTATTTAAGCAAATGCCCCTGAAATGTTTAGTTATATTTTCTCCCTTTCACAATACTGTTTTTAAAACTAAGGAGTAGCGGAGGGGTAAGACTCCAGACAATAAAATACACTCCCTTTGTGCATTTGCACACAAAGGCAATTGCTTCAAGATGCCTTTATATATGGCCAAAACTGGCCTTTAGTTCTCAGAAGCAACAGGAAGTGAACCTCTGAACAATAGCTAATCACCGGAGGTTCCCTGCCTCCCAAACAGATGCTTATCTCCTTCTCCCAGGCTACCAACTGGGGCTTCCGGAGTCAGCAGAACTCTGAGACAGATTAGTTTCTTACACACACACCAGCCACATCATGTGAGAAGTGTTCAACGGGTCTATCTTTAGAACTATTTTCCTCAAATATTTAAGATGATTTTAAAATGCAAACCTAGATACACATGCAAAGGAAAAAGTTTTGTTGATCTCAGGGGCACCTACTTCTGAGTAAACATGTTTAGAATTGTGTTGCATAGCCTTGAAGTCCATCTGATTAAATGGAGCATTTAAGTTCTGGTTAAACTTAAGGTGCTTCAGATTAAGCCAATGCAGCAGCCTTCTTTCGAAACCCTTGGTAATGGGGAATATTTAGGGTTCTTCTCCCCCCCCCCCAGTTCAGTTTTTAACATATCAACAGGAATGTAACACTTTGCACCATAATGGAACTGTAGCAGCTGAGGTCTTAATTTGTGAATTGTTGGGACAAGTAACCTCCTTCATTATTACCCCCATTCTGACGATGTTTCCATATCAACCTCCCTGGAGATAAGATTGTTAGCACATCTCTGATGAATGAACACAAACCATAATTCATTCAGTAGTGAGTCCTGTGCCTCCTGCAATACCTACAATTAATATTATTAATTTATTTATACAATAGCTTCCATATACACCATTTATTTGGTTTTGTTTGTTTGTTCATTTCTATACCGTAAACCTGTGTGTGTGTGTGTGTGTGTGTGTGTGTGGTGTCAAGAATATCAAATAATACCAAAATAACAAGCCACAGAGAACACAACAAATACAAGGTGCTTTACAAAGAACAAAAAGCATAGTACAAAGGTAAAGGGACCCCTGACCATTAGGTCCAGTCGTGACCGATTCTGGGGTTTCGGCGCTCATCTCGCTTTATTGGCCGAGGGAGCCGGCGTACAGCTTCCGGGTCATGTGGCCAGTATGACTAAGCCACTTCTGGCAAACCAGAGCAGTGCACGGAAACGCCGTTCACCTTCCCACTGGAGCGGTTGCTATTTATCTACTTGCACTTTGACATGCTTTCGAACTGCTAGGTTGGCAGGAGCAGGGACCGAACAATGGGAGCTCACCCCGTTGCGGGGATTCGAACTGCTGACCTTCTGATTGGCAAGTCCTAGGCTCTGTGGTTTAACCCACAGCACCACCTGCATAGTATAGGAACTGCTTAACTATTTGGAAGGTGTCTACGTCTACTGTGCTAATTGAAAAGCAGACATGGTTTCTCTGACTCCTGATAATTGGGTTATCTCAGGCAAATTGAGCACAACATTCCAGTTTTCTAGCTAGTACGGGAGCTGCTTAACTGTTTGGGGGATGTCCATGTCCTCTGCTTTGGGAACCTGTTTTCAGGGCCTTCTAGTAATCAGTTTGTCCTGAACAAGATTTCAGCTTCCTAGTGGGTGTGCAAGTACCGTAATCATTTGCGGAGCTGAGTGATAGAGCACATGCTTTGTGTGCAGAAGGACCCAAGTTCAATCCCCAGCATATCCAGGTAGAGCTGATGTAGATCCCAGCCTGGAGAGTGGCTGCCAGTCAGTGCAGAGGTATAGTGTGGGGTTGCCGTTGTCCTTGGACCATTTTCTGGAGGGGGAAAACGACCAGGCACCCCCATAATAAACTCCCATCAGATCCTGGCTTTGGCATGCAAGGGAGCTGTCAAGGCAGCTTTTTCGCATCCAGCCGCAGCTCCGCTTCAGCACCACTCTGCTTTAGCTCCGCTTCTGACCCAGGGGCAGAATGAAGAGTTGGTGGCAGAGAGCTGCCGCCCTCTCCTTGGCTGGGCTGCACCGTGCGCAGCTCCACAGCAGCGGAGAGAGGCTGCCGGCCGTGGCAGCTCCATCCCTGTGTCAAGCCTGACCCGTGTGTGGAGTGATGCCGCAGAGTGTGACAGACCTGCTGCTTCCTCGCACCCAGCCCAGTGGCCCCAGCAGAGAGAGGAGAGTGGGTGCTGCGTTTCCTTACGGTCCACCACTGAGTCAGTGTAACCAATACTGAGATAGATACATACATGTCAAGAGCCTGATATGTACCTATATCCCTGCCTTTGGGTATTATATATGCTGTGTTTTTATGTCTATAGCGTTTGGAGTTACATTTATACCAACTTTCTGCATTCTAGGCAGCGTGGAAATACTGTACTGTAACCATTTGAGAGAGGGGGTAACCTTCTTGCTCCTTAGTTCCAAATGTCATAGCTAATAGTTATGTTTGTATGTATACGTACTTAACTTTCTTATGGAGTGAATTGAAAGGAAGTGTCACATTTGTGTGGTAAGCAAGGACTGTTGTTGCTGCCTAAGATTTTTATGGATAATGTTGCAAGGGATTTAGCTTGAATTCAGATACAGCTTCCTTTGTTCCAGCGCAAGTGGGAAGTCACCACCACCAATCCTTTCCTTCTACAACCCTTTTTCTTCCCACACTGCTGGGAGCATTTTGTGTGTTTGAAAGAACATTACTGCAAAGTTGAGCAATTCACACCTCCTTTCTCAGTTTCTTTCAGGCAGTTCTTGCTGGCTGGTCATCCCTCTCCTTCAAGTCTTGCTGTAGTCAGTTTTAGTCTTAAAACAAATCTTTAGAAAACTATGTTCATTGAAATGTAAGGAGCAGTGTACCAAGCTTTTACCGACCTTCTCTGATTCATTTTTGTACAATAAGCTGCTTTTACCTAATTCACATAAGAATTACATGAGAAATATTTTGAAAAATTGTCTTTCTAATCTCTTTTTCACTGTTCTTTACAATATCCATTTGAAAGCTACTAACTTTTGAGGCCTTGGGAGTACAATAAGGAATGTCTCCAAAGAAATCACTCTTCGTGTGGGGAAAAGATTGGGCCAAAACTATTATGCACCATCTGTCTTGCAGTATTTAGCAAAGGAACTTATAGAAAACATGTTTTCTGGCAGATAAATTCCTAACCATATGTCCATTGCATCATTTAGTGTGAAACTAAATAGACTTTTAAATATTTGGACAAAATCCTAGTCTATTTGAATTAGTATTCAACACAAAAGCATGGGAAAACAGTTAAGCTCTTAGCACCCTATTACCTACCAACCATTGCTTAGTGTTTATAGAATCAGATTAATTTCTACAAAGATTTGAGCATCTCCAAGGCCAGATTAAGGTGATTGGGGGCCGGGGCCTGGTGCTGTTTCCAAAACAGGACCACTCCCCTTTCCAAAAAAAGGGAACACATGAAATAAGTTACCACAATAAACGTTTTGTGGTATCTTGAAGACTAACATGTTTAAAATGACATAGTCTTTCATGTACTACAGAAAAGAAATGAAAAACAAGGAGCAGATTATGAAGCAAGAGGAAAATCACTATGCTGCATCTTTTTCCTTTCTCCTCTGCTTCTTGGCAAAGCAGTGAAATCTGCCTCTCAACACAACCAACACATAGGCAGGCAAGAACGAAAAAGATGGAAAGGAGCCTACCAAGTCACTGCTTCCCTCCCCCTTCCAAGGGGCTAGATTAGAAATTTACTTTAAAAAGAAAAAAGAAAGCTCATACTCTGGGCCCCCTTACAGGTATAGGTCCAGGCAACTGTAGCATGAGTATTCAGCCTTGATTATCTCTTGTCCGTGTTTGTACTGAAAACGGCAAAATAGATCTGGCCTACACTGGAGCGTCTAACATATAACATACTAGATTTTTTAAATAAAAAAAATATGAGTGGTGCTGAAATTGTCTGGCAGTAGATTATGGAAAAACGGAACAAGCTGTTTTTACACAAACAAATGCACAATTAAGGATGCAATCCTGGGCCCAGGGCCGTCTTAAGCATATCCGGTGCCGAGGTGCAAAGCTCCCTCTGGCGCCCACCCCACCCCCTGTTTCCCATAATTTTTTAGGGAGGACGGCACTGCTGGCAGGGCTGGAGGAGGCGGGCAGCGGCTGGAGGGCAGCTCCTCCAGCGGGAAAGAGACGGAGGCTGGACGCGGCACCTCCCGGCTCAGCTGGCCACTTCGTGCCACGGTGGCCATGGCAGACGGGGGCTCCGGGCGCGGCGCTGCTTTGGCATGGCGGAGGGCGGCGAGGCGCTGTGTGCAGCCTCCACCTCTTCCCTGGCGCCCTCCAGAACTTGGCGCCCTTATTCCCCACGCCACTAGCTTCTATAGATAAGACGCCCCTACCTATGCCTGAAGCCCCAATGAATTCAGCTTATCTTCTGAGTAAACATGTATAGGATTGTACTGTAAGTTAAGATTCGGTTACTTTGAAAAGTACATGGAGCTGAAGAACAAAGTTGGAATAGTGAAACAGTTTCCCACTTCCGTTTTCAGCTCTATGTGCTTTTCAAGACTCCACTCGGATTCCCACATCCCTAGGAAAAGTCCAGTATGTGTCCATGTGCTTGTTCTCTTTCTGTCTTTTGAGTGGAGGCAGATCTCATAGGAGGAGGATAGAAGTGACCAGAACCGGTGGCATGCATGGCACTCACTCAAAACTGCAAATGTCATCCCTTTCATTATTGTTGTTATTATTATTTGTCTATCTGCTGCCTCCAGTAAAAGAGTTTGTTGAACCTTGCAAAAAGTATTTACCAGAGGCAAACAGGAATGAATATACCACCAAGAGGAGCAATCACTCCTTCACCAGCCTTCAGTTGTGGGCAATATCAGACCATAATAGTTAAGAATTGAATCCTCTTTTTCAGAGGGAATTTCTCTGTCTGCTGGAAGCAAGAGAAATTCACCATACTGGGAACAATGGGGTCACTATACAAATACCCAATTACTTTAATGCCATTGATTTCAACGGATGCTAATTACAAAAGGAAGAGCCATGTTGTGTATTGAAGTTTCTGCAATACGCAACTGCCCACTGCATGGTTGTATATCTTAATATTGCTACTGGGGGTGAGTTTGCCCCCCCCCCTCCAATTAGGGGTAGAATAAGCATGTGAGAAGGAAGCATGCTGTGTCTACATCCTGGATGTGACTATAGGGGTAGAGGCTTTACCTTTACCTATGCCATCTCCCCCACTTTCAGGTACTCACCCATCCTTTGGTTGATAGTGGGGGCTATGGTTGATTGCTTTTCGTGGGGGCTGCATATAGAAATTCTCTTGGTGGGACCTTAATTGGCCATTGGGCAATATTATTATTTTTTTGCCTACTTCGTATGCCTTTCGGGTGATGCTGTTTTGGCTCATAGGTCCAACCCCCCCCCCCCGGTCATGTTAGGGCATTCAGTGGAGGCACCTGTTGGATGAGTGGTGAACACATTGAGGCCCCTGGAGGGTTAAACAAAACCAAGGCATCCCACCTCTTAGTGCCTGCTGGCTGAAACAGAAATCGTAAGGCTAGGGTGGCTTTGGCTAGGGTGGCTTTCTTCTTCTTGAGTGGAAGAAACTTTCACTGTAGCACGTTAAGCAGATGTCTACTAAAGAAATAACACTTATTACTTTGTTGTTGTTGTTTAGTCGTTTAGTCGTGTCCGACTCTTTGTGACCCCATGAACCAGAGCACGCCAGGCACTCCTGTCTTCCATTGCCTCCTGCAGTTTGGTCAGACTCATGTTTGTAGCTTCAAAAACACTGTCCAACCAGCTCGTCCTCTGTCGTCCCCTTTTCCTTCTGCCCTCCATCTTTCCCAGCATCAGGGTCTTTTCCAGGGAGTCTTCTCTTCTCATGAGGTGGCCAAAGTATTGGAGCCTCAGCTTCACGATCTGTCCTTCCAGTGAGCACTCAGGGCTGATTTCCTTAAGAATGGATACGTTTGATCTTCTTGCAGTCCATGGGACTCTCAAGAGTTTCCTCCAGCACCATAATTCAAAAGAAATCAATTGTTCGGCGATCAGCCTTCTTTATGGTCCAGCTCTCATTTACTTATTACTTATTACTTATTAATAAGTAAATTAAAGTTATCAAGAAGGTTACATTTGAATTACAGTATCTCCACTCACACTAGTGAAGAATAAACTTTCAAGTTTCTGTATCCTAAAGGCCTATAGGTTGCTTTCTTGCCCTATTTTTGGTAGAATGCACTATTTTTAATACCTTTTTTAAAAAAGGAAAGGCGAGTCAAGGTTAGTAGCTATAGTCCGGATGGGCCTGCTATTTTATTCCATTCAAGCCCACACTTCAATGAAATGAGAGAGAATGCCAGGAAACTGGGCAGCATGAACAGGAGTGACTGAGAGGGGCAGCCAGGAAGAGAAAAGATGTGGGTGACGTGGTCATTATTCTCGGTGCTCCAGACAGGAACTGACATCTGGTTTGTGGAATTCACCTTTGCATTTAAATGGCTTTTGCCTTAGCTTTGATTGACGCTTCTGTTACAACTGTGCCTCACTTTCCAGGGAGCAGATGTTGCTTTAGCTGTTCGTTGCAGCACAGCGACAAAGATGACAGAAAATTAGGCTGCTTGTTGTAAATGAAACCAGTGAGCGTTGGGTGTTTCCTGGAAAAGAATGGTAGTTATATAAAAACAGGGGTGGCCAGTTTCTGAATACTCCAGAACAAGTTGGTTAGAGTGTGCTGCTGCTAATGCCAACGTTGCAGGTTTGATCCCCGTATGGGACAGGTTTGCAGGGGGCCGGACTAGATGATCCCCGGGGTCCCTTCCAACACTACAATTCTATGATTCTATGAACTCTTATTTGACAATTATCCAGAGTCCAGATTACACCAATTCTTAAAGAATTACACTAGATGGTGATTTGCTTCTGGGCCCAATTCAAGGTGCTGATGCTTAACTTTCAAGTTTGTAAGCAAATTACCTAAAGAATGTGATCCTTGTACAATACAGTCTTCAAATGAGGCAAGTGCTACCATTGGTAAAGTGTCTTAAACAAGCACAAAGGAGCCTTTTCTGTGGTGGTACTGTGACTTTGGCTCGACAGGCAGTGGCATGAGAAGTTGCGTCCTCCCACATCCCACCCAGACACTTAGATCTGTGAATTAAAGGTTTGTTGATGGCACCACATAATCCCACAGTAAAGCTTGTAGTGATTCAAGCACATGCTTTTAGCATGCATTATGAAGATCTTTATTATGTTTTTATATTCATTTTCTGTACACCACTTGGCTATTCTCTGATATTCTCTGTAGAGCAGTTCATAAATTCTGAAACAGAATAAATAAGAATATATTTTTGGCACCAGGTTAAGAGTTTCTTGTTTACCCACACATTTTAGAGTGATTACTTTTGTCTTCAGTTTGCTTTTTTGGCTTACAGCTGCTGTCTGTGAATTTTTATTGTTTTGCAGTGGTTATGTTTTCTATTTATTGTTGTTGGTTTTCATTGCATACCACCCTGGAATCCATTTGGGTGAAAAGTGGTTTAGCATGGTTTGAAAATAAATAAAAAGAAAGAAAGAAAGAAAGAAAGAAAGAAAGAAAGAAAGAAAGAAAGAAAGAAAGAAAGATTACTGTACAAACTGGCAACCCCCTGATTGGTCTATAATAAAGTTGCTGCCACCTGGAAAGATTTCACTGCTATGGAACACATGTGCTCAGGAAACCAATATGCTCAGATATCTGGATGTAGATATATTACATAGTTGTTAGATAGAGAATCCAGAAAAGAGACGTAACATTAAGGTTGTGTGGAATAGCTCCAGTCCTTACAATGTGAAAACATTTCCCTTTAACTCTGAGTGAATCAGTGGACAAACATTTGAGAAAGACCACAAAAAAACAAAAGGCCCAGACAAAATATCTGATGATCCTACAGCAATCTCTCAAACAGGCAGTTTAGGAAAGGAAAGAGAAAGTGTGTGACATGATTTGATAAGGGTTGGTTTCAAACAGGCTCAAACAACATACATCCGGTGGGCAGATTGTGGTCCTTGGGGGAATTTCAACTTTGGTCTACCATCTATTTAAAACTGGAAGCTGCTGAGAGCACAGATGCAAATTGCATCTCTCTCTGCATCTCTCTCACATACAAACAGCGTTTCAGACACATATGGAAACAGGTGCAGCAGTAGAGCAAACTTTTACCCTGACTGCAGCTGTGCAAAACAAACACAACTTGGTTATAGAGGGCCAGTTGGTTTACTCCTGTTTGCTCTCCTTTGTGAAAGAGAGTTCCTCCTTGCTGCGGGGTGGCCTTGGGGAGTAAAGAAGGCAATAAGACTTTGGGCTGAGACAGGCTTGACATTTCTTTTTTCTTTTCTTTTTCTTCTTTTAAAGGAAGATCAGTATTACTTTGATCACTGGAATGGGATGCAGGGCAAATGTTCTGGTTTTCTTTTTCTGCCTCTAGGGTAAAGAAGCTAAGTGAAAGTAAAATAAGGTTCTAATGCTGTTTATTTAACAAGACTGATCAAGCAGTTACCCTTTGGCTGAGATTGCTTCCACACAACTCGTTTTCTCTAGAACTGACATAATTTGGTCACTGTCAGTGCTTCCAGACAGCAATTTATTGTGGAATCAGCACGTGTAAGTTTTGTTGTTGTTGTTTTTTGCAATGGCCACACACATCATTGTCTTCAAAATACCAGCCTCTATTCTATCGCCACCAGAAATCCATATTTACATAGGTGGCTACGAGTCACCTCTATAGAAGCAGCCACTGACCAATATCCTCTAGGAGCTGGTAGGAAAGTTGCTAGAAAATTAGAAAGTGCACAGAGAGCTCATTGACTGCATGTAAGTGTGATTTCTATCACCTTCATCTTTGTCTGCTTATTGATGATGATGAATCCTTCCATATTCTCAACAAGCAGAGGTCTCATGTGGTGAGTGTAACATGTAGCCAGGCTCTCTAAGACGTTAACTTCTGGCTGTTCATAAGATGGTTTCATTTCTGGGTGATCCATGTTTGTTACATGTGTACAAACTTAAACACATGGAACATGAATACTAGCTGCTGATATTCTAAGTGAATACTCAGTGCATTTAAACTAAAACACTCAGAAGACACATTCAAACATTATTCCCCATTGCATGGATTGCCCCAAAGACGAAGAGCTTTCTGACAGCAACTGCAGTAAGTGAATAATGTATAACAGATGTATGTGTGGTGTGAATCCCGACTGTACAATAAGAAAATTTTCCTCAAATGTTCCTTCATAGCCTCAGAAAGGAGTGACTGAGCAACTACAAGTTTTGTAATCTTGTGAAACATGGGAAGCTGCCTTATACTGAGTTGAAACAATTGGTCCACCTTTCTCAGTGCTTTCAACATCAGGTGGGGGGAGCCAGTGGACTTTCAGGTGTTGCTGAACTACAGCTCCCATCAGCATGGGAGCATGGACCATGGGAGTTATAATTCAGGCACATCCAGAGTTCCAAAGTTTCCCCACACCTGGTCTTCTCTGGTGAGCCCTGGCTATGCAATGTTTCAGACTGGAGTCTTTCCCAGCCCTACCTGGAGATGCCAGGATTAGACCTGGGGCCTTCTGCATGCAGAGCAGATGCTCTACCACTGAATGCAGCAGGGAAGGGCCCAGCCATAAATAAAGTTATCAAGAACTCTTTGCGGGGAAGATATGTGGGAACCTGAGAGGCCATCATGAGAAGCTGAGAGCTGGAAGAAATTGTGTATGAGTGTTGTGAGTGCAGGGAGCTGGCAAGTGATTTGTGGTTGATGAGGGAAAATGTCAGAATTTGGATCCTTTCAGTTATAAAAATCTTCTGTTCCCATACAGTTCCTTTCCTCCACAACACCCCACCATACAAAGAATCTAAAGCCGATTCCAACATAATATTTTGGTCTCACATATTTTGTTTTGAAGTGATCCCAGGAGCTCCTACACATGGAGAGTATTGCCTGGGAATTATAGCTTTCGCTTGATGTACTGTGAAAGGTTTCTTAGGCTCCTGCCCAGTGCTGTAAAAAAAACAACAACCGAGAATATAAAACAGTATGTGGGAAAAGACCTCTAGCATATTTAGATGAAAATTAAAACTTATAAAACTGTGTTTCAAAAACTTAAATTTAAAGCGTAGGTCTATAGGAATGAAAACAATAATCACCTGACAAACAATTTCCACTTAAAAGTAAGTAACTCATCCAATGAATTATTATACTTGACAAAGAGAGATAATCAAATCCATACCAAAGTGACATATGGATCTTTTTATCCTTTCAAGCAGAGGTAGCCATTGTGGTGCTGAATTCCAGCACCAGATATTGTTGAACTTCAACTCACATCAGCCCTAGCCATAGTAGCTGATGAGCAAGAATGATGGGAATTGTAGTCCAACAAAAATCTAGAGGGCGTCTTGTTGCCTATCTAATGCAATTTTAAAGAAAACCAAACTTTAACCTTCAGGTAGGTAGGCGTGTTGGTCTGATGCAGTCAAAATAAATTAAAAAATTGTCCAGAAGCACCTTAGAGACCAACTAAGTTTGTTATGGATATAAGCTTTCTAGTGCATCCACATTTCTTCAAATACCTTCTTCAGATACTTTAATCTTGTTCTCATACAATCTTTTCTTTAATGATTGGTCCATCAAAAATGGGCAAAAACTAATTTAAAAAAAAAAAAGATCATTTATAGGGTAAAATTAAAACAAAATGAATGTTTTCAGATCCAGAGTTCCTAACATTTAGTGGTGCCTTTATTTAGCTGCTTTGTAGCATTACAGGAAAGAAATGCTTTTGAAATGGGGTGGAGCGAATTTGGACAGGAAGCTAGTGGGCTCCTGGTCTAGCTTTCTATCTTTCCTGCTGTCATACCCATGAGGATAAGATGCTGGTGCCACTTTTCTTTGTGTGCTGTGCATATGCATAAGCAACCAACATGGACTCACCTCAGGGCATGTGTTGCTTAGCTTTATTTACTCCTGTGATGCATTGATACCATGAGAAAAATCTTCTAAACCTAAGCTAGGAGACTTGTTTTTGCTGTATTATTGCAATGCTTCATTTTAATTTAAACTGCTTTTAAAGCCCAAGCTGAAAGGTGCTTAAATACAACAACTCCTAAATAAAACCTACAGAAATGCTACTGTTTTTGGTTCTACACAAAAATCCCAGTTTCCTTACTGTGAAGGACATGAATAGCTTTGAAGTTTTAGTGAATAACTGGAAAGGTTCTACTTATTTGAAATGTTTTCCTTCAGTAAAAGAATAATTTACAACCAAACTATGAAAGACAAAAATTTATCAGTTACATGTTTGGCAACTGATAAAAGCATCATGTGCCACATTGCTCTTGTTTAATGGCTTGTACTCTGTCCTTTTGCATATACACTTTCTGTGGCCTCTTCACGGGTGTCTGGTTTGGGAAGATGCAGATACACAGCAAAAAATGCTAAAGACTTCAGCCCATATTATTATTGGCTATACACTAAAGAGGTTATTTAATTCTTGAATTTGTAATGCTTATTTACACATTTATGTTTGAGAAATTATTAGCCTTTGGGGTGGTTCCCAGTGGATTTTCTGCTCACCTCATTGACCAAGTACTGTATATGTTATATCTTTTGACAATATCAGTAGAGATGTGATTCCTCAGGTTTATGTCCTTCATCCTTCCCAGTGTAAAGAACAAGGTAGGAAATGGACTGCTTTTAATGAAAGGGCTGGTGCAATGATGTTTTTATCGTAAAGCTATTTGTATGTTTTAAACATATTTTATATACATATAATTTCAATTCTATTAATGTTTAATTGGTTTTTAATTATAGTTTTTTCTATGTTTTAGCAATTCTTGTTTTTATCTGTAAACCGCCTTGAGTCCCATCAGGAGAAAAGGCAGAGAATGAATGAATGAATGAATGAATGAATGAATGAATGAATGAATGCCACTAGTCAGAGCTACACCATGAGAAACAAACCAAATGATTCCTTCGGAAAGACAACAGGAGTCCTTTTCAAACAACTGTTAATGATAGTCTTTGTACAGTTCTGATAACATTTATTTTATGCTGTCTCCTGTTAGTTTTATCTGTTCTATTACTACCGCATTGTGGGTGATATAATTTTGTTGATATAATTGTTTTAATTTTCATTAAACACTGCTCTGGAAACTGCCGGGTTTAAAAAGCTGCCTATAAATTGAAATAAACAAAGACAATGGATTTGGGTGGGAGGCAGAGTTGTGAACAACGTAGGCAATTTTGTTTTCACAACTGTGGTGAGGTGGATTAGGCTGAGAGAGTGGTTTGGTCAACATCATCCAGTAAACTTCATGGCTGAGTAAGGATTTGAACTCTGCCCTAAATCCTAACCTCTGCTCATTGCATCATACTAGCTCTAAATGATACCTTACAGCAGTGTTGTAATTAGCTAGTAGTGACAGCATTTTTACCTGTCACTTGAAAACATTTTTCTGTTAATATTTTCCTTAAAAAAAGAGAGGATATATTGAGCATTCATCCTTTGCTCAATTTCATGTCTCTCTTTAAAAAAAAAAAAAAAAGACTTTCCCATTGTGGAGTGCATGTCCTCAGGCAAAGTTCACCAGTTCCTTTTCTATAATATGGGACAGAACTGTCATAAGTGGAAAGGCCCATTGAAACAGCCCAGAATTCAATGAACTGCACTCATTATGGGTGAAAAACACCTGATGTGACGTTTTGGAAAAATACTACAAATCTGTGAAGAAACTCAGGGGAATGTTCTCAAACATTCTTGATCTTTTTTACTGGCAGATTTGGCTATTTCATCTTTATCCCATCTCAGAGCTAGACTCATTATGAACATGAAAACTTTGTGACGGCAGCAACAGCCTGGGGATCAATACCAGTGGCAGCTTATTTCTTCCAGAGATGGCCTGCATTTATGAGGAACAAACATTCCTCTCCAGTCAATGAAGTCTGAAAACCTTTCTCAGTAAACAGTGGGTAGCAATTAAATGTGAAAGGTCAATTATCATCCTTCCCTAAAACTTGCCTGTGCAAACGCCTTTCCTAAAATCTGCTTGTTTTTCTGAAAACAGATTGATTTTTCCCTCAGCAAAAACATGTAATAATTTCTCAAGGAGAATTTACAATAAGCCTGAGTTGCAACTCTACAAACACGACAGCAATTACAAGATAATTCCCTGGCTTTTCCACACTACCTGTGGGTTGATAACAGCAGCCAGACAGCTGGATCTTTTAAAATAAACTAGTATGGGTAAGAATCTTAGCAAGAGCTGAGGTTTCCAAGCAGATATTGACCTAAGATCCCATAGAAACGAAATATCTACCTGGGCTTATTGCCTGACTGATGTGTCCATGGGAATAAATGGCCATTCATTGAAGGGGAGAGGTAGGTAATGCAATTCTAACTGATTTAAGCAGGATTAGTCAAACTGGTGCCCACCAGCGAACATGGTGTCAGCATCAGCCAGCATTGACTTAGGGTCAAGGGTGGTAGGGCCAAATGGGTGATAGGGGCCAAATGAAGCCCTTCATGCCTCTCTATCTGGCCCTTGAGACTCTCCCTAGGCTATAATCCCTCCACAGACCACACCTCTTCCTGCTCTCTGCCCTCCTTGAATGGAATGTGTTCTTGAACGGTGAGAATACCTTGTGCTTGTCTTGACAGAAGATGGCAAGAGATGTGTGTGCACTGTGTAGAATACCAGTTCCATACACTTGCCATGCCCACTTATTGTACCTGCCCCCATTGTTGTTGTTTTTAATGATCTGACATTTTCCTAGGTAGTCTAGAAGCTTTCATAGTTATAAACAAACCTTATCTTTCTTATTTAGCTATGTTTCAGAACTGTATTAGACTATAATAAAATTTATGTTTGAAAATACCTAAAAACCACCAATCACAGGGTGAAGTTTTTATTGTCCTAAACAGGAAGGGCATATGGATTAACACCAAAATGGCTTTCAGTGATTCACGGATATGGTCCTCTTGGCTGACCCCTATAACTATAGTGTTTTGCTACTAGACGAGTCTTAAATTAATGGGCCATAGCTGGCTTTGTGTTTTATTTGGGAAACCTGATGTGAGTGGGTGACAATTAATTCTGTGGAGGGCAAACCTACAATTGGCATGTACCAGAGATCATTAACATGTTAGTTGTGTAAGTTAAGAGGCTGTGGGAATGAGGGATCTTATGCACTTACTCATGCCCTGCTCCCTGCTTTTAAGTACAAAAACAGGAAGACTATTAAATTCTTAGGGCAGAAACAGTGCCTTGAATTTATGATGTGGGTGGTATACACCATGGGGTGTTTTTATAATATTGGCTATGTAATGTCAACATGTTCCATGCAAATATCAATGAATGAATATGTGGGGCAGCTCCAGGAGCTGTTTGGTGTGAGTACCAAAGCAGAGGGTGTGTTAGCTGCAGGAAACTGCACTTGACATTTACCAAATCAATGGGATTAATGATGTGGCTGTCAAGGAGATACGTTATGTGATGATGATATCATATTTTTATTTTGCTGGTATGTATGAACTTAAAAGTCAACATGACTTCATGTTTTTGCACAATCTGGGTTTTGTGTGTGTGAAAACTTCCTTGTAGAAGAACTGTGGTCCCATCTCAGACTTCTGAAGACCACCTTACACATCATTTGTTTGAAGTGCTGAATTTCTGAAAAGTAAGATGCTCATGGGCCCAAGCCCTTCTGGTCTGAACACTCTGTTCCTGACACTGAGGATGAAACGGTAAAATCTGCTATGATAAAATGGGCACAAGATGTTGGTCATAACATCATGTTTGTTGACTGGGAACAGTTGTGGACCACCGGTATGAAATTCACGGCATGTAATGCCTTAAGAGAGAATATTATGAAAATGATATATAGGTGGTACATGACCCCAGTCAAACTTGCAAAAATCTACCATTTGCCCGATAATAAATGTTGGAAATGTAAAGAAACTGAAGGGACATTCTTTCACCTTTGGTGGACGTGCCCAAGGATTAAGGCTTTCTGGGAGATGATATATAATGAACTGAAAAAGGTATTTAAGTATACTTTCTTGAAGAAACCAGAGGCCTTTCTCCTGGGTATGGTCGGCCAATTGGTGCCAAAGAAGGATAGAACTTTCTTTATGTACGCTACAGCAGCAGCAAGAATACTCATCGCAAAGCATTGGAAGACACAAGACCTACCCACCTTGGAAGAATGGCAGATGCAAGTAATAGACTATATGGAAATGACTGAGATGACCGGCAGAATTCGAGATCAAGGAGAAGAGCAGGTGGAAGAGGACTGGAAGAAGTTTAAAGTCTACCTACAAAAACACTGTAAAATTTTTGAGTGTTGAGGACATTGAGAAGGAAGAGAAGGGGTTCTAGTGACTAAGTTAAATAAGACTACAAAGGGAGGGATTAAGAATGAAAATGAATAAAGAATGATCTTGCTGAACTAATTATTACATAGAATACAAGATCGGGAGGCGGGTGGAAGTAAGGAAAATAAGGTTTTGAAGGGTATAATTGGAAAGTGAGCTTTTTTTAATGCTAAAATTTCCTTTTTTTCTCTCTTTTTTTTTGTCTATGTTCTTTTTTCTTTAGTAATGTTTGTGGATTTTTATGTTGGAATGGAAATTTGCTTTTTTGTTCTATTTTTGTGTAAAACTCAATAAAATATTATATTAAAAAAAATGAACACTCTGTTCCTGTTCCTTAATCCTGAATGTGTGGAGATAGATTGTGATTACCCAACAGTCAGAAAAAGCCACTCTGTGCATGCTCAGATTGTTTTTTTTCTTTAGTATTACTTTGTGCGTTCCAGGACACAGCCCTTACACTGAAACTAAAACTTGATTCTGAACCTTTGCATTAATCAACTCTTGCTTGTATAATACACTGGGATATTTATTAAAACAGGCGGGGAGGGGGAAGTAGCATGAAAATGTCATACAGGTTCTGCTTCCTGAAGTTTACCCTGCATGACATTCCTTTCAGAAATGGACTTGAATGTTATAGAATCATAGCATTCTTACTAAGAGAAAAAAATGCATTCTAATTGTCTCATCATAGGGGCAAAAATTGGGGTAGGGGGGAGTTGCCACAATTTGTCACATGGATAATTAATGTATACTATATTCAAATATTTAAAAATGATCCATTTGCTGTTATTGAAAATAAGCCAACATTGTTGAGCCATAAAGAAACCAGAAAGCAAGGTTTTGAGAAAACTCTGCTTTCAAAGTATCAGCCAATGCAGGAATCTGGTTTCTTGCATTGGCAGAGATTTGGAGTAGATGATGTTTTAAGGTCCTTTCCATGATTCTAAGCAAACAAGCAAAACCAAAACTGTTAAGGTGGCTTTAAAATTGCTTAGTAAGAAACTGTCCAAAATAATGCAAAAAGTGGAAATATACTGCCTGCCTGCAGTATATTCAGCCATCTGGGTCAGAGACAAGGAGTGCAAATTATGTGGCAGCTGTCTAACTTTCACTGTCGCAGCAAACTAGTGCAAGGACTAATGGTTTTAGGAAATGCATTGAGGATAAAGGTTTAACTATCACCACAGATAGTCAGTGAATTAGTGTGGTGTTAACCTAAATGGAAGGTGTGAGTCATAGGACAAGGAGCTGACTAACATGGCTTTCATATATTTCAGTTCAGTGATTTTGTGATTGTAATCCTATGTCACCTACTTGAAAAGTACATTCAATAATAATGAGAATTTTACTGGTTAGGTAAAACCCTGTTCAGTTGATCTCCATGCATACAAAATATGTGTGAAGAAGAGAGCAATAGGACCATGGTGCAGATTCTGCCTGTGACATTATGCAAGGAACTAGTCCCAACCCCTGGACATTTGCACCCAAGTGCAGATAGTCCTATGGAATCCTTTATGCATAGTGTCAGGGAACTGCCATCGGAGAGACAGGTGGTGGACAGGCTACAGGAGAATAGGAGAGAATCTGCAGTAGAAGAGGGAACCAGCAGGGGGAGTGCAGGAGTCACAGCGGAGGGGAGGCTCTGGGATGCTTCCAGTGAGAGTAGTGGAGAGGTAACGGGACCCCCGTTGGGAACGCCCACCCTTCGCCGGAAACTGTCACGCAGAGAGTCTCGAAAGCGCATGTCTGTCAAAGAGCTTTTATGTTGGCATAAATTCCGTAGACGCCCACTGTCAGATTCTACCAGCGACTGACGGAGTCATGTTTTGGGGGCTCCGTTAGTGCATCGGTTTGGATGACCAGCCAAACCCCAGAGGGATCAAGCTTTTACGCACAAGCAGCTCACTATCCCATCACAGCAATCTGACAGTGTTTGAAAGCAGCTTGTGCAAGCAGAAGGCATCATGAGCGAACCATCCGGAACCGGAGGAGCAGGAGCGGGAGCTGGCGCAGATCCAAGCCTGGAACAAAGGTACAGGGCGTTGGAGGTCCAGCTGGCACTGCAAACGGCGAGGCTCGAGGAGAGGAGGGCTCAAGATGCAGATAAGGGGAAGACCACCCCACTTGCCAGACGGGTGCCTGGACTGGTGCAGAAATTTGGGGGGGATCCCCGGAACTATCAAGCCTTTAGGACAGAGATGCAATATGCTCTCAATCTACTGTTTGATGACTTCCCCGACGAGAACTCTAGAGTGGCGTACGTGATTGGCCATCTAGAGGGAGGGGCGAGGGACTGGGTTCGGCCCCTGATGGCAGCCAATAATGAAATCTTAAAGGACACAATGAAGTTTTTCCGCGCCATGGACTTGATGTTTTCCAGCGAGATCGAGCAGGGAGTGGTGCGCAGGCAGTTAATGGCGTGTAAACAGGGGAGCCGATCTGTACGTGAGTACTGGACTGAGTTCACCATGCTGATTCATAGACTTGGGTGGGACCTTGCTAGTGAACCTATTCAAATGCTGTTTGAAGAAGGTCTCTCTCCGGCAGTGAAAGATGAACTTTCCCGGGCGCCTAGGGCGGAGTCTATGGATCAGCTGACTAAATCAGCGCTGTCCATTGGAGCACGCCAGGAAGCTAGAGCTATGGAAAAGCGGGAAGGAAAGGGGGAACGTTGGAAGGACTTCCGCATTCCAGAGATTCCGGAGCAGCCTTTCCCGCCAGCAGAGCCGATGGAACTTGGAACAGCGTGCGCGCGCGCAGTTTCAAACACCAGTGAAGGGCGGAAGAAGGAGGGAAAGAGCGGCAAGAGATGCTATCTCTGCCAACAGCCAGGTCACTTTGCCAGAGTCTGTCCGCAAAGGAAGGAATGGCAAGGGATGGCGGGAACTGTTGGGGGGAAGGAGGAAGAAGAAATCACGGAGCCAGTAAAAGCCAACGCCTGGTTGCCAACATCAGGGCACAGCAGCCAGGCCAGGGAGTAATGAATGTGCCCACGCCGGAACCTCCAAGACCAGCGCTTGTGATAGAGGTGTTGCTGGAACTGGCAAACGGACACCCACTGAAGATAAAGGCGCTATTGGATTCAGGTAGCTCATGTAATTTCATGAGCAAAGAGTTTGCAGCTGCACACCAAATACAGACTATCCCATTGAGTAAGCCTTTGCAGGTTACCACGATTGATGGGAGGGAGCTGTTGGGAGGAGAAGTGAGCCAACAGACTGTACCAATGATAATGAGGGTGGCACGACACACCGAACTGATAGCGTTTAACGTAGCCACCTTGGGAGGAGCTCCTATTATCTTGGGTATGAGCTGGCTGGCGCTACACGATCCGCTAGTAGGCTGGCATCAGAGAGTGGTTTCCTTTGGATCAGCACATTGCCTAGAACACTGCAAGGAGGGAGAGGCTCAGGCAGGCGCCAGGGGCACTCTAGCAGGGATGGAAGTGATGGACAAAGGGAGGGTGCCACCACAATACGCTGACTTGCTTGACGTATTCAGCGAAAAAGAAGCAGATAAACTGCCCCCGCACAGACCCTTTGATTGTCAAATTACCTTACTCCCAGGAGCACAATTGCCAGTGGGCAAGCTGTATGCAATGTCAGACAGTGAGATGCAGGAGTTAAGGGAGTTCATTGACAAGAATCTCAAGCGAGGTTTCATCAGAGAGTCACGAGCAGTGGGGGGCAGCCCAGTGTTCTTTGTGGACAAAAAAAACACGGGCAAGCCCAGGCTTGTATGTGATTTCAGGGCCCTAAATGCAGTGTCAGAACCAGTGACTTTCCCTATGCCCAGAATTGATGACATTCTAACACGGGTGAGAAAAGGGAAAATTTTTACCAAGCTGGACCTTAGGGGGGCATATAACTTGATACGTGTGAGAAAGGGGGATGAGTGGAAGACCACTATGTTCACCCCCTTGGGGGCCTTTGAGTACACCGTTATGCCTTTCGGATTACAAGGGGGCTCCGCCTGTTTTCAATCATTCATGAATCACGTCCTGGGGCCACTGCTCTACAAGAACTGCGTAGCGTTCTTAGATGACGTTCTGGTGTACTCAGACAATGAGGAGCAGCATGTGCGAGATGTAAGAGAGGTACTGAGCAAGCTGCGAGAAAACCGGCTGTGGGTGAAACTGGAGAAGTGTCAGTTTCATACCAAGGAGGTGGAATTCCTGGGGTACCGGTTGTCTGACAAGGGATTGGCCATGGATCCCAGCAAGGTTCAAGCGGTACTGGAATGGAAAACACCAAAGACCAAGAAGGACGTGCAAAGGTTCCTGGGCTTCGGAAACTTCTATAGGAAGTTCATCAAAAACTTTGCCCATTTAACAGCGCCCATCACGGATTGTCTTAGTAGCAAAAAGAAATTTGTTTGGACGGGAGAAGCGCAACAAGCGTTCGAACGCTTAAAGCAGGCGTTTGCGTCAGAAGAGCAACTCTTGCACGTGGATCTACAACAACCAATGAGAGTGGAGACTGACGCGTCAGACCGAGCGGTGGGGGCCGTTCTTCTCCAGCCGGGAAAAGATACGTCTGAATGGAGACCGTGTGCATTCTTCTCGCGGAAGTTGAACAAATCAGAGAGGAACTACACAGTGTACGACCGAGAACTGCTCGCCATTCATGAAGCATTCCGGAAATGGCGGCACTTGCTGATTGGGGCGCAGCACAAGGTTCAAGTCCGAACTGACCACAAAAATCTGGAATACTGGAGAACAGCCCGAGTGCTGAACCAGAGACAAGTGGGATGGGCCCAGGAGTTCTCCAAATTCCACTTTGAGATTCGTTACGTGCCCGGCTCCGAGAACGTGAGGGCGGACGCTCTTTCCAGGAAACCTGAGTACTTAGAGGGGGAGGGAGCGCCTGAGGCAAGGCATGTAATCCCTGAAGACCGCTGGGTGTGTGGGGCGGCATTGGTGGGGCAGAGGGAACTGATAGAGGGTACGGAGAACGATGAATACGCCCAAGAGAAACTCAGAGAGCTCCGGAGGACAGAGGAGAACACAGGGGGGTTCGAAGAAAAGAACGGGGCGTTGTATTACAAAGGGGCACTGTACATACCCGACGGGGAACTGAGGGGCAGAGTACTCAAGCAGTTGCATGACAGCCCCACAGCGGGACATTTTGGACAGCACAAAACCATGTGGTTGGTTACCAGGGAGTTTTGGTGGCCCAAGGTGAGGGAGGACGTACGGGAATATGTCAGGGGTTGCGACAGGTGCCAGCGAGCGAAAGGAGAGAGGGTGGCGCCAGCGGGGCTATTACAACCCTTACCCACGCCCGAAAGGCCCTGGGAGGCAGTATCCATAGATTTTATGACGGACCTGCCAAAATCCAAAGGCAAAACAGCTGTCATGGTGGTGGTAGATCAATTAACCAAGATGTGTCATTTTATAGCTTGTTCACATGCAGTCACAGCGGAGGAAACCGCCAAGTTGTTTGTAGAACATATTTTCAAGTTGCATGGCGCCCCCTTGAGGGTGGTCAGCGACAGAGGGAAACAATTTACTTCCAGGTTCTGGAGGAAACTTATGAGCTTACTGCACGTAGAACTCAATTTCTCAACTGCCCGGCACCCAGAAACCAATGGGCAAGCGGAAAGGGCAAATGGGGTTTTACAACAATACCTGAGGTGTTATGTAAAAGACAGAGAAAATGATTGGGTGGATAAGTTACCTCTAGCAGAATTTGCCTACAACAACGCGGAGAACGTGTCCACAGGGATGAGTCCCTTCCTGGCAAATTATGGGTGTCACCCCCGGGCATTCCCAGGAGAGGGAGGGGAGAGGTGGAGCGTGCCGGCGGCGGAATATTTTTTTGAAGAGATGGAGGCGATCCACCGTCAGCTTCAACTTAACTTAGAGAAAGCCAAGGAAGAATATAAGAAGCAAGCAGACAGAAATAGGAGGGAAGGTGAAACTATAAGGGTGGGGGACCGGGTGTGGTTGTCCACCCAAGGGCTACCGTTCAAGGGCGGGAGTAAGAAATTGAGGCCCAAAAGATTGGGACCCTTTGAGGTCATACAGCAGGTCAACCCAGTGGCATTCAAACTCAGGCTGCCCAGTCACATGAAATTACACCCAGTATTTCACAGGTCATTACTGTCGCCGTACCGAGAGGGACGCGAGTGGGGGGAGCGTGAGAGAGAGGCCACCCAAACGCCCGTGATAGAAGAGAGAGAGCGCGACATGAACGTGGCAGGAATCATTGATTCCAGGTGGAAGAGGAATCAGGTGGAATATCTGGTAGAATGGGAGGGGGAAGCAGAGTCGGAAAACACTTGGGTACCAGCAGAGGTAGTCAATGACGAGGTTTTAATAGAAACATTTCATCAGCGTTTCCCAAGAAAACCGCAACCCGTGGCTCGATTTAGAAGGGAACACTTTGGGACCACCGATGAGGAAGGAGAGTTTGAAGGGTTCCCAGAGTCAGGGGTGGGTGAAGAAGCCGACTCCGACGAAGAAGAGGAAGACGGGGAGAGAGACGGTACGCCGTGGCTGGAAGTGTTAGAATCCTCGGACGACGAGGAGAGTTCCTTCAGGGGCTTTCCGCCCTCACCGCCAGTGGGAGAGGAGGCGGGAGGGGGTGAAGGGGGCCCTGGGGGGGAGGTGGATGTCAGGGAACTGCCATCGGAGAGACAGGTGGTGGACAGGCTACAGGAGAATAGGAGAGAATCTGCAGTAGAAGAGGGAACCAGCAGGGGGAGTGCAGGAGTCACAGCGGAGGGGAGGCTCTGGGATGCTTCCAGTGAGAGTAGTGGAGAGGTAACGGGACCCCCGTTGGGAACGCCCACCCTTCGCCGGAAACTGTCACGCAGAGAGTCTCGAAAGCGCATGTCTGTCAAAGAGCTTTTATGTTGGCATAAATTCCGTAGACGCCCACTGTCAGATTCTACCAGCGACTGACGGAGTCATGTTTTGGGGGCTCCGTTAGTGCATCGGTTTGGATGACCAGCCAAACCCCAGAGGGATCAAGCTTTTACGCACAAGCAGCTCACTATCCCATCACACATAGCTTCTACACAGTGCTATTTTTATCGAAAAAGAGGTGCCAGAACTCACCATGAACTGATTGTTCTCTTATAATCTGGCAACCTAAAAGCAACACGACAGACTAATAATTTGATTACAACACTTTATATAGCTACTAAATCGTACCTTCATTCAGAGTCAAGTGGCATACAATATATACAAGGTAACACCAACTAATGTGACCCTTCAGAGAATTTCCCAAAGTAGGGAATTTGTTCAATGGTGTAACAAACAGAGAATGATTCAAGCTTGAGGCAACATGCCTTCCAAAATAAGTATAAAGTCCCAACCACAGCACGGATTTGCCTGGTTATATTCACAACTTATTCATATATTTAGCAGTGAACACGCTGAAAGAAGTTGGTGCTCCACAGGTTGGGAATTTATACTTATTTTGGTGTTACCTTGTATATACTGTATGCCACTTGACTCTGAATGAAGATACAATTTAGTAGCTATAATAAAGTGTTGTAATCAAATTATTAGTCTGTTGCTTTTAGATTGCCAGATTTTTCTGTTTGCAACATGGGGGATCTTTGCTGTTCTCTTATAATGGCAGTGGCACCCACCTGAGAGGTACCGGAACTGAGTTCCAGCGAGTTCCAGCTGAAAAAAGCCCTGCTTCTATGCATGGAATACAACTGAACAACTTAAATATATGTTAGATCAGGGGTTGGCAACGTTTTTTGAGGCTGGGCCAATCCACTCCCCCGTAGACCTCTCGTGGGCCGGAGCATACATGACTGTGCGCACCCGCTCATGCACACATGCTATTTCTGGCGCTCTTCCAACCCGGAAGTCAGTCCCCGCAGTAAGAAAAGAAATAGCGCCACGGGGGGGCACAAAATCCCCATGCTGATCCATGGAACAGCTGTGGGCTGGTTCCAGGAAGCTCATGGGCCGGAACCGACCCATGGGCCTTAGGTTGCCGACCTCTGTGTTAGATCTATCCCCCCTGCAACTCTCTTTTAGTGAATGACTAAAATAGGGGTAAGGAAAGTAGATGAAGTAATGCAGTGGAGTACTTATGTTTAGGGATGAGACAGAGGCTTATTTATTTCAGCACAAGCCCCCAGTGGAAGATCAGCTCAATGTCCCAGTAATCAAACATCCTGAACATTTCAAGAATATTTTGCTTCTGATCCACATCAATTTCCTTCATTATACAGAGACCTAGAGTCATCATTGTCATATCTGATGAGCTTGAGGCTTAATTGTAGCAATTTTCCCTCTTCTCTTACCTTAATAAAATAATGAAGCATGATTCTTCTTTCAAAAACTGGGATAAGACCTGACATTTTTTTAACACACTTGACAAGGATTTGAAATGTGTGCATCTTAAACCCATCTTGAAGACACTAGCTTCACTTTTTATTTTTTAATTATCTTTCACTCTGTCCTCCTTAATTTGGGATATTTATACCTGTCACTGAGCTGTGCCAGCTAAAAGAAAAAGGGAGTATAAATCATTCTTTCTCTCTCTCTCTCTCTCTATATATATATAAACTGAAACAAAATATTATAACAACAGATGTTTCCCCTGCAGTGATAGTTTCCGGTCCTAAGCTAAAAATAAAAGCTATTATGCCAGTAAATGAATATAAATTAAAAAATAATCTACTAAGGAATTTCCTTGCTTATCATGTTTCCATAAAATAAGTGAGTTTATCTTCATGGTTATAACCGTATATCCATGATAATGATGTTTTCTCAGTTGCAGGAATGTGTATTCTAATTTTCATTAGAGAGTCTCTATGAAAATTAATTTCTAGGTTGAAAAATATAGGATGGCCTACTAAGCATGGGGAATTCTGTTCATACTTTTCAGGTTCATGTAATTATTATTACTATGGTTTACTGTAAATTATTATTACTATGGTTTACTGTTTACTGCAGTGCCCCATGTAATTTTGAATCACATAAATTAAACTTGTGTATCCCACCTCACCCTCACAGTAGAAGATAGTAGATAATCACAGTAGGTACCACTGCAGTGGGAAGGTAAATAGTATTTCCGTACACTGCAGTTTCTGTTGCGGTGTCCCGTTGCACCAGAAGCGGTTTAGTCATGTTGGCCATATGACCTGGAAAACTATCTGCAGACAAATGCCGGCTCCCTCGGCCTAAAAGCAGAGTTGAGTGCCACACCCCATAGTTGAATTCGACTGGACTTAACCATCCAGGGGTCCTTTACCCTTAACAGCAGTAGAAAGATGCTCTTCCAATAAAATCTTTGTTTTTGCATTTGGCCAGAAATGCTAGAATCAGAATCTCTGTGGTAACACAGAAATTGTTGAGACTTGCAGGTGTATTTTCAATTTACTGGGCAGCATCCTGGGGGCGGAGAGCAGGCGGGGGCGTGGCTGGAGTGCATCCCGGGGGTGTGGCGCATCGCCCGCGGGGGCATGGCACCCGGCGCGGTGGGGGGGTGCACAGCGTATGTCCGGGGGGCAGTCACGATGGTACCCCGCTCCTTGGTGGTGCTGGGGATGGTGCACTCCCTGCACGCGTCCCCATTCCTCCGCAAGTGGGCAGCAGTGATGTACCTTTAGCAAAGATCAGAACTACCTCATACCTGTCAACTGCCCCAGAAAAAACGGGACATTTCATTTTTTTTTCTCACAAAAGGACGGTGGTCAAAGTGGCTGCCATGATTTTACATGATTTTGGGCTGCACTTTTTTCAGGCATGGCACCCAAAAGCACACACTTTGGGGTGCTGCCCAAGATTGCTGCCCTGAAAAACCCGTTTTTGGGGGGCAGTGATCTTGTGCAACACCCCAAAACACTCATTTTTGGGTGCTGTGCCAGGAAAAATTTGCTGTGATTTGTGCAGGAGGGTTGATCTGGAAGATAGTGTCCTGGATATGGGGGTGCATTGTATTGGAAGAGCCAAACTAGAAGTTACACAGGTCAGAAACTTTGGCCTTCCAGATGTCACTGGACTACAACTCCCATCATCTCTGATAATTGACTGTGCCAGCTGGGGCTGATGGGAATTGGGAGTCCAGTAATATTAGAAGTTCCCCACCTGTCTTGCACTTAACATGCGGTTGCTACCAAAAATGGCTGCTTGTCTAGATTCCCCCTCCCTTTCCCTGTCTAACAGAACCCATCTGTGCCTAGATGGTTACAATGCTGTAGTTTGCTCTGATGCTGCTCTCCAACATTAGCTGCTACTTATTGGGTAGGGGGAGTGCCACACTGAATGTCAATGTAATATATGAAGCCTGCTAACATAAAATGATGGCATGGGAGAATAAAGTGTGGAACAGAAGATGGACCACATAGGTGGGAGGAAAGACATATGCAATATAAGCTCTTCTGGTTCTACCTCTGACTTCTGTGCATTCAGCAGAACCTCTGCATAGCACCTATGTGCACGTAAGCTTTATGCATCTAGACTCTCTGCATAGTCAAGGACCCTGTTTTTTCCAGGGTTCTGGTCATGTGTACAAGCCCATATACATGCAAGATGAATGCATGAAGGTTCACATCAGAGTTTCTACTGCATTGATAGAGGTCAGAGCATAGGGCTGAAGCTTAGTGGTCCAGCATATACTCTAGTTACATGTAGGTAGCCATGTTGGTCTGCCATAGTCAAAACAAAATAAAAAAATTCCTCCCAGTAGTACCTTAGAGACCAACTAAGTTTGTTATTGGTATGAGCTTTTGTGTGCATGCACACTTCTTCAGCATATACTCTGCATGCAGAAAGTTCCTGGTTGAACTCCTAGCATCTCGGGTGAAAATAAATATAGCAGGAGATCTCAAAGACCTCTCTGTGAGGCAGACTTTGGGCAGCTAATGCCAGTAATAGGAGGCAATACTGGGCTAATTGTGCCAATGTATAAGGCAGCTTCATATGTGAACCCACTTCCTCTCTAGTTTGTGGCTTTGTTGTGTGGAAGAATCCTATGGAACTTGTGGCTTTGTTGTGTGGAAGAATCCTATGGAACTTAAAACAAGTATGAGTTAATGTTAACACTTGTATGTGTGAAGTAATTAAAAGAAGGGCAAGCAAAATGTTTTTAGTGTAATTTATCTCATTTAATTTAGAGAAATCCAGTGACATGAAGCTTCTTGTTACTTGCAGTGACACCCAAATAAAATAAGGACTAATTTCACTGGTTTTGAAAATCATGCTTGCTTACATTTCAGAATGTTTCCAGCTACAGGCAATGTCCCCTCCTGGGTTAACTTGATGTTAATTCACATTAAGTTATTCATTTTTTTCCTTCACTCTACCATTGCTTATTTTGTAGTACTAGGAGCCAGAACTGGATTATTGTGTGGTTTTCCCCAAGTTCCCTCCAATGATTTGTGATCTGTTTGCAGTTTTTAAAATTCTGACATGCACCATGTTGCTGTTATAACACATGAAATGTGCATTTACATTCTCTGCTTATGTAGTGTTCATGTTAGATTACCTTCAAAAAAAGCTTTCTGTGACATTTTTGCACAGTTTTAAATTCTGGGAATGTCCTGTCCACAGTGATAGAAAGCAGTTTCCAGGAAAGAGTTAAACTGATGTAATATTGTAGGGCGGAAGTTTAACAAATGTGAGAACTATATAAAGCTATGAGATCAGAGGTTTGGAAACATCTTTTAGAAGGGAATCCTATCGAACTCAGTACTGACCTCACTTTTACTCATAGGCACTGCTTAACAGTTCACCGTTGGAAATAATGTTACAGTGGAGTTTTAAAGTACTGAAGGAGAGGCATTTATTCTGGACAGTGTTCTGTGCTTTGAGCCTGCTGGGTGAGTATTCGGTATGGGGGGGTGGACCCTTACAACTGCTGTGTTACTTGCAGACAGAAAATGAAGAATGAATCTTGTTCTGCCTGTGCCATAGTTATTGAATACTGATGGAAGTTTATCTCTTGTAATATCTGCTAGATGGCTAGATGCTAATAACATTAGAAGCAAACTGGTAAACAGAATGCATAGCATGTAAAGGAATAGTGCACACAACTAAAATACTCTAATTAGTGGCATATAGAATTTTTGCAGGTTTTCTAGTTGTATAGTTGCCCATGTGCAGAAGTGGCATACAGAAGGATATCAGATGCACACATTTTATTCATGGTTTTGCAAGTCTCCATACTAGATATCTCCAGTGATTATTAGCAAGGCTTCAGTATCCCAGGAACTAACATACATTATTTTTATTAAACATAAAATCCCAGACTGTGTAGCTGAGCACGTCTGTTTGTAGCCTGCTAGCCTATAGTGGTTGGCACAGCTGACTACTTTTGGTAATTACTGTTACTATTTTTGAATGCTTATGCATTTTGTTTGTACAACTTAAAAAAGTAATGATTAGGGAATGTTATGTTGCTATTTTCTAAGTTGAAAGTACTGCACAGTGTATGTATAGCACAATTGTGTATTTTGCACACTTTGCAGCCAGACTACTTTAATTTCTCTTTATCCACTAGACCATAAGACCCTCCTTAGACAAGTCACTGGTCTGTATTCCTGTCTTTTTAATGTTTATTGCACTTTTTAGTACTCCCCAAAGGATCATGCTTATCCTGCTCTGAAGCTGGCACAGTCTGTTTATTTATTTTGCAGAGTTTTGTTTTTCCTTCTTACATCTACTGGCCAAGTCACAGTTCATATGGGAGTTGTATTTGCTGCCCATGTACATCAAGTGAGCAGGAGAGATGTGTGTCTGTAGCTGGTCACAGCATGTTTCAGGGACATCACTTTGGTGGATATGCAATTAATTGCCCTCGTGTTTTAAACCACTCAGGTTTAAAATTCAAAGATTTTGAAAGGAAAAAGCAAAGTAAGGCCTAATTTGTGTGGCTGCAATTGACTTTGTAAACAAATAAATATAATATAGTCTTCTTTTTCAGTGTCGTGTGTGAAAATTGTCTTGTAGCTGGCTTTTTAACATCCAGATATAGGTTTTTTTAAAAATACATGCGGAATTGCTACTGCTGCAGTATCTGCAAGTTCAGTGTTGAACTTTATTAAACCCTTTTGAAATTTTATCTAATTTTATCTAGTAATTGAAAAAGCAATATGATACTCTATTCCCTTTAAAAAGTAGGCTTCACTCCACACAATTACTTGATCCAGCTAGGGAGAAAATCATGTAAGCACATTTACCAATGAAATCCAGTGTTGAATAAAGATAGGAATCGGCATGCATCTGTCTATTGTGACTCTCATTCATACTACATTGAAAGGCTTCTAATGTGAATGAGAAGATGCATCTAGGTCCATTAGTTATGTACAACTAGAGCTGGATTTCCATCGCAATTAGAGATGCTTTCCAACACATGAATTAGCATTTTGAAGATGCACATAGAGTTCTGTTTTTGGCTCCTGTCTACACTTGGCAAATATTTTCAAGGTAATTTTACGCCTGTGTGTCTTGGCTTCGTCTTCTGCAATAATACTTTATCTTCTTGGGCATATTGCCTAGAAATGTATGCATGAAAAGCATTATGTCATAGTTAAAGCAGTGGTGGAATGCAGGCATACGAAGCTTGCTTAGCTGCCTAGATATATCCTCATCAGTGAGCTTGCATTTTCTATTAGGGAAACATGGTTTTTGTTTTTGTTTTGGTAAGTAAAGCTAGTAGTCACCATACCTTGGGCTGTGAACGTGCTGGATTTCCCTCTCTAAAGCATGAAAAACAATTGGGTATATATTTTAATTTGTGTTCTATCATAGCATGCAAGTAAATCCCATGCCAAAACCTCCATCCCCTTAGAACTAACTTTCAGAAATATACTAATCAAACTGAATATGGTTCAGAAGACTATCAGCTAAAACCATGCATTTCTCTGAAGATGTAATTGTTTTTATTTTGTATTTTTATGCTGTGAACCTCCCTGAGATCTTCAGACTTAGGGTGGTATACAGATTGATTGATTGATTGATTAATTGATTGATTGATTGAATAAATAAAGTTAGTTAAACACATTAAGAACAAGAGTAATTTACAGACACATTCCAACAGTGACAGTATTGTGAGGTGGCACTTGGTAGTTGAGGAAATGCCCCCCCCCCCCTTGATCCACTGGCTGTGTACACAACATACATTTAAAGCACCCCACCCCCACAAGAATCCTGGTAGTTGCAGTTTGTTAAGAGTGCTGGGAATTGTAGTACTGTGGGAGGAGGTAAACAACACTTAGTTTGCATGTGGATAGTATGCCATTTTCTTGGTACAAAGGTCAACCACTTTTATGTCTATTTCCTGTTCCTAATTTTCAGCATCAGTTGTGTTTTCCCAGGCTACCTTGAGGTATGTGTGGGTAAAAATATTAAGCGCAAAAATGAATTATACACATCCAAATGCACTGTAGACTTGAAATGGTAAAGCTAAGCCAGTCACATTTTTCCAGCACATGTTCTCTGCATGCCCACAGCTCTTAGGTCATACATAACTCCCTTTCACACATTACATGTTTACCACAGCAAACAGAAATATAACCATAGCCTACACGATTGTGAAGCAGCTTTTAGGGTTTTTGTTCTGCATAGATAGTAGTACACTTGATGACATTCAGAGGCATCAAGTGATACATTGATCTGATCCTGCAAGGTTCTGCAAGACATCTATTGTGAGATGCTAGTTTCTCAACTCCCACTGATTTATATGAAAATAAGGTCAGTTTTCCCAATTACCAAAAAGATGGCTTATGTTCTGAGAGCATCTTATTGTAACTTTATTTGTTTATTTATTTAACTTGATTTTCACTGTGATTTCATAGTTCACACACACTGTTAACAAAGTTACACTGTTTTATGTGCACATGTATGAATGCAACAAACATATTTTTATAAACATGCCTATTATATGCTACTAGGGAGCTAGGATTGCCTATAGCCCCCCTCCATGTGTGTATGCTAAGAAACAAATATATGTTTACCACTACATAATGTCTGAAGCAAGAGAAAACTCCTACATGGAAACAACTTCGATATTGCAAAAAGCATGTAACAACAACAATTTATTATTTATAACGCTCATCTGCCTGGGCTTTCCCAGCCACTCCGGGCGGCTTCCAACAAAATATTAAAAATACAATAAAACATCCCTAAACAGGGCTGCCTTCAGATGTCTTCTAAAAGTCAGATAGTTGTTTATTTCCTTGACATCTGATCGGATGGTGTTCCACAGCGTGGGTGCCACTACTGAGAAAACTACTACCATGTCATATGTGGCAATCTCAACCATATCTAAATATGATTTGCAAGTGTGATTTTTATATACAGGAGAAGTAACACAGTGCCCTCCTTATATTTTTGAACTCCAACTCCCATCATCCCTGACTATTAGCCATTCTGCAGGGTATCTAACAACATCTGGAGGGTGCCATGTTGTCTGTCCATGCTATGTAGGAAGCTTTACCCCTTGAAGTGGATCTGACATTCCAGATTTCAGTCCTGATGACCACCATGTTTGTGGTCAATCTGTTTTAAATAAGAATGTTGCAATCACAGCTGATTGTTAATTATGTTATTTAGAAAACTATATCAATATACAAGCCAGCTTCTGCTTTTCATGTCAAGATAATGTTTTTGATGTTGCTTTTGGCCTCATAAAAGATGCTTAAATATTAAATTAACGGTTCAAGAAAAGTTTCCTTTGGCATGAGTAATGGAATATTCAAGTAGCCTGAACCTGACATTCCCTACAAATTAATAATTATACAGTTTGGATGCTAAATTTCATTTTGACATTTACAAATTAATTTTATTTGAAATGTGTACCTATGAGATGGTGTGTTCATTCAGTTAGACTTAAGTGCAGTCTAGAAGAGAATATTCATAATGTGATTAATCATTACAGATTTAAATTCAAATAGTTAATAAACAACTAAAAGACAAATTACCTGAGCTGAAGTGAAATATTCAAGCAATTACATTCAAATTATTTCAGTCAGGCTTCAAAGTTTACAAAGATTATAGAACCCAGATATTCATATAATTTAATCCATTGTCTGAAGAATAAGCTATTGAAATAGCAGGCTAGCAGCCAAGCAAAAATCTCTTTTATCAGTTTTGTCTGAGTGTTGATTAGGTGAGCATGCTTGCAATGATGTAATGGCTTAAGCTGTCATCCTCTCTCCTTCCCACATTCTCTTCGCCCTTTTTTGGCATTGTTCGTGACTGCAAAAACCCACACCCAAATCCTGTCTGGGCCATATGGAATAGGAAAAAGGGTTCAGGAGGGGGAAAGCATAGAATTTTATCGGATATTTCCAGAGGGAAAGGGACTCCACCCTTTGAATTCCTGCCACATGGCAGGAGAGGAGCAAAGCTAGAGATTCATGAGTAATGTAGCTCAGAGCCCCCAAAGGTGGTGCTCATTATAACTGCTGGAAGAATAAAATATAAATACTGATGGAATTCGTAATCCTGGCCTCTCAGTTTCAGTTATTTCCCATTTCATCCAAGATATGAAATTCTGGATCTGAGCATTATTACTGCTAGCATGCTATGGGATCAATATGATATTCTTTTCCACTCTGAGTACTAATAAAAAGGTGCTTACCACTATCTCCCATTTTCATTTTTAATCTCATTCAATCTATCATTATAATATCCAGTTATAATTGGGCAATCAAACAAGTGGACATACCATTTAAAAGAGCTGCGGCTGCTTTTCATGTTGCTTTTTAAAGTTGCAAGTTCACCATCTGGAAGATCTAAGAAGACACATAAAATCATTAAGTGAGACTTAACTGAGCAAAGTGTTACTGAGCGAAGACTTGTGTTCAGCATGTCTCAGAAATTGATTCAAAAGTCTATGGAATCTCTCTCAGAGACATACATGTTTATAATATTACTCATATTTCCCCATGTATCATCAGATACAAGTGTAATACCCAAAAGTATATCCATGCACTAGAGACTGTGAGACAGTAAACCATATTTATTCCCCCCCTTTGTGCATGTATGTAATTTATTTAAAGCAGTATATCATGCAGCTTATTTGCCGTTACAAAACAGTGTACATTTTGAACTTTATGGCATGAAACCTGAAAGTTCATATGAATGCCTTATATCTTCACCATGGATTTAGCATGGCAGTATGCCTTTATCGGTGAATACATTTACACAGATCACATGCTGTTTCATGGGCTCTGGGCAGCAGGGGTGGCCCTACCATTAGCCAGAGCATGACGGTTGCCTCGAACAGCAGATTTTGGATGTCATGAAAAGGCAGCAAGTTGTTAGTTATTTAAATTATTATTATTGCATCTTTACTACCAGGGAGGAAGAAGATGTGCTTGTGGTACTTTTTACCTCAGATGCTAAAACAACTTGAATGGCCTTGGGTACTGTGTATCTTAATTTGGTGGGAAGGGTGCCATTTATTGCCCTGCAACAGGCACCCAATCTTGGGAGCTGGCCCTGCTGGGCAGCTTACACCAATTTCATCACCCATCTTATTTCTCATTACCCCAAAATAACTCATATTATAGATACTGGGTATGGAAGTTTTGAGCGGACCAAAGAGGTAATAATTAAACAACAACAAAAAATGTCGTTTCTCTCCATGAGCACTTGTCCCTCCCTTTCCCTTCAAATTCTGCTCTTTGACAAATGTACGTTATTCAAATTCTCTTAACCTTACTTAGACTCCTTCCTGCCATCTACAGCAGAAACAAAAGTCAGGTATGAGAGGAGGCAGACAACTTTCACTGATGAAAAAGAGAGAGAGAGAGAGAGAGAGAGAGCGCATGAGGAACCCCATTCGAGCTGCTGGAGCAACAGCAGGTGGAGACATCTGTGGTGATAGTTTCCCTTGCTACTTCTTTTCCTCTTCTTCCTGACAGGGCAGTTTCCTAAATGGCTACCATGTAAGGAGAGCTGTTGCCTATATATGTGCCTGGGCTATAATTTTTCTATAACCACAAACAGTGGTGATGGGAACACCTAAGATGTGGTAGACAATTAATAAAGCAACATTTACTTAACAATTGTTAACAGGTTTCTGTGCTTGAATCAGAATAACACATGTGGAAAGCCAACAAGGGTGTGTGTGTGTTTAGGGAGAGAGAGATTCAGCAACCAGCCTGTACATCTTATACTGGTGCGCTGAGTGGGGGAGCAATATCCAAAATACACTGGCCCTGTCTGAACAGTGTGGTAGCAATATGAAGAGGATGAATGACGTTATGAAAAGCTCATTAAGCAGTATTATTCCTTATTTTTAAAATCAACATTGCTAGGCAGAGTGCGTAGTTTAAACAACAGCATGGTTAACAACAGTAGTAATGAAATTTATCATTTCTATAGTGGGGTTATTTTTTTGGTGCTCAACGTTATAATTATCTCAACAATCCTAACAACAGCCCAGTAAGGTAGCCTTTGCAAACTTGGTGCCCTCTGGATATTTGGGGCTACAACTCCCATCATCCTCAGCCAGCATGGCCAACAGCTGATGGGAATTGTAGTCCAAAAACATCTGGAGGGCACCAGGTTTGTGAAGGCTGTTGTAATGTATATCAGTATTATTCAGAAGTCCCATGGTGTACTTGCCGTGAACATTGTGATGGAAGAGTATATTTATGGGTGCATTATAGTCTTTTGGTAAAGTTTGCTCTTTTTATTTAAATCACAACATCAATTAAAGCTGTAATTCTACACCTACTTACCTGGGAATAAGACCTGCAGCACTCAGTGGATCTTACCTCTGAGCAGGCATGTCTAGAATTACCTGTTACATTACACTCTCAGGGAGTATGAAAAATAGTGTGCTCACGATTGATTATACAGAGGAAGCTAAATATACAAACTCCCTTTGTTAGCCTCACAGCTTACACAGTTTCACCCAATAAAGGTTAAGGTCTTTCCATTTGTTTCTGTGGAGACAGATATTTGAGTAGCGTAGGTAATGATGTAGAACTTCCGTTTGACTGTGTGAGGACAAATCATTTTAAAGATGTGTTTATGTTGCTTGGGGACTATTTGATTTGATTTGGGACAAATAGTTCTCAGTTAATTGTCTTTGGAAAGCCAAAGGGGACCAATAATTGGAGCAAATGATATTTTGCTAAAGTTTGCAAAATGCAAATAATATTAAACTTGGCAAAATGTCATTCCTCTCCAACAACTAGTTGATATAAACAAAGGGTTTTGATGCAAACTGTAACATGTAGCTGCTTCAAACACCAGTGGTTTTATGTTTATTGTGTCCACTTGGCTTCAGCAATACAGTGCAAACTCTCAGTGCTAATAAATTCATACAGAGTTTCCAAAACTAATGAAAACAAGCTGTGCATAAAATTGTGACAATTGAGGCAAGTTCCATGCCCATGTGTGCTGTTAAGGATCCTTTGGGCTCTAACGATACAGAACAATTTGAAGTTTCTTAGTGTGAAGTATTTACATGAAGTGTAAAAGTAGGAAAATTTGGGGGTGGTTGTGGCAGGGAAGGAATAAATAAATAAATAAGAAATAATTAGGACCTTGTTTTACAGTATTTGAGGTGGAGAAAATATTTGCCAGAATGTTAAGGTGATTTCTAAAACATCTGGAAAAATTCAGAAGTTTTTGTTTGGGTGGTTGCGGCACTTGGGGAGGCCAAGTGTTAGGAACTATGCCATTGTAATGAAGTAAGACTTTCTGCTAATGTCCATGTAAACAATGGCACACACTCATGAAGGCTTATGAAAGCGGTATATGACGCTGATTACTCTATTTATCCTTTGCCACAAAAATCTTGTCTCCTGTTCTTGATTTGATCTAACTTGCTCTTGGGGAAACAAAATGTAGCAACTATTTTTTTTTTTTTTTGTAATCAGGCTGCAGAATGCATTGTAAGTCCTTTTTCGTGTACAAATCAGGTCTAAGAATTATATTGGTGGAGCGATTTGGATTGCCAGCTAATCAGCTTTGCAAGTTGATTCAAACATCCGCTTTCTACTGTCCTCAAAGTGTGGTGCATAATTAAGGAGTTACTAGTAGAATACAGAGGTTTTCAAATCTTTCCTGTGCAGCATGTTGAACATTGTCTTGAAATCTGAATATTTGCATCTAATGATAGCCAACATGTTTTGCAAATGAAGATAATCCAGTCCGGCCTTACAATGAAACATGGGTGAGAAGTACTGCTTAGTTGGGCTGTTTAGTTCACCCTATACCCTTATATTTAGATAGATCTGCCTGCTCTGTTTATAAGGAGACAAAATATTACTATTAGAGTTTATTTAAAATGCTACCGATTTAAATCTTATCTCTTTTCCTGTAATTCAATTTCCTTCCAGGCACCTTCATCTCATGGAACTAAGTAATCTTTTTTTATTCTTCATTGAGGTTTTAATGCTCATTACTAAAGGGATGGCTTTTAATGGATAAACAATTCTTTTTTAATGAACTTGGGCAATCAGGATAAGCAACTTAAGGATTTCTAAAAGGTTTTACAAACTGTACAGATATAACTATATATCTGTAGCTAAAATTTCAAAGCTTTTAGCAGTAAAGACCCCCTTCCGGGGGTTTTTAAAATTTCTATTACGTTAACCAAAATAGTGGATAAGGCAAGGGCATGAAAGAGATGATGATCAGGTTGGAAAGCAGTTTGTGAACCTTGAGTATTTGGATGGGTTTAATTTATTTATTTATATCCTGCCCGGTGGAACAAGTAGGTCTTAACTGCCCATCTGAATGAATGGAAAGAAGAAGCCTGGTGGATCTACCCAGAAAGGATGTTGCACGATAAAGATGCCACCACATAAAAGGTCCTGTCTCTCATGCCTAACCTCCAAGCAATAGAACAGAGAGAATGGCTTCTGATGTTTATCTCAGTCCTTGAGCAGACTGGGAATGAATGGTTTCATCTCAGTGAGTTTATCTGTATTAAGAGACATTTATCTGATTTATGCTGCAACCCTGAGTCCATTTATCTTTGGGTACATCCCACTGAACTCAATGGGACTCTTTTCTGAATAGACAGTTCTACGTTTAGTGCTGTCAACCCTACTATTAACTTAAAATCAGTTGGTAGAGCATGAGACTCTTAATCTCAGGGTCGTGGGTTCGATTCAATTTAAATTAATTTATTCAGTTGACTCTGTGTAATTTTCCAAGTTGTTGTTTTGGTTTTTTAACATCAGCTTTGGCTTCTATTAAGTAATAAACGAGGAACTCCCTTTACTCACATGGAGTTATGGCTGCTGTGTGCACAGCTGTTCCAGTATTGTTCTTAATGTTGTATGCTGTCATCCTCCTTTGGGATTCAGAGTGGAAGAAAGACTATCCTCCTTATTTCTTGCTGTTAAAGTGTTCTACAATAGCAATGCAAAGGAAACGCCAAAGCAGGGTGGTTTACTTGTGGTTTTCGGGATAACCAGTGGTCAGGGAGAATGGGAGTTTATCTATTTATGCCATCATTCTTATATCCTGCTCTTCAATCCTTAGGAAACACAGAGCGAATTACAATAAAGGCAATTAAATATTTTTGAAACAGTAATAAAAAAAGAAGCCTTTAACATAAAAATCAGGGAATCATTAGAAACAGCAGTAGAGTCTACAGAATCGGCATTTACATCCAAAATGCCTGGATGAAGTTTTTAAATGCACCTAAACATGTTTACTGTGAGGGTCAGCTATATCTTACAGGGGAGAAAGTTCCATAAATGGGACAGCGCCACTGAGAAGGATCTGTCCTATGGCCCCAACCAGCAATCAACTCCTGCTGATTATTATTATTATTATTTAGTAAATTTCTGTGATGCCCTTCATTTGAAGATCATAGAGCAGTTTACAATATAAAAACACAAAAATACATGCCATAATAACTAACATAAACATAATAACAAACACCCCACAGTTTAAAAGGACATAGATTGTTTAATTAGCCGAGGGCCGGGAAGAAGAGGAATGTTTTTGCCTGGCACCTAAAGACATGCAATGAAGGCACCAGGCAATGCTTCCTGGGGAGAGCATTCCACAAGTGGGGAGCCAGCAAAGAAAAGGCGCATTCCCATACTGCCACCCTCCAGGGCTCTCATGGAGGAGACAACTAACTAGGATTCTAATTTGTTCAGAGCTTTATACACAACTACAAGGGCCTTGAATTGGACCTGGTAGTTCACTGGCAACCAGACCAAAGTTTTAAGGATCTGTGTGATAAGAAGATCCCCCATTGCTGCCCAGTGTGACAGTGGTGTATGGTGCTACCTGCAGCTTCTGGGGTGCCTTCCAGTGGGGATGTCAGAAAATTCCAACAGAAACTGGTCAATTGCCATTGTTCTCTTATCTATCCCATGTTTGGAAAGGAAAGCATCCCAGCTAATAAGATAAATATCCACTGTTGTTTTCAGGCCACAAATGGTACATAACACTATGTAATTGATTATCCCCCCCACACACACACACATTTGTATTGTGTTTCCTTTGCATTCTTTATCTTCAATCCATGATGAATGACAGATAGCTAATTGACCCCTACATGTTTCCACCACTTCGAGAAGGAAGCATGCAAGCATCCATAGAAGGCTCATCCTCCTCTCTTAGCAAAGTCAGGAATAGAATGCACAGATCCTTCTTTAGTCACTACATCACAGGCCTCCCTTGTGATTAAAGACCTGCTTCACACAAAATAAACTGTACTTGTGCCATTGGCAAGAGCTATTTTAAATAGTTCCTTTCCCTCAATATGCTTTTTTGTTTGAGGCTTTCTTATACTCTGTTATTTAAGACAGGATACAGTTCTCTTGCTACTATTTAAAACGTAAAACTAAACATAGTCAGAGGTGGGTGCCAGGTCTCAGCATGGCATTAGTATAACATACTTGGCATGTTTTTCTCATCTTGAGGACACTGCAAAACATGGCCTTCTTCTCTTCGACATCTCCTATAGAAGGCCTAAGTCCCATTACTGCTCTCAGAGGCTGATGGAGTTTCCTGATGACTCTGGGGGATTTTCCATCTATGATGGGCACTCCTGTTGAAGCCCTGGCCGAACTCTAAAACATCCAAATGATTTGGGCCATTGACACGAACGCCTCTAAGTGCCCTTTCCTGCTTCCTGGAGCCCACTTGGCTCCCTGGTATATTCCAGAACTTAAGGCAAGAAAATAAGTTAGGAGGCGGTTTGAACGTGAGTGGAGGAAAACTCTGTTCGAATGCAATCAAATACTGGTGAGGGCTCGTCATCGAGCCCACCTTGTGGCATACTTTGCTGCCTCCATTGCATCCTCGTTGTGCCATCTGGCAGAACTTTTTCAGGTTGTGTGGGGCCTCTTACAGTCTGACCCGAAGGAGGTGCCAAAACTGATGGTAGCTTGCTGTAAGTTGTTTGCAAAGCATTTTGAGGATAAAATTGATTGCATCCACCAGGATCTTGACTGTTACAGCAGATGAATCTGAAGGAGAGTCCATAGCACTTTCTAGATTTGCTATTTCGGATGAGTTTCAGTGGGTAAGGCTTGCTTGAGGATGTGGACAAGGTGCTTCAATCAGTCAAGCTGACCACTTGCTCTGGACCCTTGCCCCTCGTGGCTGATCAAAACTAGCAGAGAGGGGACAGCTGGCTGGGCCAGGGAAGTGATCAGTGCCTCCTTGCAAGAGGAGTGGTCCCTGCCTGCTTGAAGGAGGCAGCTGTCAAACTACTCCTAAAAAACCCTCTCTGGATTTGGGAAATCTAGCTGACTACTGGCCAGTTGCCAGTCTCCCCTTCTTGGACAAGATTATTGAGCAGGTAGACATGGATCAGATTCAGGTGCTCTGGGAGGAAACAGATTTTCTAGATCAATTTCAAATGTGGTGTAGGTCTGGTTTTGGTGCAGAAACTGCTTTGGTCACCCTGCATGATGATCACTGTTTGGAGAGAGATGGGAAAATGTGTCCCTGTTAATTATCCTCAGCCTCTCAGCAGCTTTCGATACCATTGACCATGGTATCCTTCTGGAGTGGCTGTCCGAATTGAGTGTGAGTGGCCCCAATCTGTGGTGATTCTAGTCCTATTTGGATGGACGTTTGCAGACAGTGATGCTTGGGGAGTGCTCTTCTGCCCTGTGGAGCCTTCAATTTGGGGTTCCTTGGGGTTCAATTTTATCCCCTGTGCTGTTTTACATCTACATGAAATCGCTGAGTGGGGTTATCTGTAAATTTGGAATGTTTTAGTCGGCAGTATGCCGATTACACCCAGCTATATTCAGTGCTATTTTTCTAGGGAAAGAGGTGCCAGAACTCAACATGAACACTTTCCTTTTTCTGTTATATGGCAATGGTGCCCACCTGAGAGGTGCCGGAACTGAGTTCCAGTGAGTTCCATCTGAAAAAAGCCCTGGCTCTACTTTTCCTTTACATCTGCAGGTGTGGCAGTAGATGTGCTGAACTATTGTCTTATCTTGGTAATGGACTGGATGAGAGCCAACAAACTGAAGCTCAATTCAGATAAGACTGAGGGACTGTCAGTGGGTGGTTCCATAGAGCAGATGGATGGGATGTTGCCTGCTCTGGATGGGGTTACACTTGTAGTTTGGGGGTACTTCTGAATCCATTGCTGTCACTTGAGGCTCAGGTGGCCTTGGTAGCATGGAGTGCCTTCCATCAGCTTCAGATGGTGGCGCAGCTGTGCCCCCATCTGGGCTGGGAAAGCCTAACTTCTGTCATCTATGCTGTGGTAATCTCTAGATTAGATTACTGCAATGCATTATACATAGGGCCGCCTCTGAAGATGATTAGGAAATTTTAGCTGGTGCAGAATTTGGCAGCTAGGTTGCTCACTGAGGTAGGATGGTTTGATCCTGACCCAACTGCACCGGTTGCCAATTAGTTTCTGCTCCCAATTCAAAGTACTGGTTTTGACCTATAATGTTTTAAACAGCTCAGGACTGCAGTACCCTAAGGAGACCGCATCTCCCCATATGAACCGACCTGGACCCTATGATCATCATCTGAGGCACTTCTTCTTCCACAATAGAGGAAGGTGGCAACACAAGAATGGGCCTTTTCTGTGGTGGCTCCCCATGTGGAATGTTCTCTCCAGGGAGGCTCGCCTGGCACCTTCATTATATTTCTTTAAGCGTCAGTTGAAAATGTTTCTCTATAATCAGGCCTTTGGCTAATTAACACTCTATTGCCTTTTTAATGTGTTTGTGGGAGTGGGGTTATTGGCTTGTTTTTGTTTTATTTTGTATTTTGTGTTCTCATTTTGTATTTGAACTGCCCTGGAAACTTGAAAGGTAGTATACAAATTTAATAAAGAATAATAATAATTACTGCAGCTGCCACTTCTGCTACTCACCTGGTTTGGCAGCTGGGGGAGCCAGTTTTCATCAAAAGTAGATCATTTCCGCGTCCCTCACACAATGTATAAATAAGTCCTGATAGCAATAAAGGACACTGGTCCTGTAATTGTGCTTGCCAATGGATACTTCTGCTGATTTATGGTTATACCTATGCTAGTTTTGACCAAACTCAGGCTGAAACAAATTGCCCATTCTCAGAGTCTTATGGTCTCATGATAGACAAGTCATTGATGCCCAAAGAAAATACAGCAGCTGTCCTTGGAGAAAATCCTCCTATTAGCTACGCATATCATTTTTGCTGGAGGAAAGCCCTGAGGGAAAGGATAGCTATTACTTTGTGCAAGTCTATTTGTCCTTGAACATGTAGCACATAATAATATTGTTTTACAGGGCGCAGTTAGATGAGATGGCAAGAGATTTGTGATTGGATCTCCCACTGTTTTTTAAAAGAAAAAATGCAACTGCAGGTGGGCCTGATTCATATTAGGAGTTACATAGTTGGGAGACAAGACTTTAAGCCTTTCTCCTTCAGCCAAGGTGAAACATCTGGATTGGATTATTGCAGTGTACTCTACATGAGACTCCATTTGAAGAGTCTTCAGAAATTGCAATTGGTCCAGAATGAAGCAGAGAGAATAAAGGTGGGTGCTTGCTTATGGGAGGCCTCTAGGTGGTGCTTCCAAGCACAATCCAAAGTGTTGACAATTATCTTTAAAGGCCTAAATGGCTTAGGTTCAGGATACTTATGCAAGCACATGATTAAAGGTGGCCAACCTTTAATATAGCCGATATAAACGAGGCCAGAGATTCTGGCAGTGCACACACTGCTTTGCCTGTTGACCTCTGATTTGCTGTCAGATGTGTTCAATCTTTACACAGTTCTGGAGTCACTGGTGACTGCCCCATGGCCCTAGCCACATCTTGGTCAATCTCTTTGGCATGCTGTTCTTCTTCCACTCAACAATTGCTCCGTTGCCCTCTTCTGCCAGGTGCTGCCACAGTTCTTTGCTTCTTGGGTGGTGGGGTTCTTAGAGGGCTGTTTTTAGTGCCAAAAGCCCTGTGTGTAGTTGTCTAGCCTTGAAGACAGGTTTCAGAAGGACTGTCTGGGGTTTAACAGTCATGTTTGGTTAACTGTGTCAGTGTCAGTGTTTGCACACATCTGCTTCCTCAGATCCCAACATCCCTTTTTGTCTTGTTTCTATTTGCCTAGCATCTCAAAGGTCACACTGAACCCCTTAGTCTTGTTTTCAGCCTCTGATAAGTAACATCAAGAATACACATATATACACACATACATCCTTAACAACTGCAGAAGACGTGCTCATGGACCTTCTGCTGTCAAATCTAGTTTGGCCCAAAGAATCTACTCTGAAATGGTGTAGGATGCTCAGCAAAGGGTATCATTCCATTTGTTCAATAGCTGAAGTATGGTAGCACTAAACAGCATAGAGGTGCCAACTTTGTTCTGCTATAAATAAGTCTCAGGTAGATTATTTTTGGTGTCTCAAAAGGGCAGCAAAGCAGTAATTATTTATCATAACTGTATTTTTAGTGTCCAATGAGAGGAGCTTGTGGAATTTTCTGCCTTAGATGCCAAAATAACTTGATAGCCCTTGGGTACTATGCACATTGATGTGAGGTGGGGGTATGTGCCCACTAAGGCACTGAAGGGTCTTGGACCAACTCAGGTATGGTGAGCCTGCAACCATATGAGATACACACATCCTGGGTAGTGTCATCTAATACATCAATCATGCTGTTTCAGGCGCTTGGCTCTGAATATTTGTTCTAGATTAATTTTAAGATAATCCAGAATTCTTGGCAGAGAGAGTGTATCCTCTTGCACAACAGACTGTTCTTTTAATAAGGCTGGTGGGTATAAATAAACAACTTACTGAAACACTGGGAAATAATTGATTTATTGTTCTTGTTCTAACCTTTTGACCTGAAGAGAGAACAGGGTGGCTTGGGGGGACAGAATTAAAATTCCCCTCAAAACTACTGCTCATAATCAAACTAAAATGCATTTAACTGTTTTCTCTTCTCTACTGTACTGCTATATTAAATGAAATAATAAATATCCAAGGCCTTTGCTTATAGTCTTTTAAACTGTGTTTGGGTGGTGGGGTTATTCTTTTTGCTTGTTGTTATGGTATGTATTTTTATATCTTTGGATGAAGGGCAGTATAGAAATTTAATGAATAGAACAAAAATAATAATAAAATAATTACTGAGGAATTTATAAAAGCAATGTATAGTACAAGAAGTCTTGAAATATATCAGAATCACCATTCACTAGTTGGAACATGGAATTGTCATATTTTAAAAGGAACAAAAATGCAGCTTTTGCAAAATACAAGGAGGGAGAAGGAAGGAGATTTTAAACTTATTTTCTTGCTGCCTGTGTTCCAAGATGTGGGAGCCCCTGCCTCTGAGACAAACCTGTCCTCATGTTGAAAGAAAAGGTAGTTCAAAAAGGCTTACTTAAGGAAGAAAACAGGATTTGTCTCCATCAAACATGCCAAGTTTGAATGGCCACTGCTAGTAGTGTTTGTAATTAGTTTCACTATTAATAAATTGCCTAAAAGAAAAACAAGGCAGCCCTTTTTTATCTAAGATGTTGGCAGATTGTGGCAAAGTCCTGGCCTTGTCATCTCTCGCCTGCCTTGACTACTTCTTGTCTCAGTATGACATGGACACTTCTCCTTCCATCTCTACATTGGGTTCCTGTCTCCTTACAGATACTGCACAAGTTGCTCGTCCTTAACTTCATAACCCCCCATAGCTTTGCCTCTCTTATCTATTCAATCTTATATTCCATCACATCCCTTCCTGCAACCTTTGCCCACCCAGCTTCATCATTTTCAACTATCTAGAGTTCTCTCACACCCTGAAGTGATTATGCCCTTTCTCTCTTCCTGGTCTTTATAAAAGGAACTGCCTTCCAGAATGCCACCAAATGACTACCTGTCTTTCTGCCTTCAAGCTCTACTTTTAAACCTACTTTTTACAGGGAGCCTTTGAAACAGTCAATAACCTATTGTAGCTAAGCCACAGTATGAGTAATTTAAACAATAGTATGTTTTTACCTGTGCCTCCATTCTCCCCACCCCCACCCCCGTTGTTTGCCTGTGTTTATTTTAGATTGTAAGTCCCTAGGGTTGGAACCTATTGATAGGTTGGAACCTATCAATCCCGTTCTTGGTAAAGTTTGATGTGCATGGACATAAGGGTGACTCAGTTTGTAGAGCACGAGATTCTTAATATCAGGGTCGTGAGTTTGTGCCCCATGTTGGGCAAAATATTGCTGCACTGCAGAGAGTTGGACTCGATGGCCCTTGTGGTCCCTTCCGACTCTACAATTCTATGATTCTATATATAAAATAAATTAGAATAACAATAGTCTGTTTCAGTTTCACGTGATGCCAAACTATAAAAGGAGCACAGGAAACTTTGATTTTTGTTGGGAACAATGCTAACTCTCTCCATTTTGGTGACAAGAAACCTCTTTCTGTGGTGTCTGGACTGTGATGGCGCTTCCACACCTGCAGTGCTTTAAATAATGAACATGCAGCTAGGAACAAGGCTGCCTTCTTTGCAGCACTTCTATTCTGAGCCCCACCAGAGACTCAATGACCTACAGTGCTGTTGAGCTATAAATCCTTTTCCTTACTTTTCCATATGATTAAGCTGCTGGTAATGAAGCCATATCAACTATTGCACCAACTTCAGAGAGTCCTGCAGTAATACCCAGCAATACAACACAGCCATTGACAAGCAGCAACACAACAGAATTGCCATCTGGGAACTTCTCCATCTCAGCTACTAAATCAACAGGTAAAAAGGCACTGGTATTGGTTTGATACTTAGGATGATTCTATACTAGGCATTTAGTATGGAATCTCCCTGCATCATTTATTCCCTTTCTTATGGGATGTCCACACAATTGCTCCATCAAATTATTGTCCTCCTGTGTTTTCCCAGTGCTTCTCTCATATTTTCTCGGACCAGAGAAAGTCTGATGTATTGGAGGGTGGGGGTGGGATGGGACAGGACAGGACAGGACAGTAAAGTGGCCAAGTAGGGCAGCACGGGTGGGGCTCTCTCAGCTTCCCAACACTGCAGGTCATGGCTGTTTACCAAGAAAAGGAAGGGAAAGGTGTGGTGCAGCATATGGTGGCAGGAGTATGGCTGATTCTCAGCACTGTTCTTCCATCTAAGAGGCATACTTTCCACATTTGCCTTGATGAATCAGCCACTCAGCACACTTTCAGTGCATCTTTTAGTGAGTGTTAAATTTTATGTCCTTGTGTGTTTTTTTGTTTTGTTTTTATAATCAATATATTAATTAGTGCGAAAGCACTTTCCTGGCTATATATATTTTTAAAAATAAAAAATAGTGCACTTCTGCTTAAATAAATGAGCCAACTTTATACTGTTATAATACTACTAAAAATGGCTTTTCTAGCCACCTTTATTTTGGCCAATCTGTATGTCTGATCCAGAACAAGCAGTAAACACTTTGGGTTGTGACATTTCATTGGCAGTAATTGGGCATCACTCTTGAAGTGTTTTAGCACTACTTAAGTTAACTGGGGTAAGTTAAGTTAAGTGCTTTAGCACTAATTAAGTTAACTGGGTTAAGTTAAGTTAAGTGCTTTAGCACTAATTAAGTTAACTGGGGTGTTGTTGTTTTTAAGGATGTGCCTGGGGAAACCCAGCCAGATGGGTGGGATGGGTGAATTGGTCCCTCCCCACCTACTGTACCCAAGTTGACAACAGGACCAAACTAGATAAAATAAAGGGAGAGCCATGGCATTATATCCCATGTTTTGTTTTGGGGATTGTTTTTGCTTTTAGTTTCAAGCAACAGGGTGGGGTTGGATTGGCAAAGTGCTCCCAGGGGTTAGGATGGGAAGTGTTTTGACGCTTTCCTCTTGTGCTATTTCCCATATTTATGTCATCCGGAAGTAAATCTGCTGTGCTTCTGGAGACATGACACAATCCTGATGCCATTTATCAAGAAAGATTCCAGTAAATGCAGAGACATGGTTTGGTTTTAGAACTTTTTAGGCATTCCAAGTGTGTCTGTGTGTTCTTCCTTGTAGATCAAATATTTTCAACTGAGGCAACAAATGGTACAAATGTCACCACCCCTGAAACACTCACTGCAAAACCCACTTCAAATACAACAGTGCAAGCATCTACAACACAGGGCAGTTCCAGAAATGAGACAACTCAAAACACAACTTCAACACCACTTCTGACATCTACTTCTACAGAGCTGCCAAAACATACATTTTCAAATACCGGTACACCTACCGCAACTGAAGCTGGTGGCCGTAGTGCGATGGTAAGAAGCATGAAGGATTTAGATTGCTGCTTTGGGTGCAATGAAATAGTAGGACAATCTGATTTCTATATTCAAAGCTAATCCCACTAACTAACCAATTCATTGTTTCAGTCCTATTGGAAAGCGTCTGCAAATTGCAACTCTATATTCTGTTTCTCTGTCAACTCCAAGTAAAACCATTGGAATGGGGATGGTTCCACTGGGATGACAGTTTCAAAAAGACGGGGTTGATGGGATGGTTTGTCCATCTGGAACACCTCTAGTTGAATGCAAACATTGCCTAATACTAAACCCAAGGATGGGCAGCTTCCAGCTGCTTAGGTCATGTTAGCCCACCAGAAGGTACATATTTGGCCCACAAGGCCTTTCCCCCAAAACCATGCCCACCTGCCAGTGGGTAGGGCAGCTGCATTGAATCCTGTGGGGTGCTGCTTCATCAGTGCATTTCCTGTGGGGAACACCCTGACAAAGCAGACCCCTGGAGAGAGCAGGACTGAACTGTCCATTCATCAGCTGGTGAGCAAAGAGTCCAATCCCACTGGGTGCTCCCACCATTCTGCAGATCAACTTCTCCCACCAAGCTATCAAAGTTGCCCCACAAGATGGGGGGGGGGGGAGGAGAGATAAGGCTCTGGCCCTCCAGGCAAAAAAGATTCTCTACCCCTGCACTGAGCATGATTATGTACCCACTCCTCCTGCCACAATGACAGTGCTTCTTCTCTTTCTTTTTGTCAGGTTAACATCACTTGCATCAATATCAAGAACGTTAAGACCACTGAAGTGATATGCTTGGAAATCAATGAGGAATACTCTTGTGTAAGTAACAACCAGACCATAAAGAATTGGCAGGGTGGAAAAAGGCTTTTGGGAAGAGCCTGATGCCTGTTCCAACTTGGAAAAAGGAAAAAGTGGTGCCCATCCTCCATTGTTTTATGTTTTGAATGAATATTTGTGCAGTTTGGTTTTTCATGGGTGATCTGAGTTCCTTCTCTTACCATCACTACTACTACTACCATTCTTATTATTTGTTAGTCACTTTATGAAAAAGCAACTTAACTTTACATCTGTGACTTAACAGAATACAATATAAACGACTTAACTGTGACTTAACAGGATACAATATAAACAGATAAAATCCAGTTAAAGGGTTTTTTGTGTGTGCGTTTTAAGACAATCCAATGTCATCTTCTTGCCTTTAATTCACCTGGCTTAATCCATCTTCTGTCTCCCAGGCCACTGTATTTACCCTCTCTTTTTTAAAGTACAGTACTTACTTCTTATTAAATTTTACTTTACCGTTGGTGCTGCTCTTAAACATGAGGGTTTGACAGTGGGAGAAATGCGTACTTAGCAATAATAATAATAATAATAATAATAATAATAATAATAATATTTTTATTATTTTTATTTATTTTATTTATTATTTTATTATTTTTATATACTCTGGGTGGCTTCCAACACATATAAAAATATAATTAAACTAGAAGTTGTTGCCAGTGTTTTCTTTTGGTCGGACAGAGGATACTTTCTGCCAAAAAAAATATATCTCAGTTGGGACTGCTGTATGGTGCAAGGTGGAGGCTGGGATGTGCAGAGAAGGGGCTGGTTTACAACATAATCCTATACATGTTTACTTTGAAATACGTGCCACTATGCAAAGAATGCAAAGAATTGCAGTCTTGTGAAATCCTATGCATATTTACTCAGTACTAAGTACCACCATGTTAAATGAGATGTCCTCCAACTAAGCCTGCTTAGGATGGAAGTTTCATTCACACGTCCAGAGAAGGAGAAATAAATCAAAGAATGTTTTGGAGAAGGATTAAGGAGTGCAGAAAAGCAATTGCAGAAAAACAGACAGGTGAACGTTATTCTTAATTAAAATTTATACCCCACATTCTATACTCAAGTGAGCTAACAAATAATAAATTGGGGGGGTCATTTAAATAATCATCATCATCATCATCATCATCATCATCATCTCAACATCTTCTGAAATAAATAGCCCTACATCTAATTCTTATCCATGTGTATTCAGAACTAAATTCCACTGAGTTAAGTGGGATTTATTCCCCATTCCAAAGCAGTGTGTTAGGAATGCAGCCTTAATCGAGTCTTAAAAGGAACAATTTCATTTATATTTGTTAAGGTGCTGGTGAGTCTTACTAGATAAATTATCCCAGAGTATGGTGAACACAACAAAAAGGGGTCTTCTATATTCCCAAGCATTCTGACCCTTCAAGATTAAGGGAAATCTAAGCAAGGGCTTCCCAGCATATTTTAGTGGGCAAGGAGGCTCAGATGGCTTCTAAGATCAAGGAAGACAGAGCTAATGCAGAGGTTCCTCGGTGTCCGCTTGAAGCCTGACACCACTTTCATTCTCTGAGTGTGCTTGCAGTAATGAATGAAGAGATGGAACAGCACCCTCCCCTTGCCTTTCAGTCCTTCTCTGCTTCTGCTTCTTGTTCTTCTTTGGCGATCACTCATAGTCCTTCTCTGAATAGTTATGCTGACTGGATCCAGAATAAAAGGGCAAGAAAATGAGGAGTGACTGGCTAGGACAAGGTGGGTGTCCTCAAAGAGGGTGGATCAGTGAGGGCACCTTATCCCAGGGCCCCCAAAACTAGAGTTTGGTGTTGCAGTCAAAGTAAAATAATTGCTTTGGAGTTTTAACAACATCTGTACGGCCACAGCTTATCCACCCTTCTTTAGAGGAACCAGCTGCTGTGGAATAAACTCCTGCTGCTCCATAGCAATGGAAAGTGGCTTTGGGATGGGATTCTTAATCTTACTGTCTTATTGGCTTCTGTCCTGTAAAGCACACACACACAAACTTGAATTTATGCCTGTTTACATATACTGGAAGCATATCAAGGAGAACTATGCTGAACATCTGTTGAAACAAACTCCTCAGGGACTTTACAGTTTAATACTGGAGCCACCTAGTGGATGAAATATCAGCAGGAAAACGAATAGCGTGCATATGTGTAGATGTAATACGGTACATTTTGTTTCATGATCACAAAATTCAGGCTAGCTATACTCTAATTCTATTTATCTGTTTGCTGTACCGCTTTGGTGTTCATTGGTGTGTAAATTTTCAGGGCTGATTATCATTATGTAAAACTTTATCCTAAATATCTGTGTTACCTTTTCAGCCAGTCAGGCAGCATTGCAGCCCTGTAATACTGCCATAATTTATATATTGAAATTAATGGCACTGCCGTTAGATCTGGCTGCTAAGCTTTGATTCTTTGTATTGCACTTTGAGTAAAGATTCCAATTCTGCCCCAAATGATTTATCTCATCTTTTTATATAGTTGTGCACATTCCCTTAACCTTTAAATCACTAGTGATACAGATACCGGTTATGGCTTCTAAGTGCTTTTAATAACATAATTAATAGGTCTGAATGTGCTCAGGCTAATGTTTCAGAACACAGAGTTCATATAATGATCAAAGTGATGGTTAATTGATAATTAATAATGAAATACATGTCAACGAGGAGCTTTATAATTTGCACAATTTTACCAGATTAATGAGACCTTTAAGCAGGACAGGAAACTAGGATTCCAGAAGGAGAGGTCAAAGTTAGAAACAGAATTGTTAGAAGCCAATACTAAGAATTTGTCTAGAATGTATAATTTGCTGCTAAAATGGAACACACAGGATGAAACGGTTAAATCAGCCATGATTAAGTGGGCACAAGATATTGGTCATGATATTATGTTTGCTGACTGGGAGCAGTTATGGACCACAGGTATTAAATTTACGGCATGTAGTGCCTTAAAAGAGAATATAATGAAAATGATCTATAGGTGGTACATGACCCCAGTCAAGCTTGCAAAGATATATCATTTGCCCAATAACAACTGCTGGAAGTGTAATGAATGCGAAGGAACTTTTTATCATCTTTGGTGGACCTGCCCGAAGATTAAGGCCTACTGGGAAATGATCTATAATGAAATTAAGAAAATCCTTAAGTGGACATTTGCAAAGAAACCGGAGGCTTTTCTCTTGGGCATGGTAGGCCAAATGGTTCCAAAGAAAGATAGAACATTTTTTATGTACGCAACAACAGCAGCAAGAATTCTTTTGGCAAAGTATTGGAAGACTAAAGAACTACCTACTCTGGAAGAATGGCAGACCAAGGTGACTGAATTTATGGGACTGGCAGAGATGACCGGCAGAATTCGTGACCAGAGGAGAGAGACAGTGGAAGAGGACTGGAAAAAATTTAAAATCTATCTTAAAAATTGTTGTAAAATTTCGGAATGTTAAGATGTCAAGGGATTTGATATAAAGAATTACAGCTGAAAAAATTTAAGCTTAAGAAAATTTTAAAGAGAATTAAATATAAAAATGGATGAAGGATTGCTAAAAAATTTTAAAACAAGGATGCAGTGAAGGGGAGGTATGGGGAAGTCGTGTTATGTTTGTTTGTTTTTTGTTTATGTTGTAAAATTAATAAAAATTATTTAAAAATATATATATATAATTTGCACAATTAACAAGGTGCAGATGGGAATCAACAAATCATAGAATTGTAGAGTTGGAATGAATCCCAAGGGTCATCTAGTCCAACCCCCTGCAATGCAGGAATCTAACTCGATTATACATGACAGATGGCCATAGAACCTCTGCTTAGAAACCTCCAAGGAGGGAGAATACACTGTCTCTTGTGGGAGTCTGTTCCACTGTCAACAGCTCTTACTGCCAGAAAGTTCTTCCTGATGTTTAGTTGGAATTTCCTTTCTTGTAACTTTAACATTAACATCCACCTAACTTTATTAGATTATCCAGCTGGAAATGGAAAAGTTTAAGAGTAAACTTTGTATTCAAAAGTCAGAGACAGGCATTTGAAACTATACCATTCATGCAATATTAACAGCTCTCTGACCTGAGGGATGCCCTGTTAGGGGTGCTCCTAACAAGTACTCAACACAAGCATGAATACAAACTTCTGAAGCTACTGTGAAGACTAGAGTAGGCCCTGTTAACTATACTATGGCCTGCAGATGTCCACTTCAGAGTGGACTTTCACTGTGGTGGCACCTGAGATTAGGCAGGCACCAACTGCTAGTTGATTTTGTCAGCAACTGGAAACATACCCCCACATCCCTAGGTTATCCCCGATAGTCAATACAGGCTCTTGCCATCTCTGGTTATTGTGGCATAACAATGATTTTAATCAATATCAATAAATATTATGCAGAATCAATGTAATTAGGAAAAGTTCCAGATTTAATGTATTCATAAAAATTGACATTGCTCTCAGCCATTCTTTGAAATTCCCACTCTTCTGAATTTTGTAATGAAATTTTCCAACCAAGTCATGTGTGCAAAAATGCATTTACTAGGGTAAAATGCATGCATTAGTGGAAATAGCATAAGCAAATACATTTTATTATGGGAAACTGTTTCACAAAACTGTGCATATTAGGCAAAGCTGCATACAAAAATGTGCATGTAGGGGAAAAATTGTCCTAAAGTTCTAACGGATTCATGAGGACTTCTAAAAATATTTTTCACAAAGTGATGTTGTAATGTGGAGAACTGACCTTAAGTATGGAAAAATGGGAATTCAGATAAACCAAAAGTGACAGATTTGCCCATCGCTAGTCTGAGCTGCTATTTCTGAGAAAACTGATAACTGCATCTGAGTTGTGCGTAGATAGAATAGACTGAGGTACTTCTCTGTTTTCCTGTTGCCCTTTCCCAGTAAACTGCTTTATATCTCTGTTCTGTACAGAGGAAACTCTGACATTCTTTCAAGAGTTCTTTCCACAGCAAAGGAAAAACACTACAGAGGAGTGTTTTTCCTCAAACCTATCAAACTAATGTTTATGGGAACAGTTTGACTAGGTTTTATTTTAACTTCCATTTTCCCAGGCATAAAGTATTCTGTGACAAATAATGTCCCCCCCCCAAAAAAAAGCCATTTGTAGTGATAGTGAAGTTTGCTGCATATATATTTTAACTGGTCTGATACTTGGGCTTGGAACCTGCCTATCTAAAAAGATCCTTTCAATTAGAAATCTAGCAAGTGGGAGACAGCTGGGCTAGAGTCTTTTTTCCTGATGTGCTGGAGTGTTTGTTTAAAGAAGATGTTTGTTTGTTTGCTTGTTTGCTTGTTTGTTTGCTGTTTTGTTCCTTTGTAACATGGTGAAGCATTAAAAAATGACACACACATACACCAATCCCCTGTAACTTAAAGTAGAAAAATGCTACTCTGTCACTTAATTCAGCTGCATATAGACCAGGCTTGAACTAGTGGCCATCGCTATGCCTTGTGATATTGAGTTGCACAAGTTAATTACATAATTTGCAGTTTCACCAAAATTTAGGTAGGTCACAACTACATTTGTTTTCTTTAATGAAATTTGCAAATACAAAAAAAAAATCAAGTTAAAAACGACAGTGGCAGCGATGATTCTAATAATTTGTATTTTTACTCCTCTTGCTCTTGTCACAACTACATTTTAAGGAGAAGTTGGAAAGAGAGTGTAAAGCAGAAAGCTGGAGGCATGAAGACAGATCATGGTGGAGAGGGAAGATGGAGATATGTAGTGACGAGAGAGAGAGAGAGAGAGAGAGAGAGAGAGAGAGAGAGAGAAATGGGTCTCAAGTTTTAAGTTGGGGTTAAATGTGGGTGATGACTACTAAATTATATGTTGGGTGAACCTTTTCCAGTCAGCACCATTGGGGTGACCCTGAGTTCTAGTCCTATAAACGAATATCAGCAGGAGTCTGATTCCAGAGAAAGATCAGGACCACCATGTTGTTGGGGGAGGGAGTATTTTGCTGTACTGGGCCCATGCCCAAGCTAGACTTTGACCTTTCAATTTTAAGCAAAGTCTATAGCAGGCATCCCCAAACTCGGCCCTCCAGATGTGTTGGGACTACAATTCCCATCATCCCTGACCACTGGTCCTGTTAGCTGGGGTGGTGGGAGTTGTAGTCCCAAAACATCTAGAGGGCTGAGTTTGGAGGTCTATAGTCTTGTACCATGACAGTTACAAAGCCAAACATACCATTCTCTCCAACTGCTTTCTGAGAAACAAGCCTGCTCCCAGTTTGGGGGATTTTTTTAGCCAATGAGTTAAGCCATAGCTATGATTGATCGGCACATGCTATAGAACAATTCAGAGCTGAGTGCCTCAGGGCAGATGGAATGAATCAGGAAACATCTTCTCCAGACAATGGAGAAGGAACTTCCTAGTTCATTTTGAAGTCATTTTGAGTTTTTCCTTGAGGTGAGTGTGTGCATGACTCTAGTTTTTCTTGAAATTCATACAGAAGAATGGCTGCCTGGGTCATTCTGAAGGAGCTTTCTGGTTCATTTTGAAGCTGCTGTTCACATTCCCTGGTAGAGGAGTGATTGCTACCCTGAGGGGGCAGGATTCACCTAACAAGCCCTGTCAGAGAAAGCCCTATGCAAGGACTTGTACTCAAGAAATGAAGTCCCCCCCACACCCTGTCTTCCCCCTTCTAAAAGGAAATGCAGTTGAGGGTGGGGGGCTATAACAGCAACAAGTGGATTTGCAGGCAGACATTCAACAAGCTAAGCTTATATTCTAAAATGGAGATACAGTTGTGGAAAAGATTTAAATGTCGATCAGATTGGATCAGTTGGTCAGATATCTTATTACTTGTATGTGGCCTCCAAATTATTTGGAGGACCCACCACCCTCACCTGCAAAAGAGAATACAAATTTGCATAAATATGCAGAAGAAACAAATCATACAAAACAATGTGTGATCTCTTGTGAGATGGAAAACCTAATCCACAGCATACTGAGCCCAGAAAATCTTGTGCACCCCTGGGGATTATGACGTCCTATAGAGGACCAGGCACTTTAAACCTTCATAGCACTGGAAAATTCAAGATCAAATTTGTAATGATCACAGCCTGATAAAGTGTAATTTATCAGGCCAGGCAGGTTGTTTATTTCAGCTGTATCATTTCTGTTGTTTGAGGGAGGAATCAGTTGACGGTCTGGCTGCCAGTTGGGAATGTGTCGAGGTTCTCTTGGGTAAAGTTTGTGTGGTACAGATTACTCCAAGTCAGATGGTCTTGACACAAAAAAACTACATTACTTGTGCAAACAAAGCAATATTATTCATGTGAGTGATAGTGTTTGAACCATGCATCAACAGAAAATACCACTAGGCATTGTAATTGCAGCTGCTACCAATTCTATTCAGCTCAGTGTAAACCGTTGATAGAACAGAATAAAACAGCCAGCGGCAAGAGTGTTCAACTCGAGTTAATTTGATAGGCCAAGTTCTAATAAAAATTTCCCATGAATCCAACCTTATCTCAAGAAAATGCTGTAATCTTTTGTTGTGGATTCCAGTTCTCTCTAGAATGGGCAAATATTAACAATCTCATGTTTTGGTTGGAGATTGAAATCTGGATAACCGGAAAAATGGGCAAAGAGCATTTGCCAAATGACATAATCCCTTCAAAAACAGATGTTTTCCCTGATGTACACTTGGGAGCATTAAGTTTGTTGTTCTCTTAGGAGTCATTTGCCCCAAACCATGCTGTGAAGGCATGATGGGAATAAAGTTACATATATAAAAAATGACAGGAGAATAATGAAAACCACAAAGGCTATTATATCATAATGGGTAAAAGACTGAGCCAACTGAGCCAGGAAGTCTTGAATTAAAATTTTGCATCTATCACTAGTTCATTCAGTGGCCACCGGCGAGCCAATCTTACTCAACTTCAGCTCCCCACCTGCAATATGGGCATAACAACAACAACAAAGGGTTGTATCCAGCCAAGTCTTACTTGAAGTAGACCTATTGAAATTAATCAACCTAAGCTAGCAATGCTCATTAAAATTGTTACAGATCTGGGGCTACAGAGTTTGAGGGTGCAAGGGCACCCATAACTGCTAGAGTTTGTGAATGTTAGAAAGTAATAAAGGGGTAGGATTTAACTGATTTTTTGAGTACAGTCATACCTCATGTTACGGCCGCTTCAGGTTATGTGTTTTCGGGTTGCGGACCGCGGGAAACCTGGAAGTACTAGAATGGGTTACTTCCGGGTTTCGCCCTTCACACATGTGCAGAAGCGCCAAATTGCACTGGCGCCTGCGCACACACAGCGCTTCAGGATGTGAATGCTGCGGGTTGTGGACGTGCCTCTGTCATGGATTACGTCCACAACCCAAGATTCCACTGTATTGAAGGGAAGATGCCAATCCAGTGAAAAAATAACAGGCGGAACTCCATTTCCATACCAAGGCATCACCTGGGATAGATGGCAAAAGGTGCTGATGGCCCATCATAGAGAAATCCTTGGGTCTCTGCCAGTGGAGGTTGCCAAGTTTACACTGAGCGATGACATAGGTTGCAGGAAAATTGTGACCCTTCAAAGGCTTGGAATAGCAGAGAGAGGGGGGAGAGCAGAGAGAAGGGGAAGAGTTACTTGGCATGGGACTTCTGGGAAGGAGAAGCAGGAAGCAGTGAGAACTCCATGTGGGAGGCTGAGGTGTGACACTCAGAAAGCCTCTGAATGCAATGCTGAGCTCCTGTGAAAGACCAGCCGCTCCTGAGATGTGAATGCTGTAAACTCTGTACTCTCTACACAAGTTGTGATTATGTGTTAATAAACCATATTTCTTAAAGACCCGACAGTCTCATCCACATCTTAATTCCCAGTGGGAACACAACCCTGGAGTCCCTGGAATCTTACTACAGTGGTACCTCTGGTTAAGAACTTAATTCATTCCGGAGGTCCGTTCTTAACCTGAAACTGTTCTTAACCTGAGGTACCACGTTAGCTAATGGGGCCTCCCGCTACCACCGTACCACCGCACGATTTATGTTCTCATCCTGAAGTAAAGTTCTTAACCCGAGGTACTACTTCCAGGTTAGCAGAGTCTGTAAACTGAAGCGTTTATAACCCAAAGCATTTGTAACCTGAGGTACCACTGTACCTCTCAACAAAGATTGAGGGTGGCGCGTAACCTTTGTAACAATATGAGTAACTCTGCTCTGAGTAGGACTACCATTTGATACAACCATAAAGATCACTTAGAAAACATACGCAAAGAATTTTCAACATTCTCTCATTATTATTTCTACTGTTATTTATTAGACTTGTTAGCTGCTTGGTACCAAATGACTTGTCTTCAAGTGACTTACAGCAGTTAGAGAAACACAAACATATTACAGGCACTGACTATTTTACGTGCATCTGATTGACAAGCAATCACGCACATGCTCATCTCCGCCAACCCAAAGTGGCCTGAAAACAGGGCGGAAAGGGGCATGCTTATGCAAACTCTGCCAATGCTCATGAGGGTCAGAAAAGGGACCCCCCACACACACACAGAGAGACACAAAAAATGGTTGCTGCCTGTATACCATTATATATATATATATATATACACACACACACACACACACACACACACACACACACACAAGGGAGCCTAGGACTTGCTGATCAGAAGGTTGGCGGTTCGAATCCCTGCAACGGGGTGAGCTCCTATTGCTCGGTCCCTGATCCTGCCAACCTAGCAGTTCGAAAGCACATCAAAGTGCAAGTAGATAAATAGGTACCGCTCCGGCGGAAAGATAAACGGTGTTTCCGTGCGCTGTTCTGGTTCGCCAGAAGCGGCTTAGTCATGCTGGCCACATGACCCGGAAGCTGTACGCCAGCTCCCTCGGCCAATAAAGCAAGATGAGCGCCGCAACCCCAGAGTCGGCCACGACTGGACCCTTTCCCCTTAATGTACTCTAGCCATATATAAATTAAATAAAAGCTTCTGGTGGAACATTTACTGACTCATTTCTAACTTTCTGCCTACACGTGGAGCTATCATCTGAGAATTGCAGAGTTTCATAAATGGATCCATGGTTGGGACCCTAGATTTCTGACCACTAATAGCTTGTTACTGCTTACCTTGGCTGAATTCACATAAAACAGAAAACATAACACTTGACTGAAATACTTAACACCCACTCTCAGGCTTCTGAACCACCAAACCTGACTATTCTAGAACTTCGTGTGACTTCAGAATATTTATTTTTAGCTCTGTTTCACCAGAGTCTGGCCCTGACCCATGACCCACATGACATGTATATACTGAATTCCAGAAGCTCCATCCTGTTTGACGCACAGATTGACCAAAAGGAGGAAAAAGCTGCAAGGCCCTAACTTTCTCCTCAGTCTCCTCCCTCTCAAGCGCCACAATTGTTTGGAAGAGGGATCACCTTATTTCAATCTCTGTGTGGGAAGATTTTATCCATTGTGAAACCCGCAGTGAAAGAGCCATCTGAAATACGGCATTTCCAAAACAGGAAGGCCAAGTGTTTCTTTGTTATTTCCCTCTTCTCCTGCCTGGTGACAATGAAAAAGGAGGTAGCGCTTATGATTTCAAAACAATAAGAGCTGCCTTGGCTTCTTTCCCTTTAAAACCTTACAGAAAATAATCCTAAGTAGGATCCACTTGGTCACTATGTAATATTAAAATGTTTTTGATTATAATGGCATATATTGATTATAAAAGTCATCAACTTTAAAATTGCTTTTATGGAAAATTATTATTATTTATTTGCCAGCAATGCGTACAGATGTGAAATTGTTGATAAATATTTTGGTTCATGTTCCCTCTTTTTGTTAGTTTATCTTTTATTGTTTAACAACTGTGCTCCTGATTCTGTTCATCCAGTGTAGCTATCACAGGGCAAAGTACGGCTTTCATTGGCACAGCTAAAGCAAAGCTTAGTCCAGAGCTTAGTTTTCCTAAGCCCTGTAGCTCTGTTCTCCATTAATAATGTCATGATGAAACATCTACACCCCAGTACTAATGCACCATCATATAACATTCCAATGGCCACTTTGGGCAAATTATACCAATTAACTAGACGAGGGAATCTGTATCTATGTGAGTTATAGCAAGGAACTTGACCTTTGTGGGACTGGTTCACCCACCCCATGGAGTCCTTTGCTCATGAGGTCCACAGGCAACTGCCACTGACATTGTATTCTGTTTCTTTGGAAAGCTTTTGAGTTCTACAGAAGCCAGTGGCAGCCTACTTGGCTAATTGATATTGGTATAGTATAAACTAATGCTGAAGAGAACATTTGTTTAACATCTCTTTGTTTGACTTTTCTTTTCTGGCTTTTTGCAGCACCAGTTCAAAAAACAAAAAGGAATGGACCTAACAAATGTAGTTTGTGAAGAAAACCCATCTCAATGCGATATCAAACTGTCAGAATCAGAAGTGAAGCGCAACTGCATACTGCTGGTTGAGGCAGCAAATAAAGGTCAGTTGAGTAAATTGGTGTAAAACTTATGTATAGAGCAAGATATGGTTTTACCGAGATTGTGTATATATGTCAGGGAGTGAGCGGCTTGTTGTAGTTAGATAACTTATGTTTCAATGAGTTCTTTTGTCTGTTTTCATTACTTCACACTTGGGAGGGTGGTGGGGTACGGAAAGCAAAATTGTATCTTAGCTTTCATCAGTAATCACTGTTCGTTCTCAATGCATCATCTGTTCCTTAAAAGGTAAGATCCTCCAAATCAAGGTATGGAATTCCACAGTCCCAAGAATATCCCATCCAATATCTCATGCTTGAAAAACATAAAACAAACACTATAGTACTAATCTACAGCTGTGTGTGATGGGCATCTGGCTGTGAATTTTATGTTGTTTCTTCCCTTCCAGTTGTTATTTATTGAAAGTTTGTTATGAATTGTACCCACGCCCAAAAAGATGGTGGGCATTTTTACTCCTGAGATTTAAAGCAGTTCTTGCTGCAGTTGCTATAATACAGGAATGGGGAACCTTTTTCAGCCCGAGGGCCACATTTCATCATGGGCAACCTTGAAGGGAGCACATGACAGTGGTGGGTGAGGCCAGAGCCAAAAGAGTGCAGAGCTGTAGGCTGTACTGTAGGCTACATTCTGTACTGTAGGGTACATTCCACTCACAAGGTCTGGCCCAAGACATTTTGCTGTCTGAGACAAATGACAAGATGGAGGTACAAAAGCCAACCAAAGTGGCAGTTGAAATTTACTTCAAAACTGGCAACAGGATACATACCCTCCAAGTGTCCTGATTTTTCTGGGATGAGCCCAGAATTCCTAAAGCCATCACAGCTTCTGACTGGATCCTGGGGCACCCCAAGTTCCCCCAGCCACTGGACAGGGGCCACAGAAGCACCTCCTGGGGCAGCTGCAGCATTGGGAAGGAAGCATGAGGGCTCCTTCCCAAAGTCTACTTAGCACTTACTAGACTTTGGCAAGAAAGTGGGTGGACTCTTGGACCCTGGCAGAGCCCAAATGCCTTCTTCCCAAAGCCATAAAAGCCTCTCCTCTTGCTGCTTTCTTCAGGTGAAGGAGAATAGGCTTTCCCAGCCAATGCCCCGCTCCCGTGCCTCTGATTCCAGACTGTCCAACTATAGTAAAGTTTTCTCTGGCAGGTTCAGTGTTTTGTTTGCTTGTTTCTAGTTACCCCCCAACTTCATTGCTAGATGATAACCAATTCATAACCTGCAAAATGTAAGCCAACTAACAACACCAAGAAAAAGAAAAACGATGTTTCCCCCTGCTTGCGTTCATCCTTTGAGTGTGACCTATCACTTTCCTGGCTGCATTTGTGGCACTGCAATAAAGTGGTATGTTCTCCTTGATCCATAACCCAAAGCTTTCCAAAGGTGCTACTGGAAGGAATTTTTAAAATTTCTTTATTTTGTTTCAACTACGGCAGACCAACACGGCTACCTACCTGTAACTGCTCCATACCTGTTAGTGTCTTCCACCTGAGGTGGCTGTGTCCCTCTGCCCCAAGGCAGGGCCAGTTGTACCAGCCATGCAAAAGCCAGAGGATTCTATACAAACACACCTCTCTCTCCAATCTTCACCCAGATAAACAAAAGACATTAGCACAGTTCAAGTTTTTAATGTGTGATATTTTAGTGTATTTTTGGTTTCTATGGAAGCCGCCCAGAGTGGCTGGGGAAACCCAGCCAGATGGGCAGGGTACAAATAATAAATTATTATTATATTATTAATAAGGATATATTGTGGCCAGGCAAAGGCACCCATGGACAATGCAAAGCCAATGAGGGGTGTGGCCTGGGGGAAGTCCTGAGAGTCAGGCAGATAAGGCTGGAGGTTCAGCCTATGAACCAGACCCTGTTTTTATAATATATTTTATAATATAAAATATTTAGTGTTGCCCAGAATGCTCATCCACAATTCAAACACGTTTCCTTGGCATTAGCAATCAGGTGCTCTTATAAAAAGCACAAGCGATGTTTTGGTGATATAAGCATGTGTGCGAAAATGCTTGTTGTCCTCATAGTCTCTTCCAGTTTTACAACAATGAATACCAAAGAAAGGTAACAGATGGACACAAATTTTATTGTGTGATGGATCTAACTTTTGTTTGTTTTGAAATCAACAGGTCCAAGTGCATTAGAAACGGTTCTTCACCAGAAGGCAGCATTTTTGGAACAGGTAATAAATGAGGGATAGGTAATAAATTAAGAATGTGGGGAAGCTGAGTTAGGTACAATAAGAAACCGCAACATCTAAAATATGTTAAAATCTGGATAAAATATGTGAGTGCTAGTAACTCTCTGTCGTAGAAATCATATGAATGTCCAACTGTCTCATTAAGATGTTAGGAGAGCCCCTTTCCCTCTACAGAGCTACAATTTCCAGACTTCCATGGAAAGATGGATTGACTGTTAAACCACTCTGGTAATTTGTGGCTCAGTGAGGGGAATAGGGGTCTCCGAGCCACTTTCAACATGCTTAACAAACTACAGTTCCCAGGATTCTTGGAGGGAAGCAATGACTGTTTAAAGTGGTTATGATACTGCTTTAAATCCTTTTACTTTGAACTAACATGTGGGTCACTGCTGCCACTTTTTAAGCACTGCCCCCATCAAGTCTAGCCACAGCACATTGCCACTGGCTCAGCATTCAAAGTATCTTAACCAACATCCATCTATCTATCCATCTCTCCAGTGCTTTTTTCTGGGGGGACGGGGGACGCAGGGGGCATGCATACTCCTAAACATTTTGTGAGTCTTTGTACTTTTGTCCATTTACTGTATTTACTTTTCCTGATTTGAACTATAAAATGGTGATTTTCTTGAGTACCTCTAAACATTGTTTTAGAAAAAAGCACTCTACCTATCTATTTCTCACTCTTTCACACACACACACACACACACACACACACACACACACTATGTCTGCATATGATTTGCTTATATAAATTCTGTGGAAGGACGTGTGGATCCAGAACTGGCCTCCACAGTCAGTTATGGACTCACAAAACGTGTTTATAGAAGACAATCTTACTCAGCTACGAGTGATCGCCAAAGAAGAAGAGCAACATTGTTCTGTCTAAACAGAGCATATAACAACATATTGAGAGAGATATGCCACAAGTGGTTTCTTCTTCTTTATTATTATTTATATTCAGCCTTTTCCCCAAAACCAGGCCTTAAGGCAGAGCACAAAAATTAAAACAAACATGAAAAGCTAAAAGCATAAAGGATAACAGTTAAAAAGTAAACTATAATAGAATTAACACGACATGAAAACAGATCTATAAAATCCAGTAAACAAAAGTGTTTTCCTTAAAAACAGTCAGTTCCCAAAAGCCCACTGGAATAAAACAGTCTTCACTTTGCTGGCAGAAATATAAGAAGGAGAGAGCCTATTTAGCTTCTCTGGGAAGGAAGTTCCAAAGTTTGGGATCAGCCACTGAGAAGGCTTTATAAAGTCGTCACCTTTGTGCAGTCATCACTTCTGAGCCCAGTCAAGTTTTTATGCTGCAGGGGTTTGGCCAATTATATTGCTAGACCTACAGTCCTATTATAGTTTTAATAAAGGTCTCCAGTTGTAATTCATTGCACATTTTGGCACTTTACATCTTCAAAGTGTAATAATACATTAATTAATTAATCCTCACTATTCTCTAGTGAGGCAGGTCTCTGCTTGTAAAGCTGGACTCCAGGCACCTATAAAAATAGCACTGAAAAGCTAAATGTGCACATTGCTGCCACAGCTGTCATGCAGTAAATCTCAGGGAAAAACCACTAGGTGAAAAATTAATTTTGGAGATAGCTGAAAATTAGATGTGATGCAGGAAGTAGTAAAATGTGAGACGTAAGGGTCTTATGCACTTCAGGGTCCCACCCAGAGTGGCTGGGGAAGCTGGGCCAGATGGGTGGGGTATAAATATTATTATTATTATTATTATTATTATTATTATTATTAATTTAAAAAAACTTGATTGTGGGTACAATTCATAGCACTGAAAAGGGGAATTGAATCATTTCCCATATGCTAATATACAGGATGCTAAACTGAGCATCAGGGCAGTGTGATATGGGATTTCCATGCTGGTTGATAGGGGAGAAATTCTATTTGGTCTGTATTTAAAGGCAAACTTACCCAATTTGCACTTTTCCAAAACAAAATGCAAACCAAAACACAACCATCCTTCAAAATTCACACTTCTCTGAGTTTTGCAGTGCAGTTCTTGATCACCTAATGTGCACAAAAATACACATACTAGCTGTGCTTTTCTTCTGGAGAAAAGGTGCCGGTACTCACCATGAAGTTGTTACAGTAAGTGCCACACATTTAACCAGTGCTTTTCTTCTAAGGAAAAAAAATATGTGCTGGTACTGTGTAACCTTGAGTACTCCCAGAAAAAAAGCACTGCATACTAATGTAAAAAATATATTAGTGAAAACAACATACAAAAATGTATAGTGTTAGGGAATCCAAACATCTGTATATCAGGTAAAATTGCATTTAAAAATGTGTATTTTAGGAGAAATCTCCACAAGCTAGGACTCGTTTTCAAAGCTCGACTGACGCTTTAAGTACTTTGAAAAATCTGTGCATGTGTATTCACAGGGCAGCCCAGGTATTAGGCAGGGTGAGGCCGCTGCTGCTGCAGGTGGTGGAAGCCCCTTTAAGGGCATCCCCATGAGTGCCCCACCTGCCCCACTGCCTCCACCATTGGCAGAGAAGTAGCGCTGATTTCTGGTGAGGGCTCAATGGAATCATCTCACCCAAAATTGGCACTAGTACGAGCACCACTGATGTGCTGGTGGTGGAGGCAGCAGGGTGGACAGGGCAGGGAAGCACTTCCTGTTTCTCCTCAAGAGGTGAAATGGCACCCGCCGCCCCTGTGTAGTCAGTTGAACAAATTTCCTTCAAGAAGAAAATAAACCCAAGGGTGGATAATATTCTATTAAAAGTTGTAGCAATTTAAGATGCCCCATAGAACTGTTCCACTGGTTTTCACTAGGGGCTGCATCAATACTTCCCTTTTTTCAGGGAAGAATTTTCAAAAACGGTACCTAGGCTATGGTTTAATCTTATATGTGAAAGTAAGTTCCTTGCAGTGAGACTGAGATAGTAAATGTGTCTGTAAATTTTATGTTTCACCTTTCCCCTCCCAACCCTACTTGAAATTGAAAAAAAGAAACCGAACTGAGAATTTTGGGTGTAAATGGGAGAGCCTCTGAATGTAATATGCTTCCTGTTTATGTTATTTTTGGCTCTGTTCTGTATTTTTTCAGCTAGGGATAAAGCCCCACAAACAGGAGGACATTTCGAGTCACAAGGACTATTCCCGGAAGACACTTATTGCCTTGGTCACCTCTGGTTTGCTGCTGGCATTTCTGGGATTGGCTGCATACTTCCTTATGAAACGACAGAGCTGGAGCCCCATGGGAGAGAGGCTGGTTAGTGCTTATAGCTGGCAAAACAAGTAGAGAGATCTCTAAGTTCAGCAGGAGTGTGAAAGGAAGAATGGTGGAAGCTTTTGTAGAGACCGCTTGCTGGCTAAGAATTTCAAGTAGTTAGCTGTCTATTTCAGGAGTTTAAAGAGAGGCGAGTGATGGTGAAAAAGATCTAGTGAGCTAGCTTTTCTACAAGTTAGCTATTTTCTATCAATGAACACATCTTGTTAGACCGGTGGGGGGGGGGGGAGTGTGGTTGTTCCAAAAAAGTTGTCCCCTACCATTCAACCAAAAAAGTTTAAAGACAATAAAGGACATGAGAAATAATGTTATTCTTTGATACATGGGTTGCCTTCCTGTTTATGGTTCCCTCTTTATAGCTTGCATTGTGCTGCCAACATCCAACTTCTAACCCTAACCAGTTATATTCAATTGTAATTACAGTTTAATATTTTGAGATGTTCGTATATTGGTACAGAAACTCAGCAAGCCAAGAGCTGAAATTTGTATTATACTTGTTTGCATGTATAAACAAGCCTGAAGACCACCACCCCCTTTTTTTTTAAGGCAAATGAACTGTAGAAGGAGGCAATGCAAGAGGGAGCAATATTTTTCCCAATAGCAGAAATGCCTGAGTTAAAGATCAAATGTTTCTTTTCGGTGTGAAATCTAAACCAATTTGTTGTCCTCTTGATTCACTTATCTAACACTGCATTTTGTTATTATTTATTGCCTCCTCCATTTAGGGAGAAGATCCATATTACACAGAAAATGGTAGCCATGGCAACACTGTGGTTTCTGTGGCCTCTCATGAACAGTCTGACCTGCAGGATAAACCAAACTTCAATGGAGGGGCTCGGGAAAATGGGACTGGTCAACCAACCTCAAAAAATGGACATTCAACCAAGCCCCATGTTGTGGCTGATACTGAACTGTGAAAAGGATATGGCCAAAAGTCTTATTAACATGGCTTGAAAGACCAGAGTGGAAATATAGAGGAGCTAGAGTGCAAGGGTGCCATAAATGGAATCATTATCCTTTTATTTTTACAAAGAATTCAAAAATCCCATTCCAAAGCATACATTTTTAATGAGCTGCCACAGGACTTAGGGGTGTGTACAAGCTTTCGTTTGTACACACTTTCGTTTGTACATGAAGTTAGCAAGCTGCTTCAATGGGATTTGGCTTGTTCATAGTATCTTTTTTTGCTCTCTCTCAGACCAAAATGAGATGTGACTGTCCCTTACAACCATCTATCTAGGGAAATGATAGGGGTGCTTCTCTAGAAATTTAGAATAGATTTATCATTGTTAGGAATTTGATTTTCAGCTCCACTGCTGATTAGGGGGAGGAAGGATCTTTTCACAGTGAGAATAAATAAAAATAATGAACAATAAGGCATTTAACCACCTAGGTCAACAATTCTGAGTACTGATGCACATGATGACCCTTTTCTCATGGCCCTTTTCAACACAAGAGAACCGGTGAATGCTCAAACACATGGCTGTATTTTGCCTCAACCTAGCTCAACCCACATTTAATTTTTTTCAAGATACAAAAAATTGCCATTTGGATGCATGTAAGGTGTATTTATTGGTCCAAGTCACTATACTAAATCACTGAAAAGGCAACCTGAGAGTTAAACAAATTGTGTGCATCAAACCTCAGGAAACCCACCAACATTCTTACTTCTTTGGTAGGTACCATTTGTCATTCCCACATCCAGATCCAGCTCAGACATCTCACTCCAGCCTTTCTACTATGTGATGCAATGCCCTTAACACATACTGACAGGAACTCAGCAGCCGACCCCACAAGCCTTCTGAAGTACCATTTGGCAATCACCAAACAACATTAAACACTTCAATAGACTTGCTTTCAGCAGAAAACTAGATGGTTTTTCAGGTGAAAAACATTCTAAAATATTGAAGGGCAGTTCCATATTCAGCTAGGAACTGGCATAGGCAACTGGCCCAAAACTACAAATGTTGCTCATGTCAGCGAAATATTTTAGCTAGGAGATTCTGTCTCCATTATTCCTAGAATAACATGTAAACAGAAGCAATGACATAAAGCAAATGATGTTGGCTAGGAATCAGGGGTGGCTAAACAGTGTCCCCCAAGATACTGTTGGGCTCCAGCCCCCATCAGCTCCAGTCGGCATGGCTGATAGCCAGGGATTGTGGATTTTCATAGAATCATAGAATTGTAAGGGATCCCAAGGGTTAACCCCCTGCAATGCAGGAATCTCAACACATGGTCACCCATCTAATTTAAAACCATACAAGACCCTGTGTGGCTTTGCAAATGTGTTAGCAGTTTTATTGTTGCACCATTGTAGTCCAGCAACACTTGAGGGCCACAGGTTCCCCTGCTATAAAGAACAGAACAAGTCTTAAAAACATTGTCCTCAATCCTAATGAAGCTAGTCCTGTTGAAATTAATGGGACAAATCAGTTACAGTTAAATTGATTGTACTGTCAGTTCTCTTAAGCCTGCAGTCTTACGTGGAAATAAGCTGTATTGAACTTAATGGGGCTTAATTCTAAGAAAACTTGTATATGACTTGTGTTATAAATGAAGTAAACTGACTGTTTGGATGCTTTGAACCCTGTTTCCAAACAAACAAATGAGAATATGTTTGCAAATGTAAATCTTTGCCTTAATCACATCTGGTGTCTCTCTTTCTATATGTTTTGCTCTATATATTTGCCTCCCCCCCCCAAAAAAAAAAGAATACTAGGAAGCTGTTTCCTTATGTTGTGCTTTATTATTCCTATCCCCCATGTTAAATGCCATTCTGGGTTTTGTTGACTCTGTATTATTATTTTTGTATGTTGTACAATACAGTACAAAATATGAATAGGCTTTGAAATGAATTACCTTTTCTTCCCCCAACCCAGTCAGTATGATCATTATTATTTTACATTTAAACTTACAGATTATCAATAGGGATAATACAGGAAATTCTAATATGAATGATGCTTGGATCTTGGACCAAATAGTTAAGGGATAATGTGTCCACCATCCAGTGACTTAGGCTCCATCTTCACAACACATTTTAAGCAGTACTGTAGCACTTTAAACAGTCACGGCTTCCCACAAAGAATGCAGGCACTAACAGTTGTTAGAAGACCACTATTTACCACACTGAGCTAAGATTCTCAGAGTGGCTTAACATCCTGTCCCTCATTCGGGAGAACGCTACAGTAAGCTAAAGGAGCAACAACCAGGTAGGCTACTGCCACTGCCACCCCCCATTATCTGTCACCAGAGGTGGTTGCCTTGCTCTGCCTAATGGTAGAGCCAGCCCAGGTAATAATTAACTGATATTTTACATTTATTATATTAAGGCAGGTGTACTGTAAAACAAAGAACTTTATTTAAACAAGCTTTCTTTGACTCCTAACTCTCTCTGACACACCTGCTCTCTATACCGAATCACTTCCTGGTAGCTGTTCCCTTAACCTGTGCCTTCCCTCTGTTTTATTAAGTTTCTCCTGCTGACAGCAGTCCTTAACCCTCTTACTTAGTTCCACATACATTGATACAGTGGGTGGGTGTATATTAAGACTGCAATCACCTGGGGCATGTGGATAATGACCTAATCTATGGGAGGGCTTTCAGATGTGTATCAATTAACCACACCCACTTTTGTGGCCAGCTGGATCTATAACCAATCTGAATTGAAAGCAGCATGTTGAAGAGGAGCAGGAATAATTCCGGATTGAGAAAAGGTACATTTTTGTGTTGCAAATGGGTTTATTGTGTATGTGGCCTAAGGCAGCTTTGTGACTGCAGACCAGCACACTCTCAAGTCTCTCAACTGACAAAAGGATTAACAGTGATATCATTTGAAATGCTTAGCATTTAGCCGCTTTGATTATGTTTTATACTGAATCATGAGATAGTGAAGGAATGAAGGACAGGTGACCCCATCTAGGCCCGAAGTCACCCCCCCCATAAGGCTACAATAGAAGGTGTCAGGAGTAAATTGAATTTGTGTAATACTTTTAAGTATTCAAAACATTTGCATTGTCTGTAAAGTAGGGGTGGGGAACTTCAGGCCTGAGGCCCAACTGCAGCCTTCCAGGCCTTTCTATGGGGCCCTCAGAGCTCTCCCCAGACCAGAAGAGAACACAGGCCCTCGAGCTGAAAAAGGTTACCCCACCTGTGCTGTAAAAGAAGGATTTTCATTCTCACTTTACAGATTAAAACAAATAAGAATGCTGAGATAGTAGGGATAGATTGAGAGCCAGAGCCAGATGGTAGTCACTTGATCTTAGCCTTAACTTATGGCATTGTGACTAAAAATCAGTATAGCACTGTCTGGGCTGAAGCAATCATGGGAATGGACTCTGAGTTGTGTCAGGCTCCCTTTCTCACATTACATTAGTGGTGCAGGAGCTATTACAGTACACCTTCTTTCTATGGCACTCAGGTAAAAGGAGACAGTCTAAGCCAAATGGAAGGTATTTTTTTGCTGCGACTCCTCCCACTATCTCTGCTAAAGCCAGGAAGCACCCAGCTTCAACAGAGGTTCCAGGTGAAGAAAAAGGGAGGGCACCCTTCTCCCAGGTTTTCTGCACATAAACCTACACACAACACACACACACACACACACACACACACACGATTCTTTAAATGTTGAGAAGCCTTTCTCTTCAGAACCTTTGACCTTCCAGATGTTACTGAATTCCAATTCCCATTATCCTTGGCCATCAGCCATGCTTCCTGGGTCTTGTGAGGGTTGGAATTCAGCAACATCTGGAGCTTGGAAGGTTCCACACACTGGGTTTAAAGGATCCTGAGGAGAGCAGTGCAGTGACTGACAGGGAACTCCCAGCCCAGCCGAGAATCTGTGCCTGCTCTCAACTTTTGGGGGCAGCACGAGGGCAGCCATTTCCTTTTCCCTCTGCAGTTTTAAGTGGAGTAGAGGTGAGATTCTTCTGCTGGTGTAGCTCCCCTCTTCCTCCACCAGTTTTTGCTGCTGGAAGCATCTGCCTGCTAGCTTCCGACATTACTAATGCAGGTAGTTTTATATAAGATGATATTCTTCTTGGAGGCCTTTAGGAGTTGCAATTGAACAAACTATCACATGTCATAAATTAAGACTGTGCCTACACAGTAAGAATCAGGAAATAAATTCATTTCCTAGAACTTAATTTTGCTGTTCATTTTAGTGAACCTTTTGACATACCTCTGCTCTGCCTCAGGCAAATTTCTCAGCTCAGAAAAAAAATAAATATAGCTTGATCTGTGGTGACATAAGAAAACAAATGCTGTTCCCAAACAGTCTGAACCCAAAGGAAATACAGTGCATTTTTCCAGCAGAGGTGCAGAACATGAGAGAATTCCAGTCCGGAAAGGTAGTGCTCAGAGCTACAGGAAGTTTCCCCCAAGTGTGTAAACACAGTCAGGCTTGGCTTGAACAAAACTGAAGGTGCGATTACTCCTTCCTTATCAATCTACATGCATTTCTTCCTTGCAGAAATTCCTCTTTAATCTTTTGCTTTGAAAGTTCTGAAGGTGATAAGAGTTTCTCCCTCCCTAATTTCTTAACAGTTTCTCTGCTATAAGAAAGTAATGGAAGTAATCTAATACTTCATCTTATTTGGATCTATAGGTGGCTTCTTACTATTAGAAGTGCAAGAGCCTAGTACCTCATGGAAACAATAATATGCCACCTATTGCAGGGAGAATTGTTTCATTGAACTACACTATCCTGTGCTGTGCAATTATTTAAGTGGCAGAGGTCAAAAATGCAGGGTAATAGGGTTCTATGATTGCCAGATGCAAAAGAGGACAGGGGATTCCTCCTCTGTGCATGTTGAAATTTCTCCTCTGTACTACTACTGGTGATGCAGAAGTCCTTGTTGTCTTTTGTATCTGGCTACTCTGTGAGATTCATCCCATCTCCAGTCTGAGGATTATAAGCAGCATGGGCTGGGAGAAAGATTTCTATAGAGTCCTTGATGAGTCTCTTGCCAACCACAGCTAAATAGGCCAGTGTTCATAAGTTACCGTATTTTTCGCCCCGTAGGACGCACTTTTTCCCCTCCAAAAATGAAGGGGAAATGTGTGTGCGTCCTATGGGGCGAATGCAGGCTTTCGCTGAAGCCTGGAGAGCGAGAGGCATCGGTGCGCACCGACCCCTCTCGCTCTCCAGGCTTCAGGAAGCTCTCTGCAAGCCTTGCAAGCCTGGCGGGAGTTCCCGCGGGCTCACAAGGCTTGCGGACAGCAGCCTGCAGCCCCGGCGAGTGTCCGCAAGCCTTGCGTGCCCGGCGGGAGGTCCCATTGAGCGCACGAGGCTTGGGGCGGCAGCCTGTTGCCCGAAGCACAGGGAGCCCTCCGGAGGGCTCCCCGTGCTGCGGGCGAGTGTCTGCAAGCCTGGCGCGCCCGGCAGGAGCTCCCGTCAGGCGCGCGAGGCTTGGGGCGGCAGCCTGCCGCCCGAAGCAGGCGGAGCCCTCCGGAGGGCTCCCCGTGCTTCGGGCAAGTGTCTGCAAGCCTTGCGCGCCCGGCAGGAGCTCCTGTCGGGCGCGCGAGGCTTGGGGCGGCAGCCTGCCACCCGAAGCACGTGGAGCCCTCCAAAGGGTGCCCCATGCTTCGGGCAGGCGTGTGCAAGGCTTGGGGCGGCAGCCGGGGCTGGGGGGGGAAAATAAATTTTTTTTATTCATTCCCCCCCCCAAAAAAAACGAGGTGCGTCCTATGGGCCGGTGCGCCCTATAGGACGAAAAATACGGTACATTTTATGTCTGATGCATTGTGATAAATATTGCGAGGCTAATAATGGCTTTCTTGAAGGACTGTTTCTTACAACACATGGTGAAAATGTGTGCAGTCATGTTCCCTAGGCTGATGGTTCCAAAATCAATGGGATTTTGCTCATTTTCTGGACCAGCTAGTCAGCTCCAAATTGAGTTACTGTCTCCTCTGTTGTCAAGTTGTTGTGAGCTACAGGTTGGTCAAGAACCCACCTTGCAAAGAATGGATAAACCACCCATTATTTCAAAGATAACTTTTTCTTTAAATAATGCCTTTGTTTTTATGGGGAAATGTGATACATGGCAGTTCAGTGCGCATTTTCATTCAATTACAATTGGAATTGTCTGAAGAATTTAAGTTAGCCCATTAGATTTCTACCCGAGTCAGTGAACACATTGACCTGCTCTAGAACTTCAAAGAGAAACCGGGAATGGTCACATTCACAACTCCTCTGGACTGGGCCAAAGTTCGGAATAAATGACCAACACCTGCATAGGGCTTTAGACTTTAAACCAATTACAAGTGTCTAACTCAAATTCTACTCCTAACACCAATGTTTTTTTTTATTATTATTACTTCTTTGGAAACTCTTAATAATCCTTCCTCTTGGTGGGATTGAAGGCTATTAGGATTTTCCCAGCTGGGTGTAACTGAATAACTGTGTCTGTGAGATCTTGTTAATAACACAGTTTAAGGGACCATTTCCAGTGTAAAACATTAAGAAGCTGTGGTTTCTGGCAGGCCACAAATACTCCACCCTGCTGGTGTGAACAGACACATTGGGAGTCTCATAAGAAAGCATAAACACGTTGCTAGTGTTTCCATAAGATCAACTTATTATGCTGCAAATGTCATTCTATCTTTATCTTACTTCCCACCCCCCTGAAAGCAGAAGTGCATTCCAATCCTATTAATGTTTACTCAGAAGCCACACTAGAATTCAGTGGGACTTAGCCCTAGTAAGTGTGGCTTCGAATGCAGCTCAAATTCCTTAAAGGACTTTATAAATGTATGTGTTACTGATAGCAAAAAGATAAGTTTTTCATTTCACCATGTCCGTCTCTCCTACACATACTTATTTGCTGTAAGAATTTTATTCTCTTCACTAGTATTCTGGCAGATCACAAATGCTGGTAAGTGGCAGCATTCTGCCAAGCTGGTCTAGCAGTAGTATCCACAGAGTCAGAGCCCTCCTTGCCAAGTACAAACCCAAAGATCTCAATAGAGTCACCTCCACCTGATCCTAACCCCCACCCCAGCAACATAGATCAGGCGTTAGGATTTCACTATAAGCATGCTTAGGATTGCAGCCTTATTTTCAGTTTCCCTCAATATTTATACAGAGCTGCAAGTTCTTTCCCCCCCTTTGGTGAGGCTCCTTTGCCTTTGAATAGCTGCCTGTTTGCTAGTTTAACTGCTACTTTACTGCATATCTGGAAGTTGTGAGGACACAGCAGCCCTAAAAGTTAACAAAACATACGTCTATATTCAAGGGTCATGGCAGTGAATATTATTTGTTATAGTGTGGTGCACAATTGGCCTGGGGGGGGGAGGCTAATTACAATATTAGAGCCAGAAATGATGAATACCAAAGTCCTTATGTTCAGTTTGAGGAAAAGAGGTACTAAAGCTGCAATCGTAATCCCACTAAACAATATTGAATTCAATAGGACTTCTGAGTAGACATGGTGAAGGCTGTGTGCAAACTATACTTTTAAAGTATACCTTTAAAGCACATCCTCAAATAATTCTGGGCACTGTAGCTTACTCCTCACAGAGTTACAGTTCCCAGTAACACTTAACAAACAACAGTGCTCAGAATACTTTGAGGGAAAGAATGTGTTTTGAATGTTCTTTAAAGGTACAGTATAGATTGTACAGTAAGTTGCTGCCTGCCTCCCTTCTTTCTTTACATATTGAAATAAAGAAAGCTAGACAGGGTGGGGGGACTTTTTTTTTTTAAGCATGTGATTTTGTTTTCCTTTGCACAGCTTGGCTCAGCTATAAAGAACTGTATCTTTAGAACCACATCTGTGGTATGATAAAGTGCATGGTTGAATTCAAGATGTTTTCCTGACATATACAGACAAGAAAAATTATTATTAGACTTGGATCAGTTGAACTAAAGTATTTGTACAAGTCAAGGAAACCACATATAAATGTTGGGGGGCAGATTCAACTCAAAAGCTGTGCTGGCTCCTGCAAGTACAATGGGGCCCCGTTAGCACGTTGAAGTTTCCCCTCCTTGTCCCATGTGTCCTTGCCCCCCCCCCCCATTGGCTTGGGAGTTCAAGAGAACCCTAGAAACAGCACACAGGAAGAAGAGAGGAGAGATCAATCCACCTGGCAAGCAGAAATGCTTGTGCTCATAGTATGATGTTGAATTCCATCCTAAGACAATGGCAAACTCATAAACTTTATTCAGTTACTGACAACCAAGAGGAAATGGGGGCAGCTTCAAACTTCTGCTCACCACCTTATAAATTGTAAATTTCTGTATCTGTGATGTGTTGACAACTTCATGTTAGCTTAGCAATAAGGTTTTTATTGGGGGCCAAAATTATATCAATAACTCACTGTGATTTTTCCAGGCATAGTAGCCAACTTCTTGAGGCCAATGTCTCTTCAACCTCCACCCATAAAATATTTGAGGGGGGCAGGCCCCCCAAAAGTTGATAGGCTTTGCCATTCAAATGGTATGTGCACGCTATGTCTTGAGACTGATTATGTGGGGTGGGGCTTACCTGCCCCCCCAATATTTTATTCAAGTGAGTACCACTTCACAAAAGCAGCCAACTACAGAGAGAGTCACCTAGGCAGTTGGGATTCCTGGGGAAGATGCGACAGAGTCCTAAGTTTTGACCTCTGGATCTGAGTTGGTGAACATGGTAGACTAGTCTGCTTACTGCTTTACATTGAACCAACAAGTTCATAAGATTGTGGTGGTCTGTTCCTTCTTTTTCTTGCTGAAGTGATGCATTTCAGCCTGAACACAGAACTTAAAGGCAGTTGCCTTGGGCCTACCCTGAACTTTCATTTTCACCCAAGTACTTCAGAAGAACTAACTCCTGCAGGGCAGTGAATTATCTAATCCTCACAGCTCACTCTGTTCACAGACCAAAGGCACTGTGTCTACCTCACAGAAGCTGTGTATATCAAAGGGTACGTTGTGCTGACAGTAATGCTGTGGGTGAATCCTGTGATCTCTCTGCAGCCATAAGGCTCTAACAGTAGAACAACAAAGAACGAACTTGGGGTGAACACTGTGGCTTTCAGTATTTCTTGGTGTCTTGCAAAATGTGTTTCTTTGTCTTGGGATTTTGAGTAGACATGTAGTTGTACTGTCAGTATTGCAGCTTTTTATTTCACAGCTGACTCATGTATTTTGCACACTTGGGGGGAAGGTTTCTTCTGTGTTTTTAACTGCAGTTTGCAGATATTATCCGGGGATAATGTGTAGTTCCAGGACTATGAAAACATCAGCTTCTGATTTCTACTGATCAGGCTGCTTTAAAAAGCATTGGAGCAGCCCAGGATATTGTTTTCTCATCATTTGGCAACCCTAATTTAGAATCTCTCTGTTTTTCTATTTTTTAAAAAACCGAAGCAATGTTTCTGTTTCTCTTCTCTCCAATATACTTTTGTAAATCGAAGGCCCCTTGTAAGAAGTATCCCATTTAATCTAGCACAGGAGTTTTAATTAAATTGCATTCCTTATTCTTCTAGCAGAAACTGCTCTGCCCGTAGCCTGAAAAATTGGAAGAGCACACTTCATTTTGATCTTGGAGTAAAAGTCAGGATCAAGAGCAGCATGTCAGGAAAATAATATTTCTTTTGCTTTAAAATTTAGGTCGTTTTTGAAAATTAAATTAAGACTAGAAAAATAAGTGAGAAAAACAGGAAGCACTGCCCTAAAGACAGAAAGCAGCTTGTTTGTTAGACAGGTTTGAGAAACATTACCATAAAATGTGTTACATGCAGCATTACCAACTTCTAAACAAGCCCTTGTTGCTGTCACTTCATGAGCAATTTGATCTGCAGCCATTGACAGATAGTGTTTATCTCCATGCCATGGGATGCTTCACTTGCTTATTTCTGCAGATCAAATTACTTGCGAGAGGCACAGGAATAGGCTAAGCAGCCATTAGCTTTTCTTGGCCAGTTCACAACCACCCTAGCCATCTTGAACAGTTCTTGTGATCTTATTCAGTGCTTTGACCTTACTCAGCTCATGACACCCGCTCATTCTTACACTTTCTCTGAAAATAAGCTACTATTATAATGCCATCTTCTCAGCCTTGGAAGAAACATCCACCTAGAAGAGTAATAATCTAACATAGCTTTAGTGTCCAAAATGTTATCGAGAGTCTCTGGTGCAAAATTTATTTTTTTATTAGATATAGCCCATGTTTTCCCCAAGGAGCAAAAAGGTGGCATACATCATTCTTTACTCATCTTCATCTTACCCCATAACAGCCATGTGTGGTGGGTTAGACTGTGAGATGGTGACTGGACCAAAGTCACAGTGAGTTTAATGGCTGAAAGGAAATTTGAATGCAGAGTTGCAGTCTGACCACAATGCCATAGAATTGCCATATTGCTCAATATGATCTAATTTTGGAATAGTCATATTTGCTTAAAGATTAAGGTATCAATTGATCTTTACTACATTCTCTCCATGGGTTTTCTTTTCCATACTGTACTGGCACACAAAAGCCCCCTCCTCATAATAACTTGTTCACTGGAGAAAAGGAAAATGGATTTATATGTTGTCACTAACAAATAGATATTTAGTAGAATATCAGACTTAGTCACTCATAGTCAGCATCATTCTTTCTAGAGGTATGCTTGTCTGGTAAAGCAAAACCAGTAGGATTTGAAGCTGCTGTGTGGTACAATGCCGCCATCTGCTGCACACATTGATATTTTAACATTTGAAAGATGATGGAATATGCTAAATTACTTACGGTACATGAATGTTCATTTGCTTTTATGTTAAATCAGTTTTTAAAAGAATTATGATGGAAGATACAACTTTAAAAACTAAGGACAGCAAAGGAACAGTTTTTTTAAACAGTATATCAAATTTTCAAAAACAATAAGAAAACAAACAATTGTGTGGAGCCTATTATTTCAGTGAGAATAAAATAAACAAAAGGTTAAGTAAACTTTTGCAGACATTACAATAAAATAGATTCTTCAAATGAACATTTTGTAAGAGTTACATACCAATATATGTATTGCCTTGCCACATAGAGAGATGTGTTGTTGGGGGCCTATGCAGCACATTATTATTTTTACTACGAATTATATGAACAGAGATCGTATGACATCAAAGAGGCTTGCTTCTTAACTCCTCTTAGAACCCTCCTATGGTGGGTTAAATGCTCAGACAAAGCAGTGTCCCGCACCCTTTCAAATAGGGGACAATGCACCCATTTTGCCACTTGAAGGGAAACAGAAAGTGCTGTCCTTCTGCACCGCACCACCCTTGCCTAGGTTGGGCGGTGGCGGTGGCAAGTTCTGGTGAGATTTCATGGGAAATCAGTGCCAGTGCCATTTCTTCACCAGTGGTGGAGGTGCTATGGCAGGCAGAGTGCCTGTGGGGGCTTCCTTGGGGGCTTCCATTGGAGGCTTCCATTGCCCAAGATGGCTGCTTCATCCAACCTTATGTGTGGGCCAGCCTTGCTCTCAAACTATCTGTCTCTAGAAGGACCCATTGCAGACTTCCAAGGTTTGGCAATTTAGAGTCTGCAGCCAGCAACAGAGCTAGCAGCTCCTTGGGAGCAAGAGTGGAAACAATGCATTACATAGTTTAGCCTTATAAACTACACCTTATTTTATTTTACAGATGTTATCCTCACACAAAGGAGATCCAATATTTCACTTAGACAGTGATTGACTAAGGAGTGAATAAAAAGTAATGTATCAATCTGAAATAATCTTTTAGACTGTTTCAAAGCTTTTGCCAGATCAATTTATATTGTCTTGATGTTTGTCTTCCTGTATTTGGTTTATTTGTATAGGCTATGAAATCACACTAGGTAGGTTTTTTGATAAAAAAAATCCTTTCTGGATTTACCTCTCAGTACTCTTAGATAGTGAATTTTAAATCCCATAGATGCCACAAACCATAATTTTGAGCACCATTTATCCAAAGTTAAACCTTTGGCGGCAGTTTTCTTTTGTTTACTCTTCACTCAGTTGTTTGGCCTCAGGAATTTCAGAAGGAGCAAAACCATAACTTAAATTCTACACAGACTGCACTAACATGAATAAATTTGTTGATGCATCAGCTTCCATTAGTGTACCCTCTCCAGCTGTCTCTATGATAACTAACACATTATGCTCAGGGTGTCAAACTCTGACAGCTTGGAGGATCAGCTAAGTTACATACACATATTATATCACCAGTTTATGATACCGTAGGGCTGTTAGGATCTCATGACCATTTAGGCAGTAAGCAGGGGAGGCCCTACTCCAAGTACCCCTTCCTCCTGAAGTGAAGTAGGTTGTGACAGAGGAGCACACCCACCCAGGCCATGCACTCAGTGCAAAAATATTATTTACCCAGGCCTTTTAATGTTGCATGTATTACGCGGTTGTATAGGCTCATATGCTTTAAGCACTTATTTTAGTTTTTCTCCTTTTGTTGTTGTTTTAGCCCCTCTTCCCCCCCCCCAAATATAATTGTGTTTTGCTTCAATTGTTTTGCACTGTTTTACATTGCAATCCTACATATGTCTATTCAGAAGTAAGCCCCACCAAGTCCTAGGTAAGTAAGTGTAGCCTTCAAGTTAATTTTGTGAGCTACTAAGAAACAGGGCAGAAATGTATTGCATAATTAATCTAAGTAAATAACAGAGAACTCTCTTAGGCCCTAGGTCAAAATAAATCCAAACTCAACATGACTTAGATCCCAATTGAAGGTGTATACCATGACAGTATTGGTGGTGAAAAAGGTTTACTTCCCAATCAACCTTGTATCTGTTCAATGCCATTCAAATGAGCTGTTAAAAGGGTTGTATGGCCACCCAGTTGGTGAACCCATGGAACCCTCAGTTGTAGCCCATTGTGACTTGGTCAAACTTGGATGCCAAATCGGTGTCAGGAACTAAACTGAAAGTCTTCATGGGCTGTACTAGTCATGACTGGCTGTATAAGCTACAGTTGATTTCGCCTGACAAAGTGCTTGGAAAAATTTGCCTCATGATGTGCTTCCTCAGCCTTTTCCCTTTTTGACTGCCAATAGCATACATACAACAAGACACTGACAACCCTGTTCATCATCATCATCATCATCAATAAAATTTATATATGGTAGTGATTGTTACTTAAATTTGTGGAATGCTCTCTCTAGGGAGGCTCACCTGGCCTGGCACTATCAATATATATCTTTAGGCACCAGGCAAAAACTTTACTCCATAGCCACGCCCTTGACCTTTAACTATATGTGACCTTTTAGCAGTGGCTAGGGGACGTGGGTGGCGCTGTGGGTTAAACCACAGAGCCTAGGGCTTGCCGATCAGAAGGTCAGCGGTTAAAATCCCCGTGACGCGGTGAGCTTCCGTTGGTCCCAGCTCCTGCCAACCTAGCAGTTAGAAAGCACATCAAGTGCAAGTAGATAAATAGGTACCTTCCGGCGGGAAGGTAAACGGCGTTTCCGTGCGCTGCTCTGGTTCGCTAGAAGTGGCTTAGTCATGCTGGCCACATGACCTGGAAGCTGTACACAGGCTCCCTCAGCCAATAAAGCGAGATGAGCGCCGCAACCCCAGATTTGTCAGTGACTGGAGCTAATGGTCAGGGGTCCCTTTACCTTTACCTTTAGCAGTGGGTAGGATGTTTGTAATGTATTTCTTTTTCCCCTTGGTTTTAATGTGTCAGAGAGTCTTTTTTTGTCTGGTTGGTTGGTTATAAGTTGCTTTGTGTTGCCTACCCCATTGAAGGAGTGGGTAGCAAGATTTTTAATTATGAAACCGTCTTTGAATCCTACTGACCTTGGCAATTAGCAGTTAACTACATGGAATTAGCAGCTAACTCACCTGGAATAGTTAGAATGGAGGCTGATAAGAACACCTATATTCTTCTAGAAGAGGTAACCTTACTGAGTATTTATCACTGTCTGTTTGGCGTTTCAACGCAGAAGTATATGGGATATACTTTAGAGAAGCTTTTAATGTTTGATGGACTATTGTATTTTAATATTTTGTTGGAAGCTGCCCAGAATGGCTGGGGAAACCCAGCCAGATGGGCGGGGTATAAATAAATAAATAAATTAGGGGTTGGTGAGAGCACACTAGTTTCAGAAGGATTTTCTTAAACTCCCCCATGTTGTGATTTATTCATTTTATTTAACAAAAATTCTATAAAGCTTAATTGTAACAAAACCTATAAGTGGTTTACAAGCAGTGATTTTGCTGTTTTGCTTCCTGACTCATTCGTGGTGTTTTATTGTGCTATGTACTATTGTTTTAATATACTGTTTAATATGCTGCTCTGGGAGCATACATATATTGTAGTAGTAGTAATAGTGCATTTTCCCTGGTATGTGCATACACATTTTCTTGCTTAGAGTCACATTCCAAGGTATTGAGAAGCCTACACAGAGTGGGAGAAAATACCTAGAACTGGGAATTTGTAGCACTCTAGCTGAAAAGTGTTATAGTCAAGCTTCACACAAAAGACATCATAAACTGTCTGGGGCCAGTTTACTTGCTGGATTGCCTTATTCTTTTTTTTAAAAAAACATTTTTTACTGAATTTTCAAATTATAACAACAAATTTTCCACAAATCTTAATTGAACAATTTATATATCCATATTTCTCCCCTCCTCCCTCTTTGGCTTCCCCCGTATTTCCGTATTGATTTATTAAACAAATTCTATACCCTGCTGGTTTTACCTCTTGTATAGTTGTGAAAGTTTAGTCAAAACCTGCCAATGGGTCCAAATCTTTATACTGTCCTTTTATATAGTTTATAAATGGTTCCCACTCCTTTTTGAAATTGATGTTGTCTCTCTCATGTATCCTCTCTGTCAGCTTAGCCAGTTCTGCGTAGTCCATAAGCTTGGCTTGCCATTCTTCCTTTGTTGGCGTTTTCTCTGTTTTCCATACTAGTGCTAATAAAATTCTTGCAGCTGTTGTCACATACATAAACAATCTCCAATTTCCCTCTCTTATATCATGATCTAAAATTCCAAGCAGGAAAGATTCTGGGTTTTTTTGACAAAGGTTTTTTTCAACATTTTTTTCAATTCATTATATATCATTTCCCAATATTCTTTAACATTCTTGCATTTCTACCATACATGAAAAAAGCACCATCTTTCTCTTTGCATCTCCAACATATCTTAAGATCCTGTTGTATACATTTTTTGCAATTTTTTCTGGTGTGATATACCATCTATATATCATTTTCAATTAAATTTCTCTTAATAATATACAATCTGTAAACTTTAAATTTGTTTTCCATAATCTTTCCCATTCCTCCAACTGTATATTATGCCCAACATCCTGAGCCCATTTTATTTGTGCCGATTTTACCATCTCATCTAAAGTCTCTCCATATAACAAAATGTTATATGCTTTCTTCAATAATTTGGTGTTTCCCACCACAATTTCCTTTTGGAATTTTGAGATAGTATAAGTGAACCCCCTTTTGCTATCTTCTTTAAACAACCTAAGGACTGTGTTCCTTCATAGGAGCTGCATGCCAGTGTTAAGTGGGCCAACAGATGTCCCTTTTATATTTGTATTGTAAGCCACAACCCAACCACACAAATCCCAGCGGTTTCCACATGTGCATCTCTCTAGCCTGGCAAGCAAGAGGCATTGTTACAGTTCAAAGGCACATTGCAACCAGGCAAAAGAACTGGACGGCTATGTGGCGCAGGGCAAAGGAGGAGTGTTGCCTGTGGGAAGGGATGTGGCCTTGGGGGAAGGGCGTCCTGGGCTGGTCCCTAGGGTCGGCTAGACCTGGAGGTCACATTTGGCCTTCAGGCCTAAGAGATATGGAAGGGAGAAAGTTTGCAGAAAGAGAATGTCAAAGGGAAAGTATTTCCCTAGATCATAGAATGTAGAGTTGGAAGGGACCATGAGGGTCATATAGTCCAACCCCATGAAATGCAGGAATCTTTCCCCCAACATGGGTATGATTATTAATTGCATCACAGTGTACAGTAGTACTGTAACGATAATCTAAAAACACCACCTGGAAGCAGCCTTAACTATTGAAAACTAGCATCTTATTTCCAAACAAAATTTAAAAATTCCTTCCAGTAGCACCTTAGAGACCAACTAAGTTAGTTATTGGTATGAGCTTTCGTGTGCATGCACACTTCTTCAGATACCTTATTTCAACCCTCCGTTATTGAGATGAGCAGAGAAGGTGGGAATTGGACTTGCATCAGACACTTGGGTTTAGAGGAGCTTTGGAAAGCAGCAGCCACGTTGAGGAGAGACAGTAGAGCACATGCTTTGCATGCAGAACGTGTCAGTTTCAGTCTCTGGCATCTCCAGTTAAAAAGGATCAGGAGTAGGTATTTGTAAAATTTCTTGCCTGGGACCCTGGAGAGAATAAGACCAGATAATGCAGGACAAATGTTCTGGCATAAGTTTCCTAGGTTCTTTAAAGGGAAAAACTATCCTTCCGTTGTGGAGATTAGGCTGCTCATAAGAGAGAACTGGGAAGAAACATAGGAGATGCTAGCTTTATTCTGACTTCCTGACCAATGTTCTCCATGCTATAGTTACTTCTGTTTTTAAGGCAGCATATGGATAAAGATAATAAATAAATACTTTATTTGTTTACAAGGATCATAAAATTGAGAGTATTACTTTACTTCTCCCTCTCCCCCACCCATTTCCTTTCCTTGCATTTCTCTTTTAAAATTCCAACATTTCCTTTTTCTTTGTATCTTCTTTCCTTTCCTAGTCTCTTTTTGGCCCAGAGGCAGTTTTTTATTTGGCAACATGCTATCATGTGGAAGGATGATAAGGTGTCTAATTAATAGATTAATTAGTCGTACAATGTTCTTAATGGCCTATTACAGGAAAAATCATTCAGACGTTTTCCCCTTGTTGTGTGATATAATTTATGGCTGGGTCATAACATGGTTTATCAGCTCTTCTGCATGCTAAAGGGATGTTGCCAATTTAGGGTGGTTGTTGTTTCTGTTAATCATATGAATAATTATTTTAGCAAGCAAATAACCTTTAGATTTTTTTTTTTGCAATGGTAGGAACATAGCTGGGTGTGCTGGCTGCGGCTGATGGGAATTGTACTTTCTCATTATTGCATGAGACCTATAATACATTATTGCATGGGAGACCTATAATACAGAGGTATTTGCATGATGGGAGATGAACCCAATAATCTTGTGTACCCAAAGTTTTTGCAGTGGAGTGATGTTATATAGCAGGCATGTCCCAACAGGTCGATCATGGTATTAAGTTAGTGATTGCCTTAGTGTTCCTTTTGTCAAATCTCCCCTAAAAAAAGCTCAACAACCTCTGGCAATGACAATGGGTAGATCACAGCCAGTCTTTTTATACTGTGAGTAGATCGCAGTCTCTTGGGAGTTGGACGTGCCTGACCTACAGAGTCATGGAGAACTACTGAAGTATATGAACTACACAATAAATTGCTTAATGTTGATATAACAGTGATATTATCACTGTTGGATATTGTTAATTGCCATGTTTTATATGCTTAGATGTACTAGTAATTGTCAAACTGCCTATATGTTATAATGTAACAATATTGTAATTGTTACGTATGGTGTCCATGGATATTGTGCTCATATTGTATTTATGCCTGCAATCCTAAAACTTGGGCTGGGAGGGGGAAACAGAGGCTATTAATTCAGCTTTTCCAATTACAGTACCTGTTGGGTGGAAGTGAGGACAGTAGAGTTCTGCAGATTTTTCTCCACCCCATTTCCTTTCCATTATTCCCATTTCCTCCAATGGGAGCTAAATAAATGGCAAAAAACCATTGCCATCTTTTCTTTCAAAAGTTTCAAGACAACTCACAATTGAATAATATATCAAAACATATAAATTAATTTTTCAAATTAATGAACAGAATGAGCTACTACTGGAGAATCTTAATTATTTCAATCATGTTAATTGTATTTTTGTCAGCTTTATTATGGCTAATAGTTTTCTTACTAAAACTCAAAAGTGGTATGGTGGGACTTTATATCTAGATACATAACTGATTAAAATGTAAGGTTGTCTTGAATGTTAGTTCTACTCAGAGAAGACACAATAAAAGTAATTAATATGACTAAGATAGATCTTTCAATTTTAACAGGTCTGCTTTGAGTAGAACCAACATTAGAGGCAACCCTTAGTAATTATTTTATTCATTGGATTGACAACCAGATTTTAATTATTAGGTTTTCTTGTATTTCATACCACATTTATTTCTCATAGCCTGTCTATCTCCCCCTCCTTCATATTGTAATGACCTATGGTTATAAGCAACACATATGAACTAAACTGAATAAAACAAACAAAAACCTGAATAAAAAAACTGCATACAATCAGACATGTATAAATCATAAAAATTGAACCAGTAAAAAAGAAAAAAATCACAGATATCTTAAAAAGACCAACTCAAATAGCATTAAAAGCCTGAGAACAAAATGAATTTTGTCTGGCACCCAGATATGACATAGTTGCTAAGCGCACCTGCTTAGGGCATAAATGCCATAATTTGGGCACCATTAAAGTATCATAATCTCTGGGCAGGTTTATACATACTGTACTTAGAAAAATACACAGAAAAAAGAGAAAAAAGAAAACACAGAAAAAAACACTTGTGAAAAAAGAGGCTGGGGGGAGCATTCTGCTACCTTTTGTTGTTTTTTAATTGTGAAAGTTTATTTTATAATGAAGTTGAAATACTAGGAACAAGGAACACCATGCACACTACTTAAAATATCAGCAAAATGAATCCATCTGACAGCATCAGGCATACACACACACACACACACACACACACACACACACACATATATATATATATATATATATATTTGCTTTCGTAGATTTTCACGGGTACAGGAATGCAGGTTTTGGTGTCCTCGGGTGTCTTCCCGTGTAAAAGTTGGGGTGTCTAGGCGACGTTTCGACGAGGTCTCACTCGTCATCTTCAGGCTGGTGCTTTCGGCTTCTTGTTACTGGAACAGAGCAGGATCTCAGTGTTTGAGTTCCTATAAATACTGTAGAGGGGGTGTGGTGTATAGCCTCCAATGTTCTGGGCAGAGAGGAAGTTCCCAGGTTAGTGTGCCTTTTCTTCTTTTGTTCCTTAATTACTTGAGAGATATCTTGAGTGATTTCTTGAGTGATATCCTGAGTACCACTTAGGTGGGTCATTAGGTGTGGATTAGTTGTTAAAGTCTTTGTGTCTTGACCTCTTGAACTTTGTGAAGAGTTTTCCTGAGAAGATGGCTGTACTGTACTTAGTTGTGCTCTGGCTTGGCTTCGTGTATAGGGGCGAGCTGTGGTTTTGTGGCACCTCCGGATGCTGCACCCCCCTGCAATCCCTACACAGATCTGGCTGACACTAGCCACAAAACCACAGCTCGCCCCTATACACGAAGCCAAGCCAGAGCACAACTAAGTACAGTACAGCCATCTTCTCAGGAAAACTCTTCACAAAGTTCAAGAGGTCAAGACACAAAGACTTTAACAACTAATCCACACCTAATGACCCACCTAAGTGGTACTCAGGATATCACTCAAGAAATCACTCAAGATATCTCTCAAGTAATTAAGGAACAAAAGAAGAAAAGGCACACTAACCTGGGAACTTCCTCTCTGCCCAGAACATTGGAGGCTATACACCACACCCCCTCTACAGTATTTATAGGAACTCAAACACTGAGATCCTGCTCTGTTCCAGTAACAAGAAGCCGAAAGCACCAGCCTGAAGATGACGAGTGAGACCTCGTCGAAACGTCGCCTAGACACCCCAACTTTTACACGGGAAGACACCCGAGGACACCAAAACCTGCATATATATATATATATATATATATATCTGGCCTGCATAATAAACATAACATGCTGATGCTTGTATTTGAGGATTTCTGCTCAAGCACAAAATGTTCCTTATGTAGAATTCTGAGAACAGCATAATATTCACAGGGATTGAGAAAATTATATGTATGTATGTATGTATGTATGTATGTATGTATTTAATAGATTTGTATGCTTACTGAGGTTGATGGGAGCTGTAGATCAGAAACATCTGGACACCCAAAGGTTCCCTACACCTGCTTTAATATGGTATCCTGTTACTAACACTCTGCTCTTAAAGTTAAAGGTCCCCAACTTCAAAATGCTGAAGGTAGAGTCTACCTCGATCATCACTGCTTTTCTTTCAACTTTTTTTGTTCATTCTTCATAGAATAAATAAAACCCCTCTCCACAGAGGAAAGATGGAGCTCCTATTTTGAGTGTGGTTAAGCTTAAAAATGAAATCCTATTCATTTTTCTGGGAGTAGGCCCCACTGAATACAAACAGATTTACTGTGAAGTAAACCTGTCTCAAGGCTGCACCAATTTGAACCACCAGGTGGGACTGAATGCTATTTCATTTAAAAAAATAATGATTCCTCATAAGACACAATGCTGGAGAGAGGTTTTATCCACCTGCTCTATATCTTGCTAGTTTTCTTTCTGCAGGAATATATCATTTTTAGTTTTATGGCTGGTGCAGAGTATTCAGTTTCCCACATTCAGTTATGACCCTCACCTACAGTGAGAACTAGGCATTACTGCGCAGCTGCAATCCTGACCCCACTTCCCTGACAGCAAGCCCCACTGAATTAAATAGGTTTACCACTGACATGGTTAGAATTGCAAAGAATTGTGCAGTGCAAAAGTTGCAGAGTCATGATTCTGAAATGCATAATCTTTGGAACTGGGTGAGGAAAATCAGCTATTTCATTGGATTAATTTTTTCCATCTGCTCTTTAAATCTTTCTGACTCCAACTGCTTTCATCTCCCCCACCCCTTTCATTTTTACTTTTGTATTGTGTATATTAAATTGTGTTTTTGTGGGCAGAGACTAATATTCAATATCTAAGAAGCACTTGGAAAATTCTGCGTGGTATGTAACAATAATAATATAATACTATATAATGCAATCTGATTATAACTTGATATAATTCTGATTCCTGTGCGACTATTACAATATCTGATTTTGTTTAGTTTCTAAGCCTATTTAGAACTGATCGCTTTCTCCGTTCAGCCAATAAGTATACGGAGGTGTACCGTGCTGAGCCAATAGCAGAGCTGGGTTGCTTTTGCAGCACTTTTTCATTCCTGAAACAAGCACACTCAGAATGGTGGGAGGCAGGAAGTTCTTGTGCTTAGCGGGGTCGGAGTGTACTTGCCGAAGAGCGGTACATCTTCGCCTCCACGCATGGACATGCTTAAAAAAGACAAGACAGAAATGAATACAGCAAGTAGGCGGCATAGAAAAAGGAGACCTTGATCGTCATCTGACGCAGTTTGCATTGCGGAACAGTGGAGGGAGCCAGCGAAGAAGCCAGGAGAGGCGCGTAAACAAAACATATGCCTGCGCCTCGTTTGGATGGAGTCGCCGGGTACGGTTTGTGCAAAATCTCATTACCGGAGGCTTGCGATGAACTGGCACGCAAGGAAGTAGATTTGATAATTACAAGGGGGACCTGTAACTTAAAACTGCATGTAGGCGGAGGAAAGGAGAGGTCTACTGGAATGACGCTCCAGGAATCTGCAGTATGTTGGAAGAGGCGACGTGGTTGACCTTGCGAAATATGCCCTGAACAGTTCAAGATGAAAAACAAATGAACGAACGCCACGCAAGGAGGTAAGGTCGTCGATCCAGTGCGTTGTTAGGAGCCTTTTAAGAACGTTAGAAGAACAGCTGCTGGTAGTTTTGACTCGCCCCGTGATGATTTTGAAGATCTTCGCCTTAATTTTGCTTGCAGCCTTCCTGGTTGACGAGGAAAACCTTCCACGTGATGTGACTTGAAGGGTTTCAAGCTGCTGTTCCAGCACAAGGACATTCTGTGCGAAGGCCTTTTTTAAATTATTGTTTAGCCGCTTCCAGGTCTCGCTTTTGGAATATATCTGTGGCCTTTTTTGATGCGTGCAAAGTGGGGGGCGGGGGGGAGAGGGTCTGTTTTGTTCTTTTGTTTTTCCGAAACTAGCGTGAGCGGCAAGTGACCCACTTAAGAAGGGCGGCCGCGTGGTGGAGCCGCTCTGAAAAGCAGGGAACCGCTCCTGCTGCCGTCCTGTTGCGGGAGAAAGGGAAGAGCGCTCTGCAACTCGGAGGGAAACGTTCTGTTCAGTCCGCTGCCGCCGTTGCCGAGGCAATGACAGCGCCGACGGTGATGCAAATGGTGTAACCGGTTCAAGAGGCGCATAAGCGCCGCCCACCTCGCCAGGAACCTCCATGCTGGGCTCTCAGGCGCACTTTCGACGCTTGCCCAGCTGGGTTGCCGGATAAAAGTCGCACTTCTGTATTGCTGTGGGGAGAGAGAGAAGGGTGGCAGTCTTGCTGCGGAACTGCGGCGGCTGCAGTTCCAAAGTTCTGTTTCTACAGCAATGGTCCCTTTCCTTAGTACCCTGAATTTCTGGGAGTGCTTTAAAAAGCATTTTGACAGCCATGCAGCGGAGGATCTTAAGAGTTGCATGGCCTGGGCATGTTTGGTAGGAGTAGTAAATTCAGTGGGGCATACTCCTAAGTCAGCGTCTAGGCAAAACATTTCCTGCCCTAAAAATTTTAGGAGCAAATTTCTGGGGGACAGCAAAGAAACGTGCAATTGTTTTGCTTGTTGATAACATGAGGCATAAGCAAGCTTTCCAGTAAAACAGAATTCTTTGGGAGGTGTAAGGAGTCTGTGGTGTGTTTGTTTTTTCCATTCTTCTTTCTTGTTAGAGATTTAGAGGGTGCTTTCCGTGGACATGAGCTTTTAACCAAGGCCACATTGCTTTGAGCTTTCTAGAGCTGCTTGTAGGCCAGCTGAAACTGGCATTGGCAAAAGTAAGCTGCTTTCAAAACGTTGCTTTTTCCCCTCGCTACAGAAATTGTGAGTTTGAGGGAAATTATTGAAGAAGATGAAAACTTGCATTTATCTGAAGATGCACTCCCCCCCCCCAGCGTCAGAAGAGCTGACACGTTGGCATTACCAGGGAATAAATACTTTTATAAAGCATCTTGGCAAAGTATTAGGGGTGTTTTTTGTTCAGTGCCTAGCAGACCACTCAGAATCCACCCCCCAACGCGTTCTTTAACTTGCACAAGATTAGGAAAATGCAGTGTAGCAGCATGGTATCACGTATATAGAAAATATAAATATTTGGTCCTGGTGGCTGCAGTTGATTATAGCACAGAATCTAATACGGGAAGTTAGTTTGGTTACCGTGTCTTTCAGTTTATTTTGATGACTTTAGGGTGGGGGCATTTTCAACAGAAACCCAAAGTCATCTGGGTCAGTTATATCTCCATAAATGCTGCTGACAAGTGCCAGAGTCAGTCTTGCGGAATGGAGACAAATTCTAGAAGAAAGGTGATGTTAGTCAGCAGTATTAAGAGCAGAAAACCTTTAGTGCTACTAAGGAAACCATGTTGTTGGTTGTGATATGAGCTCATATTGTATGAAGGCTTCATTTAATGATGATTAGACTTGTGGATTAAGGCACCTTATTTTTATAGACAACAGACTTCAGGTGCCTCTGAAAGCTTTATTTTCTTAATATTTTGGTTTTTTTTTTCTGTGGGGGAACTGAATAGATGGTTCCGTCACTAAGCCATATTTTGAGTTACTATTTGTATAAACAGGATCTATCTTGTATTCTAATTCTAGTTTCTGTCATTTTGACAGTGGTTTATTCCTATTTGCCGTTATGTCACATAGTTGAGCTTCCTGATTATAGGAAAGGGTACATTATATACAATTTCATTGTTATAATTTTTAGTAATTAAACCTCATCAAACTAATAAAATAGTACAAGTCTTATAAAATATTTAATACTGCAGATATTTAGGATACAATCTACCCATATTTTATCACTGATAAAACTCACTGATTTTGGGAGAGGCAGCATTAAGCCAGTTAGCAAGTTCCAAATTAAAAAAACATTAAGCCACATTATAAGAGTATGAAACATTGCAAACAAAAAAACCTAAAGGTAATAGTGACTTAGTTAAGGGACACGTTTTCATTCTCTGAATGTTTCTGACTTGCTATTTTTGAGAGTGATTGTTTCCTATTCACACTACTTTTAGTAAGAGAGTAGGCTAGTTGTCTGCAAGGAACCCTAATTTTAAAAACAGGAGCTCTTTAATTGTTTATGAAGCTAGTAAACCTCTATATATCACTGTGTGTGCTAGATTTTCAGAATGATTTCCTAACAGTACTGTTGGTAGCATTGAAGAGCTATATTTCTGAAGTACTGTACAGTGGTGCCCCGCAAGACGAATGCCTCGCAAGACGAAAAACTCGCTAGACGAAAGGGTTTTCCGTTTTTCGAGGCGCTTCGCAAGACGAATTTCCCTATGGGCTTGCTTTGCAAGACGAAAACGTCTTGCGAGTCTTGCGAGTTTTTTCCCTCCCCCCCCCTTTTTCTAAGCCGCTAATAGCGCTAATCCACTAAGCCGCTAATAGGGGTGCTTCACAAGACGAAAAAACCGCAAGACGAAGAGACTCGCGGAACGGATTAATTTCGTCTTGCGAGGCACCACTGTAGGTGGTTCTAAAAATCATATCAGTACTGTGCCAATGTACAGAACGGATGCTGCTAGGTAGCTACACCACCCTCATTTCACAGAAATTGCTTAAAAGGTACCTGCAAATTTTGCCCTGTAATTTTCTTTCTAGGAGCGCTAGAGGCGTACTTTTTTTAAATGAAAGCTCAGAGTCGGAGGCACTTGCCTGGGACACCACTGGAAGCCCTCGTGGGCACACTGGGTTGGTGACTACTGCCTTATAAGAACCAGAAGCAAATGATTGTCAGTGCAGTTAGCGTTCACTTTTCTTTATACTGTACAGTCGTACCTTGGTTGTCAAACTTAATGCATTCCAGGAGTCCATTTGACTCCAGAAACGGTTTGAAAACCAAGGCGCACCTTCCAATTGGCTGCAGGAACTTCCTGCACTCAATCGGAAGCTGTGGAAGCTGTGTCGAATGTTCGACTTCTGAAAAACGTTTGCAAATCAAAACATACAATTCCGGGTTTACAGTGTTTGGGAGTCAAATCATCCCAAGTACCAAGGCATTCGAGAACCAAGGCATGACTGTACTTTATTTATGAAAGAGTTCTTTTCAGTATGGTCAGCTTTTCAGTGTTTAACGAAAGTAGAGGCTGGCAATAAGGCTGACCAGGATTTTAATATTTTGGGTCCTACACCTTTAAACTGTTGCCTTGCATGGCACCTACCCAAATCTCCAACTTTGTGCACAGCGGTTCCAGAAGCCTTGATATAATTTTGCTTGGTTTTATCTAGTTTTTAGGGAATTTTATTGAATATTATTGTTGTATAGTACTGTATGTTTATTGCTTTTGTGGAAACGAGCTAGATATTTGTTATTATAAATAAATAAGATTATGTGGATAGCTTGGCTACCTCAGGTTTGGATTATTACATTTCCTCAAATCAGAAACAGTAAATTTTGCCGTAGGCCCCATCACATAACTTTTTGGTATAAAAATGTATGCATTCAGGTTGGCAGTAGGATACACTGACATTTAATAAAGAGAGAAGTGGTCTTGCGTGAAACCAGCTGCTCAAGACAAAGCAAACACTTGCTTAGTTGATTTCTATCTCCTGTCCCACGGCTACCAGCACTTCAGCCTTGGCCGTTTTGTTCCAGGACAAATAACAAAGCCAGAGGAATCAAAAACAAATCATGTGAAAAGCACTTGGGGGGGGGGAGGATGTTACCATGGCAATAAGAAAGTCAAGTATTATTTTTCCCATGAGATATTGGAAGGTCGTAGTTTCAGTTCATTTCTTTCTCCCCCTGCGCAATAGTGTTTAACTGTATTATTATCATTATTTATTTTATTTACTAAATTTGTATACCACCTTTCATTCTAGGATCCAAGGGCAGTTCACAACAGAAAAATACAAAATGAGAACACAAATTGCATAATAAAACAAAAACCAATAACCCTCCCCCCACAAACATATTTAAAATGCCATATAAGCTTAATCGTTCAAAGGCCTGGTTAATAGAGAAATGTTTTCGCTTGATGCCTAAAGGTATGTAATGAAGGTGCCAGGTGAGCCTCCCTGGGGAAAACATTCCACAAACCACCGCAAAATGCCCATTCTTGTGTTGGTACCCTCCAGACCACTCGTGGAGGAGGCACACGACAAAGAGCCTCAGATGATGATTGCAAGGTCTGGGTCATTTCATATGGGGAGAGGCAGTCCTTGAAGTACCATAGATTCTGGCGTAATAGGCGATTGGGCGTATAAGCCTACTGGTTTTGGGAGACTTCAGCGTCCATGCTGATGCCGCTCCCTCCTCACAGGCTCTGGACCTAGTGACTTCCATGGCAACACTAGGGCTCTCCCAGTTTGTTTTAGGCCCCACTCATCAAGCAGGCCACACGCTGGATCTGATTTTTGGGGCTGGCATAGATGTGATCATGCTCCCCCCTGTGGAAGTGCCATGGTCTGATCACTACGCTCTGAAAGCCAAGATTGACTTCCCGCTCCTCCCCTGCTCGGGTGGCGAACCTATTTGGGCTCGTCCGCGAAAACTGATGGATCCTGATAGATTCCAACAAGCCTTGCAGGACCCTGCTCCTCCTGGCAACTCATTAGATGACCTTGTTGAGAACTGGAATAACCAGCTCTTGGCAGCCATTGATGAGATCGCGCCTAAGTGCCCTCTGCGACCCCGTCGAAACCAGGCCCCTTGGCTTACTGAGGAGCTCCGGAAAATGAAGCGGGATCTCAGACAGCTAGAGCGAGTACGGCGACGGACTCGTGACGGAGCCTCAAGAACATCTTATAGGACGCTTATGAAAGCCTATGAGATGGCTATGAAAGCTGCTAAGAAATCTTACTTTGCAGCTTCCATTGCATCCTCTAGCTCTCGCCAGGCACAACTTTTTAGAATAATTAGGTCAATAACATCCTTAGGAGGACAACCAAATTTAAGCACAAATTCGACCTACAGCTGTGAGGCATTCGTGAGAAAGTCCTGCCAATTTAGATACAGTGACTGAACTGGAGGCCCCTCGACTGACTTCAGGTCCAGTGTTGGACCATTTCGATCGGATACTCCCTGCTGATGTGGATAGATTCCTCCAAGTTGGTAGGCCCACCACCTGCCTCCTTGATCCGTGCCCGTCTTGGCTGATTAGGGAGTGTCCAGATGTTGCGCGGACCCCCCTGGTTGAAATTATCAATTTGTCCCTTGACACAGGGACATTCCCAGGGGAACTGAAGGAAGCAGTGGTGTGTCCACTCTTAAAGAAAACTTCATTAGATCCCTTAGACCTATCCAATTACCGCCCAGTTTCAAATCTTCCATATCTGGGTAAGGTAATTGAGAGAGCAGTTGCTGAACAGCTTGGTAGGTTTCTGGAGGAAACATCGGCTTTAGATCCATTTCAGTCCGGTTTCCATCCTGGTTTTGGGACTGAGACGGCTCTGGTTGCCCTAACAGATTATCTCCGTAGACAACTGGATCGAGGCGGGTCAGGACTGCTGATCCTTTTAGATTTGTCAGCAGCCTTTGACATGGTCGATCATGATCTTCTGGACCACCGCCTCGCAGACGTGGGGAAACAGGGCATAGCCCGTAACTGGCTGTGCTCTTTTATCTCTGGTCGGGGACAGAGGGTGGCACTAGGGAGGGAATTGTCGTCGCGCCACTCCTTGGTGTGTGGAGTGCCACAGGGCACAATTCTCTCCCCGATGCTTTTTAACATCTTTATGCGCCCCCTTGCCCAGATTATCCGGAACTTTGGGCTGGGCTGTCACCAATATGTTGATGACACTCAGCTCTATCTGCTGATGGATGGCCACACCGACTCGGCCCCGAACACACTGACCAGATGCTTGGAAGCTGTGGCTGGATGGTTTCGTGGGAGCCGATTGAAACTAAATCCTTCGAAGACAGAGGTCCTATGGCTGGGTCGGGATGGCATGGGGATGAGGGACCAACTCCCTTCTCTTGCGGGGGCCCAATTAGTGTCATTGCCTTCCATTAAGAGTTTGGGTGTAATCCTTGACGCCTCCCTTTCCATGGGGGTGCAAGTTACAGCAACAGCCAAGGCGACATTTTTCCACCTTCGCCACATCAAGCAGTTGGTCCCTTACCTTTCCTGCCCCGATCTGGCCACAGTGATCCATGCGACAGTCATCTCCAGGCTTGACTACTGTAATTCGCTCTACGTGGGGCTGCCCTTGAAGCTGTCCCAGAAACTCCAGCGGGTGCAGAATGCTGCAGCGAGGCTCCTCACGGGGTCTCTGCCATGGGAGCATATTCACCCAGTGCTTTTCAAGCTGCATTGGCTCCCGGTGGAATATAGGGTCAGATTTAAGGTGCTGCTTTTGACCTTTAAAGCCCTTCGCGGCCTAGGACCCTCGTACCTACGGGACCGCCTCTCCCGGTATGCCCCACGGAGAGCCTCAAGGTCCATAAACAGCAACACTCTAGTGGTCCCGGGCCCTAAGGAAGTTAGATTAGCTTCAACCAGAGCCAGGGCCTTTTCAACTCTGGCTCCGGCCTGATGGAACGCTCTGCCTCATGAGACCAGGGCCCTGCAGGATCTGATTTCTTTCCGCAGGGCCTGTAAGACAGAGTTGTTCCGCCTGGCCTTTGGCTTGGAGCCAATTTGATTCCCTCTCTTTTTTCTTTTCCTTCTCCTGCAATGAGGCTACATTTAAATATTTTAATGTTTCAATATTTTAATGTTGTATTTTAATTTTTTTTTTAAGTTGTAATCATTCAACTTGTTTTTATTATTGCTTGTAAGCCACTCTGAGCCCGGCCTTGGCTGGGGAGGGCGGGGTATAAATAAAAAATTATTATTATTATAAGATGACCCCCCCAAATTGGCAGCTGCCAATTTGGGGGGTCGCCTTATACGCTTCGCTGGGCAGTGGACGGCGGGTTCCGCGCCGGGAGGAAGCTGCCCGGCGAAGCTAAGCCGGCTTCACTGGGTGGCTTCCTCCTGGTGCAGAGCGGAGCCCGCTGCCCACTGCTGCTGCCCAGCAAAGCTGCCGCCGCCGCAGCAGTGAGCAGTGGGCTCCGCGAAGCCGGCTTAGCATCGCTGGGCAGCTTCCTCCTGGCACGGAGCAGAGCCCGCCACCCACTGCAGCCATACCTGGCGTATAAGACGACCCCTGACTTTTTAACCTCTTTTCCGGGGTTAAAAACTCGTCTTATATGCCAGAATCTATGGTATTGTGGTCCTAAGCCATTTGAGGCTTTATAGGTCAAAACCAACAGTTTGAATTGGGCCTGAAAACTAATTGACAGCCCATGCAGTATCCCTAATCTGTCCCAATTGCCCAGTGCCAGGAACACACACTCTAGATCGCCCCAGCCTCCCAATTGGACAGAGAGCTTGGAGAGAGAGATGGAATCTTTCTAGACTACAGTGGTACCTTGGGTTACATACGTTTCAGGTTACAGACTCCGCTAACATAGAAATATTACCTCAGGTTAAGAATTTTGCTTCAGGATGAGAACAGAAATTGTGCAGTGGCAGCGCAGCAGCAGCAGGAGGCCCCATTAGCTAAAGTGGTGCTTCAGGTTAAGAACAGTTTCAGGTTAAGAACAGACCTCCAGAACGAATTAAGTTCTTAATCCAAGGTACCACTGTACAACAATTTCCCCTCCCCGACCCTCAGGTCTGCCCTGCTGCTTCACCAAATACCCAGCCAGGTGAGCACAGTTGGGTGAGACCAACATCACCCTGTCCGCCCACCCAGATCTCTCTGATACAGACCAGATCAGCCTCATTCACAGTCAGATCCTGGATGATGGAGGCCTTACTCAGAACCAACCTGGCATTCAGCAACAGCAGCGGCAGACCTGAGAGCTGGTTGATAGAACGTTTGCAATTCCCCAGGTTGGAGGAGGGGCTGGTGCATGGCACAGTCACTCACTGCCTGTACCATGTGCTCTTACCTGGCCTGCCCCAACCCCATTCCTACCCCATGCCTTCCCTTGCCCAGAACCACTGCACTTGGGGTGTTTAAGCTTATTAATTCTGTTGCTTCCAAAACTGAGCTCTGGGGGAAATTATTTGGTCTTGATGCTCATGTCGAAGGATGTGTAGCATGTGCACCTGCATTGCCAGTCTTTATGTGGTGAGTGGGGAGAAAGAAACATGTCATGTATCTGTAGCCTTACTACAGCAGAATATTCCTTTTGCCTCATCACATGCAGTGCTTCTCAGAAGGAAACTTAGTGCCCTATGTCTGAAGGATTATTTATTAGGTCTCTGTGCTTGTGCTTCAGTTGAAACTGCCTGTCTTTCAGGAGTAAAATCGTAGATTCGGAGTATGATCTAGTGCCAGGCTTATGGTAGGAAGAGTTTCCATGCTACTTTAGGCTCATTTCTTTCTAATACTTTTCACCATGTGGAGAGTTGTAAAGGCCCTGGAGGGGTTAACTGTGTGCCTTATTCTCGTGCTATACTCAAAAGGTATCACACATTAGCAGAAATATTGATAGAGCTGCTTTCTGCATGCATGATTGTGTGTGTATTACCAAAAATAAGTGCAGTTAACTTTTCAAGGCATGCATCTGTTTATGTGGTGAGCAGCATCCTAGCAAAATGCATCTGCAGCACTACAAAAAGTTGAGGAGTGTTTATATGTAGTACATTTATTCCCCTCCCCAAGTGCTTAATCTACATCTTACATTGAAAAGGCACACCGAATCCAAACAATGCTGATGTTCTACATCATACAGGGGTATATCGCAGAAATGTACCATTTGACGTCTTAGGTTATAATCCTATGTACACATGCCTGAGAGTGATCCCTATAGAACTGGATGTAGCTTATTTTTAATATGCATGGATAGAAGTGCACTGTTAATGAGTTAAACATATTTATTTGTCCTGACCGCAGCAATATTGTATTGATGCCCTGAGTTTTTGAATAAAAATATACTTAGTAAGACCAAAACTAATGATAAAAAGTGAAAAACTAATTAAAACTGACATGTCTGGCCTTGAAGGGTGTTCTATTGTTTTGCTACCTGGGTAGTGGAAAAAGAAGCAATTGCAGGTTCTTTTTTTAACACTGATAATGCAGTCATATAACATCATTTGGAATGGCAAGCAGGCAGTCTAGATCAGTTTTTTTACTCAGCAGTATTTTTACTGCTGATAGTCACTGCTGTTCCTAGTGACTAAATCAAATACTCTTCTTAAAGCTCTACTTTCAAGCCTATTCTGTGAGCTTCCAAAACTGTTTCTTGTATAATTGTAACCAATTTTCTTGACACACCTCTTTCTGGTTGCCAAGTAACCAGTCATATTGCTAGGAATCCATATTGCTATGGTATCCTCATTTCTGTTTCTCCCCCACCCCACCTCTATTTAATTTTCTGCTTTAATTAATCAATTTTATAAAGCAGAAACATCTAGGTTTGTCCTTGTGAACACAAGACACTGATATAATATATGTAAGAACGACAGCTGATGATTAAGGATATGATTTTAGGTGACGTGTGTGTTGTAATCAGCTAAACAGGCCCCTTGCTATGAGAATTCAGGTTGCTACGGTTACCTATAGAAACTAGGACTTTGGGTTAACTCAGGACATCGATGCACAAAGCTCAGTATCTCACGTCCCTCTACACCAGCACAGATAACGTGTCATTGCCTCTGTATCTGACTCCATATCCAGTACATCATTTATAGGTTAGCTTTCTGAAAATTACTATATAGAATTAATCATATAACAGTTTGCAACAGAACAGAACTGGGATCAGCTTTAAAAAAGCCAAAAAGGGTCTGGACTGACCAACTGAAGTACTTAAATTCTTAAAGCCAAGCCTCTGCTGCTTTAGTGTTCAGCTGTGTACACCTTACCATTTACTCCAGTGCACTTTCACTGCTAGTTTTTGAAGCCACATGACATTGGCCACAATCCATCTGTATGTCGTAGTTTCCTGAGAAGTAGTGCTGATTGATGTTTTCTCCCAAACAAGCTTCCAGCTTATTTGAAAACATAATCCCTAGTTAAGGTGTGTACATTTTTGTGTGCCTCCTCCATGAGAGGTCTGGAAGGTGGCAACACAAGAACGAAACTTTTCTGCAGTTTCTCCCTATTTGTGGAATGCTCTCTCCAGGCAAAAACTTTCCTCTATAACCAAGCCTTTGGCCTTTAACTATTTGTGGCCTTTTGGAAGAGCACAGGTTACCGTGCATGTGCAAAGGACAACTTCATTGAAAAGGGGTTCTGGGGCAGAGGGTTATAGCTGTAGGGAAACAAATCAGGTAATAGGTAATGGTATGTACAGCAATGTAAACTGGGGGGGGGGAACCTCACTGTGTTTTAAGCCGCTAATATGTACATGCCCTCAGACTTTGAGATCTGTATCCCAGTATAACAAGCTCTCCCTGGAGGGAGATCAGGTATCTTATGGGTGGTCTTGATAATGTGATTCACCACAAAACAAGATCACAATAGAATTTTAAACACGTATAAATAAAAACTAATTGAGGCAGTGAGAAATCAAGCATACGTGCTACTATAATAATAATAATTATTATTATTATTATTTCTTAATAATAATTTCTTAATAACTACACATTAGATTTCAACATCTTCCCGATTAATTAGTTAATCTAAAATCAGTATGTCAAAAATGAGTTTAGCTTTGCAGTAATAAAAGTAAAATAGAACACATTTTAAAGTAACCGTTAATATAACATTAACAGTTGCATTTTTATCACTGGTTAATTATGTTTATTTGTTTCAGCCACAGGCCATAACAAAATTACAAACAAATTCAGACATAAAATCAGAGGCAGAAGTACAGCAGCAGATAATAAACCAAAAGGGGGAAAATATTATTAGCACTACAGGAATAACTTAAGGTTACCAGACGTCCCTGTTTTCCGGGGACAGTCCCAGGATTTATAAATCAGTCCCCATACAAAATCCATTCAAGTTGAAAAGTGTCCCCAGATTCATTGGAAAAAATCAGGTAACCTTTGAATAACTGTCCTTGGGGAAATCCAGGTTATATGAAATTACATAATCATCTGGATCAGTGGTTGCCAACCTTTTTGAACCGGTGGACAAATTCTGAATTTTGAAAGAGTGCAGTGGGCACCAATCCCAAACTAGCTGCCATGGAGGCGTGGTATAACGCAAAATGGCTGCGATGGGGACAGAGCATTACATAGCATGGCTACCACGGGGGGAATGTTTGAAGAGGAAAAGGTATACTACAGGGGAAGCATAGCTTTGGAAAGAATTACCATTCCATCATAAATATCTAGTGCTGTTGTAATGGTTCTAGGGGTTGCTCGTGCATAAACTGGTGCAACACCTGGCTGGGTTGCCTGAGTGAACCTTTTCTGTCCGGACAGCCACTCACCCGTGGCTGTCTCAATCGCTGGCAGAATCCGTCAGTGGGCGTTTCTTGAACTTCTTCCAGCAAAGAAGCTCTTTGACGCCTAGTCTCCTCCTACTCTCCCTGCGCGGAAGCCTTCTGCGCAAGGCGGGTGTAGGCAGCGGAGGACCCTTACTCTCCCCGCTGGTCCCTGGCAAGGCGTCATGGGACTGCCTCGCCGATTCTCCCATCGCCGATTCTCCCATCTGCCCCACTTCTCCACTGGTGCTACGCTGATTCTCTTCCCCAGAAGATGGGCTGCCTCTCCCCATCCCGGGACGCTCTCTGGGACCCCTCCGGAGCCCGCTCTCTCCCTCCGGCCCTGATGACAGTTCCCTGACATCCGTTAACTGAGGTTTGTGTAATAGAGTGTTTGTTTACAACCATTGCTCTTCTTGGTAGTCTTGGTAGTCTTTATTAGCTGATGGTTGCTTGACCTATAAGGCACTGACTCTGGCTGGGACCCAAAAGTGGGCCATGGGTTATTTTGAGATGGGCCTCAATGCCACAGCCAGACCAGTATCTCCTTATTTGCTTGTCCCACCCTCTAACATGCCATAGCCTTTTGGCTGAACCAATGCCAGCACCAGCAACTCATTGTATGCACAACAAAGGTGGCTAGGAGACAGAGAAATGCTGTTGGGATGAGGAAAGGAGTGTGTCCCTCCTTTGAGGGGAAAATATGCTAGAGGAAGTTTTGAAGGAAACTGGAATAAGATGACGATGATTGTAATACATAAACGGGGAAAAGAGAAGAGTATAAGAGAGGAAAGTTGTTATGAGGAGAAATAAGTGAATGTCCCTCAGGGTGGAGAGATAAAGGGAGCTGGCAGTTTGGGCGGGGTGTGGTATGAGAATAAAGTATAAATTGAGTATGAAGGGGAGATGGAAGAAGAAATTACCAGAGGGAGCTAATGACTTGCAAGACATGGGGGATGGGAAGGGGAAAGTGTAAAAGAAAAAGCCTTACCGTGTAGAGCCTCTGGATCTGCAAATTCTTCCTAAAATAGAAAGGCTGTCACAGTACCCCCTACCCAGAGCTCAGTAATTTCCAACTGATCATGTCAAACTCTGCCTCAGTCTGTCATGATTTTGTGACAGGACCTGCTCCTACACCACCATTTTGTGATTGGTGGGCCTCATTAATTTCTGACTGTCTTAGTTGGGCACTAGGGGTACAAAATTTTAGAATCCCTGTTACAAGGTTCAAAATTCAAATAATTGCCAGATGGGTGCAATCAAACACACATTTAATCAAGAACTCACACACCATAGTGTGAAATAAAACTTTTTCATAATATTTTTTTTATTTATACCCTCCCATCTGACTGGGTTGCCCCAGCTACTCTGAGCAGCTAAGTTATCCTTCCCATTTAACTGTTCATAGCCTGATCCAGCATTTCTCAACCTTGGGTCTCCAGATGTTGTTGGACTACAACTCCCATCATCCTTGACCACTGGTCCTGCTAGCTAAGGATGATGGGAATTGTAATTCAACAACATCTGGGGACTCAGCTTCAGAAAGGCTGGTACAATCGCTAAGTGAATCCCAACAGATTTTATTTTTCTACCCTACAAATTATTTCACCATCAGAGGGCGATAAGAGGAATAACAAATAAAGATGGGTTTGGCTCCAGGGTATTGATTTATATCATTTATTAATAATAGTGCAGCAATCTCTTCTGTCTCAGTCACAGCAGCTTTATATTTTTGGGGTATACCCTGTGAATGTGAGCTAAATCTACGATGTAAAAGATTTTCCAAGTTGGTTTTGCCGCCATGTGGATGACTTCATACAAGACTTAACAACTGTATATGTATTTGTCTTGGAAGGCAGCACTTTATGTTTGGTAATTATTTTCAAATTTTTCAATAACATTTGTAAAAACAAAATGTGGGGGAGAAAATTATACGTTGTAATCTTTTAAATCCCAGTAGAAATGCTAATTACTCCTCTGCTTTTCCAACATAAGCATTAAAGCCCCTTTCCAATAAAGTTACTGAATTTAAATAACTATTCTTCATTAGTTAAGTTGCTGAATACTTAAGTCCTTCCATATAACAATAACATCACTTGGGATAATATAGACGCTTAACATTATATAATTAAATTATTTCATTTAACCTTTTATAATTACGGTAAATTATTTTTTGATGTGTAACTTCATGATCAGAATTTATTAACCATAATTAATTGTTCACAATCTGTTTTCAGGTCATCAACACACACACACACACGTCATCAACATAAACACACACACAATTTGGGCCCTCCATACCCACTTGCAGGAAAAAAAACAATCCAGTGAGTTAGGATCTTATCCATTAATAATTGTATAATCTCAGTTTCCTAAAGACGAACAGCCAAACACAGTATCATATTTCATTAATAAAGAAAATCATACCCTCCCTCCCAACACATATTGTTGGTGTTCCATTTCTCCAGAACAAAAGCATAACTTTTGCTTATCCACAGAGTTTGGGGGAGTAGAGGGCCAAGTGTAATTCTGAGTTGTTTGGAAAACTATATTTATTTTCTGCTTACAATTGTTTGACTACCGAACAGAAGATCATCATCTGAGTCCTTCATTTCCTAGTATACGGCATTTTGTGCCCTTATTGTGCTGTTTGAGAGGACTGAATTTGAAAGTTTTTCATCTGATCTGCTTAGATCCAGAATCTCATAGCCCAGAAGGGTGACTTTGGAAAGAGACAATATGTTATTCCATTGTATAGCTCTGTCAGAAACTTGTGTTCCTTCAGTTAAAATACAAAATCAAGTGAGCTCTAGGGACACACACTTTTATCTTCCTACCCTGTCCATTCATGAGCTTTCTGTGGGCTCATGAAACAGGAAACCTTGAAAAAGTAGAAGTGTGGCTGTAATTGGGATTATTCTATTTTTAGCCCATGAAGCAAGCCGTCTGCTGTCCTGTCCGTGTCCCAGCAGAGGTGTTACATAACTCTGACTTAATTCTCTGTATCTGCTGCTACATCAACTTCCCCTTTCCTTTGAACTTTGCTTTTAAAACAAAACAAAACACCAGGCCTTTAATTCTTTAAACTCTTTACTTAACAGGAATATTAAGCACTACGTTTACAGCAGCTCCTTAAGGGCATTGGAAAGTTCTGAACAGAAATTAACCAAATGATTTAAGAAACAAAACAAAACTCACACAACCTTGATTATCTAGCAATAACTTCAAATATGTTGGACACTCTACTACTTTCAAATTAAGAGATTTCTGTAATTTGCTAATTCTAGAGTTGTCACCTGTGTTTATTTAGGGTAAAAGCATAACAGACAAGTGCATGATCATGATTGTTCTTTGATATTCTTTTTAAGTGTCGTTGTGTTTCCTGCTTGGTTAATCGGTGAATCTGGATGCTTGTGCTCAAGTTATGGCCTTTGTAGCCTGGCCATTTTCCAGATTCCAAGAATGGATAGTGCATCTGGTTGGTTAGATAAACCCAGGATGTACTCTTTAACCTACTCTGGATTAACCAGGAGAAAGGGAAAGCAAGGTGTGTAAGGAACAGATGCTGAGCAGCATAGGAGAAATTTAGAAAATATGTGTAGTGTCATCAAGGCGTCATAATGTCTAGGTCAAGCCCGTTTTAGGCTGAGTATATACTGTATACTGTGGGGGTTGGGGGTTTGTTTGTTTTTTTACTTAAATACATTGTGGCAGATTAGTTCATTATACTAGGCTTGTTGTATATGTACAAAGCTGATTTGAGACGAGTGGAGAGCTAAGAACATAAGATGAACCTGCTGAATCAGGCCAATGGCCCATCTGGTCCAACATCCTCTTCTCACAGTGGCCAACCAGATGCCTGTGGAAGTCTGCAAGCTGGACATGAATGCAACAGCATTCAGCCTGCCTGCAATTCCCAAGAACTGGTGTTTAGAGGCACAAATCCTCTTGACAGTGGAGGTAGAACATAGCCATTGTGGCTAACAGCTATTGATAGCTTTATCCTCCTTGAAAATGTCTAATCCTCTCCAAAAGCCATCCAAACTAGTGGCTATCGCATTGTGGGAGAAAATTCCATAGTTTCAACTATGTGCTACATGAATAAGTACTTTCTTTTGTTAATTCTGAATCTTCCAACAATAGGTAGTCACAGGCCCTACTTTTTGCAAGAATTGATAATCTAGAAAAAGAATGTTCCTTTTATATATTATGGCTCCTAGGCATCCTTGTGAGGCACATTGCTTTACTTTTTTTCTTTTTTTAAAAACGACAACCCATTTATTGTTTTATTACAACTATATGTAACAGTATATTCAGCATAAATATATATAGTACATGTTAAAAGAGTTCTCAATCCAGTAAATTCGATAGCAAGATACTCCAGGATAATCTATATATAAATGTTAAGCATGGAAAGACGTCCTGTTTTGTTTGCTTATCTAAATTCTCCATGAAGTAAAATAGCCACTAAAAGTGCAAAAAAAGGTAAAGAAAGAAATAAGAGGTTAAGGTCTCCCCTTGCCTTGCCCCCAGGTGCTTAGATTGTTCCTAAGACAATGTATGATTGGACCGCATCTTGTACTTCTTCATTTTACTTATTCATTATTGAACACCAGTTATTTATGAATGAATTATATTGTTGCCTTTTAATTTTTATAAAGCTCTAGTTAGTAAGTTAGTATTTATTATAAAGTTAGTTTGACCATGTAAGCCAAGTACCAGACTCTTAGTTAGCCAGTCCCCAATAAAGGGTGGATTAATCTTATAACTGATAGTTACCAGGGTTGCTGTTGGCAAATAAGTGATCATTGATTTGCCACCAGGGGACAAGGCGGCTTTTACATAACCCAAAAGCATAATTAATGGTCCATGGGCAGTTCATAAGCAGTCAGTATTTTTAGTTTACTTACTATCTGGACTTTGATTTTAGGACATGCCCAAAATATGAGACATATTGACAGTGCTCATGTGATTTCTCAAACAGCTATTTGTAAATATTTGGGTTAATCTTTGTGATATGAGGTACCATCTAAAAATCAGCTTGTATTTTTTTTTAAAAAAGATCCATACAAACCATAAAGGTACTCCAATGTTTTTCATTCTATGGCAAAAAGTGCTTAATATCCTCACTGCATCTTTGTCCTTGCAGTAGTTTAGCCTCATTTAGGGATGGGCCAATCTGTCAGTTTGGGTTTCTCTCAGTTGCTCATTGCTCCAATTTTTCTGTTCTTCACATTTCCACATTAGACTGCATTTTTTTCAGTGTACAAAAAATCCTCATGAATTCATAAGCATTTTCATATTTACAATATTGGATGTAATTTTCCATAATACAAACATTTTTTCAAGGCAGTTTACCACAATATAACACATTTTGTTACATTATTTCCACTATTATTTTTATGCACATTTTGCATTATGCATTTCTGTGCACATTACTTGGTCGGCGAACTATAATACAAAATTCAGAGAAATTGAATTTTGAAGGATGGCTAGGATTTGGTTTGCATATTCTCTTTGGAAAGTGTGGATTGGGTAATTCACCTTTAAAGTGAGTCAATTTTCTCCCCTAACCCCACCATGTCAGATCACCTCATGTTGTTAAATCCCACAGTAAGATTCACTGAACATTCAGTCCCCTTTGAGGCTATATGTCTTGCCATGCAACTGCAAGGAATGTGTGCATGTTGAGAATTGGGGGGGGGGTTACTTGAAGCAATGGTTTTAAGTGGAAATAAACAGAATTCTAATGTACTAGAAAATGGATTTCAAAACATAATTTATCCTGCAGGTTTCAGAAATATGGTAAAAAAATATGGTAAAAACTGTTCAAATAATTCTCTTGTCTCTCCGTCCCCCCAATTTGCATTGCTTCCCCCCACCTTTTTATGTGGACAATATAAGGAATTGCATGCTGCCTACACAAGGATTAAGTGAAGTAGGGCCAAAGAACCCTACTGCATATTGTACCTTCTTTTCTGAATTATTTCTTCTTGGACATGTAGCTTATGCTAAGGCCATGATCCTGTGTGCTGTACACACTGGGACTTCTATCTGAATAAACATGAATTGGACATGAAGAGGTTATATGCATCCCTTGGATTTATCACATTACTATACATAACACTCTTACCCTGCGTCTCCCAAGCTTCCCTGGGAACATGCCTCATAGCATGTGCTTGTGTCTTGATCTTGTATTTTTATTTTTCTTGTGCTTTTCTCTTGTATTTATTCCATGACTAATGAAGCACAGAATGTCAAGCGTAGAGAAAGGCTATTTATGGGCTACCAGTGCAATCCCTGCAACTTCCAGTTATGTTGTCAAGTGTACCTTCATGTTACGAGGCATCCCTGTGGTCTCTATTCTTAGCAGCTAATCATGGAAATAATTCTCTTCAGCATTACTGGCTTCTTGGCTTCAGAGGTTCGCCAGCTCTCCTGCTTACAGAGGCGATCAGCTTCCTGTCATTTGCCCCACCTGCAGAGAGTAACGGTACTAGATATCGTATCACTGCCCACCCCAGTATCTTTAAAGAGGCCCCCATTTCTGATGCTGTCACACCCATCATACTAATACTAAACGTGATTACAGATGGTGTATGTTTTATGGTTAAAATGAAATGTAGAACAGTAATATCCTATGATGCCACAGAACACGATTGAAACCCTCAATTAATTCCTTGCGTGTGATTGCATAATTGTCTCTTTAAAATGGAGGCATAGGGTGCTGCATTGTCTCATCAATGCTAGGACTTTGTGTTCCCTATATTAATGCCTGCTGTTTAGTTCCACTCCTCAGTTTTATCGCTGTTTGTTCCTGTGTGTGCAGTTACTTGTACTTGCTAAAATAAGTGTGCAAGCATTTTTACAGCAATCCAATATGCATGCTTTGTAAAACTCACTGTCCACATACTGAAAATGAATTCAATACTGCCAGAGAACTTGAGGGAATAATAGGGAATAATTGAATAATAGGGACCAGGCCTTAGAAAAATGTGAAAGGTAGATCAAAGTACTTTGGAGTTTGTATCTCATTAAGTCAGCATTTGTCTGACTGTCTTAAAGTGTCACTTTTAGTGGTGTGGACTGAAGACAACATTCAGTCTGAAATCCCTTTAGTGCTCTAACTGCTTTAGAGGTGAGCGCCTTCACTTCAGCCTGAAGCAGAACCTGGTCTTGGAAGTACCAGAGCTTTGTATCTCCCTATTTAGTATCACGAGGAAATGGCTGGTGGGTGGGAGAGATGACTCCTCACCAAGGACCTTTAGGAAAATGGGGGAGCCTTAACTCCCCGTTAGATTTCTTTGAGCCTGTAGAAAGCTAGCAGGGCAGGGTCAAGTGGACCTCCCAAATTCCAAAAAATTGTTGCTGCTGTAGAAAACGCTCTGTTCAATGTGTCTCACATCCCAGCAGACTTGGGAATGGAATGGTGTGCAAAAGAGCCTCTGAAGATGATTTCAGTGCCAGGGTAAGCTCATACCCTGGGCCAGGTTCAAGGTGCTGTTATTCATATGCAAAGCCCTTAATAACTTAGGTGCTGTTATTCATATGCAAAGCCCTTAATAACTTAGGACCAGTTTACCTACAAGATTGCCTGACCCTGCATGTGCCCACTTGATTGCTTCGATCATTGGAATTGGCACTACTACAGGTGCCACATAATACCCATTCCAGCATCTGGATCTTGGTGACATAAGTTCCTTCTTCACCTGATTTGCTGCTTGGTGAGCTAGCTGCATATGAACCAGTTCTGCTTTGTAGTCAATGAGGAAGAAGCCTGTTCCATACCTGATTTCAAAGTGGATCATGCAGCAAAGAGCATCTGTTTTAGCATGTGGTTTCCTTGTTGTGGTTTGGTCTATCTGCTAGTAATGCTAGTTTCACTATTTGTACAGGCTCAAAACGTAATGCGTTTATTCTGTCTTTCCTCATAACTAATGGTTCTTTCTATCGTGTGCCCTCTATCCCTTCCAACGCTACTAATTCTTGTGGCTGCACACAAAATAAGACTCGTAATTTTAGTCCCTGTTTAGTAGTGTTGAAGATAAAGTTTTTAACAATTTGAGGGATACAACTTTCGTGCTCCCCCCCGCCGCCCCCAATATTCAGTAAGAGATTTTATGGCTTTAACAAGGACCTGACCAATCCCCCATTGCCATCTTGAAAGCTGGAGCTTGTTTTCCTCATTTAACTCCAGAAGTAAAGTACTTTTTAAATGCTTGCAGTGTTGGCATTAGACTACTGCTGTTCCTCTTGGCTTTGCCCCCATGCTGGGAAGAAAAGTAGGCCTTTTTCTTTTTAGGGTTGTACAGAAGTGATTGCCTTTTAAAACACCACCCTACTATTTTTGCTCAGTAGAACAAAAGCAGCCATACCCCACAACTGTCTGCACTGTCTCTTTTTTGAGGCTTCTCGACGGAAACAGTGATAAACTATTTCTGGCTCTTTGAGCAGTAATTTAATACCAAACTACTGCTGGTCAAATGTGAACTTTAGTCACAGGGACACATCCAGTTGTAGGTTTAGCAGTAAACTGATGTATACTTCCAGCATGAACCTGCCCTTACTTGGATGCTCAAAATAATCTGGGTGAGTGATAGACATTGCATGTTTGCTTAAACATCTTTTTTTGTAAATATCGTTCACCAATGCTGTTGCTGGCATTCTCCCATGTTACAGCTCAAGGGAACACTGTAGTGCCTTTTACCCTGTAATTTGTACATTACAGGTTGCATTCTAGTTATAAATAAAGAAATATGTGGGCATGGTTCAATTTTGGGAACAGTTTGTACTCGTAACACATGTGAAGGCAGGCAGTTGTATTGTGAAGCATCCTCTGATGTGCTGTAGCCTTCCTCAAATGGAGTGTCCAGGAAATTCTTGCTGCTCCAATCCCTAGGGAAAGCTGCTAACTGTGAAATGAGCTTCAAATGGGTCCACACCAGTTTTCAGGTTATGGGATTCAAACCCTGTAGGCATCTTGTATACAGTTCTGGCTTTTCCAAGCAAAGAAAGCTAAGCACAGTCTCTTCATAGCAAGAACAATGTTGCCTTTCAAATTCTTACTGTCTTAAAACGGTAAAGGACCCCTGACAGTTAAGTCCAGTCGCGAACGACTCTGGGGTTGCAGCACTCATCTCGCTTTACTGGCCGAGAGAGCTGACATTTGTCCGCAGACAGTTTTTCTGGGTCATGTGGCCAGCATGACTAAGCCGCTTCTGGCGAAACCAGAGCAGCGCACGGAAACGCCGTTTACCTTCCCACTGCAGCAGTACCTATTCATGTACTTGCACTGGTGTGCTTTCAAACTGCTAGGTTGGAAGGAGCTGGGACTGAACAACGGGAGCTCACCCAGTCACAGGGATTCAAACTGCCGACCTTCTGATCGGCAAGCCCAAGAGGCTCAGTTTAGACCACAGCGCCACCCGCGTCCCTCTTACTGCCTTACTAGTACTTAAAAATAGTCATTTTTATTTTTATTTTGGTAACGTTTCCTAGCCAAATACCTCCCAAATACCTAAACAGAAACCCCCTCTCCCTTGCCCAAACCCATTTAGTCACCATTTAGCATCCTATTTAACTCATCTGAATATGAATCAAATAATTCTGCATATCAAAACAACAAGACAAAAGATTTGAAGGGAAAGAGTTGAAAGAAATGCTGCTGAATCAAGACATCCAGGAAGTTCACTCAGAACTCTTGGGAGTCTTGGAAGTGCCTTGTACTTTATCGTTGTCCATCACTACTCCTTTGCCTTGCCTCCGCATACATTTTGAGCTCTGCATCTCTGTGTGGACTGTTTTAGCATTTGGAAGTTTTGCAATTGTTCTTGCATGCATCTGTGCACAACAGATGTCACTTTCAGGCAGTGAATAACTCTAAAATAACTCTGTAAAGAAGAGGGAGGGGGAGAATCACTGGATTCTTCAGCTCTGCTAGAACATCGAAATTGTGCAGTCAGCCTTCCAGTACAAATTTAAGGCTGGCATGTTTCTGTTTTGAGGTGCTCACCAGAGCCTTTCTTTTATCTAGTCTTTCAGAATTACCCCAACAAAGCAAAATATTCCGTCTTTCATATTCTGATTTTCAAGAATCGCTCCCCAAATGGTCCTTTTGTCATGCCTTGGTGCTCCTAATGGTTTCCTCTCACAGCTGAGACAGGCCATTTGAACTCCAGTAAACTTATCTGTGGGGCCGAAAGGGTTAACACACAGCTTGCTGCCAGGGGAACACACACCCCTGGAACATTTTGGAGGGAAAACCATTTGCTCCTCTCACCATGCTGAAGTGATTAACTGTTGTAAGAAAAACCCTCTCCTGAGGCTAACACTGCTGGTGACCTAGGCCTGCAGAGTTTCATGCATCCACAGAGACAGGTTGTTTTTTTACCCGCCCTCCCCCCCCCCCCCAATTAACAAATTTCCAAAATGTATTTGAGTGGAGTGTGGAAGGCTTGAAGTTTTCAGACATTTGCAGAAATGAAACGGTTAAAAGCATGTGCTCGGGTGTGTGCCTAAAAGCAACTGTCTTTTCCAAACTGCAGTGCCTTTGCTGCCCTTTGAGTTAAATCAAAAATTATATTGCATGTGTCTCTGGGATGTGCACTAGCTTTTCTCGAGGATTGAAAAACATCTGCTTTGTGTTGCTTTATAAACGGGAATGAGCTGGTGGGGGTTAATGACACGAAACTTTGCTCTGTTTTTAAGCTGTGCCTCTTCAGGAGATGCTTGCCAACCCTAAAAAGAGTTAAGCTAGCAAGTGTAACTGTGGGAGAGCCACACGAAGCTGACGATGCGAACATGAGAAAGGGGAAGCTTGGAAATGAAGCAAAGAAACCAAGATGAGGAGGGAGCGCAGAGATATAGGTGCTGAGCCTGGGAGTGACTTTCTCTTGGTTTGTCCGGCCCTGGTACTGCTGGCATCGGATCTCTGGGGAAAGCTGCAGTTCTGCTGTTAAAACACAAGGAGCAGCCTGGAGAATTTTGAGCTGCGTCACACAGCTCAGAGGGGGAGAGAGAGAGAGAGGGAAAGCAAGCTCTGTCGATAGGTCTACTAGCAACAGCCCTGCTGCAGCAAGAGAGAGAGAGCTCATGAAAGAGAAGTGATAACAACATTGGGAAGCATGCTTCCTTTACCCATATAGCATATTTTTTTAAAAAAGAACCGCTATTTTGAAGCTTGTTTGGTACCAGCAGATTTTGTCCACTGATGATACCGGAAAGATGCAACGCAGTTAATCCCGCAAGGGGGGGGCATACATAGGAAGGGTTAATGGGAGGAAAATTCTGGAATGTTCTATCCTGCGGCGGCGCAAACAGAGGGTTGAGGACTGCACAGGTGTAGATGAACAGAATTCGTGGTTCCTCTTTTACCTTAACGTACGTATCGGATTGGGATGTGGGGTGGGGGAGTTGAACCGACTGTCTCATTTATGTTGTGTGTGTGTGTGTGTGTGTATGTGGGTATTTGTTGGGGTTTCTTTCTGTCCCCAAACTCTCCACCCCCAGAACTCTTACACCCCATGTTATTTTTCTGTGGCTAGATACTGTTGGCTGTGTCCTGCGTCACACCAATGGAATGAAGGCACAGGTTGTAAAATGTCACTGCGTAGCTGTAATGCAGATTTGGGGAAGGAAGAGAGAACAGTAGTTTTTCAGAGGTTAACATCAAGGAGTTGGCAGAGGGGTTAAAAAGACAGTCTCTGGATTTTTAAATCTGAGGGACTGTATCTGCATAGTTCAGAAAGTGGTGAATGATGACGCAGTGATCTTTGCCTAGCATGTTACTGGGTTTAAAAAGCATCAGGGGGAACAGGTACACTGTGAATCTCCAGGCCAGCTGAAAGGGACTGAGTTAAGAAGGGAAGATAGCGTTTAGGAATTAAATGTCATCATTTTGGCGTTGGAAAGTTGTTTACCTTGCTCTCTCCGTGTCTCCATGTTGGCAGTCTTCCAGCTCACATGTGATAGTCTTCCCTGTACTGCTGCATCATTAACTGAGTGCCTGAGCCTACACATGATTGGCTGGGGAGGGCTCTTATTCTAAACACACATTTCCATTGGAGGGAGAGGCAGTGGCAGGTGAAAAGCTGCCTCAGATTGGCTGGGGCCAGGATATCAAATCTAAATGTTCCATTCCTCTTGCTTTAAAAGGGGGTCTGAACAATTTGTGACTTAAAATGTTGGCTGTTTGCTTCTCTCCACCCCTCCTTTTCCTTAAATCAGGCATTTTGGAATGTGTCTGTGTTCTCAAGGCTGGTCATTTAAAGAGAAAAGCAAAAAAGCAGGAACTTGAGTATTGTGGATTAGTTTAGTTTATTACTGGTTCAAGTGACGCAGAAGGAAAAACAAATATTCTGTGACTCGAGTTGCATCAGTAACAGGCGTGTTTCCGGCTGCTGTGAGACAAGCCACGATGACGTGACATTATTATAGGCTTCAGAAGAGACAACAAAAAAGAGACTTTGGTGGGTGGCTATCTCTGTCTGTGAGTGGAAAAATTCTAACTAGGCAGAGCTATTTACATGTATTGTAAACTATTTGGGGCAGTGAGAGTGCCTGCCACTGGTATATATGTAAAAACCTGGACTGAACCAAAACTGAAATGTGTCCTAGGTTACGTCAGTGTAACCTCAAAGTCAGTGCTGTGATGGGATTGAATGGCAACAGAACATAGTGGTAAGATCTATGAGGCTTGCTTTCTGTCATTTTGTTTTGTTTTAAAAGGAGGGGATGGAGAGTTCTAAGATGGCTGGAGAACGATAGGTGGACGGTCAAGAAGAATAAACCACCAGATCGAGCCGGGGAGCGGAGTGGGGGGATGAGGATCCGGCATATAGGTAGACGTAGTGCTTGCTTTAACCATTTCATGAATCAGATTTTCCATACTGGACTATCCCATAGCCAATCCCAGTCAACCATTTATTCTGTTCTGGAGGATGGGGTCTATCTTCTCTTCTCTTTGGAACCTGCCATGAAATCCAGAGTAACTAGCATTATCACATAACATGAGAGGGTGAGTTTCTTGTGGCGTTTTCTCATAAAATGCTCCAATGAATTGAAGGGTTTACGATGGTAAAAGGATTTGTGTTGGTGACTCACCGGCATAGAGAGAGTCAAGTACAGACAGTCGTTCGGCAGCAGTTTGCTGGCTTTGGAACCAGATCAGATGCATTTTGATTCTTCATCTTAATTTCTTTTAAAGTACTCTGTCTTCTCAAGTGTTGTTACAAGATGTATTCTCACCAGTAGGCTTTAAAAGCCCTAAGAAAGGTGAATATGCATAGTCTTCTATTCACATTTGCTAGCTCAAAGGAGCAAGAGGCGGAGGGGAAGGAGAGAAATAATAAGGAAGCCATTTCTGGAGGCAGACATGATGCGTGGAAGGAGGAAGGCAAGGAGACACAGCAAATACACCCCTCCTATATTATCCCCTCATGCACACCTTCATTTTTCCTTTCTGATTTGCCAAGTGTTATGCCTAATTTGAAATTATCTTTCATTGCAGGTGCACCACCTCTCTCTCTCTCTCTCTCTCTCTTTCCCTCCCCCTCGCCCCCGGTGTGAGCCCTTGCTCTGCAGAGCTGTCTCCTCCAGAGGCAGTCTTGCATCCTGCAGTGCTAGTTCCGCAGAGGAGGGCAACAGGAGGCACAACTGCGATGGCCGCTCCTGGGAAGGGACCGACTCAGTGCTGAGATCATGCTTGTTCCTGGCAGGACTTGGAGACTATAATGCAGCTGGGTAGGTTGGGAGAGTGCTGGGTTAAATTCATTTTGACCGACGCCATCTAAACAAACACCTCTTGTGTCTTCTAGACATGACCACTAGGGGTAACATATCCATAATGGCGTTCCTTAGTATTTTGGGGAGTGAACTGGATTCATAAATGAGGAATACGGATGGAACTCCTCTCTTTTCTTTATTCCCTAAAACACTTTTCTGAATGTTTAGGACTGAGCATGGAGATAGATTTGCTATTTTTCTTACCACGCTCAGATATGTTGGTGTTTGTTGTTTTTTTGTGAATCTGGATTAGGGGGCTTGTTTTTTAAAACCACTTTCTTTGGTGATCGGTGGCTGCTCCTGCAAGGGAATCTATGGAACCTGAAAGCTACAAGGAGTGAGAGAGGCGTAATATTTCTGTAGGTTGATGAGGAAAGCAAGACTGTCCATCTCGTGTGTCCGGAGTTATATTCATACAGGGACACTGGAGGCAGGTGAGCCTTGGCTGAAAGTAGTTTGGAAGCTTATGTGGTTTACTTCGAAGTCTGAAAATTTGCTGTTCTCGGCTGAGCTTTGTGACCTTGGGCTAATTTGTTTCTTTCTGCTTGCTTCCGTTTTCTTTTCTGCAAAGTGGGCATGGCAAGAACTGATTCTGATCAATGTTTCAAACTGTATTTCTTTAACAAGGAATACCTCCAAGTCTTTACCGAGACCATAATTCTCCCTCATAGGCCTGGGATTGTTCCACTGCAATAAGACTCCACAGTTTTTGTGAAGTACACTGAGGCATGATAGAACATATCAGGGCAGTGTAACAACTCCTATGCATTTTTTAATTGGTGCTATCTAAGCAAGCAGCTGGACATGATTCTGAATGGTGTTATTTTTGGTAGTGGTCCATTGTGATGCATCTGTATTTTGCTGTTCTTTGAGAAGGCAGAAGATGCAAACAAAAGTGGGTGTGAGGAAGAAACACATTTTTAAAACCTCTGTATTAAAACTACACGTCATTACTCAAAACTGTTTGTGGTGTCTGCATGTGTTGCTTTCACCGCAGCTAACAGCAGAAGAATATAGATGGCGGCAACTGCACTCCTGGCCATTTTGTTGCTGGCAGAGTAGATTCAGTGCTTGCAGCACTGCTGCTGTTAATTTCCACGTCATATCAAAACAGTATTGGGTTTTGTGTCGGGAGCTTTACTGATGCTATGAGGAGAATAAAGTCTTCTTGAAAATTTCGTTTATTCTATCGCTTTTCTCTCTCCTGGTTTCTTAAAAGAGCACGTAAAAAAACAACAAAACAACAACCCTACCCTTGTGCTTATAGAACTTGCTTTTCCCCAACCCTTTGAGCCCCTCCCTTGCAAAAATAAAAAACAACACAGTTCCACTTTGCAATTTTTTAATCCAGTGCTCGGGAGTGTTTTGCAGTGGTTTGGGTGTGGCCTTTGTCGACTATTTCCACCTCCCTCCCCAACCTTGTCAAGGGTAAGAAAAAGAAGGTTGGGTTTCTGTTGTGGTTGTGATGATAATGGAAAAGAATGAACTTTAAACTGTTTATTAAGAGGGCCACATATAAAGTACAAGTGTCCCTGTATTAAAGATGGCAATGGAGAATTGTGTTTCTGAATAGGTTAGGTTTGTTGCCATTTTTTTTTAAAAAAAAAAATTAAAAGTAGCTTGATTTTTTAAAGAAATCTTTCTTAGCACGACTGCTTCCCCTCACCGAATTGCTTGCCTGAGGAGGGGCAATGCCACGCAGCTGCTTGGGTGGCCATTTTGCTGCATCACCATCTACCACTAGCGTATTCCAGATCCCCAGATTATGTTTTACTTGTGGTTCTGAGACATACGCCCAGAACCAACATCTTTATTTTGTTACCAGCCATTCCTTCTGCAGTAGTCTGAACTCAAATATGAATTCAAAAGCAATGTGAAACCCTAAATTATGGTCAGAATCAGATACGTGTTTTACAAAAAACAAACAAACCCTATAATTGCTTGAAACTAAGTTAATTGGGAGTATTCTAATGATTCACTCCCATCGTGTTGCATAGCTGCATCCTGCAGTCTCTTGAACTTTCTTTTGCAGCATTGTATGTTTACTTGCCAGAGAGATGGGATACTAAATTTAGAAAGGGCGTGAATTCCACTTCAGGTGTAATCATATGTAATGATCTATCCCAAATTATTTACGCGAGTCACATTGGAACACCCTGCTTGGTATGACTTGTACAACAATGAAGCCCAGATGGTGGGATGAGACCCACTAGGAGATAATGGGAACTCTCTGGGTAGTTCATTAGCCTGCTTGTAGTTTGAACTGACAATAATATAGCGCAGGGAATAGCAATAATGTAGCCCATGGAATAATAAATAAGGAACGATTTCTAGGCTTACATTTGGATGGAAACAATCACATTAAAAGAAACACCAAACCAATACTTAGAAAACCATATAGAAAACATTGTTGTGGAATAAATGGATGTTCTGATGTCAGGTCCCCAAAATATTGAGCAATTACCTCCAGGTACCTCTTTCACAAATGTATGCGGGTGTGGAAGTATTTGCATTGATACCTGTTTTCTTGTCAAGACGGCAGTGCATCTTAAGTTGTGCTTTTCTCTGTGGCTGCTATTATCATAGCATTATTGGTAGTTTCTGCCATAGTAGCAGCAGTATATATGTATACAGATAACACAGAGAGAGAGAGGAAGAGAAAATGCACTAGCCCTCACTTTTGTTTTGGTACTTTCCTTGCCCTTCCAAAGAAGCAAACAGACTCTTGGGTCTGGCAGACTTTATCTTCCTATGTACTTGCTGCTACTATTTTTCACAGTTTTTGCAAATCTAAGGACCTGATAGATTGCTTCTGCTGCCTTTTTATGGTTGTTGGTTAGGTTGTCCTCTGTAGTCTGTGGTCTGCATGTTAAAATCTGACCCTGTAGTGAACTAGCAGTTGAACATGTCTAATCTAAATGTGTCACATCTTTCCTGAGTGTCATTGTTTTGGGGAATCGTGTCAGGCTACCCATGGCCACTTATTTGGCTCCAGATAATTTCAGATCTACAGTGGTGCCCCGCAAGACGAACGCCTCGCAAGACGGAAAACCCGCTAGACGAAAGGGTTTTCCGTTTTGGAGGCGCTTCGCAAAACAAATTTCCCTATGGGCTTGCTTCGCAAGACGAAAATGTCTTGCGAGTTCCTGCGGGTTTTTTCCCCTTTCCCCCCCTTTTCCTAAGCCCTAAGCCGCTTATCAGCTGATCCGCTAAAAGTCGCTAATAGCGCTAATCCGCTAAGCTGTCAATGGGCTTGCTTCGCAAGACGAAAAAACCACTATACGAAGAGCCTCACGGAACGGATTAATTTCGTCTTGCGAGGCACCACTGTACTGCTAAATTGAATGGCAAGCAGGAAGTGTAAAAGTTGATTGGTGTGGCCTTTGACTAATATAACTGGAATAATATTGCTTGTTCTCTTAACGCCTTCCTTATTTGTTTAGGGAGTTAGATTAAACGCTCCTAGTATTTATTCACAAGTGGAATGAAAGTCTGTTCATGTCTCAAGAACAGGTAAAAATAAGACATGTGCTTCATAGGTGGCCCTGTGATGTAGACTGTTGCCTTAACTCAGTTAGGGCGTATCCATATGTGGCTCTGGTCCAGACATTTATGACTGTAGCAGAGGATTGCGTGGTCAGGGCTTAGTTCATGAAGCCATTCATTTCTCCCTTGTGTTGAAGTGTGTTTGAACTTGGGGCAGATATGCCCTTATCCCGTCTTGCAGATGATGCATTTGACAGAGTCAGAGGCCCTGTTGGTGTTGCAGATCATGGATTGAGGCTGAAATAATTCATTGTTCATGGTGTCAGTGTGAGACAAAACAACGGAGGGGATTTTTTGTGACCCAAATGTTTAGCTTTCGGTTGATTAATAAGTAAATAAATCAGACTTCTTTTATAATTTTGAAAAATAAAAATAACAGCAGGGCTCCAAAGAACCAATTCTGTTTGCGTGAGAGATAACTGCAGCCTTCTGATTCATGTAAAGAAGACCTTGTATTCCACATGGAGGACAGTTCTTGAAACAGAGTAATGGGGTTGCTAGAAGAAGAAGAAGAAGAAGAAGAAGAAGAAGAAGAAGAAGACCTCCCAAGGCATGTCCAAGTCCTTGTGTGTACCTAAAGTAGCTCTTTAGATCCTGGCTAACCAGTTTTGACCTTTTTCTCACAGTTGGCTTCCTTCATATGTTGCATGTACATATTTTTAAACAGTGTTGTGGGTGATGTGTAAGGAAGTACATCTGTGCTACAGAATAGAAGGGGAGTGGAAACCACATGGTATCATTGCCTTCTTTACACTGGTAATGGTAACTCCCCAAATGGACTGTACCACTCTAGGCCATTCTAATTTCCTTTGTGCTTGTGCCCTGTGGTATGGGGTAAAGAAGAGTAACTTTCTTTAACTCCCACTGCTTTGATACAGTGAGGATTTCAGTGCGACAGTCAGAGGCAGATCTGATTGCTGTGGCGTGTAGCGTTGGATCACCAGGGCTTCTCCCACTTCACCCTCATTCACCCTGGAGCCAAAGTTTCAAAAATGTGTTCCATGGATGTTTCAAAATTTGTGACGAATTTCTAAAAGGGATAGTTTTCTTTGCACTGGACCAGGAGGGTGGGGAGTTGCATGCTGTGTGCACCACAGGGCTAGCAAGGTCATTGGGCATCTGATGAGGGCCATATCCCAGCAAGGCCCACTGTTGGCTCGCAGTGCCTCCCTATTCTTCCTCTTCCTACTTGCTGTTTCTGTGCATTTCCCAAGCATGCAAGGCCTGGTAAGAGCAAAGTGAGGAAGCAGCTGCCTCCACCCAGTGCAGATCAGGCACAGTGCCTCGCCACTGTCAAAAAAAGCTGAAACCAACACTGTGCACCAGCAGTAGCCATAATTAATGCTAACCAGGGTGTTCATCTTCACCAGAATTTGAAACTAGGATTTAAAGTGGATTCACAAGCTTCGGTTGTGAGAGAAGCTGGCTAGCATGAGGTAAAGAGCCAGCTGTGTGTTAACTTTCATAGGTGATTTAATGAGATCTTTGAAGAGGGAAACTGCATCTGTTGTAGAACATGGTTCAGTTGGAACATTGTCCTAGTCCGTGTTTTTTAAATTCCTGTTAGGGATGGAAGAAGGCACCTCTTTCTGTTCTGCCCTGTTTTCGTCGCATGCGTCGCTATTTCCGTTGTGCTGCTGTTTGTCTTCTGCCAAAGACAACACTATTTGTTTTGCTGTTTGCTGTGGTGAAGTTACGTAACCTGCCTAATGTACGTAATTAACTATGTAATCTACGTAAATCATGTTGTTACATTCTTCCATCCCATTTGTTTCAATGCAAAGGAAATGCAATACAAATGGGAATGGGGGGGGGGGCGCGGAACGTATCATTGGTGGCCAGAAAGCAACAGCAAATACTGATCTTATTTGCTGGATTGATTTCCATTCTAGACATGATAAATAAATGGGCAATTTCTGTTACAGTCATGCCTTGGGATAAATGTGCTTCAACTTAAATATTTTCGGGTTGCGCTCCGCAGCGACCCGGAAGTAACGGAGCACGTTACTTCCGGGTTTCGCCATGCGTGCATGCACAGACGGTCAAAATGACGTCATGCGCGAAAGCGGTGAAACGCGACACGTGCACGTGCAGATGTGGGTTGCGTTTGCTTCAGGATGCGAACGGGGCTCCGGAACAGATCCCGTTCGCATCCTGAGGTACCACTGTATTTCCATTTTTATCAGAATTTTCCTAGTTGGTATCATAATAAGACAAGTGGGGATCCAAATGCAAAATGTGGTGGGGCACTGCCAACACCTTGCAGTTCCTGGGGGGAGGGGAGAGCCTTGTGACATTGTTCAAAGCCCACAAAGGACAGCGAGGGAGAAAAAGGATGCCATCCTTCTTTCTTACCTTTTGAAATCTTCCCTACCTATTATTATTTTATTTTGCAGCATGCATTCCTGCCAACCTAATTCTCACCTTCAGAACAATATAAGATGTTAGAGCATCAAGCAGGCCAATTTCCCACCTTCCTAGTTCCTCCTCACCCACCTACTTAATATAACCAACGTTTGTGATGTTCTGCAGCTGCTGGATGCCAACTGATTATGCTCAGCCTTCTTCTGGCCTGGGGAGGGGATGTTCATAATTTTACAATCATTTTTCAAATGCATTTCTGCACATCTGGGAAATCCCCTTTTCACCACCAAACTGAAAGACATAGTGCCATCAAGTTCAGTATTACCAGAATGAGAGAAAGAATACTTCTTTCTCCCTAGGGAATGTTTTGGTTTTTTAACATTGTCAATCATGTTGTCTGTCACCACACATTTTAATTTGGGGGGTTTAGCTTTTCCATTTGGGCTTGCTCCAACTGGCCTGTCTATTGGGGTATAAATTCCTTTGTACTGGACCTTTTTCCAAATGCTACCATAGTTCATGGTGGCTTTTGCAAGGCAGGAGAGGCCTTGCAAAGGACGTCCTTTCTTTTGCTTCTGAAAATGAGGCACTGGGCTGCAGTAGAGCCTTTTTACCAGCACCACTCTCTGCAATGCAGCAGGTATTCATGACTGCCACCCCTATGGTCCCTTGATTGGTGCAGTGGGAGTAAATAAAACACTTAAGGATGTGCTACATTTTCTCCCCCCACCCGCACCCAGCATTAGAAATAGCTGAGCAACATGGCTTAACTTTTGTAAAAAGCCCAACCCTTTCTTATCAGAAGCTGTTTGACAACATTGTTCTCATTGACTTCAACTGACGGTAACTTCTATTACTTCGCGGAAATATGGCCCTTTGATGAAAGAGGGGGAGTTTTAAAATCACGAGTCAGACGTTCAAGAATGTGATAAACACTACAGTTTTAAATAAGGAAACATAAATGTGGGGAGTTGGTTTTTTACTTGTGTGCTGTTTCTTCTGTTGATGCCAACTTCCTTTTGCTTTATTTTCCCAGAATTCTTACCTCATTACAATCTTATATCAGATGCGCAACAGACCACAAAGTTTGGAGAGAATGATGCCTAATAGCAGGAATTCTGTCTCGTCTGGTAGATGATGCTTGCCATTCCTTCGTCCCATCAAAACCTGATGTGGTAAGGCACATGAGTGCACATAAGTTTCTGGTTTTCTGCTATTTTAAGATCTTGCTTTTTCAGAGTATGATGCAAATTCTTATGGACCCAAATAGCATCGTTGAAGAAAAGAATTCAACATAGAAAGTATGAACAAATGAGATGGCATTATCAGCTGTAACTCTTTTAATTTGTTTACAGTTATTAGCTTCCTTCTTTATTGATACCCATATTATTCCTTGCAACTATCATCTCTGGGCACATACTTGATAGTCATTACCCAGTGAAAACATACTTGATTTTTTTCCTAATAAAAGTGGGATATAATTTTTAAAATAAAAATATAAAATGGGGACATAGGACACTCTGTTATACTAAGACAGACCATTGGTCCATCTAGTTCAGTACTATCTGCACTGCCTGACTGCAGCTGTCCAGGGAGCCCACCACTGGGGTGTCGTGTGAGCAGAAGGAAAGGAATCTCGGGACCACTTCTTGGATTGAACTAAGCCACTGATAATGCGGAAAAGAAAACACTTGGCTCCTGGTTGCATAGCAGGTCCCTTCGAGTTTCCTTCCTTCCCAAATTTATGTGTGTGTATCCACTTGGAATAATTCCTATAAAAGCTCCAGTTCCCATCCAGTGGCCTTTACATAGCTGGGAACGTAACTTTTGGAACCGATGGGTGTACTTCTGGTTGGAAAAGTTCAACTGCAGTAAAGGGTAAGGAGGTGGGCCTAATTTATGTCTGGGAATAGGACCAGAACCCTGCAGGAGTCTTCATCCAGCTCCACCCCCACCCCCCTCTGCCAGCCTCCTGAGCCTGCCCGTAATTGGTTAGTTTCACAGGCAGGCTAAATTCAAATTTCTACCCCACACCCTCAGCCAGCAGGGAGAGGTCATGTCATCTCCCGCCAGCTGCTGGAAGCAGAGAAAGGAGCCTGGTGGTGGCAGCGAGCCATGCCACAGCTGCCGCCCACAATCCAGGTGCGCAGAATTTCTGGCAGGAGGTTTTCCCATCCCTATCTGGAGATACCAATAGTTGGACCTAGGACTTTTTGAATGGAAAGCATGTGCTCTGCCACTGATCTAGGCCCTTCCCCACATAAAATAAGCTTTCCTGTGAAGTCATTCTTCATTGACCTCTCTATCTTGGTCAAGTTGCCAGAGTTTCTTAGGCTCAGTATATAAATGATTAATCTTTAGATCAAATTGAACAATTATCCTTACTATTGCAGATGAAGAAGAGCAGTTTGATTTTCAAATTGTTGTGTTGGCTAAAGCTCCAGAAAAGTAAAGAGACTGTGGAGTGTTTTGAGAAAGAACGTTTTGAGTTACTTGCCTTTGGGCCAAACAACACATTACGTGTGGTGTCCTTCAGATGATGTTGGACATCAACTCCCAACATCCCTTACCCTTGGCCATGCTGACTGGGACTCATGGGAGTTGGAATCAAGCAATAACTGTAGGGCACCATGTTGGCTTTTCCTGTGTTAAATTATTCATATGGTTTGCTCTTGATTGCAACATTTTCCTAGCACTGAAGAGCAATATATAGTGTATTCCCTGAGCTGGATCACTACCAGGGAGGGTGTTAACCCTTTTGCCCCCCCCCCCCCGCAGTCCCAATAGAAACTGGGCCTAGTGTTTGCATGGGTGGAGCTCCATTCACTCCACTGGGAGCCTTTACTCCCATGTAAATAGCTACAAGGGAAGCAACATGGCTCAGAACTGTAGCAGGAGAAATGGTTAAAGCCACCTACACATTGTGATCCCAGTCAAGCTCTCTCCCCTTTCCCTAAGCACTGGCTCTTTGTAAAAGACAAATTGTGAACAAAAGGCTTGTTTTTTGGTTTATACCCATGGATCTCATTTTTAACAATTTTGTAACATACACAAATTTAATTAATAATAATAATAATTATTATTATTATTATTATTATTATTATTATTATTATTTTGGATAGTGCTGAATGCTGATGACTGAAACAACCGGCAAACAGCCAATCTCTCTCTCTCTCTCTCTCTCTCACACACACACACACACTCTCTCTCTCTCTCTCTCACACACACACACACACACCTCCTGTGCTTGGAGAATCTGTAACTCAACTTGTGTCCCATAAATGACTAAAGAACTTCACGTTCTTATTTTCTGTATGATTGTGCACCTGCGTGCTTCTGCCTAAGTAAAAGTCTGAACTTATTTACAGCACAACCCTATGCATACTTACTCAAAAGGAAGACCCATTGTACTTAACAGGGCTTATTCCCATGAAAGTGTGCACAGGACTGTAACTTTGTTGTAGTAATGGTCTCATCAGCAAGTCTTTAAAGTGTGTGGTGGTGAAAAGGGGCAGAAGGAAGCAGAAGACTCTCCTTCTCTTCCTTTGTCTGCCCCACCCATGTGTACTTCCATAGTTTGACTAGTCTGTAATGGCAGTGGTGACTGTTCCATATGCCTTCCTAGTCCGTTGAGAATAAAATGATACCACAGAGGCTCCAGTACACATGAAGCAGTGAGACAGAATTGATACAGAGACTGTGTGGACTGCTGGTATTGGCTTGGGAGAAGTGTGTTGGCTGCACTGGACACAGCAAGCTCCAAACATATTGCAGAGGCTTGGGTTGCACTGGTAAAGTGAACAAAACCAGTCTTCCCTGCTCTGGTCCTCAAGCAATCTTCGTTATGGAGACTGGCATGAATGTGCTAGAATGAAGGCACATATATGAGTTATAGAATAATAAAAATTTATTATTTATACCCCTCCCATCTGGCTGGGTTTGTCTGGTGAGGCTGATAGGCTGAAACAAACCCCTTTACCTCGTTGATCATTCACATAGTTGTTTAAGGTTGTTATTACTATTCCGTTTGGGGGTTTTGTAGCCTGTGATTGTAGGTGGGAAAACGCATTCCTCGTGAATAAAGCCTCCTGAGTAAAACAAAAATCCATAGCCAAAGCACATGAAAACTAATTTCTGTCTTTTAGGAAATCCCTGGGATTTCCCCTTGCCTTGTCCACCACAAAAGTACAGCATCCCCCACCCAGGGGCGTAGGAAGTGGGGGGGGGCGCCAGGTTCTATCATGGAGGGTGGGGTGACAAATTATCAAGGAACAATTACTGCCCTAGTAGGGCAGTTCATAAAAAACTTTTTTTAAAAAAATCCCTGCTCCAAAGGTCTTATCTTACTACACTAGGGATGATATAGCTATATATGAAATTTCATGCATATCAGTTAATATCTTGACCCTCCTCCACGAAAATAGCTGTTTACTTGGCTGTTTTCCTATGTCGTGAAGGCTGAAATTTCAATTCAGTGGAGCACTTACTGTTCCCAACCCTAACCCTGCAGAAAGCCATCTAATTAGACTTTAATTTGATTTTGACATGTTTTTAGGAGTTAAATTATTGTTTGATTTTATACCAATGTTATGTATCTGACGTTAGCCACCCTGAGCCCAACTTCGGCCAGGGAGGGCAGGATATAAATAAAAGTTGTTTATTATTATTATTATTATTATTATTAATTCCTTTGTAAGAAAATATGAAATAACGTAAAACCATTTTTGCAGGCAAAAAAAATTAAAAAATGAATGGGGGAGGGTGACAAGAAATTTTCCACACCGGGTGCCACCTGACCTTCCTACGCCTCTGCCCCCACCCCCACTGCAACAAAACTTTGCACTTTCTTTAAAGGATTTCCCCTTTAAAAATTGCACACAAATGACATTGAGCCATTTATGTGTATACATGAAAACAGTACGGGACAGAAATAGGTTGACCCATTCATCCCTATGTGCAGTATACAGGATGGTGAAGACTCTGGTCCTACTTTTGTTTTGAATTGTTTGGGGTTGCTAGTAGTTTAGGTTCTGTTTCTGATGGCAAAATAATCAGATAACGTTTAGAACTAGCAGGAGGTAATTTTATTGGTTACCGTGGAAAGTTGGAATGTTCTTTGTTACACTGCTACCACCTCTGTTCCTCTCCCTTTTCCCCACCTCCAGTTTAATTATGCTGTTTTTATGAATAATTCACTGGGCTTACTACCTTGTTTCTGTTTTAGAATGTTGCTGCTTCTAGCACAGAGTTGGCTTGTGTTTTAGGTAAGACTGGCTTGTGCCATATCAATCTGGTGGTACATGTTTTAAAAGGTTCATGGGAAATTTTAAAGAGGGGGTGCCACTTAAAAAATACAAACATATGTGATAAAGCTAACTATCAGTCAGAATTGGCCCTGAAAGAAATGTGCAGCCTAGCATAGTTAACTAGTTGATGTAGAGAAAATGGTTGCTGGATACAGTAGAACTGTATGTAGCTATGACTATAATGGTGTGCTGAGGCCTCAGAGACGGAAAAGAGAAGGGAACAGAAGAGATTGGCAAGTAGTTTGAAACCAGTGGATTGGTCAGGCTTTGGTGTGGTTGCCTGTTTGTTTTGCAGTGCCTGTTGAATCCCAGGATACATCTTCACCCCGCAGGGTCATCCTTTCTGCATTGGATCAGCAGAGTATTTACAAAAATCCCAGCTACCGAAGTGCAGTTTATGAACTTAAGCTATAGAAGCACAAGTCCCTTAATTATGGATGCTGCAAAAATCTCTTAAAACCCCCAACTGCAGTTGTCTTCAGGTTGACCTGCCGGGACAGTTCTTCCACCTTACCTACCCACCAGCAGACTGGAAGTTGCTCCCGGTCTCATTTGTTTCCTGGTTCTCTCCATTTAGAGTGATAGCCAAAAATGCGAGATTTATTTTACTATTTTTTTCCCTTTGCTGTTTCTAACCATTGGCCTAACTTTTCAAGGAGGGACTGGTTGTTTCTGGAGAGCCTCTACAATTTTCAACCCTTCTCATCTTAAGAAGGTATTGAATTACAGACGGACTTGAATTACAGAGAGTGACAAGTCAGCCTCCAGGGGAGGAAACAAAAACATTGCTCCAAGGTTTGTGGAGCTGAGATACTGAAAATGGGGGCAGTGATTAATGGCTGATAATTTTAAACCAGGGTCCTTATGTAACAGCTGTCAAGTTCTCAAGAACTGGGTCTTACAGACAAGTAACCTTACCTAACATATTTGCCGGTCTCCTGTGGCACATTCAACAACAGGATACAATTGAAGCATTCCTCCGTTAGGCATCGGGAAAAGAGAACATTGGCATAGATACCACTGATTTAAAGAACGGAAGTGCTTCATGGTTAAATACTTTATTAGGACATGAAACTCTGAAGTTCAGTTCCTTGCTTTGCTACAGAACCCTTTTGTAGTTCTGGAAATATTAAGCCTCTGTAAAATTGGGATAGTAGTGCTTCTCTGCAGTATTTTATAGTAGTGACTTGTGTGAACGAAAGATGCTGGTCAAGCAGTCCTTACATTTCTACATATACTTAGGGAGTATTAAACTAATTCCAGAGCTGAATGGATTTCAGATAGCTTTGTAAAACCAACTGGTGGAAAGGGAAAGTCTTATCACCTTCTGCTTTAGTTGACTTAATATTACATTTAATACCTTTTTTTCCATACCTGGAAAAGTACCATGTGCCCTGTAAAATAAATTTTAACATTTGCTATCCCTATCTTGACATAAAGCAAACTTGGGCAACTAATTTTCCACTTGGAAAGAACAAGCAATCGTTTAAGCCAAGTATAACCAAGGCATGTGGTATGAAACCTCAATTTACTTAGAACATGTATGCTTTGGATACATCACATAAGATAATTATTTGCATAGCCTTTTTACTGCTGATTATCTGAATCTGGCCAATATATAAATATGCATTTTATGTAAGGGGGGAGGCAAGTAATACTTTATTATTTAAAAGAGTGAGATTCCTGGAACCAAGAGTTTGTGGAATAGAGCTACTTATAGCATCAATGGCCCAACTTTAGTTTTAACTTCAGCAAAGTTTTTGTGGTAGAGTTTTATGAAGTATTTAGTTGGATAAACTTTATGTAGTGTAAGTGCGCACACATACATAAGTAGCCACTACTGGCGTATTTACCACTAGTTCTCCACGCTGTAAGGGACATTTTATCAACATTTTACAGGAGGATACTGAAGGCTCAGAGAGACAGTGCAACTTACCTCACTGTATATAGGAAATCCCTTGCATGCAGGCTAGTGCTCAGGCTACTATAGTTCACAATGGCATGAATTTGTCAGTTGAGAATGTTTTGTTCTCAAATAGACTTTGATTTAATTTCTCTAGCTTGTCAAGTTGTTCTAAACATCAAGTGGGGGTGGGGCACAGTTGAACATTTAGAATGTGCTCTTCTTTTTTAGTGTCCTGTTGTTACCACCTATCCCACCTGGTATACAAGGTCAGCTGAGTCTATGCTTAGTTCATTCTTAAACAAAATGAGTTGACTTATCTTTATGTCTTTTAGCATATTTAACTGGGAAGAAATCTTACTATATTAGGTATAGGCCTGTCTAGGATTGTGCTGCATGTAACAGTTCTTACGCTTATTTTCCTCGGATGTAAGATACATTTAATATAATTGATAGATGACTAAACCTCTTTGAAGGGTTGTGTGTGTTAATGCTACTATACAGTATACACTTATTTGGGATGTAATTCCCATAGAACCTGGTGAGACTTCTGCATATGATTGTGCTGCTAAAAAACATTGTTGCAGCTTAAAAAATGTCAAGCTTAAATTTCAAACTAAAATGGGGGCAACGGGAAGTCTTTTATGTCTCAGTTGCTCTTTCTTTTGGCACGTTGCATCTCTTTTCAGCCTACATTTCAGCTTGGTGTTATTTAGCTTGTGCACTGAACTGATCCAGTGAACCTGGAGATCAGGAGAGGACTTGGGTCTTTGAAATTTCAGTGGCGCCTTGTGCAAGGCCAAAATTCAGTGCATGCCCCCCCCCCTCACCTCCTGTTCTGCTCAATTCACTGCATCATAGTTGTGACAACCTGCAGTGCCCCCTAGGCTCGGTGCTCAGTGCAACAGAACCAAAATCCGCCTCTGTGGAGATGTTATTGAGTCAGCCTGCTGTATTTAGTTGCAGAGATGGAATAGATAGTGGGAGTTTGTTTAGTGCAAGAAGGTTAAGCATATGAACAGAATGGGTTTCTTGGGCTTTGATTCTGAAAAGGGCTAAAACAGGCTCATCTATGAGAAGTGCAGGAGTATTTCTAATCTTACCATCTCCTAGAGTTATACCTGTCTGATATCAGACGTTGTGCCTTAGAAGGTTGAAATGTAAGTGGGAAATTGTACAGTAAAAGGGAAAGCAGGAGAGGCGTTTCAATGCCAACTCCAACGGCAACTCAGAGGGAAAGTTTCTTTACTTTGTGAGCTTCTTTGGCAGCATTCACATAGGTGTTTATTTACTGTTGTGTGAAAGCTCAAATATAATGTGGAAATTAAAAATTACGGAAACATCAGGAAAACAATAGAACTACAATGTGAATACAGCCTTTGTCTGCATCAGTAGCTGATTTGAACAATAACAGTGTAGCATTCATTCGAGCCCATAAATGTTGCAAAAACAGAGATGTATGAAGTTTATAAAGAGCTCTCTGATTAGGAGCTGAGTATCATAAGAGACATTGATTTTGGGTAAAAATTACTTACCAGCAAACTGTTGAATAAATAGTTGTGACCTCCTTTTAAATAGTGCAAGCAGCTTGTCTCTGAGCAGAAGTGGAAGCAGACTTGTACATTGTGTTACAGGTCAAGACTTCCATTCTCATTCACTGTGAATCTTGTTCCATTGGTTCTAATTTGCTTCCATTTACTTTGAGAGCTTTATGTTCTGGATGTTGCAGTTAATTATTTTACATTGCTTCATCTTATAAAAATACACTTAAAATTAAAGTAGTACCGTATTAGCCCAAATATAAGCCGCTCCCTTCCTCGCCGCTCCTGGCTGCATACTGGGGGGGCCATGCTACGTTGCTGGCAGTCTTTCTCCTTCCTTGCTCTCTCCCTTCCCGGCCTTGGGGGAGAGGACAGGGGACTACGCGTGGGGCGCGCGCTGCTTTGATGCGCTCCTGGCACTGTTCGCCCTGTGCTCCTGGCTGCATACTGTAAGGTCACGAATATAAGCCACACTTTAACTTTTCATGGTCGGAATTTGGGGGGAAAGTGAGGCTTGTATTCAGGCCAATACAGTATTTTTGGAAGACTAGTAAGAAGGCTGCAAAAATCTACTGTATGAATAAATTATACAATTACAGTACGAATGCATCTTATGTTCAGTTCCAAGTGTTCTGTGTATAGACGAAAATTGCATATACTGAAGCTCTTGGAGCCACCTCACAGCTAGTGGGTGTTTTGGAGAAAGAGAGATTCCTTCATACTCTCAGAGCCTGCACATCAAGCAGGCCTTGCCTGCTCAAGCAAGGCAGAGAGCTTAAAAGCTCTTTTCATTCCAGGTAACCAAAGCAGACCTAGCACGAAAAGAGTTTTTTTAGGCAATCTGCTTTGCTTGAGGCCTGCTCAGTATGCTGGTTCTGGGATGCTCGCACGAGATTTTGTAGCAGCTTGCACGGCCTTGCATGATAGATGTGTACAGACAAAAGAGGAAGAAAAACTAGAGAAACTGCTAAAAGACAGAGGGCTCTTTTAATCTTTGAAAGATGGAAGCTCTGGCCAGTTAAATTTTCCATAATAATATTTGCATTTTAAATATCTAAACAGAAGGTGAATTATCACTTAGTAGTTGGTAAGTTCAATGTGAAAATTGTATTATAATTACAGCTGCAACATTTAATTGCTTGATTAATGGGTTACTCAATTTTTAAAATTTATTATAAATGAAATGGCTAGAAATATATGGAATGTCCATATTCTAATTACTGACTTTAGATTGCTCTGTCGAATGCACTTGGTTAATTAAATCTATTTGTAGTCCTGATTCATATCCATAAGAATATAATCACAATCCACTCATTCACTAGCCTGTTGTTCATAACTTGTGTTCAAATCTTAGCTTTTTTAAAAAATAAGTATAATTAGTATTGGGGGTGGAGAATCAGATCCCATAAACTATATTAGAAAGCCAGATCGTAGTAATCTGGGTGGAAATGTTTATAGATATTGTTGTCTATATGGGGTGTACAGGTCAAATCAATATGATTTCTCTGCCCAGAGTAAAATGAGAAACTGTCACCTCTTACTTTCATATCTGACTATTATAGGAATTAATGGGATGGGAGCAGAGAGTAAACCCTATAGAATGTACCTTAGCCAGAATGGTTACATAGCTGCATGCATATTACCTGCCCAGCAGGCCATAGGAAGCTTCAGCTGGAGCCAAGACTTGAATCGGGAGTTGCTAAATCTTGGCCTATTTATATATGGCCTGTGACATTTCCCGTAATAATCCTGGATTCTCATCATACATAGTGCAACCAAAATGCCATCTCTGCCAATTCTCTTTGAGCAATAAAGGCTGGTGGGGGGATCTGGCACTGGGCCATCATGTCCCTAAAATATATCACTGAGGTACTAAGAATGACGCACACATCATCAAAAATATTATTTGTCTTGCCATTGATACTACATAGGAATAATTCAAATATCACTGTCCCATAAGGGGCTGTAACTTCTTAATCAGCCCAAGTAATCTATCAAGGTGGTGAATAGGACTTACATGGATGACAATGTTTTTTGCATTTGTTCATGGCCTGTGGATCAAGGGAAGACGGGGGTGAAGCTTGTTGATACATTTATTTATTTATTTATAGAAATATATAGTCTGCTCACATTATAATATTATCAGATCAGTGTACGGAAAAACAGAATGTAAGGTATGCATCAAAACTAATATTTAAAATGTTCAACGCTATAGAATGAACAATAATTTAAAATTTCATTCTGAAAGGGAGTAGGTAAATCTAAGTGTCTTAAGGCTTGTTTCTATATTGTGCTAAATGGCTACCCCAGCAGGATTTTCACTTGCACAAAGAGACTTCTTCACTCCCACATACACCCCTCGCCCTCCCACGTTTGCTCCAGAATGGATTTGTGGAACATGCTGGGAGAGTGGGCAAGTCCTGTTGCACAAGCAGAAATGCTTGTGTTGATGGGATGGTTACTTAGCACTACATTGGCTGCAAGCCTTAAGCATGCATCTGAAAGACTGGATTGCTGGAGCATTCCTTAAATTGTCCTGCAGGTGGACATGTTAATTGCAGGAACTCTTGGGACTACCAGGTCGTCTTTTGCAGGGAATGTTGTGGCTGGGCTGGAGCAGAAGAGAGGTGGTATGTTAAGAAGCCTGGTTCCAAGTTGTTTAGAGTTTTGTAAACTAGAAACAACACCTCGAACCCAGCCCAGTAGCATATAGGTAGCTAGTGCCGTTGCTTCAACTAATCTATCGCAGAAGCTTTGAAGAAACCCAGCAGATGTTTTGCTGAGGATGTTTGGGGAATTGTTGAGTTTTCCCTTGCACTAATAGTAGCCAGTTTTCTAAAGAATCACCACAGGGAGACAATCCTTTAGACTGCTTGGGCAGTCTAATAATGTTGTGGTAAAGTAGCCAGAATTGGCTGGAGTTTCTTGCTAATCTGGTTTCTGAAGTTAGGCTATCATGTGTGATTATTAGTACATCTATTTCAAACAATGTATGTAGCTGTGCTGCAGAATTGGGTATCTTAAATCGTAGACAAATGGATGGATGGGTTGAATAGCAGGATAGTATGAATGAGTGGGAGAATCCTAGAGCTCTTCAGTGAGAAATTTCAGGCATGCCTGAAAGCTAGGAGGAGGAGCTGGAAGAGCTGATACCTCAGTCCCATACTGTATTTCTGTAGCACATTGTTGGAGTGACTGCTTATTTCAGCTCCTATTGTACATTCTTGCTAATGATTAGAAGACAGGGATGTAGCCTGACAGCTGTGCCACAGGAAAGATGAAAGAGCAAAGGAGAGAGTGAGGGTAGGAAGTGCAGTAGAAGTTGCGACATAAAGCTCAGGTAAACAGAGCATGGATTAGACAATGACCAGTCAGAACAATAGAAAATTGGGCTTTGGTACTTAATTACAGACAGAGCTTAATGGAATCAGAACAGAGAATTAGGATGTGTTCACATTACTGCCTTAGAGCACAGAAGTGTTATTTTTCACTGTGTTTCACAGCCCCCCCCCCCCCCCGCTCCACTGTTCATATCAGCTTAAGGGCTCACGTGGTTGTGAAGCTGGTTTGAGAAACAAAGCATCAAACATTAGCATCCTAGAACAAAGTACAAGATATACCGGTATATGTTATGGATGATGTAGTGTGAACATGCGTTAAAAACCCAGCACTAGAAATGCAGTGAGTGCTCAGAAAATGGGTGTGTGAATACAGCCTCAGTTTCAAAAGATGACAAGTGGTACCAGCAAGAAAACACTGGATTGTAGCCTCACTTTCTAGCACAGCTGCCCCTGTAGAGGGTTTCACCAACTAGCCATGCCATCTCCCAGGATTCTGTAAGCTAAGGCAGCTGGTGCCACACCCATTTCATACTTTCCAACTCTCATTCTACACTCCATGGCTAGTGAGCATATTCAGTCCTTATTGACGGGGCTGGTGGGAGCTTGCCCGGTTACATTTTTCAACAGGGTTGGTTGTATTGGGGTTTTGGGGGGGTTGTTTGTTTGTTTTTGGAATTCTGCAAAGCTCACAGTATTCCCAAGTATGAGGATACCTTCATCTTGTTTTTTAGTGGCTATGTTTCTATCAGCATTTGCCACCTGAATTATTAGGCAGAATGATGTCACATCCAGGAACACCCATTTCACATGTTATCATGGTCTGTGTCCTTGCACTTCAAGAATAACTGAAGAGAAAGAGTACATCGAAACAGCTGGGTGATATCTCTTTTTCTTTAACGCAGTGTGTACATGACTGTCTCCAACACAACTGAGATTATGGTTTTCTGGACCTCACCAGAATTAATATATTGCCAACATGTTACTTTGCTCAAATGGCTGCATGCGGAATAGCATCATGGAACCATTTGTTTGTTCTCACAGCACAGAGTAGAATCTTATTGTGATGGCTCATTGGCTTGTGTGGAATGATTATCCTGCTTTTCCGGCATGCTTGACTACCTCTTGTTTGATTTAGGAGGAATAGCTAGTGAAACAGTAGAATATCTCTTCTCAGCACTGGCTGACCAGAATTTGGCAGGCTTTCCTGAAGGAAACAAAATGGATTCGTGTTGATTCAGGTTCCTTTCAATAATACATCTAGCAATCCGAAAATGTATGACTCATCTCACTTAATAGCCGATGTGTCCTTTTTGTCAGAACTGAGTGAACTTTTAAAAAAGAATCTCCATATGCAGCCATTTGAGCAAAGTAACATTTTACTCTTTATAGAAGGGTGGTCCAATGCTCTGCTGGCCAGCAAGGTGTTTTTTGGCAGCCCCTGGCAAGGCAGGGAACAGGAAGCGACTCCTGGGGCAGGAGCGGCTCTAGGAAGGAGGTATGAGGGCTCTGACAAGGTCTGAGTCCTTGTGTCTCCTTCCCAAAACCTAGTTAGTGCTTTCCCAGCTGTGGAAAGGAGGTAGGAGGGCTCTAAGATCCTGTCAGATCACTCATGTCACCTCCTCAAAGCTGGGCAAGTGCTTACTGGGCTTTGAAAAGGTTGTCCTTCAGCCCAGTGCAAGCAAACCGGTCACACTGCCTTAAATCCAGTGCTGTCCCTGCCCCTCAGTGCCAGGAAGGAGGAAATGAAGGGCTAGTTGTCCCTGAAACGGCAGAGACCTGGAAATGGTGGTGGTGCTGGTGGTGGTGAGTTGGGGGAACTCCTCATTGTCTCTGGAGCTCATGGGTCAAGGGCCTGGCTGTGGAAGAAGGGATCAGTGGGGTGGGGAGGAGCAGTGGAAGTTTAGGGCAATCGGGGTGGGTAGATCTTGGCTGTGTGGAATGTGAACAATTAATTGTAAGGCTTCCACAATCCTTCCATAGCTACAGTAATACCTCCACAAACGTCCGCCTTGTCTAGCATCCATTCCGGCAAATGTCTGCGGCAAACCCAGAAGTACCAGAACGGGTTACTTCCGGGTTTGCTGCTCACACATGCGCAGAATCAATAAATCGCGCTATGCACAGAAGTGTGAACCACTCTGCGTGCATACGCAGACATGGCGCTTTGCCCTGCGTCCTTTTTGACTAGCGGCTGGGGCTCTGGAACGGATCCCAGCCACAAAACGAGGTATAACTGTATATTTTCTTTGCCCTTTATTGTCAATTTGTGCTGCCTGCCTCTAGTTGGAATCACTGTTGGAGAGTGTAAGAGAGAAAACAGATGGGGGTAAATAATATTAGGGCAAAGAGGAAAAAATCATGCATGCTTCTCTGTTGTTGTTGTTGTTGTTGTTGTTGTTGTTTAGTTCTCTGCAATGAGAACAATAGTAGTGCAGCCTCTGCAGCAAGAAAATGATAAAAGATAACTCCACTCTTCTTCATTCATTTCTGTGCCCTTGAATAAGGTGATTTTTGTGGCTCCCCACCTCCTACCCTTTCATTTAGACTGAGATTTGGAAGACCAACTATGCATATGTCCCTGGGTAAGGTTTGAAGGCACATGAGGCCACCACTTTGCTGAAACAGAGCAGATCTGGGTGCATCTGGTACCTGGATGGGAAAGCTCCTGGGAACTGTATGCGTGCCACTTTGGGATCCATGATGTAAAAATGGTGGGATTTAAAATTTAAGAAAATGCAAGTGAGTGATACCTTCATTCTAGTTCTGCTAGTTTCCATTTATGTTGTATTTAAGGAAACAAGTTTTCCCATTGAATTCAATGGAATTGAAAACAGAGATTTGGATATGTACAATAGTTATGACCGTGGTACACAAGAAGTATCTCTCTAGCAAACATCACCCATCAAAAGGGTCCTACTGTGGGATTCCCGGGCTTCAGAGACACACAGATTTGCCCTTAAGCTGCATTGCTCCCTGTTGTCATATTAGCAAATCCTCTGTAATCTGCTCCTGGACCACCATTCCAGGAATGCTAGGTTAACTCTGAAACATCTAACACATTTCAGCCAATCATTATGAAACATTTTGTTGAGGAAGAAAAAGGGTTTCAGTTGTTGAGTCACCAGTAAACTATGTACCTGTTGAGTATGAAATGTTATTTAGCTCTAGGCAAAGGTAAAATAGCCCAGTGCTAATTATCTTGCTGTGAACAGGAAAGAATGTGAGCTGACCTACAGGTAGAAGCCTGTGAATAACGTCCTATGGCATGTTTAGTACATTATAGCTGGAAGAACGAAGGGGTTGAATAAGCCTGTTCTCTTGGACCTAGCAAACAAGTCGTCTCCTGTCCATAAATGAAGTTATTAAGAGCCATCTTGGTCAACTGACTGATGCAATTATTAGACAAAAACTATGTAGATCACTTATTGTTAGCTATTGGGTGCTTCTTTTCCTCAGTGGAATGATGCCTGAGGGTAAGCTTATTTCAGTCTTGTTCCTTTTTTTAATCCTAGAATCCCTATGGTCCATCAACACATTTTAAATCTATGAAGCAAGAGTGTATCTTCAGTAGTCCTTAACAGTCAATGCATAACTAATGTGTATTAAGCGATCTTTAATGGGCATTCTTGCTTAAGAATGTGTCTTGCTGAATCAGTTTAAGAAGCACCTGGTCCGGGAAACAGGCTGGTATCACAGCTCTCAGCAGCTGCTAAGTGATCCACTGGAGAAGAAAAAGCAGTGTCTCTAGATTGTATTCATTTGTGCCTATTTCCTAGTTGGTCTACAAATATTTATATTTTGGTTAACGATGTTATATTATAAACAGTGTGTAGTCATTTTTAATATAGACAACTTGCATGAGGGTTAGGTTCCAGGGACTGTGCAAAATTGCTTATAGCCAGAACAACCCCACAACTGAACATGTGCGACCATCAGTGTTTTCCTTCTAGAAAAAAGATGCCGGTATGGCGGACCCTTGAGTACCCCCAGAAAAAAAGCACTGGTGACCATTCCTACCTTTCTGGAGCTGGCACACTGAGCGGATCTTGCCCCCCATGCAAGGCAGAGAGTTTTTAAGTCCAGAGTCCTGATGAGACTTTTCCAGAGCCTGGGAAGCAAGGCAGAGAGCTTAAAGTTTTCTGCAGTGGGAAAATGTGGTGTAGAAAGAGCTTTTAAGCTCTCTGCCTTGCATGGGAGTGCTTAATTTGTGCGATTGCATGCTGCCAAGCTGCCAAACATGTAAAGCTATAATTGCACAAGTTAAACGTGTGCAGGTTGCAAGTCAACTGTACTTTCTGTCAGGTGTTTGTACACAACTTAGGGTGTAATTTGTAGAAACAGAGTATAAAATTAAAAGCAAAATATCCATTCGTGGGGGAGGGACATATGGCATGCTTATCTCCCTACACTACAGCAGCCAGACTCAGGAGAGGTGAAGGGAAGAACACAGGAAGTAACTGCATCATTCACCCCTCCCATGTGGTTTTCCTGTGACTGGTCTTCCCAGAACTGTATGGAAAGCAGCCAAAGGAAAGCTGTAACCATTCTAGATAACTTAAGAACCAGCCACTTGATGGGTTTGGGTGCTCTTACCAGTACTATGTTAATTATAAACAACCTCTCATTTAATATTCTGTGTTTTCCACACTTGCCAGAGAGTAGTTTCCTCTAGGAGTGCTGCACTGGAAGTCCTCAAGAGGAAAATGTGGATGCTTACGATAAGCTTTCGCTTCATTTCTTTTTCCAATGCCTTATTACGGCATTTCAGCCACAAACACAAGAATAGAGCACAGACTCCTTGTGTTTCATAATCTCTCCAGCTGGTCCTATTTCAATTAAAGAGGAAAAATGAGGTACTACATAGCTGTTACAAAACATCTTACGTGGCAGCATGATAATTTGCATATGTGGTAGGAGTCCAGGAAGGCACCATCGCCTGGTTCATGTTGACATTTTACGTGTCCTTAAAAGGACTTGGTGGAGGGCGGGGAAGAGAGTGAAAGGGCTGGCAGCTTGCTATGAGTATTAAAAAGAAAGAACGAATGCTATTTGCTAATAACTGTAGTTTGCAAGGTGAAATTAAAACATTGCTTCATGGAAATTGTTTGGTTCTTTAAAAATGCCATCTGTCTGAAGATTGGTGGTTTTAAATATAGCCTCCAAGCACCTTTTATACAACCTCCAGTGCTGATAAGGAGCTTGATAAAAGCTTTTATCTATGCCAAAGGGAGATGTTTCATGCTAACAACTTTAAAGCCATGTAATCTCTACTGTCCTTAACACCCTACTAGGAAAAGGGCACTTGTCTTGAGATTTGTATAATATCCAATAATTTGCCTTCCTCCTCCTGTTTTTACTTTGAAAACCTGCCATATAGAGTATTTCATCTTTTGTCATGCTATAAAAGAGAAGTTGGCTCTTTTTAGTTTGTCTGAGTTTACTAATCACCAGAGCATCCAGATTATTGTTCACTCGGCTTGGCTTCTTTATTTTTTAAAGTAACCTCTATACCAGGCTTCCTCAGCCTCGGCCCTCCAGATGTTTTTGGCCTACAACTCCCATGATCCCTGGCTAGCAGGACCAGTGGTCAGGGATGATGGGAATTGTAGTCTCAAAACAGCTGGAGGGCCGAGGTTGAGGAAGCCTGCTCTATACTGTCTCTCATGAATGTTCAGTCTGAGATATCCCATATTATCTCTAGGTAGTTAAAATACTGTTTTTAAGTTCCATATATGACTGCTGCAGGAAAAAATGCTGTTGCACTAGTGTTTCCTGCAGTAGCAACAAGTAATATAGATGTCATACACTTGTGTACACACATCCTTAAATTTTCATGTACATGATCTGGGAAATCTGATAGGATAGGGTTCTCAAATGCATACATATACAGTGGTGCCTCGCAAGACGAAATTAATTCGTTCCACAAGTTTTTTCTTCTTGCGAGTTTTTTGTCTTGCGAAGCACGGTTTCCCATAGGAATGCATTGAAAATCAATTAATGCGTTCCTAGGGAGACCGCCTTCAGACCAGGTCCGGGGACAGTCTGTCCCCAGACCTCTTCTGAAGGCTGGCGGGGGGGGAGGACTTTTCTCCCCACCGCCAGCCTTCAGAACAGCCTTCTGAAGGCTGGCGGTGGGAAGAAAAGCCCTTCTCCCGCCGCCAGCCTTCAGAAGAGTTCCTGCAGGGCTGCCTAGGCTGCGGATAGCAGCCTGCTGCCCGGTGCGAGGGACGCTCTGAAGCAGAGCGCCCCTCGTGCGGGGCAGACATTCGCAGCTTGGGGAGCCCTGCAGGACTTCCCCACAGGGCTCTCCAAGCTGCAGATAGGGGCAGCAGGCTGCTATCCGCAGCTTGGAGAGCCCTGCGGGGAACTCTTCTGAAGGCTGGCGGGGGAGAAGGGCTTTTCTTCCCACCGCCAGCCTTCAGAACAGCCTTCTGAATGTTGGCGGTGGGGAGGAAAAACCCTCCTCCCACCGCAAGCCCCGGGAACAGAGGAGAGGCGCTGCTCCTCTGTTCCCGGACCTCCCACCGCAAGCCTTCAGGACAGGTCCGGGAACAGAGGAGAAGGCGCGCTGCGCTTCCCCGCTGTCCCCGGAGATTTCCCTATGGGCTTTCGTCTTGCGAAGCAAGCCCATAGGGAAATTCGTCTTGCGAAGCCGCTAAAAAAATCGGAAAACCCTTTCGTCTTGCGGGTTTTTCGTTTAGCGAGGCATTCGTCTTGCGGGGCACCACTGTAGCTGTTTAAAGATTTGTCTCTGTGGCAGAGAATTCTTTGTTTGGGTTATGTAGATTTGAAAAGTGCAATTTATAATTTATACTGACAGTGTTATCAAAAAATCATAATAGGCATTATTCTTCCTTACTCCATAGGTTGGCTACCTTGCTGTTACAGCTCGAGTGGAAAGCTGTCACGTATCTTTGCTGAATAAATCTAAGGACGAGAAATGTTTCAGATTCCATTAGTTTTGCTCCTCAAGTTTCAAGTAGCTGAAATACCAATGCTTGTACTGATACAAGATGGCTACCTTCATTGTTAGTAAGTATAAAACTGCAGATCACACACAATGCCATCCACAAACAATTGAAACAGGGTGGCTCAGCCCTACTCCTGGAATTGCCCATTTTAGGGCCATTTGCAGGACTCTGTTGGCAGAGATAATGCTAATGAGCCTTCTGCTTACATGTGGCAGGTGGAAGGAGGAGGGGGTCGGCAGTGGTAGAAGCAAGCGTAGAAATGCCTCTGCTCAATCCAGCCCCACCCCCCAGCTTGGAATAAGTGAGGGTTGGACTGCAGCCTAACTTGTGGCCTCCTGATATTGCTACACTGCAACTCCCATCATCCCTAGCCTGCAAGGCCAATAGTCATGTATGATGGGAGTTGTAGTCCAACATCAGTTGGACAAATTAGTTCCCCCAATTCCAAATTAACAATAGTATGTTTGCAGCCATGTGAGGATAAGCAGCTTGTAGACTGCAGCCTAAATAAATTTAACTAAAATGACAGGGTAGATAACAGAATTAACGTATTTTTCGCTCCATAAGACGCACCTGACCATAAGATGCACCTAGTTTTTAGAGGGGGAATGCAATAAAAAAATTATTTAAAGGGAGCGCTGAGCAGAGCCTGTATGCATCCCAGGCTCTGCTCAGCTCTCCCTTTCACGAGCCGCAAGGAGCGTGTGTGTGGCGCTTGCAGGCTTTTCCTCAAGGAGGGAGAAGGGCAGCCTGTCATTGACAGGCTGCCTTTCTCCCTCTTCAGGGAAAAGCCCTCAAGAGCCACACACATGCTCTATGTGGCTCTTTAAAGGGAGCGCGGCTCTTGGGGGCTTTTCTGGAAGGTGGGGGAAGGGACAGAGCTTTGCAAAAGCCAGGGATAGCCAGGGTGCAAAAGCCAGGGATGAAGGCTCCCCATGCCCTGCAAAGGCTTCACGCAGCTAAGCCAGAAGCTAGAACAGCTGTGCAGCGCTCCCTCTAGCTGTTCTGGCTTTGGCATAGCTGCGCAGCCTGCATTCGCTCCATAAGACGCACACATATTTCTCCTACTTTTTAGGAGGGAAAAAGTGCGTCTTATAGAGCGAAAAATACGGTACTCCATTAGAGTGTGGAGAGGGGAAGGTGCTTCATCAGATGAAAAAGTAGGAGGAGCTGGTTACAAAACATTTAAATTATTCACAACTTTTTAAGTTTTACTGTGTGTACTGTCACTAGGTGCCCTACAAAAATTGACGTATGAGCCTATGGTCAATCTATAAGAGACCATCAAGAAACTGATACATCAAGAACAATGATGGGATCAACAGAAAGTTAACACTGGTAACAATGCCAAAACCTCTTTTTCAAATCGCCACATTACAGCTGGTTCAGAAGGGTCCCTTCATAATTCTGCATTGATGGAATGAAGTTAGCTACTAAAGTGATTTATCTGATACTCTCCTAAAACCTAAAGTACTCCATGTGAATAAGCTGTAACCTGACATTCAAAGGGGAAATCTAAATATGTCTGTGTGCACAAAAGATACGGAAGAACGGCTATGCCTGACTTGTATGCAAAAAGCACAAAAGATGAGCTACATCCAGTGGCTGTGGCACCAGTCCAGGCAGCTCAGCTAGCCAAAACTTTATTGCGCCATGCCACTGCTTCTTCTAACAAGCCAGGCAGAACCACCCCTGGCTACCCACTGAATCCTTCTACTCAGCCACAGGAAAGCATACCAAGTTGATTGCATGAGAAATAAATCACATGTCAGCTCTCCATTTGATAGTCAGCACCTTCACTGTGTTGCTGGTCCTCAAACCTGACATAGCCATCTATAAGCAAAATGCATTTAGCCAACCAAACTACTCCATGCCAAGGCTAGGTGAACTCAGACAGACTAGCAAAGGGAAGGCAATATCGCCACCCTTTTCTAATGGTGTGCTTTCCTGAGAAATACTGTTTGATGTGTTTACCCTCAAACCAGCTTCAGTCCAAAAGGAGAAATTATGCCACGTTTGCTTTGTAGTTAAGGTGAGGTGTGTATATTGGAGACAGCCATTGGGGCAGTTGCAGGAGTGGCAAAACAAATAGGTAACACAACTTGAAATGCAGTGAGGAAATGACCTTGCTGTGTTTTAAGCTGCTAATGTGTAAGTAGCCCAAGTATCCTGCAGCCAAGCATAGTGAATGTTTGATGATGATCCAGAACTAGCTACATCTAATTTTAATGCATCCATCATGGTAAAAACAGCTGTCTGTACTACAGAAGCTGGATCCAATCGGGTGGTGCAGATGCTGGACAAAATAAGCCCATACCTGTAGGGTAGGAAGGTCAGGCCACTTCCCTCTGTGCTGATTGCACCTCAGCAAAAACTCCTATATAAAGCTGCATGGCACCTGCAAGAAAAAAGTGTCAACATAAAAATTAATGACTTGCTCTTTAAATGCAGATGCTTTGCAGCCCAATAAGGAAGTATTATAGTTAAGTTTTGAACCGGTCTGTTTTCCAAAGGAAAAGAGGTTGCTAGGGACTCACTTACCTCAAAGGAGTAACTTTAAAATGAGTTAAGATTTAAAAGGTAAAGGGACCCCTGACCATTAGGTCCAGTCATGACCGACTCTGGGGTTGTGGCACTCATCTCGCTTTATTGGCTGAGGGAGCCGACGTTTGTCCGCAGACAGCTTCCTGGTCATGTGGCCAGCATGACTAAGCCGCTTCTGGTGAACCAGAGCAGCACACGGAAACGCCCACCTAGCAGTTCGAAAGCACGTCAAAGTGCAAGTAGATAAATAGGTACCACTCCAGCGGGAAGGTAAGCAGTTTTAGATTTGGATTGCAGCTAAATAGCTACTCACTGCCTGGACTTCTACACTGGATGTCTTAGTCCCCTTATCTGGAAGAGATTTTATTGCAGCAATATTGATTTTTGCTAGCTTTCAATCAAAACACAATGCACAAAGTAAAAGCAACTGTAAATATAACTCTGTTATTCAATAATTACTATCGTTTTTTACTAACTTCTAATGCAGGAACTGAACAAGCAAATTGTGGATGGTGAATGAACATTCCTGGCATTTGCAGCAGAGAGATTAAAATAAATAGTGCATGAGAAATGAAATTAAAGAAGAAAAGTAGTATTTCAATAGACTGAGAAGGAATACACAGATGAGAGGTGTCTAAGATTATGGAGACACAAACATAAATAAAGGAAACGTAATTTTGTAAAGAAGAGAGAGACTATGCAAGCAAAGGAGAAAGACGGTCCAAATGAGAGGAAAGAAGAAGTAACCCGAAGAACTCAACATAGGCATTAATGGCAGGACCAAAGAAATTGGGAAACCAAATAAAATCCCAGTAATCATAAATAAACTAAATACATTTTTAGGGATTCAGCATAGTTGTAATATTGTTAAGGAAGTATTGTTTCATTTTTACTATTATTATTCAGTGTAGTCAGTATACATAGCACTTTAAAGAGTAACAACAAGAAAGGATCCTGGCTCAGGGACTTACAACGTAAAATTAAACAGTAGGAGCAACAGGAAAAATAGTGAAGTCAAGAAAGAACAGAAACGATAAAAGTGAATGAGTGAAGAGATTACTAAAAGCAAGGCATGACCTACAGGATCAAATCCACAAGGGGGGGGGGTAGTGTAAGATGCTGTGGATTTACATGCAGGGCAGTTACTGTAAAATGATGGCAGAAAGCAAACTAAAAATGATCATGTTAGATTTTACATTAGAATAAACAACCTCAGGCAGCTTTGAAAGGAATTTAAGAGAAATACAAAGATGGGATCCAAACACTAATTTTTTGAAACAGAAGAAATGATAGCTGCTTAAGGACCAATCCAAAAGATTAAAAAGATGGCTTAAGAAGAATAAACAGGAGGAGATATATTTATTTTATGTATTTATAGGCTGCCTTTCAGAATTGCCTCTTGAGGCACCCCAACATGTTAAAAACAATCTATGATGTTGAGTAAGAAACCAAGGCAGGGGAGGGTGAAGAGGATGGGTTGTGAATACAGGAGAACTGAGAACACAAAGTAGGTTGAAAATAAGTAGAAGAGACAAAAGAAGAAATAAAGTGGTGGCAAAACACAACAGTAATGAAGAATGAATCCTTGAAGTTTCATCAACAAACTATATATTAGTGTGTGGTTGGGTGCTGGTGGCTCCCTCCAGGAGAGAGCAAGAGGACCATAGGACTGCTGCCAGACACGCTGGTGTAAAACAAAAATATTGGGGGTGCACCAACCTTTATGGCAGGTGCCAGGAAGGTTCAGGATTTAAACCTCGGTATTAACTGGAGCATACAATGAAGATTACAAAAACTGTGGGAGAACAGCAGTCAGTAAGAGGGTTAGCAAGAAATAAAGACAAAGGGTGGATACCTGTTCCCTCATTGGTTTCTCTGTGTGCCCTGGTTTCTATCTGTCCTTCACAAGCTGTTCTTTCCCAGGGTCAAAGAATAAAGGTAGAGCCCCAAGGGACAGCATGTTCTCAGGCCCTTGGTGCTCTCTGCAAGTCTTGTATTTGGTTCTCTCAAGTCTCCTGACCCTGTAAAATGAGAACAGAGTATGATAGGGCAGTTAATGGGGGAAGAAAGCATCAACCCTTTCTGCTTGAAGCTGCATCATTTCTTGCCTCTTGGGCTTCAGTGACTAGAACTATGTTATAAGAGGAGGCGGCAGGCCTGTCACACCCAACAAAACTGGCTTCCTGAAGTAGCATGGCAAGATGTGAGAATTTCCGCCCTGACCGGCAGAGTAATTTGCCACTTTGGGAGTAATTAAGAACATTTGTATCAAGGAGATACAGAGAATGGTGAAGAGAAGAATAAGCAAAATAATATAAGAATTAAAAGGTCCAAGAATAAGAGAGGGGAAGGAATTAGCTATGAGCCAAAGAACAAGAGTAATGCAGAGAATAGAATATGGAAAGATATGAGTACCACAAACTTTGAAATGCACAAAGAAATGAGAAGGGGGGGAGTGGGGAGAGAATATGAAACTGGTAATGCTCTGTAACATGAAATGAGTGGGAAAAGGGCAAGCAGATTAACTAAAGAGTGGTAGAAGTAACTCAAATGAAGAGTTACCTGTCTCAGTAAGAGCAAACAATGACAGAAACTGGGATTAAAACTGTGTAAAATAATTGTTTCATTTACTGCTGAATGGCAGTTAAAGCCAAAATATGCCAGTGAGTGTCATTGGACAGCAATAGTATTAGGAAATGAGACTGAGCAGGGAGTAAGATTAGGTAAAATATCACCAGCAATAAAAAGTAAGAAGAACACCCCTCATAGAAAAACTGCAAAAAATGCAAGTAAGAAACATAGCCATCCATTAACATTAAACTATGTAAAATAACAGATCTTCTTTTCTTACTATATAAATAGGTAAAGAAGAAAATGAAAACTTTAATGGATAAAATGTTTTGGGGTATCTTTTTCTTGCTTTCAAATGCTAGCATATTTACCTTATAAAATATTCTGGATTCTTCAGGTTTTATGCATAATAGAATGTTGGCATACATTTATGTTCATATTTTCAGCATTTGTTTTATTACAGTGAAAGTAGAGCACATGCTAAACCAAGAAATAGGCATTTCCTTCTAGGAAACTTGAAGAGCAACTTTCTTTACAGTGCTTGGATTCTGAAGATGGTACCAGCACAAGAGTGTGTCTTCCTCTGGAAGCTGGTTTCACATGGTGGCTTAGATTTTCCCATCTTTGTATCTAGCACCATTTGAAATCAGTGTTCTAGGAGCAAGAATTACAACACTGGATCCAGAGAAGAACAGGAAGCAAGAGCACAGTAGTCACCAGATTTAATTTGGTAACATTCACATGTCTCTGTGTCTCAGTAAGAGATCCTGTTTAAAGATGTAGCTTCAGTTATGCCTAGAGTTCAAGAAAATGCATTGTAGTACAGAATGGATGCCATTCTACTGCTTGCATGCAGCAGTGAAAGCTGCAAATGGAGAGCCCACGGCACTTAGTGAGACATGCAAAGAAATTGGGCTTGGGGGAAGCAGTCTATGGTGGAACTTCCTATGAAGGGGGTTGGGATCCAGAGACACCTGGTCAACCCTTTTCCACCCCATCAAAAGCAGTACATCTATGCAGAGCTTTCCACAGGTGTACTGGGGACTCTTCTGGGGGTATTTGTGCTGCCTTGCTGGTGGAGCAGCAGTTATGAACACTCTGAAGAACCCTCAGCCAACTTCTGGCTAGCTGTCAGATTGCAGCATTACAGTTATACGCCATAAAATATGGCTAACTTTTTGCCATTTCTCTGTTCAATCTACCTTGGTCCGTGCTATTCAGGACCACTGCCACTTCTCTAATCTAGAAAGGATTCTGTTAATTTACATTATTTTATTTGCATTAATTTCACCACCTTTCATTTTCCTGCCATAGTTATTCGAATTCCATCAGCTTTCACACTAAAAACACTGTTGCATGCAACTTCAATGGTTATTCCATAAAAATATAAAAGTGAGGAAATTTTGAATATAACATCCTTCTTTTTGCTTCAAATTAGTGCATGCTTAAGTACCAATAGTAATGTGGGAAATTTATATTTTACTTTTGGCTATTTGAAAGTTGATGGTGATAAGTCATATAATTAGGAACAGAACATTTATTGAGCAGTAGTACTATAACCATGTTTTTTAGGCCAGCTTCTTCCAAACTCTTTCAAAGTAAATACCTAGTATTGCATTGACTAATAAGATGCATTGACTAATACGACCATTGTTCAAAGTTTCATAGGCTATGATCTGAACAACTTGCAAGTACTCTTAACAGCCAATATGGAACTGGAAAAAACATCTCTTACACAGGCTGACCGATTTCTCTTGGTGTTCAGAGTCTTAGTTTTTGTCTAGCACCATTTGAAATCGGTTATGATGTAGGGGGAAAAGCAACTGCAATGCATATGCAGAGTATGGTTTAAAGATGCTCTCAGCTGAAAAAGCTCTATGAAGAGATGCCTTTGAAACAATGATATGACTATTGGTTTTGTGTCTCTTGTGTGGGCAGATATTGCAGTAACTATCTGTAAGTTCCATTGCAATGGATATCTGTGGGCTTCACTGTCTAAATCCTCTAGCTGGAGTAGTTGGAGATGATAGCACTGTTATTCTGCCTGTAGACTTCAAAGTGTTCTGCTAATCCAGCCCTATTAGTAGAACTGTAAAAAATGTTAATACGCAAACATTGGGGCTAGATTATTCCTTGAGGCTTATTATTATTTCCACCTTGTTTTGACTACCTCGTTTCATGCACCCCCTCCCTTCAATATCATTTCCATTATTATATGCATAATAAATATATATTTAATGCTGGACAAGCCAGTTTCACTCACAGATTGGATAGACTTTGAAGAAAATGGCTTGAGGCAGGTAATACCATATTGGCCCGCATATATGCCGCACGCTTCCTAGCTGGTTGGCCTGACACGCTCCCCCCCCCCCAGCTGGGAGGCGGGCACACCATTCCCCCCCCCCCAGCAGCTAGGGAGCGTGTGCCACCAGCCAACTGGGAGGTGGGCGCGCCACTCCCCCAACTACCAAACATCTAGGGAGTGTGCGCTGTCAGCTACCTGGGAGGCGGGCGAGCCACTCCCCCCACCCCTACTGCCAAGCAGCATATGGTAAAAAGTTGCAGATATAAGCCGCACTTTTAACTGCTCATGGTCTGAAATTGGAAAAACGTGTGGCTTCAGGCCAATACGGTACATGATGGTGGACTAGACATGTCTGCATCAAATGAGAGAAGCACTGTAGTCGGTTTGTACCAGAAACAACTATGCTGCAACTGCAAGAGATTTTTTTTTTAAAAAAACCATGACAAATACTTGGGGGGGGGGGAAAGAGAACATGGGAATACAAAAGTTTTGAATGAATGTTGTCCAAATTCTTAGCAGTAAAAAATAGTATGGAAATGTCCTGTGTAAAACCAAAATAGCACCAGTATTTTGAATCATGCACTACTGCTGACAGGCAGCAGACACAAAGTTAGGGCTGCTCACTCAGCCAAATCATTTTTATATTCCATTTGGTAATATTTATAAGGAACAGAATTGAAAATAAAACAACTATAATGCCCTAAAGAGGCCCATCAAACCTCCACTTTGTGGAATGTCAGTTAACCTTTTTATTTACCCAGGCTTTTCCTGTTTAACTTTACTGCTGTATTTTTAACTCTTCTTTTTGTTACACTTTCGTTGAGTTGTTGGTTTTTACTGAAAATTGTCCTATGTTATAATAGAAAACATTTACAAACATAAAGTATTTGTTTGCTTGCTTACTTTAATCTGCTGCAGACAGAGGGTTAATGTCACCTCAATGTTCCCATTGCTCAAAGTTCCCACAGCACTCCCCTGCCTCCAGCCACGTCAAAAAAAAAAAATAAGCTTGTGTTGTCCTGTCCAGAGCTGGACTTGTGGTTGGTTTGTCTCTAAACAAATCATGAGCAATAAGCTAAGAACAAACCCTGGTAGTTGTTTGGAGCTAAACAAACGCAATGCAGACCCTGGCTCATCTGCTGTACGACAGGAGCACGGGGACTTTGGAGTAGCATGTACCAGCACTCTGCAGCTTTCCATTAAACCATACTCTTTTAAACTATGGTTTAAAATGTAATGTGCATTTGGTTTAAAATGTAATGTGCACCAGACATTTGGTCTGATGTAATATGGTAATTTTTGAGGTGTTTTAAAATAGAAAAAAAACTTAAGAGGTTTCTTCCTCTCTCTTTTCACAACAATGAAGCAGCATATAAATTTCGTTAAGCAAATAAAAAAATTAATTTGTAAATTCTGCTATGTGCAGAAAATGCAAAATGAAATCAGCAGAAATATTTAAACCTGTGATATAAACTTAACACTATTTGGCACTGCTGTTTTACTTTTGTAAAAATGTGTGCTTTGTATGTAGTTTACAAAAAATTTTGCAACACCATCCATTCCCCAAACTCCATTTTATTTTTCTTTATTCTTTTTTCTGGAATGTAAAATCACATTGAGAATGATGGTGCCTATTAAAGTAAATGAATTCTATTGCAAAATAATACAAAACTGAATTTGTTGTCTCCTTCCAATCTGTGTGCACATTTCCCCAAGTTTCTAAGGAGATGCAAACAAAAATATACTTCCTTTTTTCTTTTTTGCAATAGCTGCTGGGGGGAGGGATACAATTTTAATCTGAAAAACAGATTAGTGCTATCGGAACTGAATCCAAGGCCCACTTTCCCAAAAATGCTATTTGTGTTTTCAGAAGCTTTCACATTCAAGTGTTAACAATTTATTGAACTTTGCACACACCTGTGGTTCTGCAGCCTTCTTTGGTATCATCCTCAGTTCGTTATTAAATAGGATGAGAAACCTGATAACAGCACCTCTCCAGTCAGAACTGTTAAACTGAAATGTAGTCCTTGGGAAAATGAATTCTAGAATTTTGTTGGAATCTGCAATATTTTCACTAAAATTTGTTTGAACTAGCCATGACAACAGGCAAACAGCTTTTCCAGCTTTTTTTCGAGTTATGCGGCATGATGTACTTTAAAAACTGGTTCTCAGTCTCAGCAAGTATCTCTTGAGTTGCAATGGCAGGTGTTCCACTAATTGGAAGTTGGGAACCAGACAAAAAAAGGGGGGATTGGTCTTACCAGTGAGGAGTTCCTTTTCTACAGTGGTATGGGTTGTCTGGGTTTCTCTTCCCACTTCAGAAAACAGGACTTACAGAAATCAGGTATCTGCCATGCCCTGACTGGGAGAGAGAACCCTCCCTCAGTGCTGGGACATAGTCATGGATCTACAGAGTATAGGTCCCTTGCTGTGTAGCTTTACTTAGAAAAGTGTCCAACAGAAAAAACACGGAAAGTAGAGAACAACATAACAGCCTCCAGAACAGAAGAGACAAACCTACCCAAGTCCATTTTCAATCCATTCTCACCTGCCAGTTAAGCTACCCTCCTACCACTGAATATGCCCTGTCTGGGGGAAAAAAGAGCAGCATTTCCTTGATAGTCTAGTCTGTTCTTCCTACTCTACCTAACAAAAGCCAGTCAGGCAAATTTGAAGGTGTGGTTAGTGGATTATTTCCATGATTTCAGAATGGTGTTAAACTGCTCGTCTATTTCTAATCTATGGATCTCAACACTCTTGGGGTGTCTAAGAAAATCTAAGAAGCTCATGATCACAAGAACTCGCATTTCATAGAAGAAAAATAAGATGCTTAGAATCCGCCCCCTTTTTTAAAAATGGCTAAACACACACAGTCATGGGAAAAAGAAAGCACCCCCTCTTTGGATTCTGTGGTTTTACATAATGGTATAATAACAATCAACTCCCTAGTAGGTTCTTAAAATTAGGTAAATACAACCTCAGATGAACAACTTGACATATTACACCATGTCATGATTTATTTAACAGAAATAAAGCTGTTCCCATGACTGTACACTCCCCTTGCAACAGAGAAACCCCCCAGTAAATTTCCCCCCTAAAAAAGGAGCTTACTCCCTTCATCTAAACAACAAAAACATGTATATTAGTAACTTCATTTTATTTTTAAATTTAATTGGATGCTGGGGGCATGGGGAGTTGGTTTGACAGGTGTTACACTGGGATCCCAGCTATCATTTGAAGAGCAAGATATAGTCTTGAAGCCAAAAAAGATCTGGATGGTGAACTGCTGTTCCTTGCTGCTGAATGGCTCTTTTGGTTGGTATCTGCATGGCTCCACCTGACTTGTTTTTAGGCCTGAAATCCAAGCCCTCTTTGCCCAATTCAAAGCTGCTATTATTATTATTATTATTATTATTACTACTACTACCACCACCACCACCACCAGATGTACTACCCACCATTGATTAGAAGGTCTGAGCACAGGTTACAACAAATTAAAAACAGCTGAAAAAGATTATAATCACAAGAAATAGGAAGGGCCTGAAAACACACAATGTTAGTTGTTAAAGGCCAGAAATCTAGTGAGGAAGCCAGACCCACCAGGTGTGTGGAATTCCACAACTTGGAGGCTGCCACAAAGAATGCCCTGAACTTTTGAGAGTGATCTGTGTTATCTCAAATCTCATATTCAGAGCACTCTGGCTACATTTTTTTAAAGGAGGAGCCTAGATTAGTACAGTACAGCCAACAGCTGTTGACACAATTCAACTTCACTTAAATTTGCACAGCAATTCTGCCTCACACTATTTAACGCAAAATGGTAAATGGAAGCAACAGCTGCAAGGAGGTGGGATGAAAACATACCAAAATGCATGAGATATTGCATATTACTCCACTTGGCAGGGTGTTTACCCTGCAAACAGATGTGGAGAGTAAACTTTGGATTTTCTTCTGGGGTTGTTTTTTTTTAGGTGTTTTAATATAATTCTTGCTATTAGAAGGTAAGAGTTGGAATACTGATAGCTGCTGAAAAGCAGAAACTGAGAAACCCAGGACTATTTTCTTACAGTGATTTAGCAGAGGCATTTCCCACCCTCTCTTCAAAACAAGCAAAGACAGTTCATACTGAAAGGTCTTAATGTGAGAAAAATCTGTGCTGCAAATGCTTCCTTCAGTAGATTTTGTGGATGAGTCATGAGTGTGTTTCACAACAACCCTGCCATGTAGGTGGCAAGTATTGCTATTCCTAACTTGCAAAAGGGGGTCAGAGAGACCAGTTCTACTCAAAGGGAGACCCACTCAAATTAATTTATAAGGTGACCCACAATAATCTTACTGTTTAAAATTCCTACTGCAGGAATATATGCTTTCAGCTGTTTCGTATTTTAGTTGAAAGGCACCTTGAGCCCCGCCAGAGAAAAAGGCGGAAAATAAATAAATAAATCTTCTACTACTACTACTACTACTACTAATAATAATAATAATAATAATAATGGCAGCCATTAATGCAATCTAGCACTATTGTCCTTGCAATGTAGGGAGATCAGTGATGCAATCCAGGGTTTCACAACCAGCATGGGGCGGGGAGAGGTTGACAGAAAATAGCTTGCAACAGACCTGTAACCGGCAGAATGCAGGAACCCTTCAGTCCAGCCACTCGAAGCTCTTATCCCAAGGAAAGGCGAGAAGAAGCTGACGACGCCCCGCCACTCCTCCTGGCGGCGGCTGAGGGACGCAGAGACGGGAAACGTCAGCACGATCCGCCACAGAGATAATAAATACAGAGTGGACTTCACTGCCTTGATAAGGCATTTCCGGATTTACGCGGCGCCGTGACTTTTTAACTTCAGAATCCAAGATTCTACTGTGACAGTGGCAGGGCAATAAAATAGACCCAACAGATGGAAGAGGAGAGGAACAGGCCAGAGATTTAATTTTCTTCCATTTGCATTCCAGATGGAGTTTACTGCACTTAATAGACAAGCAATAGTGTTATTTAGAAAAAATATATAGATTTTTCACATCAGCATTGGTTTACTAATGAGCTCAGATATGAACAAAAGGTATACATCAAAATAATCGCACTTCAACTCTCCCATCCCGACCCGACCCTTCTTACTGCACCTCCGCAAACAAAGCAATTTTGTGTTTTCTGCTTCTTTTACTACCGTTCTTTCCTCCAAATTTCTTCCTCCAATAACTTTTGAAAGGGTGATCAAGCCTTGGATTAGCTGAGAGCCTGCCACCACACCCAGAATAAAAGAACACCTAAAACCTGAAAGCGAGAAACATGCACACATAGTTTTTCCTTTGTGTTTTCAGCAATTCACCAATGGGGTAGGTAGGGGATGGAGGCCACAGTGGTTCTACTTACTAGAGTTGTCGATCTGCTAAAACCATGTTTAAAGATGCGAGATGCATTTTCATGATGAGAATCTAATACACACTGACTGGGCTTTCAAAATGCTTTTGATAAATTTCCTTATCGAAGATGAGAGTACACCAAAAAACAGAAGTAAAATTAAAAGGGTATTCATGCATAGAGATCTGTCTGTTCACTGAAAAGGCTCCAAAGCCCAACTGGAACTACAAAGGCAGGCCACCTGTTGCCCATATCCCCCAAACATCACTGACAGATGTAAATTGTTAGAATTAGCCAACATATTCAAATTCAAATGGTAGCAATAGACCCTGCTTCGCTATTATACATGCCATATGCATGTTGCTGTTTCACTTTGCAAGCCTTTTTAGCTGAAGAGTAGGTAAAAATGCTTACTACTAATAGTAATACTTAAAATTTGCAGTCAAATATTGATATAGCTGGAAAGGCACAACTTTCATAGAAATGGATTAAAGTGGGATAGATCAATTTGTAGAACATGAGACTCTTAATCTCAGGGTCTGGGTTGGAGCCTTACAATGGGCAAAAAGATTCCTGCATTCCTGCATTGCAGGGGGTTGGACTAGATGACCCTCGAGAACCCAACTTTCCAATTCTAAGATTCTATGATTCATCTGAGTTTGATCTCTATGGGTTGGAGATTAAAATAATGTTTTATGATTAGTAGCTTTCACTGCATGTAGCTGATAGCAGCAAAGAATTGTCCAGAAGCCTTTGTTTTGGCTTCTGGGGAGTCTTTTTGAATGCAATGTTTATTTGGTTTATTTTTCCGACTCTACTGGGTGTTCAGTAGACAGGGTTTTATCCTTCATTGCCTTCCGATTCCAATAATTACCCTTCCTTCTGATAAGTAGCTATCCTGATCCAATAATTCTTCCTTCCCACATATCCACAAGTTTATTTTCCTTATAGCTTCAAATCCTTGTCCACCAACATGTTGGTACATGTGCTATTACTCTCCAAAATTTAAATTGACTACACATGGTAATCTCTGGGTATAATGGGACCCTGCCATGTGTAGGGTGGTGTAAAGAAAGTTTTGATTTTAGCCTTGTGACAGTGTTTCGGTGGACAGTTTTTTTATATGACTGCACCTTATAGAATCATAGAATTGTAGAATAAGTTGCAGCTTATTTGCAGGGACGGGGGGGGGCCTTTTGCTCCTCTGCAAATCAGCTATAAAATTAAATGAAAAATCTAGTAACTAGCAAAGACTACAGACCAAAGGACAGTACTGTAATATGAAAATGTGATTATATATATATATAATTTATTAGTCACTTGTCACCCAAAAGTCTCCAAGTGACTTAAAGAGCTCAACTAGGTTGTGGTGAAAGAAAGCAAAAATGAAAACATTTAAAAGGAACAGGAGCAAATCAACATATGCCCTTGAGGTTTTTAGCAATTTATACTTTCTCAACGAGAAGCATATTATATGTCAGACAGTTATTCCTAATGGTTTAAATAACAGTATTTCTGCAAGAAGATTAGTTTTACAGAGTCTGTTTCTACTTAGGGTTTTTTAAAATACAGGTATTCATGTTATTTAAAAATCATATGGCACAAAATGTGGCATTGTTCCTTTAAGGGAGCAGGTGAAGGCTGCCCCAGTTAATATACAGATGAGATCTGGGGGGAGTGTATCATACCTTTGGGCCAGTGGGGTTATAATAGCATTCCAGACATTTTGTGTGTAAATGTTTTAAAATTTTAATGTCACATAATATGCCTCAGCATAATTCAGCAGAGAATTATGTAGTAGGGAGTAATTTCCTTTAAAGGAAAGTGGGTTAAGTTGGAAGAATTAACGCAGGCTACTATCCTGGAAAGAGTAGTGCACTTTGTTCTAGGTGGAATCCGATAAAGCTTTTTTCTAAAGGAATTATAATTAACTTTCATCTGTAGGAGATTGAAAATGACATCGTTGAAGCTGAGGATTCACTGGTGATCTGTGGTATGTATTGTTGTTTTGCATATGGCTGAAAACTTACGTTAGTATATTAGGATTTCATTTGTGGTGCAGACTACTATTGCACGATTCTCACACAGTATCATTTTAGTCAAGGACTAGTAACTGCCTAAAAAGGTACAGGGACACACACTATCTACACGCCATTTATAAAGCAGAGATTTAACATATCACATTGATACATATGCATGATATTTCCTACAATCTAAAATCTTTGATTCACAAAAGTACAAAATTATCTTCATCAATTTATACAATTCAGATTTAAAGCAGTGGTCAGTATAAACCAAGTGCATCTCAAACATGAAGTCTTACCCCAGAATGGCTTTTGTGAACTTCTAAAATCCAAAGAGATTTTGAAAAAAGCAGCCGAGTGTTGTTCTGGAAAACCATCATGGATAGTAATGACATTCTGCTGTTTACAACAGAAGGATTACTACTGTATTTTGATATATTGGATTGTAAGAGGTTTTTAATTAATTCAAGGTAACCCCTTTTCATGACAACAGAGACTGACAGTGAAGCAGTCTCAAAGTGGATACAGCCCTGGTTTGGGTTTCTTCTGCTCTACAGAATTTAATGATGTGTTCAACATCTTTATGCTATACATTTCTCTAACAGCAGAAGACAGTGACAGTGCAGTTGAACATATTCACGGTGTAATGACATGATTGCATGAGGTAAGTTGCAATGACTAGACATTAAGGAGAAGAAAGAATAAAAGTCAGAACAGATGTGGCATTTTCAGAGATAACCTGGATTTCTTTTAACATTTAGTTCCATCCTTAGAGGCTGTTGGGGAATGCAGCAGTTTGTTCATATAGAATTCCACAAGGTGCTGCCACAGCAGCATTTGTCATTACACAAGTCACTTTTCCAAAGAGGTATGAAGATTCAGGAGAGCTTAAGCATCTTTGGTATTCTAGTATACTTGGTGTATCATCTTAGCAGTTGTTTTACAATAGCTAGAGTAAATGAAAAAAGAAAATAAGATTTTAAGCTTCGTATAGCTCCTACAATTAACTGCAAGTCCTATACTTTAGCTTGAGGAAAGTAACAACAAAACAGTACACTTTGAAGGGCGAGTAAAATAATTTTGCCACATTAGTACTATTTTTGCCAAAAGTTCTACTTTTGGGTTTTTTCCAGAGCAACTGAGTTAGTAACTTAGAGCATGATTCAACGTACAAGCCCTGCTAGAACAAGGATAGTTCAGTTGGTTAGAGCATTGTGCTGATAACGCCATGGTTGTAGGATCAAGGGGCTGAACTCGATTATCCTCAGGGTCCTTTACAACCTTACAGTTCTATGATAATCACTCTGGGCAAGCTCCTGACTCTTAGGTATCCTATTTCTCAGGGATGTTATGTTACTGTTAATTTATATGCCGCCTTTCAGCCAAAAGACATACCCAGGGTAACTGTTGCAAGGCTAACACTCTCTCAGATTCCTGGAGTAACTTCAAAACTTCTAACTCTGAGAACTCGAGTAAAGACACAGAATACAGTCATACCTCTGTTTATGTATCCCTCCGGATACGTAAACTTCGGGTTGTGAACACGGCAAACCCGGAAGTGTATATTTCTAGGTTTCGCTGCACAAGCATGCACACAAGCACTGAATCGCGCTGCATGCATGTACAGAAGGGCGCCTCTGGTTACGGACTTTTTGGGATATGGCTACGCCTCCAGAATGGATCCTTTCTGTAACCAGAGGTACCACTGTATAACTTTGTACTGTGAAAGATTCTATAGAAACAGCAGAATAGATATTCCAGTATCTAATTGTGGGATGTAATCCACTGGTACAGTTAAGTGCAACATTCCTTATTTCCCTAGAGTGGGCACAGGCAGGGGGACATCCAGTCAGTGTAACTTCCTGTTCCACTGATCTGGAGCATCCTCCCCCTGCATGTGACCTGGAAGATGGACATGGCGCTGGCTGAGTCACGGAGCCATTTCCTCAGTCCTTTCTTGCTCTCTTGCTTGCGGATCTTTTGCTGCCATGCTGCTCTCCGGCAGCTATTTTGTTATCTTAATGTAATTTTGCACTTGAGTTCAATCTCCATATGAGACAAACTCAGACTTTCTTGTGTGACTATTAAGTAAAGCCTGCCTTTCAGGGATCAAATCATGAACTGAAATGTGAGTAAACTTTTTGTTACTTTACTCAGAAAGACTCTTGTGTCTTTATTCTTGTAAGAGGGGTTAAAGGGGACACCAGGAAATAATCTTAACTAAGGGATTCAAACAAATCTGCAAACTAGCTTCCAGCTATATTGATGGGAAAATGCTCTGCTACATCACTCACTAGTGTGAGTGAAGAAGGATAATACTTATTCAATATATCCTTTCGTACTATCCTTAACATTCCCACACTAATTACCATATTTTTCACTCTATAAGATGCACCAGACCATAAGACGCACCTAGTTTGTGGAGGAGGAAAACAAGGAAATAATATTCTGAATCCCAGAAGCCAGAACAGCAAGAGCGATCGCTGCGCAGTGAAAGCAGCAATCCCTCTTGCTGTTCTGGCTTCTGGGATAGCTGAGCAGCCTGCATTCGCTCCATAAGACGCACACACATTTCCCCTTACTTTTTAGGAGGGAAAAAGTGAGTCTTATAGAGCAAAAAATACGGTACCTCATAGGGCTGTTGAGGGGATAAAATGGAGAGAGGGGAAACCATGTACTGCACCATGAACTACTTGAATGAAAGGTGGAATATAAATGAAATAAATAAATGAATAAAGCTAACCAACAACATAAACTGTGATAGTTCTACCGGCAGGTGCATGTAATTAAACCATGGTTATAGTGTCCAGTTTTTAAGAAAAAAAGCTTGGGATGGAACAATTTAGAGTAGACATGGGGAGAGGTGCTTACCAGTTCTGCTGCTTTCCTACGTCAAATCCCTGCCTCTACCCCATAGAGTGTTCAGATTCCAGTTTTTATTTAGGGCAGAGAAGTAGTAGGAAGGGTTCAGCGTCTCCTTTTTTTCTTTATATTGCCCCATTCCAAAATATTTTATTTTAAAACAGCTGTTAGATTTAATTACATGCTTCACATGCAAATGCTTAGTTCAGCCCAGAGTCTTCCATTTAAGTATTAGTATTGTAGGAATTTAATTTTAAATGTATTTATTTAATTTTATTTATATATGATAATGATTTTCACATTCATAACTATACATACATTTTAAGGTCAAATAAACACTCTGAAATAGAGGCTTGCAGAACTCTCAAAATAATGCTTACTATATTATAAATGTAACCCAACAAGGTGGGCTGGAGGGAGGCTACAGGCTTGTCTGATAACATTTTTATCGTGCAATTAGATCTACTGCATGTGTTTATGCTGAATAACTAGAATAAAGCCTTGTTTTAACAAACAATGGGTTAAATGTTAAAGATTAAAAACACTTGTTTCAGCATTATTATTTTTGTTTGTTTGTTTGTTTCTTGAATCTGTAGCTTTCCCTGGCATTTAATATTGTGGGGGCTAAAATATCAAGGGCCCACAAGCTTAATATAGTGGTACCTTGGGTTACAAACACCTCGAGTTACAAACACTTCGTGTTACAGATTCCACTAACCGGGAAGCAGTACCTCGGGTTAAGAACTTTGCCCCAGGATGAGAACAGAAATCATGTGCTGGCGGCGTGGTGGCAGCAGGAGGCCCCATTAGCTAAAGTGGTGCTTCAGGTTAAGAACAGTTTCAGGTTAAGAACGGACCTCCGGAATGAATTAAGTTTGTAACCACTGTACAGTGGTACCTCAGGTTACATACTCTTCAGGTTACATATGCTTCAGGTTACAGACTCCACTAACCGCAGAAATAGTGCTTCAGGTTAAGAACTTTGCTTCAGGATAAGAACAGAAATCGTGCTCCGGCGGCGTGGCGGCAGCAGGAGGCCCCATTAGCTAAAGTGGTGCTTCAGGTTAAGAACAGTTTCAGGTTAAGAACGGATCTCCGGAACGAATTTAGTACTTAACCCGAGGTACCACTGTATAGGAAAATTAAAAAGACCCTGGAAAAGTAAGCATGTATGCTCCTCGGATTTCATCAGTTAAATCACCTAAAGGATTATTCAGACATCAACTAACTGAAGTGATTGAATCACCAAGCTCTTACATGCACAGGAGTGGGCTGCCTTACTTTTTTTCATTAGCAGTGCCTTATGCTACTTTGGAGGACCTGCACCACATTTAGGTGTGGGCTTTCTGGGAGCTATAAGGCTTTATCCCCAAAAGAAAGTGCTTAAAAGCCACTGAATGCATACACACTTTCTCAGATAAGAGATCTGGTCCCCCAGGCCCCCTTTTCTGTGTACATAATGTGAGTGGTGGTCTTTAGAGGTGCAAAGAAGAAAGGAGAGTAAGAGGTTGGTAAAGTCTTACCTTTATCCAGAACACAAGGCCGCGTAAACCGATTGGGCTGGCAGCCATAAGAAAATAAGCAAACATGCTTTAAAAAAAACAAAACAGGAAAAAGTCACCTTAAGAACCCATTCACTGGTTTACTTTGAGATAGTAAAGAACAGAATGCACATGGAAATTTCACCACATTTATTTTCAAATATACGGAACCATTTGAAATAGCTGCTTTGCCATGATTTCCAGAGATACTACTTCATAGACGATATTGTGTGAATTCCCCATAATTTTGTAACCATATGGTAAAAACCATAAAACTTCCTTGTATTGTTTCTTCTGGATGGAAAAAATACAGCAAAGGAATTAAAAACAAGAATGAATATTCTGTACAACAATAAAGCTCCTGAACAAACACTGAATAATATTGTAGTTTGCTTCAAGAAATGATTGGAAAACCATCCATGAGGCAATACAACTGAGACTATTATTCAAATTTTGGAAAGAGGCAATGTTGATTCTAATAATTGAATCAGGGAAACATTGCCCACACCTTGAGTTTTACAAACGAGTTCTGCTTCTTAAAGAAGAATTTATTATAATACAGTTTCATGTGTTAACTCAGATTAGGCAGAATTTATTCAAAATAGGAAAATATCAGCCAATATATAGTGACATAATGTCATCAATCCAGCAAATACAATCTAGTCAATAGTGTACATCTATTTCATTTTGTAGAAAAGGCAATCAATCCCAGGGTGGTCCTTAATAACAGTTTTACTAAATTTCTGTTCTGAAGGCCAGTTCAAAGGGATGCTCATGAAATATCCATCAGGCCAAGTGAGTGTTTCACATATGCCTTCCAAATTGCCTTTTCTTGTCACAGTGGATTAGAAAAGAGTGCCCTATCCATTGCCTCACTTCTATATTGGAGTCTGGAACTTGAGACCCCAGGGCCAAGCGTGACCCTTGAGGCCTTATCTGCCAGGCCACAGCCCCACATTCTAGTGCCATTGCCTGCTTGAAATGATACCTCTGTCTTTGCTGGATGGTGAGATATACTTGTAAGAAATCACTGGTTTTTTTGCATGACTGGATTGTGGAACATTTGAACAGGTGTCTGAAAGCAGTTTTGGGGGGGAGCACAGCAGATAAACTGAAGATTAAGACAGGATTGAGATTCTGTGAGTATTGTTTTGAAAAGAGGTATTCAACTGGATCTGGAGATATTTAAACTCATTCTGAAAGTCCAAATTTGTAACTTGGGGGTCCTCCTAGACTTAGTGTTATTTATGGAAGCACAGGGAACAGAAGTGCCTAAGAGTATGTTTCATCAATTTTGACTGATGTGCCAGCAACATTTGAACCCAACCCATTGGACCTATTTGCTTCTGAGCCCAAATAGCGTGGGTTTTGACTTTTACAACACTAAATGTTTTGTGGTCGAGTCACTTATCAGACTGCCTATGCCAGGCATGGGAAACCTCCAGCATGTGGACCAATCTTGGTCTATCAGGTCTGATTTGGTTTGTGAGGCTATTTCCCCCAAACCACACCCACTTGTTAATCAACTGTTTGTTGCAGTGGTAGGATTCAGTCCTACTGGGCACTATTTTGCAAGTTCTTTTCCTGTGGGGAAAATACTAGTAATGCATACTCATCCCCTCCCCACCAGCCTGCAGGTCAACTTTGAAGCAGCCACCTGTCAAAGTTAGCCCACGGAGTGGGAGGAAATGAAGATCTTTCCCACTGAGCCACAAGCTTTCTCCACCTTGAACATCTATTGACAGTTACAGAAGCCCTATTTGAATGTTCACCAGCAGAGTCAGGTAGGTTGGTGGGCAGAACACAGAGAATTTATGACAGTGGGCCCAAGGATACAAAACTCTCTACCATGGGAGATGCAGGCTTTGAAAACATTTCTGATGCAGACTATTTTTTAAGTAAGAGGTTATGGATTAATGGGTTATTCTAATGGCCATGGTTTGGATTTTATGCTGAATTGACAGATTAAATTAAACCAATTTTATGGCAGAACTTTATTGGAATGATGAAACCTCCATCACACCTTCACCTCAAGTTCATTTCTACTACACCCCATATTGCTGCCTTAGCAACCATTTGCTCTTTTCCTCATCAGGAAAAAAATGCCAGTGCCTGTTTGCATTTGTTCCTCTAGACAAAGTAAACAGTAGTTGAAATGTGAAAGTTAAAAATGCTTAACATCTGTTGAATAGTGCTCAGCTTTCCTATTGTAAAAGTGTGTAGACTCTGCAAAACTCTGGTCCTTGCTTAAGAAATTTGAAAATGCATTTTCAGGTATTTCTTATTCAGTTTCAATAAATTACATACCAGCTATAAGCAGTACGAAGACAAAACCTAGAAGAGAGGGGAAATGATTCTGATAAGTGAGCTTCTCACAAAACTTTAATACTAATTAAAAGAAATGCTCATTCGCACTGGCAGTCACATCAGAAATAAATTTTAGCTGAAGCACTGTCAATGACTATTAATTTCACACTACAGCTGGTGGACGTATTTCAGGGCCAGAGTAGATGTGATACTAAATAATAATAATAATATTAATAATAATAATAATAATAATAATAATAATAATAATAATAATAATTTATTATTTGTACCCCGCCCATCTGGCTGGGTTTCCCCAGCCACTCTGGGCGGCTTCCATAGAAACCAAAAATACACTAAAATATCACAGATTAAAAACTTCCCTGAACAGGGCTGCCTTAAGATGTCTTCTGAATGTCAGGTAGTTATTTATCGCTTTGACATCTGATGGGAGGGCGTTCCACAGGGCAGGCGCCTGGTTCCCTGTAGCTTTGCTTCTCGTAATGAGGGAACCGCCAGAAGGTCCTCGGCGCTGGACCTCAGCGTCCGGGCAGAACGATGGGGGTGGAGACGCTCCTTCAGGTATACTGGGCCGAGGCCCTTTAGGGCTTTAAAGGTCAACACCAGCACTTTGAATTGTGCTCAGAAACATACTGGGAGCCAATGCAGGTCTTTCAAGACCGGTGTTATGTGGTCTTGGCGGCCGCCCCCAGTCACCAGTCTAGCTGCCACATTCTGGATTAGTTGTAGTTTCCGGGTCACCTTCAAAGGTAGCCCCACGTAGAGCACATTGCAGTAGTCCAAGTGGGAGATAACTACAGCATGCACCACTCTGGTGAGACAGTCCGCAGGCAGGTAGGGTCTCAGCCTGCGTACCAGGTGGAGTTGGTAGACAGCTGCCCTGGATACAGAATTGACCTGCGCCTCCATGGACAGCTGTAAGTCCAAAATGACTCCCAGGCTGCGCACCTGGTCCTTCAGGGACACAGTTACCCTATTCAGGACCAGGGAGTCGTCCACACCAGCCCGCCCCCTGTCCCCCCAAAACAGTACTTCTGTCTTGTCAGGATTCATCCTCAATCCATTAGCCGCCATCCATCCTCCAACCGCCTCCAGACACTCACACAGGACCTTCACCGCCTTCACTGGTTCTGATTTGAAAGCGAGGTAGAGCTGGGTATCATCTGCATATTGATGGACACCCAGTCCAAACCCCCCAACGCGCTCAATCACCTTGCCCAAGAATGGAAGATTTGAGACTGGGCGATAGTTGGCTATACTGGCCGGGTCTAAAGATGGTTTTTTAAGAAGCGGTTTAATGACCGCCTCTTTCAGCGGATCTGGGAATGTTCCCTCACAGAGGGAAGCATTCACCACCCCGCAGAGCCCATTGCCCAGCCCTTCCCGGCTTGCTTTTATTAGCCAGGATGGGCAAGGATCAAGGAAACAGGTGGTTGGTTTCACTCGTCCAAGCAGCCTGTCCACATCCTCGGGGGTAACGGATTGAAATTGATTCCATGCAACTTGACCAGACAGAGCTCTAGCACTCTCCCGCCCCAGCCCTGCTCCCACGGTGGTGTCTAGCTCCTTCCGAATATGAGTGATTTTATCTGCAAAAAACTTTGCAAAATCGTTGCAGGAGATCTTGGGGTCTTTACAAGGCCCCGGTGGTAAAGGTGGTTCCGTTAAATTGCGAACCACCTGAAAGAGTCTCCTGCTACTATTTTCTGCAGATGCAATAGAGGCTGTGAAGAAAGTCTTCTTCGCTGTCGCTATCGCCACTTGGTAGGCTCGACGTTGAGCTCTAACCTGTGTCCGGTCAGATTCGGAGTGAGTTTTTTACCACCAACGCTCTAGCCGTCTCAGCGATTGTTTCATCGCCCTCAGCTCCAAAGAAAATCACGGGGCTGTCCGGGCTCCATGCAATCGGAGAGGGCGCTTCGGAGCCAGACAGTCGATAGCCCTGGTTAACTCTGCATTCCAGCGGGCCACCAGGGAATCAGCTGAAAGGCCATCAACATGGGATAAAGCATCCCCTACCACTCTCTGGAAACCATTTGGATCCATTAAGTGGCGGGGGCGGACCATCCAAATTGGTCCCACCTCCCTGCAGAGGGGAAGGGTTGTGGAGAAGTCCAGTTGCACCAGGAAGTGATCTGACCATGGCACTTCTTTTGTTTCACTTTTACTTAGTGTCAGATCACCCACGTCACTAGAGGTGAACACCAGGTCTAAGGCATGTCCATGACTATGAGTTGGGCCAAATTTATTCAGGGACAGCCCCATGGAGGCCATGCTTTCCACGAAGTCCCGAGCAGCCCCTTGTAAGGTTGTGTTGGCATGGATGTTAAAATCCCCTAGGACAACCAAACTAGGTGTCTCCAGGAGAAAATCCGCCACGACCTGAAGCAGCTCAGACAGGGAATCCTTGGTGCAGCGGGGAGGTCGGTACACCAAAAGGAATCCTGTACTGCCCCTATTGCCCAACTTCCAGAACATGCACTCAGAAAACTGGATCTTCCCAGTAGGACGCCTGGTGCAAGCTAGTGACTTCCTAAAAATCACTGCAACCCCCCCCTCCCCGCCCACATGACCTGGGTTGCTGTGCGTAAGAGAAACCTGGTGGGCAAGCAGCGGCAAGGACAGGTCCATCTGCTTCCTCCAACCAGGTCTCTGTCACACATGTCAGGTCAAATCCTCCATCCACAATCAGGTCGTGGATGGCACTGGTTTTTTTCATCATTGACCTGGCATTACACAGCAACACCTGTGTCACGTTATTGGGTATTGTTCTTAAAAAGGAGGCATGGGGGTATTTTTTTGTCCACTTGTGTGGGGTGTAACCCTTTCCCCCTCTGGTACTGTCCTGATGAAAATTACTAGCTCAGTTATTAGCCCCACGAGGAAAGCACCAAGTGGCACCAATTACATGGTTTCAAAGGTATCTATTCCACCTTTTAAAGCATTGTAAAAATATTTCTGTAAGTCAAAACAATGTACAATCACTATAAGAACATTTCAATAGTATTAACAGCAAAGGATAAAAGCAGAACCAGGAGATTACAACTATCTTAATTAGTTACCACTGAAGGCCAGGAGAATTAAATGTGTTTAATTTGCACTTGAAGTCTATCAGGGATGCCACTCATATTTCAGGAGGGAATTTCAGAGATGGGGTGTTGCCACAGAGAAACTCTAAGTGGTGGGGCAAGAGGACTCCAAAGATGCAACCTATATTCAGGTTTGTATTGGAGGAGGCTGTCTTTCAGATATTTGAGTCTCAAAACACTTTAGAGCTATAAAGGTAAAACCAGCACCATAAGTTGAGTATGGAAACAAATCTGAAATCATTGCAACTGATGTAAAACCAGCATACTATGGTCTAAAAGCACATACCTGCCAACTATGTTTTGCAGCAGCTGCAGTTTCCGAAAACTTTTCAAGGGCAGCCCTACACCTGTAAGTGACCAAGGTATGTGTCACCATGGCCAGAGCTATCTTTACCAGGAAGGTAAGTAACTAGTACACCAGGCAAAACTATGTCACAACCCTGGAGCTGGATTCCTTGTCTTCAGTGGATGAGGGCAAGAACTCTGAAGCAGAAGGGGAAAGACCTGCGGGACCAATCCTAGAAACACTTCCATCAGATATGTCTGTTGTGCCAGTGCCGCTCCAATTTGAGGATACAGTGTTGCCATCTTCAGACTCTAAGGACTCCATCACAGAGGCCCCAGTTGAGACCAGGGTCTCCCCTGCTCCACTGGAGTAGAAGACTGATGAAACAGGCTGGGGGCCTTTAATTGAAAAGGCACCTTCCAGTGAGACAGGGCTAGCAATGGGGCGGCTGCTGCTGCTGCTGCTGCTGCTGCTGCTGCTGCTGCTGCTATATATGTCTTAGTCTCTGTTTGATGCTTGCTGAAATAATACTTTCTCCTCCTTGAGCAAGGTGGGTGGTGAGACCACATCTTACTCAAGTAAAGGAACAACTGGGAACTGACTTTAAGTACCTGCCTCAAAACTGACATCACATACAATGTAAAGTGTGAGATGGGTGGACATATTTTCTTATTGCTGGGGGCAGGGGGGGTAATGCTGCTGCAGACCAAATTTGGAACCCTGGTGGACCAAGTTTGGCCAGCAAGCTAAAGGCTCTCCACCTTGGTCCAATTCATTACTCCAAAGATCTACATGGTCACCTCAGTCCTTAATATCCAAAAAGAACCCAGGATCCAGTGAACAGGTGGTAAGTCTCAAGCCTCCAAGAAGCTTCTCTACATCTTAAGGTTGGAATACATGACTAGATATCATTGCAAATCCATCCATCCTTCTTATCAAACTCTGACATCCAAGTACAATAGCAATTTTATCCACAAAATGAAACACAAACTAGGTTTATGACAGTGTATGCTCATGAATGTAGTAGTTCCTTCCCCATCTGGCCATTCGTTTCTGTTTATAATAGTCTAGTTTCTTTTTCAATGTGGCTTATAAAATGAAAGGTAGGAGAATACTATTTGCTTCTAATTGGTTTTAAATATTACACTTCTTAAAGAGTTGGTAGAATGGAAATTTACTTTACTTCAGATCAGGAATGGGGAACCTATGGACCTTCAAAGTTTGCTAGGATTTGTTATGAGTTGTAGTAGTCCAGTAACACGTGGAAGCCCTATTCCTGCTTTAGATTATCCACTGGTGTCAGGAACAGGTTCCCTAGCCACCTATCCTCTTTCCTAGCTCACTCACAGGGACTCTGGGTGCTCCCAGTGGCCTACTGCCAGGTGAACTGCCTATATGCATCAAACTCAAGCTAGTAATAGAAAGAAAATCTCCTGTATGAGGAAAAGCAAGAGTGACACCTGAAAAGTGACAGCAGTGTCAGATAAGTGTTGCTATATATCTACAACTTCATACGTACTCAGGTAACAAGATGGAAGTTTAGGTGACCATTGCTTCCCACCAATGTAGCGAATCTCAGATGGCCCTGCTAATGTATAGCCAGCAGAACATCGAACAGTAACTGTATCTCCAGGCTCATAGCTGGTTTTCTTCCCCCGGATTATTCTTGCATTACGGATAGACAGGTAATAAATGTCTGGTGAAGTTCTAACTGAAAACACAAACTATTATAAACAAAACAAAGCAACACTAAAGCACACATTATTTTCCAAATATTTCATATTTTAGCTTAACAAAGTGTTGTTGTGGTTGGAAGGGCTGTAGCTCAGTGGTAGCACACTTACTTTGTATGCAAAAGATCCCATGTTTAATCTATGCTATCTAGAGCTGGGAATGCCCCCTGCTCGAAATACTGGAGAGCTGCTGCATGTCAGTATGGGTAATACTGACTTACATGGCCCTATAGTCTGACTTCGTAAAAAAGGGACAATTTAATTTGCAACATGAAAAGTGTTTGTCACCAAAACATTAAGAAAACATTGCAATGTACAGGTGAAACTAAAAAAATTAGAATATCATGGAAAAGTTCGTTTATTTCAGCAATTCAACTTAAAAGGTGAAACTAATATATGAGATAGACTCATGACATGCAAAGAGAGATATGCATGCTTCTACTTCTCAGTGGTCCCATATTGCTCTATTTGCAATCCTTGTTTTGCTGATTTCATTTAATATTCTAATTTTCTGAGATTGTTAATTTGGAGTTTTCATCAGCTGTATGCCATAATGATCACAATTATAGCAAATAAAGGCTTTACATATTTCTCTTTGCATGTCATGAGTCTATCTCATATATTAGTTTCACTTTTTAAGCTGAATTACTGAAATAAATGAACTTTTCCATGATATTCTAATTTTTCGAGTTTCACCTGTATAGTGTTGTAAATTCTTAATTCTTGGTTTGTATACAAAATATATATAGGATATATATTTTATATATATATATATATATATATATATATATATATATATATATATATAAAAATATAAATTATTTGGCACTTTCCACAATGTCTCAAAGCAGATTCAAGATTCACATTTAAAAACAAATACAGCAAGAAAATACAAAAAGCCAGATTTGATCTAAAAAGTGATAAAAAATATTGTAAAAATGATAAAACTTACCACAGCCAACTAAAAATTACAACTACAATCAGGCCAAATATGGTCTTGATCCCTGCAGCATGATTCCATTTAACTAACAGCCTGGATAAACATTAGTGCCACAATTCCACAAAGGAGGAGTGACCACTTAAAATGCCCATTCTTGTGTTGTCACCTCCCACACCTCCCCCAGAGGTGGGTACACTGAGGAGGTCTCTGATTATAACTACAGAGTCCATGAAAGTTCATATGAGGTGACGAAAGCCCCTAAGGTATTGAGGTTCTGAGCAATGTAAGGTTTTATGGCTCAAAATTAGAAATCATCCTTCCTCTACCATCAAGTTGTCAGTAACAAAGTTCATTGAGTTCTATTTCTTTTTATATACTGATCCAATTTGATGTCTCTCCCATTCTTTCAGTTTCTGGAATTGTAGTACATACAACAATGAGCAAAATAACAATCCCAACTGACTGTTTTTGAGCAATGTTGTGCTGCGTATACTCCCAGATTAGTTAATTCAAAAGGAAAGGATGCAACTCTCTGCTTTAATCCCATGCAATACATTTCATTGACAGTAGGCAGACACAATACCACTTTAAACAATTGTTCTGATTAGTTCTACGTTTCCCCTAGACCAGGGGTCAGCAACCTGCGGCTCCGGAGCTGCATGTAGCTCTTTTACACCTTTGCCGCGGCTCCGGGGCAGATACTAGCGAGGGGAGGAGGCGCATTGTGTGCCCCGACACTCCCCACTGTTTTAAATGTCGCAATGGTTTTGCGGCTCCCAGTTGTTTTTTCTTCGGTCCAAGTGGCTCTTTTTGTCTTAAAGGTTGCAGACCCCTGCCCTAGACCATCCTTTGAACGTAAGGCAAAGCAATGCCTTTTGAATCCAGCTAGCAATTACCGGTAATCAGTGTAGCTCCTCTTGCATTATATGTGAGCACAAACATAGGGAGGTATTAAAGTAGTAGCCCTATGAAGAGGTATTAATTTTGTGGTAAATAAACACAGAAATCACTGAATACCCCAAAGCTATATTTATACCTACAGAAACATGCTTGCACAGGAGGATACCAGGAATTGTAGCCTTGGCATGCTACATTCATCTCCATGGTTTCATCAGGAAAAGAATACTGCTTATTACAGGTTACAACAACACTTGTTCCAATCTTATACTGATGTCGCAATGGACGCACAGTCCCACTTGGAATTAATGGGGCACCGCATAAACCTGGATCAACTGCAACAAAAAAGTCCCCACAAAAATTGTAAAAATAAACATTGTGTTCCATGAGGGAAGATGAAATATAAATGTAAACAAACAAACTTGTTCTAGCTAATTAAAGATGAGAACTTACAAGAGGGAAGCTGAAATAAGAACTGGCCCTTTATAAACAACACACATTCCTGAAAGTGCATTCTGCCAGGATGTCAAATATTCTTTTAACCATTCAACAGTCACACATACTTTGTTAATGCTATTCAACAGGATAAAAGTAGGAGAGAATTTGGGAGATGTCCCTTCTGATGTTGAATTTATAAAGTGAAAAGCACATGTCCACATTTAGTAAACCATCTTTTATCACTGACTGAGGAAGCATAATTGCTATTTGAATGGTTTGATATTCTTACTTTCTTTACATGAAGGCAGCGCAGGATACCAGCTACTGTTCGCTCCGCATTTAATCAAATAATTTCCCATCAGAAAATATCCAGTTTTGCATTCAAATATAATAGTGTTGCCATATGTATACGAATGTCCAAATCCGCTTAATATTAATCCATGTTCAACTACTGGATCTTTACATTTCACCACTATAAGCAGACAGGAATATTAAAAAACAAAAACTAAGAAATAGAACATTGCATATAGTTTATTTACATTTTCTCAAATGTCAGTATATTCTGCTGAAGCCTTATTAAAAAGTTAGTTTTCTAAAAAAAACCAAAAACCTGATACTCACTGTCTGGCTATATGTTACTCTGTGCCCTATATCTTCTATGTCACACGTTCTCTACAAAAGCTGTTACTAACTGCCCTGGATGTTTAAAATAAATAAAACTAAAACGTGGTGTCACTTGTATTAGAATTGCTGATCTGTATCTAATGTTTAAATTGGTATTCCAAACAATTACAGTACATATATATATATATAGGAACATGTGCACGAAAGCTTATACCCAGAACAAACTTAGTTGGTCTCTAAGGTGCTAATGGACAATTTAAAAAAATATATATTTTGACTGCATCAGAGACCAACACGGCTACCTACCTGAATATATATAGGAAATAATCCATTAAGGAGATCACAGGTGGGATCTTCTAGAAACCTCTCCAAGGTTAACAATTTATTAGCTCCAAGTGCTAATAAACATATGGTGACAGATCCAGTACAGAAATGCTAAACAGATACTATGGAAGGCCGATCCATCCACTGACCATTAGACCACAAAGCATGATGAATGGATGAATGGATCTCTCAAATGTTTAGATTTTGCAGAGAAATGGCTTTATTCACAGCTTTAGTCATGATTTTTAAAAAATGAACTTCTCTCCCAATGCAAATAGAAGCCATATAAGGAAACAAAGCGTGAACCCCACTCCCCATGCCCTGATAATGCATCCAATCTATCTCCAGCCCCCTTTGTGTGTATAACCTGATAAGTGAGTCAGTGAAGGGTTGTGATTTGAGCAAACACATAAATTCATTCATTTAGCCAAAGCTAGGAAGTAATACTGGCTAGCTTCCTCATGAGACCAGCCTGGCAATGGCTTGCTGGGAGTGCATCTTGAAGAAACAAAAGGCTGATAGTGGTCTGGTTTGTGCAGCCATGCAGGCTGGCTGGACCAGGTTGTTACAGAGACACATGGGGATGGCACTGAATCCAATGCTGTGCAGCTGGGAAGGACAGGCCCCTCTTGAGATTTAATGTTGTGAACTCTCTCACCATCAAAACCCAGGTGGTAAATATGTGTAAAATAAAGTCTCTGCTGTGCCTCATTCTGAAGGAACACAAACTGTGGTCAAGTGCCCCAAACCCTAGAATCTTGCACACATTCAGCAGAGGTTAGGGTGACATGTAAAACTGTCATTGTGGGTACCCTGACTCCCCAAAGTTTCTGTGTGCCCTGACCCCCTCTAGATTCCTGAGTGGTGGGGTTTAGTCAGTGTTTTGATTAACATGGTGAGCTATGTGGCATTGGATTTAACAGTGCAAAAGGGAAGCTAAATTTATTTTCTAGTCCAGGGCATCACCTTGTTGGAGGGGGTAATGCTGGAAGTGGAAAGGGATGGGTTGGTTTGAAATTGGAACCTAGAAACAAAACCACATTCTCTCTGAAAAGTAGCAGAGAAGTAGCTAATAATCTGCTAATGCACGTTAACCAAAATGAGGACACTAAGATAGCCAGTTTATACAAAACCTAGAACTGGGGCACGGGCATGGGCATAGCAGGGAGCACAGGGGGGCAGCTGCCCCCCATAATAAATAAAAATCAATGAAAATAATTAGCAAACAGATGTTCTCTCCCTCCCCCCCCCCAACAAAAATCCTGGCTACATCCATGAACTGGGAGCGTGGTATATAGCCTCACTGCCTGTAAACATTGGGGCTTCCCCATTCGCTTCTGTATAGCACAAAAGTGAAATGCAATGTTTACTGAGATGGAGCACAAACATAAAAGGAGAACAAAAGTACCTCTGTCAATCACTCCACACATAAAATATCATTAAGCAACTTAGGGATTCTGAACATGAACAATGAAGCTTAATATCATTTCAAAGCCAAATAAAGGGAGGGACAAGAGGACAAGTATACAGGTATCTAGAATAAAGTTCCCTTTTAATATATTATGAATCATAATATATCATGAATCAAGAGTAAAAGAAAATGCAACCTTTGCATTTTGGGGGCTTTCCCTTCCACACTCCTTTAGTATCACCATCCATGCCACAGGAAATAGAGTGTGCTCCAATAAGAGAGAAATTATCATGGCAAGTGTATGTTATCACTGTTCCAAGAGTATAAAAAGGGGCTCCAGTCCCATTGTAAGATCCATTAGAAATGTTTGGAGGAGCTGTACAGAAGAAACCTAGAAACATATCAGAAAAGTTCATATTCATAATAATGCTATAATGGTATTATATTTTTGTTATTCAATTCTTGATGCTTTAAAATATTAAAATTTATTTAAGCATATTGTTGGTTGACATCCATCTATCTTGAGAGACAATGGAGTGTGCCTCCAAGGGCAAAGTCAAACTAGTGTGTTAACAACACTGAAGTGACCTCCCCAGGGCAGTGTGTATACAGGTCCTGTGCTGCCCAGATGACAAGTAAATTTCTATTTTATTTTGTATAATGGAGGCAAAATTGTAATATTAGACCAAAATTGGGGGAAACCAATAATTATTTCTCTTTAAATAGTTATTTGCAGAGTCATACATATGGGAATTTACCCACAGAGATAGAATCTTCTGGAAAGCTCTAAAATGATGAGAGAGGAAGCTCACTCCCTGGCTTTAGGGCTGAGCAAAACTAGTTCAGGGAACAGTAGTTCAGTCCCCAAATGGAAACAACTATCCCTGTTTCAGGGAGGGAGTTTTTACCTTTTAATGCCCCCATCCCATTTTAAAAGCACTCTTGCCTCTCTGTAAAGGCACTCTTTCTTGGAGAGGCTTTCTACTGGCCATTACAGTATTCTCCTCCAAAAAAGATGCAAATGATGCAAGTTGTAGCACTGTATAACATTGTCACAGTGCCTTCTAGGAGAATGACTGCCTAGAGGAATGCTCTCCAATTCCTGTGCAGCTACAGAGAACATTAGTTATTTCCCTTCAAAAATCTTCCCCAGCTTCAGTGCCATTTTTAAATCTCATTTTTATATAGAAAGAAATGGTGCATTGAAGCATTTGGAGGGTAGGGTAGTTGGGATACAGCAGACAGAACTCTGTTCTGGTTGCTCCCTCACAACAGGCAGCATTTTTAAATGGTTAACAAAAAGATGCTGCCACAACGGGCAACATTTCATTAAGTGTTAAAGTCAAAAGGAATGAAAAGAGAAGGAAGCCTCTACTACTGCCATAGTAAGTACCTCTCATCCAAAACACTTTGTTCCCAACCCCAACCCGCCCCCCCCAAACCCCCCACAAATAACTGAAATCTGGACCTGGCTACTTATGAACTGGATGGTCATTTTGTCTCAGCTCTGGAAATTCACAATACAGTCATACCTTGGGTTGAATGTGCTTCGGGTTGAGCGCATTCAAGTTGCGCTCTGTGGCAACCCGGAAGTAACGGAGCGCGTTACTTCCAGGTGTCGCCACTCGCGCATGCGCAGACACTCAAAATGATGTCATGTGCATGCACGGAAGCGGCAAAACGCAACTCACGCACTCACAGACGCGTCTTACGTTGAGTTCAGGATGTGAATGGGGCTCCGAAACAGATCCCGTTCACATCCCGAGGTACCACTGTACCCTGATTTTATTACCTTTGCATAGTCTCCCATGTGGAGTCTAGAGCTAATTCATCAGGAAGCAGGTATAAAAGTGCGCCAGGCATACAAGCTCCTATGCCATAGGGTTGTCATATGTCTGGGAAATCCTGGACATGTTCTCTTTTGGGGGGCCAACATGCCCATCTGAGGGGATTTTTATATTTTAAAGGAAATGTCCATTTTGAGGGGGGGTGTTTGTTTGTTTGTTTGTTTGTTTGTTGTTTTGGCTCAGGCAGCTCAAGCACATTTGGCTTTGCACCCCACAGCTGCTGCAGCTTAAACTGGGGAAAGAGGCTCGTAGGTGCAGGTACTTTGCATGGTATCAGGGAAAGGGAATTGCAATCTGGAAAAGGAAACTTGAGAGGAAGGAGTAGGAAGTATTTGAGCCGTAAGATCCCTGCCTTTGTAACCTATCCTAATAATATCCACGGGCATGGAAGGCAGATTGAGTATATGGATAAATAATAATAATCAGGGACCTTACTGTGAGTGTCTGCTATAAATTGCCAAGCCAGACTGAAGACTTGGAATGATGCCTTCCTAGAGCAGATTACAAAATATTCAAAAAGGAGATACACAGTAGTCATGGGAGACTTCAACTGTCTTGATACTCAAATTCTGCCAAGAATTAAGGTTCAGCAAATTTATCAATTTCCTCACTGACAAGAGGCATGTGAATTGGGTGATTTGCCAGACTTTGTCTCTGATAACTTACTGTATTCATAGTTTGTGGCAATATGCCAGTGACAAACTGGTATGAAAATATGGAATAATTGAGCATGAACAAAAATGAGCCAAGGTTAAGTATCTATTTCAAAGCGCATATTCTAGGTTCTTTGGGGATTGTTGTAGTTGCTAAAACACAGAGAAACCTGTTTAAGTAAATAATATGATGAAATACCTACCCTCTAGTCCACAATACTTTATATTTCCACAACAGTTTAACTACACGTTTTGTAAATTGCACAGCTGGCAGCTATTGGTGGGTACCAAACACCGCATTTTAAAAAACAAACAAACCACCAATGCAGTCTTTTTACATGCCAAAACACTCTCCCCGCTCTCCCCTCCCCCCCCCCGGCAACCTAAGTATTCCTCGAGAATCTTCCCCATGCGCGCTTACTCCGGAGTAAACGCAGCTGGCTGGGCAGAATGGCAGCCTGGCAGAGCCAGTCGCGTGAGGATGTGGAGCCCAATTTGTTCCGCTTTCAGCGGAGTGGGGGGCGGGGCCTCGCAGCTGAACAAGGAAGGACACCTCGGCGCCACCTGGCGGTAGGCGGGGGGAGGGGAGACATCCGCGTTTACCTCAGGCGCCTGGAAAGACCCGCCCATCGCGCCGCGCTTCGTGAAGCCTCAGGCAGCACGAGGGGAGACGGCGGGAAGGCGAGCGGAAGGGGCAAAGGGAGGCTCAGCGGCCCCTAGAGGCTCTGTCGTCGCCTTCCTCCCTTGTACTCACCCACGCTATCCTGAGGCAAGGACCACGGAGGGAGCAGTAGTATCGATATCCCCGTTAACCAGAGAGCCCGCAGAATCCCCCACGACGGCCGTTGCATAGCGCTGGCCTTGGAAGACGGCGACGAGCCAACTGCGCATGCGAGGGTTGGGGGCGAACGTTCGGAAGGAACTGTGCGGTGGTGGCGAGACGCGCGCGCGCTCTACGTTTCTACGGGTCGCATCCACCCCGCGCATTAACATCACCTGAAAGAAACTAACAGGTGGCTCCCATACGACCTATTTAATAGCTCCTTTGGAGTTGGCATTTCCTTGTTACGTCCCCTGCCTCTCCAGGCCCGCGACAGCTGCAGTAGCTATTGCGGGCAAAGTAGCTGATCATTCACGGTTGTTCATGTCCCTGTATAAAGGACCACCTTCCTTGTAGAAATCTGCTACCTTGTACCTTCTAGCTGACACATTGAAACTTTCATCTGTTCTAATTTTAGTTCTATCCATCCTTGAAGTGAAGTTTTACTGATTTTTCAGTAAAACAGAGATTGTTTTCTAAGTATTTTTAACCAATTATTAAATGCTATGTCTATAAAGGGAAAAGGATACTAGAAATATTGTGAGAGGCTTATGAATAGTTTAGAACAATCCTTCAGTGTAGCTTTATTTATTTAAAGCATTTATATACTAGTTTATTTTGTAATCCAGAGTTGTTACATATTATATAACATGAACATACTACACCACAGTTCCAGTTACAGATAGGTAGCCGTGTTGGTCTGCCATAGTCAAAACAAAATAAAAAAATTCCTTCCAGTAGCACCTTAAAGACCAACTAAGTTAGTTCTAGGTATGAGCTTTCGTGTGCATGCACTTCTTCAGATACTACACCACAGCCACCCATGCACAACTATTAGGATTGTCCCACCACTCCACTGCCTGTGAACTGTTGGCCTATGTTATTTCTAGTGTGTGAATTTCTACAAGTAAATAAACACAAATTGCTTCTGTCACCTCCCCCTCTGAAGCCTTTCCTCAACTGAATGCAAACACTATTACATCATTTTACATCTAACATGTAAAATGGAGGTGCCAAATAAAAGCAAAAGGCAGAGAGCATGTGCTACCAGCATATGGGATGTTTTAAGATCCCATAAGAACTGTAAAGGAAGCAACATAGAAGACAATTGTATTTTTCCAGGAAGGAAGAGAACGTAGGAGGGGATGGGTAGAGATTAATGGGCTTGACAGTGGTTTCTTTACTTCATTGCAGCTGTTCTCTAAGGAACAGCAGAAGTAACAAAGACAGTCTGAAGGGAACATACACAGTTGTACTATTCTGCTACAGAGGAGCAAGTACCTTTAGAGAGAGATGTGTGGTTCTTTACAGAATCCATGACAATATTGTGAACATCTCATGTAGAATGAATACTGCCTGCACATATCTTTGATGCAACGGCCATTAATTGGTTGTAGTCTGTTGCAATCTACTTTCAATCTAGTATGCTTCTGTTTCCTAGTTTAGATGTAACAGGAAACGGGCACAAAAAACAGCATACAATAAAAGAAAATTGAAGTGAGTAGGGAGTGTGCAAGTATAATCCTTGTTCTAAAACTGCCAAATTGTACTTTATTTAGCTGGGATAGTTGCATTTAAATTTGCCCAAGCCTAAGTCAGAACTATCTTTAAAAAACTACTGTATTTAAAAAACAATAAAAACATTTTTTATTACTTTACTGTAATTTATCATGATTAAGTTAGAGTTGAAATATATCCTGAAATACAAACTAATCATGACTCATAAACCTCACACTCATCTACTTGCCAACACACAGCACATTACTCACACTCATCCGTTTTTACCTTTTGTTGTCTTCAACATTATCAAATTTTGCAAGTTCTCAGGGGTAGGGAACCAGCCATTTGTTGCTACTGCTGCCTATATTATTCAGGAAAGTCCACACCTGAAGCAGATTAGTCAGCTGCAGTTTCTCCTGCTCAGTTTTTTTTCCTGGTCTTGTTCTCTGCCTAGCAGCTGTATTACATATCCACACAGCACACAGTTTAACTATAAAACTCACTCCTATAAAAGGCAATGATGGCCAATGCAGCAAGGCAAATACTTTGTTCTTATGTATAAAATGGGTTGAAACTGAACACAATTTCATTTCACTATAGATTACAGTCTATCTAGTTTACCCACTATATTTTACATATTGAAGAATTCTGATAAACCTCTTGATATTTGCACCCATTGAATGTAAGCAAAAAAGCCTCAAAGTGGCACAGTGTCTAATAAGCATTTTAAAATGTTGAGATTTGTATTCATGTATATGCTTTATTTCTTGCAAAATAATATATACAACACAAATTCAACCTTAAAGTATTTGATTCACATAAGTACAAAATACTCTTCAGAATTTACAGTTTATCCCTTGTAGCTTTAAGGAAGTGGTCAATGTAAGCCTAAAAAGAAAATAAACCAATACAAAATATTATACAACAACACTGGTAAGTTTCTAAAATGAAAAGTGACTTTAAAAGAAGCAGCTGTGTGTAGCACAGCTAAATCATAATGAGCTGTGCTGATGTGCTTATGTTTACAACAGCAGAACTACTAAAATGTATGGGCATATGGGAATAAAACTATTTGTAAAATCAGGAAATTCTTCCAAATGTTTAGTCAAAATTTCCTTGCACCTTGAACTTGTTGATAATGCATCATCTATGTAACAGGGTTTTACCATGTCACTTGTTACCATGTCTCTTCTCTAGCCTAAGCACACCCAACAGTTATTTGGGACGGACAGTTAAAGCAATGGGGTCAGAGCTCGCAAGAGGGCAAAGAGGTGAAACTAGCTATGAAACATAAGTGAGCACCTATAAACTTCAAGTGACACATTGGCATCAAGTGAAGCTCTGGCATGTGGAACTTGATTTCTGAGGACCTCACATGGGAATGCAGTATATGCTGATGGCTGGTGCTATGCTGGAAATGCCTTGTTGACCAAGATGTGCAGCAATTATTGTGTTGCATGTGAGCTGTGTGGCTAAGAGCCAAACACCAAAACTCTCAACTGAAAGCAATGGTCTGGAAGGAAACACAAATGCTTTGGTTGAATTGAGATATGAAAGCAGACATCTTTTTGGTCTGTTGAAATAAAGCCTGACTTGATAATGAGAAATGGGAGGATGCTGGAAAAAACAGCAATCTAGAACTTTTGGGGGTTTATGAAGGAAGAGAAAACCCAAAGTGTCATGCATCTGCTAGAGGTATCTTTCTTGGCAATGGGAAAATTCTTTGAAGGGTACAAGCCTTTGTACCCTGAACTCTGTTTCTACTGCCCCATTGCAGAAGAGTTTTTAAATCCTCCTCTAAAGCCAAGTACGAAAATGGAGACTGACAGAGCCTTACATGGCTCTGGAGTCACAGTCCATCATATGATTAAAGGTGTAGATTTCTTGCTTTGCCAGGCAATGCTGATTGTGTGAGCCATCCCCTGTCATCTAGGAGATGCTTGAAAAAGAGAGAGGATTTCTCCCAGAGATAATGTTGATGCTGAGATACACAGGCATGCACTGCAGAGTAAGAATGTGGCATTAGGTTAAAACTTTCAAACCATTACATCCACCTTACATCCCTTCTCATTTGTCTGAGCCAAAAGGGATTGTACATCAAGGGAAGCAATGGTTAAACCACATGCATGGAAACTAGCTGACAAGCTCTCTCTCATATGTTGCTCCAATGTGCAAATAGTTGCTGCAGGGACAGCCATATTGGCTGAGAGGGACAGTAGAAGAAGAATAATGAACAGAGGTTTTTATTATGTATAAATCCAGCAGAACCCAAGTCATTGGTCTGTTTCCCTGATACTTTCCCCCCTTGCTTTCATTCTGAAAATATGGCAGTCAAGTTAGTCTAAGTAGGTGCACTGCCTCACGGTCAAAGGAGCTGCCTCCCTGGCATGGTCTGGAACTGAAACTAGTGTTAATATGAAAGTAGTAAGACCAGACTCAAGGGATGTAGCAGTTGTCAATGGCCTGGGTCCCAAAGTGGATAGTAAGGCTCAAGGGGACTGTTACAGTGCTTGCAACTGTATTATATTGGAGAGCAGAGCCCTGTGAAGGTGAACAGAAGGTCAACAGAAATGAAAACTGCAGAGTTTAATTGCACAGCCAGTTTTTGTGGGTGTGGGGATTGGGCGACTCCAGCAGAGTGAGTTTGCTCTTACAAAGTAAGCCAAAGGCAGTGGGTGTATTTTGGTATGCTGGTCTCGTAAAATTTACACAATGGGTCAAGTGTCCAACACCTGCCCCTTTTCAAAGCAGAGAAGCAAACAATTATGACTATCTGAATGATAAAGTTTGCTGCCTCGGCTTACGTACTTTGAGAACCAGCACTGAGGTGTGCTAAGAAAGCATGGAGAGAACACTGAGGTAAAATGAAATGCAACATTTGAAAGGAAAAGAACTGCATAGAGATAAAATAAATCAGGGGGGGGGGAACTTTTCAAAGATGGGACCAATGCAGTGGTCAATAATGAACCAAGTAGGAAGACAGGGGCATACCACTTGAGGATATATATCAAGGGCTAGAAGCAGAACTGCCACCAAAATGTTTTAAGTGCCTTCTGCAAGAACACCCCTGCACATTAGTGTCCTCTAGATGCTTTCTACTGCAACTAATATCAGTCTAGCAGACTTGACCAATGCTCAGGGATTATGGGACTTGCTGTCCAAAGCATCTAGAGGGCACTAAGTTAGGAAAACCTGCTCTAGAAAGTTGCAGATGCTGCTCTGTGCAGGCACAGAACCCATATGAAGGACTGTACAGAGACCATAGAATAATCCTGAGTACAGATGCTGGGGACAAGCAATAGGGGAAAGCTATCATTCTTATACTGTGCTTATGAGCCACTTGCTCCTAGAGAAAAGGGCCAGACTTCAAGGATCTCAGTTTCACATAGGAATGCACTTCTTATGTTCTTATCTGAGACTAAACAAAGAATGCAAATTATTCAGTTTTATGAAATGTTTGTATAATTCACCAATTTAAGAAACAGATGAGTGTAATAGTAATAGTAATAGTAATAGTAATAGTAATAATAGTGGTTAGAAGTCTGTCAAGACTTAGTAGGTTTTCCAGTATCTAGTAATATTTTTTGGCTTACCACTGAAGATCACATGGCACCCTTGAGCAGGCACCCTACTTCACAAAATGCCTCACTGGATTCCTTGGAGCACCTTCAGAAAATTGTAGTCAAAGAACAGCCGGAGGACACTATGTTTGCCATCCCAGTTTTAGATTTTCAGGTGTTGAGAAGCTTAACATAAGCTTTCATTTATTGTCTAAGCCAATGCAATATTTATAACCTTGTGAGAAAACAAAAGGGAGAGGGACGGTGTCCACATACAGCTGTGTGTCATTAAATTTCAGTGGTAATTCCAGTTTTGCAATTGTTTTTAAAGCAAAAGCAGCTTGCAGAGTGAGGGATCTAGAGCAGAGAAGAGCTTAACTCTTCCAAAGCCTGCTGCTTCTCTGCTCCATATTTCTGCTCCCATCCCACATGTGTTCAACTCTGAAGACTGATTTAGAGCAGAAAAGTGGTGGGCAAATAAACCATCTTTGTTCTAAATTTCCCCCTTCTGAGGTGGCTTTTTTCTTCCAAAAAGTAACTGTTGGGATTGCAGTATGTGCATCTGCATCTAAGTTTAAATTGGCCCACAGACCTCTACTCAAGCTGATGCCTACTCTTTAATTTATATATTACTACACTTACAGAATTTCCATATTCATTACTTAAACATTGAAAAGTGGAATGTGAAAGAGATACATAACTGTAACTATGTAAATTACAGGTGATGGTTTGAGGAACATTGTAATTAGTGAATTGTCATACTTCCATATGTGCTTATTTACTGAATGACAATAAAAAGATATAACATTAGAAAAAAAATGAGCAAAAAACGATTCTGGTGTTAAAGAAACCAAGTCAGACATTTCACTGATACAATTATAGTTTTATTTTTTAGAATGATTATGGCTATAGAGTCAAAATCTTGCCATTTCAAAATGGGCTACTGCATGATATGTGCCATAAAAATACACATAGTAACACTTACCTGTAGTGTCAAGGGTCTTACGCTCAGTCCACAAGAGAAAAAGGAGACTCACACAGAGGGTTCCTGTGGGATACAGCACTATGAAATTCTACTTGTACATTTGGTGCAGTGGCCTTTGCTGAGCATCTCAGCAGAGGACTGCCTCTGTCTTTTAACATGTATAGGGGTATTCAGGGTCAAAAGAACAAGAAGAAAAAGAAAGAGAAAATAAGCAGAATCTACCCAGTTGCTTTCACTGATTGGTCCCTCCTCATGCAGAGATGATGTTGGGTTTGCTTCATCTGTTGTTTCCTTGGTTGTATTAATGGGAAGCTCACTAAAACTTACTAGCTTCTCCTGCTGCCTTCCATTTTCTTTCTGGTGTTCTAGCTCAAATTTTGCCATTGACTCTTCCAAGGTCTCTGGCAACAAAATACCTTCTTTGGTTGCTGCTCTCTTTTGCGCTCTCTCTCGCTCTCTCTTTACCATTAGGCTGCTGGGGAATGGAGGTGTCAGGGTAAATCTGATTTAAAATCTTTGGAAAATTAAAAATAAAATAAAATCACATGGTACTGACATTCTATCACTGCATGTGCCAGCTGAGCTTTCATTCCAGAGAAGGCTCTTTCCTCATTATGCACATTTCAGCTGATTCAGAAATGAAAAGTGCCTGTACATAATATATTAGGTATAGACAGACACATATTTAGACAGGATAATCCTTCAGGTACCTTGTCCCATGAAGAACAAGCCTAGAAACAGGCTTGGAGGCACAGGCAATGCAGTTGTTGAAACACTGGTATAATACATAATCCCAGTTAGCAATCCAGCAGCCACATTTTAAATTATCTGAGGTTCTGAACTGCCACCATTTTGCATATCGGGAAGCTACTTTATACTGTACAACAGTTTCCCTAAAGATATGCTCTCAGCAAGCTAAATATATGGTTTCACATTTGACAGTGTATGCTGATATATCAGTAAGATGCTATGTGTTATATGTGGCCCTTAAATGTTACTATTTTTAAAAAATACATTTTCTTGATTTTCAAATATAGTGAAACAAACCATAATAGAAATAGAAATAGAAATAGAAATAGAAATAATAGAAATAGAAATAGAAATAGAAATAGAAATAGAAATATATATATCCCCATGTACAACAAATAGTAGCATTTTACTATTTGAACACCTATATACCCATATCTCAGATCAGCAACCCAGTCAGGTCATTCATAAGAAAAACAAAATTTGCACTGCAGTTCAGATGATACAGCATGGAGTGTTTCCTCTACATGGAGATAATTTCTGTGTAGTTAATTTATAAGGTAGACCTTAGAAATGTAAAAGAAACAGGAAAAGGGGAGTTTGATATTAAGAAAAAAATTACCTTTCTTGTGAACAACATTTCCTATGAACCATTTTACTTGCCACGAGTACTACAGGCATTATGCATGCTAAAAAAGAAAAAGAACACAAGAAAAAAGGCTCATGAAAGTCCAAGAAAACTGATGTACAATTAAAAACAGCCATTTTTGAAATTTTATCCAGTGTTACCTGAGGCATAAAGAACAGTACTTCATTATTGAATACTGTTAACAACAATGTGACATTTGGTGATCACTAGACTATTAGTGGCAAAGATTGGTGAGAGGCAGGACTTTTATGTGAATCATCCTACCAATGTTAACTCTAAGAAAAATTAATGGGTCATTAATTCATCACTCAGCAGATTTGCTTGCAGAATACTTACAAATCCAGTCTTCATTGAGCAATTGTTCTGATTTGTTTTTGGAGAAGTTTTGCAAGAATGATCATTTATCCTGATTCGCTTGCGGGGTGTTTAAATGTCTTCCCACTAGTCATCCATGCATCACACACCTACCTTTCAATGCATTTCCCAGTTACTTTCCAAATAATAAAAAGTCTGATTGTTTTTTAAAGTGTATTTGTTGAGCCTTTTAATCCATGTTAACTGCACAAACATACAGTTCCAGTGTGAGGTTGCAGTATTCTGCAAAATCTAGAGTCTAAAGGCACACAACCAGTGCTATTTCTCTAGGAAGAGAAGTGCCAGAACTCACCATGAGCACCTTCCTTGTTCTCTTAGAATGGCCCACCCGAGAGGTGCCGGAACTGAGTTCTGGTGAGTTCTGGCTGGGAAAAAAGCCCTCCACACAACTTTATTTGTTCCTGGGGTGTGTGTGTGCAAAATACCAATTTTCTCTCTAAGCAGTTTAAAACTGTAACTCCAAAACAAAACAAAACCTACAAGTTACTTGCAGGTTTGTGTTTAGATAATGATGACCAGATTTGAGCACTGGTGAAAAACTTCTGAAATGTGGAGGACTGTGAACACAGCTGGTGATAGTTAAGCATAAGCTTATATCTCTCTTATAAAATAAACTTTAAAATGTGTATTTCTGGCTGGAGAGTGCCACACTTTCTATTTTGCTATTGTGAAAAAAATCTATGAACTGGTATAAAACCTTGGCATGCAAACATTCATAATGAATCTTTTTATTTTCCCCATTCATATTCAATAAATTACATACCAGCTATAAGCAATCTGAGGAAAATACCTAGAAAAGAGGAGAGGAAAGACTAATTATTGACAGGTTACTTATTTAGACTTAGCCACATCAGAAACGAATTATAAAAGGAAGTACTGGAGCTCAATATAGATCTCATATCACAAGAGGTGGATTTGAGCACAAGAGCACTCACCCCTCCTGTGGTTTCCAGCATCTGATATTCATTTTTAAAAAATAAATTTCATTAGTTTATCAAGAGAAATACAAAACCTGATCTCAAATATCCTTTTTGTCCAACATTAAGATAAAAACATGACAAAAAGTAAAAAGACAGAGAAATAAGAAAAAATAAATAGAAAAGAGTTTTCAATAGGAAATAGAAAAGATAAAGTTCAGAGATTAAAGAACTTCCCATTCTTTATCTGTCCGCTATATATAAACAATAATCACTTCATCTATTCCAATATAACACCAAACAAAACCGCTTTCTATCAACAAACCTTATCTTCAACCCCCCCATCCATTATTTATTTTTATTTTTCATGCAAAAAGTCTATGAGAGCTTTCCAGTATTTAGTAAATGTCAACAATGACTTTTATCTGATTAAACATGTCAATTTTGCCATCTCAGCTGGGTCCATTAATTTAGGGTTGCCATATTTCAGAAAGTGACCCAAAAGTTGTTTCTGACGGCCAAATCCCAGCAATCTGGGAAATTCTGGATATATGGCACCCCCTAGTTAAATTTTAAAAACCATTCTTCCATTGTTGATAATGATTAATCTTTCCATCTTTGTGCATATAATAGTCTCGCCACCGTAATCATATATTGAAACAAAGTTCCATAGTCCTTTTCTAATTGTGTATCCGTGTCCAAGCAGGAAGAGTTTCAGCCAGCAACTGATGTTCAGAAGTATTGCTGCCGCCAACTGTCGAGGGCAGAGCATAGCCACTGTGGCAACTAGCCATCGGTAGACCTCTCCTCCATGAATTTGTCTAATCCACTTTTAAAGCTATTCAAGTTGGTGGCCATCACTGCCTAGGGGAGTGAATTTCATAGTTTAACTGAACGCTGTATAAAGAAGTATTTTCTATTATCTGTCCTGAATCCTCAAGCATTCAGCCTATGAGTTCTAGGGTTATGAGAGAAATGAGAAAAAACTTCTCTCTATCCAATTTTTCCATGTCAGTTTTTATAAAATTCTATCATGTTGTCTCTTACTTGCCTTCACTCTAAATTAAAAAGTCCCAAAATGTTGCAACCTTTCTTCATAGGGGAGTCGCTCCTTCCATTTGATCATTTTGGTTGCCTTCTTCTGAACCTTTTCCAATTCTACAATATTTTTTGAGGTATGGTGACTGGAACTGTACACAGTATGTCAAATGTGGTTGCACCAAATATTTCTATGTTGCCATTATGATCCTGGTAGTTTTATTTTCAATTCCTTTCCTAATGCTTCCTAGAATGGAATTTGCCTTTTCATGGTTGTGACATACTGGGTCCACATCTTCACTGAGCTATCTACTATGACCCCAAGGTCTTGCTCCTAGTCTGTGACCTCCAGTTCAGACCCCATGAGCATATAGGTGAGATTTTTTTTGTCCCAGCAGGCATGACTTTATACTTGTTTACATTGAATTGCATTTGCCATTTTACCACCCAGTCGCTCAATTTGAAGAGGTCCTGTTGAAGCTCTTTGCAATCTCTCTTTGTTTTAACAACCCTGAAAAAATTAGTATCACCAGCAAACCTGGTCACCTCACTGCTCCGTCATAATGCTAGACCGTTTATGAAGAAGTTTAAAAGCACTGGTTCCAATACTGGTCCTTGGGAGACTCCGCATTCTGCCTCTCTCACATTATGGTTCCCTCTCTAGAAACCTAATGGATAACCAGTATTGGTTAGAGTGCTGATGTTGTGAGCCTTATTTCCTTATGCTCAGTTAGTATATATGCATAATTAAAAGTCTTCAGTGACTTTCATTCTAATGAAACCAAACCTGACGTAAGCACTGGCACCCCCAACATCTCTTGGCATTTTCACAAATATTATACTTACTCAGTTTACAAACTGGAATATTAGGTGACCATTTACTCCCACCAATGTAAGTAATTCTGGATGGCCCGAACAAAGTATACCCAGCATTACATTGAATAGAAATTTCATCTCCAGGGGTATAGTATTGTTTCACCCCTTGGGTTATTCTTCCATTATGGATATAGAATTTAGAAGTGTCTGGTGATGTTTTTGCTGAAAACACAAATAACTATTATAAATGATAAAGCAATGCTTTGTTTACAGTGGTACCTTGGTTCTCAAACTTAATCCATTCTGGAAGTCTGTTCCAAAACCAAAGCATTCCAAAACCAAAAAAAACATACTTGTGCAACTTGTGCAAGATGCATAATGTTCTACACCAAAAGGTTAAAAAAACCTCTCTGATGTATATAGATTTGGAATATACTAAGGGTTTAAGCGTAAGAGTGTATACAAATATCTTCAAATTTAATAGGAGAGCTGACCTTAGCCTGTCTTGTTCATGACGTAAAATGATTCAAACAGGATCCACTCTAGCTGGCACCCTCCTCTACGCTCTCTCCCTTCTCACAGATGTATTCAGACTGTTTTCCCAAAATGGTAGCTTTTAGCAGGGGAAGGAAGAAGCTTAATTGTTTCCAAGATGACACCAGCCATAATGGCATGTAGGCTTTTGGAGCAGCTACTCTAGAAAACATGCTCATAATACATGGATTTTGCAGATTTTCTCACTACTGCATGAGGCAAAAGTTGCAAGGGTAGCTTTGGATGGTCCCAACATTTTCACCCCTCTAAATTAAAGGTAAAGAACCCCTGACAGTTAAGTCCAGTCGTGAATGACTCTGGGGTTGCAGCGCTCATCTCGCTTTACTGGCTGAGGGAGCAGACATTTGTCCACAGACAGTTTTTCACAATCGTGTGGCCAGCATAACTAAACTGCTTCTGGCAAAACCAGAGCAGTACACAGAAACATTGTTTACCTTCCCGCCAGAGTGGTACCTATTTATCTACTTGCACTTTGATGTGCTTTCGAACTGCTAGGTTGGCAGGAGCTGGGACCGAGCAACGGGAACTCACCCCGCCATGGGGATTCGATCTGCTGACCTTCCGATCGGCAAGTCCTAGGCTCAGTGCATCCCAAATTTGCTGTCTGAGGCAAGGGACTCAGTGGCGTAGCGTGGGTTGTCAGCACCCGGGGCAAGGCAAGTAATTTGCGCCCCCTAACCCATGGATTTGCGCCCCCAACCCGTGGATTTGCGCCCCCTAACCCGTGGATTTGCCCTAACCCCAGATGTTGCACCTGGTGCGGCCAGCCCCCCCTGCACCCCCCACGCTACGCCACTGAAGGGACTGAATCTGTTTCATCATCAGAGTGGCCCTCTTGCCTCTTCCTCCTGGGAGGAAGGCCATGTTTGAAAAGCTGAGTGTGGCGTGTCTTTTTAGAAACTTGGTATAGCCAACTTTAAAGCAATATGATTGCACCTTCTCTTAACTTCACCCAAAAACCTCAACAAGGTAGTTATCTAGTAATATACACAGCACTCTGCTTTCCAACATGACCTAAAAAGCCATTGTTCTAGTCCCATTCCAGTCCTGCATTATGAGGAATGAGAGGATTCAGAGACTATAGGTATTTGCCCCAGTAGGATTATACAAGGGGAAGGGATGTAGCTCACTGCTCAAATCCCAAACAAAATGTTTACTTGATAGCCGATTAGGTACTGCATCACTTAAAATAATTATGCTTGTTTTATCTACTTTTTTTTTTTAGAACAGCCTCACAGGGCTGTAGATGGGGGTGAAGATTGACCATCTGTGATTTACAATAATGGGCATATTTTGGGTATGGAGCAACTGAGGAAGGAACATATTTGTGTGCTTCTCAAACAGGTTCTATACATACCCAAACATAGTGGTATAGAAGGATCCCACTGATTGTAGCCTTGGCATCGCACACTCATCTTTGTGGTTTCATCAATGAAAGAGTAGTTTTGATTGCAGTACACATCAATGGCATCTCCAATATTGTATTCAGATAGCAATGGATATACATGTCCTTTGGGCACTACTGGGGCACCACAAATATGTGGAGTAACTGTAACAAGAACAATAAAACTGCAGAAGATAAAAATTATTGTCTGTATAATATTAGCCTTGCATTTTTAAGTTTGTGGTAAGAGTCAAGTTGTAATCAGAATATTATGTATCTGGATTTTTGAGCGTGGTAAGAAGATAAGGCACAAAACACAGTTTACTACTGATTCCTTCATGGCCAAACCAAGTAACCTTGTTCCATAGTACACAAGAGATTTTTTTCTGAAAATTCTCTTGTGTTTTTTGAGCAGTCGCATATACAGCAGACTTATAAAATAACCACTTGATCAGTTGTGGTGATGAGTAAGCAAAGCTCACAGGCAATCAGGTGAAGAAGCGTGATCTTTTCAGACACAAATGAATAACCTACATCTGTGTGACCACTGAGGCTACATATACTCTCTTTTAAGGTAGACATTTTAATAGATTCATGTGCAAGGCTGATTTCAGAATGTGCTCATACTAGGCATACACATGGGAAGGTTCCAAAACTTTGAAAGAAGGAAACATTCTCATGTCATCCTCCTTGGCTGTCTAATTCATATTGGCTGGAATTCAAAATGGTGCTAAGGAGTTCACTCTGTCAGCACATTTCTGCTTGCCTGATGAAATTATCTCCGCTCTCCCCACCCCCGTCGCCCCCTGTCCAGGACTCCGACCACTACAAAGCCCCAACATTGCCCTGCTTGAACCCCGTCCAGGTAATCAGCAGTGACACCAGCATCAGGAGGGCAGTTCCACTCAGTCACATGAACTGCTACTGTCTGTAACCTCACTGACTGAACTTGCAGGTTTGTTCAGTGACCTTATCTGGAGTTCAAAGGAGATAAAGTAAAAACAATGCAAATGTGAAGATTAAAGGTAAATACTAGCTAACAACAGAGAAGAAGTAAGGAAAATAGGTAGAAGGATAAGAGCTGCTGGCTGAAAGTAGAAGTAATGTGGGAGTGAAGATAGCTGACTGCTTCACTACAAGGCAGGAGTGAAAAACTGGTGCTAGGAGCATCCCACTTCCCTGAAACCTTTTCGTTCCTGCCTTGTCCTGGACAAGGGTTATCGCCCAACCCAGTGCCTGAATGACACCAGAAATAAATGTGTTGAATAAATATTTTTGATTTTGGGCTGCCTCTCCTTTTGCATTAGTGCACCATTTTTACAATAGTGTTCTCTGAACTTGGCCAAGATCCCTACATGAAACAAAATAGAGAAGAATGTCAATATATACACTTCAGCTTAAAACTCTACATGATACATTATTTACTCTTTTATAACACAGCATTTCTCCAAGTTTAAACAGCTTCTAATTGTTGAATCATAAAATATAAATGTAAATCCTGTGATTTTTTTCAAAGTCTTACTTTTTTTGCAGGATGGCACTTTAGGGACCCAAGTACCGTTCTTCTCACAGAGAATGTAATGATTTCCAATCATGAAGTATCCAGTTTTACATTCAAGTGTAACACTGTTGCCATAAGTATAGGAATCTCTTAATCCACTTAATTCTATTCCATTTTGAACTCGTGGATTTTCACATATAATCACTGAAAGTAAGATTAAAAAGCAAAACTCCTTAAAAAATAAAATCTGTGCATTACTATTTCGTTAAAGATGGGATATTTTCTGATGAAGCGTATTTTTAAAAATACTCTCCTGTTTTCTTGTTTGAAGAATACTTTTGTAGTGTCTGTGCAAGATTAGTGGTTGTGAAAATTAGTCCATCTCCTGCCAGGGATCCAGATTATTTCCCCCTGTAATTAGCACTTGCACAGCTGAAAAAATACATATTCCCAGCAATCAAACAGTTATTGGGAAAACAAGAAATGTCAATTAATTCTGCTTATGTGATTGTCATTGACACCTAACTAGCTAGCATCTCTTTGGATCAGGAGTAATGAGAGAGATACATTGGTGGGCAGCAGGTGAACAGCAATTCCAATGCCCTATTAAGAATGTGCATTCTGTTTCCCTCCACCTCTGGTCTACTTGTATATTTGACAATAAACAAATCATCAATGAAAGAAAAACTGCTATAAAAATGACCTGTGCATTTGGGGGGGGGGGTTTCCCTCTCCACGGTGCTTTACCATTATTAGCAACAATATCACAAAAAATGGAAGGTGTTTCAATAAGCAAGAAAGTATCATTGCAATGGTATTGTATCACTATTCCAGTCCTGTTGTGAGATCCACCAAGAATGTCTGGAGGAACTGCACAGGAAATTCATTTTAAAAAATGAACAAGTTAGCAAATAAGTGAAACTATTACCAGACAACATAGAGAAATCCAAAATATATCATGCAACTATTGTTGCTTTAAACACATTAACATTTATTTTTAAACCATACAAATAATTACAATAAAAAACAACACAGCCCCAGACCTTTTATTAAGGTCAGTTCCCAAAAAGTATTCACCTACCAAGACAACAAGGAGGGAGCCAGTCTAGTTTCCCTAGGGAAGCAGTTCCGAAGCCTGGGAGCAGCCACCAAGAAGCCCCTCGCCTACATCCCTACCAAGCATGCCTGTGAGGGTGGCAGGACTGAGAAAGGGCCTCCCCATAAAATTTCAAAACCAGGCGTATTTGTATGAGGAAATATGGCCTTTCAGATAGCTTGGACTTAAGCTGTATAGGGCTTTATATGTCATAATCAGCACTATTAATTCTTCCTGGAAACAGAGCAGTAGCCATGCAGCTGTTGTGACAGAGAGTTGAATGTTCTCTATAACCAACCCTGTTCAACAATCTGGCTGCAGCTCTTTGAGCCAGTTGGAAGTTTCTGAGCACTTTTCAAAGACAGCCCCACGTGGAACAAGTTTCGGTAATCCAAATGGGATATAACTAAGGTATGTGTCACTGTAGACAAAACAAGCATCTCAAGGAATGGGAGCAACTTGCTAGATTCCACAAGTAAATTGTGGAATTTTGTGTTCCACACCAAATGGGAACAACCATAATAAAACAGACTCAAAATTGGCAGGGTTGGGTAATGACCAGAAATTGTGATTCTTTAATAGGTTACATGTGGAGTCACGGATTTGGGAATATTTGGGAACACAGACTACAGAACTTCAAGAATGAGGCAGTAAACTTCACTCCATATTCTCATTTATTTTCCTAGAATGAATTTCCTGGTTCAGATGTTAATAGCGAACTCTGGCTTATACTAGCCAAGACTGTCACATAGAAGCCTGAAAAATTAGAGTAAGCTTTTAGAAATAACCAGTTTTTTTAAAAAAATAATTAAGCAGCTCATACGTTTACATGGCTCTTCCAACTCTGTCCAGGAACCATCACGACAGTAAGTGACGGTGCTTTTACCAGGCAATCTTACAGCACCATCTTTGCACTGGTATATTACAGCATAGCCAATAAGTTCTTCATACACCTCAGAAAATGTAAACTTTGGTAAGTCAGCCATGTCGCAGGCCTCTCCACACACTTTAAAAAGACAATAGTTAAAAATGTTACAGAAAACCTTGGAACTGAAAATGTTATTCACCACTTTGCTATATTTAATATTTTGTCATGTCAACCAACAGAACAAATATTGGGGGAGGGGGTATAACTAACAGAAATGAACATGTAACACTTCATAATACCCATATGAAAGTGTTTCAAGATGAGTGCATGAACTACTGTGTATTAGCAGACACCTTCAGTTTAAACCTAAGTCTCCTTGGACCTCCTCCTGTGTGAACTCCAGCAAAACTAGCACTGATGCTCCCTTATACAATACACATTTTCTTCATTTCAAATGAAGAGTTCCTGCTGGAATGTCCCCCAAAGGAGAAGGGCAAAGTAGTCCTAATAGCGGGGAGGAGGAGACATGTGCTGGTGCTACCAGGTATGTATATCTGCAATGTGGTAAAACAAACAGCAAAGATTTGGCCATGGACAAGTGAGGCACAGCACAGCAAACAAGAGAGAGAAAAAGAGAAGGTCAAATATTTAAAGTAAATAAATGAATAGATCATAAATGAAAGCTAAAATAAAACTAAAGTCCAAACACAATAAAACTTCCACAAAGTTTTGAACCGAAATGTATCCCACCAACCTATTACAAATATAAAACATTTCTGTTTCAACCCATATATGTATGCTGGGAAGTCATGACTAATTACTATTTCCAGCCTCAGTGAAACAATGCTAAACAGATGAGCATGCACTTCTCACATATGTTGCTATACACATTTGATGTAGAAACATCACCATTTATAATGCAGGTCCAAGGCTATAATATCAAAGCAGGGTTCTGTGACCAACAACACAATCCATGTTTACTTTAAAAATAAGCCTCACTCTGTTTCACTGAAACTTAGTCTAATGTTGCTATGCATAGAATTGTAGTCCACGGGAATGTATGGAATATTAGACTGAAAACTAGAAGCCAGTTACAGCTACATTACATATATCATGCAATCTGAAATTGGATTACTGGACTACTATTGCAAGTATTGGTATTGAGAGGCAATTCATATCATTTCCACAGAACTTATTTTTTGAATGCACTGATAATAGACTCCAATCAGATTCAAATAAATAATGAAGACATGGAATATTATTTAGTAATATTATTATATGTGGATTGTAGCAATGCTTCACTGACGAACTGGCATTTCAACATCAAAATAAATAAACAGGATACTGTAGCTGTGAATGGATACAAAATGAGCAAGGTTAACAAGTACCTTAACCTTAACCTTAACAAGGCTAGTAATGGGTATAACACTTCCACTATCTGAAGCGTATGGCTTACAATAACACCTGCTGCATATCACCAGCAAAGAGTATTACTTCACTGTTTTTGAGCTCCCAAAGCTATTTAGTTGGCCACTGAGAAACCAGAATTGGAAGGGGACTTTTTGTTGTTGTTGTTCAGATGATTTTATATACAACAATATATTTATTTTAAAAAATCAAAGTGGTGTTGCTTTACTCAGCAAAGTTTTTCTTACACAAGTTTTGCAATCATGTAAAAAATGGTCAGCTCCATGTGAAAAGCTACAGGGGCGCCTTGCATACTTGTGATCATTGATGTTCATCACATTTCAACACTGCTTGAGCCTGCAAAGTTTTCAGCCAGTCATACTCTTTCTCTTCCAACCAATATGCATACTTGTAACTTCCTGCTGAAACCCTGCCGCACAGAATCATAGATTGTAGAGTTGGAAGGACCATGAGGGTCATCTAGTCCAACCCCCTGCACTGCAGGAACCCAACTAGATCATACATGGCAGACAGTTGTTCAACCTCTGCTTAAAAGCCTCCAGTGAAAGAAGGACTCCCTTCCACTGTTGAACAGAAACTTATTCCTGATGTTTAGTCAGAATCTCCCTTCTTGTAACTGGAATCCACTGGGTCGGGTTCTACCCTCTGGATTAGAAGAAAACAAGCTTGCTCCATCTTCCATGTGACAGCCCTTTAGATAGTTGGGAGATGGCCAGCAAATTGGCGAACATCAAAGAAATCTCTTTACTCTCAGACTCTCCTTGAGCCTCTGCAACACTGTTTGCTCTCTCACTCGAGAATTTGGATTAGGTCAACCAAATTGTTTTTTTTTTAAAAATATATATATATATATATATATATATATATATATATATATATATATATATATATATATAATGAGTTAGTGAAGCACCACAGAATAAAGGAGAACAACCCCACCGCTAATGCACTATTATTGTGTCAATCGCCCTAAAAGACCCTTCTGGGAGGCACCAAGGTCTTCCCCATGCGTGCTTCCTCGGGAGTAAGAAAGGCCGCCTGGCAGAGAAAGGCCCCTTGAGAGGATGGACGGCCCAATTGGCTCTGCCGACGGAGGCCGCAGCCTGGGACACGGCGGGCGGCTCGCAACCGCCTCGCGGCTGAGGAGGACGGACACTTCGGCGCCACCTGGCGGGCTGCGGGGGGACATCCGCGTTTACCTCAGGCGCCTGGAAAGACCCGCCCACTCGCGCGCCGCGTTTTGCGAAGCCTCTCGAGGAGAGAGGGCGGGAGGGGAAGGGGCAGGTGGCGGCGAGAAAGGGAAGCTCAGCGGTCGCTAGAGGCCGCTAGAGGCTCCGTCGTCACTCGCCTGCCGGCCTCGTACTCACCCACCAGTCCCTGAGGCAGCAGCAACAGCATCAACAAACCCAAGAGCCGGCGGGTCAGCAGAAGCCCCCAGGACGGCCGCAGCATAACGCCGAGCTGAGAAAGCGGCGGCGAAAGCCGATTACCTCAGCTGCGCATGCGAGGTGGGGGGCTGGGAAGGACGTTGGGAGGGAGCCGCGTGGCCGCAGGGAAGCGTGCGCCGAACGCTGCTCCGCTCGTGCTACCGGCATTTCTGCTTGGCCTTAGAGAGGAAACAGGCTTCCAGTTCTTGGGTTTTGCCGTGGCTCTGGAAAAAGATAGAAGCAAAGATTCTCACATTGAAGCATCGTTGTGTGTGGGAAACGTGGTTGTCTTGGTTTTGTTTTTTGGTGTGTTTTTTTTACAGAGTTTTGAAACATTTTAAATAATTCCTTACCAGTGCAAATACAATGCATAATTTCATCGCGCTGTTTGTGGGGCAGGAGGCAAACCTCTCTGGCTAAAAGGCGGCAGGTTATGACAGGACATCCGAAGTAATTCAGTGTTGTTATTGCCAATGTTGCTTCTCCCTCGTGTTGTCTTCTTATCCCCAAATAGTAAAATATATTCCTTGGGACACATTTGCCAGGCTCCATTCATTTTGGTATTGAGGCGCTTAGAAACCTTGAGCATTTCAAAATTGAAATTCTATCTCAATTTTGAGATATAATTGAATATCTGTTTTATGAGTGTCTTAAACTAGATTGTTAGGCAGACTGACTAGAAAAGCAGGCTATACATATTGTGGGAGAGAGGCTGAGGAAGAATAACGTTTACACTCAGCGTAGGTTTATTATGTATATACTAGTTTGTCTTTGCAACCATAGCCACACATGTACAACAGGGGTTGTTAAAAGTGGTGCCATTTCTCCTACCTATTCTCCTGTGAACTCTTGGGTGTATGCTATGAAATTTGGTTCATTACAGTTGTTTTCTGTGTAACAGTAGAAGCAACAAGAAATAACAGATGAATGAAGCAGATGAATGTAGTTCAATAGATGATTCAGCCATACAGGAGCAAGTTACTATAAAGATAGCCAACATAACTAACCCGTAGGTATGCCCTTGCCGCCACTCCAGAGAGGTTACTTTGGTGCTGCTAATGCAGCAAAAACAATGAGGGAGACATACAGCCACAGCAGGCACTGTAATTCCAATGGTTTGACCTCATCCCTGAAGGCACACTCTTCCATTTTCTCCCGACAGACAGATTGCAACCACATGGCCATATTTATCATCATACAGTTGCACCAGGGCCCAAGCCTGCAATGGGAGCCAAACTCTGAGCATTCACTTAAAAAGAATAAGTAAGTCTCTAGTCCTAACAGGAGGAAAGCTATAAGGCAAAATGTGCAGCAGCCCTTCTAAGCCATTTCTTTGAGGTAAACCAGTCTGCACCTGCCTTCCTGCAATGAGTAAAATCACAATGAGCGCTAAGCTAAGTCTGAAATGTGATTGTTAAGTGAGTTATTGGACACTAGGCCAGGGTCATAACAAGCTGCTGCTTTCTCCCCTTTAGTGCTCTTTTCAGCTTCTGCCAGATTTTCTAATAATCCTTAGAATCTCCAAAATACCTACTAGATTCTCCCTTTGCCCTTCCTTTCTTCCTATCAACCAATATGTATCTTTCCTCTTGTTTCAAATATGGGGCCACTGCAGTGGTTAAGAAGGAGCTGAGGGAAAACAGGGCATACTGCTTGATAAGGTGAGCTGAAAGGAAATCTCAACTGCATCTCAACTGCAATCAGATCTAGCCAGCATGACCAATCCTCAGGGATTATGGGATTTGCAGTCCCAAAGTATTTGGGGGGGCATGAAGTTAGGGAAACCTATCCTAGAAGGTTCCAAAGGCTACCCTATGCAGACACAGAACCCATATGAAGGACTGCACAGAGATCACAAAGAATTCTTGAGTACAGATACTGTGGACAAAAATGGGAATGGATAACATCATCATACTGTGTTTCTGAGCTCCTAGAGATAAAATGCTGGACTTCAGGGATCTCAGGAATGAAGTTTTTATGTCCTTATCAGAGACTGTAAGTGAAGAATGCAAATTATTCAGCTTTATGATATATTTGCATGAAGAAATTCCTAAATTTAAGAAAGAGGTGAATATAAAAAAATGTAGACAATATGTAAACCAAGGGCACTATGTCAGCAACCTCAGCTTTAGATTTTGTTAAAAAAATAGTTAAAGGGTGCGGGTGGCGCTGTGGGTAAAACCTCAGTGCCTAGGACTTGCCAATCGCATGGTCGGCGGTTCGAATCCCCGTGGCGGGGTGCGCTCCCGTCGTTCGGTCCCAGCGCCTGCCAACCTAGCAGTTCGAAAGCACCTCCGGGTGCAAGTAGATAAATAGGGACCGCTTACCAGCGGGAAGGTAAACGGCGTTCCGTGTGCTGCGCTGGCTCGCCAGATGCAGCTTGTCATGCTGGCTACGTGACCCGGAAGTGTCTGCGGGCAGCGCTGGCTCCCGGCCTATAGAGTGAGATGAGCGCACAACCCTAGAGTCTGTCAAGACTGGCCCGTACGGGCAGGGGTACCTTTACCTTTACCTTTTTAACTTTCTCCAAAGCCTGCTGCTTCTCAGCTTCTTATCTCTGTTCCTATTTCACACGTGTTCACTTTTTAGGCCTGTTTTAAAGAATTAGTGCGCAAGGGAATCCACTTCTTTCCTTCCTTCTCCTAAAATACCCCTTCTGAAGTAGTCTTTTTCTTTTAAATAATGTTGGTGAGGATTTAACTATGTGCAGCTGCATCTAAGTTTCCATACAATCTGAACCAGGCACTTACCTTTACCTGAGTAAATTAGATTTAAAAGATACTGTAATTTGTGAACTGTCATACTTCCTTGCATGTGTGTTTTTACTAAATGACAAGAATAAGACACTATTAGCAAAAGATGAAAAAAGTAGGTTTTAAAGAAACAAAAGGTGGACACATTTTAAAGGAAGAAAAGTAGATCAAACTGAACAGTGTTTCACTGATACTATTATTTTATTTTTAAGGTGATTATTGCCCTAGATTCAAAATCTTGCAATTTCAGAAGGGACTATTGCATAGTATGTGCCTTTGTTGCTTTCTTCATAAAACTACATGTTGTAGCATATACCTGTCAGGAATCTTATGCTCAATCAGCAGGAGAAAGGGGCAGTTCACACAAAGGTAGTGGGATGCAGCACTATGAGATCCTACCTATACAGTTGGTACAGTGGTTTTTGCTGAGTTCCTCAACAGAGTTCTGACTGTCCTGTAACATGTAAGTGAAGGGCCAAAGAAGGGGAAGGAAAGAAGGGTCAAAAGAAGGGGAAGGAAAAGAAAGAGAATAATAAGATGAGTCTACCCAGTTGCCTCCACTGATTGGCTCTTCATGTTGTGAAGATTATGTCAAATCTGCCTCATACACTGTCCCCTTGGCTCTGTTACTGAAAACTAGTCATTGGAGAAGACTGGTTTGGTTTTCCTCCAGACGTCTGCTTTCTATCTGGTATTCTTGCTCTGTTTCTGCCTCTCCTTTATTTCCTGCTACTGCCCAAGTGACAACATTAGTGACTTCTGTGACTTCATTCATATGCCACATTGTTCTCTTTTGGTAGCCTGTCGGAGAACAGAAGTGGCAGAGTAAATTTGATTAAGTCTTGGGATTATTATTTTTTAAATCACCTGGCATCAAAATTATATCAATGAACACTAAGCCTTCATTCTGGAGAAAATCCTTTCTTCAGTATCCATGAGACCTCAGATAGTGATGAAACTCAGAAAAAGGCCTCCACTTCAGAAATTTGTGTATGGACAGGACCATGTACAGACAGGATCATCCTTTTGTACCTGGTCCCAAGATGTGAACAAGCTTAAAACAATTTGGAATTGTGTGTAGAAAGAGGCTTGGAGGCATTGCAGTTTCTGAAGCACTGTAGGGTGAGAAACTGCTAGCTATTCTAGCTGGGCCTGATAGGACTTGAAGTCTATAAACATTTGGAGGACCAAAGTTTCCACACTCCAAAGGTGTTATGTACTGAAGTTCTCACCCTGGGCCAGCAGGGGGATACTGTAGATAGTTATGCAAATGAAGGATCAAAAGTGACATTCAGTGATTGGATAGTTTTAGAAAATGGCAACAGTTACATTGTTCTGGAGCTCTATATAAACAGGCTGACTGAGCTCCTCAGTTCAGTTCTGTTCCAGCTTACAAATAAAGAGCTGCTTTGGAAGAATCGCTGTGTTGTCTGATATGTTTGCCCACAACTTAACAAAAGGAACAACCAGTGACAATGCTGAAACAAGGGGCAACCCCGGCCTGCAACCAGGAGCCATGTGTCCCATTTCGCCACTTGAGGTGCAATAAGAAGTGCTGCCTGACCTCCTGCCGGTGGAAAAACAGCACCAGCATTGGCACCAATTGGCTTCACCCTGCCTTGTATGGGCTGGGCAACCCCATTCAGAACAGAGTGAACACCAATGCCTAGGTAGATGAAGCATTCAGATGCTGTAACTTGACCTTGTCTGGATATTCAGCAAAAAAAGGGGAAATTAATACATTTTTTGTTAACAATATTTGGTAGCTCTGGTTTAATAAAAAAAAGTATATTGCATTTCCTTTAAAATTTCAAAACAGCCCCCATAGTAAGGTTGTGAGAATATCAATTTATTATCTACAAGGAGAGTATATTTATTTAGATAAAATGTTGTGGACCTTAGAAATGCAAAACAGAAAGGAAAATAGGAGTTTGGTGATAAGAAAACTTTTACCTTGATTGTGAACATTTCTTATAAGCCCATTTAAGTGTCAGGATCAATATAGGTAATATGCTTGCTAAAAAAGAAGAAGAAACACACACCACCATTCTAGTAAAAAACCCCACAAAAGGTCAATAAAACTGATGCATAATTAAAAACAGCATAGAAAATGCTCTGCAAATATTACTAATAAACATTTCACACTTGAATGTACTTATCAATAAAATATGTTAAACTGTCATTTGGTGGTCACAAGTCATTCTAAGACCAAACCACTTATTATTAAGGTGTAAAGATGGGTGATTTGTTGTCTTTGTTGTTTTGTTATGGGAACCTATCTGAAATAACTATGATGCCAAAATTCTAAAATTACAGTTTCACAGACAGGATTATTACGAAAATGATTCTACCTCTTGGAATGTTAAGGTAAAACTTGCCAGCAAATTTATTTGGTTTGCTTCCATAGGGGGGAAATATGAACTGTACTTGGAAGTAAACTCCACTGAGTTTAAAGATGTATCTCAACCCACAGAGGAGATTAGACAAATGATGAGCAAAGATTTGAGCATTGATGCCAAGCTTTGGAAATATGAAAAATTGTGCACACTATTGGTGCTTTGTAAATGTTTGGAATAAAGTGTGTGTGAGTGTTTATATGTAAACACACACAAACAGTCCTTGAATAATCCAGAGTCAGTGCAACAAGAAGAAACTCCTATTTGGGGGGGGGGGGGGAATAGGGAAAACATCTAGAATCACCAATTGACTGTAAGCACTTTTAAGGCACAATTTCTTAAATCTCTACAATGAAACTTCAAAATACTTATCTCTGGCTGCATAGTGTCCAGCTTTCTAAGACCCCATAATATTATTGCCATTTTTCACATAGCAATGTTTTATACCATTTCATATTTTTTGCATATTAAATTGTATAAAATATCGGTATGTAAAAAACTATAATGCATCACCATGTTTCCCCCATTCATTTTCAAGAAATTACATACCAGCTATAAGTAGTCTCAGGAAAACACCTAGAAAAGAGGGGGAAATGGTTCTAATAAGCAAATGTCTCAAAATAAAACCTTGTAAAACTAATTATAGAAAGGCTACTCATTCGGACTGGCAGCCACATCTGAAATGGCTTATAAACTGAAGTACTGCAGCTCAAGGTGGATTTTGTATCAGAGCTGGTGGATATGTTTACTTAAATCATTTTCACACACACCATATACCGTATTTTTCGCCCCATAGGACGCACTTTTTCCCCTCCAAAAATGAAGGGGAAATGTGTGTGTGTCCTATGGGGCGAATGCAGGCTTTCGCTGAAGCCTGGAGAGTGAGAGGGGTCGGTGCACACCGACCCCTCTCGCTCTCCAGGCTTCAGGAAGCTATCTGCAAGCCTTGGGAGCCCGGCGGGATTTCCCGCGGGCTCCCAAGGCTTGCGGACAGCAGCCTGCATCCCGAAGCCTGGAGCGCGCTCAGCAGCGCGCCCAGGGCTTCGGGCAGCTCTCCGCAAGCCTGGGGAGCCCGCGGGAGTTCCCGCCGGGCTCCCTAGGCTTGCGGATAGCAGCCTGCATCCCGAAGCCTGGGGCGCACTGAGCAGCGCTCCCCGGGCTTCGAGCAGATATCCGCAAGCCTGGGGAGCCTGGCAGGAACTCCCGCCGGGCTCTCCAGGCTTGCAGAGAGCTCCCCGAAGCCCGGGGTGTGCTCCATCTCAGGATAGCAGCCTGTTCTGAGGGCTGGGGTCGGGGGAAGCTCGGGGGGGGGAATTTTTTTTCCTCTTTATTCCCCCCCCCCAAAAAAAAACCTAGGTGCGCCCTATGGGCCGGTGTGCCATATAGGGCGAAAAATACGGTATACTCGACGGGCACTTAAAAAATTAATACTATATTAAGAAACCACATGGGTTTAAAAGAATAGATGTTGACTTTACATGACTCAATCTCAAATCATAATTGTTTTTTGCTGTGGGAAGAACTTCCTTTTAAAATACTAAAGTTGCAAATATCATTTTAAAATGAAATACTTGAGGATTATGCAAACCATTTAGATTCTCATAAACCGGAAACTTAATTTGTTTTGTTGCCTGTCAGCTATATCAGACAACTACTTCAGAAACTTTTGAGAATGTGTGTTGGGGTGGGAGAGGAAGTGCAGAAACTGTTGTTTGCTTTGCTGTCTGCCAATCACATGGAGCAGTTGGCAGGCAGCTACTTGAGGAACTTCTTGAGTATGTGTGCACGGTAGCAGGTTTTTGCCTTCTTAGTAGTGGCACCCATCCTGTGGAATGCCCTCCCTTCAGATGTCAAGGAGATGAGTAACTATATAACCTTTAGAAGACATCTGAATGCAGGCCTGTATAAGGAAGCCTTTTAAGGTCTAATGTTTTATTATGTTTTAATATATGTTGGAAGGCGCCTACAGTAGCAGGGGCAACCCAGTCAGATGGGCGGGATACAAATTGAAATGTGGGAGTGGGGTAAGAAGCAGCTGCTTGACATGGGCCTCAGGTGGATTTCTTGCTCTGAAACTGAAGAAAGCAAGGAAGCAGGTTTTGATTGTTGAATGAGGTTGGTTAATTTGTATTTGTATGTTGACTCATCATTTTAATTGTGGGTAGGGGCCTCAAAAGCTGGGAGACCCTGGTTAAGAGACAAATGCCCAGCTCCATTTTCTTAAAAGAGCCTTCATGAAGGTGTGCTGTGAAGTATAAAGCATTTCTTCAAATATCTGTAAATAGTTGCACCTCAACCGTTTCCACTCTGAATGTGTTTTAGTCTGTAAATACCATTTCTGATAATTTTATTGGGTCTTGGGGTTTGTGAGTGGACAATTCAGCCACTAACAAGACCCAATTCCACATACAACTGGATATTAAATTTTCATTTCAACTAAATATCCATGCATACAAATATACATGTGTCAATACCCTAAAAGCATCAGTTTTAACTGAGTGCAAAATGTGTCACCATGGCTGCTGCATCATTAATGAGTAACCATCTGAACACAGAATTTAGCCCAATGCAGTAGACATTCCTGATCTGGCTATCCATGCTGGATAGTAACGGTTGGGACTGTTAGGATATTTCCGTTCCACCTTAAAGGGGACAGGCTGTTGTGAGTCACAGCCTGCGTATTTCCTGTTCACAGGAAGTTTCTGTTTTGTATATAGCTGTTGTTTCTCTCTCTGTGCCTGAACACGCAGGCCGGCAGTCATGTTTTTCTTTGTTCTGACCAACACTGAATAAAGTTGTAAATAATGCTCTCCTGAGTGCATCTTTCATTGTGCGAACTCTGTGAAAGGGCGTGAACCAGTCCTTGGAATGTGGACAGCTGTTTCTGAGGCTTGTGTCGCTAATTGACTGATACTGCGTTTCTACGGGAGGTTGATGGATCGTCCGGAGTCAACGTTGGGGCATGATGGCCTTTGTCTCCCTGGCAGTATCCCAACAACAGGGACAACACTAGTTTCTATGTCATGTTTCAAATGACCACGTCAAAATTCTACATTCTGACTAAAGAGATAACACCTTGTGATCCAGCACCAGGAAATTGGGATGCAAAGAGCAGTGCCTGTTCAGAAGTGCCCAGTGCTGATAATTTACAATATAGCCTTCAGAGAAGGTTGTTTGCCCCTGAATATCACCTTTGGGGTGGGTAAATTCAGCTTGCAAGATCTTCAGAGAGACTGACTAGGTACTAAACAAATATTACCTGAAAGATGTTATAAAAGTAAGAGGCAGAATAAAAATTCTCAAAGACTTCTGGAAGCTTGACTTCCCATGGACTAGTGGTGCCCAGGATTAATTCCATATCCACATTTTGCTCTAGAGGGTTGCAGTCCAGAGTTCTACAACCAAAAGTACTTCGACAGCATGGTTCTTCAAGAGGTTGTGAACACCAAGGGCCACTTTATGGATGTCACTGTCTGTGTTGTTGGGAGAAAACATGGTATAGATATCTTTTGGATGTCCTGCCCTTGCTGACAAGCCAGAGGCTGGTCCAGTCTTCCCTGGTCTAGTGGTGCTTGTCAGTGATTTTTCCATGTGCCCCCTCAACTTCACCATTCAGGCATTCACCTTCAAACCGTAGCTGATGTCTTCCTACAGGTCTACATGGATAGGTATGGACTGAACCTTCAGCTACTACCACAGTTCAGCTTGGCTGCCTGTGAAAAAGCTTTGGTCATTTAAAGTTAAGGTGGAGGTCCCTCTATACCTTGCTAGATATGGTCAAAACAAAATAAAAAAATTCCTTCCAGTAGCACCTTAAAGACCAACTGAGTTAGTTCTAGGTATGAGCTTTCGTGTGCATGCACACTTCTTCAGATACACACTTGTATCTGAAGAAGTGTGCATGCACACGAAAGCTCATACCTAGAACTAACTCAGTTGGTCTTTAAGGTGCTACTGGAAGGAATTTTTTTATTTTGTTTTGACCATGGCAGACCAACACGGCTACCTATCTGTTGCTAGATATGGATATCATTGTTGTCTCCTGTATCCTGCTCAAAAGCTGCAAGACGGGGGCCGGTATCCTTCTTGAGAAGCACCCTGATATGTCTAAGCTTGGAGATGAGATGGGTGCTGTACCCATGGGCAGAGACCAGAATGTTAACACAGTTCCAGTTAACCGATGACAAGTATGTATGCATGTGTAAATAAAACCATATATGTTTTTGCAGGTACCACCATCTTAGAGGTATGCATTTGCACCCCCAAATCTCTCACCGGTCAGAAATTTAGCATTTATAACAGTATTTTCAGAAATATAATGCTTACTCAGAGCACAAGTTGGAATATTAGGCAACCACTGCTTCCCACCGATGTAATTAATCTTAGGTGATCCGATCAAAATATAGCCAATATCACATTGAATAGTAACTTCATCTCCAATGTCGTAGTATTCTTTCTCCCCATAGATTATTCTTCCATTACGGATATAGAGTTCAGTAGTGTCTGGTGATGTTCTAGCTGAAAACACAAAAAAAACTATTAAAATAATATAAAGCTGTACTAAACTGCACACAAAATAGGAAAAAAATTCATACTTGTGCAACTTGATTTTGCAAAATGCAGAATGTTCTATACAAAAAAGTTAAGAGAACTTCCTGATATTATGTATAATATTGTGCTATTTTACATCTGTCAGAAGTGTCTGGGAGCTGCCATTAGGAGATCTGGAGTGAAGTGTCAACAATAAGCAGATGACACCCAGCTCTGTCTCTCTGTTCTAAGTGAACATTGATTCATCATCCAGGTGGCATTGTTACTTCTTTCTCCTGGGATGGGGCTAAAAGGAAGATTTTTAGGTCACGTTTGCAAAGCTTGGTGTGATGCATCCTATTAGATATTGATAGCTAGTTTGTAGATGCCTGGAAAAGGTTAAGAGAGGGTACAATCCAGTTCACAGCCACAGTATTGTACCTTCTCTTTTACTTCTTCCACTGATCAACTCTGCAGCCCTGGCCTATTTGTCATGGTCTAACCCCATCCCATTCTTGCATTGTGCAAAATGAAAGGATTCCAAAGTTGCAGCTTTTGCTCTATCACGCCAATGGATTTTTTCACTAATGATTTGTTTTTATATTAAAAACATTGTACAAGAACTGAGTGGTTTGGAATACTTCAGTTTCAGGCCTTCTGCATGCTGATGCTATTGAAGTTATCTCCACCACATTAATTGGAATATTGAAGTTACTGAGCAACTAAGTTTTGTATGAAACAGCAGCTATTATTACTGCAAAGACTAAAATTCTAGGTATTGGCAAGAAGAAAGCTCATATATGGAAGCTGGGCAATCCCATGGCCAGCCACATTCATGTAAGCCACATTCAGTACTAACTTTCATGCAAAGGGACCCAGAACTGAATCTCTAATCAGGGACAGGATATGATGAGGTGCACACAGCAGCTAGCATATCACTAAAATAAAAATATCAACTGTAATTGGGATTAAAATATATCATTTTTAGTCCAATAGACCAATGCAGCCAATGTTCTGGAAAGCAAGTGAAAGCATTCATGTAAATACACATGACAGAAGTCTGTCAAATTGTACTTAAGATACCTTTGTGGGGGGCGGGGGGGGGGATTAGACAAGGACCAGGTTCAAATCCACAGTAAGCCATGAAGCTACCTAGGTGACCTTGGGCCATTTACTGTCTCTTGGCCCGAACAGCATTCCACTGTTGATGTACAGATAAAATTGGGAGACATAGACCTATGTACACTACCATGAACTCTATGGAAGAAAGGTGGAATATAAATGTAATAATGAACAAAAAGGTAAACAAAAAACTGCTAGAAGAATGAAGCAGCTTCAGAAGATGTCAAGACCACATATAATGGTTTGGGTGTGTCTGCCCATCTGTGATTTACCTGTAGATAATGGGAAATATCTGTCTTGAGTATGGCTTTAAAAGGAACATTTATATATGGATTTATATACATACAGAAACATGGTTGTATAGAAGGATCCCACTGATTGTAGCCTTTGCATTTTACAGTCATCTTTGTGGTTTCATCAAAAAAAGAATGGTTTGGATGGCAGTAAACTGTGATGGTATCTCCAATTTTGTATTCAGATTGCAATGGATACACACTCCCTTTGGGCATTACTGGAGCACCACAATTTTCCGGATAAACTATAACAAGAAAAATAAAACTGGAAGATATAAATGCAAGACTAATAGTATACAATCTGTCACAAGATTCAAGATGCCGCCATTGTGTCAGGTATCTGGATTTTTGAGCAGGCCGTCCTAACCATTGGCGCTAGGGGTGCATGGCACCCGGGCGCCAGGCTCTCAGGGGTGCCAGGCCAAGAGTCTGGGGCCGAGTATTGGAGTCCGGGGAAGAGCCGCCAACAGCCAGACTCCAACGCTTGCCCCCGAACTTGCACTGAGCAGCCCGCAGCAGAAGAGCCTGCGGCGCTCCGACAGGTTCTGCTCCGCTCAGCTGTCAACTCTTCCCCCAGCTGCATGGCCACTGTTTCAGTGCCGCGCCCGGAGCGCCATATAACGTGGGCGTGGCGCGGTGCATCCTGTTGCATGCGCCAAGCTGCGGGTTCCTTTGCTGGCTTTTCCACTGTTGGCGCACACTCCCAGCACCACCCAACGTGGGGTGCCAGTGCAGAACAATGGGGAATGCAAACGGTATCTCCAGATGGGATCTGCCACGGCAACAACAAATCCTGATGAATAGGAGCATGCGGATCCTGTCCGGAGATGTTTCCTCTGCTGCCGCTTGCATTCCCCGTCATTCTGCACTGGCACCCCATATTGGGAGGCACTGGGAACATGCACCGACAGAGCAAAAGCCAGCAAAGGAACTTGCAGCTTGGCACATGCAACAGGATGCGCCACGCAGCACCCACAACGTTTCAATGGCGCTCCAGGTGTTGCATGCGCAGCCAAAACAGTTAGCTGCCATGCAGCAGGGGTGCGTGGAGGCAGTGGGCGGACAGCCCAGTGACTGTGCCACCCAACATTTTGTCATCGTCCCCAGCATGGAATCCCCACCCACCTTTGTACACCCCTGTGCGTGGGGTGCTGGCACCCCCGTTGATTGGCGCTTTGAATCCCTGCATCCCACAACTGTTCTAAAGGTAAACAACTATTTCCTTAACAACTTTGGGGTCCCCCCCTTAAAAAAGGTTGACAACTCTGGGCAACCTAGGAGCGCCAGGCGGATCTTTGCACCCCGGCACTGTATATGCTTAAGACGGCCCTGTTTTTGAGCTCTGTAAGAAGGCACAAAACAGTTTAACACCAATTACGTCATGGCAAGTCATGCAAACCGTATTCTTTTGAACGCAACAGGAGAAAAGTTAAATTATTCTTAAACTTTTGTTCTTGAAATGTTTTCTGTGCAGTCACACATTGGGCATGCTTGTAAAACAAATGCTATTAGGCAAACGGGATAAGAGTTACCCTTTCAGAAACAAATGACTAACATCTATGTGATGAGTGAAGCTACAAAATCTCTGTGTAAGCTAGATTTCAATGGACTTCTTTAAAATATTGCACTTGGGAAGGTGTAGGTCCTAGACCATTTGGCAAGGTGTAGGTCCTAGGCCAGGAGTAGGGAATCATCCACCCTCCCTTTCTCTAAGGAATGTGTATACATGCTGTGGTGGGTATAAAGTCAAGGTTGGATTCACCAGCACTGGCTGAATGTGAGGTACTTCCAAGTTATCAGCAGTCAAGCTGAAGGTAACATGCTAAATGGCGATAACATAGCATGGTGAGCTAGCATGGTAAAGTGCTAGTGGATCTCTATAAACTTAGGTCTTTACAAGATTTATTTCTAAAACCACAAGAACTGAATTATAGTAGATTAGTTCATGATGCAGCTGCTTCTCTTAGATTTTATGTAGCTAGTGTGTTTATTTTTGTCTTGTGTCATGAGACATTGAACAGTTTATATAATTTGAATTGAACTGTCCGGACAAAGAGTTTTCTGAACTGGGAACTCTGGAAAAGGCTGACTACTGGAAAGCAGGAAGAACCTGACATTCTACTCGATGACTCTGCTAGAGCTGTGCAGACTCTGCTGATCACACTGCTTGAAGTTTGGTATAGTATCAACAAACAGATGGTGGGCCCAGTATAACAGGTTATTGGCCAACTGACTTCTATAAGTCTAGCATGTGATGGGGTCATGTGATGGGGCGGATGCTGAACACCAGCATCATTCTTGCTTACCTGGCTAGCACTGGGGCAGCAGCAAACTCAGCGCTGCACAGGTGCACCAGTGAGGCTGTCGCTGCCACTCTAGCAGTCCTATGATTACGGGCACACAGCCCCAACCTTGCCTTTGCTGCTTGTAACTTAACTGAGCTGAACTTGCAGCTCCATACAGCAGCCTCTTTGGATTCCACCTTTTGATTACCTTCTGCCTTGGATTCCTTCATTTTCTCCTCCTAGCACTTGTGAACTCCAGACACTACTTCCTACTATGATTTTACTTTCTGTCCTCCCCACTGGAGTAAACACATGCAAAACTAACAAGTGTGTTTTCAAATTTGGGCTGCCCCTTCTTCTGCATTAGTGAACCATTATTATACTATGCAATTAAAGCTCAATTGGTTCTCTGAACTTTGTGAGATATAATACAAAAATACACCTTGGTGGCCAACATTCTTTACTCCTCTTTAAACATGTCAGTTCCCTATGTTTAAATGGCTTTTTATTGTGGAAAGAGAAAAATATATTCTAATCCAGTGCTTTTTTCAAAGCCTTACTCTTTTTGCAGGATGGCACTTCAGGGACCCAAGAACCGTTCTCCTCACAGCGAATAAAATAACTGCCGATTAAGAAGTATCCAATTTTACATTCAAATGTAATACTGCTGCCATAGGTATAGGAATCTCTAAATCCACTTAATTTTATTCCATCCGGAACTACTGGATTGGCACACATAACTGAAAGTGAAAAGTAAAATTAAAAAGCAGAACTCCTTAAAAACTAGAATATTTACATTTCTGCTCTCTTGAGAATGGGGTATTTTCTGATGAAACTTATTAAAAATTATTCTCTCCTAAATCATTAATCTAGATCAGGAGTGGCCAACCCCTTTTTGGTCCAAGGGCTATGTTTACCATTGGCTAACCCAATAGCTGGCTAACCCAACAGCTAACCCAATATATTATCATTAAAAAAGAAATGTTTAGACTCACTTTATGTATTGGGTTGCTATAATTTGTTCACCATTTGTAATTGTTCAACTTTAGTATAATCACCTAAAGGAACAGGCACTAAGGGTCAAATGCATGTTATGACAAGCACACTTTTCTTTTAAGTGGTCTTAGAACCGGTCACTTTCTGCAGGAAAAGCAGTCTCACCAAGCTTCAATTCAGATTAGGATTGCAATGTGGATGAGAGAGTGGAGGTTTAACCCCACACCATTTCCCCAGGCCCACCAGCAGCTTGTCTTTGTCCCCTGAATACATTGTTTACTGCATGAAGCACATTTCTGAAGAGGAACAGCTTTTCAGACGAGTGCTTTCCTGTTTGAGGAATACTTTTGTAATGGTTGTGCAAGATTATTGGTTGATAAAATAAATCCATTTCCTGTGAGGGTTCAACATTATCTTTCCGTAAATTAGCGTTTGCACTATTGGGAAATCAGATTCCTAGCAATCAAACAGTTAATAGGAAAACATGAGGAGTCAAATAATTCTGCTTATGTGATTGTCATTGACAACTAGCTAGCTAGCATCTTTATGAATCAGGAGTGCTGAGAGATATGATGGCAGGGGCAGCAATTCCAGTGGCCTGCTATAAGTGCATATTCTGTTTTCCTCCAGCATTATTCTATTTGTTCTTTTAATGTTTGGCTTATTTTCAAATATACATCTGTCTCCAGGGATTTCTCCTTCAAAAGGAAGACAAACTTGGCAAAACACTGGAGCACTCAGGGAAGTAGGAAACATACACATGTATTTATAAAATCCTATCACTGATCTGGACATAGCAGCACACAGCTTCCTAGCAAGTCAGTAGGCTTTTTTAATAGCATCACTGCAGATATAATTGTTATGAAAAGAAAATCAACCTCCACATGTGGGTAGAGGGAATTCCCCTCTCCACTGTGCTTTACTGTTATTAGCAACAATATCACAAGAAATGGAAGGTGCTGCAATGACCAATAAAGTCTCATTGCAATGGTATTTTATCACTATTTCTTAAGGATAAGTCCCAGTCCCATTGTGAGAGCCATCAAGACTACTTGGAGGAACTGCACAAGAAATTCCTAGAAAAATATTGAACAATTTAGCAAATAGGCAAAACTTGGATAGAACTGTTGGGAGTCTGGTAAATACGCTGCACTGATGTGCAGAGAGAAATAGTTTGGAGTGCATGTTGAGAGCACAAGAAAACCTTAAGGTTTATTACTTATGACAAACAAAGCCATCTTAAGTACAAATATTCCCCACAAAAAGGGGGTCCTGCAGGCCCCAGGCATGAGTTGGCCACCATTTCTGTCACCTGCTGTCTTTGTTGTTGTTGTTTAGTCGTTTAGTCGTGTCCGACTCTTCGTGACCCCATGAACCAGAGCATGCCAGGCACTCCTGTCTTCCACTGCCTCCCGCAGTTTGGTCAAACGCATGTTGGTAGCTTCGAGAACACTGTCCAACCATCTCGTCCTCTGTCGTCCCCTTCTCCTTGTGCCCTCAATCTTTCCCAACATCAGGGTCTTTTCCAGGGAGTCTTCTCTTCTCATGAGGTGGCCAAAGTATTGGAGCCTCAGCTTCAGGATCTGTCCTTCCAGTGAGCACTCAGGGCTGATTTCCTTAAGAATGGATAGGTTTGATCTTCTTGCAGTCCATGGGACTCTCAAGAGCACCATAATTCAAAAGTATCAATTCTTCGGCGATCAGCCTTCTTTATGGTCCAGCTCTCACTTCCATACATCACTACTGGGAAAACCATAGCTTTAACTATACGGACCTTTGTTGGCAAGGTGATGTCTCTGCTTTTTAAGATGCTATCTAGGTTTGTCATTTCTTTTCTCCCAAGAAGCAGGCGTCTATTAATTTTGTGACTGCTGTCACCATCTGCAGTGATCATGGAACCCAAGAAAGTAAAATCCTCACTGCCTCCATATCTTCCCCTTCTGTTTGCCAGGAGGTGATGGGACCAGTGGCTATGATCTTAGTTTTTTTTATGTTGAGCTTCGGACCTTATTTTGTGCTCTCCTCTTTCACCCTCAAAGGGTTCTTTAATTCCTCCTCACTTTCTGCCATCAAGGTTGTGACATCTGCATATCTGAGGCTGTTGATATTTCTTCCAGCAATCTACTTCTTCTTATTTCATTAGAGTTTATTTCTAAGTAAGTGTGGGTACGATCACAACCACAAATTAAGAGAAGCATGATATTTCTTATGTTTAAAGCATTAGAGTAACTTTTTAGAAATCACCAAAATAAACGAACACGTTTAGAGCAACACATACCATGACAGGGGTCTGACAACGGTGTCCAGGAACCGTTAATACATGTAGTTGTGTTAGTTTTATCATGCACTCTTACAGCACCTTCTTTGCATCCATATACTGCGAAGTGGTTATATATAAACATACTGACCTCAGAAAAGGGAAATATTGGTAAATTGTCAACATCACAGGCCTCTGGGTTCACATAAAAAGACAAAGATTAATATGACACATAAGCCTTTGGAAGTAAAAATCCTGTTTACAGTTTCACTATATTTGTTCTAAAAAACTAAATATGGGATAATTATAACAAACAATAATGAGTTCATTAAACAGTGTGTATTAGCAGACACCTTTCACACTGAGGACTCAATATCCTTAATCTTCTCTTCTGCAAGCTCCAGTGAAACTAGCTCTGATGTTCTTACACAGTTATTGTTAATTTCAAATAAAATGTTCCTACTGGAATGCCTTTTGAAGGAAATGAGCAGAGCAGAGTGCTAGATCTATCACAGTTACAGATAGGTAGCCGTGTTGGTCTGCCATAGTCAAAACAAAATAAAAAAATTCCTTCCAGTAGCACCTTAAAGACCAACTAAGTTAGTTCAAGGTATGAGCTTTCATGTGCATGCACACTTCTTCAGATACACTGTATCTGAAGAAGTGTGCATGCACACGAAAGCTCATACCTAGAACTAACTTAGTTGGTCTTTAAGGTCCTACTGGAAGGAATTTTTTTATTTTGTTAGATCTATCACAGTTTCCTAAGCCAGGCCCATGCAAGGAAGGGGGACAACTGGGCACACTTGCTCCAGGTCTCGGGAGCTAAGCAGGCTGGAAGGCCCTGCCAGGGGCTGCCACACTTACACTGTCATGTCACAAACATCCCAGGCCTCCCAGCCTATGACAAGCTCTGCAAGGTTTGTGGTGGTGGTCCTAAGCCTTGTTGGTTTGTGCCGTCCTTAGCAACTAGTTTTTCTGAGGTGGGGTGGCTTTCTCCAGTGAGAATAAATGAATTACCAGCTCTCAGTCTAGCACAGTTTCAGATCTCTTTGGCAGCTTGTCAGTGGAATGGAGGAACCCAGGATTCTCATCCTTCCCAATGAGTCGTCAATCCACCTTTGACACAGATTTTTTTTTTTTTTACATCTGCCGCAGGTCTAGGACAAAACCATCTTAATCTGATCCCTTTAAAAAAAATCCTCCAGCTAACTCTTTTCAACTAGAGTTTTCCCACAGAAAATAAAGAACATGTCTCTTTACTCTCTATAACGTTTCTCAAGCTAAAACCTCTGTAGCAGTTGACAAGCAGTAAAATACATACATGCAGATCTTGGGCCCTCCTAATAGTAAAATGCAATAAGAGGTAGGCATGAAGCACATACATACACTATCATAAAATAATGAACCCATAAATTAGCCAGGAATGAATCCAACATTCTGCCAGGACATGGGCTTGCGCCTTGCATTTACCCAGATTAGTGAATGAGGAGTGATACTCTGACGGGGGTCTGAGAGACCTCCTGTCCCCCCCCCCCAAAGGTGGTGGTACTACGTACCATTGTGTACCACTAGAAAAAAGCACTCTTTTTTACAGAGATGACCAGGAAAGGCTCACACACCATTAATCTGAGATTATCTGATTCACTTACACAAATAACAAAGGCTGCAGCCAGATGCACTTTGTCAAGAATAGAAAGTCTTATGTCAAGAAAGCCATGTCAAGAATAGAAAGTCTTATTTTAGATGTGATGTAATGGAAACATGAATCTCATTTTTTTGTTGGGGTAGTTTTATTTCTCATGTTGCCAAATATCCCGTGTAGAATTTATAGGCTTTGCAATTTATGGGCTGCAATCCACAATCACCCTATGCCAGGTTGGTGTGTGTGTAGATTGAGTGAAAACATTTCTGGTGGCTCCTTTTGCTGACAGTGTGCCACTTGTGTCACTCTGCCAGCGAAAATCTCCCCCTTTGTCCCTTTGTCCACTGAATTGTACTGGCAGGTGGAATGCTATTGGTGGTATTCCCTCCACCGGAAAGCCCTGAAATCCTGAATTCTGGTGGATCACCAGGTGCTCTCAAAGCGCTTAGCTAGATAAGCAACTAGGTATAAAGACCCTGCACAGTTTGTTTTGTCTTGTCTTGACCATATGATTTTATGTATTGATATTAACCTTAGGTTCTTCAATCTACAGCTGCCCCCGCATCAAGTAAGTAAGTAAATAAATAAAAATAGTTAACTAACTGACCTATGCGTTGCAGCTAGCTCGGTGTTTTGTGTGTGTGTGTGTGTGTGTGTGTGTGTGTATGTATGTATGTATATATCTAGATCTAGATCTATATATAATGAGTTAGTGAAGCACCACAGAATAAAGGAGAACAACTCCACCGCTAATGCACTATTATTGTGTCAATCGCCCTAAAAGACCCTTCTGGGAGGCACCAAGGTCTTCCCCACGCGTGCTTCCTCGGGAGTAAGAAAGGCCGCCTGGCAGAGAAAGGCCCCTTGGGAGGATGGACGGCCCAATTGGCTCTGCCGACAGAGGCCGCAGCCTGGGACACGGCGGGCGGCGCGCAACCGCCTCGCGGCTGAGGAGGACGGACACTTCGGCGCCACCTGGCGGGCTGCGGGGGGGCATCCGCGTTTACCTCAGGCGCCTGGAAAGACCCGCCCACTCGCGCGCCGCGTTTTGCGAAGCCTCTCGAGGAGAGAGGGCGGGAGGGGAAGGGGCAGGTGGCGGCGAGAAAGGGAGGCTCAGCGGTCGCTAGAGGCCGCTAGAGGCTCCGTCGTCACTCGCCTGCCTGCCGGCCTCGTACTCACCCACCAGTCCCTGAGGCAGCAGCAACAGCAGCAACAAACCCAAGAGCCGGCGGGTCAGCAGAAGCCCCCAGGACGGCCGTTGCATAACGCTGAGCGGCGACGGCCAAGAGAAGGCAGGCTCACGGCTGCGCGGGCGAGTGGCGTAAAAGCGTTCGGTGAAGGGCCGCGTTGCGGGGAGCGACGCGCGATGGTCGTTGTTCAGCTCGCTTTCCCTGTTTTCCCCCTATAGCATTTCCCACCTAGAGTGCGGGATGGATCCTTTGCAGACTGTACTTTTTCGCTACGTTTTATTCCTCCCCACCTCAGTGGAAGATGACAGCTTGCTTGCGAAAGACAGCGGGGAAAATCCAGGATTGTATCGCATCTGTGATATGTTGGTGTGGTATGTGGTTTATGACAGCTATATAATGCAGTCCGGTATTATTATTCCAGTATTGTGGGGTGCTGCTTGTGGCTTATGACTAGTCAAATATGTAACTGACGGCTGTATCCCTTCATATCTGTTGCAGAAATCTGCCAGGACCCATCTTTTGGGGGTGTTTAGGGGGAGACACTTGGGCTACTGGAGAGCCATCTGTATTTGAACAAGTATTTGTCTTTTGGTTATTGCTGCTTCGGCTCTTCTATTTGATATATTGAAGCTGACATTGTCTTTTGTTTTATCAGTCTTTCAAGGTTGACATTTTACTGATTTTCAATACAAAGTAATGTTTTAACCAGATTATTAGGCACTTGGAATATAAATAGAAAGACAGGGTGCAGCTTTGAGAGAGTGGCTGGGGAGGAATAATTTAGAAGAACCATCCAGTGATGATTTATTAATTTAAAGCATTTGTTAATAAATAATAATAATAATAATAATAATAATAATAATAATACCCCACCCATCTGGCTGGGTTTCCCCAGCTACTATGGGCAGCTTCCAACAAAATATTAAAATACAATAGTCCGTCAAACATTAAAGGCTTTCCTAAACAGGGCTGCCTTCAGATGTCTTCTGAAAGTCTGGTACAGTAGTTGTTTTTCTCGTTGACATCTGGTGGGAGGGTGTTCCACAGGGCAGGTGCCACTACCAAGAAGGCCCAGAAATGTACTGGGAGCCAATGTAGGTCTTTCAAGACCGGTGTTATGTGGTCTCAGCGGCTGCTCCCAGTCACCAGTCTATCTGCCGCATTCTGGATTAGTTGTAGTTTCCGGGAGATAACCAGAGCATGCACCACTCTGGCGAGACAGTCCGCAGGCAGATAGGGTCTCAGCCTGCGTACCAGATTAGTTAATTTTTTTAATCCAGAATTGTTATGTATTGCAACAGAAATCTGTTACACCATAGGCATATACAACAACCAGGATTGTCAAAGTGCTGCATTTCCCCCATATCCCGCAGAAAGAATTTCTCAGATAAATCAACACAAACTGCTTTCCTCTCTCCCAGCTAAGCCTTTCCTCATTTGAATGTAAGCACAGTTGGAATAAAAAAAGAGACAGTGTGCTATTAGCCTATGGGATGTTTATGTAGTAGAAGCGACATAGAGAGAAGGGGTAGACAGAGATGGGTGGACTTGACTCAAGCTTGTTCTCTAGAACAGTGTTTTTCAACCACTGTTCCGCGGCACACTAGTGTGCCGCAAGATGTTGCCTGGTGTGCCGTGGGAAAAATTGAAAAATTCGAAAGATTTAAAAATAAAGTATTTTATAATTTTCCATATTTCTGTTTACTTACTATTTCATAATAAAGTAATTATAAAATACTTTCTTTGTGTTTATTTGATTCCTCTTCAAGAGAATTACTTTATATAGTCAATATAGGCACAGAGTTAAATTTTTTAACATTTTCTAATAGTGGTGTGCCTCGTGATTTTTTTCATGAAACAAGTGTGCCTTTGCCCAAAAAAGGTTGAAAAACACTGCTCTAGAAAACAGTAGAAGCAACAGGAAGTACAGAGTCTGCAGGAAATACAGTTGTACTAGGAGCAGCTGTAAACAGGACTATGTATCAACAGCTTCTTTAAAGAGAAGCTTCTTAAAGAAAGTCCTTAAATCCATAACAATTACTACTGCCTACATAAATATTTAATGCAATGATGAATAATTAGTGGCTGGCTGACTGACTGTTGCTATCCACTTTTACTTGCTACCTCTCCCAGATGTAATGGGAAATTGTGGCTTTAACAAAGCATGATTTGACAACCAAAGTCAGTGTGCAACAAAGCGAAGATGAAGTAGGGAAGTGTGCAGATATGATGCACATTCTAAATCTAACAAACCGTGACTTATTTAGCTGGGATAGTTACATCTGAATTTGTCTGAATTTCCCTATATCCGAACCTTTGCTTTCTTCAGCACACTCAAATTTTGTAGGCTTCCAGGACCTGTCCTTTTTTACTTGTTACTCAGTAGAGTATCATAAACATTGATGGTGTTACTTAATAATTTTAAAGTTTCAATATGAGGATTAAGTTTACTATCCAACCAGATGGCAACACATGACTTTTAAGCACGTAGCATGGAAGTGTATCTAAGCAACTGCAATCAGGTCTTGATATCCGAACACTATGTTTTCTCATGAAATTGTTTGTTAGGCAAGCATTTACATGAGTTGACGATTTCCATTGATTGCTATGAGGAAATTGTTAGTGTGTTCCCAACCATGGAAATATGACCCCAAAATGATGAAAAAACCTGGGAAAACCCTCTGAAACATCGAAAAAGGCAAACAAGGAAGGCAAAAATGCTATTACAGTGGTACCTCGGTTTAAGAACAGCCCTATTTACGAACAATTCGATTTATGAACTCCGCAAAACCAGAAGTTGTGTCCTGGTTTGCGAACTTTACCTCGGTCTAAGAACGGAATCCAAACGGTGGAAGGGCACCGGCAGTGGGAGGCCTCATTAGGGAAAGCGCACCTCGGTTTAAGAATGGTTTCAGTTTAAGGGCTCCGGGCTCCCGGAACAGATTAAGTTCATAAACCGAGGTACCACTGTATCTAATCTCTCCACACACAACCACCCCAATGGTTTCTTGAGAAACAGCTGCCATAGATCGGCCACATGCAAAAACCCAAAAGCTTATTTAAGACTGTTTATTTGTTTAAAGTAGCATACACAGGTTTGGCTGTTTATATACTGTATCTGAATATGTCTGAATATGTGAGGTTTGGGTACTAATTCTTTTCAAATAACATGTCATGAATTGGCAGGACAATGGGGAGGAGAAAGAAGATCCTGGCAAGGGGTATAGTTGTGACTGGTACACACTAGGGCAAGCTGGGGGTAGAGGAGAGGTTGGGGGCATAGAAAGTACTCACGGAGTGACAGAGGTCAGCGATGTGATGGGAGTCACAGCACAGGAACCAGAGGAGCAGGACCCATTACCCAGAGCCAGAGCAGCCCCCATCTCCATGAACATGGTGGGCTCTGAGGCGTAAGGAAGAGCAGGTACACTCCAGGAGGCTGAGACAGACAAGGGCACACAGCTCAGCTCATTAGCTGGCCAGGTGGGGTGCATTAGCTCTGGGAGGAGGTGTGTGATTCCTCAGCAGGAGTAGCTCTTAGGACAGGTGAGGGTCACATGCCCCATCAAGCCCAAATGCAGAATTCAATGATGAGATTGGGGGGCGGGACTAGAAATAGTTGGCTGTGCCTATCATTGGCTCCAACTCCACCTACTGTCGATTTCCCTGCCTACTGTTCCATGAGTACCAGTCGCCACTAGGTACAGAATCTATTTTTAAAAATGAGATTTATGATCTTATATTCATGTATATGCTTTATTTCTTGTAAATTAATATATAATACAAATTCAACTTTAAAGTCTTTGATTCATGTAAGTGTATAATTATCTTCAGAAATTTACAATTTATCCCTTGTAGCTTTTAGGAAGTGCTCGTTTAATCAAGTGCCTGAAAAGAAAAGAAAACCCATCTCAAATACGAAATATCATTATACAGTGACGTTTGTAACTTTCTAAAATGCACAGTCTTTGAAAGAAGCAGCTGAACATCAACAAAACCCATTATGATTTACCTGTCATTTAAAACAGCCAGACAACTAAAACATCTGTCTGGGCATACACAGTAAGCCAGCAACTTGTGTGCATTCAGCTTTACGTGCATGGCAAAAAAATATTTACAAAATTTAAAGGGGGCAGGTTCTGGAGGAGCACTAAGATGTCTCAGATAGTCTAGAGCAGGGGTTTTTATAGCCAGAACTCAACAGAACTCAGTTCTGGAACCTCTCACGTGGGTGCCATTGCCATTCTAAGAGAACGAGGGAGGTGTTCATGGTGAATTCCAGCACCGTTTTTTCTAGAAAAATAGTATTGGTCTAGAGAGATCCTAGAGATGAAATAAAATACAAAATTTGAAAGGGAAAGTACTGTATAGAGAGAAGAGAAAATAAAACAGAATAAAGTTTGGTTTTTTTATAAAGAGGAATGGGGGAAGGGTGATAAAGTTTCAAAGATGCAACCACTGCAGTGGCCAAGAAGGAACTGAGGGGGATGGGAGCATACTGCTTGAGAATACATCATGTGGAATGGAAGCAGACCTACCAAAATGCTTTTAAGAGCTCAACTTTTCCCCAAACTGGTCTCCTCCTGACTCTTTGATGCCAACTCTGATCAGCCCTAGCCAGCACAACCAAGGGTCATGGAATAGTGACTTGCAGTCCAAAGCATCTGAAAGGTACCTGCTCTAGAAGGTTCTTAATACTGCTCTGGGCACAGAACCCACACAATGGACTGTATAGAGACTACGAAGAACTCTAAGTACAGATGCTGAGGACAAGCAATAAGGGATGCCTACCATTCTAAAACTGTGGTTGTGAGCTGGCTGCTTCTAATAACAAAATGCCACATTTATTGGATCTCAGTTTGAACCACAAATGAAGTCCTTCTGTCCCTATCTAGGACTGTAAGCAAAGAACATAAATTTTTCAATTTTATGAAATATTTTTGTGAAGTAGTTCCTCATTTTAAGTATCAGGTGAATTAAAGTATCAAAAAATATTTAATTGAGGTTGGAAGTTTGCCAGGAATTGGTAGATTTTCCAGTATCTAGAAATATTTTCTTGCTTACCAATGAAGATCATTTGGCAGATTTGGGCAAGCATCTATTTTTCAGCTATCTCCCAGGGCTGTTGCGAGGCCAAGATGGCGAAGTGAGTTCTTTGGAGCAACTTTAACTTCAAAATATAAATACAGTAAGCACATATGATGTCATTCATAGTAATTTATAGGAGAACTGAAACATAATTTACAGTGAAATCTTATTGTTTTAGATCAGAAGAATCCAACATAGTGCCCTCCTGATGTTGTTGGACTAGAGCTTCCATAAGTCCCAGGCAGCACAGGCAGTAGTCATAAACAGAGCTGGCCTGGCCATGAGGCAGGGTGAAGTGGCTGTGTCAGGTGGAAGAAGCACAAGAGGTGGTGTCCCAACACCGGAAGAGCCCTTGTCGGGAGCACTCCAACACGCTGCATTGCAGCTTCTCTCCCCAGTCCCTGGGACAGAGAAGACAAGCATCAAGCCCTTGTAGACTTGCTCCCACTTTTGCTGAGTTTGGTGAGAGTGGAGGGCCTTCTGGTGTGTCGCTTCACTTTTCTTCCTCACCCCTGGAAAAGAAAAGCAACAAAGCCTTGTGGAATGAGTTCAGTACGAGCGGGGGTGGGGTGGGAACATTACAGTGTGCAGCAGACGTGGGGAGGGGGTGGCAAGGGGCACAGAAGAGCACATTCTGTTTTTGTCCCAGGTGGTGAAATGGGATAGGCCATCCCTGGTCATAAATGACAGTAGTGGTAGTCCAACAATCTGAAGGGAACCATGTTAGCAACCCATTTCAGCTTTTCAGAGAAGACTGCTTAAGCCTTCTGCTTCTCTGCAACGTATCTCTGGCCCCAGCGCATACTTTAAGGGCCATTTTAAATCAGAGCAGTGGTGAGCAAAGGAGCACTCTTTGTTGTTCTCAATTATCCCCTTCTGAAATAGCTGTTGGGACTGTGCTAATAAGCATCTGCATATAGCAGATATCTACTCTTTAACTTATAGTTGTGTTTATAGAATTTTCACATTCATTACTAAAATGTTGAAAAGTGAAATCTGAAATGAGTGGGGAAAGTGCAAAAATGGTCCAAAAAGAGTGGGGAGATGGCTAGCAATCCCAGGTGCTTTTGCACCAACCTTTGAGGCCTGTAGAGAGCTGGAGTTTGAGAAAGGAGGTTTGGAAGGAGCGATTGTGGTGGAGTCTAGAGCGTGTTTACAGGCTTTTTATATGGAGTTCCCCACTATTCGTGATTTCATATATACATGCGGTACCCAGGAATGTAACCCCTGTGTAAGTGGCGAAGCACCTGTAGTTCTTTTCACGTTTATTTACTGAATGTAAGTGTGGAAATGCAGCGTTAACTAAAGATTAGCAAAAAGAATTTCGGCTTTAACACAATTTAAATTCAGACACATGTTAAAAGATGGGAAGTAGATCAGATCACAGATACAATTATTATTTGATTTTCAAGATGAATATGGCCCTAAATTCAGTATCTTGCAATTTTTGAATGTGCTGTTGCATCGTATGTCCCTTTACTGCTTTTTCTCATTAAAAATATATATGCAGGAGCACATATCATCCAGGGACCATATGCTGAGTTCATAGAGATGAGGGAGTCTTACACAGTTATTATGGGATGCAGCGCTATGGAAGCCTACTAATACTGATGATGCGGTGGCCTTTGCTGACCACCCTAAACAGAATACTGCCTCTCTCATTTAACACATAAGTAAAGGGTGATAGGGGTATTAAAGATAAAAGAAAGGGAAGGAAAAGAAAGGGCAGAAATAAGCTGAGTCTACCTAGTACACTGATTTGCTTCTGAAGCTGCGGGGATGGCCCAATTTTCCTTGTACTGTTATCCTCTTGGATGTTTCACTTGAAAGGTCATTGCTGAGTAGGTTAGGACTGGCCACTGCTACTTTACTCTTTGGCAGCAAACTAAGTTCTTTGGTAGCTGTTGTGCTCTGCTGCATCTCTCTGCTCTCTGTTCTTGCCCTGTCAGAGAATGGAAGTATGGTCAACCCACTCTTTCAGCTAACCAATCTAGGCCTCTCCACCTCTCTAGGCTCAATGGAGAGCTCCACCTATATACTTGTTCCATGTCTCAGGGGGGTCATCTGTATGGAAGTATATCACTACTGTGAGGCTACCAAAACTGCAACAAAGTACCAAACAAGGTGCAAAACCTCTATCATTCTATATAAATTGGTGGGAATGGATTGGAACCAAAACCAACCCAATCCACCACACCATAATATAAAAACCACAATATCATTGCAGACAGAATACTATTTTTAATTTTAAAAGATGCTGCATTTATCTTTGAAAAGTAATTACAGAAAATAGGCTTCCTTCTCCCTCATCGAAGTGCTTTGTGGATGCACAAGGCCTTCTTTTCACTGTAACCCCCTGCCCATTTATGTAAGAGCAGGTCCCATTGGACTCAATGGGATTTACTTCTGAGTAGACATGTACAGGATTGCACAGTTAATCACAATAGCCAGTAGATTGTTTTTTCACTATTAGATCTCAAGACCCAGTGATGGGGCTCTGCTGGAGATGTTAGCATATGGACAGGCAGACATAATGATGTTTCAGGTATCTGGAGACAACAAGCTTTAACAGAAGCCATGAAAGGCTTTAAAATAAGTACTAGCAATTGAATCTGGAGACAATGCAGTTTGTGAAACACTAGCATAATATAACCACAACACTTAATCCCAGTTAGCAATTTTGCAGCCCCAGATTGAACTAATTGCTGTTTCTGAATTGGCTTAATCTTAGTCCAATATATAATGCAGTACACAAGTATAAATCTGGAGCATGACCACATGTGTTGGAAAACATGAAATTGTAATCAAAAGGCAAGTATGGCATCCAGCAAGATGTCTTTATGTCGAACCTGTATAGAAGGTGGAACCAGTTCAATATCTATTATTAGATCTTGAAAGCTGCGTCCTTTAAGGAATTGATTGTGTATTGTGTCATAAGAAAAGGTTGTGGGCTTCTAGGAAGGCCACAACATGAGACAGTACAGTATGGGATGGTGGGCTTCCCTTAAAGGCACTGGACTGCTGCCCAGTCATCTTAGATACACAAGGGTAGCATAGGAGAGATGAGCTATCTTCCCTTTTTGGGGTTTTCCTGTTGTTATTCTGTCTCTCACAGCTACAATAAACCTACCATTAAAATTATGGACTGGTCATTTCTTCGTCAGAGGGCAAATGGGAAAATTTAGCAGGGGATCAAATACTTTCCCCCCTCACTGTAACTCCGAACAGCTTGGTTAAGATGTATAGAACAGAATCAGATATGTGCTGGAAATGTAAAGAAATGGAGGGAACATTTTTTCATATGTGGTGGATATATAAAAAGGTAAAATAATATTGGGAGATGATCTACAGTGAGTTGAAAAAATGTTTAAAATAACTTTCCCCAAAAGATTGGACTCCTTCCTGTTGGGAATAGTTCAGACAGAAATTCCTAGGTGCCAGAAAAATTATTAATGTATGCAACAATGGCGGCTTAAGTTTTGTTAGCCCCAAAATAGAAAGAGACGGAGGTCCCAGGCAAGGAGGATTGGCAACTTAAGATGTTAGAATACACAGAACTAGCAGGTTTAACACATAGAATAAGAGAGCAAGAAGAACATGTATTCAAAGAAGAGTGCAAAATATTTATTGAGTATATGGAAGTAATTGTATACAGCTGAAAACACTGGCAACATTAAGATAAATTCAACAGTGTAATGAATATTTGAGTGATGTAAGAGTGGAGAACTGATTAAAATGGTTAAAGTAAAATGTGTAGGAATGATAGACAAGCAAAATGAACCATGGAAGGAGGAGGGAAGTCATTGGAGATAAAATAGTATGAAAATTTTTGTTTTGAGATGTAAAATTGAAAATTCAATAAAAATTTAGAAACAGAAAACAGAAAATAAAAGAGTTTAGTAATAAGAGATGTTTTACCTTTTTAAGTAAAAATTCTTATAAATCATTTTGGTTCCAACAATCAATACAGGTAATAGGCACCCTAAAAGGGAAAAAAAAACACACACAAGAAAAATACACCATACTATCCCATTAAAAAAGGCTCATGAGAGGCCAAGAAAACTCATGCATAATTCAAAACCAGTTTTGAAAATGTCCTTCAAATGTTACTCAAAGCATAATAACACCTCTTGAATGTTAACAATAAAATGCAATGATTTGTCATTAGATGATCATAAGTTACTTCAAGACAAAAAAACACCAATTAGCATGATGGAGTAAAGGTTGGTGATTCACTGCCTATACTGCTATTTAGTACCAGAAATCATTTTAAATTATTACCAGTAAATACTGTGTGTGTGTGTGTGTGTGTGTGTGTGTGTGTGTGACAACGTACTTGTAGATTTTGGACCCAAGGATGAGATTCATCAATTGATGAGCAAATATTTGAGCACCAGTGCTAAACTGATAAAATGTGGAAAATTTACAAAGCACCAATGGTGTGCACAATGTTCAGAGTCAATTCAACAAAAAGTAAATCCTGTCTAGTAAAGAAAAACATGGGAGAAACTTCTAGGGGCATGAGCTGATTTTTAATCCATGCTTAATTTTCCCTTTTGAAAACCAGGGGACTTAATTTAATGAGGAGAATTAAGCATGGACTTAACTCTCTCCAAAAAGTGAAACTTCAAAATGCTTATCTCTGACCCAGTATTTTTTGCTATTGGTAAAAAGCATCTGAAATTGTACTGGTATTTAAATATGTTTAATACATCTTCCTGTTTCTCCCATTCATTTTCAATAAATTACATACCAGCTATAAGTACTCTCAGGAAAATACCTAGAAAAGAAGGGGAAATGGTTCTAATAAGCAAACTTCTCAGAAAAGAACATTGTAAGACTATTTCTCAAAAGTCTACTCATTCAGACTGGCAGTCTCATAAGAAAGTACTGCAGGTCAAGGTGGATTTCATATCACAACTGGTTGATATGCTTCGCTTACTGCACGTACTCTCATATATGACTTGGCCATTTTAAACTTTCTCCTATACTAATCTAGAAATCATACAGGTTTAAAAGAATAATCATTGACTTTATTTGACTCATTAATTCCAAATCTCTTTTTTCTTTTTTCCCTTTTTGCTAGGGTTAGAATTTCCTTTTACAATACTAAAGCTGCAAGTCTCATTTTAAAAATAAGTACTTACAAATCCTCACATTTCATGAAAACAGAGCTATACTCACATCCTCGAGCTGCTTAGAGGAAAGGTAGGAAATAAAGGTAATAATAAAACAATGGTTTTAAACTCACGATGCACCAAAATACCTTAGTCTGTTTTAAGAAGCTGTGTGAAATTGGTTCTAGAAATGTGAAGGGGATAGCAACAGATACATATAAAATACTTGATTTTTCAGTTTAAACATGGTAGATAAATCACTCTAGGAATCAGATCTCAACGTGAGTATCACAGAGGGTGAATGGGCACACACCTCCTTTTAAAACTATTCCCACTAAAATTAAAGAATCAACACTGAAACTTATTCATAGTTGGCATTGGACTCCAGTATGCCTACATTACATTGACAACTCCATTCCACCTGTATATTGGAGAGGTTACCAAATATTGGAGACCTTAATTCATCTTTGGTGTGAGTGTTCAAAGGTACAAGTTTTTGGTGATTTGTGTTCATGACCATATCTGAACTGCTACACTAGAAGGTTGAAATGAAAGCGGGTCTTAGATCCATAGAATTAAAGACTTGGAAGGGGCCACAAGGGTCATCTAGTCCAACCCTCTGCAATGCAGGAATCTTTTTGCCCAATGTGGGGCTCAAACCCGCAATCCTGAGATTAAGAGTCTTACAGTATGTTCTACCAAATGAGCTATCTCACAGGCATAGCTTTGCTTTCTCTTTTTCAAAGGCGAAACAAATATCTGTTATCTAAGTCACTTGTTTGTAATCTTCTGACTACTGTGCATGTGTAGAAGGACACAGAAGGCTGTTCATTTCGTAAATGGTGTGACAGAGTGTGGCATCTGGCGCTAATGGACAAGATCATACAAAAGTGTTAGCTAGATAGAAGGGAAACTACAAACAACATGCCTGAAACAGATTGGTTTCAGTTTATTTATTTTACTAGCTCCCAAACAGAAGTGCTCAAACCTATGGTATCTCACAGCTCCTTCTGGAGAGGTTTATTGGCCATCTTCTTCAATACATGTTTATATGATGAAAATATACTTGTATGTAACTGGCCATAAGGATTAAAACCAATGACTATTTTGTTTGTTTTGTTTTGTTTGCTTTTCAATAAAAACAGTATTACAAAAAAGTAAAAAAGCTAGTTGGGCAGGGACGTGATGGGGTAGGTTCACCTATGAGGGAATGGTGAAAGAAATGGATTCTCCAGTCTCTCAGAATAAATAACCTTCTTCCTAGATCATTATATCAAGTAGTAGAGGAGACTCTGAAGTGACTACAAAGAGGGCCAAGCTAATCCTTTAAATTTTGATGCACTACTGTGAGATAAACTGTCTAGATTTTGTACCTTTATGAAAGCATATATTTAAAAGAAGGCAGTCTCGTATCAATGGAAAAATATTTGGCATGTTACATTTTCACAAGGATTAATACTTACTCAGATAACAATGTGGAATATTAGGCAACCATTTTTTCCCACCAATGTATTTAATCTTAGATGATCCTTTCAAAACATAGCCAGCATAGCACTCAATAATAACTTCATCTCCAGGGTAATAGTATTCTTTTTTCCCTTGTTTTATTATTCCATTAGGGATATGGAGTTTAGCAGTGTCTGGGGATAATCTAACTGAAAACAAATAATGATCATAAACAATAAAGTAACAGAAAAGTCCACATAGAAATAATATTATTTTCCAAAATCTTTCATACTTATACAACTTGATTTGCAAGATGCAGAATGTTCTGTACAAAATGTTAAGAAAACCCATTGATGTTATGTATAGATCTAGAAGGACCTTTTAAGCCTAAGAGTGTAAACAAAAATCATCATTCAGAAAAAAATTGTAGGAGGGCTGACCCCCTACCCCTTTTCATTGCTTAGATAAAAAGCTGCCAAGCAGGCTCCACTCGAATTGGCCCTCTCCTCCACAATTTCTCCCTTCTCTAAGAGCAGGTCTGTTTCCCCAAAACTAATATCTGTGAAAAGGGGCAGGAAGGGGCATAATTGTTTCCAGGATGGCACCAGAGGTAATTCCATGCAGACTTCTTAGGGGAGCTACTCCAGAAAAAAATGCACAAAATAGACACCTTGCATAAATCTTACAAATTTTCTTTCACGACTGCATGAGGCAAAAGTTACAAGGGTGGCTTTTTTTACTCCTTTGTTATGTATCAATATGCTATCTAGTGCTATTTTTCTAGAAAAAGAGGTGCCAGAACACACCATGACCACCTCCTTCATTGTCTTTGAAAGGCAATGGTGCCCACCTGAGAGAGGTCCTGGAACTGAGTTCTGGTGAGTTCCGGCTGGGGAAAAAAGCCCTGATGCTATCTGGGCCAGGGTGTTGAGATTTTTGCTTCATCACCAGAGTAGCTTTGTTGCTGCTTCCTCCTGTGGTGTGGCTGGACTCTTAGGCCATGGTTGCAAAGCTGTGTGTGTGTGATGCATCAAAATATTGATTACAGTGGTACCTCTACTTATGTTCACCTTGGGTTGCGTATCCTTCAGGATACACATGCGACGAACCTGGAAGTATTTTTCCGGGTTTCGCCACGTGTGCATGCACAGAAGCAGTCCCTCTGGTTGCAGAAACCTCGGGATCTGACTGGAGTTCCAGAACGGATCCCATCCGCAACCAGAGGTACCACTGTACTAGTTTGTGGATCCTTAGGAGAGGTAAATGGTATGTGTGTGTGTGTATGTGTGTGTGTGAGAGAGAGAGAGAGGGAGGGGGAGGGAGAGGGAGAGGGAGAGGGAGACCCAGCATCACCCTCTTTTTACTTGTCCCAACAATTCACAAGCTAGCTATTGAGCAAGACACACAGCATTCAGCTTTGCAACCATGGCCTAAACACCATCATTTTAGCTTCATCCCAATCCTGTATTACAAGGAATGAGTTGAATTCAACAGTTGCAGTTTATAGTTGACGCTACACTGGGCATTTTGTTACTTGAAATAACTATTATTTTTACTTTGTCCCATTGTTTCTAGTCTTTGCTTTGCAAATAAAGTAAAACAATGTACATTTAAATCCATCAATTAGTGCATTAATGCATTGCCTCTTCCATAAACATTTAGCACAATACTGTCAAATGAAGCAGCACTATGTTAATATTAGTACAGTAGCACTATCATTTATTATTTATTTATCAAATTTATATCCCTCCTTTTCTCCTGAAAGGAACCCAGGTAGTAGCTTCCCTGCAAAGAAACCCAGAAGTGAATGAGATGAGATGCACTCTATATTAGAGAAAAGGCCTGTGGATTAAAATATATTATTCACTATTTCATTGTATTAAGGAGATAATGTTTTAATATTAGAACATTAGCAGGGGAAAGCAAACTATTAAATCATTCACTATAATGGGTTGTAGTCAATGCAGCACGAAGGTGAATGTTCCATCAGTGCAAGGATTTATCCTTGTGCAATTGACAGTTCTCCTGTTCCTCCAAGATCTCTTCTGTGGGTTTCACTATCTCTTTGGAGATATAGGAATGGTGCAAGCCATACATGGGAGGAGATGGGTGAAATCTCCTTCCAGTAGTATAAAAAATAGTTGACTACCACCCATTATATTTTCACTGCCCAAAGAATGCTAAATTGGGTGGTATATAAATATTATGAAAAAATGCATGCATGCATAAACATGTATATATACATAGAATGTAACTGTATACCTGGAAGGAGTAGTTTTTCTCCCTTTTTGATAACACTAGAACTTATAACACTTAGAAGCTGTTCCAGTGAAGCTGAATGCTGGAGTATTCAGAACCTTATTCATGTAGCATATAAACTATGGAACTCGTCCGCCCCCCCCCCCCGAGGCAGTGATGACCACCAACTTGGATGGCTTTAAAAGAGATTTAGACAAATTAATGGAAGATAAAATTATCAGCAGCTATTAGCCATGATGGATATGATCTGTCTCCACGGTCAGAGACTGTATACTTCTGAATACTTGTTGTTGGAAAGCACACAAGAGGAGGGTGCTCTTGTGCTTGGGTGTCCTGGCTTGCATGCTTCCCATAGGCATCTGGTTGGTCACTGTAAGAATATGATGTTGGGGGGGGGGTCTTTCACCTGCTCTAGCAGGATGTTCTTATATTTAAGTTTTTTAAAATTCAGCACAACTGATTGATACAGTTATGGTTTTGTAAAACCAGTGAAAATAAACCCTTTCTTCCTTTAGTATGCTATACACACACAAAGCAGAAGCCTGCCAATTTGTTCTCTGACAGCTGGATGTGGGACATCTTTTTCTCAAGCAATATAAACAGGAAAAGGATTTTATTCTTCATCAAATAAAATATACTCCTTCTAGTTGTTCTGAAACTACTTATTAAGGGGAAGGGATTTAAACCCAGGAAAAAAGAAAGAATGGTGGGATGTAAGAAATGAATAGCTTCAGGAGGTGTTCAGATAAGGTTTGGGTCCAGGTTGCCTATCTCTGATTTAGGCAATTGGGAAATAGTATCTGTCTTGAGCATGGTATTAGAAGCAGAGTACCATCTAACCTACAGTTGTTGTGAAAAGGAAAACTCTGTGATGAGGATTAGAAAAAAGGATGAAAAATGAAACTGCCAATTGCATGCCTTTATATAAATCTATGGTGCAACAACACTTTGAATATTGTGTACAGCTCTGCTTACTGCAATGCAAAAAGCAGTATTGTAGAGGTGGAAATGATGCAGAAAAGGAAAAGGAAATTTATGAATGGACTGGAGAAACTCTTTGTGGAAAGGGTAAAATATTTAGGGCATTTTAATTAGGAAAAAAAGATAAGGGGGGTCATTATCGGCTTTAGATCCATTTCAATCCGGTTTCCGTCCTGGTTTTGGGACCGAGACGGCTCTGGTTGCCCTAACAGATGATCTCCATAAACAACTGGATTGAGGCGGGTCAGGACTGTTGATCCTTTTAGATTTGTCAGCAGCCTTTGACATGGTAGATCATGATCTTTTGGACTACCGCCTCGCAGACGTGGGGATACAGGGCATAGCCCGTAACTGGCTGTGCTCTTTTATCTCTGGTCGGGGACAGAGGGTCGCACTAGGAAGGGAAATGTCGTCGTGCCATTCCTTGGTGTGTGGAGTGCCGCAGGGCGCAATTCTCTCCCCAATGCTTTTTAACATCTTTATGCGTCCGCTTTTCCAGATTATTCGGAGCTTTGGGCTGGGCTGTCACCAATATGCTGATGACACTCAGCTCTATCTGCTGATGGATGGCCACACCGACTCGGCCCCGAACACACTGACCAGATGCTGACCCCGAACACACTGACCGAACACACTGACCAGATGCTTGGAAGCTGTGGCTGGATGGTTTTGTGGGAGCCGATTGAAACTAAGACAGAGGTCCTATGGCTGCGTCGGGATGGCATGGGGATGAGGGACCAACTCCCTTCTCTTGCGGGAGTTAGTGCCATTGCCTTCCGTTAAGAGTTTGGGTGTAATCCTTGATGCCTCCCTTTCCATGGAGGTGCAAGTTACAGCAACAGCCAAGGCGACATTTTTCCACCTTTGTCGCATCAAGCAGTTGGTCCCTTACCTTTCCCACCCCGACCTGGCCACAGTGATCCATGCGACGGTCATCTCCAGGCCTTACTACTGTAATTCGCTCTACATGGGGCTGCCCTTGAAGCTGACCCAGAAACTCCAGAGGGCGCAGAATGCTGCAGCGAGGCTCCTCACGGGGTCTCTGCCATGGGAGCATATTCACCCAGTGCTTTTCAAATTGCACTGGCTCCCGGTAGAGTACAGGGTCAGATTTAAGGTGCTGCTTTTGACCTTTAAAGCCCTTCACGGCCTAGGACCCTCGTACCTACGGGACCGCCTCTCCCGGTATGCCCCACAGAGAGCCTCAAGGTCCATAAATAGCAACACCCTAGTGGTCCCGGGCCCTAAGGAAGTTAGATTGGCTTCAACCAGAGCCAGGGCCTTTTCAACTCTGGCTCCAGTCTGGTGGAACACTCTGCCTCATGAGACCAGGGCTCTGCAGGATCTGATTTCTTTCCGCAGGGAGTTGTTCCACCTGGCCTTTGGCTTGGAGCCAATTTGATTCCCTCCCTCCCTCTCTTTCTTTTCCTTTCCTTCTCCTCCTGCGATGAGGCTACTTTTTAATATTTTAATGTTTCAATATTTTAATGTTGTATTTTAATGTTGTATTTAAGTTGTAATCATTCAACTTGTTTTTATTATTGCTTGTAAGCCGCTCTGAGCCTGGCCTTGGCTGGGGAGGGTGGGGTATAAATAAAAATTATTATTATTATTATAGAGGTATATAAAGTGAAGTGTGAAGAAAAATGGATAGGGGAATATTTTTCTCCCCTTCTCATAGTATACTAGAGTCCAAGGTCATCAAATCAATCTGAATAGGAGATTCAGGACTGACAAAACAAAGCTCTTCATGCAACACAGTTAAACTATGTAATTCATTACTACAAAATGTAGCTATGGAAGCCAACTTGGACAGTTTTGAAAAGGGGTTGGTAAATCTGATGGAGAATAAGGCTATCAAGGTCTATATGATATAGTCATAATTGTTATATATCAGCGGCAACATGCCTCTCAATACCAATTGCTGGGGGTCATGAATAGGAGAGTGCAATTGCACCATGTGCTGGGTGAGGGCTTCCCATAGGCCACAGTGTGAACAGAATGCTGGACTAGATGGGCCTTTGCTGGGCTTATCTAAATTTATTCCCCGGGGGCAGACCCAAGCAAAGCCCATTGGTTGTTTGCCCCCGTCCCTGGGAATCCCCAGGTTCGGGCCTGCCAGCCAAAGGCCAATCTGCAAGCAGGCCCGCAGTCCTCCCCAGCCGACTGCTGGATCGCTGACCAGGCTGCTGCAATGCCGCCTGACCATCTAAGGTAAGTAGACTTGTCTACCTAGTAGGGTTTTTAAGTTTTTGTCTTCTTTATCAATCAGACGTCAATATTACAGAGCTGGATTTGTACATACAGAAACAAAGTTGTACAGGGGGATCCCACTGATTGTAGCCTTTGCACTGTGCTTTCATCTCCATGGTTTCATCAGGAAAAGAATACTTTTTATCACACCGCACAGAAATGATACTTCCAAGGTTATAATAAGGTTGTGGTGGATACACACTTCCTTTTAGAATTACTGGAGCACCACAAATATCTTGAGAAACTATAAGAAAAATAGAACCACAAAATATATAAAATAATGTCTACATAATTTTAGCCTTGCTTTTATAAGGTTGTGGTAAGATTCAAGGTATTACCATAATATCACCTACCTGAATTTTGCGTAATCTATGAAAGTAAATCACAAAATGCAGTTTACTACTACCGTATTTTTTGCTCTATAGGATGCACCTTTTCCCCTCCAAAAATGAAGGGGAAATGTGTGTGTGTCCTATGGAGCGAATGCAGGCTTCAGGCAGCTATCCGCAAGCCTTCGGAGCCAGCGGGAACTCCCACCGGGCTCCGAAGGCTTGCGGATAGCAGTCTGCAGCTTGAAGCCCGGGGTGCATAGCACCAACTCCCGCTGCACTCCCTGGGCTTCAGGCAGCTATCCGCAAGCCTTCGGAGCGCGCCCCCAGCCGTGCAAGCTCCAGGAGCGGGGGCGAGGTTGTTACGCAATCTTGCCGCCGCTCCCCGACCTGTTCTGGGGCTGGGGTCGGGGGAAGCCCGGGCTTCCCCGCCCCAGCACCACGGCTAAAAACGAAGCCAAGACAGCGAGGGGGATCCATCCTACTCGCTACCTTGGCTTCTGCCAAAGCAGCGCGCAGCCTCTCCCAGCTGGAGAGGTTGCGCATGGCTAAAGAGGAAGCCAAGACAGCCAGCGGGATGGATCCCGCTCGCTATCTTGGCTTCTTGACTCTTTGGGGCTGGGGGGGGGGATAATTCCCCCCCCTTTATTCCCCCCCCAAAAAACTAGGCGCAGCCTATGGTCCGGTGCGCCCAACGGAGCGAAAAATACGGTAATTGCTTCATGGCCAAGTCATGCAAATCCCATTCCTGTGACATCACCAAAAGTAACTTCTGTTCTCTGAGCATTTTCTGAGCAGTCACACATTGGGCAGGCTTGTAAAATAGCCACTTGACTGGTTGTGGTAAGCACAGCTCACAGGCAACCAGGCTAAGAAACTTTATCAGGCAGCTTCTTTCTTTTTGGGCATAAATGACTAACAAAAATCAAAGGAGAGGGTGCCCAAATATATGTAAGAAAAGACAAAGTAACAGATGGGGAACTACCTTCATAGATGACAGCCATAGATCCCCTTTAGTACCTCAGTTTTTTTCTATCTTACTTTCATAAAAACACCATGCAAAATGTTAACATTTGTTCAATAATATTGTTATAGGTTGGTAGGTGCTATAATTTAATTAGGGCTTGAATGTTAAAACTGTGTATCAGACCCCCAAGTGTTAGAATGTAATCAAGAATGTAATCTTAGAACAAGTCTAAGATGTATGTTAGAGCCCTCTGAAATTAGCATTTATGAAAAGCTAATTATGTCAGGCAAACTTCCTAGATTGTATATTAGACATTTCTAAAGCCTGGGAGATCAACACATGTCAAGAGCTAATTAAGTCATTTAATTTCTTTTTGAGGTGTTAGCCTGGGGCACCCTTGTATTGTAGACTCAGGTTGTATATTTGTGTAAATAAACCACATATCATAAAGACACCCTAGGCTCCACTGTGCTTCATATTCCAAAAGGAAACACAGACCCTAGATAAGTGTCTGGTACTCCCTGGACTCTGGCACTGCTGTGGTGTTTAACAATGTTATGATATGTACATATATAAAGTCACAATAATATGACATCTCCTTTGTTTCTTCTGTAAGCTCTAAACCATTTGGATTCAACCAAATGGTTGAATATTACAAAGGACAGTAATAAAAATGGGATTCCAATATAAAAAAATGAATTCTGAAAAACTTCCTAAGATAATAGAATCTGAACATTCAAATTCAAAACTGCAATCCAAGAGGGAAGAATTTAGACTCCTGAGCAAGGAGTAAATATACCAGTATGTTGCTGCTGGTCAAAATTTGGCTGAGGTCTTACAAAACAGAGGACCATCTATGACTGATTCTCTATTCTGATTTTGATGAAATATGAAATGAGATTTAATCCTGGAAATCTTGTCAGTTTATAATCTGTATTGTTTGCAGAATTTCTTTGTTTTATAAATAGCGGCCACAGCTTTGAGAATCTATTTGTATATTGTAATTTTGTATGCTTTGTACACATATCTACACATGTTCTCATATGTTCAAGTTCCAATAATTATTATTTCTGATATCTTTCATTTGAGTTCGCATGACTTCGGCTTTTGTTACAAATAACTAACATACATCTGTGGGACTAGTGAGGCTAAATAAGCTCTCTTTAAGCTATCTGTTTCAACATACAGTACTTCTTTGCATGCCTGCATTTGGGAATGTGAACGCCCTAGGCATAAATGTCATTTTAAATGGCTTCTTCTTGTTGAATGCAGAAACATAAATGCTAATATTTTTCTATTTAAAGAATTCTTACCCTTTTTGCAGGACGGCACTTTAGGGATCCAAGTATTGTTCGCCTCACATCGAATGAAATAACTTCCGATCATGAAGTATCCAATTTTACATTCAAATGTAATATTGCCGCCAAAGGTATAGGACTCTTTAAACTCACTTATCTTCTTTATTCCATCTTGAACTACTGGATCTGCACATATAATCACTGAAAGCAGAAAGTAATATTAAAAATCAAAATCCCCTAAAAACAGAATCCTTATATTTCTACGTTATTACAAGTTATTTTTTCTGCTGAACTTTACTAAAAAATAATATATTCCGTCATCAATCTAGATCTTTGAAAATGAGACTATAAATGCTTTTCTAGGAGACTGCATAGAACACATGATGAAAAAAGGCTCCCGCTATCTTCAGGCCTCTTCCAACAGGTGTTTTCTGTTTGAGGAATACACATTATTTTAGTAACGGCTGCTGCAAATCAAAGGTCTCCAAAATTAGTCCCATCTGCTGAACTAATCCTTAGAAGGATCCAAATATATTTCCTCCAATTAGCACTTACACATACAGTATTCCTAGCAATCAAACAGTTCATGGGGAAATTATCTCTCCAACAAGCACTGTCATGTAGCTGTGGCTATACCGCAGCATGTGTGTGAATCAAGAGAGATGAAAGACATTATTACACAACCCACGCAACATTTTCAAACTTTCTTTAAGAAGGAAAATAAAGCCCTCTCTGAAGCACAGCAAAATCCTCTGTGCCATACCAGTAGAAGTACCTACTGGTGGAAATTATTCACTTTGTTAATGGGCAAGAGTTATCTTTCCTGCTTTTAGACTAACAGGGACTAAACCATAACCCAATATTAAACAGATAATTAAAAATGAAGCATTGTTATGTTTTTAATATGAAGCAGTGCTTTACTGTACTTCTCACTAGTCTATAACCCGACTAAAAGATTCTATCTCAGAAAGTGAGGAGAGGAAACAGACTTTTATGAAAAGTATTATAACATCCTACCTCCATCCAGAGAAGAAAAATCCGTGTTAATTTGACCAGTTTACTTTTCTCTAGTGGGAATGCATCCAGCCACTGAATGTACAATGATAATTGGGTAGGCTTTACAAATGGGGATCATGTCACCCATTTTGTTTTACTGCAAGGGGTATGTGGAATAGACACACTCCTGTACACTAAAATCCTGGGTAAAATCCTTGTTTTCTGTGATTCAGCAACCACTTTTCTAACAATTAATGAACCAGGAAGTTAATGCTTTAGCCTTTTCCTAAATATCAATAATTGCTATGATTTCATTCATTGGTTAAAACTGTATAAGTCGTGCCAGAAGGCTTTTTACATACAAAAACGTAGACAAAATGAAGTCTGGACATTTTGACTTTTATCTCAAATTCTTAGAAAATGTAAGGTGGGAAAGGGATGCAACAATACAGCAGAACTTCCTGACAAGTCAACAGGTTTTGTTTTTTATAATCATCATGAAGGAAAAACTGGTATATATTAAAAAAATAACCTTGGCATCTCGGGGGTTTACTGCTCCACAGTGGTCTATTAGTTTTATCAACATCACAGTATATAATAGGTTCTCCAATGAGTGAGAAAGTCTCCTTGCAGCTGTATTTGATTGCTGTTCCATAAGGATAAATAGATGCAGTTCCGTTGTGGGATCCACCAGGAATGTCTGGAAGGTCTTTACATACAGCTCCTAAAAGAAAACTGAATAATTCAGCAAAATGATAGAACTGTCAACAGTATACTGTTGAAAAATCCAAAACATACCGTGTAACAACTACTATTTTAAATATATTTATTTAGAAGTGATATATTTTAAATGCATATTGGATTTCTCAGTTTAATTTATTTTTTATTTTACCAAAAATGAACAAAATTCATAAGAAGAGAGGCTCACATTTTGGCAGCAGGGAATTACCATTGGTTGTGATTCTCTGAGTCATTCTCTGGGGAGTTGCACATACAGGAACACATCTGCAGTTCTGTGCAGACAGGAAGACTTTTTGGAAGTACTGAAACACACTCAATATCCTGGCTTATTTTCCTGTTAGATTAATAGAAAGTAAATCAGAAGTTCCTGCTTCTTATGTTAACAGAGAACTCTGCCTTAAGAAAGCCAGGATCTTCATACTGAAATTGATGCACAACCAGGGAAGGAGGAGAAAAGGGAGAGGGGAAGATGCTTGAGTCCAGCGCTCATTCCCAGCTTCATAGAATAATGGTCAGAACTGCCCCATTAATTTTCTGCAGCTGATGTTCCTTATTGCACAACCCGATGCATAGCCACTTGGAAGAGTAAGCTCAAGATAAATGTGCACATTTGTGTATTTAAACCTAACCTTTGTTATTACACCACATTTTAAGTTACACTGATAATCTGCCTTTTATCATCATGGAACTCAAGGTAGCACGAATAGGGTAAGTACATATACTATCCAAGCACTGAGCAGATTCCAGACCAGTTGAGTTTTCTATATTCAAATACCTGCACATGCAAACATTCTGTTTTATACTTTTTCATGAATGAAGAATGCTATTACTGTTGAGGAATATCTATTTAGATCTCTATATGTAACCCTACTAACAACGTACACTAACCTTTACATGCAATCTGAATCTTATTCCTTATGGAAACATAGGAAAGATATGACGATAACTCATGACACCAGAACCCTGATGGACTGGTGCCTGATGTAAGCCATGAGGCATTCTGGAACATAGCCTCCTTTGTGTTCCCTACCCACCAGGCCCCAATCTAATTCTCGTCTCAACCAAATGCTACATGACATGTTGTACATACTCTCAACAAAGTTTTAAGCTAACAACGCTAAGTGTGTCCTTTTTCCTTACACTAGCAACAATAATGGAGCAGGGCCCTTTGTCTTATCAATCAATCGATCCTATGCAGGGGGGTGCCTGTATAGGCCCATAAATGTGGACTAAAGAAGAAAGTAATTTGTGGGGTGCTGGAACGTAACCCTTGTGTAGGTGGGGAGTCGTCTGTACAGCCAGCAGCACTTACCTTCTTCAAATGCCTTCTGGATGCCTTTGGGTGTATCTGTATATATATTCTCACGAAGTTCTCCCTGCTTTTTACCTCTTATCTGATTTAACCTATTCTTAGAAGTTTTTAGCAAATTCTTTTGTGAAATTTTCTAGACTGGGATCTGCCATAGCCACTTTGAGAGTTTTTTGTTTTACAATCAAGCTGTGTAAATTTTATGAAGTAAAAAATCCTTACCATAGTCTCTGCCAGTTAAACGCTTGTAATGAAAAAAGCCATTTACAATTGACGAGACATTATTTCTTTACTCCTGGCTGAATTAACATTACCTAAACCTAATCTGGGAGGTTTGTGTTGTTTAAAATAGCTTAAGAAAGTGCAAACCAGAAAATTATCAACAAGAAGCAGGGCGGGATTCAATTACCTCTGGGTGTTCAACATTCCGTGTAATTTAGATATAAGTTGATTAGTCTAAACTCAGAAATCTCATTTAGACATCTACAATAGCATTTTAAATAACAAAACTGTAAACCCTATAACTAACATTTTTTATTTTCTTTATTTGTATTGTATGCATAAGGTACTACATTTTGAAAATGCTTGAGGAATTCATTCTTTGCAAATTCCAGTACCTAACTTGCTGGATTCACAACTTGCAGACTAATGCAAGGAATCAGAATAAAGTTGTCCTTCAGATTTTGCACTCCAAAATTTCAGATGTGAATTTTGATTTAAAAAAAACAAACATGAAAACCCAACTTTAGGATAAAATATGTTTAGAAATGTATGATTCGTCCCTGTATTTCTCTTCTTTTGATTGAATTATCTGTTTAATATGAGCTTTTAATGGATAATCTATGTTGTAATTTTATTTATTAAAATTAACAAAAATATACAAAAACAGAAAAAGTAATGCATCTTTTTGTGAGAATATACATGCTTCAATATGTATTTCCATGTGGCTATTTTTAATTAGCAGGTTACTATAGAAATGAGACAGAACAGACTTATGAATAGCTGTGAAACAAACACAGAATAGGAACTAACTAATTCACTTATTTTAATGACCATGCTTACTAAATTTTAAGGCAAATTCATAGCCCAATTGTCCCACTAAGTTCAATATAGGGCTTTCTCCTAAGGAAGTGTTCATAGGAATGCAGCCTTCAGGTGCAATCCTCTATATCCCTACCTGGGTACAAACCTCCACTGAACACAGTGAAGCAGATTTCCAAGAAAACAACTGTGCTGTTAATCACAAAAAATATCACTCCAAATTTGTAAATAATTTACACTACTTACGCACACAAAGTGGAGGTGGATTAATCCAGTGAACATCACTTCCCTCCGCCTGACATGTGTTCCAACGTCTCCCAATCATTGTGTATCTGAATGTACAGGATAAAAAATCCAACCAAATGATGCTCAATCCATATAAATCAGAAGTACAGTTGGTAGGCAGTTCATAGAGTGGTGCTGCTCAGGTCTACTCCAATCTAGACAAGGTCTTACTGCCCTTAAAATATCAAGATTACAGCTGGGAGGTACTGCTCGATCTAGCCCTGATTCTTCATGTCTTCTATGCTTATGGTAATTTTTTAATCTCTTGCTAATTATGCTGTTTTAAAAGTATATTTTATATTGAACTTCTTTTTACTAATGTTTTCTTCTAAAATGTTTAAGATAAAATATTGTTAACTTCGCTGTGTTAAATGTGCATTCTGTAGTCAACCTCTTTCATAATGTATTATTTTGAATTTTTTAGGATTATATTTAAGTTTCCTGTTAATTACCGTATTTTTCGTCCCATAGGACGCTCCGTCCCATAGGACGCACCTAGTTTTGTTTTTTTTGGGGGGGGGAATAAAGGGGGGGGAATTCCTTTATTTCCCCCCCAAAACCAGGTCAGGGAAACCGAATCAGGTTGAGGAACAGCGGGATGGCGGCGCTGCGCCTCCTTGCTGTTCCCCGAGCTTGTGGGGCAGGCCGATGTCTGTCCGGCACGGGGCCCCACGCTGCGGATGTCTGCCCGGTGGGCGGGGCGCTCTGCTTCAGGGTGCTGTTCACGCCGAGCGGCAGGCTGCTATCTGCAGCGTGTGGAGCAGAGCTGCCTAGGCTGCGGATGTGTTCCTGAAGACTGGAGAGCGAGAGGGGTCAGTGCGCACCGACCCCTCTCGCTCTCCAAGCTTCAGCGAAAGCCTGCATTCGCCCCATAGGACGCACCCAGATTTCCCCTTCATTTTTGGAGGGGAAAAAGTGCGTCCTGTAGGGCGAAAAATACGGTATGCTGCTTTGAATGTATCCTAGATGTTTTTCAGTAATGTTTTATTCTGCGTGTATGTATGAAACTCTATTTTCTCCCTTTTTAAAAACTGTTTTTATTTTTATCTGCAAGCCACCTTGTCCCTTCCCAGGGTAAAAGGCATGGTATACATATATAATAATGAAATTTATAATGATTATGATAATAATATATTTAGATTCTCCTCCTAAACTTAACTGACTGCATCTTTTCAAAGTACTGCCAATTTTACTAGTTTCTGCAAAAACAATTAAGAGCAAAAGTATATTGGAAATGTTATTGGTGGCCTTTAATGGTGTTTCCTTACCCTTGAATACACATATATAAAATTCTTGCTCCAAAGGTGTATTCTGAATTAAATGAGAGAATACTTCCATCTTTTATTAGTGCTGGTGTCTCACATGCTTTTCCTGAAAAGAAACATTCTGGAATTAAACATACAAAACCAGAAAAAGAAACAAACAATATTTTTGACAGGTCTGGCATTAATAAAAGGAGAACAGTTTTGACAAATTGCATTAAAAACATGAAGGAAAGCAAACTATATATAAGATAATGCATAAAAAAATGTAGTAATATACAAGATCTCTTATATCTGAAGTTCACAATCCTAGCAAATATCCTTTTTAAAACCAAGCATTATTCTGAATATATTTGCCAGGATCATTAACTACACATAAAAGATACTGTAATGTCAATGATCACCATGCAAGAGATCTTCAAAGTGCCATACTTTGTTATTTTACATTTTCCTTCACATATTTTAACAAAACTGTTCAAACAGCCCCTCACTGCTCTTTGAACCATCAACTGAACTTCAGCTGTTGACGTACACCATCTTAAAATCTTATGAAAGCACAGATCAGCAAATGCAATGAGTAAACAAACCAATCTCTTGCACATCTTGAATAAGAATTTTGTTTCTGGATGCCTTTCCAGTGGAAGTGGGCATCACTCATATTTATTTAATCTTCCACAGAAGATTAGTACAAATAAAAAAAGTGAGCGTACTGCACTATCACCTGGGTGGAGGAGGTGCTGCATGTTGTGAAGAGGATGCTCAGGAGTGCTCTGATGGTGTTTCCTGCTTGGCAGGGGGTTGGACTCGATGGCCCTTGTGGTCTCTTCCAACTCTATGATTCTATGATTTTATGATATCCTGCCATGGGTTACAGCATAGTTGTAACACATGCCACAAAATTACTTAGCGTTAGGTATCTTAAAAACTTTGCATAAAATCTGGGATGTTTGCTTCTTTCATCTCTACAAGACTGCAACTTGCTATTCTTGACAAATTCAAAATCAATATTTATTCTTCTCTTGCCTGGCAGCCTCACCATGCAAAACTCAGCATAGATTAAGGTGGTTATGCAGTTAGCTTTTTGTCAGAAATAGCACTTGCCTTGTTACTGTAAAAGCAGTTATTTGTATAGCCAGTGTGTTGTAGGGGTTAGAGTGCTGAGCTAGGATTAGGCAGGTCAAAGTTCAAATCTCCTTTCAGACATGAAGCTCACTGGGTGACTTAAGGACAGTCACTGTCTCTCAGCCTAACCTAAATCTACAGGATTTGTAGGATAAAAGAAAAGATGAAGAAAACCATGTCTGAAGAAAAATACATATATAATATTCTGAGCTCTTTGAAGGAAGGGTTAAATGTAAATGTATCAAGTAAAACAGCTGCAGTATTTACATTCCCTAGCTCAAACATGTTTCAAACTGAGTCATAAGGCTACTTTTTATTTCTCTGTTCACCAAACCACCAATATGTCTTTGGGGCCAAAACCAAAAAACCTTTCATCTTAATAATGTCCAAGGACGTGCATGTTCTGGGGACTTTATCTTTTTAAAAACAAAGTCTGGTTTTTGTTCATAAATACCTGCAAATCATTACAATAAATCAAAAGCAAAAGATGATTTACCTCTACAGAACCTTGCAAGCGGTGACCACTTCATATTTTTACCACAGGTAATAGTATTCAAGATACCAGGAACTTGTTCAAATCCTGCCTTACATACATAGTGTACTACCATCCCAACAGGAAACAATACTGAAGTTCCAAACTCATCTTTTAGTTTAGCTCTAGTTTCCTTTGGTGGAAAGGAGCAGACTTCTGCAAACAAAAAGCAATATAACAACTTATGACACCATGTTAGAAACTAAAATAATACAAATGTCAGAATGTTAGAAGATTCACCACTGTTAACAGACTGCCTACATCCTGCCTGCTTTCCTGTTTTATCACATGTATATATAGTGGTACCTCGGGATGCGAATGGGATCCGTTCCGGAGCCCCGTTCGCATCCTGAACAGAACCTAAGACGCGACTGCGCGTGCGCGGGTTGCCACTTCTGCGCATGCGCGTGACGTCATTTTGACTGTCTGCGCATGCGCAGGTGGCAAAACCCGGAAGTAACGTGCTCCATTACTTCCGGGTTGCTGCGGAGCGCAACCTGAAAATACTTATCCTGAAGCGTATTTATCCCGAGGTATGACTGTGCACACACAAAAACCAAGCAGACACAGCAATCTATGGAGTTCAATGGACTGAAAGATTAAGACCACAATCTATGCATGTTTACCAGCCACAATATTGGGGTCAGCATGGTGAAAACACCACTACAAGCACCAGACTGGTTGTCGGTGCATTTGTAGTGCACCAGCCTCCTCCCACTCCTGGTTTAATGCAGCAATGCTGGTGATGGAAGGTCAGGTAACTGCTGTCACTCTGCCAACTGGTGCTGATTTTTACTCAGAAATAAACAGCCAGGTAAGTGCATACAGGAATACAGCTTAAATGTGCAATTTTCTGCTTGAAACTGGGCAAATCTAGATGACAGAACTGGCATAGGGAAAGTATATTCCATTTATCTTAAGGGGGGGATAGGCTGCAGCTGTTGATCTGACTGCTGTGGAAAAAAATAGAATGACCATCAGTCAAGTGACAGGCAATAGGATACCTCCAATACCTTCATCACTTAGCTCCCTTGCCATGCCATCCCCTCAAGCCCAAAGCCTTCATCTTGTTTGTTTATTTTTGATTTTTACTGTCTGAATATACTGCCTTTCTGTCAAGGAATCCAATGCTCTGGCTATTTGTGGAATCTGCCAAGAACAATAAACCCATGATCCAGGCCACATCCAGCCACCCCTGCTTCATCTTCAGTGCCTACTGCTGGAGACTTCCTGCCACACCTTTAAGAGGTCCAGAAGAAACTTATTCAACACTTGAACTGTGCTAACAAAGCCTACAAATGCAGAATAAAATGGCATTAGCAGAACATATTCTGCTGTTTGAGATGAAGTATGAAACTCCACATAACATGTCTGATCCAGTTTTTGCTATGCTAGATCATCAATAACAGAGGCTTTCCCAGATGTCTGGGGAAGGAAATGGTGAACTCAACACCTCCAGTCAACAGCTCGTTGTGATTGTTGATAGCCAAGCTGTAAATCTTGGCAGTCAAATTCACTCTGGGAAAAGAGAATGAACAAGTGATTAACCTCAGGTGCTCTGAAAAAGCAGCTTTCCATGCCGGGACCAAGAAGCTTAAATTACGGCTGAGATGTTATCAGTCTGCCATTTGAAATTTACATCTGGATTGTGAGCTAACTGCTGGCTGAAGAAGATGGTTACCAAAAGACAGAAAGCAAAATGAAAAGCATGTTTTAATTATTTGCAACTAAGAAAATTTTAAATAGCCAAATGGTATCCCAATTGCTAGAAATCTTTATTTTATTTTATTTTTTTATTTTAAACTCTCTGTTTGATCAATGGTACTTACTTCAAACTGAAAAGTATTTTTTCTATGTCACTGTGGGAAAAGAATGCAGCCCAATAAGGAATCCTGTGAAGACCTTAAGGTGAAGACGGGAGACTGAAGCTCTTAAGGTAGAGACTATGGAGATCTTAAGGTAGAGACTGAGCTGCTAATACAACTAAGACCATTCCATGTGGCAAATGCATTGCTGGACACCCCATTGACTGTTGGCATATTACAGCAATTAGTGGATGAGCAATTAAAATAGATCAGAGTTGAGATCCATGAAATGATGAATGGAAATGGACTACAGGAGGTTGAAATGGAAAATGGAATTAAAGACACAGAAGCTTTGGAGAACAATAGGAATAAAATGTTGCCAGAACAGGAGAGTGAAATGAAAGTTGGAGGCAGTAGATGATGAAATGGAGAAGTCCTTCACAATAGTGTCTAGAGGGATAAAACAGCCAAATGGCAGAATTATGATGTTGGAGGAGTGGAATGAAGTCATGGATGGAGAGACTAAGAGATATCCTGAGCTGGCAGAGATAGAGTTGAAGAGAAAGTATTCTCCATATGATTTGGAGTGAATTTACAGGGGAAAGCTACCAACTCATGGAGAAAGAATGGAAGAAAGAATGGAGAAAGAATAGTGGAAATTGAAGGTTTTTTTTTTTTAAAAAAAAGGATGGAAAATCATAGCTTGGTGAAGGACCCTGCGAGAGAGAGAAGGAAGGTCTCCCAGGCTGAGACTGGGGGAAGAAAGGTAAACTCTCAGCTCTCACCTCTTTCTGTGTATGAAAAGGGTTAAGATCTAACTTTGAGAGCTGACTTTGTATTTTCTTTTCTTTATCTAGATTAATTTGCTTTTCATTGTATTGTATTATGAAAAAGTCTTAATAAAATTTTATTAGACAAAAACAGGGGCCTTTCTTTATTCTGGAACAGATCCAAGCACCTACAAGGTCCACCCAGATTTCATGAAGTTCGAACTAGTCTTCCTTGTATCCCACGTAAACCATAACTTGCTATTTTTTCTGGTTGCATGAATCAGTCACCACCAACAGTACCTGTGCAGGGTCATGAGACTTACTGGATTCTAGTAAACATTCTAAAACATCTTCCATGTGACAGCCCTTTAGATATTTGAAGATGTCTGTCATATCACCTTTTAATCTCTTTTCCATACTAAGCATAACTAACTCCCTCAACCATTCCTCATAAGGCTGTGTTTCCAGACCCTTGGTCATCTTGGTCGTCTTCAACTGCACATGTTCCAGCTTGTAAATACCCTTCTTCAACTGTGGTGCCCATGACTGAACAAAGTTATGCAGGTGCAGTCTGACCAAGGCCTATTCATACCCCTAAATATTTTTCACATGTACTGCTGGCAAGCCAAGTATCCCTCATCTTATATCTGAGCATCTGCTTATTCCTGGCTAAGTGTAGAACCTTACATATGTCTCTACTGAAACTCATTTTGTTAGCTTTGGCCCAGATCTCTAATCTGTTAAGGTATTATGGAACTGTGGTTCTATCTTCTGTGGTATTAGCTACCCTTCCTAGTTTGATGTCATCTCTATTTTAGTAGAGCTCACTTCTAGGTAACTATGGTTATAATCACAACCACAAAATAGAAAATGCTCAACTTTTCTTGAGTTTATAACATTACAGCAACTTTATATGAACAACAATAAGAACAACACACCACCACACGGGTCTTCCAATGGTGTCCAGTTTCCATCAATGCAATAAGTCATATTTGGTTTTGAAGGTAATCTTGTAAAACCGTTTTTGCATTCATATACAGCATTACCAGGTAGTTCATGGATGATCTCAGAAAAGGAAAACACTGGTAACTCCTCAATCTTACACCATTTTCGGTCCCCTTTAAAAAACACAATAGTTAAAGATGTTAAGTCTTTTGAACATTGTTCACTATTTCACCATATTTGTTCTGATAGTTAATGTAATAAAATATAAGTAATAATAGTATCTTTTAAAAAAGCAAATTATTATAACTAAGATATGAAAGAACAATTGAAAATACTCATGTACTCTTTGAAATTTAAAACTCAGCCTTCCTGAATCTTCTCTTGTGCAAACTCATGATACTTGCACTGATGCTATCTTATAAATTCTTATACATTTCCAAGTTCAAAATTCTGGCCAGAATGCCCCTCAAGGGCAGGGGTAGAGAACCATATTCAGTTCTAGGGCCACATTCCCTTTTGAAAAACCTTTCAAGAACACATTCTAGTAGCAGGCAGGGCCAGAGGCAAAACTGGGTGGAGTGACAAATACCAATAAAATCAGGTTTCTCCGCTATTGCCCTTGTGCTATGAAATGTTCTTCCTCCTGCCATATGAGAAGTAGCAACCACCAGATGCTTCAAACATCTTTTAAAGATGTCTTTTGCCCAGGCTTTCCCTTACATGAAAGACCAGAGGTTTTTGCCAAGTTAACTAAGGAGAAGATCTCTATATCTGTATTGTGGTAAATCGATGAAGAATATTACTTGACACCAAACTGTATATGTGGAGGGGCAGCAAAGGAAAGAGAAAAGGGAGGATCAAATAAATCACACAGGAAAACACAAACATAAATAACAGAAGGGAGTGTTCAACCCATATACTGTATGCACGCTAGAAAATTAGGTCTAATTACTAGATCCCACCTCATCAAAACAGATTTTTGTGCATTTTTCACACATTTATTTGTTTTTTTAAAAGCTGTATTTCCTCCCAAAGCAGCCCAGGGTAGTAAGCATCTAATGCTACAATAGTATGATTTAAAATTAAATTAAAACATTTCTAAAACATTTTACTTTCTTGGGCTCCATGATCACTGCAGATGATGACAGCAGTCACGAAATTAAAAGACGCCTGCTCCTTGGGAGAAAGGTGATGGCAAACTCAGACAGCATCTTAAAAAGCAGAGACATCACCTTACCAACAAAGGTCCATATAGTTAAAGCCATGGTTTTCCCAGTAGTGATGTATGGAAGTGAGAGCTGGACCATAAAGAAGGCTGATCGCCAAAGAATTGATGCTTTTGAATTATGGTGCTGGAGGAGACTCTTGAGAGTCCCATGGACTGCAAGAAGATCAAACCTATCCATTCTTAAGGAAATCAGCCCTGAGTGCTCACTGGAAGGACAGATCGTGAAGCTGAGGCTCCAGTACTTTGGCCACCTCATGAGAAGAGAAAACTCCCTGGAAAAGACCCTGATGTTGGGAAAGATGGAGGGCACAAGGAGAAGGGGATGACAGAGGACGAGTTGGTTGGACAGTGTTCTCGAAGCTACAAACACGAGTCTGACCAAACTGCGGGAGGCAGTGGAAGACAGGAGTGCCTGGCGTGCTCTGGTCCATGGGGTCACAAAGAGTCGGACACGACTAAATGACTAAACAACAAAACATTTTAAACCATCTAGACACATTTAAAGGGAATCGCATACCATCAGTTAAAATTTCAGTTGCCATGGCCAGCATTGGTGTTATACGCTCAAACCGTATTTCCCTGCCGAGCAAGCTGGAAGCTGATTCTGCACCAAATGAAGTTTCTGAACGGTCTTCAGAGTTAAACCCCATATACTGTATAATGCAATGCAATAATCTAACCCAGAGGTTACCAGAGCAGGCTATCCCTGTCGAGATAGGGATACAGCTGGGCCACCAGACAAAGCTGATGGAAGGCACTCCACGCCACCAACACCACCTGAGCCTCAAGCAACTGACAAGTATAGCAAAAACTGGTCTTTGTGAAAAGACTCATCTTCTCTTCACATACTATACTGGTCTAAAAAAGGACATCACACAAGGGAAAAGGGCCAGGAAAGAAAAAGGAAAATCAAAATCAAACTCAGGGACAGATGTTCCTATAATCTTTTAAAAATTAGTTTTTATCAAAGATTTTATTGTGAAAGAAAGAAAGAAAAGTACATACAGTGGTACCTCGGGTTAAGTACTTGATTCGTTCCGGAGGTCCGTTCTTAACCTGAAACTGTTCTTAACCTAAAGCACCACTTTAGCTAATGGGGCCTCCTGCTGCCGCTGGAGCACAATTTCTGTTCTTATCCTGAAGCAAAGTTCTTAATCCGAGGTAATATTTCTGGGTTAGCAGAGTCTGTAACCTGAAGCGTATGTAACCTGAAGCGTATGTAACCCGAGGTACCACTGTATAGTGTCTCCACTTTCAATTCATAGAATCTTTTTCATAATTCATTTACCTTTGGTATGAGACACTGTTGTGGCATGCATTATGCGGTGGGGGGAGAGGGGAGGAGAGGAGACACAGGGGAGATAGATAGGGGTATAATGATCTTTCGTTCTATTGCATAGTGTTTGTGTAAGTTTTTGTATCAGTGTCATGTTGGTAGGTCCGTATAACTGACCAGCGAAAACAGTTCTGGGGCAGGTGGTGCCCGATGGAGCTGGGCTTCCAGGTAAAGCAGCCCTGCTTCCTATCTTGCTGGAATAGCGGCTTCCAGATGACAGTGAGGAGAGAGGAGGCCTGGTGGAGCTGGCTGGTCACAGAAGAGCGCATGGAGCGAGTTCTGCCTCTCAGCTGGAATGGCTGCCCCAGAGGACATCGATCTGAATCAAATCAAATCTTTATGGTTGCAATCAAACGACCAGCACCAACGAAACAAAATAGAAAGCACATAAAACACATTAGTCAAATGTGTAAGGTAAAGGTAAAGGGACCCCTGACCATTAGGTCCAGTCGCGGATGACTCTGGGGTTGCAGCACTCATCTTGCTTTATTGGCCGAGGGAGCTGGTGTACAGCTTCCGGGTCATGTGGCCAGCATGACTAAGCCGCTTCTGGCGAACCAGAGCAGCACATGGAAACGCCGTTTACCTTCCCGCCGGAGCGGTACCTATTTATCTACCTGAACTTTGACGTGCTTTCAAACTGCCAGGTTGGCAGGAGAGTCAAATGCGTACAATAGGGTAAAAGGGAATAAAATAAAACAAGGCAGATGCAGGCTCGTTCCAACTTTAAATCGGTAGTGATCACACGGAATAGTGTTTAATAAGTTATTTTATATGTGCCTGAACAGCGCCTATGCCTTCGTGCCGCCGCGAGCGAGGTCCCTGCGGCGGCCTCGTATCTCACCTGCCGCCCGCTGCGATTCCTGGGCGGGAGAGGAGCGCAACTGCCGCGCGGCTGAGGAGCCAGGACTCGACACCTCCTCGCCGGCGGCCTCTAACCCACATCATGCCCCGCTTTGCGAAGCCTCTCGAAGCACGAGCGGGCGTGAGGGGAGGCAACGCGAAGGGAGAGAGGCCGCTAGAGGCTCCGCCGCCGCCGCCGCCTGCCTGCCTCGTACTCACCCACCAGTTCCTGAGGCAGCAGCAACAACAGCATCGACATCGCCAAGAGCCGGCAAGTCCGTAGAAGCCCCCACAATAGCCGCAGCATAACGCTGAGCTGAGGCGGCGGCGCGGAGAGCCCCTCATTGCGCATGCGGGGAGGAGGCGGCGGGAAAGAACGTTGGGCAGGAGCCGCGTGGCAGTGGCGAGGCGCGTGCCGAACGCTGCCCTCAGCTCGCGCCCTCGGCCTTCCCACTTATAGAGGAAATAGGTTTCCGGGTCCCTTGTTACATATTTTACAAGTGGCCGTCGAATGCCGAGTATCAGGACTGCGCATGCGGGCAGGCGGGAGGGAGGCGAGGTCCAGCGTTTGCAAAACAGTTACGCTCGTGCTGGGAGTTGGGCGCGGCAGGAGGCGCCGCCCCCGCCCGAGAGCGCGCTACGATTGGGTGGGATAGGAGAGGTGGGCGGCTTGGCTAAGGGCTGCGCCCCCTTTGCTCCGCCCACCTGCTTCCCAGGCTACAGTGAAGGCGAGAAAATCCGGACACAAAGGTGATTGAGCTTCTCTTTTTGTTTTGGCCAAGTTGTTGAGGTTTTTTTTTTTAGTTTTGCCCAAAATTGTTTAGCTTTTTTGCGATTTTTTGTGTGCGTGAAAATCGCCCAGATCTACACTACCGATATGAGCTGCATTATCCCCTGATTTTCATGGACATTTCAGCGATTTCCGTCCGTAGGCCATTTACAAGGACAGAATACTGGCTATTTCCGGGGGATTCTGGACATATGGCAACCCTAAGTATTAGACAGGTTGAGGAAGGAAAGGCAGCACGTAGCGGCAGCAAGGAAAATAAGGTGACACTGGAAAGGAAGCCTTGGCCTTCCTGATGGTGTGGGGTGAGACCTCCCATCAGCCCCGATCAGCATGGCCATTAATCAGGAATCATGGGAGTTGTAGTTCAATAACATGGTCTAGTGTTTGACCAAACTGCGGGAGGCAGTGGAAGACAGGAGTGCCTGGCGTGCTCTGGTCCATGGGGCCACGAAGAGTCGGAAACGACTAAACAACTAAACAACAACAAACATGGTCTGGGGGACAGAGTGGGGCACAACCTTTATGTTCTTGGAGCAGCAAATGGAGCTGGATGTGTTTTGGTGTGATGGGAAACTGCAGGCTTTTTAAAAAACAATAACTTTTTATAAGAATTTTTATTGTGCTAGCCACAGGCCATATCAAGCTATTTTAATCAATGAGTATGGCAGTTCATCTTTTGTTACAAGTTTATTTACAAAATACACCTAAGGAATCTTGTGGCATTTTTAAGAGTAACACATATTTTGTGGCATAAGCTTTGGTGGGCCACACATACCCTAGTACAGTACAAAGAGAAGAGAGTGGTGGGGAGAGAACCAATTAGGCCAAAAGCTGACAGAAACAATAAAGTTAATGCACCACATAGAGCACATAAGAATATTGCATCCAAATAGGTGAGAGTTAGTGTGACTGGAAATGTAGCCTTATGAGGCTTTGCCCTCGGGTGGGAAAAATATGGCGCCTGGGAAAGGGAAGTGGGAGTCAATAGACACTCAAGGAATAGTTTTGGAGAAAAAGGTTTTATTTCTACCATCCATGAACTGGTAGAAGGAGCAAGTGTGATAGTCCACAAAAGCATGCACGAAGTTCACAGTCATGTGCACAAGCATATATACCCCTTTCCAGTTCCCTCCTCCTTTCTCCTCCTTCCAGAGTCCTGCCCCATGAGTTCCTCTGAGCATGAACAGAAAGCTGTCTTGGGACTATTGTGGACTCTTGGCACCCTTCCCAGGAAAGGGGTTTCAGAGTGTTCAGATATGTTTCAATCTCTTCTTCTGGCATGGTTCCCGGACAGAAAGTAAGTTTTAGCAAGGCATGAGAAAGGCCTGAGAAACAACGGACTGTTCTCTACCTTTTGTTACAGCAGAGCGGAATGTTTCTGATGCTTAGCTGCTGAGAAAATGATTTTGAAAAGCTTTGAGAAGCTTTGAGCCTGCTTTGGTGGGGGGTGACTTCGGGCCTAGATGAGGTCACCTGTCCTCACCTTCCTTCAGTATGACCTACCCCCAACTAATGGCAAATAGGCAGAGGGCAGTAAGTAGTTGAAAACTAAAGAATCTTTTTATAGAGAGCTATGAATTTCTAGGATCTGATGACCAGGTTTCAGCATGGTAGCTTTATTTAGAGTCTCCATTTTTTTTGCTGGTGTATGATAGTTTTTCAGGTTTGCTACAGAATGCATTGGGAAACTGAAATGCTACTCCACTAGTTTCTGAGTCTAAATCTGTTTACCCAGAAGCAAAACCCACTCAATTCAATGCATATCAATATCAAGTAAGTTAACATAAGACTGCAATATTTGTTTCATTCATGAAACTTGTTTTCAATGCCAGGGTTAAAGCTGTGGATGATAAGAAGGTATACATATAGGATGCTGTGCTTCTAGGCATGTGCAGTGCTATTTTCCCCACAGATTGCAGCCACTTGCATATATCTTAGATTAGGATACTGGGTTGCCAAGTGATAGGGTGTGCCTTTAAGGCAGCAACAAACCCTCACACAAATTTATATATCTGTACAAAGTAGTTTTATATGTCTAGAGTTTAGTAAGATAAAGATGTTGATCAAGACTATCACTTCATAAAGGGAAGACTGCATCATTCCAAGTCAAACATCTTTCCTTCTACTGTTCACATCTGTAGAGTGATTTCATTGAGTAGACGGATGATATCTCTGAAACTTGCAAGCCAAACTTCTCTTGCAGGCGGCAGCTCCATTTATGATACATACAGCTGTTTAATGAAAACAGCCACAACTGTCAAAGAATTTCAGTACCTGCTGCAATAAGTCAATTATGTCAAATGCAAGTTGGCTGTGAATTAAGAACAAAATACATAATTTTAAATTTAATTTTATTTATAACATTTATTTCTGACCTTTCAGAATATTAATCCTACAAGGTAGCTTACAAGTAATATTATATTATGTATTTTGAAAATACAAAAAAAGTTAACATATCAAAACCACAGTGATTATTTCTACCTGAAGGGGACAGTACAAAAACTAAAACATGAATGCGTTCCTCTTTTGCATGTGGCAAAATATTTGTTTTCACTTTCCAAGCAGTGATTGTGTCAAGTGGTCCAAAGAAGCAGGTATAATTGTTGGCATCTGTTCATTCAGTTACCTTCACCTGAAATTTAGGAGGGAATAACAGTAGCAGTATTCAGTAAGTGTTCCTTTTATTTACAGTGAATTTGCACTATTTTATCCAGGCACATGTTCACCTTGATGATTCTAACTGCTAATGTATTCATGAAGCTAAATCTGGTTGGTTCAGAATTCCTTCTCAAGGAGAGACCTCCTAAATGCTGGAGTAAGTGCCACATGAACAGTAGCAAGGAATGATGATGGGGAATCCAAACAAAGAGTCCCAGGTCTGAAGGGACATGGGGCCACTATTTAGCAGGTCTGAGTATCAGGGGCGTCTTGCTCATAGAGGCAAGTGGCGCAGGGCGCCAAGTTCTGGAGGGCGCCAGGGAAGAGGCAGAGGCTGGATGCGGCGCCTTCCGGCATCATCTCACTGTCCTCACCTGCCTCCGCCATGCCGCGCCGAAGCAGTGCCGCACCTGGAGCCTCCGCCTGCCGTGGCCACAGCGGCACAGGCACCAGAGAAGAGGCAGAGGATGGGTGTGGCGCCTCCCGGCATCAGCTCGCCGCCCTCGCCTGCCTCGCTGAAGCAGCGCCACACCCGGAGCCTCCGCCTGTTGCCCTCCAGCCGCTGGCCGCAAAAAAGTCGGCAACTCTGGGAAACCGAGGGATCTTTGCACCACGGCGCCGGATATACTTAAGATGGCCCTGCTGAGTATTGTCAATGCCTCAACAGGTGACCATCTTGGAACCATGTGTATGCCCCCTTAGGATTCCATGACAGATGAAAGAAAGGATATGAATGCAAGAAAATAAAACATATAAATAAATAAATAAATAAATACATTTTATCTTGCTGCATACAGTTATCTTTAGAACGGGGGCAATATCAGAAGATTCAGATATTGGTACATACTGTAATCCATAGCTAGTTATCTATTACTGCATGCATTACATGCCTATATAAGAAATAAAGGCGTATTATTGGGGGCTGGGGGAGAGAAGGGATTCAGCTATTGTGAGGAACCTGTGGCCTTCCTTCCAGAGGATGTTGAACTCCATCAGCCCCAATTGTCTTAGTCAATGGTTAGGGATGATGGAAGTGTAATACAGCAATATCTAGAGGATCATAGTTTCCCCACCCCTTTTTTTTAGCATCGGACTCAGGGTCTCCTTTTTAACATTCAACTGGGACATTTTGAATGTGGACAAAATTATCTAAATCAAAGTATTACCTATTACTGCAAAAACGAAGCCCTTTTCAGAGTTGGATCATGCTACTTGAAGATCTGGACTTTCATATATTCTGCTGCTTGCAGGAGTGTATTTACTTAAGAAATAGGAAGAAAACAGTATTAAAGAATCAAGTAGAAGAGTTCGGGATTCAAATAAATAAACTAAAACGTTTTTTTAAAAAAATGCCTGGGATCCAGAGTTCCTGTGAGTGGAACTCTGTTCACAGGACAATCCAGCTTGAGATGGGGCAGGAGGGAGATGATTTTTGCCGCACAGATTATCCCTTCTGGAACGTGTCCAGAGGAGGGCAACCAAAATGGTCAAAGGCCTGGAAACGATGCCTTATGAGGAACGGCTAAGGGAGCTGGGCATGTTTAGCCTGGAGAAGAGGAGGTTAAGGGGTGATATGATAGCCATGTTCAAATATATAAAAGGATGTCACATAGAGGAGGGAGAAAGGTTGTTTTCTGCTGCTCCAGAGAAGCGGACACCGAGCAATGGTTCCAAACTACAAGAAAAAAGATTCCACCTAAACATTAGGAGGAACTTCCTGACAGTGAGAGCTATTCGACAGTGGAATTTGCTGCCAAGGAGTGTGGTGGAGTCTCCTTCTTTGGAGGTCTTTAAGCAGAGGCTTGACGACCATATGTCAGGAGTACTCTGATGGTGTTTCCTGCTTGGCAGGGGGTTGGACTCGATGGCCCTTGTGGTCTCTTCCAACTCTATGATTCTATGATTCTTTCCTCAGATTCTTCTAACCCCATTATCTTTCCCAACATGGAGATGTGGCTGTTTGCCAAGATAACAACTAATTCTTCAAACTACTGAAAGATCAGTGTAAATTTACAGAAGTGTGAAATCTTGGCCTGCCCTGTTAATGGGGGTTCTGTTTAAAAACATATCTTACGGGGGGGGGGAATTAAAGATATAGCCAATGTTCCTTTAATTACAGTGCAAAAGAATCTGATGAAGCAGCTGGGTTGATGCAAGTTATTGCCCAAAACGCATGGAGGGTACAGCAGGCATCCCCAACCTGTGGCCCTCCAGATGTTTTGGCCTACAACTCCCATGATCCCTAGCTAACAGGACCAGTGGTCAGGAATGATGGGAATTGTAGTCCAAAACATCTGGAGGGCTGAAGGTTGGGGATGCCTAAGGTAGAGGATGGCTGATATCACCCCATGGCCATTTTCCCAAAACAGACGGCAAATGATGCATTTGCATTTGTGTAAAAGGCTATGGCTTTTGTCTGGGTAGAGCTGAAAGACACCGCTTGTACTTTTGTGCAGGGGTTGGGACACGGATCGGTCTGCAAATGTGTGTAACTTAGTACCGAGTAATACAAATAAGTCATAAAAATAAAGTAATGTGCCTTACACTTTGTTCCGCTTCAAAACAATTACAATTACACAGAAAACACCAGCAATAACCAAAAGAAGCAAGGCGCCAACCAGAGAGCCTGTTGAAACCAAAGAATGAATAATGTTTGTATCCCGTAGTTGCTAATAGCAACATTATAAAACCATAATATTTTGGAAAACAAACAACAAGTTCTTTAATAAAAATACTACAATAATTCACCAGAAATCATTTACACTACAGAATCCAAAAGAAACATTCTAAAAATTAACCCATTAATTGGCATGGTTTTCATTTTTATATCCGTGACAAAACATCTTTCTAATTTCATAGTCAATAATTCTGCAACCTTTATTTGAAGACAGTTATGAGCTAATTACAGTTTCTTGAATCCTGAGCTATATATGAGATTTATGAATATGAATGAGTGCGCTCTCGTAAATTTTGACATTTACAAAAATGTTTTTGGGTTTTGATAAATGTTCATTTAAATTCTAGATTAAATTACATATTTTTAAACAAGTTGAAATCCTAGTTTACCTAGAATTCTGAATATAAACGTTTAGGATTAGGTTGAAAGGGAAAAAAGTTATCCAATGCGACATTTCTGCTCTTGAGTCATGGCATGTTTTGACTCTGTTCCTGACAAAATAGCTGTATAATAAAAGTGGCCATCTGAGCTTCCTCCAGGTTGGTTTTTTTAATGGAAACCTAGAACAGCTCTTATAACTGTACTCAAATGTGTAAGACATGGTGGTGGTGATCTTTGCATATCTTCTGTATTTCTTATCTGAGAACCAGCATAGTAGAAGGTGGGGTGTTAGGGTTGGATTTGGAAAGGGAACAAGTTTGAGTAACTTTAGTCAAATGACTCTGTCATGTTAAAGTACCACACTGAGTTATTGTGAGGATAAAATACTTCTCTGAGCCTGTTGCTAGAGTAGAATAAAATACATTTAAAATACTTAATACATTTGTCTTTGAAGTAATATGTAACAATGAGAGGGAATAGAGACACAACATTCCTGTGATAGTGAAAGTGGAGTTGTCCCCTTCCAAATACTACTTCAGATGCCAGTCCATCATCATTGCTGCTGTTGTTGTTAAAATTGTATACCACCCTTTATCTGTAGATCTCAGGGTGGTTCACAACATATAATTACAATATTAAAAACACAAATTGCATAATGAAAATAAGAACAAAAACAAACCAATAATCCCCCGTACCATATCTCTCAAATGTAAGTAATAGTGCACCCCATATTAGTGTACTCTCCTAAATGTTTATTTTCTACCTGCTATCTTGGTGTTTTGCCAGCCAAGCATGCTGCTACCACCTCTTCTCGTTTCTCAGTAATCCTGCCTTGCCTCCATTGCTGTCACAATGCAGCACCTGAGTTTGTTATTAGTATAGATGATTCTGGAAAATATGTGCTAAACTCTGAGACAGAAAATTAGCAAAGGCTGGACCATTAAGGAAAATGGGGTATTGCCCCACCAACCTCGGTCTACCCTTAGCTGGCCCCTGTCTGCCTGCGTTCTTACAGGAGGTGGCAGCAGCTATCAGCTTCCTCCTCCTCCATTTTCATAGAATTCAGTAGTGAGGAGGATGAGGACAAAACGGATCAGTCGGTTCAGCCTCTCATTGGCTCTGACTCCACCTACTGTTGGCCTCTCTGCCTTTCACCCTACCAGTCCCAATGAGCATCAGCCACCACTGGCACTAATAGGCTCAAGCCATTCTATATATGTTTTGTGGAGTTGTAGCATCCTACATTTATAAAGAATCAGATGGAATTCTCTGGAAGTTACTTACCAATGCCTGTGGCTACGGAGATATAAAAACCTAAAGTGCAAAATGAAACATAAGGAATGAGCTGTATTACTATAGTATAGAACAAGAAACATTGAGTGCAAGCTTTCTAAGCACATAGTTTTATAATTAAGAAACTGATTTATCTATCAAATAAATATGTTGGGGGATGTAACAATGGCATTAGTAATTGTCAAGCAATGCATGTTTTTTTTATTACTGAGGAAATATATTCACCTTAGGAAACGTAAATAAATATCCATATGCCAGTCAATTGATCAATGGCCTCTTAATATGCCATTTCACTATTATTATGTCACTAATGATCAAACCAAGCATGATCAGACTTGGGCAAGTTTAACAATTCTACCAAATCAGTAAGAAATACTATAGGAAATATACTATCCTTCTGCCCCTCCCCGGCAGCTTGGTATCATTTTGCCTCTAGCCTTTTTTTAGCTGTGGACTGTGCAGTAGCTCAGTAATAATAATAATAATAATAATAATAATAATAATAATAATTAATAATAATTTTATTTATATCCCGCCCTCCCCAGCCGAAGCCGAGCTCAGGGTGGCTAACAACACTAAAGTAGTGCAACATTATAAAAACATTATAAAAAATAATTAAAATCAAAATTGATGGCAACCATAAACTAAAGTTTTGTAAAGATTGCCAAAGGAGGGAGTCAGGTTGCGCCCTGACCAAAGGCCTGGTGGAACAGCTCTGTCTTGCAGGCCCTGCGGAAAGATGTCAAGTCCTGCAGGGCCCTTGTCTCTTGTGACAGAGCGTTCCACCAGGTTGGAGACGCAGCCGAAAAAGCCCTGGCTCTAGTTGAGGCCAGCCTAACCTCTCTGTGGCCTGGGACCTTCAAGATGTTTTTATTTGAAGACCGTAAGTTCCTCTGTGGGGCATACCAGGAGAGGCGGTCCCGTAGGTACGAGGGTCCTAGGCTGTATAGGGCTTTGAAGGTTAAAACCAGCACCTTAAAACTGATCATGTACTCCACCGGGAGCCAGTGCAGCTGGTATAGCACCAGATGAATGTGATCTCGCAGCGAAGACCCCGTAAGGAGTCTTGCTGCGGCATTCTGCACCCGCTGGAGTTTCTGGGTCAGTCTCAAGGGCAGCCCCACATAGAGCGAGTTACAATAATCCAGTCTGGAGGTGACTGTCGCGTGGATCACAGTGGCTAGGTCAGGGCGAGAGAGGTAAGGAGGCAATTGCTTAGCTTGGCGGAGATGAAAAAATGCCTTCTTTGTTATAGCTGCAATCTGCGCCTCCATGGAGAGGGAGGTATCGAAGATTACACCCAAACTCTTAACGGACAGTGCTGGCACTAATTGCACCCCCGCAAGAGATGGGAGTTGCCCCCTCAATCCCATATCATCCCGTCCCAGCCAGAGGACCTCTGTCTTCGAAGGATTTAACTTCAACCGGCTCCCACGTAACCATCCAGCCACAGCTTCCAAGCATCTGATCAGTGTGTCTGGGGCCGAGTCAGGATGGCCATCCATCAACAGATAGAGTTGGGTATCATCAGCATACTGATGGCAGCCCAGCCCAAAACTCCGGACAAGCTGGGGGAGGGGGCGCATAAAGATGTTAAAAAGCATCGGGGAGAGAATTGCACCCTGAGGCACTCCACACACCAAGGAGTGGCGCGATGACAATTCCCCCCCCCAAGCGCCACCCTCTGTCCCCGACCAGAGAGAAACGAGCGCAGCCATTGAAGGACTGTGCCCTGGATCCCCATGTCGGCAAGGCGGTGGTCCAGGAGTTCGTGATCGACCATGTCGAAAGCTGCTGACAGATCTAGAAGAATCAGCAGCCCCGACCCGCCTTGATCCAGCTGTCTATGAAGATCATCTGTTAGGGCAACCAGAGCCGTCTTGGTCCCATGACCAGCGCGGAAGCTGGACTGGAATGGATCCAGAGCCGATGTTTCATCCAGAAACCTACCAAGCTGTTCAGCAACCGCTCTCTCAATCATCTTACCCAGGAATGGAAGATTCGAAACCGGGCGGAAATTGGATAGTTCTAAGGGATCTAATGATGTTTTCTTTAAGAGTGGGCGCACCACTGCCTCCTTCAGTTCCCCTGGGAATGTCCCGGTGCCAAGGGACAAATTGATGATATCCCCCAGGGGGGCCCGCACCTCGTCTGGACACGCTCTAATCAGCCAGGACGGGCACGGGTCGAGAGGACAAATGGTGGGCTTTCCAGCTCGGAGGAGTCTGTCCACATCGGCTGGGGATATCCGGTCAAAGTGGTCCAATACTAGACCCGAGGACAGTCGAGGGGCCTCCAGTTCCTTTATTGTATCCAAATTGGCAGGGAGGTCATGGCGGAGCAACAGGACCTTCTCCGCAAAAAAGCTCGCAAATGCCTCACAATTGTGTGTCAAATTGTTATTTAAATTTGGCTGTCCTTCGAGGGACGTTAAAGACCGAATTATATTAAATAATTGCGCCGGCCGAGAGCTAGCGGATGCAATGGAGGCCGAGAAGTAGGACTTCTTAGCGGCCTTCACTGCCATCTCATAGGTTTTCATAAAAACCCTATAAGATGTTCTTGAAGCTCCGTCACGGGCGCCCCGCCATACTCGCTCTAGCCGTCTGAGGTCCCGCTTCATTTTCCGGAGCTCCTCGGTAAACCAGGGAGCCCGGTTTCTGCGGGGTCGCAGAGGGCGCTTAGGTGCGATCTCATTGATGGCTGCCAGGAGATGGGTATTCCAGCCCTCAACAAGCTCAGTCAATGAGTCGCCAGGGGGAGAAAGGTCCCACAAGGCTTGATGGAATCTATCAGGGTCCATCAGCCTCTGCAGGCGAGCCCAAATCGGCTCGCCACCTAAGCAGGGTGGGGGTGGAACGTCAATCCTGGCTTTCAGAGCGTAGTGATCAGACCATGGCACCTTCATCGAAGGAAACATGATCACATCTATACCAACGCCAAAGATCAAATCCAGCGTGTGGCCTGCTTGATGTGTGGGGCCCGAAACAAACTGGGAGAGCCCCAGTGTCGCCATGGAAGACACCAGGTCCAGAGCCTGTGAGGAGGGAGTGGCATCAGCATGGATGTTAAAGTCCCCCAATACCAATAGGTTAAGGAACTCCAAGGCCCAGCCAGCCACTGCCTCCAGCAGGCCTGACAGGGTGGCTGCTGGTGCGCTAGGTGGCTGGTACACCAGCCAGACAGCCAAGCTCACCTCGGAGCCCCACACTAGGCCAACACATTCAATGCCGGGGATCGATGGCAATGGTAGAGCCCTGAAAGAACAATCTTCCCGGATTAATAATGCCACCCCTCCCCCTCGGCCCACAGTCCACGACTGGTGGAGGACGGAGAAACCCGGGGGCGCCATCTCTCATAAAGTAACAGTATCCCCTTCGCGCACCCAGGTCTCCGTCACACAAGCCAGGTTGACCCCCTGCGAGATGAAGAAATCTCGCAGGGTGGCGGTTTTGTTGCCTATAGACCTGGCATTGCACAACACCAGTGACGGAGGTGAGTAATCCTTGCTCACCCTACCCTCGTCTCTCGGGATGGGGCGCAGATTGGAAAGGGTACGAGCATATCCGTATCTCGATCGCCTTCGCCTATGACATCTGCCCCCACTGCCATACCTCCCTCACCCCTCCACAGTAGGAATCCCAAGCCTCATACTCGCCTCCATTTACAAATTATAAAAGCAAGCAAACAAACAAAAAACAATTACACCAAAACAAAACCAATCCCCACCCCACTCAACAACCATCTCACCCCAACCCAAAATAAAACAAAACAAAATACATGGATAAAAACCACCGTTTATGGTGGTACAACAAAGTAAAAAGTAAAAACACTTTTAAAACACTTTAAAATATATAAAAACATTTTAAACATTTGCTGCTGCAGCACCAGTGTCCTTAAAGTTGTGGCGGTGGTGACTGTTGGCCCCGCCCCCTGGCCTGGTGAAGTGGGCTTGCAGGGGGAAGAGCCCTCCCCACAAACTCACGGCAAAGCCCGAGGCCTCCTTGGAGCCTTATATGCTGAGGTGGAGTATGGGGCCCGTCCCCAGGCCCAAGATGGAGAATGGGCTTGCAGGGGGAAGATCCCTCCCCACAAACTCACGGCGAAGCGGCAGCAGCAATGTCCCAAGGCCTCCTTGGAGCCTTATATGCTGAGGTGGAGTATGGCGAAGCGGCAGCAGCCTATAAAGGAGAAGAGATGGGATTCAGGCCTACCGGCCCTCCCATTCTCTCCAGACATGAAGTATATTCTTGATGTATGTGCCACTTGTGGTGCCCAGAGGAAATCAAGACAGGGCTTTATTGTGGAATAAAGCCACTAGCTTTTGATGGTATTTTCTAAATTCACTTGCTGGATGGCAATACAAATCTTTCCATCAATACAAACTTCAACAAAATTCAAATTCGTCATCTACAGAAACCCTTCCATTCTGTTGCTCACCTTGGTTACAAACTGGCACAGGAGGATCCCATGTGAAATCAGGCTGACACTGAACACGAGAACTGCCTTTCAAGACATAGCCACCCTCGCATTCCAGAGTCACATTAGCTCCAATCTGAATCACAATTTCTGAGTTTTCCTTCTTGCCACCAGAAATCTGTGGGAGGATGCAGCCTACTGCTGAAAATCAAAGATAATCAAAATGGCATATCAGGAAAAAGAGGTGATGATGGGAATTATCTAAAATTTACAAATACTTTTTGACAATTTACTTTTGCTCCTGTGACTGATAAACTTAATTCAGTGGTACCTCGGTTTAAGAACAGTCCGGTTTAAGAACGATTCAGTTTACGAACTCCGCAAAACTGGAAATAGTGCCCCTGTTTGAGAACTTTACCTCGGTCTAAGAACGGAAGCCGAACGGTGGAAGGGCACCAGCGGCAGGAGGCCTCATTAGGGAAAGCACGCCTCAGTTTAAGAATGGTTTCGGTTTAAGAATGGACTTCCGGAATGGATTAAGTTTGTAAACCGAGATACCACTGTAATATATCGTGAGTTTAGAAAAACTGTAGAAAACCCTTTTTTCCTCTTCCTCTAGATTGCATGGCTTGGCTCACTTGTCCAAGTCATCTATAGCCATTTTCTTTTAAAGCATATTGGAGTACAAAACACTGATCATGCGTCTTACAGTATTGGGGCCTGCAAATTTCAAACCCTCCTTATTTTGGCAGTAGGAACTTAATCTGGAAATAATTTGGGATTTGGAGTAGTAGCTACCTCGAATGCTCATCAGGCTTGTTCTTGTAATTAGAGTTGCAATAGCAGCTTTTCTGAGGGGACCTCAGAAAAAGAAGACAGTTTGATAAACTGGATAAATACTGCTGGCCAGCAATGGCAGCCAGGGTCCTTTATGGCTGTGGAGGAATTATATACACACTTACCTTCACAGTGTGGGACAGGAAGACTCCATACACCAGATGCTGTGCAATTCAGCATTGCCTCCCCTATTAGTACATAACCAGGTTGACAGCTGTAATTTACAGATTTTGCATTGGTATATTGTATTGATTCTGGTGCACTGTAATTTCCATGCTGGACATTTGGAGGCGAGGGGCACTGTATCACTGAAAAGAGAAATAGAAAGTCATGTTCCTCTGCACTAGTCAGTGAGTGAAGGAGAAAATATCTCCGACACTATTATACATAACCTTCTGGACAGAATCCAGAAGGGATTTACATTTAATCAAGAATTCCAAAAGTTAAGTTGTGGGTGAACATATCAGACGACACAGCGATTCTTCAAACAGCTCTTGTTTATTCACAGGCCAGAGCAGAACTGAACTGAAGGGTTCAGACAGCCTGCTTATATAGAGCTCCACTACAACGCAACTGTAACAGCTTTCTGTAACTATCCAATCACTGAACGTCACTTTCAATCCCTTATTTGCATATGTGGACCTGAGTGAAAACTATCTACAGCCCCCTGCTGGCCCAGGGTGATAACTTCAGTATATAACACCAAATTCTTGCCATGGTTCTCATTTTGGAAAATGAATGGAACATTTCAGAGCATGTTATTTGCCCAAATTCATGCCTGCTGCCTTAAAAAATGGAGCTCAAGTTCCAGGTGATGCCCATGGTGGTCTTGGGGGGGCACTACAACAAGGTTCCATATGACGACAGTCTGTGGCCAAGCACAGGTGGAAGGCATCACACATTACTTATTAATCTGCCTTTTGTACAGGGATCCAAGAGACCGATTACTGAAACTCTTGCTGGAATTCCTGGAAGCAGGTTTACAATGGCAAAAATGGTTCACTTTCTTTTGTGTGATGCTAACAGATTTGTGACACATAAAGTGATACCTTACGCTCTGGATTCAAGAAAGATTTAGAGAGCGAGAGCTAGACAATATTGCAATACGTTGCACTGGGGATTCAGAGGTCTAACAGAAGTTAAGCTAGGTATGAACTCCTACTACCTTCCTTGAAATCCTTGATGCCCTGCATTATGTAATTGTTGTATGCTGTATGTTATGGTTTGCTGTTTGGCAAATTGCAATGGCCTTTGGTTAATACAATAAACTCTTTGGTTGGTAATATACATAATAAAATAACTTTCAGAATATAGTATCTAAGTAAGGAGTCCAGTCTTTAAATTGTGCAGTAGTTCGGTTTGAGCCCTTTAAAAGTTTTCCTTTTCTTGTGTATTCAATAGCTGTACTAGTAATTATTTTTATACTTTTAATAAATAATTAAGTGGAGAAGCCTAACATAATAGGCCTGAAAAATCAGAAGGATAGCTGTTGCTTTAATTAAATGAAATTATGCTTAAATTAAACATGCTTTAATTTAGTACCAGCACCCACTGCAGTACAGTCAATAATATGTTCTGAGTATTGACGTTAGTAATTTAGGGTTTCAGTCACAGGCACCCCTGCCATTGCCTAAATTGTTCCAGGACTCATAAACATTTTCAGAAGGGCATTAAATCATACAGCAGCCTCCCAAGATGTAACCTTTGCTAATCTGGCTGAACTCTTGTAGAGGCATTGTCCAACACACTGGTCTTGGCGGGACTTCCACTGATAAAGCAAGCACTTGCTTTCACCACTTGCCAATCTGGCTTTGTCTTTCCTAATGGACAGCTCACACCCTCTATTACCCTATGCAAAACAAAACTCTGTGTGATACAGTTCCAAAATATGTCCTTCCAGTTTCAAGAAGCATTAATGTAAGAATGTGTCTGAATCAAAAAATTTCGAATGAAGAGAGGAACAATAATGGGTAAAGAGCGAAACAAAATTTAGATGCTTGCACTCTTTGAACCATTCTGAAAGATCCTGAAATCCAGAAACCTGCTTTTGCAGTGAGGAGCAGGGGCAGACATGTTTTCTACATGTATACAGTTTGGACCTCTTCTCCATCGGCTTGTACAGAATACTGTGCCACCCTATGTCTCGTGTATTACAATCCAGAAACCTACTTTTGCAGTGAGGAGCAGGAGCAGACCATTTGCCAGATGGGGTGCAATAAATTGTTGCCTCTCCATGTAGGGAGTAGCCAGGCTCACATGTGTAATTCACAGACATTCCACTGGTAAACACTGACAATTCCTGGTGGCTGTGATCCCCATTTTGGATTTTTGTGGGTTGCTGGCACTGAATCTCTGACTGAGGAATAGAAGTGGAATCTAGCAGAAAATAAATATGAAAGATTCTTTAACTCAAGGAACCATAATAATTTCCAGTATGCAGATAGTATCTCAAATGAGCTAATTCAGTACACTTTTTTCTCATTTCCAGTACAAATAGATGTGGGGGCAAGTAATTGTTACAGAGAGCCAGTGTGGTGTAGTGGTTAAGAGCGGTAGTCTCCTAATCTGGGGAACCGGGTTCGCGTCTCCGCTCCTCCACATGCAGCTGCTGGGTGACCTTGGGCCAGTCACACTTCTTTGAAGTCTCTCAGCCCCACTCGCCTCACAGAGTGTTTGTTGTGGGGGAGGAAGGGAAAGGAGAATTTTAGCCGCTTTGAGACTCCTTAGAGGGAGTGAAAGGAGCTTTGAGACTCCTTAAAGGGAGTGAAAGGCGGGATATCAAATCCAAACTCTTCTTCTATTGGGAGGAGGTGTTTGAGCATGGATAGAGAGAAACTGTGGCACCCTCTCTCCACAAATGTTTGCTTAATATCTTTAATGTATAGCTTTTGCCACATGCTGAAAATGCACTTCTTTACCCTTTGACATTTAAAAATATTGTATTTTGTGGGTCCCATAACACTTTTTTACTGAATTAGAGCTGTTCTGCTCCGTATCAAATGCTTTTACTTGTTTTATGATTTTAAGTGTTTTATCTCTTTTTATAATCATTTTATTATATTTTATTATATTTTGATAGTAGCACTGTTATTCATCTGGAAAAGCTAGATTAATTGCCACCTACGTTGTCTGCTTTTACAATGTGGAACAGATTGATCCCATGTTCCAGAAGACAGACAGTGTATTGTCGCAGCTCCAGTAAGAAAGTAGTCAGGGTCACAACGATACGTCACAGAGGAGCCATAAGGAAAATCTTCCAGACTTTCAGGGTCACGTTCCCCATTGGCAATCGCTTGAGGTGCAGGGCAACCTGTGGAGAAATGTTTCAATGCAGAACTATCATCAGAGCTTTAACTTAGATCCGTAAGACCTAAGCCAGGACAACTGCACTTTAGGCAGATGTGCATTAACTACAAGGGCTACAAAATTGTACAGAGTCATGCGCACATCTATGGACCAGGGACAGTGATTGTACAAGTGAATGAAAATAACCTTTGCATTTTGGAAGTTTAGTCCAGTTCACAGAGTTTGAGCCTTCTAAAATACAGGTAACCAGATACTCTCCTTCGAGGGCATAACCGCCATCACAAATATATATTACAGAACTCCCATAGGTGAGGTCTTCTCCTATATTCTTTCCATGCGCAATGCTTGGTGGCGGTGGACAACGCATTACTGCAAAAAAAAAAAAGAAAACCAGAAGTAGATATAATGATGCTAACTGAGAATTCCCAAGTATCACTTGCTCTGTGTTTTTAGCCAGCAAGGATAGGCAGGGAAATACCAACCTTCACACTGGGGTAAAGGTTGACTCCAAGCTCCAGAGGCTGTACACTGAATGGAAGCCTTGCCACGTAACAGGTAGCCACGGTCACAGGTGTAATTGACGTATCTTCCTGTAGCAAAATGAGCTTCTCCATGGCCACTGTGATCACCATTTGGAATAGGCAGAGGAGGGGGACACTGCAATTCTAAAGCAAAACTATATGAGCACCAAGCTTATCTCAAAGCAAGTAGAAACCCTCCCAATTCTTGATCCGAGTGTTACAACTCCTTCACTATATTAGATTCTAGTTTTTGTAGCTAGCATAAACTGCATATTTTCCCACTAATCATGGTTTGAGATCACAGGAGTGCCAGCCCTCTTCTCCTACTATTATGGACTATTGTTCCAACCCATGTCTGCCATGTAGATCCAGGTTCAGAATGAGTATTTCTGGTCCAGAGGTTCTTTGTAAGGGCACCATTGTGTGCTACGCTCTGGGCAGCATGTTATGTCCCTGCTGAAAAAAAGCCACTAGGGCCTATGATCAAGACACACACCTTCACAGTGCGGGGCAGGAGCACTCCATGTTCCAGAGGTTGTGCAATAAATAGTTCCCTCTCCAGTAAGTGAGTAGCCAGGCTCACAGGTGTATTTCACAAACATTCCATTGGTGAACACTGATGATCCCTCATTGCTGTGAATCCCATTTTGGATACTTGGGGGTGGCCGGCATTGAATTTCTGGAAGGAAAAGAGCGTACTTACAATGTCAAGACCATTCAAAGTTATTCTTCCATCATCTTTGTGTACTTCATGTTTACTACATGTATACAGTTTGGACCTCTTCTCCATCGGCTTGTACAGAATACTGTGCCACCCTATGTCTCGTGTATTACAATCCAGAAACCTACTTTTGCAGTGAGGAGCAGGAGCAGACCATTTGCCAGATGGGGTGCAATAAATTGTTGCCTCTCCATGTAGGGAGTAGCCAGGCTCACATGTGTAATTCACAGACATTCCACTGGTAAACACTGACAATTCCTGGTGGCTGTGATCCCCATTTTGGATTTTTGTGGGTTGCTGGCACTGAATCTCTGACTGAGGAATAGAAGTGGAATCTAGCAGAAAATAAATAAGAAAGATTCTTCAACTCAAGGAACCATAATAATTTCCTGTATGCAGATAGTATCTCAAATGACCTAATTCAGTACACTTGTTTTCTCATTTCCAGTACAAATAGATGTGGGGGCAAGTAATTGTTACAGAGAGCCAGTGTGGTGTAGTGGTTAAGAGCGGTAGTCTCCTAATCTGGGGAACTGGGTTCGCGTCTCCGCTCCTCCACATGCAGCTGCTGGGTGACCTTGGGCCAGTAACACTTCTTTGAAGTCTCTCAGCCCCACTCGCCTCACAGAGTGTTTGTTGTGGGGGAGGAAGGGAAAGGAGAATTTTAGCCGCTTTGAGACTCCTTAGAGGGAGTGAAAGGAGCTTTGAGACTCCTTAAAGGGAGTGAAAGGCGGGATATCAAATCCAAACTCCTCTTCTATTGGGAGGAGGTGTTTGAGCATGGATAGAAAGAAACTGTGGCACCCTCTCTCCACAAATGTTTGCTTAATATCTTTAATGTATAGCTTTTGCCACATGCTGAAAATGCACTTCTTTACCCCTTGACATTTAAAAATATTGTATTTTGTGGGTCCCATAACACTTTTTTACTGAATTAGAGCTGTTCTGCTCCGTATCAAATGCTTTTACTTGTTTTATGATTTAAAGTGTTTTATCTCTTTTTATAATCATTTTATTATATTTTATTATTTTTTGATAGTAGCACTGTTATTCATCTGGAAAAGCTAAATTTATTGTCACCTACAATGTCTGCTTTTACAATGCGGAACAGATTGATCCCATGTTCCAGAAGACAGACAGTGTATTGTCGCAGCTCCAGTAAGAAAGTAGTCAGGGTCACAACGATACGTCACAGAGGAGCCATAAGGAAAATCTTCCAGACTTTCAGGGTCACGTTCCCCATTGGCAATCGCTTGAGGTGCAGGGCAACCTGTGGAGAAATGTTTCAATGCAGAACTATCATCAGAGCTTTTACTTAGATCTGTAAGACCTAAGCCAGGACAACTGCACTTTAGGCAGACGTGCATTAACTACAAGGGCTACAAAATTGTACAGAGTCATGCGCACATCTATGGACCAGGGACAGTGATTGTACAAGTGAATGAAAATAACCTTTGCATTTTGGAAGTTTAGTCCAGTTCACAGAGTTTGAGCCTTCTAAAATACAGGTAACCAGATACTCTCCTTCGAGGGCATAACCGCCATCACAAATGTATATTACAGAACTCCCATAGGTGAGGTCTTCTCCTATATTCTTTCCATGCGCAATGCTTGGTGGCGGTGGACAACGCATTACTGCAAAAAAAAAAAAAGAACACCAGAAGTAGATATAATGATGCTAACTGAGAATTCCCAAGTATCACTTGCTCTGTGTTTTTAGCCAGCAAGGATAGGCAGGGAAATACCAACCTTCACACTGGGGTAAAGGTTGACTCCAAGCTCCAGAGGCTGTACACTGAATGGAAGCCTTGCCACGTAACAAGTAGCCACGGTTACAGGTGTAATTGACATATCTTCCTGTAGCAAAATGAGCTTCTCCATGGCCACTGTGATCACCATTTGGAATAGGCAGAGGAGGGGGACACTGCAATTCTAAAGCAAAACTATATGAGCACCCTCCCAATTCTTGATCCGAGGATTACAACTCCTTCACTATAGTAGATTCTAGTTTTTGTAGCTAGCATAAGCTGCATATTTCCCCACTAATCATGGTTTGAGATCACAGGAGTGCCAGCCCTCTTCTCCTACTATTATGGACTACTGTTCCAACCCATGTCTGCCATGTAGATCCAGGTTCAGAATGAGTATTTCTGGTCCAGAGGTTCTTTGTAAGGGCACCATTGTGTACTACGCTCTGGGTAGCATGTTACGTCACCACTTCCCAATCTGGCTTTGACTTTCCTAACAGACAGCTCACACTCTCCATTATCCTATGCAAAACAAAACTCTGTGTGATAAAGTTCCAAAATATGTGCTTCCAGTTTGAGGCAGCATTACCATAAGAATGTGTCTGAATCTATGGTTTTCAATGTAGAAAGGAAGAATCATGAGTGAACACCAGTTCTAAATTTTGTAGCCTTCACTCCTAGAGCTATCCCAATAAAACTTATGACCAAGAATCTTACTTTTGCAGTGAGGAGCAGAGGAAGACCATGTACCAGATTCTGTACAGTGAACAGTTGCATTTCCAGTAAGAAAGTAGCCAGGCTCACATGTGTAATTCACAGACATTCCACTGGTAAACATTGATAATTCATGGTGGCTGTGATTCCCATTTTCAATCTTTGCAGGTGGCTGGCACCGAGTTTCTGACAAGAGAGCAAAAGCGGTAGATAGGAAAAAGTAAAAATAAATAAATAAAACATTTACCACAAGGAATCATAATTGCTTCCTATGTGCAGATAGGAATGAGCTAAGCTGGTACGCTAGATTCTTCCAAGTCCCATGATACAGAAGCTCTTCCTGTCAGCCATTAAAGGTCCACAGATACCACAGATATCCAGGTTCAGAGAGAGTATTCCTGGTTCAGAGGTGCTGACATTGTTTTAAAAGGGCACCATTGTGTGAACTCGTGTGAACTATTGCCTTTAAGGCAGCATGTACTGTGCCCTGTGAAAAAGGCCACCAGTGCCAGCGAACAGGAATATGGGGATTAAAACACAGAAAGTTGGTTCCGAACTTGTGGGTCAGGTAAAGCCTGGGCAAAGACAAGACATCTGAAGCAACTAGTGGTTGTTCCCAGATCTAGAAACCACAGTCTCTGTCCAACCAGGGTTGAGTGCATCTTCCTTCCTTTACTAGTGATCTTGCCTATCATTATTGGTTGGATTTCTATTTCAAAATTCAGTTCAATCAATTAAAAACAGAACTTGCTGAGTTTTCCCCTCTTGTGTTTAGGGGAAGGGAGCTGTACTGTAGAACATTTGTTTCATGAAGACGATCCCTGGCTTCTCCAGGTAAGGCTGGAAATGCCCTCCCCCCCAAAAAACACAGTTGTGTGACTCCATATAAGGCAGCTTCCCATATTCCTAATTTGGGAGGGAAGTAAGTGGGTGGTGTTTTGTTTTTTTGTGGGAGTATGTCAAGTTAGATAAGTTTGTTAGATAAGTTTGTATGTTTTGTGGCTCGTATCTGGAAACTCCCAAGGAGGACTTCAACAGATTTAACTACGTAACTTTTTTGCTTATCACAGAAAAATGAAATCCAGTCAAAGTTGTGCTTAGTACCTACCCCTTACACAGATGGGTGTGGGAGAATCCCATGTGCTGTCAAACTGGCACTGAATTGTATGGTTGCCTTTCAGGATATAGCCAGGGTCACATTCAAATGTAATTGTCTCTGTGGGCTTAACTTGCCCTTTAGATCTTGTTATTCTTCCATTCTGAATTTTTGGACTTACACAGCCAGTGACTGCAAAGGAAAATATAAAGTAGCGAGTAGACTACATAGTGTATGTCATCTGCAATAAGGAGTATATTGTAGAACCGTTTTCTTAATACGTTTAATGTACAGCTCAAAATTTATATTATTATATAAGGCTCTTTATGGATCAATAGCAAGATAATGCAACATACAGTTTGGAGTTAGAAAGTCTCAGCTTGGACTGCCTAGGAAAAGCAAGGAAATGAGACCCAAAAAGAAAAGAATGGTCACTCCATTGGTCAGGCCTTGATCCATTAACAGAGCTGTATTACACATTATATTACACATAATATTACACATAATATTTGAGGTGCCCTTCCCTTAAGGACTTAACTGGAACTATAATTTTCAATGCAGAAATAAGGTACTTGTATGAACATTCACTTGCATTTTAAATCTGTTTTTACTGGTTAGCTATACAAAGCCAAAATGAAAATCCAGTGTAGCAGAATACTTGCATTCACAGCGTGGGACAGGGAGACTCCACACACCGGATGCTGTGCAATATATAGTTGCCCTTCCTATTAGTACATAACCAGGGTCACAGCTGTATTTTACAATTTTTCCACTGGTATATTGTTCTGATCCCAGAGCCCTGTACTTTCCATGCTGGACTTTGGGAGGTGAGGGGCAATGTATCTCTGGAAAACAACAACAACAAGGGAAGAATATCTTGTTCCTCAGCAAGACAGACAGGCAATACATCCAACAATAACATACATAAGAAGTCAGCTTCCTACTTTAGATCGTAGTATAGTGTAATTAAATTTGGTTTAAAATAAAACTTCAGTTTTCAAACATTGCTGTATTAAACAACTTTAGTTGTGTGCTTGTTATTTCCCTTTGTGTTTTTGATCTTTGTTGTGCATACAACAGTCGTTGTTGCAGGCATCCATAGCTGTGCACTTAAACTTTAGCCATCCCTATGGAAATCAGAAGTGCAGAATTTGAAATGTTTTAGGTACTGCCCTTCTGACAACCACAGGGATGGTAACAGAGCAACAAGAATAGTGGATTTGCAAAAGGACAACAGCAATGCATACTCACAAAAGCACCCACCCCAACAAACAGTGACTTAATGGACCAATACCAACAAAGCAACAATAAAACATGTCGGGGGGGGGGAGAGAAATATATACAGTTTTGATATGAAATATGGAGGATATTTTCTGATGGGAAAAAGCATGCAACACGCCATAAGAGGGTTAATGACGTGGCTACACTTCAGTCATTCAACAAGAATACATAGAGCTCATAAAACCCTGACCCATTATTTGTAAATCACCAACATTATTAGCTACAGTGGACAGAAAACAAGGCTGCCCTCCCCCATTTTCTGCATACAGATTTCTGAATTATTCTCAGTCCTGTTGGAACAACTGGAACTTCTCTGTACAGAGGAAGTCTATGCTTAGGGGTTCATATTCCATACTTACAAACAGTGCTGCATACCTTTATATACTAAAATGCCATGGACCTGCACCTCAGCATAAATGCAAATTCTGATCTCTCTGGTAAAGCAAGGCCCTTCCCTTCACCACCCAGATCTTGAGTAGCTTACACAGTGGAAAGTGAGTCTTCTACGAGGTAGACTTCATTTCCCCAGCATGCTAGGAGAACTTTGAGCAGTCTGAGACTTCTCAAGAGATGTAGGAGCAAGGAAAATACATCTAAATCTGTCCCATTTCATTGAATTTTGTAATCAATTAGCCGATTGATGAAGCTGCTCCCCCAAGAGACAAATGTTTATTATAGAAAGCAAAACACTACTTGTAGACATATAAAGTCATACATTAGCTAAACTTTATTATATCCTTCCACCGCGAACTATTTTTTTAAACATATAGTGTGTCATGTATGAAATATCTTTCCTACCAATGTTTTCAGACTCGTATGATTTGCATATGCTGCTTGAAATAAAAAGGCTGACTCACCTTTGCAGTTAGGCGCTGAGGAGTTCCAAGACCCAGATGCTGTACAAAAAATTCTGGCATCTCCTATAATGCTGTATCCAGGATCGCAAGTGTATTCTACAAACCCCCCATTAGTAAAACCTTTTGCTTCCTGACTGCTGTATTTCCCATGAGCGACCACTTGAGGTGGGGGGCACTGCACTGTTGAAAGAGAGGGTAAAGTATATCAAGGAGTTAAAAAATGAAAACTGTCACAACATCTGGGATTGTGTCTCAAATTATATCTTCCAAATGCAGACTATCTTACGGTTCTGTTTTTGTACTAATGTGAAGTTTCAGTGAGCCTGACATACTAGAAATCCCAAGAGGGGTGGACTTCTTCTCTGATTTGCTGTGGGTGGTAAGCTGCAGGCCCCAAGAGTAAATTAGTACTGGAGATAATACAAGCTAGAAGTTCCTAAAAGGGCAAACTCTGATCCAATCCCTGTGAATGGCGATACTGTCTATGTAAGCAAGCAATTGCCAAGCAAGTCCAACACAATTAAAGTCTACTGTACTTCAGATGAGGAACTCAACCAAAGAAATGAGGAGATTAAGAAAAGGAAGTTGAATGGAAAAGTTGCAATATTCCCAGAATGCTGGGGAGGGGAAAGTTATTCAAAAACCACAGTAATAAAACCTCACTAGAATCTAAACAGCAGATCAGGAAAAGTACCACCAAGGAAAGAAGATGCCAGCATGGTTAAACAGCAGAGTCAAGGAAACTATTAGAGGCAAGAAGGCTTCCTTCAGAAAGTAGAAATCTTGTTCAAATGAAAACGGAAAGGAGCACCAATTTTAGCAGAAGTGCAGTTGACAGGAACAAAGACCAGTGTTAACACCAGTACAGATGATAAAAAGCAATTATATCCTCTGTTGCTGAGATTGTACAAAATGTCATCTTAAATACTTTCACAACGTGGCAGAGGACTGCTCCACTCTCCAGAAGCTGTGCAGGAAATAGATGCCTTTCCAACAAGTGAGTAACCAGGATCACAGGCATAAGTTACAGACTTCTGAGAAGTAAACACTTCCCCAGAAAAACCATTGTGATTTCCATTGGGTATATCCAGAGGCAAGGGGCACTGTGATACTAAAAGAAAAATGAAATAGGAGAGAACATTCACAATAGCATATTAATGGCACATTTAACTGAAAATGTATTATTATTTTTTACATATTTTAATGTATTTATTTATTAAATTTCTATACCACCCTTCATCTGAGGATCACAGGGCAGTTTACAATATAGAAACTCAAAAATACATAACAAAGGGGGGGATCACGAACAGTTTTAAAGAACATAGATTGCTGAATTAGCCAAAGGCCTAGGAGAACAGCAGTGTTTTTGCCAGGCACCTAAAGATCTGTAACAAAGGTGCCATGTCAGCCTCCCTGGGGAGGGCATTCCACCTGTCATCCAAGGAACACAAGGCATTTTATGGACAAACAGATTTGTATCCAATGCTAGTCCTATTCTGAGTAGACCCTTTGAAATTAATGGACACTACTAACTTGTGTGTATTACAGTACTATCCATTTACTTGGATTAGGACTACCACTGGACACAACCTACAATAAATTGCCTTAACCATGGTTAGTGAAAATAAGTCTTTCATAAGTCTATGGAGCTGCCCTGTTTGAATTTACCATAGTTCAGGTTAACCACAGTTTAGAATTTGGATGGAATGCTAAACTGCAGTTACTCTAAAACTGACATCTCCAATTTCATTTGCATAGCTTGTGCTAGAGATTTGGGGGTGCATAAGCCTGAGGGGAGACTAGTCCCTGTTAAACCATGATTTTGTGTTAAGTCCAATTATAGTCAGTGACTGGCCCAAGGACAACTAGTGAAGTTGATAGGATTGAAGATTTGAACCCATGTCTTTTGTGCATGTCCCGCTGTCTATGCCATACGCATGAGATCTGGCAATCTGTCTGCAAGTATAGCAATATCACTACTTGTGTGAACATTTACTGCAGATATTCCTGCTTCCTTCTATAACTAAAGAATTACAAATGCTTCCTGAATATTGAAGTTACGAGCATGTATGTATCTGGCTCATATTCATGCTTGCATATATATGGATGCTTCTTATTTATACTTGCCCAGTTCACAGTGAGGTAGAGCAGGGTCCCATGTACCATCTACTTGGCAATGAATCTCTCTTGTTCCAGATATTTTGTAGCCAGCATTGCAGTCTAAAGTCACCCTTTGGTTATACGTGTAGGTGTCTGAATAACCAGTTACTATCCTTCCATTCCTTACTTGAGGGGGTGGACACCGAGTCACTGAAAAGACAAAGTTTCAACAAGCATATAGTACTGAAGGTAAAAAGGAATATACCTGTTCTCTGCATATCTGTGCGTTTAGCTGGCAGTATTATAGACATGTGGATTAAGGGCTGATAGAATAGGGTGAGGAACCTCAGGCTCAGGGCCCAAATGTAGCCCACCCTGCTTCTCTATTTGACCCTCAAGTCTCTCCCCACGCTCAGGGCTGGATTAAACTTTAAGCAAAATAAGCACGTACTTAGGGCATCAAGGGAAGGGGGGTGCCACAAAAAATTTCCATTGCTGGATTTAACATGGACCATATGGTGCAGCTGAACCAGGTTCCACAAAAAAGTTTCCCAAAATAAGTGAAAAATGAATACACACGGACACACACAAATAATAATAATAAATTAGTAATAATGAATTAGTAACAACAGAGTAATGACCGCTCCCCACATTAAATGGGGGGTGCCCTTTGCATGGTCGCGCACAGCCCCCTGGACCCTATGTGGCACCATTAGCACAGGATTAGCTTCGCCTTCCCCAGGTGGGATACCTGGAGGTCTCCGCCTACCTCAGCCAGTTGCCCAATCCTGCCTGGGGAGGCGTTGCCAAGGTGATCAGGCCAGGTAGCGGGAGGGACCACCCTGACCACACAATCATTATTCTTGGGAAAACCGCAAAATTAGAATCTGGTAATTGGTAAACTGCCACTCAGTTCACTGAGGCTCATGTAGTTGTTCTTATCTTGGTCATCTCAGCTGTCCTGTTCAGTCATCCACTGAGAGTGAGTGGAGCAGTGTTCAGTACAGTGTTGCCATATTTTTTTGGGGGGGGGGTTCCTTCAAATTTGGAGATTTTTAAAGGCCTTGGTGAAAATTGTTGTTATCTCCACAGCTTTTCTGTGTGTGTGTGTTGGGGCAGCAAAATAATAACCACACAGATTTGGGAGACAATTGCTGTATCAACTTATGATGAAATTATATGTGCATCACTATGAACTCATCAGTTTATTAATTTCTCAGCTGAGCTTCAGCAGCTTCACTCATATGTGCATCGTAAATTCAGTGCAACCAAAAATGTAAAAACAAGATTCAGTCATGCTGAACTTTATAAAACAATTGTAGAAGACAATGTTAAGTCTGCCTTTCCAAATGCAGACATTCGCTTTCATATATTTTAATATTAATGGTCACAAATCATCACAGACTGCTCTGCTGAGTGTTTATTTTCTCAGTTGAAGTATATTAAAAATCCTAACAGAACAGCTATGCAACAAGGCGGGCTGGATGCCTTATCTCTACAAAGTATAGAAGCATGTGTGTTATGGAAGATTAATTTTGAGGATCTGATAAAAGACTTTTCAATTAGAAAAAGCAAGAGAAAAGTAGGAGAAATAGTGGGTGAAAGGTGAGTGGTGTCAATGGAGACAGCGATGGAGTGAGGATTCCTGCCTTCTCTTTCCAGACATTAAGCAGGAGTTTCTTTTCCACTTCCCTATTCACCCTACCAAAGAACTGCATGTTTCACCTAAGGAGGAATGCAGTTCTGATTAATAACTGGATTTTGTATTTTCAGAAATGGGGTTGTTATGTTGGAATCAACCATTGTATGTCTTTTCATCCCAGCAGTCCTAATTATAGTTGCAGGTAGGCATTGCAGCTTGTACAATACTTGGGGACATTTTGGTTTGCCCCAATATGAATCCCCCACCCTTGCCTTTGCATTTTTTTAGGAATGCATATAGCTAATGATTCTTCTTGTTGGGAAGTTATAGAGTAATGACTGCTGTGATTTTGCCAAATGTTCATGCTTATTGATTAACACAACTTCCTGCAATTAACAAAATAGGATGGAGGATATTTAAAAACACACCTCCACAATATGCACGGCCACTCCAAACACCATTTACTCCATCCTTGGTAGTACAGTAAATAGTGGCATTTCCGACAAGGGGGTGGCTTTTTTCACAGGTGTATGATACAACTGTCCCATAGAAGTAGTCATCTATGCCACTGTGCTTGCCATGAGGAACATCTGGTGGTGGAGAACACGAAATAGCTAGAGAAAGATAGAAGACAAACATATAGCATAAATGATGTATTCTGTTTTCTATTTCTGATGGCTACTACTGGAGCCAACAGATGAAGTTAACAGCGTATGTAATATTAATGACTGCTAAACTATGATTATCCCTTGAATACAGCCAGTAGTTAAAAGGAAGAAAATAATACAAGACATCCAGAGTTCCATAATCTGCCATGGAGATTACATGAAACGCAAGAACTACAATGGCTACTTATAAATACCAAAATAGAGAGATGAACTATTCTGTAAGACACATAAATTAGATAATAACAATAACAGGACAGAGACTGACCACTTTCTTTAGGCTGAAAGATTTATCAGCTTAGGAGAAATACAACCAAGGAGCATACAATAAAGAAAGTATTTTTGTTGTTGCTGCAGATACACATCAGAAGAGAGAGGATTAATGCTCCTCAGCTGGAAAATTGGAAGGAACGTCAGTCAACAATGAGATTGTTAACTACAATTCTGTGCTAAGGGCAAAGAAAGCAGCAATATCACAAACATTGTTTTAATAGTGTAAGACTAGGGACGTGGGTGGTGCTGTGGTCTAAACCACCGAGCCTCTTGGGCTTGCCAATCGGAAGGTTGGCAGTTGATTGGAAGGTTGGCAGTTCAAATCCCCGCAACGAGGTGAGCTCCCGTTGCTCTGTCCCAGCTTCTGCCAACCTAGCAGTTCAAAAGCATGCCAAAAAGTGCAAGTAGATAAATAGGTACTGCTCTGGCGAGAAGGTAAATGGCGTTTCCATGCGCTCTGACACTTGTCAGTGTCCTGTTGTGTCAGAAGTGGTTTAGTCATGCTGGCCACATGACTTGGAAAGCTGTCTGTGGACAAATGCTGACTCCCTCGGCCTGAAAAACGAAATGACTGCCACACCCCACAGTCGTCTTTGACTGGACTTAACTGCCCAGGGGTCATTTACCTTTACCTTACCTAGTGTAAGGTGTAAGATATTCTATAATGGTATTCCATTATTCTCATGATTTCATTGATAACCTGATACTATATTCTGATACTCTTGCCACAGGATTCCTGTGCTTTATAACTTTGCCATGTGATTGTGATACTGATCAGTGGCGTAGCGTGGGGGGTGCAGGGGGGGCCGGCCGCACCGGGCGCAACATCTGGGGGTTAGGGTTAGGGGGCGCAAATCCATGGGTTAGGGGGCGCAAATTACTTGCCTTGCCCTGGGTGCTGACAACCCACGCTACACCACTGATACTGATAATGTATGTAGGTTACACCAGTTTCTGTTAGTCTGGCATCCATCTTGGAACCACTCCCAAGAGCGCAAGCCTTGAACCTGTTCAGTTCCAACTTTTTCTCAAGAAATACTTTTGCCTTTTGGCCACTAGGTGGCAACCATATATCTTACAGTCCCCCAACCCCTTCATTTATACTTTCAACATGATAAATATCCCTTATCACAGACTTCCTGTGCTATGTAATTTTGCCATGTGACTGACACTGATTAGGTTAGATATAGGAAAATGAGAATATGCTACCTTAACTAGATTATTCTGAATTCAGGCCTCTTGAACCATGTGATTTCATTGATTGGGGACAACTGGTCTTTCAGTGCCAACTAGCACAAAAGTCAAAATCACTCTATTATATGAGTGCGAATAGTTATGTCCTTTTAAATTGTTACTTGTAAAAATTAAAATTTAATTTATCTGGAATCTTTTGAAATAGTAAAAGCACAAAGGTATGTAAGCTGCTCAAAATCCTATAAAAATAGGGGCAAACAAAATTATTTTCACATTATTTGATTGAAATAATATGTAATATATTATTATATTATTTGATTACAAGAATCTCTTTAATTTTCCAACAACCGTATGGTTTTTGAAGGGTTGCTGCAATGGTTCTCAAGAGTTGGGCTGACTGGCATTGACTCAAATATCCAAAGGCTATTTGCAATATTGCAAATATCGGATGTTGCCCAAGGCACAAAAGACTGGAAGAGCTGTAGTAGTGAACCACACCTACTAGTTATTCACTGATTGTCAATATAATAGCCAACCCTTGTGGTGGACGGGCCTTGAATCAGCCTCCTGGGGACCCAGAAGCCATTCAGAGCTGGGTGGTGTGTCATCCAATCAGGAGGGAGGGAGTGGAGATTTAAATGTAGGCCTAGCCCACTGATGAGGACAAACAGATTTGTATCTAATGCTGTACCCGCCTCACTTCTTCCACCCACCCCGCTGTCTCTGGGGAAGCAGCACTGGCAGTGGCACTGGTCTGGGGCAAGATCTTGCCAAAATCTCACGAGATCCTAAGATCCAATGAGACTTTGGCAAGATCTCACAAGATCTCACCAGATGTTGGTGCCACTGCTTCACGGGCATCGCCATGGCGCTGGCAGCAGGGTGCAGCAGGTGAATGAATCTGTGATATTGCAAATAGCCATATTAGGTACTGCAAGCAATGACAGTGGCATGCAGTTGACAAATGGATCTGTCATAAGATCCGGTCCCTGTGTCAGTGTCTTTGTTATGTGGCCTGTCATTTAGGTTTGGGGGCTGTCTGTAAGCAGATATGAGCCCAAGGCTGTGATATATGTAAGCCTACGAGAGGGAAGTGTTATTGTTCAGGATGGGTTGTAGGTAATTGATTATACATTTCAGTGTCTTTAGCTGGATGTTGCATGTGACAAGTGATGTTCTCTTCTAGGCCTATCCTATAGTAGATTTTCCCTCGGTGCCAGCCTTACCTTGTCAATCTGTTTTCTCCCCCATTTCATTGGGTAGGTTTTATACTCTGATACATGTCTGATGCCACTGTTTAAGTTGTGGAGTGATATGGGTAGAAGCTGGAAGCATATAAGTATGTGCAGTGGCCAATAGCTTTCCATTATGTCCATTATGTAATTGCACAGCAGTGTCCAGAAAGTGAACTTGCATTGACTGATTTAGGCTCAGGTGAAGTAAAAGTTATTAAGTCCTGGTGGAACTTCTCAGTTGCCCTCTGGAAAAATGATATACAGTGGTACCTCCGGTTAAGAACTTAATTTGTTCTGGAGGTCCATTCTTAACCTGAAACTGTTCTTAACCTGAGGTACCACTTTAGCTAATGGGGCCTCCTGCTGCTGCTGCGCGATTTCTGTTCTCATCCTGAAGCAAAGTTCTTAACCCGAGGTACTGTTTCTGGGTTAGCGGAATCTGTAACCTGAAGCGTTTGTAACCCAAGGTACCACTGTATGTTAACATGTGTTCTACTTACGCTGACAAATAGCAGTTTCACCAGTCCATACTGCTTTTAGGCCAGATATCACACACTGTCTGGAAGACAGACCAACTAGCCAGTACCTGAATTGAGATAGAAGCAATTATGGACTGTCAACTTCTTTGTCCCAGGATGCACAGAATTAAATGTATGCACCGTGTTATTAGAGGTCACGACCCACACACTTCTGCTGCGCTTGCTGATAGTGTAGTGGTTCCTCAATAAAATCGCTTTAAAAAGCTTGTAGCAGAGTTTCTTCCTGGCGGCAGATGTCAAGAGACTATGAGACTTGTGCAAAATACTCAGTCAAGAGTTACCTTTATTTCTTGGCTGGTTCACAAGCATTTTGATTCAAACTATATACAAACTATTTACATACATCTTTCCACCATGGTATAAACTCACAGCCTGTGGGTACTCTTTCCTCGCACAGGATGTTGCAACCTGCAACTTCATCTTTTTATTTTCATCCCCAGCTGTAACCAATCAGCCTAGAATGTCACTTCTAACTATTAAAGAAAACTTCTTTAACGCTACAATAACCTTTTTTTGTTTCTTTGAAGAATGACTTCCTAACATGTGTACCCATTCACAACCAATATCAAAGCTGTATACTGAGCGATTATCACAGCAAAATATATTCTATTCAGACCAGAATTCTCTCTTCTGCAAACCCTGCAATTTGCACAAGCATGCTGATATCTCCCTCTATCTGTAGTTCTGTCTCCAATCCTACTGGCACTCCCCTTAGATGATTAGTATTAGACTGCAAGACAAGTTAGTGCCTGGGACTGGCTAAATCTGTTGTCACAGGGGTCCTGTTTCTTCAAAAGCTGCATTACAATAAGAAATTGATTTATGAACCTTTTCCTGCATAGGAGGTTAGGTGAGGGGGGAAAGTTAACACCAATGACTTGTTCTTAAATCGTTAAAGGAAGAGGAGCCCTACCAGAAAAAGTAACCTTATTGATTTCCTAATGCTTACCCTTCCTCGCAGGTGTAATTTATAGTAGAACCAAATAAAAGATCTTTTGTTACAATCAGCCTCCCATGATCTGGTTCTCCTGGATATCCACATGATTTTCCTGTCAGAAAAAAAGCAAACCATACAGAATTTCTCTCTGTAATTTGTTTTAAAACAAATTTAATTAAAGCACAAAGGAAGAATGGCGCAACTTAATCAAACCACTTATATTAATATAACAATCAATACAAGGATGGTGAGAGACTCACTTTTGCAGAACTCCTGAACTCCTGACCATTCCTGATTTCTAATGCACATAAGAGAGGCCTTCAATCCGGGATGCTTAGCATAGCCTGGACGGCACATGTATTTCACAACTGAGCCAATGGGAAAGGAATTATTTTCTTTATACTCATTGAGAAGTTCAGCAAATTGTAAACTGGGTGGGGGTGCACAGCTACCTCCTGATGAGATGGAGGGAGGAAGTGGGGAGGAAGAGAGGGGAAAATGAGGCCAGTAGTTATTGTGAAGGTCTACAAAGTGTAATATTGTGCTTCTAACTTTAAACTAATCTCCAGTTCCTCCAACTATAATATAGCAGTGGTCCTCACCACTCTTTTCTCACCTGTACTGTATTTACTTATTCATTTGAATTTTATTTAAAAATATGCATATATTGCTATTCAGGGGGGGGGGAATCAATGCAGTTTACAACAATTATACATACATAAAACCATATAAAAAGTTAAAAATTATTCATTTTCTGCATTTATATGTATGTGAAACATAAAATAGGATAATTGCATCAAGCAGGAAATAATATGCACAAGACAAAAATGAGAGAAGCAATTTCATCAGTGGGAACAAGATGTGATGTCCAGTTCCTTACTCAAGCAGATTAAAGAACATTCAAGCTGTTTTATTTCTTCTGTTTCTTGGAAGGTGGTAGTGACTTCACTATTATAAGAAGGGCCTTCCTTCAACAGTTGCCAGTTTGACTTTGGGCAGCAGCCAGCATGCTTGTGCAACAAAACTTCCCACCCCTCTCTTTTCCCTGTGCCTTCTCCAGATCTGATATGGAAGGGGTGAGGGAACCCTAGAACAGGTTTAGGGTATGCACAGGGGGAGGGGGAGAAGGGGCAGTTCTACCGCACAACCAAAAGTCCTTGCACTAATAGAACTACAGTACCTTGCAGTATTAAACCACAGAGCCTAGGGCTTGCCAATCAGAAGGTCGGCGGTTCGAATCCCCGTGATGGGGTGAGCTCCCGTTGCTCGGTTCCCTGCTCTTGCCCACCTAGCAGATCGAAAGCACGTCAAAGTGCAAGTAGATAAATAGGTACCGCTCTGGGGGGAAGGTAAACGGCATTTCCGTGGGCTGCTCTGGTTCACCAAAAGCGGCTTAGTCATGCTGGCCACATGACCCAGAAGCTATACGCCGGTTCCCTCGGCCAATAAAGCGAGATGAGTGCCGCAACCCCAGAGTTGGTCACGACTGGACCTAATGGTCAGGGGTCCCTTTACCTTTACCTTGTGGTATCACTCTTTGTCTCTTCAAAGGAACCCTTCAGAAGTTCCATTAACTTGCACAGAACTGAATTCTGTGTGACAGTTCTCTAAGTGTGTGCTTTCATTATAGGAAGCAGTACTTTTTAATTATTTGCCTGGAACCAAATTTCCAAGGCTGAATGGAAGAAATGGTGTAAACATTGCTTTGTAGCTTGCCCTGCTAGAGCCAATATGGACAATCTTATGGTCAAAAGATGTACCTTCACAGTGAGGGGCAGGGGAAGACCATGTACCAGATGCTGTGCAGTAAATAGTCCTCTCTCCAATTAGACCATAGCCAGGCTCACATGTGTATTTCACAGACATTCCATTAGTAAACACTGCTGCTTCCTGGTTGTACATCCCATTTTGAACATGTGGGGGTGGCTGGCATTGAATCACTGAAAGGGAAAAAAGGTGGTTACAATGGAAAAACACATTACAAACATCCTTGACTGTAAATTCCACATTCATTTAGTGTGGCAGCACCTACACTTGGGAACTCCCTGCCTATTGATATCAAGCAGGTGCCTTCACTTTATTCTTTTTGGCATTTGCTAAAAGCATTCTTGTTTTTGGCAAGCCTACCCTGATGCTTAGAAAGTTAAAATAATTTTAATCTGTTTTACTATTTTAACTTTTGTTTTTTCTTAAAGTTGTAAAATTTCCTTGGTTTTATTTTTGTAAACTACTTTGAAATTATTGCTTTTTACAATCAAGCAGTGTATAAATTTTATGAAGCAAACAAATAATAAATACTGTTAATAAGTGTGTGTCAATCTGAACTTTTTCTTTGGGTCATGGCATGAGTAAAGGTTGACCAAACCTAACATGAAAGGAGCCCCCCCCCTTAACTTTTATTGGCTCTGGTATCATTATTATAGTTATGCTTTTTTACAAAGCATATGCTAATTCAAATGAAACATGATACATATCTATTGCACTTCTTTTTGGTCATGCATTTGCAATGGTCTGTCATTATTTGTTATTATTCCTATTTCAGGTTTCAGTCCACTCAATAAACCCCCAAAGGCTTATTTCTTCAATCACACTCTATTGCAGGTGTAGCCAACTTGGTGAACTTCAGTTGTTGTGGACTATAACTCCCATAATCTTTTACTATTGGCCATGCTGACTGGGGCTGATGAGAACTGTAGTCCAGCAACACATGAAGGGCACCAATTTGGCTATCTTTATTCAGTGGAATGATTTAAATACTTACACACCCCTGTATGGTATTGATTGGTAGAGAGTCTTTAATGAGCACAAGCTCAGAAGAGACTTTCATTCTTTTTGGTTCATATCTGAAACTGTCAAAGGAGATCCAAACAAAAGGAAAGTATTTCTGACTATTAGAAGCAAATGAAAGATATACTAGTACCTACCCCTAACACAAATGGGCACAAGAGAATCCCATGTGCTGTCAAATTGGCACTGAATTGTATGGTTGCCTTTCAGGATATAGCCAGGGTCACATTCAAATGTAATTGTCTCTTTGGGTTTAACTTGCCCTCTAGATCCTGTTATTCTTCCATTCTGGATTTCTGGATTTTCACAACCAGTGACTGCGAAGGAAAAAGGATAAAGCCATTATTAAATTCTATAATATGTGAGACGATGGTTTTCCCAGTAGTGATGTGTGGAAGTGAGAGCTAGACCATAAAGAAGGCTGATTGCTGAAGAATTGATGCTTTTGAATTATGGTGCTGGAGGAGACTCTTGAGAGTCCCATGGACTGCAAGAAGATCAAACGTATCCATTCTTAATGAAATCAGCCCTGAGTGCTCACTGGAAGGACAGATCATGAAGCTGAGGCTCCAATACTTTGGCCACCTCATGAGAAGAGAAGACTCCCTGGAAAAGACCCTGATGTTGGGAAAGATGGAGGGCACAAGGAGAAGGGGACGACAGAGGACGAGATGGTTGGACAGTGTTCTCGAAGCTATAAACATGAGTCTGACCAAACTGCAGGAGGCAGTGGAAGACAGAAGTGCCTGGCGTCCTCTGGTCCATGGGGTCACGAAGAGTCGGACACGACTAAACGACTAAACAACAGCAACAATATGTGAGACCTGAGAGAAGGGTGTATTGCAGAAAATATAAAACCTTGATGTAAAATTCAACATTTTAACTTTCTAGGATCATAGACAACCTCTTAACACTTTCCTGATAATTAGGAAGTGTATTGGTTTGTACATGTCCACAGAATGGAAGATGGCAAGATCCCCAAGAATGTACTCTATGGGGAGCTAGCTTCAAGCACCAGGCCTGTTGACAGACCAGCTCTGTGTTACAAAGCTGTCTGCAACCGTGACATGAAGGCTGGCAATATCAACCTTGCTGTGTAGGAATTCCTTGCATCCAACCACAGTGCCTGGAGACAGGCAGTCAGGTCATGTATCCATAGTAGTTACCACAGGAAAAATGACCACTGGGAGGAGTGCAGAGAGCAGAATTGCCATGGTGCACCTGCAGCAGCACAACTGGACACCTTAATCCCACTGCTGCAAGTTATTTAATGTGGGCCTGGATAGCTCAGTTGGTTAGAGCATGGTACCGATAACGCCAAGGTTGCAGGTTCAATCTCCTTATGGGACAGCTGCATATTCCTGCATTGCAGTGGGTTGAACTAGATGATCCTCAGGTTCCCTTCCAACTCTACAATTCTATGATCTGCCTCAGCTGCAGCAAAACATGTATCTCCCATATTGGTCTCTACAGCCACAGCAGGTGCTGTAACTCTCCAAATGTTTGACTTTACTCGCAAAGACACATTGTTCCATTGTCTCCCAAGACAGATTCAACATGAAGGCTGCAATCTTATCACACTTACGTAGTAGTAAATTTGGCCCTTACTTCTGAGTAAGCATATGTAAGATTCCACTGCAAGGTATTAACTATGTTTCCTACATATTAATGATTGAAAAATGAATTTATGGAACATTACATTAAAGCACTAGATGGTTTTCTCAAACAATTATTAGTGGAAACAGTCAAACATTTTACAGCAAGTGATTTGTGGGTTGCTTCTAGTGATTTGTATGTTGCTTCTTTGATTACTAGGAACAGAAACTTTAGGAGGAACAGAAACCAGAAAGAGTCATGGGAAATTTCTGCTTATTATAGTTCAAAAAGGCATTGCCTTCTATTGTGGCTCAGGTTAAAAGCCCTCATATTAGAAACTCAGTCAGGAGCAGCCTGAAAGGGAAGTCTGCGGGTGAGGAGTCTCATACGAAAGAGCTTCAAAGTGATACTTGCCCTGTTCACAGTGAGGTAGTGGAGGGTCCCATGTGCCATCCACTTGGCAATGGATCTCTCTCGAGCCAGCTATTTTGTGGCCAGCATTGCAGTCTAATGTCACCCTTTGGTTATATGTGTAGGTGGCGGAATAACCAGTTACTATTCTTCCATTTTCAATTTGAGGAGCTGGACAGTGAGCCACTGAAAAGAAGATGTGTTTAATAAACATACAGCTACAAAGGACAAAGTAAAAGAATAGACCCTCACTCAGTGCATCTGTGCCTTTATCTGCTGCATCATGGACAGGTGGGTTGGTTTTGAAAATTTAGAAGTATTGATACCTAATAGTTATTCTGTTAGAGCTATCAGAAGAAAATGCTTGCCACATTACCAAATCATCATGTTTAGGAATTAACACAAATTGGACCTTTCCATATAAACAATAGAAGAACACAGAGTAACACTGGAAAACCACACCTCCACAATATGCACGGCCACTCCAAATTCCATTTAATCCATCCTTAGTAGTACAGTAAATAGTGGCATTTCCCACAAGGGGGTGGCCTTTGTCACAGGTGTATGTTACAGCTGTCTCATAGGAGAAGTCATTCATGGACCTGCCACTGTGCTTGCCATGGGGAACATCTGGTGGTGGAAAGCATGGAATACCTAGAAACATAAGCAGAAGATACATGCCAAAGATAAATATTTTAGTGGTTTTTTTTTTAATATTTATTGTGTCTTAGTTCATTTTGCATCTAAACATCTCCCTACCTAAGGAAACACTAGTGCTTTCATTTAATTTGAGGAAATGCAGTGGTGTTCAGTTATTATCTTTGTAAATTAGAAATCTGAAAGTTTTTTAATACCCTACAGGAATTGTATTTTTGAACACTTATTTTTGTATTTGTGAATTGTTATACTGAATTTCTTTTGTAAGACTGTCCGACGGTTTTGTAAGTGTAAGAATAATAATAAAAACAGAGAGTGGCACATAGGGAATTTTTTTCTGGATACTAGACGCTAAGCAGGCATAGAAGGCTTGTGTGACGCTGCAGAAATAGTACATCATACCTGCCAGTTATATCTGGCAATCATTAATTTCATCTTTTTTGTTTGAAAATTATATTAATTTCATGTAAGTAAGGAAGCCTACTTTTTCCTGACACATCCATGCAAAGTTCTTTCATTCACAGTATTTTAACCTTTCCCCTATAATGAAAATTTAAAAAGTACATCTACAAAAATTTAACTATATTATATTTGCATAACTGTACTCATGTCAGTCTAATTCACTTCAGGGAACCTCTTCTATAGAAGTTAGTGGGAGTGAATCAGGACCCATTTTTTTTAGTTACGGTATTTATTTTATAACAAAGAAACATTTATCTGGACAGCATCCATGTGACAAGAGATGGGCAAAATTGCATTGTGCCATTCAGGCTAACAGGCAAGTAACAATTGTTACAGGCACAGGAGCAAACTCAGGGCTGAGGACCCTTTGCCCATCCCCATAAAATATTTGAGAGGGCTGCTCGTCCCCCGAAGTTGATGAGAATTGCCATTCAAATGGTGTGTGTGTGCCGCACCATGTGAACAGTTATGCAGGGTGGGGCTTACTTGCCCCTCCGATTTTATTCAAGTTGGCAGCCCTGGTTACAGGTAAGGCCCTCCCTCACATCAGTACGTTCGCAAAATAGCTTGAAGATACAGGAGTCTGCTTCAATTTTTCTTATACTGAATGTGACCAATATTGAACCATTGTCTATTCCTATGTTTATTTGCTTATTTCAGCAGAGTCTCAGAGGTTATCCCAAAGAGTGAGTTATACTATGCTTCGTGAAACAAAGCTTCAATGCCATAATTTGATTTAGGTAAAGGTAAAGGAACCCCTGACAGTTAGGTCCAGTCGCGGACAACTCTGGGGTTGCAGCGCTCATCTCGCTTTATTGGCCGAGGGAGCCGGCGTACAGCTTCCGGGTCATGTGGCCAGCATGACTAATCTGCTTTTGGCAAACGAGAGCAGCGCACAGAAATACTGTTTATCTTCCTGCCAGAGCGATACCTTTTTATCTACTTGCACTTTGATGTGCTTTCGAACTGCTAGGTGGGCAGGAGCTGGGACTGGGCAATGGGAGCGCACCCCGTCACAGGGATTTGAACCACCAACTTTCCAATCAGCAAGCCCTAGGTTCAGTGGTTTAGACCACAGCGCCACCAATGTTGTATTTTCAGTTGCTGTAACCTGCCTTGGAACCTTAAGGTGCAGTATAGGTAAGAAATTAAAGTACAGTCATACCTCGGGTTAAAGCAGCTTCAGGTTGCATTTTTTTGGGGTTTTTTGCCGAATCCTGGAAGTACCGGAACGGGTTACTTCTGGGTTTTGGCAGTCGCGCATGCGCAGAAGCACTAAATCGCGCTTTGTGCATGCGCAGACACGGGTTGCGAATGTGCATTCCGCATGTATCACGTTTGCAACCCGGGCGTCCACTGTAACAACAAGATCAACATTTTGACACTGATTTACCTCTAATACTGCTAGACGAGAGCATGCAAATGTATTAACCCTTTACCATCCATACTAAATTGATTTTGAGGTGTTCCTGGTGCCATATAAGAATACTATTTACAAACATAGCAGTAAAAAATATGTTTTACTTACGCTGACAAAGAGGAATATCATTAGTCCACCCTACTTTTCGGCCAAATACGACACACTTTCTGCTGGAAGTACTACCAATTAACCTGTGCCTGTATCAAGAAAGAAGTAGCTGTGGGTTGTCTTGTTCTGCCTCGTGAGATGCATAGAACTGATGTGCTTATAATGTGAACGTTCTTCTTACTGACTTTCCACAAACAAATGAAATGCTTTTTGAAAGACAGGGAAGCACATTTCTTGTCAGCCAGGATTGTGCAGCTATCTCAACATATCTTACAATATTCATTTAATTAATATGTTCACCCCTCTTTCAATTGTTCTTGGTGTTGAGTGTCCCAGTTAACTAATATCCATTGAGCAAGCAATCCAGTACACTTCCTGGGGTAATATGGATTTATAACGCAACATACCTAATTTATTTTATTTGTATGTTAAGAAATATGATACATTGTCCTCTGAAAGGAATGACTGAAAATGGTTACATGCCAACACTGATAAAAGCTAGTGGGGCTGGGCCAGGGGGGTGATCGATGCCTCATAACAAGAGGCGGTGGTTCCTGCCTGGAGGAGGCAGTGGTAAAACCATCCTTAAGAAACCCTCCCTGGACTCAGAAATCTTTGACTACCGGCCAGTTGCTAATCTCCCCTTCATGAGCAAGGTTCTTGTCAAGGTTCTGGTGGTTGTGGACCAGACCCAGGTGCTCTTGGAGGAAACTGATTTTCTAGATCCATTTCAGTTGGGGTTTCGGCCTAGTTTTGGCACAGAAACTGTTTTGGTTGCCCTGCATGATGACCTCTGTTGGGAGAGAGACAGGGGAAATGTTTCCCTGTTAATTCTCCTCGACCTCTCAGCAGCTTTTGATACCATTGACCATAGCATCCTTCTGGAGCAGTTGTCTGAGTTGGGGATAGGTGGCACTGCTTTGTGGTGGTCCTGGACATTGCATCCATCATCTGAGGCCCTCTTTCGTGTACCTCCTTCACATGAAGATGGGAACAGGAGAATGGGCCTTTTCTGTGGCGGCTCCCCATTTGTGGAATGCTCTCCCTTGGGAGGTTCACCTGGCACCTTCATTATATAGGTGTCACGTGAAAACGTTCCTCTTCAACAAGGCCTTTGGCTGATAAGGAGGGCTATTGTTTTGGCTTAATTATTTTATCTTGTATTTTTTTCTGACATCTTTTGATGAAGAGCGGTATGAAAAATTAATAAGTAATTTTTTGCACATGGAAGCATGTGCAAAGACTTCTGCTTGTACAATGCGACTTTCTCTCCCTTCCTGTGTGTCTCCTGAAATTGCCCCCAGAACAGTGGGGGGAGAGCATGGGGGGGGGGGTGATCTGCCTGGCAAACTGAAATGCTTCACAGTAGGAACGTTCCTCATAGGGTGGCGTTGATTTCCACCCTGTGTGCTCAGATCCTTAAAAACAAAAATATTGCCACCTATTACAGTGGCCAACCATATGCCTAAGGAGGACATGAATGCAAGGCACTTCATTCCTTTCTGAACAAACAGGCCTAGAATTAAGTGTAGAAAATCGTTAGTCTCTATAGTTACAAGCTCTCTCCTTTTCTATGTGTTCGGTGCCTTTAAAAACTGCATAGTGAACCAATGGAAATAAGTCAAATTAGATTTTTCTGTCTGGGAGATAAAAGTGAGGGGAAAAGCTTTACCAGATTCTTTCTGCTTATGCAACTAGGGGAGATAGAGCAGCCCTAGTGGGAAGTCAGGCCAGAGGGAGCAGAGGAATTCTCCCTTCTTGGCTTTTTTGATGCTTACCCTTCATTGCAGGTGTAATGTACAGTGGAACCGAATAAAATATCTTGGGGCACAATCAACTTCCCATTATCTGGTTCCCCTGGATTTCCACAAGATTGTCCTAGCAGGAAGAAAGAGACAAAGTGTGCCTTAAAGTACAATGCTGATCTAAAGTTTCCATCTGCTTTTCGTTTTAAATTAATAAATTCTCAAGGGCAGAACTGCACACCTCAATACATCTCTTGTATTCAAACCACTGAAATGATTCAGATTGGTACACAGCATATTCTCACAAGTATTTCAAAGAATGTTATGACACTCACGTTTACAGAGCTCCAGAACTTTGGACCATTCCTGGCTTTGAAGGCACTTAATAGAGTACCTCAGTCCAGTATAGCCTGGACGGCACATATATTTCACAATCGAGCCAACGGGAAATAAGTTCTTTTGCTTATACTCGTCGGTTAGCTCAGCAAAGTTTAACCTAGGTGGAGGGCCACAGCCACCTAATGATAAAAAGAGAAGAGGGGGGGGGGGAATCAAGGAAATGTGAAGCTCTGCCCAGTGCAATTTTGTGTTTTGAACCACCATATCATTTCCTCCACCTGTAACATGGAAATGACCACTCCTTATCATCAAAAGTAACCACTGGGTGCAGTAGCTGTACAGAACTGGTGGGAGTCTGATTCCTTGTGGGATATGCCACAAGTTAAATGTATTAGAATGTGAATGCATTAGGCTTTCTGTATTTATCTTCTAGCTGTTCTGGAATAATTAATTGCCATGGGCCTTTTTCAGGTGGCAGTTGCCCCAAGCCTCACACATGGTGGGACCATGTCAGCATTGGTATTGCTATGGTGCTGACAACTTTTAGAAACAACAGACAGCAAGGGAACTGCCATCTCCACTCACTGCCTCTCTCACCATTTGGGCTGGGCTCCCCCCTGACCCCACCAGAGGTCACTGGTGAGGAACTGTGAGGGAGAGCAATAGGATAACCTCTGGCATTGATGTTATCAACAGGATACCTGTGGGCCTACCTAACATGATGGGAAAGACAACAACCCAGCAAATTACAACTAGGCAAAGACAAAGGCCTTACACCCTGAAAAGTCAACAACTTTGCACTGCATTCCAGTCTCTTCTGGGCAGGTTGGGCCACCAGGCTATTTTTCAGGCCTGTTTTACCTGTAGGCAGCTCATTTCCAGGAAACTCAGAGGAGATGAGATAGGGAATTACTCTAATTGGATGCTGCCAGCAAAGATCAAAGAGAGACCAATTAGGACTCTTCCTCCTCTTCTCTCTGGGGATAGTTCTAGCTGGAAAAAGCCTGTAGAGAAAAGTTATAAACTGATTGCTGCTAGCATGCAGGCATGTGGACTTAGAGAGACTAGGAGACAATAAATTAGCAGCAATGTCTACACCATCACCAAGAAAGAAAGGTACGTAATGTGGCTGGGGGGAAAGGACAATAGAGGCCTGTGGCTGGGAGAGGAAGTAGAGCAGTCAGGGCCTGGGACATATTAGCATAAATATGCATATGTGTGTGCACTATAATTTTATTTAAAGATGATCTGAGGAAATTAATTGGATGTTCTACTTAAGATGGGACATGGGAGCAACAATTGAAGTGAATTCTGTGTGTGTGTGAATTTTAGAAATGAAATCTTCATACACTGCTTCTGATGTCATTCATTCTCTCTCTCTCTCTCTCTCTCTCTCTCTCTCTCTCTCACACACACACACACACACACACACACACACAGAGAGAGAGAGAGAGAGAGGGGGGGTAAGGATAATGTTAATACATTTTTAAAATATGCATGGTTGGCTAAGGGAATGGGGACAAATGCTACATCAAGAAAGGCCCCTCAAATGAACTTTCTGCCTCCGGGCTTTTCATAATCACTTCAGAAATGGTTACCTTTGTTTCATGCTTCAAAAGTTTTGGATCCATATGGAGGTTTCAAAGAGCATGTGGCAACAGTTCAGTGGGAGACCAAAATGCCCCATGGACCTAGCATAGGGACTTTCCCAACGATCAAACTGATCCACACAATAGGTTTCTAGAAGTTGCAATTGGCAATTAGGGATTGTCAAAAACCACACGTTTCTGGAAATTTCAACTCTCCTGTGGATGTGCTGCCAGGCAAATGTAGTTTTTGACAATCACTGCATTGGAACTCAGTAATTTCATTTCACCAAATGATGAAGAGAGTTCTTACTAATCTGTATAGTACCAAAAATTGTACTAATTATTATTTATATTAATGGACTTATCACTTGCTTGCATCTTTGGCTTTAGTGGCCAATGGCTATCATACCACACACACTTACCTGGGATTAAGTTTCATTGAATACTGTGGAGCTTGCTTTTGAGTAAAGTAAACTTGCATATGAATCTAAAGCATTGTGGAAAGTTGGAATGACAGCAAAGAGGCAAAATGTTGATCAAAAAGACTGCTAATAGAAAGATAAATAATTATTTCCCCTAATTGTAGATTTTTGTAAAAAAAAAAACCACCAGCTACAACAAACTATTCAACAGACTGTTATACAAATTTTAAGGCACATACACAGAGCAGGTACACGCTCCACAGAAAACCAATCCTTCGCCCTTCAAAAATTAGGGAACATTTCTCCCCAAAATAGACATTTTATTTGAGTTCACTGAGCAATCCCAAAGCCATCTTTACTCTCTTAATGACCCCAAGTATCATTATTTTTTGCTGCAGAAGGAAGCATGTTGGAAACACCTTTCCCAATAGATTGCCTGAGTTATTTTCACTTGCAAGTCCTTCAAATCCTATAGAGGTTTTCAACCTTTTTGGGTCCACGGCTCCCTTGACCAACTACATTCCTTCTGCAGCACCCCTGTGGTGCTCAGGAGCCAAGTTATGTCACTCCTTGCCTGCAGAGCTGGCAGCTCCTTACTGCTTTTTGAACACCCTCCCTTGTGGAGCATTCCCTCAGCCTCCTCTCCTCCCCCCAAGAGTCCTCCGGGCAGCCACTGCTGCCACCACTGAGCTGCCCACCCTGCCCCAAAGAGAGGTGCCTCCTCACACTGCCCCACAGGGGCCTGGGAAGCACCCCCTGCCCAGCCCCAGAGGCACCATTCAGAGGAGGAAGGGAAGGTAAGAGGGACAGAGGCCAGTGTTGTCCACAGCACCCCTGAACATCATTCAAGGCACCCCAGGGTGCCACGGCACACTGGTTGAAAACCACTGCTGTAAATAGATAAACATATTTGTATGATTGGACCACTGCTCTACAAAACCAGTCTGGCAAGTATCTGTTAAAAACAGAGCAGACCTGTCAAAAGAGCATATACCTACAAATAGGTGAAAATTCCTATTGGGGCCAGGAGAGGTATTGTCAGGTACCTTGACCAACAGGAGACAAGTCATACTCTCAAATTTCTATTGTAGACCTTTTCCTATAAAGCATGTATGATGATTTTGGGTGGTCTTTGGCTAAGGGGTTGGGCAATTTCTGTAGTGTCTGTTGTTGTTGTCTGTTGTTGTTGATGATGATGATGATGATGATGATGATGATAGACTTAAAGGATACTGGGTCTCTTGATTGGGAGTTGAGCTGCAAAACACCCCATTTTTTTTTGTATAATAACAAGAATTCTCTCCCAGGAAAGATCAGACAGTTCCCTTCCCTGGTCATGTTCAGGAAGAATTCTGAACATTCCCTGGTCATGTTCAGAAAGATTAGAAATCTTTTTGTTATTGTTGGATATGTTGTTTGTTAGTTGTCCTTGCATCTTTGGGAGGGAGGGAGATAAACAAACTTAACGGATAAATATTGAGACTTTACATCAGACAGCATATGTATTGCAATTTTACATCAGATAGCACAATAAAGAAATCTACTTATGCACTGCTAATCATAGTGTCTAGGACACATAGTGAAATATTTATACATAATCCATTGATTAATGAGGAACATCCCAAATAAGATTGCCATATATTACGTGCATTGTTTTATTAGACAGCTCTCCCGCTCCGCCCACTTTCTAATACAAAAGTTAGTAATCAAATGGGACTTTTTAAAATTGTTTATTTATAAGAAGCCACTGAGGAAGTTTAATATTTTGCAGTTTCTTCCTTCAGAAACTTCCTCTTGCTATTTTATGTAATGGATTTATAGAAGTATTCAACTGACTCTCTTCATTCACTGAAGAAGCACAATTGTAAGAAGAAGAATAAAAGAAGCATAATTGTACCAACCTGGCCACACCTTAAAATACCAGTGTTACTATAGGCTACATGCTGTGGTGGCTGTGTGTTTGGCATTAATGCTAAATGTAAGCATGTATGTCTCTTCAATGTAACCAGAAACCTTGACTGTCCTAGGTTTCTTGATTGTGCAGAAGAACCCTATGGACAGACACACAGTACCATGCACATACAACCAGAAGGGTCTGACCACAGACAGCATTAGATTTGGGATGGATGTGTCAGTAGCAGGCATCATCCCACTCTCCTCATGTACTTGGTGAACATGTTGCCTGCTAATTAGGCAGGCAACATCAGCCCCTTGCAGATGACCACAGTGCTGGAGACACAGTCAGGTTGTGCATCCATAGCAGGGACCAGTGGAAGAATGACCGCTGGGAGGAGTGCAGAGAGAAGAAATGTCATGGTGTAGCTGCAGCAGCACAACTGGACACCTTCATCTGCCCCAGCTGCAACACAACATGTCTCTCCTGTATCAGCCTCTATAGCTACAACAGGCACTGTAGCCTTCCAATGGTTTGACTTCACTCCCAAAGGCACACTCCTCCATTGTCTTCTGAGACAGATGGATGCCAACCAACAACAAACAATATAAAGCAAGGATTAGGAGCCATCCCTCCCCTCCCCATTAGCTACCCTCTTGAAATCCCTTTTAACTGCCAATGACCCTTCCTTAAGCTCCTTTCTCCCAACAGAAGTGGAACAAAAATGTATTGCCAACTCAAGCAGCACCAACTTTTGCCACATTCCATGGGGAAGGGAGCCTCTCCCCGCAAAAAGATGGGAAAGGAGAAGTACAGAAGCTAGACATAAAGAGTCCCAATTCCCAACTTCTCACCTTGATCTTCCAAAGTAATGGCCAGAAGTTCCATCAAGCCCCATAATAAAGGAAGCATGCATGCAAGCATCATAGCTCTCACTCAGGTCACAGCAATGAATGAGAAGTTGCTGAACCTAATAGGGATATATAAATAAATGCAGAAGAGGAAGCAGCAGCAGCAGGCAAATAAATGGGGCTTTCACAGAAAAAAACCCAAAGGAAGCTTGACAGAGAACTATATAAAAGGCTTCCCAGTCTTTCTCAGCACTTAAAAGCATTGTGTAAGCTCCAGGCAGACATTAGCCCAGAGTCTGGTTTCAGTTTGAACATAGAAAATAGAAAGGGTTAAGTTGATGAGATTCTCTTTTGAGAAATTATGCACTGGTTCTGGCCATCCTACCTCCAAACCTATTTTATAGTTACTATAGTGCCACTGCTGAAAACTGTCCTCAGCTCAGCCTCCATTTCTTCCAAGAAGATACAAAAAACTGTATTACATTAAGGCTGAGCTGCTGCCTTTGGACAGCAAAAAGGCTGGCAGAGTCACTGGCTTTTAGAATTAGCACCCCTATTGTCCTGGGACACGGACAATACAGGGATGCGGGTGGCGCTGTGGGCAAAACCTCAGCGCCTAGGACTTGCTGATCGTATGGTCGGCGGTTCGAATCCCCGTGGCGGGGTGCGCTCCCGTCGTTCGGTCCCAGCGCCTGCCAACCTAGCAGTTCAAAAGCACCCCCGGGTGCAAGTAGATAAATAGGGACCGCTTACCAGCGGGAAGGTAAACGGCGTTCCGTGTGTTGTGCTGGCTCGCCAGATGCAGCTTGTCATGCTGGCCACGTGACCCGGAAGTGTCTGCGGACAGCGCTGGCTCCCGGCCTATAGAGTGAGATGAGCGCACAACCCTAGAGTCTGTAAAGACTGGCCCATACGGGCAGGGGTACCACCTTATTGTCCTGGGAAATACTGAAATTGGAAGATTAGGATGAGTTATGCTAGGATGAAGTTTTACTATTTGGCACCTTAAAATGCACCTCTTACCAACAGCTATGCGATTCCAGGGGCTGGGATTTTTGCCTACTTTCCAAGCTGATTAGTAAGCACTGCATTTTACCGCTTACCATACATCTATGGTCTGAATTCAGTTGTTTGTTTTGCACTGCAAATTCTACTCATGGGATTTGCTTGGCAAGTGAGGCACTGAGCTTACTCAAAACAGACGGACACCAGCATACAGAAACTGTTCTTAACTAATGGTATATGCCATTTACAATTAAATAATTAAAGGAAAATTAATAGTGGATTCAGACACGAGTTTTCCTTTCCTTTATCCCATTCCTGTGTCCACATTCCAGTTTGGAAAGCTTTAGTCAGTTGTGGCTTCCCAGCATATGTTCACACACTCAGATATGTGAGCAAGCAGTTCCCTTCTGCAACTTTTTACAGCATTTCCTGCACTGAAGTGTTCTCAGTGTATGAAATACATAACACAGAAAGGGATTTGCAGTACCAATGCACATGCAACTGCAGAGTACACATATAATTGCATCTCCTGCTAATCACCCACTGCAGAATCATAGAATCATAGAGTTGGAAGAGACCACAAGGGCCATCGAGTCCAACCCCCTGCCAAGACAGGACCCAGTATGGTACGCAACACTTCAGTGATTGCAGGGGATAACAGAACTATTATTCCTGCTTTTATTGTAGTAGCAGAGCAAACTAGAGGCTCACAGGCACATGGACTTACTATGCATGAAGGACTGGGTGGCCACAGGCAAGCTCAAAGTTAAACATTCATGTTTGTGAGGCTGATGGGAGTTGTGGTCCAAAATTATCTGGAAAGCTTTAGCTACTTTGAGTTCTAAGGGTTTTTACATAAAAAAGCCGCCAACTTAAAATAAATTTCTACAGTCAGCTGCCAATTACATTTCAATTAATGCACATATTAACAAAGCCGCTATACAGATGCCTTTTTCCACAGCAGGGAATATGGAGAAATTAGTTACAAACAATGCAAGTCTCACTATTACAAGGAAAGGCCATGTTTAGTATTGCTCATTGTAGCTACCATAACCAAATGACCTTTAAAAAAAGGTATGTACTTTTATCTCAGCCAGTTAACACATGTCCATCACATTCAACACTCAGAGTTAAAGGAGCAACACTGAACAGCACGTGGCCCACTTTGAGATGCCAAGAACACATACTTATAGCCAAGGCACCATCTCATGATACTTTGCGCAAAGTTAAAATGTGTGCACAGAATGCTTGTCTGGGTGCTGTAAAGGAAGCTACCAGGAAGTTTTTGCCACAAGCATCTATTTTCACTGCATTGTGCATCTCTGCATGGTGAGAAACAGATTCGAAACTGCTATGTGCTATTAGCCGTATCAACACAAGCTGCACTGCATCACCAGTTTCCTCTTATCTCTTGGGAGTAGAAAGCTACCAATGATAGTGCCTTTTATTCAATATTTTAGTTTATTTGCACACATTCTAAGAGAAACAATTTTTCTCTCTGTATACATACATCAATTTAAACAAAAGAAGTGCACAATTCAACATAAAATTTTAAAATAGCATATAACAAACAAGTTACCTTCATGACCGTAACAAGCTATAGTTCAAACCATCAGAAGCACTGCACTTTTCACTCACATTGATCTTAACAGGAGAATCATTTTACTTGTTTCCACTGAAATTAAGCTGTTGTAAACGTGACCCTTGATTTTTTGGTTAAGTACACAGAGTTTTTGTTTGCCTATGAAAATATATCAAAAAGAAAACGAGTATTTTCAATTAGGCACATGTTACTTTTGTTCACACTTTTTAAGATCATGTAAGGAAATCAAGACAACTTATACAATACTTCATGAGAAAGGCTTGTGGAAGTCAAATGTTTGGTAAATATTAACAGCTTTACTTGTCCCTCCCCTTCAAACGATGAACAAGATTCTAGGAAACAAACTGTAATAAGTTCTTCTTGGTTCTGTATTTGATTGAGGCACTTTAAAACACATTCTGCAAAGGAAGTTGCAACCCAGTTCTATGCAAAAACAATAAGTGCAAATGATCAGAGTTTTCTTGGGGCCCAATACTGCTTCATGCTTCAAGTAGCTGAATAACCTGGATGCCCAGTTTTTAATGAAAATTGCTTTGGCTTTTTCCATGCAGATCTTCATTCAATTCTCATTTCCAGTTCTCAAAATAAGAACTGTTGGGAATTAATTATCAGCTGGAAGCTTACTGGAGCACAGCTCTACTCCAATCAGGAGGTTTTGGGTTCCAATCCAATTTCTGTGTGAGTGGCAACTGCACGGTAAGACTCAGCATTGCCAGAAGAAGGGTCAGCTTTTCTGTAAAAAAAGAGTTACAAATATTTTTGATTGATTTTGATATGTTTGAATCATTATATCATTCTGTTTAGTCTTCCTGTCAGGAAGGAAAAAGCAACACACAAATACAGTGGTGCCCGGCAAGACGGAAAACCCGCTAGACGAAAGGGTTTTCCGTTTTGGAGGTGCTTCGCAAAACGAATTTCCTATGTGCTTGCTTCGCAAGACGAAAATGTCTTGCGAGTTCCTGCGGGGTTTTTTTCCCTTTCCCCCCTTTTTCTAAGCCGCTTATCTGCTTATCCGCTAAGCCGCTAAAAGCCGCTAATAGCGCTAATCCGCTAAGCCGTCATTGGGCTTGCTTCGCAAGACGAAAAAACCGCTAGACGAAGAGACTCGCGGAACGGATTAATTTCGTCTTGCGAGGCACCACTGTACGTCAGCATTCCACTGCATGCTATTGACATTTTGAAAGCAACTTTTACATCGAAGAAGCGGCCATACTGTTACTTCTTAGGAAAGAAAATTAGTTCTGGAAGCTATAGAAGCAGAAGTAATACACGGACTGTTAACAACTGCAGGATATTAGAAGTAAAACAGATAAAGAGAATTAGGATTATATAAACACAGCAGACATAAAAGAGAGAGAGAGAGAGAGAGCGCGCGCGCCTAAGTACAGTATAGAAAAATGGTCACTTCTAACATTCCTTATAGAATCTGCCCTTGAATCAACATTCCACAGGCACCACTGTCCATGTGGGAAACTTGGACAAGTGTCAGCAATGGAGCTTCTGTAAGCAAGGAGTACTGCCTTTTGTTTACCAACAAGAATGAATTTACTTTTGTCTACTTCTCTGCATAAAGTGATTACAAGATGATGGGAATAACTGTGTGGATCTCATGTGACCTACAAAATAAAATTTCTCACTGAAATGCTTCCACTAGGAGTGGTTGGTGATGAGGAACAGCACTCTACCCCTGGCCGCCAGGAGGCCAGGTGCATGCCCCACCCTTCTCACTTACCACTTTATTTCCACTAGTAAAGAGTATTGGTAGTTCTCTCACACACCTGTAACACTCAAGTATTTAAATGTGACTATAGTTATAATTCACGGCTGGAGTAGCTATTGCTAAATGACGTTTAAGAAGTGTCTGTGCGCAGGCAGGGTGAACTATTTGCTACACACTGTGGAAGAAGAGTCCTTTGCTGTCATATAACATCACGATTAACTATTTAAAAATACAGGTTACCGTCTACATAAAAACATTCTTGAATTCAGGACAAAACATGTAGCAGCTGAAAATATTTGACTGCTTGATCAGTTGAGACAGAAAAGAAAGAGGCTGAGTTGGGGAAAAGGGAACCCATGAGCCGGAATAGTGTCCCTGACTCACACAGGTCATTCCAATGTCCTTCTCATTTCTGTGCTTTAATCAATGCCTGCTCACAGTTTGACATTTAACAATCATAAGAAAGAAACGTAAAATGCTTTCCCACAAACTCACTAGATCGCTCTAAAAAGAGAATCTCCAAACACAAAACATGTTATTCAAAGAATAATCTCTAGGTTGCTTGACTAAGATTGAGAAGCTTATTCAGCACATACAGTAGGGTGACTATATTTAGCACTGGAAAAGCTTGACAATATTGTACTTTACAATACATTTAAAATGTGGCAGAGATGCTCAATATTCAATATAAAACTATAAACATGAACAGCTTCAAGCAGGTAAGATGCCATTAATGGGCTTAAACATTCTCAAAGTAAATATAACCCTGTAGTTGCTCAAAAATCAAACTAAGACCCATTGCAACACAATGCTATGGGTGCCCCCCCCCCCCAATTCCTTAACAAGTATTTGTGCAGAACTACACACCTAGGCCTTCTACCGGTATGCACATTAAGACAATTAGTTGGCAGTCCCAAAAATAGATTATATTTATATTTCCCATAATCATGAGTATGAGGTTATATCAGTGTTGGGGAAACCCACACTGGAAGATGTATTTTGAGGAGGTAGGTTGGTTGGTACAATCATTCCTCCATGCCTGCATTGTTTGCTTTATTGCTTTGACTATTCCAAGGTTAGGTGTCTGCAGAATGGGGCAGGAGTTACTGTCTGATAGTCAAGCGCATGCCAGAAGTATTACAGCTACAGCAGGACCCCAAGGTAAATTATGCTGGCCTTGTCCATTTGCTTATCATATCCCTCACACCTTCTAAATAACAACTTCCAAAACAGGTTTGAGAGCTTTGGACATTGTGCCAATAAGTACATAGCTATGAAGAATTTAGAGTACATAAATCTCCCAGATGCAAAGATAAGTTTTGAGATTTGACATAGGCCCAGACCAGCTGGGTCCTGCATGTTGACCAGAAAGGGTCTCTCCTTGGGGCTCCCGACATATGAATGGGGAAATATCTGGTCTTGCTTATGTTATATTACTCTGCTGAAATTCTTTTTCACTGATTAGTATTTTGTATTTAGCCTGTCACTTAATAAAATCACCGAACTTCTCTCCACTGGTATTGTTACTGCCTCTGAATCCAAAAGATCTCTTGCCTTTGACAAAAAAATCAGTATTCTTTAGTATCAAAACTGAATCTCAGAATATCTTAAAGACTTAAAAGACTTGTGAACAATCTGTTACAGAAATTATTGCAATGAATATTCAAAACTAATAAATAATTATTGTATTAATCTACAGAAATACCTTAGTGTTCACAAATTAAGCGAACCTGTCTGCATACACACATGCATCATATTAAAATAGTTAAACCATGCATACAATGCTACAAAAAAAAATGGACAGTCCTGGGCACAAAAATAGAAAGGTCATGCAAGACAAATGTTCAGAATAAATTATTGCTGCAAATTGTTGGCTTAGATTACAGGACCGGCCTAGATTCTTCCAGAAAAAAATCTACTGGCTTCAGGTGGGATTGTTCAACAAATCCATTTTCTTACTGTGTCTGAAAGTAAAAATCACAAACAGCAAGTACCCTCGACGGTTCCAACATCTGTAGATTAGAGCAGAGTGTTTGATGACTTAATTTAATAGTAGATTGCAGTATTTTTAGTGCCAGAATATTCATTGTCAAGTCTGCATTAGGATGGACAGCTTCGGTAAATTGAGACAGAGCATTTCTGTCACTTCAGAACACCAATGGTGGAAATGGGATAAAATACTGACTAGCCGTTCTAGAAAAATTATTGTGTTTTAGTTGTTACTGTTTATTCTGTGCTGCCATATTAGTGCAACTATTCACCAAATAAATAAATAATAAAAATACTAAAGCCCTTTCTGAACACCAAGCACATTTATACGGAAAGTGTAAGTGAATAGAAGGCAAAGTGAAGCCAAGAAGCATATATTAGCTCACACTGCCACAAACGAAGCTACAAAGAATTAGATATGGCTTCTCCTGAGCTGACTCACCCCTTTATAAAGCAAGATCTGTATTTCCAACCTGCAGCAATAAGACAAATCCCCAATAAAACAGCTACCACAGATCCTTGAAGAGAAGAAGAAATCCAGTGATATACTGTAGTAATGATTAACAAGGCTAAGTAATAGTTTTTTTCCGTTGAAGAAAAAACTGCCCCAGTTCTAAATAATGGCTGAAATGTAATCACATCAGTAACTTCAAAATAGGTTTGAGACAACAACCCCCAATCAGGACCCAAATCCTACTGCAGGCTTAACAAAAGATAGACAAACTATTAAAATCAATGAGAAAAACCTGTCAGTTTGTTTTGCACATGAAGAACTAACATAAAAAGCTGTGCTTTCAGTGTTTGACCACTTCCATTTGTTTTCACTATTTGTACTCTGAATCCAATATCAGACTTCGTAGTGAAGCCAGGAATCCTAGAAATATGTGGCTTATTAAACTATGTAAGATTTAAACAACTGTAATTAGTCCATGAAATAGTATGAACAAGTCACCAGACAAGTTGCTACCTTGTAATGTTCAACGGACATTGAAGCCACTCATGTGGATGAGTTCAAGTGTTACAGGACACAGCAAGTCTCTAGACGCCTACATACCTTGAGCAGCAAGTCCACTGTACATCTGCACTCACCCTTTTTTGGGCAGATATGCAGTCTTCCTCAGAGATAGGTTTTAGAAACAAGTTCTTCCTGTTCCTAGCAGATGTTAGCTGTGCAACTGAATGGCCCTAATGGCAATCAGAGAGCAACTCCTCAACCCAAGCAATGTGTCCAGCTCAAAACACCTTTTCTCTTGAAAATTTTTTAAAGCACCAACCACGCCCAGAAGCTGGAACATTGAAAACCACAACATGGAGGAAATCTGTGCTGGATTTGGAGCCAGCTATGTTCATTACAGAAGCAAGGGTAGTGGAGGAAATAAATAAATAAAATAAATAAATACACACTAGAACCTGGAAGAAAGTATATTTGTCTGCACCCTAAGAATTTTCGCAAAAGAATCAAAATTTTTACTCAAGTAGGAGTCTTCAACATTTAAGCCACAAACTGGAGGGAAAAAAAGGATGGAACACACATTTCCACCAGGCAATAAAGTACAATGGTTGCTGAACTCCAGGCTTTGGAGAATGAACAGTGGCAAATCAATGAGGGATTGCACCTCATTCTGTAATTACTTACCAATAATAACTCCTGGGGAGCGGTTAGGTGCTAAAATGGAAGAAAAAGAAAGTTTGATGTTATTTGAGGGTGACAGATTCTAGCTCTCTCTCACCGCATTTGCATCTGTCACACACTCTGAATAAAATATAGTACATTAAAGTATTATTAAAAGTTCAACTAATAACTGAAGATAATCTGCTCCAGTAGACAATGGAAGACTGAATGTTCTAATTATTAATTAGAAGCATTTATCTAGCTGATAAATAATTATAATTAATAAGAAATCCAATTGATCCAGCTGAAAACCAAGAAATGGGGTTCTCACTTAAAAGTCCTAGGTGGCAGACCAGTGCAGGGGAGGAGACTACCAGTTTAGGTCACAAGACAGGTATGTAGTTATATACATAAAATTATATACAACATATATATACTATTATATACTATTTTGGTGGTAATAAAACCTTTAAGTGGTTTACCAAAAAACAACAACATTAAAATTATCAATAAAAGGCAGTTAAAAATAGGTAACATGCCAAATTAATCTTGCCTAAACAAAAATGTTTTAAGCAGATCCCAAAAGGTGTATAGCGACTGATGTCCTTAGGCAGGGAGTTCCAAAGTATAGGTGTTGTCATGTTAACATATTTCTTACAGGTGTGGAATGAATATTATGTGGCACCTGTAACAGTGCCAGTTCCGCAGATTAAAGAGGTTGAGTAGGCATATAAGGGCAGCAGAGATGAGAGTCTCACTTCTGTCAGCAACCATGCTGCAGCACTTTGAACTAACTGTAGTTCCCGTATCAAGCAGAAGGGAAGACCCATATAGAGTGCATTGCAATAATCCAATTTCAATTCACCACTGCCTGAATTACTGTGGTCAAGCTCACCAGGGCCACAAATAGTCATAACTGCCATACCGAGTACAGCTGATAAAAAGCACTTCTAGCCACTGAAGCTACCTGGCCCTCAGTGACCAAGCTGGATCCAGAAGCATCTGCAGATTACATACCTGCTCCTTCAGGGGGAATGCTACCCCATCAAGGGCAGGCAACTGATCAGTTTCTCAGACAAAGGAACAACTCACTCACAGTACTGAATCTTGCCAGGTTTCAACATATGTTTATTATCCTCCACCCATCCCACTACTGCATAAAGGTACTGATTCAGATGTTATAGAGAAACAGAGGTGAGCGTCATGATTATAGTGCTGGCACCTTGCCTGCTCCAACCCCTAATGACCACTCCCAGCAGCTTCATATAGATACTGAATAGCATTATGGATGAAATAGGTTCCTGTGGCACCCTATACCACACGTGCCAGGAAGCCCCAAAACACACTTCCAATGCTTCTCTCTGGACTCTGTGACTGCAACCATTAAGCAGTGTTTGGTTAGCTTTGGAGCAAGAATTCCACCACTTGTGCTCTAGTCTTCATCAACCTTGTTCCACAGCCCAAAGTTCCCCAGACTACCAAGGAGTCACCCTGGTTCCACAATGAGAAAATTTTGGGGTGAGCATCTTCACCACCCGTTTCATCTCACCATTCTATTGGGAGACCATGGCTTTGGTGCAACTGTCAGCTTTCTCACCCTCATACCCTGAGGCAAAAACTAAACTGAAGGTATGCCCTGCCCATTGACCTAATGACCATTTTAGAAAGCCTTATGGCTGGGCATATATTGGATGGCATAAATTCTCAGTCAGAGGGCCTTGGCATAGGTATTTAAGTCCCTGGGCTTGTCCAAAATCACATTTGAGACTGCCTCTGCTTTAACAAGCACAGGGCTTGTTGAAACACCATTGTTATTGTTTGTCAACATTTGTCTAAAAGACAACATTCTCTTATTTCAGGGGTTTTTTATATGCTACAGCCTTCTCAGAAATCCTCTTCTTGATAATGAGAAGAAGCCCACTGGCACAGCCCATGAATCACTTGTACCAGGACAGCACACAAAACCTAGGAAACACATTGCTTGGGCTTTTGGAGTGCAGCCATCATCATGCCTAGCTACAGTGAGTTACAGAACTGAAGAGAACAATTATAATGGATTTAATCAAAGTCAAACCTAATTCCAGAACTGCACTGGGAATTCATGGGACAACAAGCCAACCATGGTGATATATTCAGTTGAGGATTATATGCAAGTTGAACTTTATGGTATGCAAGCCTCAAGAGAAATACTCAAGTTTCAGAAAACAAACTATTTTTACCAGCTTAATCCCTTCCATTTTATACTAAGGAGAGAAATCTAAAGGGCAAGGGCCACAGTTAAATGGTAGTACACCTGTTCTGCATGCAGAAGGTTCTAGGTTTGATGCCCAGCATCTCTAGGCAGAGCTCAGAATGTCCTGTGTCTGAAAACCTGGAGAACTACCAGGCAGTGTTGACATTACTGAGCTAGATGGACCAACTGTCTGTGTAGAAGGCAACTTCCTATGTTCTTATGGGTACTTGTTTGCCAAACAGTGTCTCCAGATACTAAGCAGCAAATATGAGCTTTCCCCTCACCTTCAGAACTACAAGGAAGAGACACCAAGGCCACAGAGATTATACAGAGATGTGTCACTGGAGTCTAACACACAGAATCCTTCCTTCCTCATTCTGCCACCGCCTAACAAGCTGATTAGTAAGGACTGAGTAAGAAACATTCCTGGAATAATTCACAAGACTAGAAATCCTCCCCTACGTCACCTTGCCTTCTCAAATGGAATGTTCCCATTCTCAGCTCAGAATTTCTTGTGTTAGAAAAGCTGCCACACCCTGCAATAGAAGCGCAATAGCTAATCTAAAAACAAGCTGATTAATTTGCTGTCACTACCACCACCACCTTTCAGTTTTACCTGTGTCATCTTTGGGCGGCTTTGTCTCTGGACTGTATGTAGATCCTATGCAAAAGAGGGAGTTTATAAAACACTGGCTTTGGAATTCATGAAAAGCAGTACAGAAAATTTTAAAGAAAAGCAAAGGAAACTGGAAAGCTTTGCCAGAATTTCCTACACAATAAAAGAAATGCCTTGATGCACAGAAAAAACATTCCATAAATCACACAATTCACATAAAGCTAGGCATTCCTAAGGGACCTTCTAGCATGCAAACCAGCAAAAGGCCCCACAAAGAACTAAACGGAAGAAAAAACTCAAAGCATTTACCCCAAAAAAATCCTGAGTGATTGTCTGCTGTTGAAGCTGTCCAAAGGAAAATTCAGCATTTTTAAGAAGTAGTGAACTTGGGAGTGGGATTACATTTGACTAAGCAGTCAGAAGACATCTGAGCTCCTAAGAAGCATTAAATGCCTAAGGAACAATTGTTCTCTTTATAAAATTTACATTTAATGATAAAATAGAACAAATGTTTCCACTTCTTCCACAAGACATATTCTCACAATTTCCTGTACATTAGCTTTCCCAATGACATTTTTTTCATTTCAGTTTTGCCTAGCACTATCACTGAACTTCTACCACCCTGTTTGCCTTAATCACTCTTAAAAGCAAACTCAGATTATTGAGTGTGGACTGTAACTGCAGTCAGAACATCCACTGAGAAACAACAGAGATATTGGCATGCTTGGAGAAACAAAACCTAAAGAGGAAACCCTTCAAAATAGATTAATGAGAACTGAGGGAGCCAAGTAGCTGTTGAATAGAGTGACTGCTGGAAAAGAAAAACATAACATGGGACAGGACAAGGGAAATGGAATGCACTGATTAAGGGAAATAGCTTGCTAAATTCTGAACATGCAGTCTTTTCAGAAGGAATGCCACAAACCACAATTCTTGTTCACTCCCCACTTTTTAAAATGTACCCACCAATAACAGTGAAAAGGAAACGTTTACCAATTCCAGGGTCCAGGGTGTTACCTCCTCCTCCTGCTCCTCCTCCTCCCCCCGTTCCTGGACCAGCTGTGTAAAGAGACTGATATCAACATTCAAGTACTGACAGCTCTCCATTTATGCCCTTTCAAAATCAGGAGTCAGAAAATCCATATGGGGTGCCATATGGTCTCAGGACACCAGCTCCTCATTGGTCTCAGTCTTTGGAATCAGCTTTAGGAAATTAAAATGTATATATATTTTAAAACTGCTGATGCTACTTCATAATTTGATTTTTTTAAAAGCTGGCTTGTTTTTAACATCAGATTTTAAGTAAGCAAAGGAAGCAACTGTTGCTGTTGCAACCACTACTAGCAGTGTGTGGGTGGGGGGGTGAAAGAATGAAGGAGAGAAACATTTGAGCAGTCCAGCGGAGTAAGAGGAGTGGAGCAAGCAAGCATCCCAGGCAGCAGCCACTGACATGAAAAAGGAGGGGTGGAATGAAAGGGAGAAATTTCCAGATTGCTACCACCACCAATGAAGCCAGCACAGTTCACAAGGATTCGTTTACATCAGATGTGGGAAACTGGATCCAATCAGTGGGCCAGATCCTTATCCCCCTCAAAGGCCAAGTGTGAAAGGTAGTCGAACTTGCTAATCATTTGGGCTTTAAAGCAATGGACGCTGCTCTCTGCAAGGACCGCTGATCAACTGATTCTCAGGGCTTGCAAAAAGCCACAAGCGATGCTATGCAGTTGCCCAACAGCGGAAGCTTGTCCTGAAGCATGCTAACCTCCAAAGCTACAAACCCTTTTTTTGGCCCAGCTGCATCTTTACTTGCCCCACCCTTCACATCATATATGATGTGAAGTGTAGGGCAGGAGAGTGTGGCTTGGCCAACAGCGTCTTGTAACCCAATGGAGAGGCCTAGCAGGCACAATTAGGCCCCTGGGCTGGAGGTTTTACACTGCTAGTTTACAGCAAGAATGTGGAAAATGCGGCCCTTCAACTTCTATCAGCAGTAGCATGATAAAAGATATGACTTATGAGTCCAACATCATCTGGAGACCAACAACTCGATATTGTAGAGGACCTGCCATATACTCATTCTCAATTTTATTATTTTAAAATCAAATTTCTGTCTGCAAGCTTTTAACTTTAATGTCTACTAGGCAGCCTACATATTACTGAGAACCTACAGCATCAAAACCTTCAGTTTTGTCTGTTTTTAAGGCCCATCATAGCCTCCCAACTAAAGGACACTGTGTATCAGGACTGAGAAAAGTATTTACTCCAAAAAAGCCTTTGAAAAGCTGTTGCTACTCAGAGCACACCAAACCACATAGGTGGAGCAATGATTTAAATTGTATAGGCATTTCTATCTCCCTCTGCATCTATGCACATTGAGCTCAAGACACTATGACCAAACACACAAACAGACCTATAAATTTATCTTGAGGAGCAGTACCTAATTTCTATAATAAATATAATTCCATGAGAGTAAAAAGGAATTGTTTACCAGTTTCAAGTTTTCACTTTCACTCTCAGGTGCTGACTACTAATGCATTTATGCCTTCTTTCAAAATTAATAGTCAGAAAATTCTGTGTGGCATGCCATTAATGAGATTCACACAAACAGCTTTTTCTCGTGATATGTCTGTGGAATAAGCTTTAGAAAGTTAACATGCATATTTTTAAACTGCTGATCTTATTTGTATTTTGAATTTTTCATAGGCCAATTTGTTTATAACATCTGATTTTATCTGTACCTTCTCTATACCACTTTATTTGTACTTGTACATTGTTGGGCTGGTGACCAAGTGCACATGAGCAGTCAAGTTTAAACAGGATGAGGAAAGCCTCAAGCAAGCGGAGCACGTGACCATTACTACCCTCATCGCTAGCAGTGGGCAGAAAGAAATGTCTGAACAGGCTGGTGGAGTGAGCAAAGCAAGCAAGCTGCCCAGGAAGTTGCCGCTGCTGCCCGAAAAAGACCCAATATGGAGGCCAAATGGCCAAAATATTGGGAAATATTAGAAAAAGATGGAGACAATTGGAAATTGCAGAGTTTGGAGAAAATGAAGGATAAGGTGCGAGACTGGTTACATTACGCTCAGATTAAAGAAGTTTTTAAAAATGACAAAAAGTTAGGGTTCCAGGTGGAGAAATCGAAGTTAGAAACAGAATTGTTAGAACCAAAGACTAAGGTATTATCTAGAATGTATAACTTGCTGTTAGAATGGAATACACAAGACAAAATGGTTAAATCAGCTATGATAAAGTGGGCACAGGACATTGGGCATAACATTATGTTTGAGGACTGGGAAAGGTTGTGGACCACTGGGCTGAACTTCACCGCATGTAATGCTCTGAAGGAAAATGTAATGAAAATGATATATAGATGGTACATGACCCCAGTTAAACTCGCCAAAATGTACCATTCATCTGATAATAAATGTTGGAAATGTAGAGAAAATGAAGGAACATTCTTTCACCTCTGGTGGACATGCCCTAGGGTGAAGGTCTTCTGGGAAATGATATATAATGAGCTGAAAAAGGTATTTAAATATACCTTCACTAAGAAACCAGAGGCCTTCCTTCTGGGTATTGTTGACCAGAAGGTGTTAAAGAAGGACCGAACATTCTTTATGTATGCAACAACGGCAGCAAGGATACTCATCGCAAAAAACTGGAAAACTCAAGATCTACCCACACTGGAAGAGTGGCAGATGCAGCTGATGGACTATATGCAACTGGCCGAGATGACTGGCAGAATCCGTGATCTGGGAGAAGAGAAGATGGAGGAAGACTGGAAGAAATTCAAGATGTATCTACAAAAACATTGTAATTTGGTTGAATGTTAAGAAGGATGCTAGATTATAAAAAATTGGCCACCACTAAATTAGATTTAAATTTGATGATAAGTGAGATTAAAGAAAATATAAAACTTTTTGGAAGAAGTGCTAGATTATATTTGAATGAGTGGACATGAGATTGTAAACAAGTTGATAATTTGTCTGGAAAAAACTTTTAACGATGTAAATGGGAGCGGGAGACGTGAGGGAGTCCAAAGAAGTGATGAAATTATGTTTGTGACAGAAGTAAGACTGTTTATTATTTGTGCATTGATATTTAAAAACTTTAATAAATATTTATAATAAAAAAAAGGAAGTTGCCGCTGCTAGGTCCACATTGCTGCCACTCTGGAGAGAAGGAAACCTGCATTTCAAAACTACAGGCTTTCTTCTCTGGGCTAAGGTGGGGAGGGTGAAGGAGAGAAAATGCTTCTGGCTTTTGACCTTCTGCCCATTGGTGGCAGGCAGCCCAAGGCAGCACAGTGAGTGAGTTGGTCACCCAAGCATGTGGAGTAGGTAGTGAAAGGGGAAAGCTACTTCTCAATACCATGGGCTGGTTGCTGCTTACTGGAGAAACAAGCTCCAAAGAGGTCCACCAGACACCTGTGCCTCACTCTACCCAATCTTGACAAGTGGCTGTGACCTGAGAAGTCAGGAAAGCAACAAAGCCCCACTCATACTGCCTCACCAGATGCCACTGCAGAATGTAAGGAGCTGGGAGCATGCGGGAGATAGGGAGTGTCTGAAAGGTAGGCACACGGGGCTGGCGAGCAACACAAGGGCACAGCCCCAGTTAATGTATATTTTTGGTAAACCACTTACAAAGATTTTAATAATTAAATATTGTTCAATTAAAACATAAAATATAAATGCTTTGGAAATTTTTGAACTCCTGATTTGATCATGCGGGATGGCTTACTTCACTTTGCAGCTGAAGCAGTTGACCCAAGATAAAAAACAAACAAACTGAAAATTGAGAGATTGAAGTCCCATTTTTTCTAATTCACCTGTGCTAGAAGTTGTATTTCCATGACCTGGAACAACAGTAGTGAAAATACCTGCAAGAAAAGAGAGGAGGCAAAGAAATATGGATGTTCTGCATTAAAGTGCAACACAATACCCCGCTTTTCCACCCAAGGAGCCCTTGTGATACTTACCCTTGAGACATTTTGGAGGAGGAGGATGCCATACGTTGTCAGCCCCACATTTACTATTGTCGCTGCCCACCAGAGTGTATCCACGTTCACAAAAATACATTATAATATTATTATATTCATATGTTGGTCGAAATGTAGTTGTCAATCCTCCATTCTTAATAGAGGGTCTACGGCAGCTGACAACTGAAAAGAGATGAGCAGCATTTTAAAAGATACTTGTTAATTAACCTATGGGTTATTAAACCATGCACAATGATTTAACTATGGTTCATTTACTGCCAGCAAACCACAGTCTGAAGTTGTTTGTGTTTAAACTCCAGTTTGTTTTAACTGTGGATTGGCATTACATGTGGGTGCAGCACCCTTTTCTTAACTGTGGTTTGTTTGGCCACCCCATCTCAGACACTCACCAAACTGCAAAGACACAATGGAAGAGAGACTGGAAAAGAAAGCAAACTGGAAAAATAAGCAATGGTTTGCATTATTATCTGTGAGATAATTCACACTTTACTTATGACTTGTTAAACAGTGGCTTCTATGCAAACCAGGCCAATGTCTCCACCAAAGAAGCAGCAGGGACTTTATACTTGCAAACCACCAAGAACCAACGAAATTGGGCAAAATGTGTTTTTTTTTAACAGAATCTGCATATTCCAAATTGAAAGTGGACACAAAAGAGGAGTCCACTTATTGTGGATTTAAACAACTACAGTGGAACCTTGACTTACATACCTTTCGTCTCATAGACATTCCAAATTGCATCCGCGGCAAACCCGGAAGTACACACCGGATTTGCGCGATTCGCGCATGCATGGAAGTGGCTTCTGCCACCTACGTGTGCACAGAAGTGGCTGCTGCCGTCTGCGCATGCGCTGAAGCGTGCTACCGCCAAATGCGCATGCGCACAATACGCTTCTTCTAGCGTACCGTTTTGACCAGTGGACAGACCTCCGGAACGGATTATGCCCGTAAGTAGAGGTTCCACTGTAACTGATTGAATAAAAATATATAATCTTCATTATATTACATTATTTATTTGACAGGTCTATAAACTGCTTCAAAGACAGAAACTATTAAAGTGATAAAATCAGATTAGACTCAAAAGACGAACCTCTAAAAACAGTAACACTGTCCCTGCAATTATACTATTATAATCCCATAAAATAGTCTGGGTCACACTTCAAGGACGGCTTTCTAGAAATTGCTAAGAACTATTTAAAGCCCTCTGTAACTTTGGACCAGGTTACACAGTACCTCAGATTTGGTTGTTAAAGGGTGTGTTTATTTGTTTAGTACATTTATAACCTGCCTTCCTTCCATCTGGGCACTGAACTGACCAGATCTGACCCAAATCTGCTTAGTTTCAGCAATGTGACTACATCATTGATTGGCTCACAGACCATCTGCTGAAGTGTTTTAACCAAGGTATACTTGACAATTTCTACCTACTGAGTATTGTTCTTAAAAAAGCAACTCACATATGCAAGTCATTTTCTATGAAGCTGAAATGCAGCATATAGTGTTATGCCTCTATACTAAGAAGTAACATTAGGTGATTACGTATTTTAGTGATTACTGATTTCTTCTCAAAGCATTTTTGTTTAGTATAGATACAGTGGTGCCCCGCAAGACGAACGCCTCGCAAGACGGAAAACCCGCTAGATGAAAGGGTTTTCCGTTTTGGAGGCGCTTCGCAAAACGAATTTCCCTATGGGCTTGCTTCGCAAGACGAAATGTCTTGCGAGTTCCTGCGGGTTTCCCCCCCTTTCCCCCCCCTTTCCCTAAGCCGCTAAGCCGCTTATCAGCTGATCCGCTAAAAGCCGCTAAACCGCTAATAGCACTAATCCACTAAGCTGTCAATGGGCTTGCTTCGCAAGACGGAAAAACCACTATACGAAGAGCCTCACGGAACGGATTAATTTCGTCTTGCGAGGCACCACTGTAACACACAAAAAGCCCATGGAATGTGGACAGCCAAAAAAAAGAAAGGAAGAAAACCCAGGAAAGAATAGCAATTACTACTTAATACTCTTCCCTCCATGTATTGCAGGAAATTTATATTATTTTGATTATTCATTGCACTCTGAGCACAACAACCCATTCCTGCTAAAGGTAGTAATGCTTAAGTCCAAATGAAACTAATGGAATAAATTAGGTAAAGGTAAAGGGACCCCTGACCATTAGGTTCAGTCGTGACTGACTCTGGGGTTGCGGCGCTCATCTCGCTTTATTGGCCGAGGGAACCGGCATACAGCTTCCGGGTCATGTGGCCAGCATGACTAAGCCACTTCTGGTGAACCAGAGCAGCGCACGGAAACGCCGTTTATCTTCCCGCCAGAGCGGTACCTATTTATCTACTTGCACTTTGACGTGCTTTCAAACTGCTAGGTAGGCAGGAGCAGGGACCGAGCAACGGGAGCTCACCCCGTCGCGGGGATTCGAACCGCCGACCTTCTGATCGGCAAGCCCTAGACTCTGTGGCTTAACCCACAGTGCCACCCGCGTCCCTCAATGGAATAAATTACTCACAACTAAATCTAAGTTTCTTTGTTTTCAATGTGACTTAATAGTGGCTATCCTTGACTGGATCAGGCCATAAGCTTCCCTCAAAATAACTCAGGTTAAAACAAGCTACCCATTGAGGGGGCAATGCTATTGCACATCTCATACTGCATCTCAATCCCACTGAAAACCTCAGAGGCTGAATAGCAGCAGGAGCTTACAAATATAGTTCATTCTAGCAATAACTTTATTTACATTAACGTATCACAAGGAAGCTACTAAGCATAAATTTCCATCACCTTTACATTCAGGTGCAGCTGGACGCCACTCTCCATTTATACCATCTGCAGCAGTTGAACATATAATGGTTGGGCTTCCAATAAGGGAGAAAGTAGGGTTACAGGTATACGTTATTGCTGTGCCATGGTCAAACTCATGGAAACCTTTGCCAGTGTGTACGCCATTCGCAATGTCAGGAGGGGGGAAACAGGGGATTCCTGGGAAGCAGAAGCAACATTAACAGTTCAGTTAGACTACAATTGCAAGAGCATCCCTGTTAGGGGGGTATTTGGACTAAATTTATTTTCACTGAAAAGATGTTTCATTTTATAAAGTAATCATTTGATCCTTATTATAGGCATATACATCCATTTTGGATGACACCCAAACATTGAAACAGTGGGCTGTTGTGAAGATATTTCCACCTCCTCCAAAGCAAACTGGGTCTTCTGTGAAGCAGGTTGCCCCTAAATATACACAGGGGAAGCTACCAAAGCCCCCATGCCAACTTCAGAGAAGAAGAAGAAGAAGAAGAAGAGTTTGGATTTGATATCCCGCCTTTCACTCCCCTTCAGGAGTCTCAAAGCGGCTAACAATCTCCTTTCCCTTCCTCCCCCACAACAAACACTCTGTGAGGTGAGTGGGGCTGAGAGACTTCAAAGAAGTGTGACTGGCCCAAGGTCACCCAGCAGCTGCATGTGGAGGAGCGGAGACGCGAACCCGGTTCCCCAGATTACGAGACTACCGCTCTTAACCACTACACCACACTGGCTATAGGGACTGCTATAGAAAAAAGAGTTATCAAGAAAGCTGTTGGGGGGGGATAAATAGTACACACACACACACACACACACACACACAAAAACCCAACCCACAACCAAGAACTCTGTTGCCCCAAGGTTCCTTGATGGAGAAAACTTCCTCCCAGCTTTTATTTTTACAGTGGGCTTTATTTTCTTCATGGAAATTTATGGAGGCAGTAAAACCAGGGAATAAAAGCTGTCCTCTGAAAACAGTTGAGCGGGAACCCCCGCTCCCCAGGATGGTCCTTGTGGCTCCTTGTGTAGTGATTCCACTATCCTCAGCTTCCTCACTATTACCAGGGGTACAGCCTTTATTTCTCCCCGTGTATGTCAATGGAGACAAGGCTGCCTTCACAGCTGAACACAGAGAAATAACAAAGCCTGAACCCCTGAAAACCACTGGAAGGAGGAGGGAACATTCCTACCCAGCAAAGCCACTTGAAAGCTATGCAAAGTTGCCAAGAAGGAACTGTTTCAGCTGAAAAGTTTAATGATGTTTCAGGAGGCTTCCAGTAATCAAGGTACATAATTTCTCCTCAATCCACACACATGTGGAATACTAACTCCAGAAGAAGATAGGTCCCCAAAAATGATATGGGGCAACCAGTGAATGACGCAAATTCAGACTCCTCACGGATGATTTTAAACACCCAAGCAAAAAGGTGAGCCCAAGACAAATAGGTAAAAAAAATGGAATATGTTGAAGTCCAATAATTTTTTACTTCTTTAATCTGCTTATTATTATATTTTTATCCCACTTTTCCTCCAGGGATGGTTCTCTACCTCCCTATACAAGATCACCACAGAGAAGAGGATCTTCTGGAGGTCCTCAAACTAACCCCTTTCACCAATGTGTGGATGTTCTATATACACTGCTTTATTCCCTCAGATCCTCTCTGAATAATGATGAAGCAAAGTTGCTTCCATTACTTCCACTAAAACTTAAATACTAGATTGAGAGGGACAAATCCTTTCTGTTTCTAGGAACGTTGAAAAGTTGTTTAATGAACAGGCTGTGTAGGGTTCTTGATGAAACATACCCATTTGCAAGGAATGGAAGAGGTTCCCTGCTCTAATATCTTATGCATCTAACTCCTCTCTCCTCTAATACCAATTTCATGAATTCCCAGTAACATGTGATTTTGTCAACTAACATATGTTATTTCATTGCACAAATTTCCTGCTCTGGGGAAAGTTACAAATACAGCCAGCTGGTTGGAAACAACAATTATGGTGAGTATCTGGAACATGATCAGAAAGTATCCTGAGTTTTACATATCGGTTGAGGACACTTGCAATAAACAGAGCCACACTATATCACATTGAGAATAACCTTAATAAGCTAGAATTAACAAATCATCTTACGTTGGCACAATGGAAGATCTCTATTCCAAACAACTTTGCTGTCTATAAGGGAACATCGAAGAGTCTTTTGGCCTATTATTCTGTACCTAAAGGGAAAGAGAAACCTTATATTTTAGTGCAAAGGGTGTAGGTGTGCAGATAGAGGATATATCTTAGCCAGTACATATACCTTATTTAGACTATACTCTCCCCTACAGTGTCACAATTCTGCTAGTTGACACAAAAAGAAAATAATGGAACCAACCACCACCAGTTCAAAAGCAAAAAGAAACAACACAGCAGTACAAATATTAACAGCAGTAGTATTAAAATCTGTTCAAGTAATATTCAATGAAACCTGCTTAAAAAGTCTCTGTTGTTGCTGAAATGTTACAAAAATATGGTCAGGAGAAGTTTCCTGAAGAGAGGATTCCATAGATGGGGTACTGCAAGTGAAAAGTCTTGTCTCTGGTTGCTGTCAGTCTAAGTTGAAACAACCTAGCAATTCACTTCACTTCACAATACAGAATTATTTCTTTTTTAAAAAAGAGTGGTCAGATAAAGTCATATCAACATAAAAACCTTGATAGCTTGGATGACAGGCTGTAGTGCTTTCATAAGAGAGCCTGGGCTTTCTAATTTCAATATAGTGCACTTCCTCGGGTCAATATGAACTACTTGAAATACTATTCAGGTATCTAATGAGGGTTTTGCACTGTGCTATGATGGAATGTCACCTTAAAAACAAAGGGGAGCAGTAAAGGCAGGAATTCATTATCTTTTAAACATGTATTATTTCATTAAAACTATGCGAGTCCCCACCCTTGATTACCATAAAAAAAAAAATCACAATACCAACACCACTATCTATAAAACCCATCATTATTTTACCATATTGCAAGGGGTGGACTGTGACTGTGAAAGTGTGGGTTAAACAAGCCCTGCAACATATTCTTATATCCATTTTGCTATTTTGCTGGAGAAAGGGAGAAGTTAAAGTAATATATGACAACGCTGAAGTGTAGTCTAATAATAAATTATTGTTGTTGTTGTTGTTGTCTAATGGTAATGGTGCTATTCTGGCATATTGTTTTTCTCTGAAGTGAGCTGTGAAGTGGCTTGTGGCAGCAGTGCAATCACTTAAGGGCTGCAAGGAGCAAATGGAAACAGGGAAAGAATTGAGGATTTCAGTAGTGATTGGAAAGATATTCAGATGCCGTCCAACCATAGAAAGACAGTGGTTCTGCCAAATGAGAATTACGGGCAGCCCTGTTTAAACGGGGTTACGTTCCAAAGCACTGTGCATGCTGGTTAAATCATGTATAATTAAAACCCATTGGAAAAAACCTGCTAATACCCCGCTCCACCCCATGATGTTTCAGTGACATCTTTATGATGTTTTTGCAGGTCACTTCCAGGTTCGGTGCAATGTGCATATACACAGTTGCTCCCATATTGAATGTGCATAAACAGAGGGCTGCCTGGAAACAAAATGAAAAATCTGAATACAATTTGCCACTGCTTAGGTAGTAGAATCAACCAGAAACAGTAGATCTGTTCCCTCTTTATTAATTTATTTGGAGCATTTACTCCCCACCTTACCCTCTCTGTGGACACCCATGATTCTAATTATAAGATAGAGCAGATTTTTAAGAGTACAGTAATGCTTAATATGGTAGCAGTTAATATGTGTCTGTCACCAACCCCTCCCAGGAGTTTTAAACAAAGCAAGGTGTTACAAACGTTGACTTAAAACTCACCCCTCATTACAGCCTAGAGTTATTTCATCACCTAATCGCAAGTCTGTTGCTTTTATTATTCTGCCATTCTCAAGAGTAATAGCAGGACATAGCCTTCCTAAAAGAAAAATCAGAACAGACATTAGCACATGCAACCTTGATTCATTCATTCATTTTTTTAAAAAGGGTATCCTATAGACAGATTAGGGACAGATGGGGCTCCTCAACCTTGGAAGGTAGCCCATCTAGGAGAAGGAAAGCTCTGATCCTAAACCTCCGCTGCACTGCAGGATATCTTCAGGATAAGAAATGTCTAAGGAGTAAACCGTATATAGAGCAGAGTCCCTAAGACGGTTGGATGGTGCATTGTAAGCCTCCTGCAGCCAAGCTGGTGCCAAACAAATTGCTCCACTTTCCTTTGGACCACATTAACGAGGCCAAAAGTGGGCCAATAGAAATAATAATCGTCAAAAAATAAATAGAAGAAAAAGTCTGGCCTACATATAGAGAGTTCTTAGAGGAGAAAGAAGGAAAATTGAAACTTAAAGATTTTGATGAAATAAGAGAACATGTTCAAGATTGGTTGCAATATCAAAAATTAAATGAGATATTTAAAGAAGATAACAAGAAAGGTTTTTGTTATACAATATCTAGATTCCAGAAAGAAATTGTAGATGAAAATTTTAAACTATTAAAAAAAGATGTATAGTATTTTATTAGAATGGGAGACCAAAGATTAGGAGGTGAAATCCACAATGATTAAGTGGGCACAAGATACAATTAGAGGACTGGGAGAAATTATGGAGAGTAAATTTGAAATTTATTGACTGTATATTATAGTATTACATGAAAATGATTTACCGTTGGTATATTACTCCAATGAAAATGGCAAAAAATGTATAGATCAAGCTCCAATAAGTGTTGGAAGTGTAAAGAGAAGGAAGGCACATTTTATCAGGCACATTTTATCATTTATGGTGGAACTGTAAAATAGTTAAAAATTATTGGGAAATGATATATAATGAAATGAAAAAAATGTTGAAAGTAACTTTTGTTAAAATCCCAGAAGCCTTTTTGCTAGGTCAAGATTTGCCAAAGGGGAAACAGACTTTTTATGTATGCTACAACTGCGGCAAGGATGTTATTGGCACAAAGATGGAAAAGCGATAAAATACCAACGAAAGAAGAATGGCAAGAAAGACTTACAGAATATGCCGAAATTGGAAAACTGAAAAGACTAAGAAATAAGGACAAAAAAATCCTCTAAAAAAGATTGGGAACCATTTTCGGTTTATCTACAGAAACAATGCAAATAATTGGATTCATTAGCAGGTTTTGAGTAAACATTTACAAATAACAAAATTTATATAAATTATAAGATTAAATATTAAAAAAAATGAATGGAAAGGAAATAAGCAGGATTTGATATTGAAAATAAACTAGAAAAAGGAGGTTGGGAGAAGTCGGGGGAGGGGAGAGATAATTTGGGATTGGTGAATTATGATATATGTTATAATGTAATTGGGGGGGGGGGTATGGAAAATTTAATAAAAAGATTTTACAAAAAAAGAGGCCCAAAGTCTTGCAGTCTGGGCTCCCCAGCACATCCTTACACACCACCCAAGCTTGCATCCCTAGGAGGTCATTTGGGTGCTGCTCACATTTCTTGAGACAGATGGATGCCACCAACACTACAGGAACCATGGTCATTTCCAGATGACCTGTTAGAGCATTCATGCTTTTTTTGTGTGTAGAGAGGTTATACAACATTGTGTCAAAAAACTGTTATACCACAATCTTCAGTGCATTTTCCTGTCACGCACTTTACTGCAAGAAGCCTATTTTTTAAAAGCAGCAGGTTTACTGCACAAAGGCACCAAATACACTGTGCTGTCTGAATTTGTGGGTATTAGATTGGATCCCACCTGCAAAATAGAGACAGTCTGGAAACGCTCTTGAAAATACTATCTTCTCTAACAGGTATCCAGTTTTATTGGTTTTTCATAATAAGGTCATCTGTTGGGTGCATCCGGCCTTTATCCGGGTGGGTGGGAATTCGCGCTCGCTGCCAGGGAGAAAAGGGGCGAGCCGGTGGCTGCCCCGACCTTATGTGGCCTCTAGGAGGCCCGCCCCTGCCGCCAGCCGATTGGCTGGCGCGCGGGGGTGTGACTGGGGAATTCCTGAATCGTGCGAGGCTGACCCCAGCCTCGCCGGAACGTGGGGGGTGACTGGGGAAACCCTGTAATCCCGCGAGGCTGACCTCAGCCCCGCGGGAGTGTGGGAGGGGTCGTGAGCCCGCAACTCCACCCCCTCCTGAGGATCGGTAGTGGCATTAGGGTTGTTTCTTTTCTCAGTCATGAGTTGAAAGCAGCTGAAAGATCATTTCTTCCCTTATTGTACACTTATCCTTTTGTCACCTCTGGCAAATAGATGTTCTAGGTTTTGTTAGTGCAAACACTGTCTAGTATCAAAAAAGAAGACAACTGAGATAATTAAAAATTCTCTTTTTTTGACTACACAGTTGTAATACTGCTTCCATACCCTTGTGTTTATCTCAACTGGTTAAAACTAAGGTATTTTGTTCAAATAAATTAAATTGATCTACCAGCCTTCATATGAATATGACAGGGCAGTTAAGTACAGTACTTTTAAGTACAGTAGTTTTGTGTGCCTGCTAGGCTACTGTGCACTTATATTCTTAAAATAATGAAGTCAGATCCAATAAGAAAATATTGTGCATATTTTCCAGTTGGTCCACCTCATGCCTAGAATGTCAGTCCCTCCCACATTCCATCAACTTTTCAGAAATTTTACATCTCCAGCCATGGTGGGGAAAAAATCAGACTGGGGCAGCATCCAGTCATTATTTTAGGTTGAGGACCTCCAAAATGCTAAATACACAAGATCCTTCCCACCCGTTTCAGGAAAACAGCTGTCACTGCTGACACCTCTCACCATCATGATATTGTAAGAATCACAGAATTGTAGAGTTGGAAGGGACTCCAAGGGTCATCTAGTCAAACCTCCTGCAATGCAGGAATCTCAGCTAAAGCATCCAGCTAAAGAAGCTAGTTCAACCTTCAGGTATAGTTTAAATGTCTTAGGAAAGAGGTTGCTATAGCAGCTGCCTAATACAATTTCTATTCACTATTTATTTACAGCTAATTATTGTCCAAGGCAGCTTACTATATATTTAATATAGAAATACAATAAAACAGAGAAGACTCACTAGGACAGGGCCAAGAGCTATACAGGTTTAACCCCCATTCTCAGATGTTCTGACAACCACTCTGCTGCTGAATTTCCTGGCCTGGAAATGGGTGCTAAAGCAGCCAGATATAAGTCCTTCATAGGCCAGGAATTCCACAGGTCTGGCCGTTGCTGCCGATGTCTCTCACAGCTTTGGGCTGTGAAAATGAGGTGAACCAACTATTAACTACTGGTTAATTTTTTGCTTTTATGAGGAAAACTCTGGTTCTTGGAGACTTGGAGAAATTAAATAGGAAAAAAGGTTTTATTTTACAGAACAAAACTGGTAAAACAAAGGATGTGTAAGGAGATAGAAATCTTTCAAGAAACAGACTATTTATATTTATATTAAATTTAGTGGATGTTATAGGCTTCCATACAAGGTGGCAAACACACAGCTTCTTTTCAGTTATTTCACTTCAGTTCCTTAAACTTAATTGTACAGATGTTACAGCTTAGGTCTTAATACTTGGGTTCTTCGACATGGTTTCCCAACCTTTTATAAATCACATTCCTGAGGCTTCTTACTGAATGGAGACCCAAGTAGTTGTTGTTGTTTAGTCGTTTAGTCGTGTCCGACTCTTCGTGACCCCATGGACAAGAGCACGCCAGGCACTTCTGTCTTCCACTGCCTCCCGCAGTTTGGTCAGACTCATGTTTGTAGCTTCGAAGACACTATCCAACCATCTCGTCCTCTGTCGTCCCCTTCTCCTTGTGCCCTCCATCTTTCCCAACATCAGGGTCTTTTCCAGGGAGTCTTCTCTTCTCATGAGGTGGCCAAAGTATTGGAGCCTCAGCTTCAGGATCTGTCCTTCCAGTGAGTACTCAGGGCTGAATTCCTTAAGAATGGATCGGTTTGTTCTTCTTGCAGTCCATGGGACTCTCAAGAGTCTCCTCCAGCACCATAATTCAAAAGCATCAATTCTTCGGTGATCAGCCTTCTTTATGGTCCAGCTCTCACTTCCATACATCACTAAAACCCAAGTAGAGTGTTCCCTAAAAACTCTTTCTCCTGTCCCCTATTCAGTTTCCCAGTTTTTCTCTTGTCTGTATACTCCTAAAAAAGGCACTTATCACTATCTTTCAAACTAAGCTCAGAGACTTCCTTCCCTGGCTACAGATATGATCCTCAGAACAGATCCCTCTCACACAGCTAAGGAGTTATGCTCCTATCCAGCAAAACACAAAGAACACCAACTCTCCACTGCCTTTCCTTTTCCCTCCCAAAGTGCTGACTCCCCCTCCCTCAGGCAAGCTGCACCTGCAGCCAGCGCCCTACAAGCTACACCACCCTGGTGGAATTTCGCAGCACTGCATCACCACACTGGTCTTTCTGAGCTTTATGTCACAGTCGTATACTATAAATACATGACACAGCCTCCTCAAAAATCCAATTAAGGTGTGTTAGGTGGGCAAGATAGAGATCAGATAGAGAAGGAAATGAGCAACAGATATGAGGTACTGGAGAGTAAGAGGTAGTTCAGAACATAACAAGGAGCAATAAATTCCTACTGGTTAATTGTATGTTAATTGAGCAACCTTATAAATTTGAACAGAATTAGTCACATGAACAAAGCTTTGGAAAATAAGATGTTATAGCTAGTAAAAGTTATTTAATATGGCTTAACAATCAGAACAGTATATCAAACATGTTGACATCTCAAGGCCAGTTTTAAGCCTTTTTGGGGTCAATCTCATCTTTTATATATTTGGATTGCTTGAAGCAGAACCCTCATCTATGTGGTAATCATTGTTAAATTTAAAAGGGAATACTTCAGAGATATGCAAGAAAAATGCATTTGAATGCAGAATGTGGCAGTGAATAGAGAACAGGAGCCTACCATTACATCTAGAACTAGGAAGGACACATCATGCCTAACATAACACAGGTTCAGTTTAAACACAAGGAAATACTTTTCTGTGTATGGAACTTTGGAATCAAAATAAATAATGGCCAACAGTGCAAAGGACTAGAAAGAAGCAGCATTAGAAAGAACAAATAGGACCAGCTACAACAAAATGCTGTGATATTCCATCACCTTCCAAGAGAAGGTTGGTAGGCAGCCAGTCAGGCCCTTTCTCCACCAAACAAATTCATCCTCTCCATTCAGTTCCCGCCCCCGGCTGTTAGCCAACCACCTGATAACCACCTTATCAGCTACTTTAAAATGAGGCTGCATTTTAAATTGCATTTTAATCTGTATTTTAATTTTTTTTTCTCCCCCCCCCCTCTTTCCCCCCTATTATGTTTTTACTGTGATTTTATTGGTGCTAGCTGCTCTGAGCTCAGCTCTGGCTGGGGAGGGCAGGGTATAAATAAAATTTATTATTATTATTATTATTATTATTATTATTATTATTATTCATGTTCCATCTTCACCAGGCTATTTTTGCCTATTTGGTTTCTTAAAAGTTGTTATTTGGTACTTCTGCAAACTTTGGGGTTCCTCCCAGGATGCTATTTCTCTGTTCTTGTTTCTTAGAAGCACCGCTGTGACTACAGTCCCAATGGCATCCACCACCTAAGTCCACCACTGGGAGGAGTAATACTTAGAATATTCTAGTTTCCCAATTTAATCCCTCAACATACTACAATAGAAAACCCTTCTGTATTATTTCCTAACTTTTTGAAGTGTCTGGATCTCCTCTAATCCACTGCTCTGATCTAAGGTGGCTGTTCGATAGTTTTACATATTCTGCAAAGTAAGTGAAACTCACCTTGACAAAACTTTGGATTTTCTGTTGACCATCTTGAAGTGGCAAGACACGTAAGAGAAAGAGTCGCTCCAGAAATAGGCTCATAACCTGGAATGCAACGGTACTGCAAAACAGTCCCAACCAGATAACTGTCTTTTGGATCCCCACTCCTTAGGCTAGCATTAGGTACATTTAGATGGGTGCAATCACCTGGAAATAAAAATTGATAGGAAGCTTAGAAGCTATGGGAGCGAAGTGAAGGTTCATTGTAGCATTGAACACTGGATGATTCATAAAGAAATTTTCCTCTAATGGGATCTAATGAGAGCCATGTCCTAATAGATTCCTGGATTTCATTTACAGAGCATTGTTGGAACAAGACTGGCAACAGAAAGATTTACAGAGCAATCATAACCATAGCTACCTGGAAGTAAGCCCTACTGACTTCAGTGGGGCTTGCTTGAAGGTAAGTGAGGATAGGACTGCAGGCTTACTGTACTGGGCCAAAATCCTGAAAGATGAAGGGGACTATCCACTGAAGCATGTTTAATATCCCATTGCACACACTGCTTGTGAGTCTAGTGTCAGGTTGCCAAAGAATTACATGCTTTTCAAAAAGGCAGTAGCTAGCTGAAATGCTTTAAGAAAGAAAGAAACGTATTTCATCATACATTAAGAACTATTTTCTTCACAACAAATTTACTAGAGCTGTAAGCAATTAACTATTGCAGCATTGGGTTTTTTTAAGGATCTTGAGTAGATGAAAACATTAATTAATTTTGCAAATTCTTACATCTATGTTTTCTTCTTCCAATCCTGTGATGCAATCATGACAAATCCCCAACAAAATACTAGTTCATTTGAAACCTTGCCTGTGACCTTTTGGTTGACCCTAAAATATATATATTATTGCCAAAGTATGGCCTTCAGCTTTTCAAGAATTAATACACAATCCTCTTATTGGAAGTGAGGCGATGTACAAAAAACATATTTACCCTCAGCGCTTCATACTTGGCTATTCCTGCTTAGGAGGTTTTGGAAGCAACAAGATAATGACACCCTTAAATTTTAGTGACATATAATGCACCAAATAAATTTACATGTTTTCTAGTAACTGCAAATGCCATTTGGAATGTTAGGTAGCTGTCTCACAACTACTTCAAGTCCATGCAATAAAAATTGTATTCAAAGAGACAGCAAAAGGAAACAAACACATAGTATTCAAATGCCAGACCTGTCTAGCACATGTCCAATGTGCTTATAGAGCATGTTGCAGTGTTCAAATCAAGGTATGTTGTGAATACCATGGATGCTCATTTATGACACAGGCTCTTGCATCCAGTAGGCAGGCTGTCGCTTTTTAAAGAGCCCTCCCCTGCATGCAGTGATCTTAAGTGGCTCTGTGTCTAGCACTGCCTGGCTGCCTATCTTAGTACTGACATCATTAGTCAAGGAGGCTCCCTGTTATTTGCTTTTGACTCTTGAAAACAGTACAAGATAAAGGAAGAAGAAAGCAAAAAGGACCCACAGCAAGGTCAGGGAAGCTCTGGGCTTGTCCAGAATTGCAACACATTATTCATATGCCCCAGCAGCATGTCAAGAGTAAGGCATCCAGTATAGTTAAAGGTCTTATGAAGTAAGGCCTGGAAAAACGGAAGATTTAAGGGGAGACGTGGCGGCTGTTTCCAAATATCTGAAGTGCTGTCACAGCAGAAGGCGGAGCAGAATAAGAACAAACACGTGGGTAGGAGAGCTAACTTCAGGCAAACACAGACAGGCTCCTAGTTCCCTCCTGCTCTGGACGCGGCATCCCCGAGAAAGCCTTGCTTCGCCCGCGGACATGATCCGTCTCTGGAGGGAGGCGGGGCGCCTCCCATTTGAGAGAAGAACCGAAGCCCCCCCGCCTCACCTTGAACTCTGGACAGCGAGGAAAACAGCAGCAGCAGCGGCAACAGCGCTAATGGAAACCGCCCCCCGCGAGGGAAGCCAGGAAGAGGCGCCATCGCACGACCGAGAGAGCCCGGAGTCAGAGAAAGAGAAAGCGCCGCCGCAGCTCCCTCCGCAGCTGGAAAGCAAAGCGACCAGGAAACGACTCGACGGGAAGGGAGAGGCGGCGGCGCGCTTTTCCGGCCAAGGAGCGTGAGCGGCAGCGTCGCCTCCGAGGCTCCGCCGAGAGGAAGGCGGAGAGGGAGGAGCCACACGAGGAACCGCCTCCGCCGTTATCGGTTCCCGGTATTAGCTAACGCTCCAAGGCTGCCGCGCGCGTGCTGGTTGGAGGTTGCGGGCAAGAGCGCGCTCGGGATTGGCGGGTGGAAAATGTGAGCGAAACCATAACTGAGGGGAAACTAACTTTCGGATAACAGCCGCGTGACGAGTCTGCTCTCTGACCCCTGAGGGGAAGAGATAACGGGCTCCGCGCATGGCAGCCCAAGCTGGGGCGTGTCCAGCTGCTCCTGGTGTTGGGACTGGGGGACCTCGAGGGACCCGAATTCATTCCCACAGAAACTGTAAGTCTCAGAGTGGTTTAACAATAAATCCCACTTCCCAAGAAACCCTGGAAATTAGCACTAGGAGGGAAATAAGAGCCCCCTCTCAACGCCCTTCCCAACTACACATCCCATGACTGTTTAAAGTGTTATTTGTTGGCATCCATCTGCCTAAGGTGACAATGGAGGAGTGTGCCCTCAGGGGTGAAGTCAAAGTGCTGGACGGCTACAGCGCCTGCCTATGCTGTAGTAGAGTATGATGCAGTAGAGACATGTTTTCTTGCATCTGGGGCAGATGAAGGCATCCTATTTTAAATGTATAGTGCAGATAGGACCTAAGTGAACCCCACAGTATTGCACTCTGGTATCATTTCCAAACAGAGTCGCCCTACAGGGCCCACCCGGGCCTGGTACGGCCCGGCTACTGCTATGGTTTCAATGAAGCAAGTATGTAAAGTTTTTGTAATTCTCCTGTTCTCTTCATTAGTTTGGCTTAGAAGAGGATTGGGCAATTCTGACTGCCACTATCCATCCACAAGCACTACCCCTGCAAACATATGCACACAATCTGACATCCATCTGTCTCAAGAGGCAATGGAGTGTGTCTCCAGGGGTGAAGCCGTCTGCTGCATTAGCAGCACCAAAGTGACCCCCAGGGTGCAAGCCTGGGCAGTGTGTATGGAGGTCCTGTGCTGCCTAGACAATAAGACCCCCATCTTGGTCATGCTGATAATGGTCTAAAGGAAAGCAGAGCAGTGTTTTGTATCAACTTGGCTGCAGGAGTTGTCAGAAGGCGGCGTACAAGGCACCCTCCAACTGTCTTAGACTACATATTTCTGTAGTGTTTACTCTTTAACCTTTTCTTCTCCTAAATATATTTCATAAGGCAGTGGAGGTTTAGGAACTGAGTTTTCCTTCTAGAGGTTGATGAGGTTGATGTGTCCCATCTGCCCCTCACTTCCCTCTGAAGCACATGCAGAAACCACCTTCTTGACTGTTGGACCCACCATTGGTGTACTTCTGTTTGTCTATCTCAAGTTTCTTGCCAATCCCTGTATGTATAACAGAAGATTCTTTATTCCCTTTTTCCACACTCTGTATACCACTTTTAGTACCCTTCTTAGCCTTTTGTTGTAAGATTTCATTTTCTAGTACATAGCTTCTCATTAGTGATGTCTCTGAAACTGGTAAGAATTTTGCTATGACAGTGGGAGAAAAGCAGGAAGTACAAATCCAACATTGTTCTTCTTATGTGTTTATCTTTCTTATGCATTTATGTTAGCTAACAGATAAGGAGTAATCTGATTAGTTGGATTTGCCTACTTAGGATAGAAAGCAGTATAACTGATGAGGTCAAATTCAATTCCTTGACATAGGGACTGGCATGACAACCACATTCTTGGCAATCCTGCCAAAATAATTGTTGTTACTCCCTTTCTGAAGAACTGTTGCATCATCCAAAGCAAGGCAAGGTATGAAAGCAGGGTATTTTTTTATTTGTCTTACAGCCTCACCCACTCTCTGCTTTGCATATATTCATGTCTTTCACAATATGAGGAAATGGGGGATTAGTTTTGTAAAGCAACATGAGGAAAAAATAAAGAGTATAAATATCTCTAGAAAAAAATTACCAGTCTACCTTTATGTCGTGGGTGCTGCTTAAACTGTTCTACCCATTCATTTTTCTATTATTATTTTTTTTATAAAATTTTTATTGGGTTTTTACATTTTATAAAGACACACACACACAAAAAGACAAAGACAACACATATACAATTTCATACCCTTACTTTCTTTACCCTCTTTCCCTTACTTCCCCCCACCCCCTCTTCATACATCCCAATTCCGATAATTAGTTCAGCAAGTTCTTATCTATAATCTTAAACATATTATTATTATTTTTAAAACTTAGCTCTTTTTACTTGTCCACATTTAATTTATCCAATTCTCTTATAAACATTAAATCCTTTTTCTAAGGTCGACCTAACTTCCCTTCCACAAATTTCTCCCTTTATTATATTAATTATAGGTCACAATGGCCAAATACAAAAATCATAAAATTTTGAAATTCTATTCTCCCCTCCCTCCCTCCCTATCCCGGTTTCCATCCCTTCCCAAGCAAATGTCCACAAAAACAGTTCCTAGCCCGGATTCCTCACATCCGAGGCCTTCAATTCTCTGTCAGTCTCTCTCTGCCGATTTTGTTGGTAATCCTTTTTGTTGGTCCTCAGGTCTCGAAGGAGTTCTGTCACAGTCACATCAAATTTTCTTCCATCCAAAATGTTTAAAAGCAATTGCTGCAAAAGGTCAGCTGCTCTCCCATACTCAAAGAGGAAGTCCCGATCATGTTTCTTTATTCTTTTAAATTCCAGTATTCCAAGTACTCCAGGGACTTCCTTCCTCATCTTTCTCATCTTTCGCAGATTTGTAATCCAAAGATCTTCTTCTTTATTTTCTGACGATATAGGCTTCTGGTTGGTATTTTCCACCTGTACTTTCTCCACTCCTTCTTTCCTCTCCGCCAATTCCAAAGATGTCTCTTCTGGTTCAGCTGCAGATTTTTTATCAGTCGAATCCTTTATGCATTCAGCAGAGTTGTTTGTTTTAGAATTCAAGGTCATAAGTTCTTTGTTCATAGCCGTACTCTGCTCTTGCAAGATTCCCACGAGAAAAAACATTTTTTCTATCTCTGCCAGTAATTTTCCCTCTGCAGCCATTGTAATGTCTCTAGTTCCCCCAGGGGGATTCCAATTGCTTAATAGTCCTTTTCCAACAATCCGTTACTTTGTTGTTTATTACTACTTTGTTTCCAACCACCTCAATTCAAATGTAACACCTTTAGTTCAGAGAGTTATTAAATAGCAAAGTTCTTGACTTTAACCGCCCGTTTGACAGCTCCTTTGACAGCTGTCAAACTCCTTATTCTTTTTCCTCCGGCACACACACAGGACGCTCCCGGGTTCGGGGGGAGGGGTTACACAAAAACTTCCAAAATTCCTCCCTTTCTCTCCAGCACAAAGACTTCTTCTGTCAAATTCATGGAAATATCTTTTATCTAGCACCAAAAAGACAGTAATCTCTCCACCTTAGTTCTCCAATCCTTGCTTTAGATCGTTTGTAGGTAGGGGGGGTGCGGACTTCCCTTTAGCACATCCCCCGGTCGTGCCGAATTCAAAGGTAAAAATTTTAAAGTCCAAATTCCATTCTACTCACAGGTTGTTTGTTTTCCAGTCCAAATTTTGGGAAAAAAGTCAGCGCTCTCCGGCCATGGCTCGCGGCTTCGCTCCACTGAAGTAGCGGTCTACTCACAGCACCACGCCGCTCTTCGTACCCTCTCCGTAGCCTTTAAAAAGGCTCTTCGTGGGTCGGGGAAGGCGCTTAAAGGTGCCCGCCGAGTCACCAAGTCCGCAGGCTTCCGCGCCTGCGGTTTCTAAGGGTCCCCGCGTCGCCGGTGCGGTAAGACCCATCTTCAGCAGAGCCGATTCCCTCCGGAGCTTGGAGGGAATCCGCCATTAACCGATCGCGCTAACCCGGAAGTCCCCTAACCATTCATTTTTCTAAGGCTGATACCTTTAGCTGCTTATCAAACCTTTGGCACTCTCTCTATATATTAAATGCGCAGTTCTTGTTCGCTCTGTGGCATGAAACAGTAAATAAGTATTGTCATTGGGTTGTATTTAATACTAGTCCTACTCCAGAAATGATGAACATGATTAACTTAGTTAAATGGGTCTGAGTAAAACTTAGTTATCTTTTAACCCTGAGATCAAAAGCACTTAATGAAATAAAACTTATTATTATCAGTTTACATTGAGTAGCAAGTAAGTCCTCTTTGTTGTGTAGCCTAATGGACCACTGTTAAGACTTCCCCTGGGATACCAGGCTTCAAACATTCAGCATGAAGCTCATTCACTTCCTTTGGGTAAGGCAATGTAACATTACACCAGGTCCAAATCTCATTTAGCAGTGGGGCTGCTGTTGCTTTGCCTATAAGCCTTGTAGACGGAAAACAAGCTTTGAAAATAGTGCCTATGCCAAGTTGCCAGGTCACATGACTGAGCTGAACAAGGTAAGCAGCCTAAGTTCCCACTCTCTGGTCCTGCCTCAGAATACCCCTTTTGGGGGGACTTACACTGGCTTCAGCGCAGCCAGCTGAACAAGTTACACCAGTGAATCATCTGCTGAACCAACATAGGGGCCTCAATGCTGGCTGAGCCAGGTATCAGTTGCATCCTAAGGTGCTTATCCCGGCAGACCTTGCCATAGCACTGCCCAGTTAAGTCACTCTTTCACAGCCTAACCTACAGATAATGTAAGATAACCATATGTTAGCATCTTGGAAGAAGGATCTTGATTTAATATGCTATAAACTGCTTTGAGATTTTTCTTAAAAATATAAAGCAGTATAGAAATTAAATAAATAAATAAAATAAAAAGGGTGGGATAAAGTAATGAGCAATAAATGAATTATCATCCTGAAGGTCTGTTGGAACATCCAGATTTTGTATAATCAAAAGAATTCTTCAGATATTCTGCTCTTTCCTGTAGCGTAACATTTTAGTTCCCTCAAAGCAGAACCATTTCATTGTGTTGTTGTGGTAATTGCTACAAAAGTATTTTAAATAAGATGAAAGCAGCTTTTCATCTTTTTAAATCCTTCACCTTTTTTAGAATGCTGAAATTTCATGGTGAAAGGAATTGTTCTGTGCATTATGAAATTAAGTCTAGCATCTTATGGGATTAATGAGTAATTTGTTGACACCATTATAAATTCAGGGAGTTTCCCCACGCTCCCAAATCTAATCCTGTATATAATGTTTTTAAAGGAAAAATGGAATAAAAATGTAAAAAGCTAAAAAAAATATGGATGGATATGCTCAGTTGACTATATATTTTCTCCCCCAGCACACACACACACACACACCCCTGCATAAACACAGGAAGGCTGAAATTAGGGTGAAGGGAGGCTGCTTTATTGTTACTGAATAGTGCAGCGGGCAGACCAGATACACAAAAAATATATTTGAGAATAATACTTAGGGAGATTTTTGCCTAAGGAAAATCACTATTGTCAGCTGCCCATAGGCACAAATGAGTAATTTAACCCTCCCATGGTTAATCTATTTCCACATAAACTAGCCCATAATGATTTTTAAAGTAATTATAGTTTATGACTTAAGTGCTGACTTCAGAGAGACTACCTTGTGGCACTGTAGAGGATGTGATTTCCTTTTATAAAACAAACAGTCTGATTCTTTTTATTGGACAGACTATTTAAAAAAATGATGTTATCTTTCTGAAATGTTCAGTACGGATGGGCACAGTACTGATGTCATGAAAATACTCAGTTCCCACACCCTTTCCGCTTTCTGACTTCTTCCTGCGGTTGCTGAACAGAGTATAGCTAATAATATATTTGCAACTGAAGGACACAAATGGATGTGTTCACACCTGCCTTTTCAAGCAGCTTACTCCTGCATTAAGTTCAGCAGTAAAGTACTTCACTTCTATAATATTTGTTTGGCTTTCAGTGGAAATCAATAACTTCCTTTTTACTGTAATGCTGTCCCCATGCCAACAATAATAGAGACTTTACTTCCTGGTTAGAAGCCTTATTACTTGCTACAAAAATGCAAAGCAATGGAGAGAAGACACTCAAGTGAGGATAAAACACCCCTTTATATCTTGCTTGCGTGAATGGGCAATAAATAACTAAATAAACATGCTGTGGTGCTGTGCATTTGACCCCACCCCTTATGATGTGCGGTTCCTCCTGGCCCCACTCCAACCTGAAGCAGGGAAGTCCTTATGCCTTTTCTATTCTGAAGAATCAGCCCTCTCCAAAGCTAATGCTTCCTTGAACAGTTCTTGAACTGTGATAACGCCTCTTGTTTGCCTGGATGCAGGGCAGAGAGATGTCCTCTAACTTTTGCGTGGCCGGAAAGTAGCCTATTGTAAAATGTTAGTGATACATCAGTTGCTCCATCTACTTTCCCTCTTGTCCCACCCACCATTGGCATGTAGCAATTTGTCAGGGCTGAGGCCAATGGTTATTACATTTACCTTTTTACGTTGTTGCCTCCTGAATTGGGAAAAGGAAACCTAAAATATCTTGGAGGTATGAAAAAAAGGGGAGGGTTCAGGTTATTCCACCGAGTGGGCTATTCCACTATGACAAGGCCTTCCATAAGAGGGCCTCCAGCAATCCCCATGCCAGGTGGAATCTACGTAACAGTGTTTTCTGGTTCAAGCTGGTGGACACCATATCAGGGAGAGGTCAGAGGGCCTTTAAACAAAGAAGCCCTGCTTCCAAGCAGGACCCCTTACACCATGTTTGCTGAAAGTTTAATCAGGAGGCCTGCCAAAGACCTCAATGTAAGGTCATGCACACGTGTGAACTTTGCCTCGCTCTCCACCCTCAACCCACTTGCACCTGTACTCTTGCCCCCCACAGCTTCTTTTGAGGACCCTGGGGCTATGGTCCTGGGGGGACTAAGGAAGGATATTTGCACCCTGCCCCTTCCACTGGTGTGGGAGAGAGGGAGTAATCACCCACCCAAACCTCAGGTCCTATTCTCCCTTGCCCTCTCTCCAGTACACCCTGCTGCCTTCCACTTGCTTCTGTTTTTGTTCCCAGACTGCCAAGTGGTGGGTTACCTTTGGGAGGGCTTTACCAGGGTCTTCACATACCAGCCATAGGTGAGTGCAGGTATTGGAAGTGTCAAGCCAGAAAGTGGTTCAAGAGCTACCCAAAATTGCCACAGCAAAAATAAACAAGCAGCCAATGGCCAACTGGATTATGGGCACCTTCTCTCAACCAGACTTCAGGTGTCTCCCTAGCTATGGTGCCCAAGAAGGTACCAGGGGAATTCAGGTTAATACACAACCAAGGTTAATACACCACTAGGTTCTGGCAAAAGAAGTGGACTATAGGATAACTGGACCACAAAAGAAGCCCATTGAACAAGAATCATTCAGAACAAGTGATATGTTAAGCCTAGATCCCTTTAAAAGCTTCTTAGGCCAACAGGGATACCTGGATGCATGTTCCAGATGTACATCACTCCCAGGCTCTGGCTATGCCTATTTGGCCAGAACCAGGTCAGATGCCTAGCAACTTCATTGTAAACAAAACTGTGACCAGCAGGTTTGCCAATTCTTGCGTTAAGACAATGGCTGGGCTTTTATATGCTCTGATGCACAGAGGAAATCTGTAACCTCTGTGCCTCCACCCTGTTCTTCTCCAACCAACCTTGGCGAGGACAACTAATTTTGCACCACAGCTGGGGTATGTGGAAGAAGACTGGTGGAGGTACAGCAGCTTCAGCATTACCCAAAGTCCAGTGTATTAAAAAAGTTTCTCATCTTGGGCAAACACTTAGCAACTCTAGCCATTTAATATACCCATAAAATTGATACAACGTTTAAGTTAAATATAAGTCAAATATAGATAAGCTAAAACAAAACAAATTCCTTCCAGTAGCACCTTAAAGACCAACTAAGTCAGTTCTTGGTATGAGCTTTCGTGTGCATGCACACTTCTTCAGATACACAGCACTTGCTGCTGTGTATCTGAAGAAGTGTGCATGCACACGAAAGCTCATACCAAGAACTGACTTAGTTGGTCTTTAAGGTGCTACTGGAAGGAATTTGTTTTGTTTTGACTATGGCAGACCAACACGGCTACCTATCTGTAATAGATAAGCTAAATATAGATTCAAAGTGCAAAACTATACACATGCACTCAAAAGTAAGTACAGTGGGCTTTACTTCCAGGTAAAATGGGTATAAGATTGCAGCCTAATGGGTTTTCATTACAACACCATTAAATAGGATGCAGTTTATACTGAATCATTTTCATTGCTTAATCCTGGCACCACAGGGGCAGCAACCACCACCTTGTATATATAACTTGATTTGTTGAGAACTAGTGTCAACCTATATCAAAGACTATCCCAATAAAAATTCTCATTGGAAGAAAATTGCTTATAAACTCTATCAATGAGATATAATGTTCAATTGTTTCCTTTCTTAAGGCAGCAGAAAACAGAGCCAAACATTATAAGCACTTTTCCAGAAACACAATTTTAAAATACATTTAAGTAATTAGGGGTATGATAAGAGGAGATATAGATATTTAGGTGGTCTTGGTTTGCTTCTCTTCCCAAAAAATCCACTGTAAGCATTACGTTGGATACCTACTGTTAGTTCTTAAATTACTGCAATAATGTAATGAGTGAGCTTTTGAATTACTCAGAACTCTTCTTCAAGGTGGATATTCAGTAAGGTCAACCAGCCAAAGATTGAGAAGAGAAGAGAAAAAATATGTTTCATGACATATGCCCATGACACACATTTTCCCTTTTCTTGTCTTTAATGAACATTTAAGCCTGAAGACAGAGTTCTAGTGAACCCAAATGCGTACTCCCTAATTTGTGATGTTTTAGCTGTTCCTTATGGTAGATGTGCAAAAAAATAGAAATAAATCTTAGATGCCAAAAAATAGGATGGGTTCTTTATTTATACAGTACATCCAATTAGATTCTGTCCAAGACAATAAAAGACTTGACTCTATGCAAATCTAAGTCAAAGTTATGTAACATTTAATGCTGTAAATAGGCCTTATCAAACATGCCTTCAAAGTTCAGGGAAATGTTTTTCTAGCTAGGGAATATCTACATTTGCATGCAAAACCAGCTGATACAGGGGTAATCTGTTGCTTTTCTCATTTCTCCTCAACTCAACAGCTCCCTAGTGTACTGCAGTCTAAGAAGAGAAAACATAATATGATCCACAAATTGTATGCAGAAAAAGGAAAAATGAAGATTAATCTTAAGTTTTTACTTCCAGTGTTATGCTTGCTAGTTTATTAGCGGTGTACAAATGCAAGATGCAGGATGCAAGATGCAGGATGCAAGATATAGAATCAATCTAGAGTGAAAACATTATGAGGACAAGTATGAATGATTTCAGATTGGAAAAAAACATATTTTTTTGCTACAAACAGGAGATTGTGTATGCAGCCTTGGTCTTTTAAAGCATTCTGTAAATAAATGTATAACCTGCAACTATAGAAAATTTTTATATCACCAAAGAAACAGGTTTAATGTAAACAGGCTCGTGCGAAAAATGTGTTATTTATGTGGCAACAAGTTTTCTTTTCTTTTCGCTGAAACAGGCTGCACCAACGGAAACATTAAGTTCTTCATATTTAAAAAGCAGTACAATTAGAGAACATAAAAGATAGCATGTGCCCTCTATAGGAGGAAACCGGGATTTATTCATTCAACAATGGTCATATCTAACACACTTAGGTAACTCTGTGCTTCTAGTGGTTGGCAAAAAAAATGCTAGCTAGAACACATTTCCCTCCATTTAGCCTGGTTTCCCCTTCCAGGAAAAAAAGGATTGCTTTTTTTAGTACAGTAACCCATTTGTGCTATCTCACGACCAGTTTTACAATATTAGGTAAGGTAAAAGGTAAAGGACCCCTGGATAGTTAAGTTCAGTCAAAGGTGACTATGGGGTTGTGGCGCTCATCTCACTTTCAGGCCAAGGGAGCTGCCTTTGTCCACAGACAGCTTTCTGGGTCATGTGACCAGCATGACTAAACTGCTTCTGGCACAACGGAACACCATGACGGAAACCAGAGTACATGGAAACGCCATTTACCTTCCTGCCACAGTGGTATCTATTTATCTACTTGCACTGGCATGCTTTCAAATTGCTAGGTTGGCAGGAGCTGGGACAGAACAATGGGAGCTCATTCCGTTGCGGGGATTTGAACTGCCGACCTTCCAATCGGCAAGCCCTATCTGGAAGCACCCTAAATCAGTTGTGAAGTCTGTATATCAAGTTATAAATATCTGGGAACAACTTTTTACATAACTATTAAGAGGTACTGGTTTCAATTTTGTCCCAATCTTTTAAAAATATACTTTTATTGTGCTTTCTTATATATTTTTTAGTTTCTCTTAAATGAAATAAACTCAGCTGAATGAAATCAAATATTTGTTCTTTTAAGATATGTGGACTATTAATGAACTTGACTTGATTTATTCTATGAATGTCTTCTCCAGGAGGCTTGAAATGTTATCAAACGAAAACTCGCCATGCAAGAAAATGTGTGTAAAAAATTTATGCTCTTCAAGCTTCTTTGCTCAGCCACCCCGTCCCTCCTATGTTAAGCAATCATATCTCTTTGTGAAAATCTGCATGAGAATCAGCCAGCTTGCCCAGTATAAAGGCAGCATAGATATACTGTACTGTAATCCCCATAACTATTTTGGGAAGGGTAGAGGTACAGGAGCATGTATGATTCCAGAGTCATGAGAACAAAGAGAATCTTCTCCCTCCCAAAGTCACAACTGCTACTTAATTTAATTTTCAACATTAAAATGGCTTTAAAAATAATACCTTTTGATGCTAAAGTCAGCTGTGCTGTTTCCTATTTCTGCAGACCATATTTCATAAGACTGCATGGTTTAAAGTTCCTTGATTCAAGTGGCTGAACAAGCAAAAGAAAGAGGCAGGCATATAAAGAAGAAGAATGACTAAGAGCACAGCACTATACATGCTTACTCAGAAGAAAGTTTCACAATCGGCAGTGGTCCTTACTCCCTAAATAAGGTGTTTAGATTTCAGCCTAACCTTTTATTTGCCAGGTTTCAAATATGTACCTCTCTGCTGTGTTGTGTAAACACTATTTTTTGCAGAGGATGAGTTATTCTCATCTCTAGGTCAGGGAATGTATTCCAATGTATCCCGTACAGTATGTTGGATTTAAGAATACTATTACAATGAGTGGCTACAAGCTGTTCTCCACCCCCTGCTTTCTACATGCTTGTAAGAAGAAGAAGAAACCCTAAAGCGTCTACAAATGCATAAAAACAGATTTAAAAAAGTACGATTGCAACTCCCAGGCATTTGACATGTGTGATTTCAGCTTTACGTGGTTGAAGGATGGCCAGTTGAAATAAAACAAATCAAATGCATGAAAGGCAGAGCTTAAAAGCTCCTTTTGGGCATAGTTTTCCTGGTGTGGAAAGAGCTTTTAAGCTCTCAGACTTGCTTACTGGGCTCCGGGAGAGTCTTGTGAGTTCTTGTGAAAACTCAGATGGCCCCACAAGATTTCACAAAGCATCCCAGAGCTGGTAAGCAAGGCAAAGAGCTTGGACCACTTGCTGCATCAGGTCTAGAAACAGTAAGGATGCTCAGAAGAAGGGGGGAGTCAAGTTTTGTTTTGTTGTACACACCATCCCTTCCCAGATGTGACCCTGACACAAGACATGACTGAACAAAGGTGCTACAGAGAAGAAACTGGCAATGGGTTGGATATGAATATTGCGTTAAACAAGAATTTATGACCAGCTTACCTTCTTCTCTTTTCAAAAACTTTCTTTAGGAAAAAAATACCAACAATAAGAAGAAATGCCACAACCAGAAGTGCTGAGAGATGGAGAAAAGAAGGTGATGGAAACTATAAATGAAGTATTACCACAATGCAAGTGCTATATAGCACTAATTTAATTAGCAGCACTAATCTCAGGCAACAAATTGGGGAGGAGGAGCATGCAAGCCTGGGCTCACTGCAGCTTGTCCTTGTAATGCTAAACCATGGTTTAATAGTGCATACAAAATTAAAGGTAAAGGTAAAGGGGCCCCTGACCATTAGGTGCAGTCGCAGACGACTCTCGGGTTGCGGTGCTCATCTCGCTTTACTGGCTGAAGAAGCCAGAGTACAGCTTCCGGGTCATGAACCAGAGCAGTGCACGGAAATGCCATTTACCTTCCCGCCAGAGCAGTACCTATTTATCTACTTGCACTTTGATGTGCTTTCAAACTGCTAGGTTGGCAGGAGCAGGGACCAAGCAACGGGAGCTCACCCCGTCGTGGGGATTCGAACTGCCAACCTTTTGATCAGCAAGCCCTAGGTTCTGTGGTTTAACCCACAGTGCCACCCACGTCCCATACAAACTTATCCTCTGTTAAAAAGGTGGGGACAAACCTAGAATGCCCAGTCCCTAATCTAAATAGAAAACAATAATATTGAAAAGGAAAATAACCAGAATATTATCATTACTAAGTGGCAAAGTTTACACTTTGCTTTCAATTCAAGCCCCTACAGAGATGAAAGCATTTGTGTGTATGCATTCACTATATAGATCCACAGATTTTTGCTACAAATGTAAATTGTTCACTGTGATATTATGAAAAGTCTGAGATTCTATATTGAGATAGTCAAGGTGATGCCCTCCAGATCTTTTTGGACTCTGGCTTCCATCAACCCCAGCCACCATTGCCAATGGTAAGGGATGACTGAAGCTGCAGCTCATCGACATTTTGAGGGAACCATGGCTTTGCAGGGGTGCCAACTTGAATAATATATTGTGGGGGCCCAGGTAAACCCTGCCCTGCATAACTGATCACATGATGCAGTGCGCACACACACCATTTGAATGGGAATTGACATCAACTTTGCAGGGGCCTGGCCCCATCAAATATTTTATTGTGCGGGCCGAAACTCCCATGGCCCCTAGCAGTTGGCTTCTATGCTGCCTTGGTCTTACTCTACATTCTTGAGTGACTACATCCAGATGCCATTTCACTATGGCGCAATAGCCACATAATTTGGGAGAGGGAGGGAGTATCCACATAATTTATTGGCGGTGGCTACCATATGACTCCCTGTTATGGATTTTCCTCTTATGAAACAGTGTGTTCATACTGCGCTATTCAGTAATGTTTCACTTTCTCACACTAGTGGGAAAAGAAAATCAGAGGAACACATAATAACTTACAGTACTATTTGTAAAGTATTTCAATCATAGTTAAAGAAATGCCTGATTAGAGTCAGACAAATGCATAATAAGATAACTTACAAATATAAAGTAGAGTTCGAAGTTGTGGTCCTTAAAATAAAATAAAAAAGAAATGTTTTTCAAAGGCCATGGGTAATGCAGGGACATGTTACTTAAGGAGATATCATTCATTATAGGACCAAATCTGCTATAAGCTGATCCTGACTTACTGATTCAAAGCAGTAGACATGGGCAGTGTCGCTTTAGAGAGAATACACACACATATAATTTAGATCTTATATACAAGATCTTATATACATATACACACATTCTCTCTCTCTCTCTCTCTCTCTCTCTCTCTCTCTCTCGGTTGCCGCCTCTGCTCACTCAAACCCTTTGCCAACCCCACTTCCCCTACACCTGACCAACCCCCTTGCTTATACCCTCATAGTGTGCCCGTCCCTCACTCTAAGCCCCACCCCCTTTTAAAGGAGGCGCTTCAGAGAACCATTTGGCAAACCAGTATCTGACATGCCTCCCTTCTCCATTAAACCTCACTGCCGGCGGGTTTAATTGGGGAGGGCACTCCAGAGAGAGGTTTGTCTAACCTTCTCCTCCTCCTTTTGGCGTAAGCCACACCATGATGACAGTGTTCCATTTTTATGTATATAGTAATATATATACACACAAACACACACACACACACACAGAGAGAGAGAGATTGTTACCGGGGAGAACAAGGATTGCAGGAGTTTGTCAGAGGATCTGGTGTCTGCACATGGAGAATCCCAATTTAATCCCCATTCCAGACAAGGAGCATCTATCACCATTGATCTCTCTTTAAAACCACTCTCTGTAGTGCCTCAATAGATTGTCCTTCCAAAAACATTTTAATATATTTAATGATGTGCCAGTTGCGTTCTCTGGTGTAGTACACACACACACACACACACACACACACACACAAATGCAAACACAGAAAACAAGTGTATCAAAGTGCTTGGTAACACAGCCTTACTACAACGTACGATAAGCTGGAAATGAAATTAGTATGCAGCTACAGCCTCTGAACAATATGATCACAGGTATAAAGCTTGTATTTGAAAGCACTTTCACTGATATGTCAATGTAAAGGAAACAATGTAAAAGAAACCCCAAAATCAATGCACATTATTGCTTCTATCATTGGAACACAGTGCAAGGGCAGCCAACCAACCACACTGCAACCAAATAACATGTAGACAAAACCTCAGATTTTGAAAAAAGGAAAAGAAAATCCCTCATTGCATAATCAAGCTCTTAAGAGGAATCCAAAAGTAAAACTCAGCCTTCTACTTTATTTAATTTATATTCCACCATTCACCCAAGGGTCCCAGGGCTGCACGCAATAGACATTAAATAGACAGGTTAATAAAAACCGAAAACAGAATAAATCAAACAATATCACATGATTATTAACAACTAGCAGCCTCATGCCCAGCATCGCACAGAAATTCTAAGAGACCTAGACACCGCTGTTGCAGCAAGATCAAATGCAGAAGAAGCTTCCCATCCTTCTCACACTGCGGCACAAAGGCATGAGATTTTTTTCACCCTTCTCCCCTCACTCTGGATGCTTTGAGTACTTGGGTTGTGTAAAATGTAGGAGTTTCTAATGTGGCTATAGCTGTAAAGTGTTTTTGTTGGGGATGGACGCCAATGCTGCAAGGGACCCTAGGTACACCTCTGTATAAAGGCTTAGCCTATGCTTGAACCCTCATTACAGCTTCTTTTTTGTTTCTGAGCAACAAGCCACATACTGAGCTGGATTGTAGGGCGCACTATGCTAAATCTGATAGATAGATAGACAGACAGATCAGATACCAACACTACGGACACGGTAAAAATCAAAGTTCTCCAAGGAGTTAACAGGTATTCAAATAATTACATTGCAGGACAAGACAAAAAGAACAGAACATTCTGAAATCCTAATAAAAGCTCTGAATTAACCACTAGTACCACAAGCAATTACAATGCTAGCTACTGAAATGAAAAAAAAAAGTTTTCCAACCTGTATTATTTGTAGCACTGCCTCCTGATGGTGGCGCTGCTTGCCCTGTATAAGAGGCACATGCAGATGGATTTAAAGTTTTTGCTTTAAATGGTAATAATCAAAACTCTCAAATGAATTAACAGCTTTTAGAACAAACTGCAGAAAAAGCAAAAATAACAACATAATCCCAATAAAACCTAATTAAAAAATTCTGTGTTGACCACACAAGCTATTGCAATTAAATAATTTGTTTCTAACCTGTTGTGTTTGTACCATCTTCTGTGAGTTTCTCAATTAGCCCTGTATAAGAGGCACATACAGGCATATTTAGTTCTCACTCATATAAAACATTACAATTTAAAGCTTTTGCTACTCCTTAATCTAGTGTAACGGAGGGCTGTCAGTTTCTATGGCCTATGACATGAGTGATGCAATTAAAACTCTCTGTGGTTATCAAGCATATACAGACGCACGCCATATACATAAACAACAACTCTGTACCAGAGAAGATGAGCATGCCAGCTAGAAGGGTTTCCCTCTGCAATACTTCCTGGCATCCTCATAGTCTTACTGCAGATATGAGAGTATATTGGCATTTTTTTCTATGAAGAATAATGGCTTTTCCTTGGCTCCCCTTGGAGACTTTAGTTGCTGTTAGGTGGCACAATATAAGGTGGTCAGTCCTAATTAATCTGGTATCTGTCACAAGAGAATCTTACGTTGACATTCTGGAGGCTTCTGGCTCCATTCAACATGATCTTTCTTCCACTGACACTGAATAGTAGGTGATCCATTTAATGTGTACCTAAATAAAAGGAAAAGTACAAGGTGCACCTTTATACATAATTCTTCAGCGGTTCCTTTAATAACTCATAATTTTGAAGCATGCACTTTACCGATATCAAAGAAGTTAGTTGTGCATCCTAACAGAGAGATTTTTATTGTCTCTGCATTGCAGTTTCAATGTTTTTTCCCTATTATTCCCCATAAATGAAGGTTCTACCATCTTTGTTTATAAACGTTATTGTGAGCTACAGTTCCCAGAGTTCCCTAAGGAAGAGGAATTGATTATTAAACCACTCTGAGAATTGTAGCTCTTTGAAAGGGGTCTCCTAACAATGCTCAGAATCCTTAACAAACCATGGTTTCCAGGATTTACACTGCTTTAGATGGACAGTGCAAATGGGCCAATGTATGGTTCATCATAGAATTCCTTATCACAGAGCAAGTGCTTCTGATATCCTGCTTCCCTCTGCTACTCTCTGTATCATCAGGCAATGCTCTGCCACTCCTGGACAGTTATGAGACCTATTAAAGTTGGCTGAAGGTCTCCCAAAACCTGATGCTGTCTCTGTCAAGTAATGATATGTAAAAAAATACCATACAGTAAATCTTATACAATTTAGCATCAATCATCTGATAATAAATTTGCAAAATAAACCCAACACAAGAATAAGGCAGGGCCAAGAACCCTTAACTCTGTTAGATTAACAAAAAGTTTCTCTCAAACTCTAGATGCCTAAATTCTTCAGAATAGCAACTTTTTTAAAAAGTGGGTAGAGGAGAGCATTACTTTCCACTTGAAGAATGTAGCATATTCAACACTTGTGGAAGATATTTTATTGCATTCTTCCTGCAAGGTCCTTTGTGAAATAATTGACAAGGAAGTTCAGAGCTGGTTTATTTCGCAATCCACCACATTTGGTTTGCTTATTTCAGTTTACTGAGGAAAAACTTCATCCTCTCAGAATAAATAGGAACGTATCATACTTACTACCATAACATTTATGGGAGAGAGCTGTGCTTAACTTTTTTGAAGTTTATTTTAAGAAAGTACTAATGGCATGATTGCCTCAACTCTTAGGTTATTGGTTGTTGGTTTTTTTAAAAAAAGGTAAACTATAGATTTGTTCTCCAGAATTCACCCATTAAATTTTATGTATTAATTAAGACTTGCTAACAGAGCCAAGTCAACACGCACCCATCTTCACATGTGAAATTTACTTTTGCCAAATACAGGAGATTAGTTAGAATAACAGCATCACCATGTTCTGGTTTTCCTGGATCACCACATGATTTTCCTACAGAAAGGTGAGAATTAGCATATTAGGATTATATGGATATGGTATTCATTGACAATTTGATTCATCAAATATTCTGCCCCAGGTTCAAAGGGTAACTAAGTAAGCTTATGATCTGCCTATGTTTTCAAGAAGCAGCCCCTTACAGTGTTAGAAAAGTTGCCTTTTAAGTGAGAAGAAATTAACAAGAACGCTGATGCAGGGTTTGGAGGTGGGTGACAAAAAATACACAAGGCTTTTAGATATAAAAAGTCCATTGAAATTAATGGCTTTAAGCATGCTCAATTGCTTGACAGATCATGGAATTGCTATTGTTAAAAGGCTGTTGTTGTTCCAACCAAATCAAAAGCAAATTAAATGTATTTCAAGTCTGTGGTTATATTTACATCACATTAAGACAGTAAACAATGCTTTAGTGCTGCATGAATATGCTGAAGCAAACAGGCTCACACACTCCACCACCACAACAGCTGGCCTGCAGTTTGCAGTGTCTTGTACCAACTATAGGTTATCCTACCTTGCTGAAAGTAACCATAGTCAAGGTTACATGATGGGTCTTTGTTACATAGCATACTGTGGTTAATTGAAAATTACATGTGAAAAAGATCTAGGATCTAGTATACCACAAGCTTAACATGAGTCAGCAAGCAATGTGATGCAGCAGCAAAAAAAAAAAGCTAATGGTATTCTTGGCTACATCAACAGAAGTAACAGTCTGACTACACCTGGTGTACTGTGTCTGGTTCGGGGCACCAACATTTAAGGAAGACATTGACAAGATGCAATGTTTGCAGAGGAGGGTAGCCAAGATTATCAAGGGTCAGGAAACCAAGCCTTATGAGGAACAGTTCAGGGAGTTGGGTATGTTTAGCCTAGAAAAGAGAGACTGAGAGGAGATATGATAGCTGTATTCAAATATCTAAAGGGCTGTCATGCCACACAGAGGATGAAGCAAGCTTATTTTCTCCTGCTCTGAGGGCTAGGAGCTTCCTGCAGCCAATCAGAAGCTTCACTTTGGAAGTCGAACGTTTCAGAAGTTGAACGGACTTCCGGAATGGATTCTGTTCAAATTCTGAGGTACAGCAGTACAGTATCATACTCTTCTAAACATATTACAGATGAAAACAAGATTTCAACTGTGTGATCTTGAAGTTAACTGCAACAAGATACTGACCTTTACAAAAAGCTGGGATTTCTGTCCAAGTGTAATTCTCACGACAAGTAATAACAGGAGTTATTTCAGGGATAGTGTCGTAACCTTGGCGGCAGATATAGGCCACAGTGGTGTTGGCAATATAGTAATCCTTCCTTTGCCCTTTCTTTACTTGAGCAAATGCGGACCTTGGTGGGCTCATGCAACTGCCTGGCAACAAAAGCAGACAAAAGAATGGAAAGGATTTGTCAGAGAGAAAGAGACTTTTCCTTTTGATTTTTGAACCTTTTGATTGCAATACTGCATTACGTCACAAATGCAGGCAACTGGCACTGTCGGCATTTTGCTTCCTGATTGCTGAGCCAATTGTGGGCTGCTGGTATTACTCTGCCATTTCAATGAGGAGCTGAGAGTCACTCCAAGGAGTTTTAGCTGAATTTTAGGAAAATGTGGTTTTACCTGCCAATTTTTAAAAATATATATATTTTTATTGATTTTTTTTTTACATAAAATATAATAATATTCAGCTGCAGTTATTTAAGGCAGTCAGGTCGCAATCTGACAGCCGAACCCCACTCTCTGAATAGGAGGAAGTCAGAGAATAAACCTCAGATGTTCTGAAGAAACCTCCATCCATCATTATCGGGGAAAGAAAACCTCCGGTAAGGTGGATTGCAGAGATCAGCTTAGACACTGCTTAACTGGTTTTTAAAGAGTACAGGACTGCATATCACATTCCGTTTAATTATTTCATAATGTTAGGCATATCTGCTCCAGCAAAACCTCATGCGGAATATTTTGGAGGGCATACACAGTAAAGGGTTGTATCCAACTAACTTAGGTCCAGGAAATAACCCTAACTTCCTCCCTCCCTGAAAGTGAGGGAGGGTGACAAGAGGAGCCACTTTGGGCCCAATATTGGAGGGGCTCAGTGCCGTGCCACGCACCTGTGACATCACAAGGGTGGGGCACGCCTGTGACGTCACTTGCACGGGGTGCGATGCGCACCTGTGACATCGTGCATGTGCACAACTGGGAGAAGCCCAAGCGCCTAGCCCAGCTCACCAAGCTTGGTGGTGGACCAAGCAAGCCTCCTGCCAGCCAGGCTGCGGCATGGCTGAGGCTGGCACGGCCAAAGTGGGAGCCACTACTGTGTCTGCCACAGCAGCAGCGATCGGTGGCAGAGGCAGGGAAAACGGCAGCAGCAATGCAATTGTAACACACCCTGAGAACCTGTAGAATGGGATATAAAACATTTGCTTAAAATCCATCAATACATGAATTAAACAAGATTCTAAAATGAATAGTCATTTAAAAAGCCACAAACAACCCCCTCTCCCCCCCCCATAACAATATGTCAAGGATAGGTACATTAAAAAAATAAACACTTACCCACACAAAACTGTTCTATGTGTGACCACTTTGAATCTGGAAGACATGTTACAACATCTACTTTTCCATAGACATTAAAAAAGTTGCCCAGACACTTGTAAATTACCGTTGAGCCTGGAGGGAAAGATGCGCCCTCAATATTCTTATGAGGGACTCCATTGCGAATGACTGGTGGAGGGCCACAATCACCTATGATAGGCAGAAAATATTGCTTTTAAATCAATGCATTGCTGGCATTGTATTCAAAAAATATTACTATGGATTTACCTTGAGAACTGGCAGAAACACACATTACTATGGATTTACCTTGTTCAGTTTCATTCAGCTTTCATGCAGAATACTGTATTTCATTTTAGATGTATATCGCAAGGATGACCAAGCGCTTATAAAACACCTTAAATGCACAAACCTTTTAACAACCAGTATCTCATCCATCCATCTTCCCAAACCTGAGACAGTCCCTATTTAGCAAAGGGGAAATGAACTAGCATAGAGTCATTTATCCCAAGACTCTCAGCCAATCTAATTCTCTATTTTAGCCTGCAATAGCTGTAAGAATAAAAAACCAAACAGATCAGGCAAAGCTGACCTTACTATTAGGCAAAGTGAGATAGCTGCTTCCTGTGGTTTTTATTGGTTCCTACCCTCAATACCTACATGTATTTAGCTTTTTCCAATCCCCTGAACTGGCAATGGAACTTGCTTGTTTCTGAGTTGGGCAGGATTAGCCTGTTTTCTCATCTGGTCACCTCCCAATATGTCATAGGCAGTAGTGCTGGGAAAGTCCTCTGTTTGAGTGAGCAGGCAGAATGGCAGCCAGCCCAGGACATGCACTTTAGCAAGCATTACATTCGTGCACATGTTATTCTGCTGCCATACCGACCTACCATAGTTTCCAGATCTGCCAGGGAAAGCTTGCTGGCGGTTCCCATGCCTAATAAGCACTGTGGTGCAGGGGCCCATGGTGGGGCGTTCTCTGCTTTACCCTCTCTTCTGAGGTGTGTCTCACCACCACATTGCTTTCATTTTGATGGCAACACAGCTCTTCGCCTATGTCCTTGTGGAGGGGGAAAGTGTGCAAGGGTTTTGTGTATTTTGGTTGGTGCTGCTGCTTTTCAGTCTTTGTTTGGGATTTTGTATTGGGTTGTTTTATGCCTTTTTTAGATTTATGGTGAAGTCAAATTTTGAAGTTTTTGTTTTTGAAGAGGCCTTTAGGTGAAGGGTGGATTATAAATACTTTTGATAAATAAATAAAATTGCTGCTGCGTTGTATATAGGTGGCACACTTTTAGCCCTGGGGATGGAATGGGCTTACAGTCTTAAAAGTGTTGGAGGAAAGAACTGCCTATGTATGCCTCTGCCCCTCTAAGGCTACCAACTTCCCTCGGCGCTGTGATGGAACCTGTTGAATATCAGCTGCTAGTTCAGTGAGCTTTTGGGCATGGAATAATGTAGGAAGCTAGCCAGATCTTTGCCTCAGACAGCAAAATGCCATATCAGCTTGTGGTGAGACAAGAATGACAAACCACCAGCGTGCCCAGGAACCAGCTGTTGGCACAATGCCACACTTAACCCACATTTAAGATGCTTGCAAACTGAACTTTAAAAAAGCTGGGAGGGGGAGGAGAAGAAAAGAAAACAAGAGTTAGCAAAATCGTGTTTCCTGTACTCACAATATTTACAGAAAAGCCACGGAGCTTTTTAATAAGTAATTTTGTTATTGCAGCTGGGAGAAACGTGGAGACAAGAGCATTACACTAACATATATGATTGCAGCGTTACCAGCCAAGCATCACAGGGCTCACCACAAACCTTATTTATCCAACAGTGCTGCTCTGCCTACACAACAGGCTTCCATGTGCCACATCAAAATTAACTCTATTTTCCTGTCACTTCCAGCCCCCTGCATGCCCTCAAAATCAGGCCTGTAGGGATAGGGGACCCTCCAGAGCATACTGGGGCATGCCAAAGGCCAGGGATCAGCATTTGGCAAAAGCTGTAAGAACCTAAAAATAGTCTTGCTGGATCAGCTCAGTGAGACATCTAGTGCAGCATCCTATTATCACAGTGGAAATAGCCACTCCTAACCACCAAGTGTTTACAAGTGTTGTCAGCTTTGCAGATACACAAGAGGCCATTGCCAAGGTTACTCATATTGGCCAAACATTTGTATCCAACCAGAACGCTGTCTCAGTGCCACTTCTTCCCTACTCTCTCTCACACACAGTATCCAAGTATTAGGCATCTTGGCCAAATTTCAATACACCAAAGTAGGCATATCAGAACTTTGTTCTCACAGCTTTTGAAGGAGTATTCTTTAAGGAAATAAATCACATGATGATGTCACTAGCGGGCTGTGCTTGAGTATGCATAATTACATATACTCTTTCCCCTCAACAGTTATAAAAGTTCTCCTTCAGCTTGCAATGCTGAATCATTGGAAGGATGTGACTAAACATACAGCAGTAACAAAAATATCTCTAAGTCAACGGGCAGTATCCAATTAAGTCGCTCAGGTAGCGGAAGGACTTCTGGTTCCGCAGTATAACTTCCCCTTTCTCTCTCCCTGCACACCTCCTAAAGTAGTTTGGGGTTTTTCCTTTCTGGAGCATATTTAGGGAGCATACAGGGAGAGGAAAAGGAGAGGATGTTCCACTACACCGTGCAAACAGAAATCCTTGGACTAACGGAACCATTTTGTTGGATACTGCCCATAATTTTAACTCACCACTAGCACACAGCATTGGTACTTGAAAAGTCCCTGCAAGTTCTTTGTGGCAGCTGTTGTAGATGCAACTGTTTTTTAAATTTATTTTTATTTATTTCTAATTTTAACAAAGTAATAATAATAAACAAATAAAAATAAAAATGTGATGGTCTGACCCCTTTCCTTTTTAACAATGCAAATTCTACAAATACCTTCTATATCTCATCAAAACCATTTCTCCTGTATATTCCCCACCTTACCTTGATAGCACATGTTAATTTATCATTAATAGCTATATCCCACACCTCTTTATACCATTCTTCCATTTTATATTCACACAGCACTGGTACTTGAAAAGTCCCTGCAAGTTCTTTGTGGCAGCTGTTGTAGAGGCAACTGCTTTTTCAGCAATTAACTTATCACTGCTTTCTGATAAAAAGCTGATTTCCGGCTGAGCAGTCTCATGCCTATGCTTAGCAAAGCTCAATCCAGACAAGATGGAGTTTGTGGGTGGTTCCCTAGACTGGATGGATGGGGCAAAGCCTCCTCTTGATGGCATTACATTCCCTCCAAACAAGCAGGTAGTAGTTTGGGAGTACTTCTGGATCCATCACTGTCGTGGCCCTGGTGGTGCAGAGTGCCCTCCATCAGCTTCAGATGGCGGACCAGGCCCAACTATACTCTTATTTGGACAGGGACAGCCTATCTTCTGTTGTCTACATTAGATCACTGCACAGAGGACTGCAATGGAAGGTGATTCAGAAATCATAGTTGGTGCAGAATTCAGTGGTCAGATTGCTCAATAGGGCAAGATGGCTTGAGCACATAACACCAATCCTGGCCTGACTACACTGGTTACCAGTTAAGTTTCCAAGCCCAATTCAAAGTGCTGCTTTTGACCTATAAAGCCTTATGCAGTTCAGGACCCCAATACCTCAAAGACCACCTCTCCCTGTAAAGCACTCTGGACCTGGCTTTCGTCACCTGGAAGGTGGCAATGTGAGAATGGACCTTTTCAGTGGTGACTCCCTGTTTGTGGAATGTTGTGGCACCAACATTATATAAAATCATTTTTAACCAGGCTTTTGCCTTTTAATTATCTTTGGCCTTGAGTGGGTGGAATGTTTTAATCCTGCCCTTTAAAAAATAGGATTTAGGTCTTTATTTTTTCTTTTCTTTTATGCTGGTTTCAATGTATGTGTTTGTATGTACATATATTGAAAGCTTTGAATTACCTTGGTAAAAAAAGATGAATAATAATAATAATAATAATAATAATTCACTGTCTTTTTGAACAGAATGGTACAGAACACACTTAAATACTGTGCTAAGCTAACTGCCCCAGAACCATGTACTCCCTCAAACTGGATTGTATTAAAATAACCTCTGAACATCACCTCATATAGGCCCTGTTCCAAAAGAGCTGCATTGACTGCAGCTGGGTTCAATTTACAGTGGTACCTCAGATTAAGTACTTAATTCGTTCCAGAGGTCCATACTTAACCTGAAACTGTTCTTAACCTGAAGCACCACTTTAAGTAATGGGGCCTCCTGCTGCTGCCGTGCCGCCGGAGCCCGATTTCTGTTCTCATCCTGAAGCAAAGTTCTTAACCTGAAGCACTATTTCTGGGTTAGCGGAGTGTTTAACCTGAAGCGTATGTAACCTGAAGCGTATGTAACCTGAAGTACCACTGTATAGTACTCACTTTAGTGTTTTAAGCCCTAAATAACTTAGGCCCCACATAGCCTGAAAGACCTTCCCTGCAGAACCTCACAGGTGTTAAGATCAGCAGAGGGGAAGCTCTTGGGAGTTTCACAGCCCTCAGAATTCCGGGGGGGGGGGGGGTCGGCCCAGAAGATTGTATTCTCTGTGGAATCCCCTAAATTGTGGAATTCCCTCCTCACAGATATGTGTCTGGCTTCTTCACTATTCAGCTTTTGGCAAAAGCTGAAGATGAACCTCTCCACCTTTGAGATGTGTGTTTCTGGGGCACACTCTATTCCTTTGATTGTTAACTGTTTTAACTGTTTTAAATTTTGAATTTTAAATTGTAACCCAACCTGGGCCCTGTTGGTAAAGGGTGTGTAATTAATGATGATGAAAACAACAACAACAACAACAGCGTGAAATTGTAGAAATTGCTTTAGGAATGTGCTTTCTTTTTTGGTCACTAACACTAGTAATCAAGAGGAAAGGAGAGCAAAATTGTCAAGTTCAGATGTTGCAGTTGGTTGCAGTTGGGGTTTTTTGGGGGGTGGGGGGTGGGGAGGTAGTTTATTCCCATCAAATTAGATGTGCTTCAAGAATTAAACAACAAACTACTGACAGGTCCCCCCCCCCCATTTCCACCATACTTTTCTGCCAAACAGGCTCTCAAAGCAGTTTACAACACAAACGCAATCCATACAAACAGCGGATTATTTTGATTAAGCTGATTATTTGGATATTGTGTTTTTAGAACCAATTACTTGGTGAAAATGTAATACGTCATCTTTAAATATCACATTCTAAGAAGGCCCAGTCCTGCCTTACTCCCCCAAGAATCAATGGGACTTCACCTATTCCTGAGTTGCACCATATACAAAACAACTTAAGAAAAGCCTGTTGCACCAGGCCAGTGATCCACCTAGTCCAGAATCCTGTTCTCACAGTGGCCAAGCTCCCATCCTGCAATTTCCAGCAGCTGACCTTCAGAAGCATACTACCAAGAAGTACCACTCCAGTTAGGGTGACTTTAAGTTCTATGAGTATACAAGTTCTATGAAACAATTTGGTATTTTCTTTCTTTCTTTCAAAAGCGCTCTTTGGGTGAGGCAAATTACATCAAATAAAAACAAAGGAACGAAATATCAAGGGAGTTAAAAGGGAGAAACAGGCTTCACATCCACTTGGCTGGGAAGTTGTTTTGGTCTCTTTCTCCCTACCCCACCCCTCCATCCATACTATTAGTGACTGGATTAACTATGAAGTATTCCATTTTAGATTAAAAATGTGCTTGTTCATTCAAACATCATTCAGAATAATACTTGTTAGTTTCCGCTTGGCATTCCTACTTATGCTGCTGAGTAAGATTTACTGAAATCCAGTTAACAATTATATAGTGAAAACAACAGGCATCTATGATGAAATACTACCTTTTCTCTCTCCCCCCCCCCCCATACCCACATTGCAGAAGGCTGGACTGGATAACCCTCAGGATTCCTCCCAACTCTACCACTCTATGATTCTATAAGATGAAATACTATACTACAATATGTGTGTGTTTATTTTTTCTATGAACTTTATACACTGCTTGATTGTAAAAATCCCCAAAGTGGTTTACAAAGGACAGTAAAAACAAGAAAAAAAATTACAACCCTACTGTAAAATGTATAAAAGTTAAAATACTAAAACAAATTAACATTACCTCAACTTTCTGAGCAGCCGCATAGGTCTGTCTAAATAGGAATGTTTTTAAACAGGTGCAGAAAAGTGTGTGTGTGTGTGTGCAGAGATATGTGCCTTTCTCAAACTCGAATCCCCAGATGTTGCACTACAACTCCCATCCTCCCTAGCTACTAGGACCAGTGGTCAGGGGTGATGGGAGTTGCAGCTCAACAACACCTAAAGGCGGAAGTGTGGGTCTATATATGTGTGTGTGTGTGTGTGTGTGTGTGTGTGTGTGTGTATATATATATATATATATATATATATATATATATGGGTGTGGGTTTCCCTGCCTCTCTGAGCCACAAGTAGGTGAAATCCTTTCCTATAAAGAACCAATATTTGAAGTCGGGCAGGATGGTGGGCGCTCCTAGCTGGCTCCCAGTGGCTCCAAGGGGCAGGGGGTGGGATCCCCTCTGTCGAGTCGCGGCTCCCGCTTTCCCTCCAGCTACTCACTCAGGACGCCGGCAAGTAGCGAAGAAAGCGCGAGGAGCCTCGGGCCAAGGCTGGGCGGCGAGAGCATGGCAGCGCGCAGCGTCCGCGCCCTCCAAGAAGAGCCTCTTCCAGGGAGCGATTAAGGCTTCCAAGAACGCGGCCGCGAGAGTCCGCGGGGCGGGGCCTCGAGGGGAGGATTCCGTCGAGGCGGGGAGAGCGGGAGGTTCAGGGGGTTGTTGCGGCGACGCGCGAGGGGAACCTCTGCCCGCCTCCTCCTCTTCGCGCTGGGAAGTGCAAAAGCTGCGAGGAAATCATTCGGTCTTCTTACACAGTTTTTGTTTCCCCCGCTAGGACGTTAAGCCTGGGAAGTTCGGCGGTTCGTTGTCAGACTTGCCAAGGATGTTGCTACCACGGAATGAAAATAGTTACTCGTTTGGGGAATTGGAAAGTTTAAAGACCCTTAAGGCTCAGCGCAGAATTATAGCCTCACTCGGTTTTCTAGTTACGCCCCAAAGCGGAATGTTAAGGTGTGGTGGTGGTGGTGGTTTTTTGGCAAGGCGTGTGTGGGAATGCCGTCATGTGTCTTTTTCTCACAGATATAAATACATAGACTCGTAGAACTCGCTCCAGAGTTGGAAGGGACACTTGGGTCATCTAGTCCACCCCCTGCAGTCCAGGAGTCTCATATTCACTCGTGCCTGAACCATGTTGTATTTCTTATTAGATCAGTGTCAGGCCCTGGGGAATGTACAGAAGGCTTACTACACATAGGGAACCTCAGGCCCAGGGCCAAATGTGGCCCTCCAGGCCTGGCTGGCTGCTGGCCCTCAGAATTGTTGCTGGGCCATTGGCCCGATACAGCAGTCTCTTCTTGTGTTCTTAACATTGCAATTATGTTAAACCGTGGAGTTCCTCTTTTTCACAAATAAATGAAATTTCTCCGGTTACATCCTGTTCTTCTGCCACATCCTGGGTGCTGTGAGCAGTTACAGTTGGTTGCCATGCTGGCAAATGTTGCTATCTGCAAAATAAACATTAATACAGCAAGTCTGTGAGGTAGGGTAAGCTGAGACTTAAGTCACCCATGGAGGTTTGTGGATGTGTGCTATTTTGAGTGATGATTTGAGCCTAGGTCTTCCAAAATAACCACTGCCCCACACTAACTAGAATCTGGCAGCCATGAATGGAGCCAGGACAGAATGGAATATGTTGACTTTTCGGATCTCAGCACTAAGGTACCAAACATAATACGATTCTGTTAGCATAGTAAAATACTCCCTGACTGTCAGATTTAGCAGCAGTGCTGGGCCATTTCCAGTTTGCAAAGAAAAGTCAAAACTATGGTAGCAACGTAATGCCAGTGCTTAGTTTTAATAAACAAATTGAGGATTTATGCATCTTAAGGGCATTTCCAAGCAGACTCTTTTTTTAAACGTCAAGTGTATACTGAGTCATCTGGTCTAGCAGTCAGAAGCAAAACCACATTAATCAGATACTTGTGTTGTGTGCCCTTGCCAAATGGAATGCAGAAGCCTTTCTGCATGTAAGTACGTACACAAATGGTAGGCTAGGGATTCACAGCATCAGCAGAAATCACATAGAACCCCCCCCAACCCCCCTCAAAGTACATTCACACATGAATGTTTATTTATAGTCAAATTCCAAAAAACAAGTATTTGATTCCATGCAATGAAGGGGAAACAAACTCAAAATCACAAGCCCACTAATAATACGTTTTTCATTATTAAAATTTTAAACAAGATTAGGAAAAAAATGAAATAACCAATACTGTACTCTTTATCAATTCCTATCAAGTCCTATCTAGAGAGTGAATTGATTTCCTGAAGTACCAAATCCCAAAAATCTGCCAGTACAAATAGGGGCACACAAACCAAAGGGGACAAATACAGGTATGAGTATTTAATTTGTTTACAACACCATCACTGTGGCGAAAAGTGGAGGTTTATATAAGAGAGAGTTGGACTGGAGTATAGCATCATCTCTATATTGTTTTTAGTGCAGGTTTTGGATTCATGCTGAGACCCTCTTCACAGATGCATTAATCAACTCTCTGCTTGCTTGTTGCTTAATGAAAGCTTTTATAATAAAAGAGCTAACTTGTCACGCACTTGTTCTTCTAAAAGTTCACATCCTTATTTTTATTGTAAAAATAATAAAGCCTACATAGCAATTTATCACAAAATACTTTGGGATTGATTTTTACCATAAAATGTGGATGGTAGAAAAGAGAAGTAAGTGGAGATGGGGGGGACTAAATGTTTGACTTTTGATTTAATTTCCAAAATTCTGGTTTTTAATAGGGGCTACAAACTCAGTTTAGGTTCCATGCCCCAAGTTTTTAATGAGAAAAAAAGCTGTTGTTACCGGTATTCCATCTAGACCATTGTTTTTCAGTACCAACCAGGGTTTTTCCTCATCTTTATTACCCAAAAGTCAAATTTGCCTCCCACTGGTTTGCCTCACAATAAGTATGTATATGGCCCATCCTCCCTCTCCCTTTAAGAAATAGCACTTTCTGATTCAAGCCCCGCTCTCAATATAAATCCTATCATTTTCTGTCAGGTCTGTAGTATTTTTAATTCTTTTTATAGCTTAGTTTATTTGTATCCTAGCCACTTTTTTGTACTATTTGCGCTATATACTACATGGGAACCACCAAGGGACCAGATAACATTACAACTGTATTATCAGCAAATAAAATTATTAAATGTTCCTTTCCCTTTATTATGGTCCTTTATTATTGAAGTTGGCTCTTAATGCCACCACCAATGGCTTCGAAGCTAGAACAAATAACAGAGGGAAGGGGGAGCAATCTTGTTTCATTTCTCTGTATACTGTATTATAATGGATCAAGAGACATGCCCATTCATTCTTATTGCTGCCTTTGACAATTGGTAAATCAGTTTGATGGCATGAATTATTTCATGCCCCAGAAATAAATTAGAAATTACCTGAAGGAGGAGCTTTCTGTACCACCAAAGGCCAGGCTGACACTGAGCATAGTTTTTGTTCTTCAGAATGGTGAATTAACATTTAGAAAGCTCCTAACTGGATTAACTGTGTATCTGCAGTGTTTCTGTAAAGATCTGTTGGATCTATTTCTGTAAACAACTGGGTCAGAAACTATTTCATCTATGGGTGGATCTAGACACAGGTTAAAAATGCTATAAATAAGTCAGAAATTAAATCGTTACAACAAAAGATAAAAAGGCCTGTGTAAAAATCCATATAAATTCCTTTTTGCTGTTTGGTGCCATCTGGTGTTGCATGTTTATAACGCATTCAAAAAGTATTATTGTGACGAATGTAGCCAAGTCCTATGTGTTGACAATATGTGCTGATCTGAACAGCTAGAGGATTGATGTAAACAAAAGACGCAATGCCACATGCCCTTAAAAGATACTGTGAGAAATTCAGTGTTGCTCATTGTGTCTGGGCAAGCATTTTAGCTTGCCAGACAAAAAAACCCCCTCTCCCTGCTGCATTGTTCTGGAGGCTCTCATGACACCCCCAAGCCCATTTTGATGGACACAGAGGAAGAGAGGGCAGAAAGCACCACTGCCCAAACCAAAGTCCTTGCACAGGGCTTCTGCTGATGGTATTCATTTGTTGAACCCCACACTATTTTTTGTCCTTTTGCTATGTTTATTCAATAGGTAAAGTGGACCTGATGGCGGCCTCTGCATCTGTTTTTCAAATGTCTGCTCTGTTCATGTGTACAGCAGGGTGGAGTAGAGGGTGGCTGCAGTTCAATGTCAACATCAAAAACAACATTAATCCTCTTCCTTCTCTGCTCTTCCTCTTTGCATTCCATTGCTTTAGATACTTTTTTCCCTGAGCAGCTCACTTTCTCTATTGGAGTCAAGCTGGGAGAAAAATACATAAGACTCTTGCCAGGAATTAAGAAGGCAGGGGTGAAGATATATGAATAAACAACCCCTGACAGTTCTGTTTTAGCCTGAATAGCAGGCTTGAAAACTCACTGTAAAACTTCAGCCTTCCCAATAAAATTATTCCCTTCCCAGTGGAATTTGAACCTGACGTAAGTTTGAAATATATTTCTGATTTACCATTGTATGGAAACTCCCTCCATCTGAGGCATTACTCTTGCCATTGCAAAAACTGTGGTCAGTCTGCTGGAAATCTCATGCCTTGTGTTTTATAATATGCATAATGTGCATGTTTACAGATCAAGAATGAGATGTTATGGCCCATCCACACTAGTGCTTTAACACATTATCTTCTATGTATCTTTGCTCTTAACTTGTGGGAAAGTGCATTAGTGGTGTATTTATCCTGCATTAGATTCTTCTGCGATGTTATCCCAATGCTATTCTGTTGTTGCTCTCCAGAAGGGCTACAGCACAATAAAAGCAGGATGAAAATAAACCAGTAAATTTGTGGTATAAATATTTACGGGATTTCAGCAGGGAGCTATGGGAGATGCACTGATTGGGAATGAAGCAGTGTGACCACCTCAAAGCTTTTGCAGGATAAAACAGTATTGTCATCTGATGAATGTGAGCACATACACTGTATTAGTCTATCAAATTGCATTTTTTGCAACTGCAACGAATAAAATCTAAGCAAGAATTTTGAGCCAAGCATCAATGGGTTTGTAAAGGAAACTCGTTAATTTGAGAAAGTTAAAATTAAGAACCACCTTTAAAAAAAGTTTATAATTGATTTTAATTTTGATTCTGGTTTTATTTTATTTATGGAGAATATAGTTATGTATCCTTTATTATTGTGTATTTTATTGTATTTGCTACAAGCAATAAATATGTATTGAAAACAGAATAAGCACAAAGCATCAGGAATGTGTAATGAAAAGGATGTCTGGAGGGGCCATTAGCTCAGCTAGTCACATGCATGCAATCTATATTCTAGACTCAAATATGCCTGGAGTCATCTGATAGTAGCAAAGTCGGCTTATCTCACATTAAAACTCTCTTGCCAAGTACAGAACTTCCTCATGATTGGGTAGCTTAGCAGAAGAGAAGCATGCCAAACAGATGGCAAATGAAAGCAAATGCAACTAGAACAAAAATGTGTTTAAAAAGAACATGCATGATCAAAGCAGCCATTGATTTAATAGGTTGTTGCAGCTTTTATCTTTTGCATGCTTGTGCACATGTATGTTACTACTGAAAGTTCATAGTAACATTGCCATAGCGTCATGGTGGATGAGGTGGCAGCTAATTCTGTACCTGAATAGATATATGAATATGAAATTATTATTTGCTGGTATGATTCGCTTTATATGCTATATTTTTTCTTTACCTATACTATAGCAATTAATAAATAAATTAAAAAATTGTCCAGTAGCACCTTAGAGACCAACTAAGTTTGTTCTTGGTATAAGCTTTCGTGTGCATGCACACTTCTTCAGATACCTTCCAAGATTCTAGATTCAGGTCGGTAGCCGTGTAGGTCTGACAGTCGAAATAAATTAAAAACTTGTCCAGTAGCACCTTAGAGACCAACTAAGTTTGTTCTTGGTATAAGCTTTCGTATGCATGCACACTTCTTCAGATACCAATTTCGTGCATGCAGAGCCCGAAAGACAGATATAAAACAATAATGATACTGATCTATTGCAAGATCATCAACCTCATATCCTTGGTTGGGCTGAGTTAGGTGAACTCAGGGTGTGTTCACATTGCTGCCTTGGAACACAGTCTGTCCCCCGCTTCCCAATGTGTTTCCCAGCTCTTTCCCCTCTAGCTGTTCAGATCAGCACAGCTTCATCAGTGTCAGATTCATTTCTCTGTGTGTATACACAAGAGAACATTGACAAGACCCCATGTAGAGCACATTACAGTAATCCAAACAGGACGTAACTAAGGTGTGTCAAATCAACATCTCAAGGAACAGGCACAGCTGGCACACTAGCTTTAACTGTGCAAATACACTTCTGGCCACTGAAGAACCTGAGCATCCATCAGGGCTGGGTGCAAGAGAACACCCAATTGTGGACCTGTGTATTCAGGGAGAGTGTTACATTCCATCCAGCACAGGCTGAATCCCTATTTCCTTTTCTGCCTTGCAACTGACCAAGAGCACATCTGTCTTGTCTGG